>NC_080188.1:176906935-178156935 GCF_030028045.1 Hippopotamus amphibius kiboko | reverse complement strand
TAAAATAAGTTCAAGAAATTTAAATTATTGAAATCATACAAAATATGTTCTCTGACCACAAAAGAATCAAACTAGAAATCAATAATGATAACAGGAAAATCTCCAACAGTTAGAAATGAATCAAAACTCTTCTAAACAATCCATAAGTCAACATTTCAAAGGAAAACTTTAAAAATACATTGAATTTAATTAAAATAAAATGTAAAATTTGTGGGACACAGCAAAAGCAGCGCTGAGAGGAAAATTTATAGAATTAAGTACATTTAAAAAGAGAAAAATCTTAAATCAAGAATCTAAGCTCCCACCTTAGAATAACCTAGAAATAGAGCAAAATAAACCCAAAGCAAGCAGAAGAAAATAAAAGGACAGAAATCAATTGAAGTAAAAATAAAAACAATAGAGGAAATCAATGAAACAAAGACCTGGTTCTTTGAAAAAGTCAATAAAATAGACAGACCGCTAACAAGACTGATAGAGAAAAACGAGAAGACACAAATTACCAATATCATGACTGAATCAGCAATATCACTACAGACCCTGAAGACATCAAAAGGATATAAGGTAATGCTATGAACAACATTCACACATAAGTTTGACAACTTAGATAAATGGACCAAGTTCTCCAAAGACACAAACTACCACAACTCACCCAATATGAAATAGATCATTTGAGTAACCCATAATCACTAATGAAATTAAATTCATAATTTAAAAACTCTCCCCCCAAAATCTTCTGGCCAGGTGGTAGCACTCAAGAATTTCACAAACTCTTAGACAAGAAATAACACCAATCCAACACAACCTCTTCCAGAAAATAGAAGAGAAGGAAGCACTTCCCAATTTATTTCATGAAGTTAGTGTTACCATAATACCAAAACAGACAAACAAAATCTGCAGAATAATGTCACTCGTGAATGTAGATGTAAAAATCCTTAACAAAACCTTAGCAAATTGCATTCAACAATATATAAGAAGAATTGTACACTACAACCAAGTTGGGTTTATTCCAAGAATCCAAGGCTGAGTCAATACTTGAAAATCAATCACCATATTAATAATCCAGCACATTAACAAATTGAAGAAAAACACATGAACAGATAAATCAGTACAGAAAAAGCATTTGACAAAATTCAACACCTATTCATGAATAATACTTTCAGAAAAATAAAAATTAAGGAGAACTTCCTCAACTTGATAAAGAGCATCCACAAAAAAATCTACAGCAAACATTACACCTAATAGTGAAAGACTAAATGCTTTCTCCCAAGATCAGGAACAAAGTAAGCATATCCATTCTCACTACTCTTATTCAACATCATGCTGGAAAGGAAGAAAAGGAAAGAAAAGCATAAGATCGGAAAAGAAGAAACAAAACTATCCTTATTTATAGATGACATGATGTTTTATATAGAAAATCCAAAGCAATCTGTGTAAATCTTCTAATAAGTAAGTTTAGCAATATCACAGAATACAAAAGCAGCATACAGAAATCAATCATTTCTATATACTATCTATATACTATCAATGAACACATGGTCACTGAAATTTAAAAATACAATACCATCTACAATAACTCAGAAAAATTTAGATCTAAATCTAATAAAACATATATATGACTTATTTGCTGAAAACAACAAAATGTTGATGAAAGAAAGAAGACCTAAATAGATATACTATCCATGGGTTAGAAGACTCAACATAATAAAGATGTCAGTTCTCCCCAAACTGATAAACAGACTTATTATAATTCCCGTCAAAATCTCAGATAGATTTTTAGTAGATATGAACAAGGTTATTCTAAGATGTATACGGAAAGCCAAAGGAACTAGAATAGCTAAAACAATTTTGAAAAAGAGAAAGTGGGAGGAATCAGTCTGCCCAGTTTCATGACATATTACATGGCTACAGTAATTAAGACTATGTGATATTGATGAGAGATAGACATAGACATTAATGGAACAGAATAAAGAAACCAGAAATAGATCCACATACACATGTCCCATTATCATTTTTGACAAAGATGCAAAAGCGATTTGATGGAGAAAGACAGACAGTCAGCATGATACTGCTGAAACAAGTGGATATCTATAGGCAAAAAATAAGAAAGTAACAGAGGGAGAGAGAGGGAAGGAGGGAGGAAAAGAGAGAGGGAGGAAGGAAGGAAAGGAGGAAATAATTTCAACCCAAGTCTCACATCCTACACAAAAATTAACTCAAAATGGATCATAGACTCAAATGTAAATTATAATAATAAAATTTTCAGGAAAAAACATAGGAAATATCTTCAGGATCTAAGGTTAGGCAAAGAGTTCTTAAACTTGACACCAAAAGCACAATCTATAAAAGAAAAAAATTGATAAATTGGACTTTATCAAAATTAAAAACTTGATGTGTGACAGAATCTGTTGAGGATAAAATCACAAGTTGTGGGATGAGAGAATGCAAGTTTAAACTATAACAAGAGATCAGTATTCACCTATCAGAAAGGCTAAAAGAAGGAATAGTGACAACACGGAATGCTGGCAAGGATGCAGAGAAACTGGATCACCCAGACATTGCTGGTGGAAATGCAAAATGGGACAGCCACTCTGGAAAGCAATTTGGCAGTTTCTTCAAAAACTAAAGATGTAACTACCATATGACACAGCAATTGCACTACTGGGCATTTATCCCAGAGAAATTGACTTATGTTCGTACAAAAACCTGTACGTGGATGTTATAACAGCTTTATTCATAATAACCCCGAATTGAGTTAACCCAGATGTCCTTCAGCTAAAAGGTTAATCAAACAGTGGTACATCCATACCATGAAATACTACTCAGCAATGAAAAGGAAACAATTATTGATACACAGGAGTGTATAACTCATAGGGTTGTGATGATTAAATAGATCAACACATGTAAAGTATTTAGAACAGTGTTGAAACATACAACAAGAACTTCATGTTAGCTTTTATTATATAATATTTTCTTGACTCTGATGCTGGACAAAATATTTTTGAAAAGAAAGAAAGAAAGGAAGAAAGAAAGAAAGAAAGAAAGAAAGAAAGAAAGAAAGAAAGAAAGAAAGAAAGAAAAAGAAAGAAAGAAAGAAAAAGAAAGAAAGAGAAGGAAAGAAAGAAAGAGAAAGAAGAAACAAAAATGTTTTTGAAAATCTGATTTGCAAAGACAATCAGAATTTGGGAGGGATGAATGGTGAAATAACCTAACTTTTGTCAAACATTAACATGTAGATGTCTTTTATTGCAGAATTTGAATGACTGACAGTGATGTTAGTTGCCTTTGCGCAAATATCAGTAGTTTTAAAGAAGTTATCTTTGACTCTAAAGAACTGAAGTGTTTCTCCACTGACTGTGTAATTGACTTAATTCCATATTGGACCAGCTTTTATAAATGTTCCCACTCCATCCTGATCCTGTAGTGATTGTGCATTGAGGAGAGAAAATACTCATTCAAGTCAGTATTCTCAGGCATTAATCCTTCCTGGGTTTGGAATGTCACTGAAATGATCTGTAGCTGTATTCTTCTCCTTTTTCTGTATCTTGTATAATGACGAGTCAGTAATGGACTTTTTAAAAATTATTTTTTGAGACACAAAATGCCAGTTGATTTTGCCTTTTCAAAAATCAGAAAGTTCTGGGTATTTTCCAATTCTATATCTGGTTACAATCGGGCCCATTTCCCTTTCTTATAACGCTTGAAACCAGGATCGTTCTCTTTCCAGTTAATTTCTTGTGCTTGTAAAGGAGTGATTGTTTCACTTTAATGTTGCAGATGTTCTAACTCACAGGAACTAGGGGGTCAGATTTACTGGCAAGCTTACCTTTTTGAGGTTAAGCAGAGGTGAGCGAATTCTTAAAAGGGGAAGAGGGACCCCTTCAAAAGGTTCTGAATCTTATTTTCTCCATTAGCCTAATTGTCACTTATACTGGGTGGATGATGGTAATTGCTCAAAGTCATGCTCTTTTCACTGCCTTGAAGGTGGCAAAGGGATAGAAGCCTTAGGTCCCTGTCATGGCACAGCTAGGGAGTCCTGCTGAAAGTACGAACTGCCAAGGACTACCCACATCCCCTACCCTTCTTTATAATCATTTTGTAAATATCCTCTTAGGCTCAGCTCAGAAACAGACCCACGTGTTAATCAAGGCTACAGATTGACTCTCCCTACGTGGCATGGAAGATGGCCACCAACAGCTTCAGTCTTGCCTGTTTCCTATTTGCTATCCAAGAAGAGAGACTTCTCTGCCTCCAACATGGAAAATTCCAGGAAAGACTTGGACTGGACTAGTGGGGGACCGAAGCCTTTCCTTTGGACCTGTCTCTGTGTCCATTATAGCATTATAGTATACAGCATTATACGCCATGCAGTCTGTAAGTCAGGCCTCTTGCAGCCGTTATGGAATGAGGTGAAGTGGGCAAGAGTGCTCTTGAGATGCTAAATAGAAGAGAGAATACTGGGTAGCCCTTGAAACTCAGGAAGCAATCTTCATACGCATGAGGTAGCCAGAAAGCAATGACAGAGTGATAAGATTTAGGAAGTTATATGCCACAAACAATAACTAGGATTTATTTAAGCTTGCTTTAATGGTAATGAAATGTTTCCATCTTTTCCCTGAATTCTCATACCCCCCCTCCCTTTTATTAATGCAAAAACAGACCCAAATTTCTACTTCTCATAATGTGTGAACCTAATGATCTTGAGGGTCCTCCTGTTTCAGAACAGGTATATCTTTCATAAAATACAATTTCTTTGCATTGCTGGGATAATGGAAATAAGGGAAACCTCCATGGGGACACACCACACAAACACACACACACACACACACACACACACACACACACACATGCACACACAGAGTCAGAGACTTGAGCAGTTACTACACATACGGGCAGTGTTGCTCTGAGGACAATTCCAAATAACAGTATGTCAGGAGGAAGAAGCTGACTCTGAGATTCTCAGTTTAGTCCAGGGACTATGGAAGGGGATGGCATTGGTCCAGGTCAGCAGTGTTCCTGGTCCTGGCAGAAGAAACCACTCTGGAGACAAGCATCCTTGTCTGTTTTGCATAGATCAAGAGCAGCCAAATGTGAACTCACAAAGATCACCATACAAGAATACAAATCGTGAGTGACAATCAGCAAAAATAAAACAGATTAGGACCCATACATATCTGAAATATTAGAATTCTCAAAATCAGAATAGAGAATAAGCTTATATAAAATGTTTAAAGAAAAAAATGGGATCATAAAGCTGAGCAAGAAAAGGAGAATAGCAAATATGACTAGGCAGATTTGAAAAAGACCTAGAACTTTTTGAAATGAAATATATAGTTTTAGCTATTAAAAAACTCAGAGGGTGGGGTAAGAAGCATATTAAACACAATTGAGGAATGAATTGGTGAACTTAAAGATAGATCTGTAGAAATTTTCTAGAAAGTAGCACAAAGAAACAAGGTGTAAGGTGCAAAAGAGAGAAAAAGAGACAAGGAAGGTACAGTGAGAAGTTCAAATATCAAACCAGAGTCCAAGAGGAAGGAGTAGAAAAGATAGGGGAGATGGTGAATTTAAAGTAATTTTCTAGAACTGATGTACATGAGTACAAGGACACAGTTATCATGGCAGTTACCCAACAAGACAAAGAGAAGGTAAATCCAAACTTGGACACACTGAAGACAACATGCCAAGTACCAAAAACAAACTGAAGATCTTAAAAGCATTAAAAAAAGAAAATGTACCACTTTCAAAGGAATGACAGACTGACAGCAATTTTCTCAACAGCACAAACCAAAGCCAAGAGTGGACTAATATCTTCTAAATGCTGGGGGAAAATGACAGTCATCCTAGAATTGTCCACCCAGCAAAAATATCTGTACTCATGAGAGTGAAATAAAAACATTTTTAGAGAAACAGAAACCAAGTCTACTGCCGATAAACCTAAGCCAAAAGAACTTTAAAAGATACACTCCAGGAAGAAGGGAAATGATACTGAAAGAAAGATCTGAGATGCAAAAAAGTAAAGTAGGCAAATATTAATACTGTCCATAAAAATAATATTAACATCTAATTTCCATGTCTAACTTATGGAAATAAAAATGTTTAAAAGGACAAAATGAAAATACTGGATGATAGTATGAAAGTTGAAAGAGGAAATTGTGTGGTTTGCTAGGAGGATTGAGGTATTAATGTTAGTGTTTAGTAGTTTTGTGTGGTATAATTTCAGAGGTAACCATTAGAAAACACACTTCTAATCGAGCAGAAGAATAAATGGAAAGTTTTAATAGTAAGAAGAGAAAAATAGGACTTCCCTGGTAGTGCAGTGGTTAAGAGTCCACCTGCCAATGCAGGGGACATGGGTTTGATCCCTGGTCCAGGAAGATCCCACATGCCATGGAGCAACTAAGCCTGTGCGCCACAACTACTGAACCTGCGCTCTAAAGCCCGAGAGCCACAACTATTGAGCCCCAGTGCCACAACTACTGAAGCCCACGTGCCTAGAGCCCGTGCTCCACAACAAAAGAAGCCACCACAATGAGAAGCCTGCACACCGCAATGAAGAGTTGCCCCTACTCACTGCAACTAGAGAAAGCCCATGCACAGCAAGGAAGACCCAACGCAACCATTAAATAAATAAATAAATTTATTTATTTTTTAAAAAAAGAAGAGAAAAATAGGCAGAGGGAAAATGGGATAAACAGAAAGCAGAAAGTAATAGCATAGTGGAAAGACAGACAGACAAATCTGGCATCACACAATGGACTGAGATTGTCACTCCAGATGTTTTAAAACATTCAGCTACATGCTGTTCACAAGGGACACATTCAAGCATAAGGACAGGGGAATGTTGGAAGTGAGAGATTTATGAAGCAAATATTAACCAAAAGAAAGATTTCTACTGTCAGAAAAGGTAAACTTTAATACAGAAAAGCATTATATAGATAAGGTCTCTATGTAGTAAAAAATGTTTGATGCATCTGGAAGATAAAACAATTCTAAAAAGTCTTATATGTGAAGCGAAGTTGATAGAGCATCCTTAGAGTAGGCGACATTCAAGGCACCTCTTCTATTTATTGATAGGACAAAAAAACATAGTAAAAACATAAAAATGCAATTATCAAGTTTCATTGATCAAACATATATAGATTCCATATGACAATATTTACAAAGACTAACCATAGAATAGACCATAAAAGAAGGGTTAAAATTTTTGAATATCCGTTATCATATGGACCAAGTGTTCTAACCACATGTGATTAATTTAGACCTCAAAAACATATGCTTAGAACTTTTAAATCTCACTTTTAATTACCTTTTGGATAAAAAAAACCTGAGAAATTTAAACATATTTAGAACTAAACAATAATGAAAATGTAATGTACTAAGGCTTCTGGCATGCAGTAAGAAAGATAATATGAGACAAATGAGAGAACTGTAGAGACAAATGCTTATTAGTATAAGAGAGGAAAAGCTGAAAACTAATGAGCTAAGTATCCAACTTAAGAATTAGGAAAAGAACAACAGAATAAATTTAAAGAGAGATAGCTATAGGTGTCGAAATTAATGAAATAGAAAACAAAGATGTAATGGACATGATTTACAAAAACCAAATGTTGCTTCTTAGAAAACACAAATAAAATAGGCAAGCCTCTAGCAGAATTGTTCAAGAAAGAGACACACACAAATAATATTTTAAAAAAAAAGGTATATAATGAGAGATCCCACAGAGACTAAAAAGATGAGAGTACTGTAAAAAAAAAACTACTTGCCAAGGAATGCATAAAGATGCATTAACTTAGAAGAAATGAATACATTCTTTTAAAAATAACCAACTCAAATAGAAATAGCACATAACCATCACAACCAAAACAAGTGAATCAGTAGGTTGATTTTTCTACAAATAATCACCAGGCACAGATGATTTTACAGGTAAATTCTACTAACTGTTCATGGAACATATCATTCTAATAATATGCAGACTCTTTGAGAAAAAAAGAAAAAGAATACTCCCCAGTTTAGTCTATGAGTCCACTCTACATTTGACGCTAAAAATAGAAAAACATAATTAAGAAAAATCACAGGAAAACCTCATTTAGGAACATAAAGGCAATAATCCTACACAAATATTAGCAAAATAAATCCTGCACTTTATGAAAAAAAAATAACACACCATGACTCAGCTGAGTTGATTCCAGGAATATAAGGTTTAACTTCAGAAAATCTATAATTATCATTCACCCCATTAGCATTCAAAGAACAAAACAACATAGTTATTTTAATAGATGGAGACACATTGGATGAAATTCAAAATACCTATTTATGATTTAAAAAATTAACTAGTTCAGAATAGAAAGAGATTTCCTTAATCTGATAAGGGAAGAATACCCAAAACCGACACAAACATTATTTTTTGTTTGTTTGTTTGTTTTGTGTTTTGGCACATGGCTTGTGGGTCCCCAGACCAGGGATTGAACCCAGGCCCTCAGCAGTGAAAGCATGGAGTCCTAACCATTGGACTGCCAGGGAATTCCCCACAAACATTATTGTTAATAGTGAAACTGTGAAGGCTTTTAAAGTCTGGAAGGAAAAAGAAAAGAAAAGAAAGGAAAGATATAAAGTTTGGAAAGGGAAAAAAAATAAAAATTCTCATCATTCACAGATAGTATGATTGTCTATATAGACTCTTTTCTCTACAACCTTAAGCATTTGTAGATGCATAATAGTGCTTTGTGTAATAGGCAAGAACAGGGAACAATTCAAGGTCCATCAGTGATAGAACGGTTACATACATTGAGGGATAGTCACACAATGGAATTCTGTACGGCCAAGAGGACATCGATAACCAACCACCACACTCAACACGTGGTGTCTCTCACAAACTCAACGTTGAGTGGAAGAAGCCAGACACCGAAGAGCACACACTGCATGATTCCATTTATATAAAGTAAAAATAGAGAAGGATTAATCTCTGCTGTGGGACTCAGGAGAGTGGCTCCCTTGGGTGGGGGGCTGATGACTGGAAGGGGTCCAGGAATGCAGTGTGCAGTAAGCAGGTAAAGAGTGGGATGTAGAGTCCAACAGTGTTGGGTTTAAATGCCACTCAGCTCTGCCCCTCACCAGCTGACAGACTGTCCACGCAGGACGTAACCACCGTAAGACTCAGTTTCCACCACTGGAACGTGGGCGTAACGATGGCCCCCACCTCACTGGATTGCTGCAAGATTAACAAGATAATGTATTGACGTTGGTGGCTCAGAAAGTTCTGGAAAATGGTAGCTATGGTTGTTGTCAGTCTTGTTCTTCTTCCTGACCTCCTCCACCAGGAACCCAGTGATTCGTGGGGGTAAAACACAAGAGACAGAGTTTTCCCTCAGCAGATGGCTTTAGATTTTAGGACTTTTCCTTCAAAGCTGCTATGGGGACACTCCAGACCTCAGATATGACCTATTCAGTCTACACAGGTGTTGCTTTGTCATTGGAACTCCTGCCGAGGTCACAGGCACCGAATGTCAAACGGTAAATTCTGCAAGGGGAGGCGGTGAGATATTAAACCAACTGCTTACTTGTCTGCACTCCTTACACATCTCAGAACCAGCAAAACATACCTCTCATTCTTACCATTACAGTCAGAGGTGCTTGAGTTTTAGGGCATTTTGGTTTGGAGGGGAAAATGGCTGTGTTTGGAAAACCTTCTCATAGCACTCTATTTGGAACTAGTCAGGCAGCATCCTCCCCAACCCTCGCCCCGTGGGTGCAACGGCATTTATCATGAAAAGAATGCAGCACCTGCTTCCCCCTAAATTTCCTGCTTTTTGTAAAAGCTTCTAAAATAGATTTTGAATTGTATGGTTTTCATACAATGCAGTTTTTGCAAAGTGTTTCTTGAATAATTATTTGTGCTTAGTGTTTGAAAAATAACCTTGTTTAAGGAGAAGGAATATAATGTGTCTATTGAATGTAACTTATATTAGTGGGAGCAGCCCCGAGCCAAGCTGAAGGAGATGGAGGTGAGACACACGTGTGATCAACATTTGAGCCTCTGGAAGGGAACCATTAACATGAACTGGCAGATGTCGTGGAGCTTTACCAATTCGTGTTCACTGAGCTTCGTTCATTAAGGCAGTTGGGAAGCAGCAAGTGTACACATGTGCACACACGTGTGCACACATATTCCAAGGGTTGTAAGGAGGAGAGATTGGTCCAAGCATCTTACCAATGTGACTTCTGCTTCATCCCAAGATGAGTCTGAGGCTTTCAAAGTCTTGAAGAAAATAGAAATGCTCCCCTTGTTCGTGACATAAAGCAGGAAGGAGCTTGAGGTGGGGTGGGCTGGGCTAGGGGTGCTGCACGAAAGCCCCAAATAAAAACAGTGCCTTTTCAGCCCAGAAGAAAAGCCACCCTACCCCCCCCCACCGCCCCAGGCAGGAAAAGACACTGTCCAGGACATTTATTCTGCCACACTTCAGTCTTTCAGGCAGAAGAAGTCCTGGCAGAAGTTGATTTTTGCAGGTTGAACAAAGAAGAAGCCTCTTGGAGCAGATGGGATCAATGACACGATGTGAAAGCACTTTGGAAAGTTAAAGGGATTATGCAAAGGTAAGAGATCATTGTTATTACTGCTGTGTTTGCTGAGAAGATGCCAGAATATTTCTGTTCCATTGATGATCATGACACCAAAAGGGCCAGTCTTGTCAGGGTGAGGATGGTGTCAGGTCGGGTGCCAGAAGGTGGGCTGTCAAGTGCAGCCCTACTGCTGATGAGCCACTAACTAAAAGCAAGCCCCTGGCCTCTCTGGCCTTGTGTTTCTACATCTGTAAATGGGGCGTAATAATAATACCCTGCTCACAGGGTGTGGAAGGCCACATAGGTAAACGTGCCCAGCCTGTGAGTGCCCTCAGAAACACAAGTATTGTTTATGGAGCTCTTTTCTGGGCCACACACCATGCTGAGCGCTTTTTGTCTAGTCTCCCTTCAATCTTCGCAAGAAACCCATGTGGTAAGAATAGTTATTCTCCACTTACGATGAAGACATGGAACCTCTGTGCAGATGGAGGCCTTGAAAGGTCCTGCCAGGTACCCAGTGCCCCGAAACCCGTAAGTGACAAGATCGAAGCCCAAATACAAACCTGGTGGTTCCAGCCCCAAGCTCTGTTCACTCTCTCCCATTTTTCCTCTATAAATGTTATTTGAATCCCAACTAAGCTGTCCATCTTTTGAAGGCAGATCCTGTTTGTACTTCCTGAACTCTCATCCCAGAGCATCTGTTCTGGTGTTGACTGCCAATAAATATTTACTGAAATTGAATTTGTAACAGCTCAGTGGGAAGGTCCCTGCTGACCGGGTCAGGCTCTGACAGCTGTTCTGTGAGCACCACGTGACTCCCTGATCCGGGAGGGATGACCTCTGCACAGGGGAGCTCGGAGGCCAGCAGACACGCAGCTTCCAAGGACAGATTAGCCAAATGTGCCCATCATCACCCTTAGAGAGGGACCCAGACCAGGCAGCCTCTGGTGGCCAGGCAGGTGTCTGAGGCCCTGGAGGCATTCGCCAGCCCTGCTGCTGGAATGCAGTTTAGCTTATCTCAAAGCTTCCCAAAAATCATTTAAGAAATAACATTCGGAAGAACACAGCTGTCCTGCGTTGTTTATCTTGGCACGTTTTCGAAAACCTGACGTAAAGACTGTATTGTAGAAAACACTGCATCACCAGCATCTTCCGAATGAAAACTGCTCAAGTGGACACGGTGGACAATGAACCCAGCATTTCAAATCAAGGCTTTCCAATGTAGCATTTCTTCACTCACAAACAGATGCACACGTCTCAATTTGACGTGATACCCAAATACAACCAAAGTGTAATTTAGGAAACTGCAGTTATTTTTGAGTCAACGATAAATTAATACCACTGTAAATTTTCTTTAGGATGACTTCTCTTGCCAGAGAGAATAATGTTCTGGTCTTCAATTAAATGAAAGATAGGACTGAGTATTTCCTGGGGAGCTAATTGGTAGGTGCGGTAGAGCTGCTTCCCTTGTGTAACCACACCTCCTCATTTTCCATCATCCTTGCGTGTTCTCCTCTCACACATTTATGCCTCTTTGCAAGTGCCTAGTTCAGAGTTAGTCTCCTCGGGGCATACGTCATTCTGGAGAAGGAGGACTCGTCTTCTGCCATTCAGAACCCAAGGAAGCACCGAGGAGTGAGCAGGAGACAACCAAACTGTGTTGATGAGCGTGGGACGCTGGCAGATAGCAGCTCATCAATTTGGCACAATGCTCTGAATCCAAGCAAGCCCTACCCCTGCTACAACGAGGGTCATTTTTCAGGGGCTGTTTGCCAGGGTGAAAGTGCTGTATGGATTGGAACTCAAGTGTCCCATGGCCTCTCCAGCCTCTAACGTGAGAGACCCCTCAATTTTAATTGGCTTTTATCTCTGCCTGCTCGTATAAGACCTTGAACTCCCACAAAGTTGCCTCTGGAAGTACCCAGGGTAGTTCCCCCTCCCCCACCACCATGTCTGTGAGCCATGTTCTGCCTCTGCCCTGATCCCATGCTCCTGAAAGCCCACGTGAGAGTCAGGGGCACTGCCCGAGTGAGACCCCAGTGTCCCCGTCTCCCTACACTGCCACTGCTGCCAGGTTGTACGGTTCTACAGCACAGGGAGTCGTGTGCCCAGAATACTAAGCTCCCCAGTCTCCCACTGTGAGCCCTACTTTGTCATAGGGACACACACGACTGCTGCTCACATTTTTGGATTTCATAGTGTCTCAGGCAGGACAGTTCCTTCAGCCCTTGCCTGCCGCCCTGCACAGCCTGCGCCCTGTCAGAGGCCAGCACAAATGCCCCACCACACTCAGAGCCCCCAGGCAATTCCGTTCTTGTGCACCGACTCCTCCTGCCGGCCTCCATCTCACCAGACCAGCCCAGACAGGTTTACTCTCAGTGAGGGCTCAAGGAAGGACACCCACGGTGGGAATGCATTGGGGCTTTTTTTTAGTTAACATGCTGTTTTGTTTAAAAAAAAAAACTGAGATAAATAGAGAGATAGACGGATATGGATAGATGGATGGATGGATGGATGGATGGATAGATAGATAGGTGATAGATGATAGATAGATGAGAAAGTTCTTCCTTACAGTAGAAAGCCAACAAATACATGTAAAAGGAACAATGGATTTAGAAAACCAGCATCTGGCAACCATCATCATCATAATGGTAGATTCAGTCCAGGATCATCAATGGATGCTAAAATTAGTGGGTGAAATTTGCAGGAGGCTATAGACCATCTCAAAGTATCTCCCCACAAAATTCTTATTAATTATGAAGTAACTTTGCAGAAGGGAAAATACAGTCACTTTACCGTGGAGACATCTGGCTCATGCCTCCTTTACCAAATGATCAAAGCTAATACCACTGGTGATGAAGCAAAGACCCAGCAGCACGTGCCTCCTGATACGGTGCCCTGAGAAGAACATAACACCACCGCTAGGGTGTTACTGCCCGGAGCACATGACCCAAATGTGATCACAAGGAAACATCAGATAAACCTGAAGGAAGGGTGGTCCTACCAAGTAAGCGGCCTGTACTATGAAAAAAATGTCAATATTGTGAATGCAAAGAGATACTCAATAATGTTCAAAATTAAAGCAGACTAAAGTGACACAAACTGAATAATATAGTCCTGGGTTTTCTTTTGCTATTAAGGACTTTATAGGAAAATTGGTGACAACTGAATAAAGTCTGCAGATTAGGGAATAATATTGTATCCGTCTTACTCTGTATCAATATATGTGATGAGAGAGAAAATGATAAAACAAATATAGTAGAATGTTAACATTTGGGGTACAGGCAGACCTCATATATTGGGCTTTATTGCACTTTGCAGAAATTGTGTTTTTTACAAATTGAAATTTGTGGCAACCCTGAGACAAGCAATTCTATCGGCGCCATTTTTCCAACAGCATTTGCTCACTTCCTGTCTCTATGTCACATTTTGGTAATTCTTGCAGTATTTCAAACTTTTCCATTATTATTATATTTGTTGTGCTGATTGTGATCAGTAATCTTTAATGTTACTATTGCAAGAAGATTATGAAGGCTCAAATGATGGTCAGCATTTCTTAACAATAAAGTATTTTTAATTAAATGATATGCACTTTTTCAGTCATGCTATTGCCTACATAATAGACTATAGCATAAACATAACTTTGATATGCACTAGGAAACAAAAAAATTAGAGTGACTCATTTTGTTTGATATTCTTTTTTTTCTGGAACCTAACCTGCAATATTTGCGAGGTATGCCTATATTTGAGTGAAATTCTTTGTACTAGTCTTGTAACTTCTCTGTAAATTGGAAGTTAGGTCAAAATTTATTTTTTTACAACCCAAGTTTTTCTTTGAGATATCTGAAGGCATGTCTGTCTGCTGCCAAACCAGGGTTGTGGGAGAAATCATTGCTATTTTCCCAGCAATGCTAAGTCCAGTCTTCTCCTTGGCTATAAGAGCACAGCTGGCTTTCCAGATCTTTGCAAACAGAGAATCATCACTGTTACCTAAATTTAAATCAGTTCTAAACCTTTTCGTGGCTGTTTCAAAATAGCTTAGGAAAAAATTGATGGGAAGAGGGGATGGGCGTTGGGGTGGGGAGGGGCTGCATTTCTAAAAGAATGAATACCCTGTACACCCTTGCCCGTGCCCCCTGTAGGGTCATCTACTTGGCTTCTGAGAGGGAAAAGCTGCAAGATCAAGGGAAGACCCTCCCTCCTCTTCATGCCAGGGACCAAGAGCTCCATGTCCACAGGTTCCTGTGAGCCTGCTCAGTGACTCAGGTCTCAGAGCTGATTTCTTATAGTCCTAAAAATAATTCACAACTAGCCCAAAGCTACTCACACATCAGACACCCTGAGGGCACTCTTGCTGGCATCTGGAAACTCAGAGCCCTAATTAAACTCTTCCTCCCCTCCCCTCTCTGGGAACACAGTCTAGGAGAGAGCAAACAGTAATGGTCAGGTCACTCTGGTGTCTCCTGAGGGAAAGGGGTGACCTCGAATCTCAGCAGAAAAGCAAGGAAGGTGGGAAGACCATGGGATTCTGAGCTGCCTAAGGCTGGGTTCCCAGAGAGATGAGTCCCTGCTGCTTCTGTCTTTTGTTCAGAAGCCCGCCAGCCCTCTGACAACCACCCACCTGTCCAGCTGGGGCAGTCCCACTGGGAGCAAGGAGAACTGGATATTCGTGCTAGAGAGGGGCTTCAGAGAAGTATGTAGGTTGTGGCAACTGGAAAAGACTATTTTCAGTTGACCCTGCAACAATATACCATTCCCCTCCCGTGTAGGAGGGACCAATATAAACCAGGGAAGGGGCAGTTCTCCCAAGATTAGTTAGGAAGTGACCTCTGGGTTGAACAGGAGGAATTTACAAGAATAGAAGCCCCCTGCCTCAACCCCTCCACCCCCCTTACCACCCCTCTCATCCACTGTCACATACCCTGAGTGAACAGGAAGTGCTTATACACCTGGCAGGTATGCAAGAACACTTCCTAGTTTTGAATCAAACAAATAACATCGAGGCAATATTCATCTGAGGGTAGGTATTATTAGTCCCATTTTAGAGTTAAGGAAACTGATGCTAAGAGAGGCAATTTACCAAGTCACCTTTGAGAAAGTGGAAGGGCAGTTAAGTTTGCAATCAAACAGGGAAGCCAAACAACTACATGAACTATTAAGCAGTAGTAAAAGAGCTCTTTGGAGAAGGCTTTCACCCTAGGCTTTGTCTGTGACCTCGCCATTCTCAAGGCTTCTATCATCTCCATGCAGGGCTCCCTAAATCTCTAGTTCCTGGTCCAGCCTCTCTCCTGTGCTACAAAAATTCCTTAAATGTTTGCTGTCTGCCTACTGTCTTCTCCAGGATGCCCTCTCTGGAGCTTACACTCAGCCTGGCCAATACCCAACTCAGCATCACTTCTATTTTCATCCCAGACTAACTCCTCATCGGATGTGTCTATTTCTGGCCCAGTGACACCATTCTCCAAAAGATAAAGGTTTGAAATCTTGAGCTTTCCCAGCTCTGTTGCATTGTATCCTGCACGAAATACTTTTTTTCTCATTTTCCTTCCTCTCCCAAACCTCTCACCCAATCCCCCCTCACTCATCTAAGGGAATCTGTTCTCTGTTAGCAGAGAAATATAATAGAACTCCTTCCTCATCTATCCACCAGTGCCTAAGAATGATTTTTTTGAAAGCTGATCAATCAGAAAAAGGAATCTCAAGTCCTGGTACTCACGTTACCTACTTCCAATTTTAATGATTCACATACATACCTTTATTATATAATGAAATGGGACGAGGATACTCAGAGTGAAGAAAATAACATCTTTTAAAGAGTCTACCAAGCCTTGTGCCAGATGCTTTCACATGCATTATCTAACTTAATTCTTACAACAGCTCTACAAGGTGGATATGATAAAACTTGCTTTATAGACAAGTTCGAAATCAAGCTCAAAAAAGCTAAATAATGTGCTCAAGTCACACACCTAGTGAGTCAAGGTGCCTTTCTCTTTTCCTCTTACAATCTCTCCCTAAGTGATCTCACCTGGATTTAAAATATCATCCATAAGCTGATAATGCCCAGATTCATGTCTATAGCTCTGTGTTCTGGACCTCTGAAATGGCTAATCCACTTAGATGACTTAACACATCCAAAACCCAAGTCTTGGATTTTTACCTCCCCAGCTAAAATAGTTTCTCCCCATCTTCCCTACCCAATTAGTGGTATTGCAGTTGCTTGGGCCAAAGATCTAGGAGTCATTCTTCTTTTGCCACTTTCCCTCCTCCTTATACATCTCAAATTTTGGCGAGTCATTAACAAGCCTTTTGGTCTCTGTCTCCAAAGCAGGCCTTAGATCCAAACACTTACCACCATCTGCAAGGCCAAAACCCTAGCCCAAGCTCCTGTCATCTCTTGCCTAGTGGACTACAAGGGTCTTCCAAATCTACCTGCCTCCACTCTTGCTGCCCATCTTCCCTCCCCATAGTACATTCTCCCCAAAGCAGTGTGAATTACCTTTCAAAAGCACAAAGTAGACCATGTTGACCTCCCTGCTTCAAACTCTTCAATGACCTCCCATCACCAAGGCCTCCAAGGCTGTTGAATTCATTCCTACCCCCGTGTCCCTTCCCCTCCATGCTCCAGTAACACGGGCTGACTTGATATCACTTAAACATGTTAATCTCATTCTTGTTGCAAAATGTTTATAATTACCAGGAATATCCTTCCCCTAGATCTTCCTTCTAGCTCTTTCCTTCATGACTCAGATCTCTTACCTCCTCGGAGAGTTTCTCTAATCATCTAGCTCAAGTAGCCTGTTGGTCCCAACACTCTCTATCCCATTATTCTATTTTCTCCTTAGTATATATCAGTACATATGTGAAATTAAGTTTAAAAAATATGTTTGTTGGTTCTATCCCTAGACTAGATAGTAAGGTCCATAAAGGCAGACACTTTATTTCTTATATGCCAGTTCCTAATATAACACCTGACACAAAATGGGTGCTCAGTGGTGAACTGGAGAAGGAAAGAGTTTCAGAAAAAGAATTGAAATCAGGCTCATGTAAATGCAGACCTCATGCTGCATGAAGTTTGAGTGATGGTTACTTGTCTTGGAAATCCCAAGATGAGGCAAGTTCCTAGGTGTGTATCAGTTCATTAAACACTTTGTAGCCTATTTGATCCCAAATAAGCCAAGGTAATGGTGGGAAAGAAGCAGGGGCCTGGGCCTGCCATAGTGTTCCCAAGTCAGTCCCACCTTGAAGGATCCATCCTCCCATCTCCATGCCAGGATGGCTATTGTGACATGGATTCAACCCCCTCATTTCACCCAAGGTAGACACTGCTAGCTGCCTTCTCAACAGGTCTTTCCATTTTCCGAATCCCAAATTTAATTCGTGTATCTACCATTAGCTTGCCATGTGCTTTGGGGAACGCTGGATACATCCTTAATCCCAAGGGTCTATACGAGTCTAAGCCAGTCATGGCGGTCCCATTCTCCTTGCCTGTGACCGGTTTAGGCATGAGCATGGTGTGCAGTCCTGGCCAAGGTCACAGGAGGGGAAATCCTGTGTGGGCCTTCTGTGAAAGATTCCTTCACTTGCCCAAAAGAGACACAAGGAAAGATAGTTTCTCTTCTTCCACAGGAGCCATGTGTCATTGTGTCTGGGCATGACATAATGGAATGAAGGCAGTCATCTTGAGCTCGCAACAAAGCTCATGTGTTGAAAAGAGCAGGATAGACGTATGGAAAGAAACTGGGGCCTTGATGAGAGATGAGCTACTGAATTAACCAACCTTGCAGCTCCCTACTTTGAGATTTCTTCTTATGGGAGATAATAAGGACAATGGTCATTACTGTCCAAACCATTCTGAGTTGAGGTTTTTGTTTCTTTCAGCCAAAAGCAGTCTCAAGGAGCCATGCCCTATTGTGGCTTCATCAATCTACTTCCTGGCTCAATTTCAGGTCTGCATCAGTCGAAGTCAAATTGTTGCTACCATTAGTGACAGTTGGTAGCATCTGGTCCTTGCTCTTGAACTAGCCTCACTATGTGGAATCCTTCCAGATAGAAAAAAGCCACATGAAATAAACAACATTTTTGACAGATTTATTGCACTTTGCCTTTTATAGAGCTTTCAATATTTCCTTCTAGATGTTTAAGCATCTAGTATGTGCCAAGCATGGCACAAGCAGCATGATATAGCTGTGAACGAAACAGACATGATCTTTGTCCTTATGAAGCTTACAAGGAAACAAGTACAATAATTTCAGATTGTGGTGAGTGAAGTGCAGGAAATAAATAAGGTAATGAAACAGAGAGTAACCAAGCAACTGGAGTAGGGAGACTTCTTTAGACCTGATGGCCAGGGAAGGCCTCTCTGAAGAGGTGACTTTTTCAGTTGTAACATGCATCTATTTTTTTCTATTATTGAAAAATGTACCTAACATAAAATTTACCATTTTAACCATTTTTTTGTGTATAGTTCAGTGGCATTAAGTACCTTCACATTGCTATGCAACTGTCGTTACCTTCCATCTCCAAAACTTTTTCATCATCCCAACTCTAACTTCCATATTCATTAAACACTAATGCCCTTTTCCTCTCTCCGCCCAGCCTCCAACAACCACCTTTATCCTTTCTGCCTATGAATTTGACTACTCTTGGTACCTCACAGAATTAAAATCATACAATATTTGTCTTTTGTGACTGGCTTCTTTCACTTAGCATATTACCCTCAAGCTTCACCCATGTTGAATCGTGCGTCAGGATTTCCCTCCTTTGTTAGGGCTGAAAAATATTACATTATATGGATACATCGCCTTTTGTTTATCAATTCATCTATTGATCAATGCTTCAACTCAAGGAGGTAACATTTGAAATGAGAGCTAAAGAATGAAAAGAACCAGCCATGCAAACCCAAAGAGTGTACAACACTGAGAGAGAACCATAGTGTAAACTATGGACCTGCAGTGATTAGGATGTGTTTGTGTAGGTTCATCATTATAACAAATGGACCACTCTGGTGGGGGATGTTGATAAAGGGGAAGGCTGTGCATGTGTGGGCACAGGGGGTATGTGGGCAGTCTTTGTACCAATCCCTCAATTTTGCTATGAACCTAAAACTGCTCTAAAAAATAAGGTCTTATTAAAAAAAAAAAAAAAGAATCAGCCACAGGAATCGCCAAGGGAGTGGTTTCTTGGCAGAAGGAGCAGCAAAGATAAAAGCTGGTAAACTTCTAAGCTTTCCTGAAGACTCAACTCCAGTGCCAGCCCCTCTGCAGTTTTCTTTCACATCCCTGAGCAGCTGGTCACTCCCTGTCTGTGCTTCCAAGGACCTTTACCTGTATTTTATCCCATCGCACTGTTGTCTCTCCTCCCAGGCTGTGGTTCCATCACCCTTCCCCAACACATATTTTTTTTTTTCCAAGAGCTGCAAACAGCTGTAAAACAGGTGAATTTGAGCTGCCAACAAACTGTGAAAATGATGGATTTGAGTTTCTCTTTACTTTCAGTCCCATAAGGCAGAGGAGATAAGGAACACAGAGAAACAGCAAATGCAGGCGGTGGAGGAAAAGAAGCAAAGAGCCTGCTTCATCTGCTAGTTAAGTCTTGAATTTAGAGCCACAGCTTCCTGGAGCTGGGAGTGATATCGAAGATCCCGTAATAGCAGGTGTTTGCTTTGTTCTGGGATGAAATGTTTTGTGCAAGCTTCCAGGATGGACAGGGTGAGGTTGGGAGCAGAGCAGGCTCTCAGCAGTCCTGGGAGGTGGTTAAAGTGAGTTTTCAGCACCCCTCTATGTCCTCCTGGTGCCCCATCAGCTGGAGGACCTCATGTTACTCCATATTTAGTAGGCTTCTGGGGCAAAGGGGTGCTTGCAGAGCCCCCCAACTCATACCTGCAAAGGCTATGAACAGGGCTGACTTGCTCTGAATCTTTGCTAGTAAGAAGGAGAATGGCTGTTACTCCCATTGTCCCAAAGATCCTGGGCCCCACAGAGAGAGAGAGAGAGAGAGGGACTTGGTCTTTCTCCAGAGGACGCCACCCCATCAGCAGAAGTGGGCTGGGAGAGGGTCGCTAGTGGTGCGGAGGCCCCAGGTGCACTCTGGGAGTTGGTGGGCGAGCAGAGCATCCTGAAACGGGCTGTTCAGAGACAACCCTTGTGTTTTGCTTATCCACCTGGGCTTGAACTTATCAGAGCTGCCACTGTGCTTTGCATGAACTTGTCCTCTACAGCCCAAGCCATCCTTCTCTGACTCTGTCACAAGCTGATTAACATTCTCTCTTGGAATAATTCCCAGGCCCCTCAATCCCTTTCAAAAGCTATTTTCTCCCTTTCCATGAAGCACACTTTTGTGGGGACAGAGGAGATAGAATAATGTCAGTGCTGAATTCTCAGAACATAGCCAGGCATTAGATCTGTATGTATACATCCCTCACATAGAAATAGGAAGATGTTTGTCTTTTACGTATTGACTAGTCAATCAAAAAATTACTCAGAATCCACTGTGTTCTTAGAACTAGGCATTTTGGAAGAGATAGCACAGCATGACATGGTCCTGGCCACTCACGGAATTATCAACCTGCTGAAAATGACTAGCACATTTGAGACAATGAGAGAGAAACTGAGTGCTATTGTGTGTGGCCCTGACCCTTTGTACATAATGCAGGCTGCCATCCATCCCTGGGAAAGACACCCTTTCTATGGGATGGGCCTCCCTCGGAATATCTGTGAAGGTAAACGAGGCACCGTTCTTCCAAATGTGGCATTCCTGCCAAACTTTCTAGCATATTCATCATCAGAACAAATTTGATCAACAGAAGCTACTCTATACTCCTTGGAGTAAACACCAAATACAGATGCTGCATGTGGACCCTGAGGGTGGAGGGTCATGTCAGTAACAGCTCATCATCACGTGGACCTGGGAAGCCAAAGTTGCCGGTGTCCCCGTCCCACACCAGGAGGGGCCACTCCCCACTTTCCTGTGGGGATTCCCAGTGTGTCTCCCCCAGACCACTGTGGCTTTGTCTTCATCAGGCATGACTGCTACTGTTTTCCCTGGGGCTGACCATGCACACCTCACTCTTTTGTCCTCTGGGTTGCTAGGAATGTCCTTTGGGGTTTGTCCATCTGAGCTGCTGTCTGTCTGCAGTGGCCCCTGCTCTTCCCCTCTTCCTCTCTTCTTGGGGGAATCACAAGGTTTAGGGAAAAAATAGAAGCAATTTCTCTCCAAAGAATTCCACATTTGGCTCTTTGTTCCCCATGTGATGGGGGTCGATCACAGCCACTACATCTGTGCAGAGTTACAAGTGCAAAGGAACCCAGAGGAGGAAGAAGTCAGTGTGGGAGGAAATGTGTTGAGAAGGCTGCCTGGAGGAGGAGGCACCTGTGTCCTTGACACATTAGCATCATTAGAAAGAGAGGGGGAGGGGAGACCCCAATAGGGTGAAGAACTGAGGCAGATCTGAGCAGGCTGGGTGGGGCCAGCTGAGGGTGACACCAGGGGGCAGAAGGGCATGGAGGAGCCTGGTGAGTCCAGGGCAGAGGACCAGAGGAGGAGGTAAATAAGGTCCACTCCGCAGCCAAGAGTGAGTGCCTGCTATGGGTAGGCACTGTGCTAGGGCCTGGGGACAGAGCAGGGGACAAACAGACACATCTTACTGCCCACCACATTGGAATGTGATAGAGTTTATATCCTGGTGGCCAGAAGCATACTAGGAGTAAACTAATAAGTAAATTATATAGTATTTAGAATCTGATAAATGCTATGGAGGAGAATAAAGCAGGGAGAGTGAAAGGGTGAGCTGGAGAGGCTGAGGAGTATCAAAATGTAAATATGATGGTTAGAGAAGGACACACTGAGATAAGTGACACGAGCAAAGCTATGCAGGAAATGATAGAGTGCGCCATGTGAGGAGCTGAAGGATGAGTTATCTAGGCAGATGGACGAGCAAGTGCAAAGGCCCAGGGATAGGAGCTACATCCACATACCTGCAGAGTAGCAAAGGGGCCAACATGGCTAGCGTGAAATGAGCAGAGAGAGAATAGGAGATCAAGTTAAATAAGTTGTGGGGAGGTGGATTGTGTAGGGCCTTGTAGATCACAAAGGGACTTTCTTTGCCTTTTTATTGTCCTCTGAGTGACATGAGGATAGATTTAGCATCTTCTGACTGCTGGGTTGGCACAGGGGGAAAGCAGGGAAGCCAGCAAGGAAAGAATGCAGCAAACAAGGCCAGCGATCATGATGGCGAGGACCAGTGGGGTGGCCGTGAGGTGAGAAGTGGTGGATGCTGGGTGGGTTTTTAAGGTCTCAACAGGTTGGCTCAACCAGACGACACAGCCTAGGGTGTGAGAGGAAGAATGCACTCCAGAAAGACTCCAAGGTTTTCGACCTGAGTAACTGGAAAGGAGATTCAATGAATGGTGATAGTTACATGGTTGAGGGGGAAAGGACCTGGTGGGAGGGGTGGAGTTTCAACTACAGAGACTGATTTTGCCCTGCAGGCAACAGGGAGGATTTTATCGTTTGTGATGAAATTAAGATTCCAGAAAGGCAAATCTGTCAGTAATACCTAAGACAGGCTGGAGCAGAGAAAGACACGCTTAAAGACCCTGCCTTAATCTAGACATGAAGTGATACTTACAGGAATGAAAAAACTTAGAAAATCTAAGCACAACGCAAATGTGCAATGGAGTCGTTTCTGAGGCGTACCAAAAACAGGCTCAACCTTCCCACATCCCACCGTAAGGCCTAGGCCCTCCCTGACGTTTCTATGATATCAAAGGCTTAAGTCTGTACAGCCATTTCTCACGCTGTCCTTTGAACACTGATCTCGCTCTGTGTCACTCCTTGGAGCTGGTACCATCTCTCTGACTTGGAAGACGGGACACCCCCTTTCCTTGATTTTTCTCCCAAACTACTCACACAAGAAAGCAGGGAGTAGTCAGCTTTACTGAAGATTTGTAGGGTCATGAGGGTGGCATGGGGTGTTGGGAGGATGACATTGCGCTCCTGCCCCCAGAAAGCTTAAGGACACCTTGTTCTTATAAACCTGCTCCACTGCATCTGCCATAACAGGTGTTCTCACTGGTGTGAGTGAAAGACAAAATGACAGCGGTTTGGAGTTAAGACAGAGGCTCATTTTTCTCGCAAGTGACAATGCCGAGGTCAGGAGCCTGCTGTGCCCCCAGGGCTGGAGTGGCTTCCGCGGCATCAGGGCTCAGGATCCTCCTCTGTAGAATGGGGGTAATAATAGGACCTCTTAAATGATGCAGAGCCTGTAGAATGGGGCCAGCACACAGCAAGTGCGGGGGTCCATGTTAGCTGTCACTGCTTCACTAGGTTTCACGTCATCCGCTAACAGGTGGCAGAGTGTGTCCACCTAAAGGGATGTTTGAGAAAGAAGAGACATGAAAATCTCTCCTTGGGGGTCAACCAAGGGAGAGGGAGGAAGAAAGAACATCTGAGAGGCAGGAGAAGAAGCTGGGAAAGTGTGGGGCTGCTGAGGCTTTGAGAGGGGGAGGCTCAGCAGTGGGTGACCCTTAGGTCAAATGCTGCAGTCAGACCTGCACGAGGGGGACTGAGCCAGAGACCCGGGGTTCAAAAAGCGTCATCAGTTTTGTTGAGATATTGGACACAGCAGCCAAGACCACAGAGGATAAATGAAGAGGCACAGGGTATAAATGAAGGGCAAGGACAGTGTAGATCCTAAATGGCCACTGAGACAGGACAGCCAGGTTGCTGGGAGTCACAGAGAAACGAGGCTGGAAATCTGCCAGGTCGATGGGGGAGATCACTCAACCTGGGTGACACTGGGGATTCCAGTGCATCTGCCAATCTTTCAGGGCAGCGGGACCCAAGTGATGCGTGGACCAGGACTCTACGGGGAAGGGTAGAAGCCAAGCTCCCATTCCAAGCCCCCTGCATCTCTTACCTTCTTGATTCTATGCGCAAGCAATTCTCGGGGTTGGCCAGCTGGTCTCAGCAGGTGCTCCTTTGTGGCTGCTCCTGGGTCCTCTACATAGTGATGCCAGAGGGAAGTGCATTTGAAATTGTTGGGGGCTTTCTGCCAAAACTGGTACTCAACTGGTTCCCATCACAATTTACTCATCATGTAGTCATTCAGAAATATGGCAAAGCAACCTGGACAGAGACCCACATTCTTTCTTTCCCTCTCTTTGGTATCTTAGGAGTGATGAATAAGAATCTGTCGCATTATTTATGATAAAGTGCCACACATGCACTCCCTTTGACATTCAAATATTGACTTAAATACCGTGAAACATGCATGCCCTCTTTAAAGGATGGCTTATCTGGAAGCGTATAATTCGCTGTTATCTCTACATGACCAAGTGTAATTTGCGAGACCAGAAGATTCATTTTCCTGTTTAAAACAGTGAATGGGGCTGAGATGCCGATTTGTATGGTAGCTGCTTTAGGCTGCCAACTCTAGATGTTTTCATCTTTCACCTAGGCTGGTGTCTGCTTTGGAGCAAAAACATCCAGGAGAAGTCAGCAAGATAAACACACATCAAGTGAGAATTTTTGCCAAGAAGGAAAATCTTACCTAATCCTTGTGGGACAAAGATATGCTGGTGGACCAACCGAAGCCCAAGAGCAGGCTTGAGGTCCAAGGGGAAGGCTGTTCCACAGTCGTGCCTTTGCCCTTACAACTGGCTGCCCCAGCCAAAACGTTGTACAAAGCCATGTTAGGTCAAGCCTTCCCGGAAACTGATACCAAGATGGCAAGAGATTTTTACTGGGAAAAATGTCAGAAGAACAAAGGAGGGGGAACAGGAGAAGGAAGGAGAGCCTGCAGATGGTGGTGCATGTCTGGCCCCTGGAGAGGACCAGAGATAAGGAAGGATGAGGTGGAAAAGTCTCAGACTTCAGCATCATTCTAAGAAAGCGTCTGCCAAGCTGATGGGGAGTCTCAAAGCAAAATGGTTCATCTAGGGAGTCCCCAGATGTGCAGGAATGGGCCTGCCACAGTCCTCCACCTTGCTTAGCCATTGACTGGGACCATTGATGGGACCTGGCCTCCATGCCCGTACCATCATGTGAGATCCCGCTAGAGCCATCAGTCAGCCGTGCTCCCTCCAGTGGAAGATCTGAGCAACACATTTTTATGGCTGCCAGGCAGACAATTTGCAAAAAGCCATGTCTAAAAAGTCTGGTAATGATCCTTGTGTAAATGTTTGTGACTCAGATAGCAATAGTAATGAATTTTACTCCCAGAGACCACGGCTTGATGGGATGATTTCGCAAGTCAAGGGATACAATCCACAAATGGGCGGAAGATCTAAATAGACATTTCTCTAAAGAAGACATGCAGATGGCTGACAAACACAGGAAAAGACGCTCAACATCACTAATCATTAGAGAAATGCAAGTCAAAGCCACAGTGAGGTATCACCTCACACTGGTCAGAATGGCCATCATCAAAAAATCTAGAAACAATAAATGCTGGCGAGGGTGTGGAGAAAAGGGAACTGTACCATTGTGGGAATGTAAATTGGTACTATGGAAAACAGTATGGAGGTTTCTTAAAAAACTAAAAATTGAGCTATCATATGATCCAGCAATCCCACTGCTGGGCATATATCCCAAGAAAATCATAATCCAAAAAGAAACATGTACCACAGTGTTCATTGAAGCACTATTTACAATAGCCAGGACATGGAAGCAACCTAAATGCCCGTCAACAGATGAATGGATAAAGAAGATGTGGCACATATACACAATGGAGTATTACTCAGCCATAGAAGGAATTAAATCGAGTATTTTTAGTGAGGTGGATGGACCTAGAATCTGTCATACAGAGTGAAGTAAGCCAGAAAGGGAAAAACAAATACTGTATACTAACTCATATATATGGAATCTAAAAAAATGGTACTGATGAACCCAGTGACAGGGCAAGAATAAAGATGCAGATGTAGAGAACAGACTTGAGGACATGGGATGAGGGGGCGAAGGGAAAGCTGGGATGAAGTGAGAGAGTAGCATTGACATGTATACACTACCAAATGTAAAATAGATAGCTAGTGGGAAGCTGCTGCATAACACAGGGAGATCAACTCGATGATGGGTGATGCCTTAGAGGGGTGGGGTAGGGAGGGGATATGGGGATATATGTATAAATACAACTGATTCACTTTGTTGTACAGTGGAAACTGGCACAACGGTGTAAAGCAGTTATACTCCAATAAAGAGCTTAAAAAAAAAAGTCAAGGGATAAAAGTGGACTCTACTTATAGGGATTGGGCAGGGACTGGATCTGGTTCTAGGTCTTGAGCTGTGTCCCACACACTGTCAGTGCTCCATAGGGTTTATTATGGTAATAATAGCAATAACAATAACAACAACAACAATAATATTCATAATTGCCGCAACTTCTACAAAGAACAGACCTGGGTTCTTTTTTTTAGGCTGGCTGTGTTGGGTCTTCATTTGCTGTGCGCAGGCCTTTCTCTAGTTGTGGCGAGCGGGGGCTACTGTTCATTGTGCTGCATGGGCATCTCATTAGGGTGGCTTCTCTTCTTGAGAAGCATGGGCTCTAGGCACACGGGCTTGCTTCAGTAGTTGCAGCACGCAAGCTCAGTAGTTGTGCCACACAGACTTTGTTGCCCCGCTGCACGTGGCATCTTCCCGGACCAGGGATTGAATCCGTGTCCCCTGCACTGGCAGGCAGATTCATAACCACTGTGCCACCAGGCAAGTCCAGGACTGGGTTCTTATGTTTGCTAAGTGTGATGCTTTCCACAAAAACCCAGGGCTGAGGTCATGGCTGAGGTGTTTTTTCCCCTCTCATATATAACTTCCAAATTATGGAAACTGTTATACTCAAGACACTCTTCAGAGAAGGACAGGGCAGCTCAGGGAAGGACAGGGAGGCTGGCAGGACAGTCCCATATCCCGTTTCCCAACCGCTGACACAGTGTGTGGAACAGCAAATGAGCGCCGCCGAGCGAGCATCTCCTGCCTTGCAGCCTCGGAACTGGACGTTTGTACATATACTCATTACCGGCTTTCCTCAACACAGGCTCGCACGATGATTTTTAATGAAGAACACGAATGCATCCAAGGTCATGCTACAAGTGGCAGAGCCAAAATCTGGTCCCAAGTCTGCCTAACTCCACACCCCATCTTTTTCCACACCTCCTGAACAGATTGGAAGCAGCTTTTGAGTGACCCCGCGCTGCCGTTCCTGTGGCATTAGGATCCAATTCTCTCCTGCCTGCATCCCCCTGTCCCCCACAATCTGGGGGCTCCTTTCTCTAGGACTCCAGCCAGGGCCCACTCCCTTCATTTTCTCCCCACCTCTCCCCCACTGCCTGAACCCACCCTGGCTTTTTTTTTTTTTTTTGAAGGAGCCACTAGTAGAGAGAGGACAATTTAAGGATTATAGTTTCACTTTGTGTTCATTCAACCGAGGAACTGCTATTTAGCCTTTTGTATCTGCCGGGATCCTTTTAAACACTAACTGGTTAAACCTTACCGTCCCTTTGTTCTTTCTCTGTGTTCTGTGCTCTCCACACAGCAGATTCTCAATACACATTTATTGGCCAGTTCATTAATTCTGTTAATAAATACTTATCACAAGGGCGTTAAGTGCATTTGCAACACACCGACTGCACCACAAAACGCAGCACTGATTTCAGATGACCTTAATCTAAAATGCTTTGATTGTTAAAATACTATCTTCCAACTGGATGAAAGGAACTTAAGGAAAGGAAGAAATGTTGAATGAACCACAATCCTTTTTTTAATTGAAGCATAGTTGATTTACAATGTTGTTCTAGTGTAGTAAAGTGATTCAGATAGATATAGGTACATATTCTTTTCAGATTCCTTTCCACTATAGTTGATTACAAGGTATTGAATATATTTCCCTGTGCTATACAGTAGGACCTTTTATATACAGTAGTTTGTATCTGCTAACCCCAAACTCCTAATTTATCCCTCTGTTGCCTTTTCCCTTTTGGTAACAATGTTTGTTTTCTATGTCTGTGAGGCTGTTTTTGTTTTGTAAATAAGTGCATTTGTATCACTTTTTTTATTCCACATATAAGCGATATCATATATTTGTCTTTCTCTGTCTGACTTCCTTCACTTAGTATGATCATTTCTAGGTCCATCCAAGTTCCTGCAAATATGAGCCACAAATTCTTTATCTGCAACTCTGGAATCCGAAAAGCTCTGACAGCCGTGGCATCTTTTTCCCAAAGTTTGAGGCAAACTCCCAAGGAGGCACAACTTGACCTGAACCAGTGTGAGACCATTTATAGCCTTAATTTATCCCCTGCTATAGAATACGCATATGTTTCACTGCAGAAATACTAATGTGCTGCTTGCAGAGCGCTGCCCCAGGCCCCACTTGTGGTGTTAAGTAATGTGCAGTTTAGGAACTGGATTACTTTTTTAAATCTGAAAATTTCTGAGTTAGAAACATGCCTGGTTCCAAGGATTTGGAATAAGGGATTATACTCTTGAATTCTGCATCCATCAGCATATTTTCAGTTGCAAGCAACAGACAATCCTGCTCAAATTGGCTTAAATAATAAAAGGAACGTATTAACTCATAACTAAAAAGTCTAGAAATTTTGTGGCTTTCAGAGGTGGGTTAATCCAGAGGGCCACAGAGTGTTAAAGCCCTACATTCTCTCTCTCTTGTCTTTCTCGCCTCCGCCCTCCTCTCTCTGTCGGCTTTATCCTCAGTTACATTTACTCACTGAAGCTGCCTCTTTCCAGGCTTCACAGGGATAGCTCACATGGCTCAGAGGAAGAGAGACAACTTTGTCATGGATTCCAAGAGAAAGGTCCCATGGCCGCACCTGACAGCCACCATGTGGTGGTGGTGGCGGGGCTCCGGGTGGGGGGGGAATGGGGGTCCATTGTGCTGATGAGATTTGCCCAGGGCAAGTGCACTGCCTCCAGGGCTAGGATCAAGTTGGTTGACCTGGACCTCCAAACAAAAACTAAGAGCTATGGAAGGGGAAATGGATGCCATGGAGGTAATGACCACCTCACCTCCTCTTATTGAACATCTGGCACACCACCAAGCACGTTAAAGACACGCAGTACGTTGGTTGTGATGGTTAAGTTTATGAGTCAACTTGGCTGGGCTAACGGATGCCCAGAGAGCTGGTAAACATTATTTCTGGGTGTGTCTGTGAGAATGTTGCCAGAAGAGAGTAGCATTTGAATCAGTAGGATGAGTCAAGGTCACTCTCCCCAACGTGGGGGGGCTCATCCAATCCATTGAGAGCCTGAACAGAGTGAAAAGGCAGAGGAAGGGCCACTTTGCTCTCTCTGCCCGAGCTGAAGACATCCATCTCTTCCAGCCCTTGGATATTGCAAGTTTCTCAGGCTTTCAGATTCAGACCAGGACTTACACCATCAGCTCCTTGATTCTCAGGTCTTTGAACTCTGACTGAATGACACCACTGCTCTCCTGGTTTATCAGCTTAAAGACGGCAGATTTTGGGTCTTCCCAGGCTCCATAATCATGTGAGCCAATTCCTATAATAAGTGTTTTTATATCTATCATCTATCTATCTATCAATTATCTATTATCTATCTATCTTTCTATTTATCTATTCTATTGGTTCTGTTTCTCTGGAGAACCCTAACTAATACACCAGTCTTTACCCAACTGAAACCTTGTCCCCAGTGGTAAACAAGGATTCTGCTTTCTTTACATCATTAGTTGTCAACCTTGCTTCATGATCCCATTGCAATTTTCCCTGTAGTTATGGTATAGTATTTATTTACTTTATTATACTTCATATTAGTCATTTGTGTAAATGTCATCCACCTCACTAAACTCTAAGCTCCTTTAGTTGGGGTCTTGTTTAGCTCTGCCTCCCCCTCAAGGCTTAGTACGTGTCTTGCAATAGCAAACAATCTGTGTTGGTTGAGCTAAGTCTCCTCCCCATCTTGGTCAAACTGGTGGCGGCAGAGAGAACTTGGCAAGGCAGGGAGATGGGCTAGAGATGGATGGAGAGAGAATGATGTTCTCTTCCCATATTTCTCATTGGAAAACTACCAAATAGCACCGCACTTATCACACTATAGTGAGGTGGTTCAGGGAAATTCAGGGAAAAAAAGGTTTCAGAATCAGAAAGCCCAATGGAATTGCCTTGAACAATAAAGGTGATTTAGTTGTTCATAAATGAAATTCTTAAGCCAGGGCAGGTTTTAGAATTGACTGAAGGATGGAGAAGCCCTAGAATGTCGACATAGACCCAGTTTCTTTCATCCCTCTGCTTTGTCTTAAGATTGACTTCCTCGTGGAGGCGAAAGGTCTGCTACAGTCCCAAGCATCTCATCCTCACACCACGCTGTCCAGAACGCTTGCACTGCTTGAACTGAAAGGTGGCGGGGGAGATGGGGGGTGATGTTGGATGGAAGTCAGCAAGACCCATCCATCCTTGGGAACAGGGGAGCATCAGCTTTTCCCTGAGAATTTCGCAGTATACTAGTTTCCTAGGCTTATTGTAACAAAGTATCCAAACTAGGTGGCTTACACAACAGAAATTTATCATCTCACAGTTCTGGAGGCTGGAAGTCCAAAATCAAGATGTCGGAAGAATTGGTTCCTTCTGAGGGCTGTGAGGGAAGGATCCATTCCAGGCCTCTCTCTGTCCTTGGCTTGTCAATGACCATCTCCCCACTGTCTCTTTTCATGTTGTCTTTCCTGCATGCATATCGGTCGCAGTGCCCACATTTCCCCTTTCTAGAAGGACACCAGCCACGTTGGGTTAGGGGCCCACCCTACTGTAGTATGACCTCATCTCAGGTAATTGTATCTGTAATGACCCTCTCTCCAAATTAGGTCACATTCTCAGATACTGAGGGTTAGGACTTTGACATGAATTTTAGAAGGACACATTCAACCCGTAACACATGGGACAGGGGAGTAGATAGCTAAATGAAAATCAGGATACTATTAGGGGAAAATAACAAGAAAACTCATGCTGGGTCAGCAACCCTAGAAGCCTCTATAATGATCTTTTATCTATACAGAGAGCATGTATTTTTTCTGCTAAGTTCAGCTATTGTGGAAAATCACTGCCCTTCCCTCTAGCCTATGGTAGATGACAGACAGCACGACAATAAACTCTAAGAGCGAGATCTCTCCATCACACTGCTTTCTGTCTCTGTGCTTTCATTGTATAGTCTCTCTCTGGCAGCTGTGCTATGTAGCACTTTAGATCCTCTGAGATACCTTTGAACATTATCTAGCTAATCCTCATGGTGCCTGCTGGGAGACAGGACTTCACTTACTTAAAGAAGAAAGTCTCCAGGATATTTATGGCAGAAACGCCAGGAAATGAGAATCATAAGGTTTCCCGGCTGTCCCAGGCAGTTTTTTCCCCCAGAACCCTCAGCATTAGGGATTAAAATCTACATTTTCAGCCTTGGTGGTCTCTGGACACCCTAGTGGGGAAAGATGATCTCACTGGGCAGTGTCCACAGAATGTGGAAGTGAAAAAGGCAGAGACTTTATCTCAGATAAGAGCTCTGATGAGGGAATGAGCTGGGAGAGAATGAAGGTCATAAGATGACCTGGGATGTTTAGAGGTGCCCCAAGCACCAAGAGTGTCTCCTTCAATCCAGGGAAAAGAACATGCTCCTGTTTGAGGTCCAAGCTGTCTGGGAACACCTTGTTCAGAGGAACAAACAAACAACTCTAAGGAAAAATTGTGTGGGGTCCATGGTTTGTTTTATTTCATTTTATTTTTTTAACAACTTCAGTGAGGTATGATTGACATACAATAAATTGAACTTACTTGAAGTGTACAATCTGATAATTTCTGACATACATATACAACTGTGAAGCCATCACTATAATCAAGATAATGAACATATCCATCACCCAGAAAGTTTCCTCCTCCTTCTCTCCCACCACTGCCACCCCTATCCTCAGGCAAACACTAATACGCTTTCTGTCACTATAGATTAGTTTGCTTTTTCGAGACTTTTATAGAATGGAATTATATAGTATGTCCTCTTTTTTGTCTGGATTTTTTTCACTCAGCATAATTGAGATTTATCCCTGATGCTATGCGCATTGATAGTTTCTTCATTTTTATTGTTCAGTAGTAGTCCATTGTCTGTACATCTATCCACCACTATTTCTTTATCCATTCACCTGTTGAAGGGCATTTGGATTGCTTTCAGTTTCTGGTTCTTATAAATACAGCTGCTGTGAACACTCACATGAAGGTCTTTGTTTGGACATGAGGTCCGTGGTTTGATTGTGGCATATTGGTTTGGTGGGGATGGCTTCATTCTCTGTGTGCGGGTATGTGGGCCACACAGGGATGTTTTAGGAGATGAGGGGTTCTGCTGAGATCCCAGAGCTCTACTTGGCAGAGGCTGGATTCCTGCTACTGTCATCTTGGGCCGTCTCTGGGGTCTTCTGACTCAAGGGACTCTTCCTGGCTTCCGCTTTGCTCTCCTTCTTTCCCCAACCCATACTGGCTGCCATAATTAGTGACTAGACTGAAACCTAGGGAAAATAGTCATCAGAGGAAGCAGTGAATTTAAAAGGATCTGAGTTTTATTTATTTTTTTAATCAACTCTAAATCCTCCATTATGGTCAAGTAAACTAGCTGGCCCACATAGAACCACTCTAAGATCCAGGACAGAGGAGCCCTTACCCTGCATCCTGGGATTAGAGGTCCCCCCTCTGGCTCTCCAGCCACACGCGACTCTATTGGACAGGAAGCCCACCCAAAGCCTGGGCTACCGTCACTCCCACACTGACCACATGTTCAGTGCCCGGGTCCCTAGAATCACTTGTCCAGGTGACCTCAGCCCACCAATAGGACATGTATGGGCTGTTCCCCAGATCTGAGCTGCCAAAAGGTAGACAGCTGTGTGCAAAGGGTGTGGACAGAATTTGGCATGTGTTCACATGTGTACCCTCGTGTGTATGAGCACCTGGATGAATACACTAGCTTACAAGGCTCCTTGTAGTATGTGTTGCAGTCAGAAGTGAAAAGAGAAGGGGGCAGACAACGGACCAGGATCTGGGCACCAGGAGCCAACTTTTCCCATGCTCCCAGCAGAGACCTCCAAGAAGTTCAAGAATTTTAAATCCAAATCTGGCCTACAAGCTATTGTTACTATTATTTTTTTAATATTTGTTTCGCTGCTCAGGTTCTTAGTTGTGGCATGCAGGATCTTTAGTTGCGGCATGCGAGATCTTTTAGTTGTGGCATGCAAGATCTGGACCACAGATCAAACCTGGGCCCCCTGCATTGGGAGCACAGAGTCCTAACCATTGGACCACCAGGGAAGTCCCCAGGCTATTATAAAGAAATATTTGTCGAGACGTGGGAGGCTAGAATAGATTTCACCTAATGTTTTGGCTAGATTCAGAACTTTGACATATTTAGACATTGGGTGCATGGCTCTCCATTTGTACTCTTGCCTTGAGCTCTGAAAGGATTAGGGATGGGCCTGGGACCACCCCTCCCTTCCCCCTGCATCACATATCTCTCATGTTACTTGCTAGCTTTTGATCCTTTCTTTTGCCTTTCGGGGCTATCCTTGATGTTCATTTTAATCTTTTTTCAACAGCATAAATATTGAGAGAAAAAACTGTGGTTAGGGTGGGGAAGAGGGGGGCACACACACGGTGTAATCTGTCCCAAGCCCACCGGCCTGTAGACCAGACTGCTGAGACGTTAGCGTTATGAGTTGATGTTTCTTGTCTAGATTATGGAAATTGGGGTAGACTCACTGCTTTGAAGTCGGGCAGTTTAGTTTCTCACTAGAAAGCTCTCCTGAGCACCCCTGTGGAAGGTGTGGCTCCAATTCTCCACTCCTCCTTGTATCCATCCCCTTGCGGCCCCTCCCAGCAGGAGATGGAATCTGGTTCTCCACCCCTTGGGCGTGGGCTGCCCTTGTGACTTACTGTGACTAATAGAATGTGGCACAAGTGACAGTGTGCCAGGTCCAAGCCTAGGCCACAGGAGGCTTTGTGTATTTTTACTCTCTCTCTCAGCCCCCTGCTTTTGCTATGAAGATAAGGCTGGACTGCACTGCTGGAGTGTGACAAGCCACACAGAGCAGAACCCAGACCACCTCAGCTGAGGCCACCACTCGCCTATCTGCCAACTGACCACAGATGTGTGAATCAGCTCCACTGAGATGAGCTAAGCACAGCCCAGAGCAGCAGAATCCCCACCTGACACTTAATTTTGCAAGAAATAATAGACAGTTTTCTTAAGCCACTGACTTTTGGGGTGGTACGAGATTGTAAAGAAACTACTTTTATGTTTCTGCACAGTTAGTGCTTTCTAAACAAGTTTCACTGAGATTTGTTTCCTGGGCTAAAAGCAAGCCCTGAAAGGCAATTTGCAACAGATTAGAATGCAAGAGAGAACTCTAGCAAGATTTACTTAATTCTAGAGGTTGTGCACATTTCAAGGGAGGATGACTTCTGGGACTTTGGAGATACCTCTGAGATATAAAACTGGAGACACTGGGCTTATCTTTTCCCTGGAGAGATTTGTTTACATGCCAAAGGATTAGGGTAAGCATGTTTTCATTAAGACTCCAAAGAGACTCTCTCAGAAGGGAAAGGAGAGAAAGCTGCCTCTTCTTTCTGTACATAACACTGAAAATTCACTTCTCTGTGTCCTAGGCCTACAGACTGAGATTACTACTCCGATAAACATTCCTGCAATTTTACTCTGGCTAGTGATCATCTCTTGCTGTGAGTAGAATTTGTTCGATCCAAAAACAAATTAATATATATAGAGAGAGCACAATTAATAAAGATAAATATCTCGTTTGTTTTGTAGCATTAACTGCTGCAATAGCTGACTGATACAACCACTGATCTCCTTATTGGTTACTGCTGGTGTGTGTGACCCAACATACCACACTTGAGCTTGATCTAGAGGCAGAGACTAGGTGGAAATCAGAATTTCATCTTAAAGTTGTTGGAGCAAAGGACTATTCCTATATCTAGGAATGTTGAAAAATCAATGAATCCAGATTTTATCAAACTGTCTTTCAAGTTACTTTAGTAACTTGTACAATGTTCTACAAAATATAAACGTTCCGTAAAATAATGAATAGGTTTGGAAAACTCTGAGTTAAACCTGGTTAACCTGGTTAAACAAAGTTAAATCTACTTCTTTCCTTCAGTATTTCTCAGACCTTTAATACAGAGCTGTCTGATCAGTATGCCTATGCAATGCAGGCACGACAAAGACCATAAGATCTATGAGAAAAATTGTAGCTTTAAAAATGTTAAAGGCATAAATTAGGCACTAAATGTGAATTACCTCAAATGTGGATTAAAGTACACAATAATTCTTTTCTTCTTCAACCTTGTCCTATTGACATGGACAAGTTATCAAAATGAAGCACTGACACCAAAAGCATAGGCAATAAAAGTAAAAATAGATAAACTGAACTACATCAAAAGTGAAAACTTCTGCACATCAAAGGGCACAATCAACAGAGTGAAAAAGCAACCTACAGAATCAGAGAAAATATGTAAAACATGTATCTGATAAGAAGTTAATATCCAGAACATTTAAAGAACACTTACAACTCAACAATAACAAAATAACCCAATTAAAAGATGGGCAAATGAGAGAATTATGTCAGCAAGATGGTGGTGTAGAATATACTAGACTTCAGTCCCCCACAAAAATACAATTAGACAGCTATCCACAAATGAAAATAGCCTTGGGAGGGCTCAAGAGTCCACTTAAGAACCTACAGTAACACAGTGGAGTGAAAAATGGAAAATAACCACACAGAAAGGACTGCTAGGGAGATTGGCTTAGCAGCAACATCTAGAGATAGTTAGGAACAAAGAAGAAGAGAGGGGGCACTATAAGCATCAGCCGTATGTCAACTGCCATTGGGGTCCCTAGTGGCCTAATGAGGGCTCCAAAAGCCTCTGCCACTGAAGACCTCAACAGCCCCCATGACAGTCACGAATTTCTCACAGCTTTCACAGTGGAGGACCCCACAGCATTTATTGGTGCAGAGTCCAGTGGCCTGCTCCACAGAGGACAACAGTAGATTTCCCCATCAAGGTGACCAACATCTATTACCACCACAGAGGGAGACTCTGCTGTGCACTCCCTCCAGAAGGAGCTACTGTTGCACTGCCAGGAACCAAGGCTACCAACCCCCCGACAACCCTGTGCACACCTCAGACCCCAAAGCTATAGTTGCCCTGTATGCACTTGCAATTCAGATCTTGGCTCTGAGACTGCTCCACTGTGCCCATGCTGCAGACCCCAGTGCCATGGCTTCTCTGTGTGCACCTGTGTCTTGGCACCAGGGCCAATGTCACTGCAGGCTACCCAGTGCCCGAGACTCCAGAGCCACTATAGCTCCACGTATGCCTGCATTCCAGACCCCAGCTTCACAGCTACTTGATGTGTACCTGTGTCTCATACATCATCACCACTGTGGACTGGCCAGTGTCCTGGGCCCTGGGGCTGCTGGTACTCTGCAAGCATCCATGCTCCAGTCCCCAGCAACATTGCTGCTCCATGGGCACTCATGCATTAGACTCCAATGGCACCCACAAGCAGGACGCTGCACCAAGAGGGATCTCCTCAGCCATGATATAGCCCAGGAGTAAAAGAGATCAGCAGCCTTTTCTGCCGCAGACCCTAACAGCCCTTGCTGTCATTGCAGACACCCACAGCCTTGGCCATTGAGGACTCTTGCAATATTTGCCAATAGTGACCTCAGCTGACAGAGCTGCATGGAGACCACACTGCTGGGTCTTCCCCAGAGCTATAACCACAATATTCCATCCAGCGGGTGCCCCCCACACCTATCTGCAGGTGAAGGTTTTCCACAGCAAAACCAATCTGTAAAGTCTGGAAGAAGTGACTCCTCCATCAAGTGTACAAACATCAACACAAGGCTAGAAGACACACACACACACACACACACACACACACACACACACAATCAAGAAAACTTGATACTGCTGAAGAACACAGTAATTTTCCAGTAACCAATCCCAAAGAAATTGAGATCTATGAATTGCCAGACAAAGAATTCAAAATAATTATTTTAAGGGAGCCCAGTGAGCTAAAGAGAATGCGGATAGACAACTCCCAGAATCAGGAAAGCAATACAGGAAAGTGAGACATTTAACAAAGGGACAGAAATTATAAGCCAAACAGAAAGTCTGAAGCTAAAGAATAAAATGAAATGAAAAAAGAAATGCAATAGAAAGCATCAACGGAAGACTTGATCAAGCAAAATAAACAATCTGTGAACTCAAACACAAATCTTTTGAAATTCACCAGTGAGAGGAGAAAAAAGAAAAAAGAATAAAAAAGAGTGAAGAAAGCTTATGTGAATTATGAGACATCATGAAACAAAACAATAATTCACATAATGGGAGTCCCAGAACAAGAAGAGAAAGAGGAAAGGGCAAAAAGGTTATTTAGAAAAATGATGGTGGAAAAGTTCCCAAATCTGAGAAGAGATATAGACATCTAATTACATGAAATTCATAGGTCCCCATACAAATTCAACCCATGGAAGACTTCACTGAGACACATTAGAATAAAACTGTCAAAAATCAAAGACAAAGAGAATTTTGAAAGCAGCAAGAGAGGAAAAAAAAAAAAAAAAGCTATTTACCTCACCTGAGGGCTGTCAGTAGATTTCTCAGCAGAAATCTTGCAGGCCAAGAGTGTTATGATATATTCAAAGTGCTGAAAGAAAGAAGAAAAAAACCTGCCAACCAAGAATACTTTTACCCAGCAAAGCTACCATTTAGAAATGAAGGTGAGATAAAGACTTTCCCAGACAAACAAAATTAAGCGAGTTCATCACTATTAGATCTGCTTTACAAGAAATGCTAGAGGGAATTCTTGAAGTGGAAGTGAAAGGATGCTAATTAGTAACATTAAAACAAATGAGAATATAAAACTCACTGGTAAAGTTAAATGTATTCTAAAATTCAGAATATTCTCATACTGTAATGGTCGTGTGTACTCTAGCATAAAGGCAAAAAGACACAAGTATTAAAAATGACTATAGCTACAATAATTTGTTGTAAGAATACAACAGTGGACACAATATAAAAAGAAGTAAATTATGAATCAAAACATAATGAGAGGGGACAAAAAGGGTAGAATTTTTGTATTCAATAGAAATTAAATTGTTATGAGCTGAATATAAATTGTTATTATCAGAAGTTTTATGTAAACCTCATGGTAACTACAAAGAAAAAAAAAGAAAGAAAGAAAAACTATAGTAGATAAAAGAAAAAGAAATCAAAGTGCATCATTACAGAAAATCACCAAATCACAAAGGAAGACAGAAAGAGAGAAAGAGAGGAACACAGGAAATACAAAACAGCTTTTAAAAAAATAAACAAGGGACTTCCTAGGTGGCCCAGTGGTTAAGTATCCACCTGCCAATGCAGGGGACACAGGTTCAATCCTTGCTCCAGGAAGATCCCACATGCTGCAGGGCAACTAAACCCATGCACCACAGCTATTGGGCCCGTGTACAGCAACTACTGAAGCCCATGTGCCTAGAGCCCGTGCTCCATGACAAGAGAAGCCACAGCAATGAGAAGCCCATGCACCACAGTGATGAGTAGCTCTGTTCACCACAACTAGATAAAGTCTGTGTGCAGCAACGAAGACCCCCACACAGCCAATAAATAAATGAAATAAATAAATAAATAGATTTATGTAAAAAAAAAAAACAAGATGGCAACATAATAAACCAATCAATAATCACTTTAAATGTAAATGTACTAAATTTTTCTATCAAAAGACATATAGTGGCTGAATGGATAAAAAAAGACAAGATCCAACTATTTGCTGCCTACAAGAGACTCACTTCAGCTTTAGGCACACACCTAGGCTGAAAGTGAAGGGATAGAAATGGAAACAAATGTAAATGGAAACCCAAAAAAAGAGCATGGGTAGCTATACTTATACCAAAAGTCAAAAACTGTAACAAGAAAAAAAGAAGGTCATTATATAATGATAAAGAAATCAATTCATCAAGAAGATATAACAATTATTAAATATATATTCACCCAACATTGGAACACTTAAATATATTAAACAAAAGTTAATAGAGCTAAAGGCAGAAATAGACAGCAATGCAGTTATATAAGGTGACTTTAATATCTCACTTTCAACAATAGATAGATCATCAAATAGAAAATCAGTAAGGAAATATTGGACTTGAACTATACTTTAGACCAAATGGACCAAACAGACATACATAGAGCATCCCACCCAACAACAACAGAATATACATTCCTCTCAAGTACACACAGAACATTCTCCAGAATAGATCATATATTAGGTCACAAAACAAGTCTTTAAAAATTTAAGAAGGCTGAAATCATATCAAGTATCTTTTCCTGCCACAAAGGTATGAAATTAGAAATCAATCCATCAATTTTTCAGGAAAGCTGAAAATCAATTTTTCAGGAAAGCTGAAAAATTCACAGATATGTGGAAGTTAAACAAAATACTCCTGAATGATGGGTCAAAGGAATCAAAGGGGAAATAAAAAAATATCTAGACACAAACTAAGTGAAATATGAAACACAACATACCAAAACTTACAGGATGCTGCAAAGCAGTTCTAAGAGGAAAGTTTATAGCAGTAAACACCTACAATAAGAAAGCTCAAACAACCTAATTTTACACCTCAAGGAACTAAAAAATAAATACAAAAAAGGAAGGAAATGGATCAGAGCAAAAAAAATGCAATAGAGACTAGAAAAACAATAGAAAACGTCAATAAAACCAAGCTTTTTAAGATAAACAAAATTGACAAACCTTTAGTTATACTAAGAAAAAAAAGAGTAAAGACTCAAGTAAATAAAATTAGAAATGAAAGAGAAGACAACTGCTACAGCAGCAATACAAAAGATCATGAGTCTACTATATACATTACATATACAAATTAGCTAACAGAGAGGAAAACAGATAAATTACTAGAAACATACAACCCACCAAGACTGAATCATGAAGAAATAAAAAGATCTGAATAGATCTATAACCAGTAGGGAGATTGAATCAGTAATCAAATATCACCCAACAAAGCAAAGCTCAGGCCCACGTAGTCTCATTGTTGAATTCTACCAAACATTTAAGACAAATTAAGGTCAGTCCTTCTCAAATTCTTCCCAAAAAATTGAAGGGAAGGAACACTACCAAACTCATTTTCTGAGGCTTGCTTTACCCTGATATCAAACCCAGACAAAGACGCTATAAGAAAAAAAAATTACAGGCCAATATCCCTGATGAACATAGGTGCGAAAGTCCTCAACAAAATACTAGCAAATTGAATTTAACAGCACATTAAAAGGATTGCACACCATGATCAAGTGGGATCTATCCTTGGAATGCAAGTATGGTTCAACATATGCAAATCAATAAATGTTATACACTACATTAACAAAAAGAAGGATAAAGTCATATGATCATCTCAATAGATTTAGAAAAAACATCTCACAAAATTCAACATCTGTTTATGACAAAAACTCTCAACAAAGTGTTTATACATGGAATATACCACAACATAATAAAGGCCATATATAACAAGTCCACAGCTAACATTATACTGAACAGTAAAAAGCTGAAAACTTTTCCTTTAAGATCAGGAACAAGACAAAGATGCCCACCCTCACCACTTTTATTCAACATAGTATTGGAAGTCCTACCCAGAGTAATTAGGCAAGAAAAATAAATAAAAGTCATGCAAACTGGAAAAAAGAACTGAAACTGTCACTATTTGTATGACATGATATTATATATGAAACCCTAAAAACTCCACCAAAAGACTATTAGAAATAAACAAATTCAGCAAGAGGTCAGGATATAAATTCAATATATAAAAATCTGTTGTATTGTATACACTAATAACAAACCATCAAAAAGAGAATTTTCTTTAAAAAAATCCTATTTACAATTGCATCAAAAAGAATAAAATAATATAAATAAATTTAACCAAGGAAGTGAAAGACCTGTACACTGAAAACTATAAAACATTGATGAAAGAATTTGGAAGAGACACAAATAAATGGAAAGAAATTTGATGCCCGTGGATTGGAATAACTAATATTGTTAAATGTCCATACTACCCAAAGCAATCTACAGATTTAATGCAATCCCTATCAAAATTTCAGTGAGATTTTTCACAGAAATAGAAAAAAAAATTCTAAAATTCATATGGAACCACAAAAAGTCCCACATAACCAAAGCAATCTCGAGAAAGAAGAACAAAGCTGAAGACATCACAGTTCTTGATTTCAAACTCTATTACAAGCCATAGTCATCAAAACAGTATGGTATCAGTATAAAGACAAATAGACCAATGGAACAGAATTGAGAGTCCAGAAATAAACCCTCACATATACAGTCAACTAATCATTTGACAAGAGCACCAAGAACACACAATAGGTAAAGGATAATCCCCTCAATAAATGGTATTGGGGAAACTGGATATCTACATTAAAAAGAAAGAAATTAGAGCCCTATCTTACACCACCCACAAAGATTTAACTTGAAATGGATTAATGACTTAAAAGTGAGACCTGGAACCATAAAAATCCTAGAAGAAAACAGGGGAAAATCTCTTGACATTAGTTTTGGTAATGATTTTTTGGATATGACACCAAAAGCACAAGCAACAACAGCAAAAATAAACACAATTACATCAAACTAAAAAACTTGTGCATACCAAAGGAAGTAATCAACAAAATGAAAGGCAACTTGAAGAATGGGAGAAAATATTTGCAAACCACACATCCTATAAGGGGTTAGTATCTAAAATATGTGAGGGACTCATATAAATTAATAGCAAATAGTAATACTAATAATAGTAATCCAAGTTTTAAATGGGCAAGGTACCTGATAGATATTTTTTTCCGAAGAAGATATACAAATGGCCAACAGGTACATGAAAAACTGCTCAACATCACTAATCATCAGGGGAATACAAATCAGAACTGTAATGAGTTATCGCCTCATACCTGTTAGTACAGCTAATATGAAAAAAGACAAGAGATAACGAATGTTGGCGAAGATGTGGAGAAAGAAGGATCCTTGTCATTGTTGCTGGTAATGCAAATGGGTGCAGCCATTATGGAAAACAGTATGGTGGTGCTGCCCAAAATTAAAAATAGAACTATCTTATAATCTTGCAATCCCACTTCTGGGAATATATCTGAAGGAAGCAAAATCAATATTTCAAAGAAATATCTGTACTCCCATGTTTATTGCAGTATTATTCACAGTAACCAAGACATGGAAACAACCTAAGTGTCTATCATTGGACAGATGAATAAAGAAAATATACTATAAATGTAATGGAATATTATTTAGTCATAAAAAATATCCTGCCGTTTGCAACAACATGGATAAACCTAGAGGGTGTTATGTTAAGTGAAAATGTCAGGCAGAGAAAGACAAATACCGTATGGTATCACTTATATGTGGAAATGAAAAAAAAAGAAGGCAAACTCATAGAAACAGAGAGCAGAATAATGGTTGTCAGGGGCTGGGGAATGGGAGATACAGGGCGATGTTAAAGTATACAAACTTTTAGTTACAAAATGAGTAAGTTATGAGGATCTAATGTATGGCAGAGTGAGAACAGTTAATAATACTGTATTGTGTACTTGAAATTTGATAAGAGAGCAGATCTTAAGCATCCTGATCAAAAAATAAATTAACTTAGACAGTAACTATGTGAAGTGATAGATGCCAATTAACTTGATTGTGGTAATCACTTCATAGTGTATACTTATATCAAATCATCACATTGTACACTTTGAATATGTACAATTATATTTGGCAATTATATCTCAATAAAAATAAATAAAAATAAAGTTGGTGATCAGTTATTGTTGAAGACATACTACAAACCTAAAGATCCTCAATTAGGAATTTGGAGAATTTGTGCTTTTAGTTGAAGGAATTATAGAGCTGTGAGATGACATCACAGGCATATAATAAAATTAGGCTTAGTATCATTACCTGTTTTTTTCTTCAGGACTTGAGTTGTGACTTCTGTGTACTAAATAATATGAAATATACTTATATTTTGCTGTGTCTGTAAATGATAATCTCATCAGTAAATATTTTTCAACAGTTTTTTTTTAATGCGCAAAGGACTTGAATAGATATTTCTCTACGAAAGATTTACAAAGAGCCAACAAACACATGAAAAGATCCTCTACATCACTAATCGTTAGGAAAATGCAATACAAAACCACAATGAGATACCACCTCACACCCATCAGGATGCTAGTATTAAAAAAACAAAAACAAACAAACAAAAAAACCCAGAAAATAATGTGTTGAGAAGAAGGTGGAGTAACTGAAACACTTGTGCACTGTTGATGGGAATATAAAATTGTGCAGCTGCATGGAAAACAGTATGGAGTTTCCTGAAAATTTTTAAAAATAGGATTATTATATGACCCAGCAATTCCACTTCTGGGTATATAGCCCCCAAAATTGAAAGCAGGGTCTCAGAGAGACACTTGTACACTCAAGTTCATAGCAGCATTATCCACAATAGCCAAAGGTGGAAGCAACCCAGCTGTACTGATGGATGAATGGATAACAAAGTGTGATCTATACATACGTGTAGAACGGAACATCATTCAACCTTAAACAGGAAGGAGATTCTGACACATGTTCCAACATAGATGAACCTTGAGGACATTATGCTTAATGAAGTGAGTCACAAAAAGACAAGTATTATTGTATAATTCCACTTAAATGAGGTACCTAGAATGGTCAAAATCATAGGAACAGAAAGTAGCATGGTGGTAACCAGGGGCTAAGGGGAAGAGGAAACTGGGAGTTGTTTAATGCGTGTGGAATTTCAGTTTTGCAAGATGCAAAGGTTCTGGACATTGGTTGCACAACAACATCAACATACCTAACGCCGCTGAACTGTACACTTCAAAATGGTTAAGATGGTAAATTTTATGTTACGTGTATTTTGTCACGACTAACATTTTGAAAAGAAAGATGAAGGAATGATGCCAAGCAAATCATGTCAACATGTTATCTCAAAAATATCCATCTTAGGAGAAAAAAAAAAACTGTTCTAAGTATCTCTGAGTGCTAAATAAGAAACAAATAACTTCAAAAGACCAGTTACAACACTACCAGATGAAGCTGAAGAAGCTAGATAAAAGTCAGGCAATTAATAACTAAAAGCCAAAATGCCTCCTACAATTGCATAATGGCTCACTTTCTCTGCTGCCTAGAAATTGTCAGCTCTGTGTTTGGAACCAATGGAGAAAAGGGAATAGAAAACGGAGCACTTTGGAATAATGCTATTAGTAGGTGCATTGTAGCATTTCGGATGATGCACAGGCAAATTATGGAATCAAAATGTCTTCACTGCAGTTTGATGAATCTACAGATGTTAGTGATTGTGTTCAGTAATTGCAATGGTAGGAATCCCTGAAGAAAAGAGCTTAGAAAAACCGTATCTGTTTTGCAAAGAAGTACCAAAACAAACCACAGGTGATGAAATATTCAGAGTGATAGATAGAAGCATTGAAACAAATACTATCAAAACCCTGCATAAATGTGGGCATTGATGGTATAGCTGCAGTGGCAGGAAGAAGTAAGTGATGTACATCAAGCATTTATTCTGAAAATTGTGAGACACAAGTAATACCTTATTTTATCACAGAGAAGCTGTCTGTCATGTGAGTAAGTTTACCTATAGATCTGGATTTATATTGAATGATACCATAAAAGTGGTGAACCTAATGAAATTCAAGCTGTACTGTTCCATCTGTTTTCAGCTTCTTATACATAAATGGTATCATAATACCCATTTCTGATGTTTCATACTGAAGTGCATTGGCTGGCTAAGGAAAGAATTGTGTCAGGCGTTTGTGGACAAAAGAAAGAGTTAAAAAGTAATTTATGAATCAGTCACACTATACAGATATATTAAAAATAGTTCATGACTTTCTAAATGATTTATTTAACAATTTTTGAGCATCTGGCAGAAATTAATTAAAAATTACAAGAACCGCATGAAAATGTATAAATGTGGATGGACAAAGTTTATGAATTCCAAGCAAAATTCTCCTTTGGATAAGTGAGGTTAATGTGATTTACTGGTGATATTAATCAAGGCTAATACACAGAATCCTAAAAATGATTAAAAACCAACAGCAGAACATTTGAGTAGGCTTAAGGAAAAGCTTCATTATTATTTAGAAATACTAATATGATCAAATTTGATTGCATTCTAAATCCATTTACATTATCATAAGATATTACATTTGTCAATGAAAGAAAAAGAAAAACTGCTGGATTTAAATAAAGAATCATCTTACCCTTAAAGTACAACTTAAAGGATCAAATTATATAAATTCTGGCTTGTGGCGAGGGGGAAGTTTCTGCCAGCTGAGGAATAAAAAACATTATTCTGCCATTTGCTACAACATATGTGTTCCAATGCTAACTATTAAAATCTTGATTAAGATTTATGTGCAGCCATTTCAAATACAAAACCCGATATTAAAAATTTGAGAGCAAGCTCAAGTTTCTCATGAAAAATTATTTTCCAAAAGTAAGATTTTGTATTTCATTTTCTAATCACAAGTATATAATATAAAGAAAAATGTAACATATGTAAATGTAAATCCCCTCCTGTTTACTCCAGTGAGCTATAGAAATAGAATATCATCATTTTCTATGTGTGCAGTCATGTAAAAAATGCTTGGAAACACTGATTTAATATCTTGTATGCACTGTTTGTATTCAGAAGGGTACTACGGTAGGCAGCGTTCCCCAAGCTGACTCAATCATAGAGCATTTCTTGTGTGTAACTGGTCTTATGGATCACTAGTGTTTCACGGGACAGAGCTTGGAGAAACTGAGGTGATCTAAACCTCTCACCACACAGATAAGGAAACCTGTGTTCAGAAAGCGGAAGTGAATTGGCCAAGGTTGTATCAATGCTTTCATATCTCTGAGCTGCCCCGTGGTTTCAAAGCTGAATACATTCTTGGATGATCCAGAATTTGCTGATATTATATTGAAAGCAGAGCAAGCAGCAGAATTTGGAGTTCTTCCAGAAAGAATCTCCCAAGGTTCAAGTGAAAGTTACTTTGTGAAGGATCTATTCTTTCTCTCTTTTTTTCCTTTTTTGTGTAGCTCTGCTTTCAAACCATTTGCTCTTCCCCCAAAGAGGCAATCAAAGTAGGATTGGAATAAACCCATAAACAATTCTTCATTGTTTTTTCTTAATGATGACCTGTCATCATTTTAACTTCAGCTCCCTAGGAACTAGAGTTGCAATTATCCTGCAGTCTCCTGTTTTAGAATGTCTGCCCTCATTTTCTATTATCATGTAACTCCTAGGACTGATTTGTATTGTATACATACTTGTTTTTTCAATCATTTGGCTAATTTGGCTAATCAGAGACTGTATTTTTCAAAGATTTTACTCTTTTAATCATCCAGCAGTTGGGAACATAGACAGCCATTGCAGAGTCCACAAATCTGATGTGTTGGGATGGGGAACAGGGGTCAGAACAGTCTGGCTTCAAATCTCCAGTGCTCATCTTTAACTCTTTTTCTTAGACTTCCCGCGAGATGTAAGAGAGCTACATAATCCGTATCTTGGTCCTTGTCACATGTTGGGTGTTAAAGAGCTGCCTTGGTGATGGGGTGGCCACAGAACATGGATTGGGCCTGCTCCCCACGAGAAGTGAAACAGGACTGAGCTCAGGGAGGAGTTGGGCTGTGACAAAGTCACAACAAAAACCTCAGCCATTCCCATCCAGAGCTCTGGGGTTGGGACAGCTCTTCAGAGTTGTCCCAGCTGGACAAGGGTATCAGGTCTTTGTACCCCTACATCGTGCAGTCAATGGAAGCAGGCTAGCCCCTGGAAGGGGCATGAACTTGGCTGAAGCGGCCGTCTTCTGTTGAGGGCAGTTGCCAGTCCTTGGTGGTAACTGGAATAAATCCTTCATTTGCTCTTGATCTGAGGCCAACAACCCATCTCCTGGTCAAGTAAATACTCACCAGCACATGTATAGGCTCCATGCTCTAGCTGGAGAAACATTCTTCAGACTTGCTAACCCCGCTAAGCGAAGGCAAGTACCAGCACCTGGTACCAGCTTACACGGCTCAGTGCAAAGTTCACGAGACCTGGACATACGGGATGCTTTGCATAGCATAACCCATGGTTATGGGTGCCAACTACTGAGTCAGTCCCCTTGTCCCTCGCCATGTGGTATTTCTAGGAAATCCAGGGTGGCCTCACTTGTTCTTGGAAATCAGCTCCAACCCTCCAACCCTTTCCTCTGGGGACCGCTGTACCCACCAGGCATAGCCATAATCACCTCTAGAGTAGCGCCTAGGTGCTCAAGCAGCATCAGGCGCCCTGGGATCCCACTGCACAAAGCCGCGCTGTCCTCTCCCCTCTTTGGAGTGTGTGGTGTAGGTACCAAAGCAAGCACTGACTTCTGCCCCGGACACTGTGAAATGTTTAAGGAAACAACCTTCAGTCTTTATCTGCATCTCCCTACTCTTCTGGCTTCACCATTGGACTCAGTCCTTGGGGACTTGCCTGGGAGACGCATCCGAGTGACAGTCACTGTGCTAGGTTGTGTGATGCGGCCTCGCTGTTGACATCGCAGGTTCTGGGTTTGAAGCCGGGCTCTGCCGCTCACTGTGCGTTCCTACTCAAGCTGCCGAAAGTCTCCGCATCTGCCTTTCCTTAACTGGTAAAAGGAGACTTACTACTTCCTACTTCAGAGGTGGGAGAATTTTAAAATTAATATATGTCACATGCTTAGAATAGCGTGTGGCACAGAGCAAAACACTCAGTAGTATTATGACTTCTTCTCAGAATTGCCCTCCCTGCCAAGCACTAACCCAAGCCTGGCTAACTGATCTCTTCCCTGAGGACTTCTCCCCAGCAGCTCCTCAGTTTCTCAGGCAGATTTCTTTTTCTTTCTTCTTTCCTTCCTTTCTTTCTTTCTTTCTTCTCCTTCCTTTCTTTCTCTCTCTCTCTCTCTCTTTCTTTCTTTCTTTCTTCTTTCTTTCTTTTCTTTCTTTCTTTCTTTCTTCTTTCTTCCTTCCTTCCTTCCTTCCCTTTCTCTTTCTTTCTTTCTTTCTTTCTTTCTTTCTTTCTTTCTTTCTTTCTTTCTTTCTTTCCTTCCTTCCTTCCTTCCTTCCTTCCTTCCTTCCTTCCTTCTCCTTCTTCTTTCTCTTTCTTTCTTTCTTTCTTTCTTTCTTTCTTTCTTTCTTTTCTTTCTTTCTTTCTTTCTTTCTTCCTTCCTTCCTTCCTTCCTTTTCCTCTTTATTGGAATATAATAGCTTTACACTGTTGTGCCAGTTTCCGCTATACAACAAAGTGAATCAGCTGTATGTATACATATATCCTCATATCCCCTGCCCTCTGGAGCCTCCCTCCCACCCTCCCTACCCCACCCCTCTAGGTCATCACCAAGCATTGAGTTGATCTCCCTCTCAGGCAGATTTCTGATTGTCCGGCCTCTTTGCACAGTGATGGGCACAGAGCAGGCCCCAACTCCAGGCAGCTGGGTCCATGATCACCCTTGGCACCTCCCACCTAGAACCAAGGGAGCCCCCACGTCACCCCTGGCTCAGCAGAATTCCCAGACAGGTAGGGGAGTAACCCAGGCCCCTGGCGAGTGTATCTATGTATCTTCCGTACTTTTTTTGGAGGACAGAAACAGCACGTTTCTCTCTTCAATCCCCCTGCCCCACTTTCTAATCATTGCCTGCGCAGTGTACTTAGGTGTTCCCCTGGGTCTCTCACTGCCTGCGCATTTCCTCCCTCCGGAGCCTATGACTGGCACCAGCAAGAACCTGAGGGGCCCTGTGGTCCCGTCCCACACGCGGTTGGACCTCTGTGACTGTTCTCAGCTGCCCGTCCTCTTGCCAAAGTTCAGCCCTGACTCCATCCCTGGAGGATGTCCGCCCAGTCATTTCCCTTCTCTGGACCCAGCGGCTTATTTTCCCTGAAAGCTCAGAGCTAAGCAGGATGATCCATCAACTCCCTCCAGCCCTAACAGGACGGCGATGGGGAGAACAAAGCGCAGAGGCACAGCCGTCAGACACAGGTGCTCGTCCTGGCGTCAGATGCTCCCACCACGCGGCCATTAGCAGCCTCTCCAAGCCTCAGCTCTTCCAAGAGCAGATGACAGTTCTAGCCTAAGAATAATAATGACGACCTGACCCCACCTCCTCCCTGTCCTGCGGTGCAGCTTTTTCCAAGAATCCTTTACTCAGCTCATCTGAGTGTGTTTTTTCCCTCCTAAAATTAGGTCCCTGTAACACTGAATTTCTCTTTCTGAGTGTACAGACAATGTGTACCTTGCAATCAAAGCATTAATATGGGGCGGGGGCAATGTCCCCCCATAACTTATACCAGCCCAACACAGGGGCTTACACACAGTAGGTCTACAAAGGACATCAACTGACTTGATCATAAAAAAGAAATAAAGGCTCAAGTGTACCCCTTGTCTCTGCAGTCCTGGCATCAATGACACATCAAAGGAGGGGTACCCCTAGGGTACACAGAGTAGGGGGTATAGTAAGAGACTTTGCAGAATGTAACTTGGGAAACCAGAATTTACACCTGAGAGTTGATGTAAATCTAAGGCGAATAAGCCAGTTCAGGCCCCTGACCCTCCTCACTGGCCACCACCACTGCCCTTTAAATAATTCCAGATGGGCTTCCCTGGGGGTGCAGTGGTTAAAGAATCTGGCTGCCAATGCAGGGGACATGGGTTCAAGCCTTGGCTGGGAAGATCCCACATGCTGCAGAGCAACTAAGCCCATGTGCCACAACTACTGAGCCTGTGCTGTAGAGCCCACGAGCCACAACTATTGAGCCCATGTGCCACAACTAATGAAGCCCTCGCACCTAGAGCCCGAGCTCCACATGAAGAGAAGCCACCACAATAAGAAGCCCGTGCACTGCGTGAAGAGTAGCCCCAACCTCTGCAACTACAGAAAGCCCATGCGCAGCAATGAAGACCCAATGCAGCCAATAAATAAAAAATTAAATAAATAAATTAAAAAAAATAATTTCATATGGCCCCTTACTGGGCTCTCAACAACACCCACCAGTGTTGTTTATGTGTCGCCGTGTTTGCCTCTTTTCTGGGGAGAGCCCAGGAGGACCTGGGGTGGGGCGGGGGTGGGGTTGGGCTCCACCTGCCCACACTTAGGGTTTGGTTTTACAAACCCAAAGGATGCAGCTCTGCTCTGTGCACAATGTCACACACACACACACACACACACCTGTTGTCCTGTCGCATGTGGGGAAGAAATGAGACATAAAATCATCTGTCCTTTTTTATACCCAGGCCATCACTTCCAGACTCAACTCTAATTACTTTAACCACCACAAAACCCTCTTCAACAAAAGAGCATACCAATTAATTCTCCCTTATCTGAGAGGAGGTCATAATGCAGTCCTCCAGGAAAGACAGGCTCTGGGGATTGGAAGAGAAAAGAGACTTTAGGACTCCATTGTCATTTCTAATTCTCCTTCTCAGATGAAGCTGGTTTCCTTGTCCCTCAAACAGGTATTTACTTGGAGCTTGAAGTCATAGGAGCCCAGGGTCCTCAGGCAGAATTACAATGGTGGTAATTATTTGACTCCTCAGTCTAATTTACCGCTCCTTGCAGTGTCTTGCATGCAGGCAGGCCCAGAATGCAAATGATATGATTGCTTTCATTAAATCATCTTTTTATGACTGTATAATTTCAGTAATTAAAACCTTTGCTAATATATTCTATGAAGCAGGCAGAATGTTACACTAATGTATGGCCCTTATTAATTTTTGAAAAACAGGGGTGAAATTTGAATAACCTGCTTCTGCGCACTTAAGAGCTCTGGGAAGAAAAAAAAAGGGGGGGGATACAATTTTGATTAATGTAAACGAATTAGCATTCATTGTTTTTTATTCCCTCTTGCCCATCTGAAAAGTTGCCATAGAGGGTATTCGCATTGCCTATTGCATATTTCAAATCCTGTCTTATTCCTGGCATACCTTTGGGTTTGTTACCAAAAGAGAAACTCCGCAGATCTTTAATCATCACAGTTAGAGGGTGAGAGATCTAAAACATCATCTCTGACTTTCTTGGTAAGTCCCCCAGTGCAGTTCAGTGGTCGTGTTTGTCTGTCTCAGAGAGTTCTGGGAGCTCTTGTTTTCCCCAGGCAAGACCTTACCATGTCCTAAGTAATGCTGGCTGCACTCATTCTTTTTTTTTTAAGATTAAAATTTATTGGAGTATAGTTGATTTACTATGTTGTGTTAGTTTCTGCTGTACAGCAAAGTGACTCAGTTATACATATACATACATCCACTCATTTTTTAGATAAATGGTACGGATGTAGAAAACAAATTATGGTTACCAAGGGGGAAGGGGGCGGGGTGAGAGATAAACTGGGAGATTGGGATTGACATATATACACTACTATATATAAAACAGGTGACCAAAAAGGGCCTGCTGTGTAGCATGGGGAACTCTTCTCAATACTCTGCACTTGATTTTTTAACGTGCCCGTGGGCATGAGATTACGGGTGTCCACAGGCGCATGCAGGCAGGCACAGGCTCAACCTACTCGGGTGATGGTCCTGAAAGATCAGTAAGAACTAGAATTTGGAATACAGATGGTTTCAATTAGATCTGGAAGCAAGTCTCCTGCGCTGCGTTCATCTTCCATATAACCAGAGAGGTCAAATGTTCACGCTTTATAATAACAGTTTCAAAAAGCACATTAGGATGTAAAGTGGCTGAATTCAAGTCTTAGTTTAAAAAATAGCTCCTCTATCTGCAAGTCAGGTACCAAAGTCCCTTCTAAAACGGAACAATTTCCAGTATGAAACTAAAATCCCATCACAAGAAACCCCAAAAGGGATCATCTTTTGTTTCTATCAAACATTTAAGTAAGCAAGTAGTTATCTCGGGTTAGTACATCGGTAACTTTGGCATCCAGTTTTTGTTATACTGTGTGTGCTGTCATTCATCAACCATTATCCCTAATATCAGTTTTTTTCAACAATTTTTTTAACTTCTAGTATGTGCCAAACTCCATTCTGAGCTCAGGATCTAAAGCCATTGGTGGCTCCCCACTGCCTATAAAATAAAGTCCATTCTCCTGAGTCCTCCATGATCAGGCTCCAGACCTAGCTTTCCCAACATCGTCTTCATCATTCTCCTACACTCACCTTCAGATCTGCTTTCTGCTCCTGATACACATGCTGTATGAACCATCTCTGCCTGTGCTGATGTCAGTTGGAAGGCCCTGTTCCCTGGTCTCTGCATGTCCAAATCCTTTGCTCCTTCAAGTGCAGCCCAAACACCATCTTCTCTTTAAGCCCTTCCTATATAGAGGGGGCCCGTGTTATCTGTGTGTTCATGTCTGGGTCCCACAGGTACTCGCTTGGGGAAATAAAAGTTGTCTTCTCTTGCAGATAGTGACTAAGGAACTGACCCCTAGTGAAAGTAGTCCTGTTTATCCCTGATTAACAACCAGCACTTGCTTGGCCCAGGCTTTGTCCTTCAGTCTTTCCCTGGTGGGAGCTCTTGTAAACATCCACACTAGTGCACACACAATTCAAATTGATTCCAAAGTTAAATGAGGACACTTGGGAAAGATGGGAATTTCACGAAGTCAATGAAAGTGATGTTGGAGAAGTGTCTAATCTTGTGCTAAGTCATTGATACATAGCAATTGAAGATGAGACTATCAAAGAGGGTGAGAACTCTGAACAGGCTTTAGGAAACAATGCTTTGAACACCAAACAATTGGGAGAGGCCTTTGGCAAATTAATAAAACCCTCAAAGATTTGGAGAGGAAAGCCTTTTTGATTAGTCCAGGAAGGTGGAAAGTGAAGAAGTTTGTCTTATTCTATCATGTAGTTTTGTCTGACCGTGATGCAAAAACTTCTCTAATCAACCCTGGATTCAGTTTTCATACATCCTAAAAATTAGTGAAAAGTTGTAATTATAACTTAAATTGTGTTACAGCAAAGATAAATTTATTCAAAATTTTTTATTCATAATTTTTAATTTGATTTCTCTCAAGACAAAGTCCCTATCAAACTGTTCACACTAGTTACTAGTTAATGCCCTATTTCAACAGGCTTTGCTTAGAACCAATTATCCTTGGGTAATAAGGACCTCCTGGACCACTATGCCAATGGCATCTCTTCCTTCTCTGAATACGTGCAGCTCTCACCCTCCAGCTGATGTTACAGTTATTTAGGAACCAACATTATCTCCCCACCATCTTGAGGCAAGACCTGCAATCTTCAGTATTGGATGCTGAGTTTGGCCATTGCAGTCAGGCTGCCTACAATGAAATCTCACTTCTAGCTCCTTCAAGCTGTGTGGACTCAGATGGGTTCCTTGCCCTTTCTGCACCTCAGTGGCTCATCTGTAAAATGGGGACGATAAAAGTGTGTACCCTAGAGGTTTTTTTAAAATGTATTTTATTGAAGTATATTTGATTTACAATATTGTGTTGGTTTCTGGTGTACAATAAAGTGATTCAGTTATACATATATATAATAGTTTGCATTTGCTAATCCTAAACTCCCAATCCATTCCTCCCCCACACCCCTTCCCCCATGGCAACCACATGTCTGTTCTCTATGTCTGTGAGTCTGTTTCTGATTCATAGATATGTTCATTTGTGTCATATTTTAGATTCCACATATAAGTGATATCATATGGTATTTGTCTTTGTCTGACTTACTTTCACTTAATGCGATAACCTCTAGGCCCATCCATGTTGCTGTAAATGGCATTATTTCATTTTTTATGGCTGAGTAATATTCCTCTGTGTGTGTGTGTGTGTGTGTGTGTGTGTGTATACATACCACATCTTCTCTATCCATTCATCTGTGGATGGACACTTAGATTGCTTCCACGTCTTGGCTATTGTGAATAGTACTGCTATGAACATAGGGATGCATGTGTCTTTTTGAGTTATAGTTTTGTCCATCCTGATATATGCCCAGGAGTGGGATTCCTGGATCTTATGGCAACCATATTTTTAGTTTCTTAAGGAACCTCCATACTGTTTTCCATAGTGTCTGCACCAACTTACATTCCCACCAACAATGTAGGAGGGTATCCTTTGCTCCACACCCTCTCTAACATTTGTTATTTGCAGACTTTTTAATGAGGACCATTCTAACCAGTGTGAAGTGGTTACTCATTGTAGTTTTGATTTGCATTTCTATGAGGTCATTTTAAAGACTAAATTATGTAATAGACATAAAAGAGCTTGGAATAATGCCTAGCATATGTTAATTATTCAATTGCCGTTAACCATTTTAAATGTTATTTCCACCCCCTGGAATGTCTAGGGGGAAGCAACTTTTACCTTTTCACGAAGGTGTCTCCCTGTGTGGAGGTGTGAGCTTCTGTCACTGTCCTCTCTCCCCTAACTGGCTTCACCCTGGGTGGGAGATGTGACTTTATCTGATTAGAGGTTTTGAAAAGAATAAACTGGGCATACTGACCTTGACTCAGCTCCTTCCTTTCTCCTCTTGGAACTCAGGCTGCTCGCCAGTACTGGCACCAGCCCTGGCCTTGTGCGGAGGAGGCCAGGGGTACCCAGCACTTTTATAACTGGGTCAATTTATCTAATTTGAAGATTCAATTAACAAGCCCATTTGCTCTTACTCCAAGCTACATCTTTCAACCAGTAAGTACTAACTGATATTTTGGCCTCCAACTCCAGCTCCAATATTTTGTCCTACTTTTCAGTTAGTTCAGAACTTGAGTGAAGAAAAAATTCCTTTTTACTGGAGTCCAGGGTCTGCTCTAAGATTCCTGGCTGATAATTCAGTTAATGTTTGCTGGATAGATGAGTAAATAAAGGCATAAATTCCAGGTTCTAGTTTTGCTCCTTGAAACATCATTTTTCAGATAAGAGAGACTGCAATAGCAAGAAAATCCTTATTGTGTTTGGGTCCAATGAATCCTATTAAAGATTTCATAGAACATCAATCAACCACACTCTTGTGTGCAACATAAGATCACCCAAAGAGGGAAAAAGTGATACTGAAAATACAGTAGATGCTACCCAATGGCTTTCCCCAATGGCCATTTCAACTCAAAGACCTGGGGATTCCCTCCCCAATGGCCATTTCTACTCGAAGACCTGGAGATTCCAACTCTTCCTCCGTTGTTCCAAGGATGCCAGTTCTGAGCATATAATATGCCTCATACTTGACCTTTTCTGGCCAGAAGTTTGCTTTGTTAATTAAGAGACCGGTGAAATGGTCAGCCTCTGCTTGTGATTTGATAGCTATTGACATTTTGTGTTTGTGAAGCTTCCGTCTCTCTGCTGGAAATTTCTTTCCCCTAAACTAGCTGGGTTTCTCTCTCAGGCATTGCTTGTACATTCCTTGTACACAATCCCTCCCTAGCCTGGCGCTCCTCATCCACAACCCCGCCCCCCACCCCCCACCCCCCAAGTGAGGCTGGCAGGCGCCTCCAGCCTCCTCGCCAGGTGCTGTTGTGGGCACCCATCTTTCCGGTCATCAGCAGCCTGCAGCAGACGCTCATCTCCCACTTCCCCGTCTCTGATTCCTCCTGATTTCCTGGACCCATCCAGAATTACTTCTGACAACTGCCCTTTACAAACTGGCTCAGCCAACACTTGAACTCTGTGCCTGACCTGCCTGGTCCAGCACTGACCCCAGGGACCACACTCTGGACACCTGAGCTTGCCCTAGTCTGTCTTCTCTGGCCCTGCATTGCCAGAGATGCCTGGCCCTGGCATTGTCCACTGAGCTCCTGTCTTGACTGCTCAGTGACACACCCACACCCACCACTAGCCCCCTATATACCGAGCTCTCTCCCTAGGTCTGTTGGTCCCATGAGACCAGCTGCGCTTCCTGGTAGGACCATCATGCCCTCTGACTATCATCTGACCAGCTGCCTCCTATTCAACCTTAGGCATTGGAGAGGGCAGTCTGTTTCAGCCTCTGCTTGTCCCCAACTTCTGCTCAGCTCTACTACTCAAACTGGAGCCTGCCTGACCAGGACAGGGAGTCCACTGACCACTCACCCCATCCATAGTGGCTCCAGCAATGGCCCTGCTCCCCTAGACTCTAGCCCCATGCCTGAGTTTTTCTTGAGTCACTGCCTTCCCCTCCCTACTCCTTGGGTGGGCCCAGTCTAGGCATAACGAGTATCCTAGATAAAATACAGGTAGCTTATATCAACCCTGATCCACTGGGAGTGGCGGTGATATGTTGATGTGTTGAGGTTATTTTTGGGCTTAGCAGGAAAGAATGATGTGATCGATTAGTGATGTCTACCATGTGAGCAGAAGTAGGGAGGGGTGATCTATATGCTGTTTGCCATCCATTTGACAGAGCTTCTGCCTCAGTTTCCCTAAGCAGCTCTGATTCTCCGCTGATTCTAAAGTCTGGCTTGATCTCTAGTCCACCTCACCGGAGCCCCAGATCACTTACATCTATACTGGAGGAAGTGACTCAATTTCCTATCTCCTCCACCTGTGGCTTGGGTCCTGGCCTCAGCAGACTGGTCACTTGGGAATATGCCACAGTCACTGCCTGCCCACCTTCACGTATTTTGGTTTGCTCAGTTCTTCCTGACACCATCTCCCACCTGTAAAACTGGGCACTAGTTAAAAACCATAATGAGATAGTACTTTATACCCACTAGAAGGGCTAGAATCAAAAAGTTAGATAAAAACAAGTGTGAGTGAGAATATGGAGAAGTCAGAACTCTCATACATTGCTGCTGGGAATGCAAGATGGGGCTGTCGCTTTGGAAAACAGTCTGTAAATTTCAGAGGTTACCATTTAACTGAGCATTTTCACTCCTAGGTACATACTCAAGTGAAATTAAACACATGTCCACATAAAAATCTGTACACAAATGTTTATAGCAGCACTATTCATAATAGGCAAAAAGTAGAATCAACCCAAATGTCCATCAACTAATAAATGGATTAAAAGATGTGGTATATCCATATAATGGAATATTATTCAGCTATAAAAAAGAGAAAAGTACTGATACCTATTACAACTTGGATAAACCTTGAAAATATTGGGCTGAGTGAAAGAACCCAGACATAAAAGACCACATATTATGTGATTCCATTTGCCTGAAAGTCCAGAATAGAGAAATCTATAGAGATAGAAACTGTTTAGTGGTTGCCTGGGGCTGGGAAGGGTATGAGGGGATAAGAGGTGATAGCTGAATGGTACAGGGTTTCGTTCTGAGGGGATAAAAATGTTCTTTAATTTTCTAAAAATGTCCAAAGCCATGGTGATGATTGTACAGCTCTGCGAACATACTAAAAACCATCAAACTGCATACTGTAAATAGGTGAACTGTATGGTATGTGAATGATATCTCAGTAAAGCTGTTTAAAAATTACAAAACAGGCCCTGGTGCCAATACCTGCCTAAGTCAGACCTGGGGTCCTCCTGGGCCCGTCTGGCCTGGGCTGGTTGGGCAGCATCTCCACTTTGTGCCCCGGGGGCTTCCGAGCCAGCACTGCCCGGCTCCAGCCAGGGCTCAAAGTGACCCTGCACCAGGATCACGTGACAGACACTGACAGACAGGCAAAGCTGAGTCAGGCGTGACCGTGAGAACAGGAGGGCATCAGAGGCCACGTCCCTCTTCTGCGGGAACTGCTTTGACAGCTGCTGCCCATGAATGAAACGGCCACGTCCACAGCTTCACTCCTCCTATGCCAGCTGCCTTATGAGCATCCTGCCCTGGTCCCAGCCCTGGTCTGATGCTGGTCTCCCTGAGGGGTCTCCACGCTCTCAGGATCCCTCAGCCTGACCATTCCCCACAACTCCCCTTCCTCCCAGCCCTCCAGGGAGATCATGCTGAGGATGGCTGTTTCAACAGTGACTCCAAGTCCCAACAGCCAGCTTGAGTAAAAAGGAGGAGGCGGGGGATTCATTCCAAAGATTTAGAGCCCTGTTTCTCAACTTTTTTTTTAATCACCCCCATCTCAGGAACTGTTTCAGAGATCTTTGTGTGGAAATCAGGTCCCCTGACCCATAACATTTTAATACTGCAGATATAGTCTATATCTGTTTATGTACTGTAGCCCTTGGAAGGCCACAAACCATTGTAATATCAAAGGCTTTTTTACCCCCTAGGAACTAATTTTGCCTCCTGTTAAGAATGCAGGATATTCTAGTTTTCTCCAGACATATAATTCAAAAAAGTACATATATCCCTGTGTTCACTGTAGCACTATTTAACAATAGCCAAGATGGGGAAGCAACCTAAATGTCTATTGACAGAAGAATGGATACAGATGAGGTACATATATACAATGGAATACTACTCAGCCATAAAAAAGAGTGAAATAATGCCCTTTGCAGCAACAAGCATGGACCTAGAGATGATCATACTAAGTGAAATAATTTACAAAGAGAAAGACAAGTATCATATGACATCATGTATATGTGGAATCTAAAAAAAAAATGATACAAATGAACTTAGTTACAAAACAGAAATAGACCCACAGACATAGAAAACAAATTTATGGTTACCGAAGGGGAAAGGAGTCAGGGAGGGATAAATTAGGAGTTTGGGATTAACATGTACAAACTACTGTATATAAAATAGATAACCAACAACAACCTACTGTATAGCACAGGAAACTATACTCAATATTTTTTAATAACCTATAAGGGAAAAGAATGATTCATTTTACTATACATCTGAAACTTACACAGCATCGTAAATCAACTATACTTCAATTAAAAAAAGAAAAAAGAAAAAAAAGTTTAAGTCCAGAAAAGATTTTTTAAATTAAAAAAAAGAAATGTATTCTCTCTAGTTGAGCTACCGTGAGCTGAGCCCCACTGTTTATTTTTTTTAATTTTTAAGAACTTTTATTGATATATAATTGACATGCAATAAATTGCATACATTTTAAGTGCAAAATTTGATGTTTTTTCTTATTAGTAATGTATATATGGCAATCCCAATCTCCCAATTCACCCCACCCCAAGCCCCATTATTTTAATTATTTCTGTTGGTCTTTTTATCTTCTGTAATTTTTGCTTTATGAACATTATTTGGTACAAAAAAAAAAAAAAAAGAGTACAGGGTATTCTAGAGGGATCTCATGGGACCCAAGGCCACAGGTGTCCCGAGCCTCAGAAATAGTCCATAACAAGAAAGGAAAATGGCCCTGCTTCTCTCCTCCTGCTCTATGCTTATCTATGTATTTGCTTCTTTTTCTCTCCCTCTCTCTGCAAAGTCACTTCCTTTGCTGTGCAGCCACCTGCAGAAAGCATTGCTTATGCTACCCAGTGTTGACGCAAACTGTTCAAGGAACCAACCCAGACGAAGCCTCAGATCCTTTAGTCTTCCTCTCAAGTGCTCATGGAAGGACTTCTTCCAGCCCAGGTTGGAGATGCCCACTCCTGAGACAATCCATGGGGTCAGCGGGCAGGGTCATTAGGTACAAAGATGGCTGCTGGGGGTCATCACTATTACCAAGTGGACAGAGAAGACAATTCCCAAAGGAGGGATGCCTAAACATCAGCATCCTGACACTGCCTTAGCATCCCAGCTCTCCCGTTCCTTCCTCTCTTTCGCACCTCCCTGCCCCTGACCTTCATCTTCTGTAGATTATTCCTAAACCTCACCCAGACCCTGGCTTCATTTCCTCCCTCCACTCAGGCCTGGGCCTATCACGGATGTCCTGAAGCGAATTCACACTCAACGAGGAGCCTGGAGAGGCCACTGGCCCTGACACAGCAGGGGCCCTGGTGAGCGACCTTCGCCAGATGCCTTTCTTTCTGAGAATGGTCAGTTGCATCGTGTGAATTTCATGTTATCTCTCCATCCCCAGCTTTGAATCCTTGCTCTAAGCTGTGTTTCCTCAAAATGACCTTCTCAGCAGCTTCTTGGAGACCAGCCTTCACCTGTCCTGATGCACTCTGCACAGGACTCCTAGGGACCGCTGACTTCCAGGCCTGGATGTTCTCCATGTCTATTACCTGCACACAGACGTCATTCCACCCACCAAGCCACAGCTCTCCCTGCCTTCAAGACACTACCTTAAGGTTTTAAACAAACACTCACACCTGGGTGTTCCCGCAGACTCTGAATCCACCCTCCAGTGCAGTAACACCTTCCCTGATGTGTATTTGTCACTCATCACACCCTCTCCCCTCCTCTGTGTGACTGTCCCTCCCAAGGCGTGGCCCACGCCCAACCTGCACTCTGTGCTTCATACACACTGCCCCGTGGTGTTCCCTTGGGCACTTTCAACGGTGTCATAGTGACAAGCAGCTTGCAAAGACTTTGAGTGACAGGCTCTGTAAGCCAGAAACTAGCAAGATGAGAAGAAATGCTGAGAAGTACATAGAACAGCTTTGGTCTTTCATCCCAGAGGCAGCAGATGTGTACTTAGCATTTGGAGCTCTCAGGACCTTGCTCCCTGGAGGAACATCGGTCTGGCCCGTAAGACTTGGAATGGAAAGTCGGCAGCTCCCAGCAGAAACGCCAAGCCCCACTCATCTCCATAGGGGCACAGAGAGTTCTTTCTGTTCTGTTTCCAGGAGGTTGATGAAGCTGAGGGGTGGTGGGAGGCAGGCATGGATACAGTCGTCTTTAGAATTAAGTTGCAGCCTAACGGCCCTCGCCTACACAGCCAGGCCAATGGTTGTGATTAGATAAGAGCACATCCTTCCTTCTGCCCAGGCCTCACAAATGCCTCCAGACTCACAGGCAGCTAAGTCTTCTCAAGAGGGAAGTGATCAAATAACAGGTGCAGGATGGTTTTATCAAGAATTGTTCTGTAATAACCTACATGGGAAATGAATCTGAAAAAGAATAGATACATGAATACATGTAACTAAATCACTTTGCTGTACCCCTGAAACTAACATAACATTGTAAATCAACTATACTCCAACATAAAATAAAAAATAAAAAACAAACAAGAGTTGAGTCATCGAGGTGGTGGCCACAGAGAGTGGGACTCAGAGATGTGGGTGGGAGCAATGGCCCTGAACTTCATGCGTGAGGGACACCTTCTTCCTCATCGTCCCCATCCCCACCTCCACCTCCTCTCCGGCATTTGCTTCTCTCCGTACACCGGGGTCATTCCTCTTTCTGTCTGCAGACGGCTTTTCTGAGCTCCACCTGCATCATGGCTACCTCCGTACATACCTCTCAAGGCATTATCCCGCCTACAACGTGCCCCCTTCTCTAGGAAGACCCCTAAACCTCAGAGGTGAGCCCCCTGGAACTATTTCTGCCCCTGTGATCTCGCCTCTGCCCCACTGATTGTCCCCATAGGAAATCCCTGACCCAGGCTGAGCTGGCCAGTTTCTCCTGCAGATTTGAACTTATGAAAAGAGAGACACAATGACCCAAGTCATTTGAGCAGAATCACATTAGTGGCCGCCCAGGAGATCCTACTGCTCTAGGTCTCAATCAGTCCCACTCCCTCTCATTGCTGTGTCAGCTGGAATTATTATTGCTAAATCTCTCTAGATTCTGTTGGCTTGCACCAAAAGAACTCTGAAGCTAACTGAACCATTTTTTCCATGTTTCTATTTCAGATTCCCCGGAGAGAGAATCTGACTCAACCTCGCCTTGGGAATGGCTTTTGCTGGGTCCGCGTCCACCCCAAGGCTAATTGGCTGTGGCCAGGAAAGGCAGGGCCACTTAGAAATGTGGCTATGGTGCCCCCATCTTGGATGTATTGTTCAGTGTTGAAGACACCTTTGCAGGTGGGCTGGGAAGGCCCCCATGAGGGGTCTCCTACAATGAGATCAGGCAGGGAAAGGGGGTCCAGGCATATATGAGGGTAGTTAACAATCTGGTCTGACTGAGGCAAAGGGCTTGTGATGGAGCGCAGTGAGGGGGTTGCTTGACTTGAGCCTTACACAGTCTTTCTGAAGCAGGAAGGAATGTTTCTAGAATTACGTCTCCAGTGGACTCTGCAAATCTTCTAACCTTGGAGACTTGGTTGTCTGGTGGGCTGCAGAGATGTGTGATTTCAGGTAAAGGATAGCAGTGCTAACTAATAGGCTTCCATAAGAAATAACTTATCGGTTACTCAGAGCTCTGTCCAAAGCTATGAGTCTAATTAGCTTTAATATCCTCTTTGCCGCAAAACCTAATGTGAAAACACAGACACATGCGAGGAAAACACATTTAGTTAATTAGTCTTGTGAAAACAGCATTCCTCACTTCTGCGCCAGTTCCCAGGTCTCTTCACTAAGCAGCCGGAGCCACAGCTTCCTGGAGGGAGCCAAGGCCCTGTCTCTCTGATGATGAGAGTGGGCGTCGGGGAATCCTGCCTGCCACCTACCAGGTGCCAGGGGACGTGAGCTCTTTGTCTTCTCCAAAGTCACCTGGGCAGACGCTTAGGTCAGAGGTGGAGGGAGTTGTGGAGTTAGACCTGAAAGGGCCACTGAGAAGCACCTGGTAGAGCCCCCTCATTTTATTTTATCATTTTATTATTTGTTTATTTATTGATGAAGCATGCATAAATATGAAATCTCTCTTTTTAACCCTTTTTAAGTATACAATTTAGTGGAATTGAGTACATTCACATTTTTGTACAATCATCACTTCCATCTATCTCCAAAACGTTTTCATCATCCCAACAAAAACTTCATACCCATTAAACAGTAACTCCTCATTCCCTCCTCCCCCAACCTCTGGCAACCACCATCCTTCTTTCTGTATCTATGCTTTTGACGACTCTAGGTACCTCATATCAGTGGAATCAGGCGATGTTTGTCCTTTTGTGTCTGGCTTATTTCGCTTAGCATAATGTCTTCAAGGATCATCCACTGGCAGCATGTGTCCAAATTTCACTCCTTTTTCAGGCTGAATAATATTCCAGTGTATGGATATAGACCACATTCTGTTTTCCATTAGTCTGCGGAGAGACATTTGAGCTGTTTCCATCTTTTGCTATTGTGAATAATGCTGCTACTAGTGTTGGTTTGCAAGTGTATCAATTTTTAATTTGAATGTCTTATTACATAGTAACCATGCTCATTGTAGAGAAACTTAGAAAATGCAGATAAATGAAAAAGAAAATCAAAATAATCCTTAATTTCAACATTAGGAACTAACCCTATGAAGATTCACTATTTCTCCTCCCAAATGTACTTTTCTCTCTCCTTCGTTTTCTTTCTCTTTCTAGATACCCATATAGACATATTATATTTGTTAACAAGATTTGTTAACAAGATTTGTTAACAAGATATATATATATACTATATATATTTGTGTGTAAGCTTTTTAAGCTTATTTTGTCATGTGCAATATCATTATGTCTCCTTATCCCTCTCTTGATAGGTGATAGATTGCTAGATGGATACATAGGTAGATGATAGACAGACATATACAGATATAGACACTGCCACCTGATTCTAAAGACTACATTGTATGGATGGACCTAGAGATTATCATAAAGTGAAGTAAGTCAGACAAAGACAAATAGCATATGATATCACTTATATATGGAATCTAAAAATATGATACAAGTGAACTTATTTACAAAACAGAAATAGACTCACAGATATAGAAAACAAACTTATGGTTACCAAAGGGGAAAAAAAACGGCAGGGGAAGGGAGGATAAATTGGGAATTTGGAATTAACAGATACATACCACTATATATAAAATAGATAACAAACAAGGACCTTCTGTATAGCACAGAGAAGTATATTCAGTATCTTGTAATAACCTTATAGGAAAAGAATCTGAAAAAGAATATATATATGTGTATATATATGTATATATATATATATTCACATATATCTAAATTAGTTTGCTGTCTACCTGAATCACTGTAAATCAACTATACTTCAATTAAAAAAATTTTTTTAAAATAGAGACTACATTGTAATCTGTTCTATGCATGTACCGTGATATGAAACACCATCGTGTAACTGGCCCATTTCCCAGTGTTGTTGGACATTTAGATTATTTTCAGTATTTTGCTATTATAAGCAATGCTGTGATGTGTCCTATAGCTGAGTCTTTGTGTATAGTCTTTAGTTATTCTCTCCGGATAAATTTCTTAGGCAGAGTAATTGAAAACTTCCTCATTTTATAACTATGAAAACCGGAGCCAAAAGAAGTAAAATGCTTGCCTAAACTTCTGTGGGCATAATTTGGTCATTCTTAGCAGTACTGGAAAAGGGTGCCATGGATGTTTTCAGAGCCCCTTTTTGGTCTTCCAGAAGCCAAAACCCTTCATTTCATACTGATCAGAGACCCCTGCTGTGCTGACCCTCCCGAGCCCATCCTCCCCAGAGTCACCCATGATCCTCCCAGTCACCAGGCTCCACGGAGTGCCCCAGTCCCTTAGCAGCTCCAAGTGTGCCAGGATTCATCAGATGGATCAGTTCTTGCTGAGCTGAGGTGTTCATGGTTAATAGGGGCTAACTAACTCTCCAGCAAAGATGGCATTGACTCATGACTTTTGGATGGTGCACCTATAAGGATAGAATAAGCGAACCCAGGTATTTGATACCCGGACTTTAAGATGTACTCAGAGTGCTGTGGAGTCTGGACTCAAGAAATAATTGTTCAAATAAAAGGGAAGGAAGGAAGGAAGGGAGGGAGGGAGGGAATCTGGTGTCTAATTCTGGCCCTCCCTCGTGTGTCCCCCCAGACGTCACCCCACCCTAGCCCCATCCATCCCCCAGGTCTGGTTAAAGTGAGCTTTCCTAATGAAGACAATGCCAAGGGAAAGAGAGGTGGCGAACCAGCTCAGTCTCTTCCCTAGCTCCGTATTCACTAGGCCAGGAGCTAGAAAGCACAGGGTGATTTATGCGGCTCTGAGCCTCCATCATTGAAAGCAGCGTGATGAATTAGGGTAGTAATGCATTGAAGGCAGAGCCCTAATGTAGTGTGATGTTCCAGCTTGGAGAATTTATCGAGATAAAATTGTGAATATGTAAGGAAAGTGGGTAAAATCAATCTGCATGTGGGACAAAGTGGGGAGGGAGGACTGCCCCTCAGAATATGCTGTGCACCCAGGGGCCCCAGTCATAGGCCTTTTGTTGATTTAAACAGATCCACACCTGCCTGGCATCTCTGGTTTTGGACCACACAGATTCTAAACAAACTCTGCCCCACAGTAGCAGCTTAGAGGAAGCTAAGCGCATGTAGCTGACTTAGCCCAACACCCCACGATATGACTCCTGAAGGCCATGACACTGATTGTGTGGACTCCTCCATAGACTTAAACCCCTTGAGGGCAGAGACCGTTTCTTTTCTACGTTGCATCCCCAACACGTAGCCACCATGAATGGGATACAATCTGTGCCCCATTAGTGTTTGTTAAATAAATGAGTAATTCATGTTCCATTCAATCAGTACAGATTTAAGCCACGTATAAAAGATCTCTAACCCAAAACCGAATGTGACAGTCCCACAGGAAGGCACAAGAGCTCTGCAAGTTCAGAGAACCTAAGGAAAGATCACACAAGGGGCTCCAGGGAAACTCCACAGAGGATGTGACATTTGGGACGGGGTTTTAAAGGCTGAGTGGGAGTTCATTTGATGGATGTGAGGCTGGTGGGCCCTCTGAGGTTGGGGGACGGCATCCCCTGGAGTCTAGAGTTTTTAAGGAGAACTAATGGAGAGAAAAGCAGGAGAACGTTAGCCTGGAGCCGGAGTGCGCTCTGGGACATCTGTGCAGGATAAATGGGACAGAATGTTTGAAGTTGAGACCATCTCTCCAAGGCCCTGGAGGGGTCCTCCCTGACCACCCTAAGTGGCAGCATCCCTCCCCCAAGACTCTCTCTCTTGTTTTTTTTTCTTCACAGCCCTTCTCGGCGCCTGTAAGACCTTTCTGGCCCGCTTGTCCACTGCCCATCTCCCTTCTTTCGGCATAAGCGCCTTGAGGGCTGCACAAAAAACAGGGCCTGGCACGTGATTTTTGACTGACAAGAGAAAAAAGGGCTGGAAGGGAAGAAAAGAAGAAAGGAGAAGAGACAAGGGAGGTGGAGATAGAGGAGCTGCCGGGGGTTGGGGGCATTGGTGAGGGAGAGGGAAGAAGAGGTGTCTTTCCCCTTCCTGGCATGAAGCCAGGCCAGAGGCCTCGGTGTCTGCCCCTCCCCCTGGCGCCTGCTGGAACAACTCCCCCCGGGCCCCCAGGGTCACGCTGATCCCCACTGTGACCCCAGACCTGCATCTCCCCCAGATGCTCTGTGACCTAACTGCCCCCCACCCTCCAACAGAGGCCCCATCAGTCAACCCTGAAACTCTCTGGGAGACAGTCAACCCTGAAACCTTCTGGCAGGAGGCGAGGGCCTCTCTCTCAGGGTCCCCATGCGGGAAAGACTAAACAAGACAGTCTAACAGTTTACTCACAGTCAGACTTTGCCCACAAATCACAAGGTAGACCTTCCAGAACCAGGCCGGATACAGGGAGGATTTGTTTTCCTGAACAAGGAAGGTTGATTGAAAGCCAAGTCAACCAGCGCAGAGAGAGTGACTCGCTGGCTTCCACCCCAAAAACCCGACCTCCTGTTGCCATTCCCACAGGAGGGAGGGTCAGGCCACAGCCACAGGGAAAGGGAGCAGGGACCCATGTCCCCTTGCTGGCTTGGAGGGGAGGAGCTGGCGGTAGAGAAATGGAGGGCAGGGCTGAGGTCTTATCACACCAGCCTCCAGGAGCAGAGGCCAGCAGCCACCCCACACGCTCACCTAGTTTTTCGACCTCGGGTTTGAACCCAGGCAGAATCAGACCAAGCAAGTCAGCCTTCTCCTGTTGGGGAGTACAGTGATGTGGGGAGGAGCCGGGGGCGAGGTGGGGGGGCCCAGCTGGGATTCTGCTCCATCCGCTAGCTGCCCTCCGCTCCCCTCCTTCTTCAGCTCTGTTTCCTCCATTTCTGAGCCCACAGGGTCTCTCAGGGCTCAGTCTTTTCCCTACGACTCCCTGGACAGCAGCCGCCACCTCCAGGCATCTTGCAGAATGCACACGTGTGGTGAGTGCGTGTGTGTGTGTGTGGTGTGTGTGGTGTGTTTGTGTGTTGGGGGACGGGGACAGGGATGAGGTGGTCATTTCAAGGTCAGCACCAGCCCAGGGACAGCCTTTGGCGTGTACCAGGCATCTGTAATGACGCTTGTGAGTCAGAGACTACCTGGAAGAGGAAGGATAGAGAAAAGGAAAATTAATGATACGAATTATTTGCCTTATATGGATATTTGTTTTCCTTGTTTGCACGTTGGTTAGTCCTTAAGAGCTCTGAAAGTAAAATAAATCCCAAGCACAGGATCAGGCTCAATTAGGTGCTTAATAAATACTCTGGATGATGACGAATGGCGCTACTCATAAGGAGACTGCTCCCTTCCACCTCCCCCTGCTCAGAGGCCCTTGGAGCTTCCTACTTGAAACTCTCTTTGTTACAGAGTTACTTGTGAACAGCCTCAGCTGTCCAGCTATTGAAGCGGCAGCTCATAGCAGGTGCTTATTTTAGCCTTTGATTTGAAAGAATGGGGGTGCTACTCAAGGAAGCGGGAAGAAGGGTTCAATCAGCTCCCAAGCAGAGCCCTCTCCTCAGGCCATCTCAGCACCCAAGGGCTCTGCGTGGGGTCCAGCACTCAAAAGTGCCTTTCGGGACTTCCCTGGTAGAACAGGGGTTAAGATTCCACGCTCCCAGCACAGGAAGCCTGGGTTCCATCCCTGGTCAGGGAACTAGATCCCACATGCATGCCGCAACTGAGTTCACATGCCACAACTACAGAGCCCGCCTGCCACAACTAAGACCCAGTGCAACCAAATAAATACATATTTAACAAATAAAATAAAATAAAAGTTCCTTTCAATAGAGCAACTCTTCATTCTTTTTTGTTTGTTTTGTTTTATTTTATTTTATTTTATTTTATTTTTATTTTTTACAATAAACTGCATATATTTAGAGTGTACAATTTGGTATCCCAATCTCCCAATTCATTCCCCCCCCAGCCCTCCCCACTTTCCCCTTTGGTGTCCATATGTTTGTTCTCTACATCTTGTCTCTATTTCTGCCTTGCAGACCGGTTGATTTGTACCATTTTTCTATAGTCCACATATATGTGCTAATATACAATATTTGTTTTTCTCTTTCTGACTCACTTCACTCTGTATGACAGTCTCTAGGTGCATCCATGTCTCTAAAAATGTCCCAGTTTCATTGTTTTTTACAGCTGAGTAATATTTCATTGTATGTATGTACCACATCTTCTTTATCCATTCATCTGTTGATGGACATTTACAACCCTTCGTTCTTGCAAAACATGGAGCCCACGCTCCTCTGCTGCCCACCACAGTTAGAACAAAACACAAACACCCTGCTGGCCTGTGAATTACCACCTGACCCCTCAATGCTAACTCCCAAACCCCCGTGGGGCTCACTCTCTCACTTCACCCCCGCCTTTCTTTGCAGGACCTCCCCTGACCACTGTATCTGAAACAAGCCTCTCTCCATCAGCTTGTGATTCCTCCTCCTGTCGACTTAAAAACATTTGCACAACGTGAGAGTTGCAAGTTGAGATTATTTGGGGCAAAATGAGGACTGCAGCCTGGGAGACAGCATCCCAGATAGCTCTGAGAAACTGTTCCAAAGAGGCAGGGGGAAAGATGAGTATATATGTATTCTTGGTAAAGGAGAAGTACATGCAATCAAATACATTTTTTGGAGGGGGTTTCTGCTAGTCACGAGGAGCAGACGTCACCATGTAGGGATTTAGTGCTTTTCTAGATGTGAGGAGACGCAAGGGTAGGGCTCATAAAATCAGCTCCTGAAAGCATCTAACTATCTGAAGACCGGTTCTGCCCATTTTTCGAAGCACAGAGTGCCTCCTTCCTGGTCTCCACTCTGAATGCCCTTCAGGGGATGTGGAAGGGCAGCAGCTGCAGCAGCACGTGTGATTTAATCACTGTAGTAGAGGCACATGGCAAGTGCCCATGGCTAGTGCCAATTTATAGCGGACACCCCTTACCTGATTTGTAAATCTTCATGCCACTTGCCACCCGCAGAAATCACATTGCATATTCAGCTGTTTTCCTGTCTCTGGAGGGTAAGATCCGTGAGGACAGGTGCTCTCTCTTTCTTATCTTTAAACGTGACCTCTCTGTCAGACACATAAGAAAGACTCAAAACATCTGTGCTATGAATAAATGAACTAGTGAGTGTCATAAAAACACGTTTTCAACAATAAAGGGACACGCCCCACTATAGAGAAGATAGATAACCAACAAGGACCTACTGTAAAGCACAGGGAACTCTACTCAGTATTCTGGGATAACCTATATGAGAAAAGAATCTAAAAAAGAATGATTATATGTATACATATAACTGAGTCACTTTGCTGTACACCTGAAACTAACGCAACATTGTAAATCAACGCTACTCCAATAAAATTAAAACTAAAAGAACAACAACAACAGTAAAGGGCCTATCCTACAGGCAGGATTCTTCCGTCCTGAAAGGAAGAAATTAGGCCTCCGGAGGCCTTGGAAGGTGAGGGCCCTTCCCCCTCCTCTGTGCCAGGTGTCTGCACACCAGCCTGAGACATCCCTGCCCTGCCTGGAGGGCTGGGGCTCTACGTCTGCATTTCAAAGATGAGGAGGATTATTCCTTACACAGATGCTCTTCACCTTCCCAGGCTTTCCAGCCCCCAAGATGCTGGAAGCTGGAGGAATGCAGAGTTCTCCCCCATCGCTGCCTCCCAGGGCCCCACCGTTGCAGGAAAGAAAGCGGGGCTCTGGAGAGGATGGTTACGTCCCAGGTCTCAGGCGAGCCCCTGAGACGGCTACCATGTGTGGGTTCTTGGCTTCGCATAGGAAAGAATTCAAGAGCTAGCCATAGTAAAGTGAAAGTTTTACTCAGGGGGAAGCACACTCCATTAGACAGAGTGTGGGCCATTTCGGAAGGTGAGAGCAGCCCCAGGGTACGGGGTTGTCGGTTTTTATAGGGGCGGGTAACTTCATAGGTTGACGTGTGGGAGTATTCCAGCTATTTTGAGGAAGGAGAGGGGATTTCCAGGCATTGGGCCACCGTCCACTCTTTTGCCTTTTTATGGTCAGCCTTGGAACTGTCACGGGGCTCATGGGTGTGTCATGTAGCTTGCTGATGTGTTACAATGAGCAGATACTGAGGCTCAAGGTCTAGTGGAAGTTGACCTGTCTGCCACCTTGGACCTAGTTGGTTGTAACCAGTTTATGTCATGTCCTCAGGCTAGGTCACTTTTTAAAGGTTGCACCCTTTCCCCTTCCTGTCTCGCCGTCACACTCGGTTTGAGGCCTGCACAGATCCACCTTTGGTCTGCTCTGGCGGGGAACTCCACAGAAGCAGCTCGCAATCCCACGCAGTCACAGGGGCTCAGCGAAGCCCACATCAAGGGCGAAGTCCACAAGAAGCCTCAGAAGGGCTCCATCCCATCAGGAGCAGTCAGAACCCATGGCTGCCTGGACAGCGTGGAGATTGCCCACAAGCCACCGTGAGAGATGGCAACACACACAGACAGAGCTGCTGGCCTGGCCTGGGCCTCAGGCTTTGTCACTCGGCCTTTCCTTCTCACTCCAGCCCGCCTGCACATCTGCCAGCCCCAGTCCTGTGGTGCCTTTGGCCTCCCTCCTCCCCCCTCCCGTCACCGCCTGCACAGGGCATTTCTTGACCCTGGCTCCCACCTTGCAGAAGGTCCCAGCTGTATCAGTTTCCCAGGGCTGCTAGGACAAGGGACCACAAACCCAGAGGCTTGAACAACAGAGGTCTCCCAGTTCTGGCGGCCAGAGGTCCCAGACCAAAACGTCTGCAGGGTTGGTTCCCTCTCAGGCCGGTGAGGGAGAATGTTCCAGGCCTCTCCCCAGCTTCAGGTGGGTTGCAGGTAATTTCCAGCATTTCTTAGCTTGCAGAAGCGTTGCCCTGATCTCTGCCTTCCTCTTTACGTGGTGGTCTCTCTGTATGTGTACCTGTCTCCACATTTCCCCTTTTTGTAAGGACACTAGCCATATGGGTTTAGGGCCCACCCTACTCCAGTATGACCTCATTCCAACCTAACTAATTCCATCTGCAAAAACCCTAGTTCCAAATAAGGTACTGGGAGTTAGGATTTCAACATATGAAGGGGAGAGGGGGAGATGGGACACGATTCAACCCATAACCTGCTGCCCACGGAATACAGTCCAAATTCCTGATGTGGCACTCCAGGCCTTCTCTAATCTGGTCCAGACCCATGTTTCCAACAATTTCTCTCCTACTTCTCCCCTACCTGCATAAGTATGGTAATCTTTCATAGGCAGGTGGGGTCTCTGAGATTAAAGAAACAAAGAAGGATTGAGAATGAGTAACATTTCCTGAAAGTTTACTTGATGCCACGCTCGACGGCAGAGGTTTCACCTACATCATCTCATAACATCCTCATGAGACATGCATCATGCCCATTTTATTGATGAGGAAACTGAGTCCCTGAGGGCAAAGTAACTTCCTCATGAGACAGGCATGGTGCCCATTTTACAGACGCTGAAACTGAGGCTCTGTGAGTAAAGTAACCTGCTCGTGATCACATTGATGGCACAAGGGACGCCAAGAACCACACCCAGGCCTGGGCAGCTCCAGAGCCTGGGCTCCCACAGCTCTGTAAGGGAGAAAGGAGCCTTTGAGAAGTCTTGGGGTTGGCAGAAGGCGGCTTGGAGAAAAGTGGGGAGCAGAGGACTAGAGTGAGTAGGAAGTAAGAACAGAAAAAGGTGTTGGGCTTATTTGGCAGTGATTCCCCACAGGAAAGGATGTTTCATCAGAAGAATGGGGAAAGAGATTCTGAATGGGGTGCTCTGAGGAGGCAGGCCCAAAAGAGGAGTCCTGGAAAGATGCAGAGGCTGAGGACAGCACTGCAGGGCAGGTTCCGACAGGCTCCAGGGGCTGGGAGTTCCAGGAGGGACCTTTTGTCTCATGGCTGTGCCACTGGTGGATTAGGGCCACCTTCCGGGAGGCTCTTTCTTGATTAATGTCTCTGCCCGGGGAGGATGCCCCTCGGGCATGTTATAAACGCCTCCAGTAGCTGCATCGGGCTTTCCAGGGAGTAGGAACCCTAATCAGCACAGGATAACAGCACAATCACAGAATGCAGCGCTGTCAGGCACCCGGGAGAGCCAGGAGGTTTTCAGGCTGTGCCCTGGGGAGCCCTGGGGTCCTGCGGGGGGTCCTCCAAGGCCACTCTGGGTGGGCAGAGGCCAAGTAGGCAGAGCTCCGCCCCCCACCCCGTGCCAATCAGAGCAGCCCTCCTGCTGCATATTTTCTATACTGGATTTCGTGAAAGGTTTTATTTCAGGAAGGAGTTCTTTTGCAAAAGAGAAGTCTAAGAACCACTGAAATAATCCTTTTCATTTTACAGGTTATGAAAGCGGTATCCAAGGACACGAGGGTTTCTTCTGCAGGCCACAGGGAAGAAGAGGCGCGGGCAGACCTAGAACGGGGGCCTCCTGACGCCCGCCCAGGGCTCTCTTTGACAGATGATGGATATGCTTTGGAGAGAAATGAGGGAGCGAAGCCAGGCTGGCTTTGGGGTGACTGGGAGCTGGGACCTTGCTCAGGAGACCCCACATAAGGTGAAGGAAAACGGAGTGGCCCCCTGGTCCTTGATTATAAATCCCTACGTGTCCTTGTTGGAGTTGAAGTCTGCTCTCTCTCCTACTATAAAACCCCATATAGTCACACAAACCCCACCCCGCACCCCACCTTGAATATATGCTGTCTGATCATCTTTAACAAGTGTCATGAATAATTTTTTCCTTTAACAATATTCAATGGGGAATTCCCTGGTGGTCCAGTGGTTAGGGCTCCATGCTTTCACTGCTGAGGGCCTGGGTTCAATCCCTGGTTGGGGATCTAAGATCGTGGTGCAGTCAAAAAAAGCAAACAAACAAACAAACAACAACAAAAAAAAACCCAACACCCCCCCCCCAACACACAGTATTCAATGGAATGTTATTTACTTTAAAAGGGCATGAAATTCTGATACCTGATCCAACCTGAATGGACACTGAAGACATTATGCTCAGTGAAATAAGCCAGTTGCAAAAGTACAAATACTGTCCGGCTCCACTCAGATGAGGTACCGGGAGTCATCAAACTCCTAAAGGTGGAAAGTAGAACGGTGGTTACCAGGGGCTGGAGGAGAGGGGAATGGGGAGTTATCGTTTAGCAGGTTCAGAGTTTCTGTTTGGGCTGATGAGAAAGTTCTGGAGATGGGCGGTGAGGATGGTTGCATGACAATGTGGTTGTACTTAAGGCCCCTGAACGATGCGTTTAAAAAATGGTTACAATGGTAGGTGTTATTTTATGTACACTTTACCATGATGAATAAGTAAATGCAGGGGGATTCACATTTGCTTGCAGGCTTTTCTCCACAGGCCTCACCAGGTGTCATCAAAAACCCAGCTCTCCACACTGGTGGTTGCCAAGGGCGGAGGGGCTAGGGGAGGGATGGAGTGGGAGGTTGGAGGTAGCAGGTGTAAGCTTTTATATATTGAATAGATAAACAGCAAAGTCCTACTATATAGCAATATATTCAATGTCCTATGATAAACCATAATGGAAAAGAATATTAAAAAAAAAGAATGTATATATATGTATAAGTGAATCACTTTGCTGTACAGCAGAAATTAACACAACATTGTAAATCAACTATACTTCAACTTTTAAAAAAATTGATTAAAACAAAACAGTTGCCCAGGTGATTCCCATGTGCAACCAAGGCTGGGAACCACTGGTCTTTGGGAGTAATTATCTTAATCCCTTATCTGGGGAGAACATTGTTCTTAAGCTACCGAAGATGATCCCTTTGTGGGTCCTAGAAGGACCTGACGAGTGTGAACTCGCTGACCGACAGGCCAGGCTGCCTGGGCTGAGTGCCGAGTTCTCCCCTTGCTCAGATGACTGCAGGTCGCTACTTCACTTCTCTAAGACATCAGCGGGACTAACCAGAGTGCCTGTCCATGAGGTTGTGTTGTTTTTGGTTTTAGGGGTTTTTGTTTATTTAATTTTTTATTTTATTTTGGAGTATAGTTGATTTACAGTGTTGTGTTAATTTCAGGTGTACAGCAAAGTGATTCAGTTGTACATATACATCCATGAGGCTGTGTTGTAAGGGGACAATGAGACAGCCGTGCAAAATGCTTGCCGCGTAGTAGAAAAAGTGTCAATAAATGTGGGTTGCTTTTATCAGCTTTCAAATCAACCAAGCGTGAATAATTCCTACTATGTCCCCTCGGCTATGGCAGGGGAATACAAAGATGTGTCAGGCCGGTTCCTGCCTCCAGGAGTTTACAGCTATAAGACTTTACAACTACGTGTGCCTTGAGAAAGACAAAGCAAATGCAGCGGGAGTTCAAAGACAGAGGTGTGATGATGGTAGGGCTGGAGAAGGAAAAGCCTGAAGATCAATGGTGTCTGAGCTGCCCCTGCCTGGACTAAAAGCAGACACCTGACCTCCCCACCACCCTGTCTGGCAACATCCTTCTCCTTTTCGGATGAGATACTCAAGCCTTAGAGGGTTTAAAGACCCACCCAAAGGTCAGGGTGGTTCATAAAAAGCCCCTATACCCCCCACTCCTCCCGCCTTACACACCTACCAAAAGCTAGGTTTCATAACCCCATGACCCCGATCACTGAAAAGCCCCCCGGAGGTTGACTGACAGGCCTCCTGCCTCAACGTGGTTCATCCCAGGGCAGCTCCAGGCTGCACACAGGCTCAGTGTGCTCTGGCCACGGGCAGCGGTCCAAGCCCACGCAGCTGCCCACCTCCCCGCCCAGGTGTGGGGACCCTCCAGGCCTCCTGGGGGAGCACTCCCTCTTGGGGACCCTAAGCATCAAACAGAGCTGGAGGCAACTGTGCTGGGCGACCAGCTGGCTGGAGGGAGGGTGAGACTGGTGTTCTTTCATGGTCTTCCTTGGTCTTTTGTTCTCCCACCTCAAAGCTTTCATGATGGACAAGCTGTCCCCATCTTCAGGGGGAGAACTTGGTCATCAGAACCTGGAGGGATGGGGGAGCAAGCCCTTCTCTTCCTGTAGACATTGAAGCTTTGATGTCATTTGGATCTCTGGTGAACGTGGATTTGGAGAGAGTTTGAAGGAGGGTGCACAGGCAATGAGTGAGTGGTGGAACGGAGCCAAGGGCATTTGGAGCAGAAGAAACAACACTAGCAGAAGCTCAGAAAAGACAGTCCAGGGCATGTTTGGAAATTCAAGAAGAGTCCATCCGTTCTGACTGGGGAGGGCAGCACATGAAGGCAAAGTGGAGATTTAAGACTAGGAGGATAAGGGTGTGTCTGAGCCACATTGTAGAGGGTTTGCCCTTAACTCAGTAGATGCTGGGGAGCCATGGAAGGTTCTAGAACAAGGAGTGAGATGATACGACGGTGACTTTTTGTAGTTTGTTGAGCAAATGAATGAATGAGAGTCTGAGGAAGATGTGACAGTCATAGGCAGGATGCCTCGTGTGACAGAGATCAGCAGGGGAGAGACGTGGCTGTAACACGTCCCCATGGCCTTCTATACGCTTGGGTAACCAGGACAAGAGCTCTGCAAATTTAACATGCAAGTAGGCTCATATCTGTTCTATTTCTTACAAATAAACAAAACCAGCTCAAACCTACACATCAGATTAAGGAGAGGTCCAGAATCTCCCTGCTGCTTCTCCCCCGTGCTCCTTCCTTGGTTTTGCTCCCAGCTGTCCTGGGTACAGGCCCGTTTGGTTTCCAAGGGAAGACCATCCCCAGCCTGGTGCCCCTTGGTCTCCATGTGGTTCCCTGGGCCCTGGTATCAGCTCCTCCAGGCTCATACCCAGCTGTCCCCACCAGTGGCCTAGGATCCCAGCACAGCTGGCCCAGGCCTCCACCCTGGGCAGCTCCCCCTTCTGCCCTCCCTGGACACCACCCACAGAAGGTAGGGTAGCCCTTCCTTTCCCAAGCCTTGGGACACATAAGACATCCCCTTTCCCATTAGTGTCTCACCCAACTAAGAAACACCACTAACTCCAGGATCAGAGAAAGAAAGAAGAAAAGGAGACAGGAAGAAACAGAGGTACAGGTGAGATCTCCCACTACATTGGCATTGTAACATTTTTCATACTGTATTATTATTATTTTACTTGTTTTACTTGGGGTTTTCCTTAACATTGTATATCCTGTATATATTACAAACCAAACATGTGACATTTGGTTATGAGAGCTCTATGGAAGAGGGAGGAGAGTGAATGGGGAAGTTGGAAGAGAGAACTGAGATTCACCGAGTACCTTCCCCTGGTAGGCTCTCTGCTGGGCGCTGTGCATACACGTCTTTTCATTTACACCTCCCCACAGTCTTATAAGGAAGGTATTATTGTTATTCTGATTTTACCTATTGAAAAAAATGAAGAAATAAATCAGATGAATACATGCGTGAATGACAATGCCATTTTTCTCTCCCTTTCCATCATGCAAAGATGGCTTGCATTCCTGAATTATAAAACATTTTTCGAAAAGTCAGAGAACAAAAAAAAATATTAAAAAGAGATTAAAGCAGTGTGATTTCTGAACCATTTACTAAAAGATGAAAATAGCTTTGTTATCCAGCACCTGTCTTCATAAAGTCATTGTTAGCATGAGTTAGAACCTGCATTAACTCCGAAATTAAAATAATAGCCCCATGTGCGGCAAATTCCAAAGACACACTCCGTGGTTTTCCGAGCGCCTATTAATATTCTCCTGAACTTTAGTGGGATTGGAACGGTTTACCATAAGGGGATCCAGTTTAAATGTTCTACTTCACAAAGAAAAAGCAATAGAATGAGGTACCTCTGAGAAGCTTCTTTTTATATTAAACCAGCCTGACGTACAAACTCTGAAACGATCAGCATGATGCCTGCATTTAGGAACAGGAGGAAGGCCTCGTGCACCCACCTCAGGAGGGGTCTCCGTGGACAGTTCTGGAACTGCTGAGCAGACGCAGAACAGTCTCTGTGGAGAACGTTGCTCACAGGCTTGGTTCCGATGATTCCAACTGTCACAGTACATTTTTAATCAAATCGAAAGGCAGATTTATGAAGAAATAAACGCTATTCAAATAAACATGACGCATTTTCCTGAAATATATTATTAAGCTTTCTGAAAATTAGCCCAAAAGTATAAAAGAAAGAGAATTTTACGGGGATTCACTACTGAGTCAAAGATCTTGAAGGCGTATCTCTGCACTGACTTCCAGGACGTATGACACTCACAGTTGGCACTTTCTGCGTGTTTCTGACCCTCTGTTCCGGGGCAGCTCACTCTGGTGGGTCCCTTCAGGGTGGAGCTTGCCACGTGGTCACAGTCTTCGGCACTGAGCTGAGAACTCTTAGACCGTAGAGCCCGTGGTGTCTGACTGGCTCTGCCCAGCCCCGTGAGGAGAAGGACCTGGCCTGCACCCCTTGATGCTCCAAAGATGCTCCAAAGATGCCCTGAGGACAAAGCAGGGCAGGCTGGAGGGCAGATGCTGCCTGGAGAAAGAGCTGTGGACAGAAGGGGTTTTGCATGGTAATCCAGTACTCGGTCCATTTTCATTCTCCTGCCATTCAGAGGCCTGGACCCTGGGTCTGCTTTCACTGTGCTGTTAGTGTCACAGAAACAGTACTTGGAGCGAGGAAGAGAGAGCTACAAATGTGCAAAGATCTTCCACATTTGCTCCAGACGTGCCCTTGCCTGAGCTACCTGCGGACAGGTGTAACACAGGGTCCCTCACAGCAGGTGCAATCGCAGACAAGGATAGATGAGGGAAGAGAGGAGGGAGGAGGGGGGAGAGAGAGAGAGAGGAATGAAAAGTCCAACTTCTGAGAAAAGAGTTCTTTACAGCCAGATCAAACACAAGACTAGAGGGGCAGCAAACAGAAAATATTCTATTCTCATTCAACTCTCACAGGAGATAGGAACACACACAGTAAAAGAGCATCTGCCAGTGTAAGAGCTCACGTTTTTCACAAAGTCTTTACCCAACAGGATTGTGCATTTGAGTTGATCACAAGTGGTTCATAAAAAGCCACCGTCTCCACCACCTGCCGCCCCCGCCCCTACACACACCCTGGAAGCCGGGTTTCATAACCCCATGACCCTGATCACTGGAAAGCCCCCCGGAGGCTGACTGACAGGCCTCCTGCCTCAGCGTGGTTCATCCCAGGGCAGCTCCAGGCTGCATTCAGGCTCAGTGTGCTCTGGCCACGGGCAGCGGTCCAAGCCCACGCAGCTGCCTTCCTCCCCGCCCAGGTGTGGGGACCCTCCAGGCCTCCTGGGGGAGCACTCCCTCTTGGGGACCCTAAGCATCAAACAGAGCTGGAGGCGACTGTGCTGGGCGACCAGCTGGCTGGAGGGAGGGTGAGACTGGTGTTCTTTCATGGTCTTCCTTGGTTTTTTGTTCTCCCACCTCAAAGCTTGCCTGATGGACAAGCTGTCCCCACCTTTAGGGGGAGGTCTGGTCATTAGAGCCTTGGCAGGGAGGAAGCCCTTCTTTTCCTGTGGCCCGTGCAGCTTTGATGCCACTTAGGTTTCTGTTGAACACCTGGATTTGGAAGCTGTTGGAGGAGTGCACTTAGGGATTGGAAGTGGTCCAGGAATGTCAAGCGATCAGATGCACCTGGAATGTTAGTAGTTTAAATCAAGAGTCGGCAAATTATAGCCCATGGCTAATCCCACCCCCGGGCTGTTTTTATATGGCCAGCAAGCTAAGAGTGGGTTTTATATTTTTAAAAAGTTGTAAAAACAGACAAAAAAGAATATGCAACAAAGACATATGTGGCCTGCATAGCCTGTACTATGTGGTCTTTTACAGAATCAGCTTGCCTGCCCCTGGTAAATGGAGGTACTAGAGATGATAAAACGTCTAAAGTTCACCAAGACACAAGTGAATTCCTGGCAGCAAACATTCATCTTCAGTTGACAATGACACTAGCTCCCCTCTCACATGATGGTGCCCTCCCTGCTTATTGTGGGATGTGGTTTCTTAGGGTGATAAGGGTGAAGTTTCCTAGGTGGAAATGAATGGTGATTGTACAACGTGAAGAGATGGAGAGTTTTATGTCAACTTGGCTGGGCCATGATACCCAGATATTTGGCCAGTCATAGTTGGATATTGCTATGACGGTATATCTCAGATGGGATTGACATTTAAATCAGGAGATTTGGGGACTTCCTAGGTGGCGCAGTGGTTAAGAATCCGCCTGCCAATGCAAGGGACACTGGTTTGATTCCTGCACCAGGAAGATCCCACATGCCATGGAGTAACTAAGCCCATGCACCACAACTATTGAGCCTGCGCTCTAGAGCCTGTGAGCCACAACTATTGAGCCCATGTGCCACAACTACTGAAGCCCACACACCTAGAGCCTTTGCTCTGCGACAAGAGAATCCACCGCAGTGAGAAGCCCGTGCACCACAATGAAGAGTAGCCCCCACTTGCCGCAACTAGAGAAAGCCCGTGTGTAGCAATGAAGACCCAACACAGACAATAAATAAATAAATAAATAAATAAATAAATAAATAAATAAATAAATGTATTTTAAAAATAATAGTAAATCAGGAGATTTTGAGGAAAGCAGATTGCCCTCCATAATCTGCACCTCATCCAATTGGTTGAAGGCCTTAAGAGAAAAAAGATCAACCACCCCATCCCCCCAGGGGAAAGGAAATTCTACAGCAAGTGGCATTTGGATGGCCTTTTAGCATCTCCAGCTGCCGGCCCACCCTGTTGATTTTAGACTTCCCAGCCTCTGCCGTCACATGAATCAAGTCCTAAAAATAAATAACTCTCTCTCTCTCTCTCTCTCTCTCACACACACACACACACACACACACATATTTGTGGGAACCCTGACTACTACAAGGGGGCTGGCCTATATACAAATCTTGATAAAACTTGCTCTGTGGTTACAAGCGAGGCCTCCTGTGACTTGTTCCCATGGTCCCAGTGGACCATCAATAAACAGCCCCAGATGTCTACAAGTCAAACTAGACTCTGCTTTTTCTGTTTTTCCAAGACTCCGCGTGGGGCTGAAGACACACAGAAGTCAGGCTCCTGGTGACCGCAACACTCTCTCTCCAGGGCTCCCACCATTCTTTGCACACATCGCCAAGGCTTTGGAAGAGTACTCAGGGCAGGGCTCACATCTGAGGGTCCCAAGGTTGATGGCGGCCCTCCAGCTCTGATCACTGACTTTCCTCCCACTTAGGAGGCAGTGCGGTGATGGAGAAGCTGCAGGGCTGAGCCGTCTGAGTTCAGATGCCTGGAAGGAGACTCTGAGGCTGGGCTCAGCAGACAGGAGGTTTCCTGGACAGTGCTCTTGGGGCTGACACCTCTGCTGGGTGAGTGCCAGAAGCAGGGCTGGGCAGAGGGAGTAGCTGAGCCTTGATGCTGCCCTGCAGAAGCATCCAGTAATCCTACGGGGAGCTCTGCCGTGGCGAAGCCCTTCAGAGTGGTCCCTGTTACAGTGAGGGGGTCAGGCCTTCCTACCCCGTCAGTGACCACTCATCTCTCTCCCCAGCAAGGCTGCCCAGGAAGAGGATGTGGTCTTGGCTGCATGCAATTCCCGGAGAGGACTGAGCTGTGAGCCAGAAGGTGCTGGGAGAATGGGAGACTCTGCCCTGCAGGGGCTTCTGAAGGATGCAGGTGGCATTCACTACAGTGAGCTCAGCAAATCACTTCCCGGTGGAACCACCTTCCTTATGTGCAGCTCCACTCTCTCTGGGCTTCACCAGCCTAAGCAGACAGACGGGGTTCCAGCAGCTGAAATGGCCTGAATTTGCAACAACTCCCTCAAATGAACCTAACTCAAATGCCTCCAGGTCTTACCCACTGGCGTCTGTCAATATCACAACTGTAGCACTGACCAAATTCACCATTCACTTGATGAGCGGAGATTCCAGTGTTTGGGGCACAGATGAACTCTCCAGTCACTCTCCAGTCACTCCCTCTAGAAGCCCCTGGCAGAGTGGGTAGGGGAGAAGGTCTCACATACGATGGACCCACCGTCTCTGTGTCCCGTCCAACCCTCCTTCCTTCTGCGCAGTCTCTTACTCAGCTGCCCGTGGGCTTCAAGCCATGCCTACTCATGCCCAATGCCTGGGCCACTTCTGACCATCTCACCCCTCTCCACCCCACCTCTGGCCAGCAGGAAATTTCTATCCTTGCCCTTCTCCTGACCAGCTCCTGCAAAAGGGTTACTGGGTTTCAAGTGACAGCTCTCTCATTGATGCCCCAGCCCATCTCCTTCCTGGATCACAGGCTCTTCGGGGGTGGGGGTGGGGGGTGGTCAGACCAGCCTCAGGCCATACCTGGAATGTGTACACACAGCTCTGTCCAACACACCAGCCGTGCTGCAAGGCTGCTCCACGTGGCTGGACCTCTGTTACGGCCACTGTGACTTCCTCACAGAAGGCTCACTTCATCTTGCAAATCACCCAGGTTTGGGGAACCCAGTCCATCAGATCGTTCTGTATGCCTGAACCCCAATTATGAGCTGGCTTTATGTTTTCCCACTAGACTCTTCGCATATGTCTGAACATTTATTTTTCTGTCCAGAACTTTCCAAGAGAGTCGAGAAGCTTCTTTTCATTTCTTGACAGTTGAAAAGTGCCAGCTCTTGGCAAGCAGGGGAACTCTGAGGGATTTTACTTTTTAATTCCAGAACCATCCTAAGAGAGTCATGACAACTCAGCCCAAAATGACAGCACCCAAGGAAACTGGTGTCCTTTCAAGGTCTGTTTGACAAAGGGATGGAACAAATGCTTTTGAAATGCACGTTTAATAGTGTCCCACCTAGGGACCTCCCTAGTGGTCCACTGGTTATGACTCCACGCTTCCACTGCCAGGGGCACAGATTCCATCCCTGGTCAGGAAACTAAGATCCCACGTGCCACACAGTGCACCCAAAAAAAAAAAAAAAAAAAAAGTGTCCCATCTACACTTGGTTGATGGCCCAGCTCCACCGGTCACTCTCAGCATGACCTAGACTGGGACCACAGCTGTGTGGGTCAGAAGAGCTGGATTCTTGCTCTGCCTTATCCCTTCTTTGCTGCGTGCACCTGTCCTACCTGGCCCTCGACTTTCTCATTTGTAAAATGGAGATTCAGCAGCCTTAGTTATCAGAGTGTAGCCTTAGATGTCAAGTGAGGTGATGTCCATGAAGCAGTTCGTCAGGTATGAATTGCACAAATATGGAGACCAGGCTGGCGGTGAGACTCGCCGTCTTCCTCAGCAGTGCCTCGGCCGAGGAGCCGGAACTGTCCCATCCTTCACCATCTGGGCCTCGCTATAATTCTGCCTACACTCAACCTCTACACCACGTACAGCATCCTGATCAACGAGGTCGCGCCCTACAACCATCCAGAGCCCCTCCGAGACAATGGCAACATGCCCAGTCACCCCCAGGACCCCAAGGCCCAAGCTTAGAGCGGATGGAGAAAGCGTGAGCACCTCCGTGCACAGGGAGAGGCCCCCTCCCTCGCAGCCCCCACTAAAAATGTGAAAATGGGATAAATAAATAAATTATGCAAATAAAACAAACTAGTGAATCCAACAAAAAAGAAACAGACTCACAGATACAGAGAAGAAACTAGTGGTTATCAGTGGGGAGAGAGAAGGGGGGAAGGGCAAGATCGAGGTAGGAGATTAAGAGATACAAACTACTATGTATCAAATAAATAAGCCACAAGGATACATTGCACAACACAGGGAATAGAGCCAATATTTGATAATAACTATAAATGGAATATAACCTTTAAAAATTGTGGATCACTGTGTTGTACATCTGAAACTTACATAATATTGTACATCAACCACACCTCAATAAAAAAAAAAAAAGAATGCAAGTTCAATGAAGATAAGGACATTTTATGCTTTACTTATCTTCGTATTCTTTAAGCCTGGTAACTACCCTGTGCATAGTAGAAACTCAAATGCATTTGTTGAATGGCATAAACAAATAAGTTATACAAAGATGGGGTCCATTTTCTAGCCTCGTGGTTGAACAGCTGCCACACTGGGAAGTCACTACCACAAGCTGCTTATTCTCTGTCCCTCAGCCAGAGGCAGGATGTGTACAAGCTTCATCAACACAACCCCTCCCCAATAAAGATGCCCAGATGCCCTGGTCGAGGCTGGGAGAGGATGTAGGTTTTGAAAAATCACCTCAATAAGGTCCACCATGAACCCCAACCTCCCAAGTTAAGCCCCTCAAGCTCAACTCCTTCAAAGAACCCACTGAGAACCACAGGCCCTGGAACTCCCGACACCTTTAGCTCATTCAGAGCAAAAAGTTCCCAGACCTTCCTGAACGGTAAGTGACGTCAGACACGGCATCCTTCCCCGCGTTTTCCTGATGTGGGTCCTCACCCCCCAGCTCACTGGCTCCTGTTCTGAGGCTGCATGGCCTGTCTGGAGAGGCCTGGGGTGCAGCAAATGGTTTCCAAGGGTCTGAATTTAATGAAATTCATCTTTTCTGAAGCCATACTAGAAAGATATAGTGGCTTCTCGTGGGAGGTAAAGAGACCCCCGGAAGCCATTCATCTTCCCACATCTTAGGGGGTGCTGGGCAAGCAGTTTGCAAGGAGGCCAAACCCAACGGAGGACCCAGGGAACATCACTCTGAGGTGAGCTGAGCAAGTTGACCCTCTAAGAGTACGTACCTCAGCTGTCACCAAGGCGGCCACTAGCTCCCAGCCTGGGAAGGGAGGGCGACAAGGATAAGAATGGGGACACTCACTCAGCACGTCCTGCACCCCAGGCCCAGCCCTGTGCCGGCTCCACCTCGTCCAGACCTCACAACAATCCAGTCAGGTAGGTTCTTTTTTTTTTTTTTAAATATTTATTTATTTGGTTGCACTGGGTCTTTGCTGCACCATGTGGGCTCCTTAGTTGTGGCATGCGAACTCTTAGTTGCAGCATGCATGCAGAATCTAGTTCCCTGACCGGGGATTGAACCCGGGCCCCCTGCATTGGGAGCGTGGAGTCTTAACCACTGTGCCACCAGGGAAGTACCAAGGTAGGTTCTTTTTTATTAGCCCATTTCACAGATTAGGAAGGCAAGGCTCAGAGAAGGTAACTGAGGCCAACAGCCAACAAGTGTCAGGACTAGGATTTGACCCTCTCTGTCCAACCACTGCTCTATGACCCCAGAGAGAGGTTGAGGCATCAATTTTCAGAGAAAGACTGAATGATCCCTGAGATGGAAACTCAGTAAAGGGCCTTCCTTTAGGCTCAGTAGTCACGGGGTGTGGCATGAGTGTGGGCTGAGGATGTGGGGAGGAATGAGAGCACCCAGACCTGGGGCAGCCCTTGGCACCTGCCCGGGCTTTGCATTAGCTGGTGAAGTCTCTGCGGCCGTCCCGAGGGTGGCCCAGCCTCCCTTTCCTTGGCTCCCCGTCCATCTTCTTCTCAGGGGGCACCCATACCTGCCCCACAGTTCAGAGCACAGCTGAACCGGTCCCCTCCTTTCTCCAGGAGGAGGAAATCCCCGTTTTATCTGAAAACACTTGGGCATCGAGGCCCTTAGGAACCATCTGCGGGCCTGGGTCTGGGAGCTGCAGCCCGAAATGTGAAGCATGGGAAAGGCTGGCCCCCCACCCTTCCTCACACACCTGCAAGTCAGTGGGAGGCCTGCTTGAGACAAGCAGCACTTTGCCATTTATTTTTCCTTTCCTCCTTTTTTTTCAAACACTTATGTTCCATAATAGCTGGTGTTCCTCAGTGTTTACTCTCATCATTATAAAGCCCTTATTCCTTAAATGTTTGCTTAACATTTTTTGCAGAGGAAAGGAGAAAGCTCCACGGGCCTCTGCAAACAGCTGCTTCCCAAGGGCAAGGGAAGAAAATGCCCCAATCAATGCTCAGGTGAGCGGGACCGGGAGCCCAGAGCCCCTGGCTGAGCCCTGGGAGTTTCTCCCCAGAGCCCGAGGGCTGCGGCTCATTGCCAAGGCCATAATGTAGCTGCTTTAAGAGCCTGCTCACTGACCAGTCTCTGAGGCCCATGAAGGCTTTGGAGGCTGTTAGAAAAAAGGTCATCTCAGGACTTCCCTGGTGATCCAGTGGTTAAGACTCCGCACTTCCACTACAGGGAGCACGGGTTTGATCCGTGGTCGGGTAACTAAGATCCCACATGCAGCACAGCCAAAAAATAAAAAGGAAAGGGGAGAAAACACTTTCCAATTTATATTTTAAAAAAAGAAAAAGGAGCCGGGCGCGGTGGCGCGCGCCTGTAGTCCCAGCTACTCGGGAGGCTGAGGCAGGAGGATCGCTTGAGCCCAGGAGTTCTGGGCTGCAGTGCGCTATGCCGATCGGGTGTCCGCACTAAGTTCGGCATCAATATGGTGACCCCCCGGGAGCGGGGGACCACCAGGTTGCCTAAGGAGGGGTGAACCGGCCCAGGTCGGAGACGGAGCAGGTCAAAACTCCCGTGCTGGTCAGTAGTGGGATCGCGCCTGTGAATAGCCACTGCACTCCAGCCTGGGCAACATAGCGAGACCCCGTCTCTAAAAAAAAAAAGAAAAAAAAAAAAAAAGAAAAAGGAAAAGAAAAACAGTCATCTTACCTCCCACCCGGAAGCATTTGGTGGGATGTGCCCGCAGCTCTAGAAGAGTCCAAATGATCCACTCCCCAGGGGGCCTCCGAGCTCAGGCCCCAGCAGGGCAGAGGCTCTCTGGGGAGCTCTGAGACCAGGATTGGCTCTAGAATAGCCAGATAGCACCCCCAGCCTGGCATCTCCAGCAACTTCTTGCCAGGTCAACAGCATGGTTTCTCCTGTGGCCCCTTCTCCTTGATTTAAGGCCACCTTATATTTGCAAAAATATTTGTGATTTTCAAAACGCTTCCACACACACATTTTTTAATAAATTTATTTATTTATTTATTAGCTGTGTTGGGTCTTCGTTGCTGCACGTGGGCTTTCTCTAGTTGTGGCAAGCAGAGGCTGCTCTTTGTTGCGGTGCATGGGTTTCTCATTGTGGTGGCTTCTCTTGTTGCAAAGCATGGGCTCTAGGTGCACAGGCTTCAGTAGTTGTGGCATATGGGCTCAGTAATTGTGGCTCAAGGGCTCTAGAGTGCAGGCTCAGTAGTTGTAGTGCATGGGCTTAGTTGCTCTGTGGCATGTGGGATCTTCCTGGATCAGGGCTCAAACCCATGTCCTCTGCGTTGGCAGGCGGATTCTTAACCACTGTGCCACCTGGAAAGTCCCCACACACATTTTTTATTTGATCTTCACATTTCCCTGGAGGAAGGCAGGGCAGGTATTTGTGCCACTAGGCAGATGAGTAAACCGAGGCACTGGAAGCTTAACGGCTTGCCTAAGGTCACTTCATGTTATGGACTAAGTGTTTGTGTCCCCCTCCCCCAAATTCATCAGAGGAAGCCCTACCCTCCAATTAGGTATTTGGACATGGGCCTTTGGGAGGTGTTACATTTAGATGAGGTCACGAGGATGGGGTCCTCATGATGGGATTCGTGCCCTTACAGGAGAAAGCACCAGAGAGCTTGTTTTCCCTCTCTCCCCACACTTATGCTCACACACACAGGGAAGAGGTCATGTGAGCACACAGCAGGGTGGCAGCCGTCTGCAACCCAAGGAGAGAGCCCTCACCAGATGCTGACCATGCTGGCACCTTGATCTTGGACTTCCAGCCTCCAGACTGTGAGAAATAAATGTCTGTTGTTTAAGCCACTGGTCTATGGCATTTTGTTACAGCAGCCCGAGCAAGTAATACACACCCTTGGCTTCTAAGACCTGTTGGGACACCAAGGCCTGTGGCCTCAGTGCCTCTCAGTGAATGGTCCCATTCTCTAGCCCCCAACCCCAGAAACCTGGATGCCATCCTGATTCCTCCCCCAGTCACTTCCCACCCACCATTCTACCCTAAATATCTCTGCAGCCCAACCCTGCCGCTCTGTCCCTACTGCCACTCCCTCTGTTCAGGTCTTCATTTCTCACTTGGATGAATGCAACACCCTCCTCCCCATTCTCCACCTGGCATGCAGAACAGAGATCTGGTTATGCTCCTTCCCCCAGTCATCCTTCAGTGATCCCCCATGGCCTTGAGTGTCAAGACCAAGCCCTGTCACCTTCAGGGCCCTCATGGGTCACCTGACTCCTTCTCTTACATCACCCAGTCATGTACCTGCTACTCCCACCCATCCCCAGCCCCAGCCCACCACTACTCAAAATCCTGGCTGGATGACTCCTATTCACTCCTCAAGATTAAACTCAGCCTCACCTCCTCTGGGAAGCCTTCCCAGACTCTCCCAGTCTCAGTCAGGGGTTCCCAAAGCCCCAGCTGCCTCCTCCCATCATGAAGCTGCTCCTCCTGGGATATTCCTGTGGGCTGATTCCCTGTCCCTCCCGCTGGACTCTGAGCCCCATGGGACACAGGACTGAGTTCTAACCTCCATATTCCCTGGGCCTGGCTTAGGACACGCTTTTTGAGGGAGTGAATCGGTCCAAGGACTTCAGTTGGATTCCTGAGATGCAGACTCTATTTAGGATAGGATTTTAGAATTCTTTCTCCAAGTCCATTATCTTCACTCTGTCTGGCTCTAAACTTGGCTTCTTAGAAAAAGTGTCCAGCCAGGCTTCTCAGCTCCCGGCTGCCTCATCCTTACCCCCACCTACATTCACCCACCTCCTGGGGTGAAATGGTACACAAAGGCAGAGCCAGGTGCCACCTGAGGAACAGTCCTGAAGATACGTCCCAGGCATCTGCTAGTTAAAGGACACCCAGCCTCTTAGAGGAAGAGATGGCAACAAGGGATAAAATACAAGGTCAGCCTGAGCTGACTCCCAGGACCAAGGAAGTGGCACGGGTGGCCACGTCAGAAGCTGTGACCCCTTTTTGTAGCTTTACCCCACTCTGTGGAGTCAAGGCTAGGAAGCAGCTGTGTCGGTGGGGTCTAGCTTTTCCCCGTCTCTGAGCATCTTGGAGGGACCTGTGGTGGGTTCTGATCTACTGAATGTGGTTGTAGTGGGGTTCATGGCTTCCAGGCCTGGCCCCTAACAGCCTCCCTCAGAATCCTCTGCTTCCTCAGGGCTCCCTGGGAGCTGCACTCGCAGGATGGCAGTGCCACCCTCAGCCCGGGCCCTGAGTGGGACTCCACGCCCCCTCTCCACCACTGCCAGCTGCAGGAGCAAGAATGACACTCCTCTTGTGTTAAGCCCCCGAGATCTGGGGCTTATCTGCTATTCATGCAATGGGAAAGCCAGAGCCAGGCAGACAGAAGTGCTCGTGGGATCAGCCATGGCTCCTGGAAGGAAGAGGAGTCTGCATAAGAACTGGTGGGTGACTCTGGGATAGGAGTACCTGGTCCAGGTCCTGCCTCTACCGTTTACTAAAAGGATGCGCTTGGGCCAGTCGCTTGTCCTCTCTGTGCCTCAGTTTTCCTCTGTAACATGGGGATAGTATTAGTACACACTTCAGAAGGTTGGTCTAGAGGATGCTGTCGGAGCCTCGTCCCGTTCCTCTTTCTGAAGCTGGGACGCTAACAGCTCCCAGATGTACCCTTCTCTGTCCCCCTTCAACCACCTCACCTAGAGATTCCTTCGAGGTCACACCCCCACTCCCCACCCGGGGTAGGGGAGAGTCAATTTTAACAATAAATCGAGGAGAGCAAAGCCCTTGCCTCAAAGCAGCAACTCTGCAGTATCAGAGCTTCCCCAGGATCTGGCTGAAGTTAGACTCTAACAAGACCACCCCCTCACTTCCCCTCTTCCCCTGACCCAACCTCCTTCCCTCACCTCTCCTATTGGGCCCACTCATTAAATCACTTGCCTAAGAATCCTCATTTCAAGTATGCTTCTGGCCGACCCGCTCCGAAACAGTTGTGAGAATGAAATGAGATTATGCGGGTCAAACAGTGCCTGGCATATGGCAGGAGTTTAGGAAAAGGGAGCGAGCGTGATTACTATTCCGGCCGGAGCCAGTGCTGGTAGGGCCAGCCCACGGCTACACAGCCACGGCCTCAGGCTATGACAGCAGTAAAATGCACTACCACACTGAGCTCACCTCACCAGGCCCACGAGGAGGTAATTCAAGCAAAGAAGTTGAGTGCGCGCACAGTTCACAGCCACGGTGCAAGGGGTCATTGAAATCCTACCTGTGGCAGCTCTCTTGTGAATATAGAGCTCTGATTGTTCCAAGAAACCAGAAACCTTCCTTTGTAATAAATAAGCCCTCAGCGAAAAGCAACAGAAAAGCTGAAAACCTGGGTGTCTGGGGACAAAGCTGAACCTGTGAATAGGCAACCAAGTACGATTTGAGCGATGTCAAGAATCTCAACTCTCTAAACTCACAGCTTGTCCCAAAGCTCCTCCCGCCACAACCAAGGTTCCTGAAATGTCCCGATTCAAAATGCATTCCTTGGAGTTTTGAGCACAGGTTTAGCGTCAGACGGACTTTGGGGTCTGTGACCCACCAGAGAAGTGTCAAATTCAAGCTCATCTCTTCAGCAGAGCAGGGCTGGGGGTCAGAAGCCTCCAGGTGGTGCCAGGTGGCTGGTGCCTGCTCCAGGTGCACACCCTACGTACCTGCTCCTGTGCCATTAAAACAATCACCTGCCAAGTTCACAGACACAGAAAGTAGAATGTGGTTGCAGGGGCTGGAGGAGGGGGAGTGAGGTGTTATTGGCTAATGGGTACAGGGTTTCAGTCTGGGACACGAAAGGGTTCTGTGGGTGGATGGTGGCGATGTCTGCCCAACAATGCAAATGTGCTTAATGCCACTGCACTGTATCCTTCAAAATGGGGAAGATAATAAACGTTAGGTTGTGTATATTTTACCACAATTTTAAAAACACACAGTTTTTTCAAAAGTACAGGGACTTAATCCACCCTGCCATGCAGGGGGACACAGGTTTGGTCCCTGGTTGGGGACTAAGATCCCACATGCTGTGGGGCAACAAAGCCCGTGCGCTGCAACTACTGAGCACACAGGCCACAACTACAAAGCCCACGAGCTCTGGAGCCCACGCACCTCAACTAGAGAGCCTGCATGCCCCGGAGAAAGAGAAAACACAGATGCCACAACTAGAGAGAAGCCCACGTGCTGCAGCAAAAGATCCCACGTGCCGCAACTAAGACCCAAAGCAGCCAAAAAAAAAAAAAATCTACAAGGGTAGCTTTGATGCCCTCTGTGCTGAAAAGGCTGAAGGGGCCTGCCCTCAAGCTCCCAAAGGCCTCAAGAGGGAGCATCTGAACCAGGTGCTGGGCCAGGCCTGCCTTCCCAGGGGGTGTGAAGCTCAGGGTGAGGGGATGGAGGTGGGCAGGAAAGGTGGGCTGGGAAAGAGCAACAAATGGGGAGGGGACCACCAGGCCTGTGCTCCTGGAGAGTATGGGGAAACCCTTCCACACCTCTCCTGTTTCAGATGAAACAAGGCAGATGTGAAGGGTGGAGGGGGGCTGGGGGGGCCTACCTGGATGCTTGGCTTCCTGATTCTCTGCAAGGACCACTGAGCATGGCACCCGGGGGTAAGTCTGTGCCAGGCGGGCTAATAAACAAACATTTGCAGGTCTGCACCAGGGCACTGGGGGTGCAAAGATGAATGAGAGCCTCTGTCCTCCCCTGGATCCTGGCAGGAAGGCTGACAGGTGAACAGACAGGTACAGTCCTGTGTGGTGGGGATTCGGCTGAGGGACTCATTCAGGGTGGGGGGTGGCAGGATTATCTGGGAAAGCTTCCTGGAGGAGGCAGGCCTTCCCTGAGTGTTGAAGGAGTTGGGGAGAGTATCTGAAGGGACTTGGGGGCTGGGGAGTAGGCTCCCAGGTCAGAGGAAACCTCCATGCAGGCCTCTCACAGTCTCTCCATCCCCGTCCTCGTTTGTCTGGCGTCCTGCTGACAGACTACAAGCTGTGAGGAAGACAGACCCTCCTCCCCCAAGGCCCTGATGGTCCACTTGGTTGCCTCCTTAAGAATTCACCAAATAAGTAATTACTAAGACTGAATCGATGAGTAAATGAAAGATCTCTTGGGGTGAAGCAGGGGTGTGGGGGAGAAATTCCCTATACAATGAAGAGCATGTCCTTGGCACTCCCCTTTCCCCCTCTCCCCATGAGAGAGAGACAGAGGGTGGCGGTGAATGATGCTGGGCAGTGTGCCTTTGTTTCTGCGGCATGAGGTTTCCAAAGAGACCAGGGCCACTGCCTTCAGGTAGATACCCAGCCACATAGCTGGAGGACAGGATGTGTCCTCCAAGCCGTCCTGCCAACGAGGACTCAACTATTTATATTCATAATTAACTGTGTCCCGGGGGGACTTCAAGTGATGCTCTGGCCCAGACATCCAAAGGACAGCAATGGATCCTTCTGGAGATGAGAAGCCCCCTGCCCTGTGTCACGTCCTGGGTCCTGCCCTTTCCCTCTGTGTGTGTGTCTGTCTCTCTCTTTCTCTCTCTTGACCACCTCTCAGTTGATTCTGAACTTGGGCAGGGAAGAGAGAAGGGTTATACCCTGACCCCCTGGAACCTTCCTCACAGCTCTTGTTGTGTATCTTCCGTTCCCGGGGGTCCTGGTGTGTGCCTTTCAGGATCACGAGGGAAGGATGTGATCTCTCCTGAAACCGCTGACTTTAGCCTGACTCCTCTGGCCACGTGTCCAACCCTAGAGACAGTGCGGGGAGGGGGCTGGGGGGGAGGAAACGAGGGGTGAGCTGGTTGTCGTGCATTTACTGCGCACCTGCAAACACTGCACACGCTCCCTCATCCTCACGCCACCATGGAGGTCGGGCCTGTGCACCCTCGTTACCGACTACAGCTACAAGGAAACCCACACACAGGGAGTCCCTTGACCACATCCTCACAGCTAGGAAGTCGGGGGCAGGGCCTTGCTCGCGTCTGGCTGAATTCAAAGCTCTTAACTCGCTAAAATATACTGTCCCCTAGGACGGGGATGGATCTTCTGTGAGCAGGTAGCAGAAACCAAATTCAAATGGTTTTGTGGGTGCTTTGTTTTGTTTTTCAGTAAACATAATACCCTGCTGCCTTGTGGCAGCCAGGCAGACGTCCCTCCCTATCGCCCAGTCCAGCAGACATGCTAGTCTCTGTGTCCTCTCTCTGTCTCTCTGTCTCCTTCTCTCCCTCTCTCTCTCTCTATGTTTCCTTCTTCCTGCGTCTGTCTCTGTCTTTCTCTTTCTCCCTCTCTCTCTCCCTCCCTTCCTTCCCTATTCACCCTCATCAAGTTTGATTTCCCCAGTGGAGAGCTTTATAGTTGTAATAATATAGTCCATCTTCTGGAGCTTTAGGCACTTTACATATTATCTCATTTGTCTTTGCAGCATCTCTGTAAGGTGAAGGCTTGACAGAAATAGTAAAACAAGAGGCGAGAGCTATAAAAGAGCTTACACGAGGTTCTGTGCCAAAGCAGAAAGTGCTAGAGGTCCATAAGACTGATGCTTCTAGAAGACCCACTGAGCTGGGCATATGAGGTTTTGTAGCTGCCTGCATCTAACTCCTCCAATGAGCCTAGAAGTGGGTTATTTTAAGGACAGATGTGTTATGGAATCAACGTGAAGGAAGGAATCAACTCTTCCTGTGGCATCCTCTCTGAAATGACCATGTGACACTTGTGCTCAGCCTTGAAGGACGGGTAGGATTTTTCTAGGTCGATTGCAGGAAGAACAAGAATGATCTGGAACAGAGAGGTGCCAGCGTCCTGGCTCGTTTGGGCTTGTGGGGCTGGATAACTAGGTGCCTGATGTGGGCAGTGGAATAAAGATGAGATTCCAGAGGCCACGGTGTTTTTTCCAGGAGCTGATGCTGTGAGTGTACCAAGGGGTTTAGGACACAGTCCAGCCCACGTGGAGCTTATAACCTAATGGGGGAAATAAGATCAGTAGACATGGAAACATTGGAAAGCCATTGCCTTAGAGGACATAGTCTTAAGTCCAACTGAAATAACATTCCAAAGAAAGGAATGATCAAGTACGGGCAAGGTAAGTCCAAGAAGTCACCACGAGAGAGGGAGGAGGTGACCTGGGGGGCAAGGAAGGCATTTAGGTAGGCAAAGAGGAGAGGGACCTGTGGGGAAGCCGGAGGAAAGGCCTGCAGTGGGGGCCCGTTAGACCCTTGTCCTCTCAGCATCACATTGGTCCCCAGAATGCCCCCCCTCCCATCGCCCTGCCCCCCATGATCCTGTCTTGACCCATGGGTTAAGACACTTGGGGGGAATATATTGGGTCATTAGATCACTCTCTTTCTTACGTGAAAAGCCTACCATGGCTCCTTTTTGGTGGAAAGTAAGTAAATCAAGTGGGTGTGGGGGGATCTAGGTCCCTGAGGAGGAGGATGGAAAATCTGTAAGCCCCTGAACTAGATTTTCTGCCTGCCTAGTCCTTTCCATTGGTAAATGCAGGCTCCAGGTTTGTTTCTCGTGCCTGGAACCTCTTGAGAGACACTGGCTGGCCCAGGGGACTCTAGCAAGCTTGAAATATATTGGTCCTCAACAATGAGTTTCTGAACAAATGAGTGAGTGAGTGAATGAATGAATGAATGAGAACCTGAACTCACTTTCCTTTCCCCTGCATCACTCACAACAGGCAGCTCACCAGGGTCCTGTGTCTGATATTTGTCATCCCTCGGTATCCATGGGAGATTGGTCCCAGGACCCCCACGGATACCAAAATCCACAGGCGTTCATTTCCCTCATGTAAAATGGTGTAGTATTTGCATATAACCTACACACGCCCTCCCGCACACTTTGTCATCTCTAGCTTATTTGTAACACTTAACGCAACGGAAATACTATGTACAGAGAAGCTGCAAGCAGCAAATTCAAGTTCTGCTTTGGGGAACTTTCTGGAATGTTTTCCTTTCCAGATCTTTTCCAGCTGCCGTTAGTTGAATCTGCGGATGGGAAAGCTGCAGATACAGAGGGCCGACTGTACTCAACTGTGGCCAAACGCTGTCTAAGCACTTTATTCACATTCTCTCTCACTCTCTCGACATCCCTGAGACAGTGGAAGTTCAGGGAGGTTGTTAATAATATTGATAATACTAATGTCAGTGATTGCTGGCTCCCATTGAGCACTGAATATGTGTCAACCGTTGTCTAAATGGTATAAGCACATTACCCCATTTAACCCCACATCAACCCTCTGAGATCGCCATTTTGAAGATAAGGAAACCAAGAAAGAGCTAGGAGATGCGGCAGGTTCAGACAGCAAGTGAATGAATGAAGGAAAAGATGAACCGGCACTAAGAAAGCAGGTGCAATCAACAAAAACAGGAAGTCACTTCCATCCCCTTCTTGCACCGGGTCCATCCTTGAAGCAGAGGTTAGTGTCCACGGGTGGGTTTGGGTCCCAGCCCCTCCGGACTCAGAATCACTGAGATTGCTCCCTGCGTCACCTCCTCCCACCGGCACAGCAGCCAACCTGGAGCTGTAGCTCTGTCAATGATAAGGGGCTCTGGGAATGGCTTGGGGGAGGAGAGTTAATTAGTTCACAGCAAACAGAGCAGGCGCCTGATTACTCTCACTGCAGGGAGTTGATGGCATGTGATAAAGGCTAAGCTGGCCCCCAGGAGGTTCTGTCCTTCTGCACCTGCACAGATGGCAGGACTGGGGGCCTCCTCTTCCCCCTGCCCCAGAGGCTCGGGTGTGAAGGAAAAGAATCTAATTCAAATCTGAAGGAAAAGAATCTAATTCAAATCTTGGCTTTTTCATTTACTACTGTGTGACCTCGGTTGATTTCTTTAACTCTCTGAGCAACTGTTTTCTTTCTTTTCTTTTCTTTTTTATTTATTTTTATTTTTTTTGGCTGCAAGTCACATGGGATCTTAGTTTCCCAGCCAGGGATCAAACCTGCGCCCTCTGCACTGGAAGCTCGGAGTCCTAACCACTGAACCACCAGGGAAGTCCCATCAGTTTTCTTTAAAAAAATAAATAAAATAATAATACAAAATAGAAAGGAAAAAAATAAAAAACTTACCTAACATAATAGGATAGCATATATAAATTGCCCACTTGACCAAAACAACCTTACTCAAAAAATACTAGTTTCCTTCCCTCTCTAGCTCTATAAATAGAACTAGTCTTGCCTGCCTCTCCTTACCATTCAGAGACTGGGTGCCAGTGAGATAAGGTGTCCGATACGAAGACGTTCTGTGCGGCTGTCTCTAGGGAACACAGCTCCAGCCCCGCCCCCCGGCCCCCCGCCCTGGGGGAAAGCACACCATTGATTTCCCAGCCCTGGCTGGCCTCCGGTGACGTGTCAATGATTTAGGACCCCGTGTGATGATTTTGCCAGTCAGCTCCACGGCAGATAGAACAGTGAGGCCTCTGACGTCTTATACACTCCAGTCTGCCTGATGGTAAGTGAGCTGCCTCTAGCTCCAAGTAAAGCTCAGGAGAGGGGAGGGACCACCCCCCTGTGCCCTTTGGGGAAGGACTAGGCCCCAGGAAGGCAGCCCAGAAGACCAGATGTCAGCGTGCTGAGTTGACGTACCAGACGGGAGAGGAAGGGAAAGCTGCTCTAAAGACCAACGCTCCTACCAGAGATGGCTGGAGGCTGAGCTTCCCAGCAGCCTGAGATGGGAGGATGCCTCCCAGGGAGGCTCTGGGCATAGCATGCGTCTTCCCTGGTGCTGCGGCACCTGGGGAAGCTGGCATCCAGGGACAAATCCTGGGGGGCTGATGAACACCTAAGACAGCCCAGCTATGAAAACAGGGCTGCTCTGGGTCTGTTGAACAGGATGGCAGATGGGGTGGGTGCATGGGAAGGGGACTGAACTCAAAGCACTGGGCAGGAACTAGAAAGCCAGAAGGCGTGAGGCCAGAGGAGGAGTAAGCTCAGAGAACCGCACACATCTCCTGATCTTCCTGATCCTTTCTGAGAGCCAGCACCACAACCTCGGGCAAAGGCACTCACCCTTCCCTCTCAACCCCATTTCCACATTAGAAAACCCGAGAAAACAGTAATTACCTGCTTCCGTTTCTGAAAGTCTTTAAATAATTAACTTTTATGAGATGGCTTTGAACTCCTCAGGTAGGCGCTGCTATGGAAATATTATTATTGTTTTAAAACTAATATGTCTCCAATCACAAGCTGTTGCTAAAGGGTCTGTTATCTTATCCTTGGGGGTAGCTGTGTGTGAGCTGATTAATTAGAACTCCATTTCTCAGACTTTTTAATTTAGATGTTAATAAACTCAATACTTTTATCCATTTATTGTCCCAGATAAGATCCTTTGGGAGTAACTTCTCATTTACGATGGTGACCTGGGCAAGAAGGCTCATAAACTGTAATAGGAATGCCTTCCATATGAAACGATGAAAATTGCATTATGAATACAGTCCTCTTGCACGCCTCCAAATTACCAGACCCATGACCCAGCCCAAACTCCACCATTAAGTTGAATTAATATTCCTGTAAGAACCGTAATGCTTGCACAGTCTGATTTTCTGTTTAATTTCTCAACCCAAGCATACTCACTTTTCCATTTAATTGACTTTGCCTCAATCTTTACCCAAAGGGAAAAAAAAAAGACACAGAAGCAGAGGGAAAATGACTTCCATTGCATCCCTCTGCCCTTCCCCTCTGACGCTGCCCCCCGCATGCCCCGGGCTAAGAGGCAGTCCACCTGGAAGGAGAGACACAGTCCTCGGCCTTCAGGGGACCTGGGGACCTGCACAGGAGGCAGGGAAAACCCATGTGACATCGGGCACCCTTCCTCAGCATGAAGGTGCCTGGAGTTGGCACCTAGGACAAGGGGTGGTCAGAGATTTGGGGGAAGAGAGGGCTTCTGCTTGTCCAGGAGGGGAAGCTCCCATCTCTGCGGGAAACCCCAACCAGCAGCCTCTCTGGGTCTGGGGGCTCCATCTTGGGGCCACACAGTAGCACAAAACTGCACTAGGCATTTACCACAGGGTGTAATCTTTCTCAAAAATGCCTTTGAAGAGGACCCCACCTGTCCTCTGGATATCATGATCCAGCTCCCAAACTCTGCAGAGAGCCATAACCTGGTCCTCGCACTCCCCGTCTCTCCCACCCGCCCCTCTTCTCCGCCCTGCTCCTCCTTTCTGTCACTTGGCCTCTGCTTCCCTTCTCTCCCTCACCTGCTCTCACTCACCCTGCAGGCTCTCCTGTATCAAAGTTTCGTTTCACACTCCCAGTAGACCATAATCGCCTAAACAATGGTAAAGATTCACCCATCAGTCCTCAGTTACCTTCAGGGACCCTAGGCAGAGGAATCACCCCAAAACCACAGACGCTGCCATCTGGAATGCGGGGGGATGGTTTTGTAAGCTACAGGTCCCCATCATGCCTCTGTTAGTCACTATTCAGATGAACCGCCTTCTGCAAGCATGGTCCCTAGCGTGAGGACAGTGCTGTGTGGGGATAAATAGGGCTGCAGTGACACACACCAGTCCCCCCATGAAGTGCCACAGTCGCGGGCAGGTCTGGAGGTGGCTCTGCCTGGCTGAGCCTTTCCTCAGGTCTAGCTTTACTGGGGAAGCACAAACGGCACCCATAGACCCAGGGTGGGTGGATGGAAAGACTTTCCTTCAAAAGGGAGCAGCCTAATCAGACCATACGCTGAGAAGAGAGGTGAGAAAATAAATCCCCCTAGATTCAAACACAGAACAAGCGGCCATTGTGCTTTGGAACAGACAGCTCTGAATCTCAGTCACAGGGTAGCCTTCCTCCAGCTGTGTGTGCAGAGCCTGTTCCCTCCCTTCTGGGTGAACCGGTAATACTTACGACCCACGGCCAGCCCCTTACCTCAGTCCCCATCATGTCACAACGGAGTCCCCACCTCTGTGCTCACCTGCCTCCTGTCTCCCTTCTGTTACCAACCCAGGTCCTTGGACTCTTTAATCAATAGAAATCCGTGAGTCCAGACGAGAAATTCAGGCAAAGCTTTATTGGGACTCGTGTTGCAGCACAAGGCAGCAAAAACAAGTAACAGGTGCCCTTGCCAGCTCCCTGAGGGGGCAGCCATCTGGTTCCTTAAATGGGGTGACAGCAGGTGCAGGTCCGTGGGTTGGGCAGGAGGCAGCGCTGAGGTGGCCTGCCCTGCCCTTTGGTGGTGCCCTGTGCGGGGACCATGCACAGTGCCCTGCTTTGCTCCTGGCACCTCAGAAGTGGCAGCTGGTTTCTGGCCTTTTAATATCTTATTGCTTATAGTCGCCCCAACTGCACATACGTGCAGTTGTTTTTAGTTTCTTTGTGCCTTGTTGCTGGAGAAGATGTTTGTCCAGGTGCAAGCACTCTGGCAAAGGGTCCCAGGTCTCAGGTCCCAGCCTGTCTCCCTTCCACTCCCACAACGTTCTCAACTGTATCCACAGAATCTGACACGACACGGGGCTGGAATAGTGCATTTATGTTCCTTTCCTCACCAAAGCAGAGGGGAGCCTGGCTGCGCCAAGGGGAGAGGTGGTGTAGCAAGTGATTAAGCCGGAAGCCTGGCCCTGCTGCCTTCCGGCCATGTTACCATGGGTGTGGTACGCACGTCCTCTATACCTCAGTGTTCCCCTCTATGAAATGCAACTAATGACAGTACCTATGACAATGGATTGCTTTTGTACAGATTAAATGAATTAATATATATTAATTATATATTATATATTATTATGTTATATTACATAATAATAATATTATATAGTATTGTATTATATATTTTATATATTATTCTTTATTATTATATATTATTAATTACATATAATATATTATTATATGTTAATGATATATGATTATTAATATATATATAAATTGCTTAGAACATTGTCTGGCACATAGTAAGTGCTACGTAGGTGTTTGCAATTATTGTTAGTAAGATGCTTAACCCATTGAGGGCAGGGACTGTGCTCTGCAGCCCCAGATCTCCATCCACTTTGTGGAACATAACAGCAAAATCATCTGGTGGAAAGGCATGGGAGAGAAATGAAGTTAGACTCAAGTTCTAGCTGTGTGATCATGGGTGAGTTATACATGACAATGACATTCAGGCTCGTGAAAAGCTTGCAAGTCTCATGTGAGGACTGGAATGATGTTTGTAAAGCCCTTATTAGCATAGTGCCTGGTGCTTCAGGACACTGGATAAGCGGCGGCCATAATCTTTGCCATTATTGCTGAATGAATGAGCAGAGAGTGAGCTGCAGTCCCGCCAAGGCTGGAATTACATCAGTAAATCTTCAGGAAACCTGCATCCCCATGGGCGGGTCCAGCTACATAAACTGCGGAGCCCAGTGCAAAATGAAAGCATAGGGCCCCTTGTCCAAAAACGGTTCCGTATGTCAAGACAGCAACAGCCCAGGGTTACACCAAGCATGTCCCCTCCTTAGGGCACAGGAGTCATCCCCACCACGGGACCTGACCAGCACGAGTTTTGGCTGAAGGGGCCAAGGCCCTCTTATTTTCCAGTCAAGTGTCTCAGCCCAAAGAATTCAGGGGCCTCATGTCACTTCTCTTTTGGATCACTCAGCAGAGCGAGGCTGAGAGCTCAGAGCTCCCGAGGCCAGGCCAAGTGTCCCCAGCAGTGGTCACTTCCCAGCAGGGACCCGAGCATTCCCTCCTGCAGCTGAGACCTCAGATGGTAAAAAGTGAATGACTCAAGGTCATCCCTTATCTTTGATTAAGTGTGAACCAAAAAATGTACTTGGCACCTGCAGTCAGTTGATTATTGGCCCTGTATCTCTCACCCCCTCTCTCAGTAGACTGACTTCCACAGTAAGTTGCGTGCACCTCACTGCCCCTTGACTTTCTGCATGTCCATGTTACTTGCTTTGGCCAACGCAAGCACCTGGGCTTGCCCTCTGGCACACCTGCTTCTCACCATGGGAAGAACACACCCTGGGCGTCCCAGCCCCAGGGAAGAGGAGAGACACGTGGAGCAGACCTGGACCCACCTCTCAGTCTTCAACCAAGCCCAGCTAAACTCAGCTGAGATCCGCTGAACCCACCCAACCTGTAGACCCATAAGCAAGAAATAAACACTCCTTCTTTTGGGCCACTAAGCTTGGGGTAGTTTGTGAAGCAGAGTTACTGTGGCAATAGCTGACAGCTATAGTAACTTGCAACCCAAAGAAACTGTCACTCATCCCCCAGACACTTAGTGAATAGCTGTAATGTACCAAGCACAACTTCTAGGGGTTTGAAAATGAAACACACACACACACACAAGCATACACACACACATACACACATCCCCCACCCACAGTCAAGTAACCATCTAGAGCAAATCTATGTAACCATTATATTAAGTGAGGAACTCCATTTTCATCTCCCAATTTTCTTTAAACTTATTCCTGGAAGCCCATTTTCCCTGCCTCTGGGTGAAAACGTGACAAGCCCCATGGGTCTCCTGGTCACTCCTGCATATACAAGAGTTCTCCAGTCATCACAACCACAAGTCTTGGTTTAATAATTACAATGCCAGCCCTGAGGAAGAGTCAAGACTCCACTCTTGATCCAATCTGGAGACCCCTCCCTCCACTCCCGGAACCCACCACTTGAAGGCAGTGAGGATGGCTGGGTGGATGTGGTCACCGTCTTCTCCAGCTCCCCAGCCATGGACTTCTATTCCTTCTGTCCAGCTTCAGACCCACTGGAACTGGACTGAGGTGGGGGAAAGAGAAACAGGGAGTGGAGAGCAGGAAGTTCCGCCTTGACTGGCACTGCTGGGTGATCTAGCACTAGCTCCCTCTTAAGTGAAGGAAGATTCTTGTTTCATGTGCATATATGAGGGCACATTTGGAAACACCCTCAAAGCTGGGGTTCTCTCACCATCAGTTCTCTTGATCTGTGTCAAAGTGCCTCCATTTCTGTTGGTTCCTTACTCTTCCCTCAGCCTCTAAGCCATCAGTGATTCCTGCAGCTCCTTTCATCTGTCTGCCCCTCCAGGTGGCCCTCTTGGACAGGACCCAAGATGGCCCACACTGGCCTTCTCTCACACATGGTCCAAAGTGGTCCATGGGCATCACCACTCACACTTTGACCTGAGAGACCCCAGGAATTCAGGCCAATACCAGTGCTTTAGAAACTCCTGCCTTGCTCTTCTCCTCACAAAGCTGCTGGTGAGCCTGTCTCTCAATTTTAGATTTTCCAAGGGGGCTCAGACCATGGACCATTGTGTCCCTCAAACTGAAGTAGATCCATATTTAACTTTCTAGGTGAGGTATTTAAAACTCTTCCATCTAGACTTGAGGTGAAGGAGGATATACATTCCATGCCCCTGTATTGTTCATGGTTCAGACAAGAAAATAGAAACCACTTGGTTATTTTAATCCAAAAGGGTAAAAGAGTGAAAGTTTCTCTTGTCAGCAATACTCTGGGTGTGTTGTCACACATGCCAGGAGAGTAATACATCCTGACTTTGTGGGGAGAAGAAAACAGAGAGTCCACACTTGGAAATTTCCTGGGCTCTGCTGTGTGCATGTTTTCCCCTTGGCTGATTTTAAGCTATACCCTTTTCCTGTAATAAACCATAGGTGTGTATATAATGATGTTAGTGAGTTCTATGAGTACTTCTAGTGAATTATCAAAACTGAGGGTGGTTTTGGAAGCTCTTGCAATTGGTGTCAGAAGTGGGAGCAGCCTGGTGGGCTGTCCCCTCTAACTTCCCAGTTGGCTAACTTTTGCAGACATCAGGTGCTGGTCAAATTCTTGCAAGGACTAGAGGAGAGAGATTCAGGAGTGCCTCTCTAGCCCACCACAAAATTTCAGGTTTATCACCATGACAGTGATCCCCAAAATGAGGAAGTTGTTGTGCTACCTGGAGTCTGAAAACTGCAGAAACCACTACTGTTGTTCACAGCTTCCCAATGGCCCTGTGGCAGGAGACTGGCTGGGAAACAGAGAATCCACTGGGAAAACTCATGTTGGCCAGAGCGCACACACCTGCCACCTTGCTGGAGGAGAAAGAATAGTTCTGACCGCCACTCTGCCTTCCATATCTAGCCCCAGGGCATCTCACTGGCAGAATTAAACCCTCTAAAAACAAGCAAGTTTGGGAACCAGCCTCTAGACTCCTAAAGAGGAAAGCTAAAGACTAGAGAGCTAGAGCAGGGTGAACGACTCCCACCTTGGGCTCAGCAGGAGTTAGTTCTCTTTAGAAATCCACTTCCTAATTTTCCATCACCAATCTTTGATGCACCCTCCCCCCACTAAGAATGAGGGGTTTGAGACTTATGTGACTGAATTTTGGAAAACTCCACAGCAAACCCTGCAAACAACCTCCCCACTCCCTTGAATGATGCATGTATGGTCCATGACCTTCAGCCACAAGCACCATTTTAATATCTCCACATACGTGTAACAATTAGGATACAATAAACACTTGCAATAATAGAGGTATGAACATCATTCCATGTTTTACCCCAGTCTGGGAATAATAGATGTGATCATACAACCTGATATTCAGGTGAGACTCTTCTCTTCAGGATCCTTATTTCCAAAATCTGAAATCAAAGGAGATAAATTAAAGAGTTTATACTCATTTGGTAAAGGATACCTTGTTTACAAAACACTTCACTTGAATGATAGGGATTTCCAGATATTTACCACTTGTCAAAACAGAGGAAAGAGACTCTACAGTATTAAGAGCTATTGTCAGTTGAATACCAATTATGAATGCAGCAAAGCATCTCAGAAGCAGTTATGAAATCACTGGAGAATTATAATTTGTGTAACACATGATTTTTATGAATGTATCTTTTTTTTTTAATAAAATAAGGCCCAGCTGTGAATTACGGGGATGGCATGGGTTGGTAAGTGCCTTCTAGGGGTCTCATGGGTGCATTTCCCATTTCCCTTGGATGCTAATCTCCGAAAAGGAAAGATCTGTTGTCTGTGTGTATCAGTTAGGATGCCTTTGACTGCAAGTAACAGAAGATCCCAATCAAAATGACTTAAACAATAAGGACATTGATTATCTCACCCATCAAGAAGGCTGGGAAAATTCCCAGGTCTAGGGGTGGTTAATGCAGTGTGATGAAGTCATAAAGGACTTATTGCCTTAGGCCTTTTCACTCTGCCATCCTCAGTGTCTGCCTGGTCCCCTCAAGGTGGCAAAATGGCGGCCAACTACCCGTCCTCATGCAATCACATCAGAAAGAGGGAGGACAACCTCTCTTCCCATTTCTCTTTCTGTCAGAGAGAAAAATCTTCCCTAGAAGACTTTTCTTGCTGGCTCCTTATTCACAGTTGTGTCTCACGTGCGGTATGCTTAACCAGGAAGGAAGGAGGAGGTTGGGAAATGTTATTGGTTCAGCAACCAATAAGTAACTCTGCTCTTTCCTGAAGCTGTAGCTCAGTGTTCTGCACGTAGTAGGTACTCAGTAGACACAGGCTAAGAAATAAAATATCCAAGAGCCAGCTGGGACCAGTGCTCACTTGATTCAACCTCAATGTCCAGGCTCAGTAGCCTGCCTCACAGGCACCAAGAACCAGCCCCATGTTCCTTCCTGCTGTCCTGGAAGCAGCTGGTAAGGCTGGCCCAGGAAACAAGTAGAGGGGCCATTTCTGTGCTTTGTCACTATCTTGTTCTCCTGTCTCCTGCAAGAGACTACGCGCCCAGGCAGCGCAAGCTGGAGACCCAACAGGAGAAGAGCTACTGACAGGAGCAGAGTTGTCCCCACAAAGATGGGAGAGCCAGTCCCGGGCTTGACCTCAGGAGGCCTGCCTTCACATCAGGAAATAGAAGGGCTTTGTTCACATTCTCAGGGAAATTGAGGACAGCACTCTTGAGTCAAAATGAATGCTTCATGCAGGGCCCTTTAGAGGAGCTAAAACCAAGTGGCTTTAAAGAGAAGAGAACTATAGTTCAGAGAAGAATGGTGTCAGAAGGCAGAGGTCCCCATCCCCAGCAGGGACCTGTGGGCTGGATGCCCCCTCTTTCCCAAAGATGCAGATGGGGACTCACTAAAACGTCATCACTTCTTCCATCTGCCATGGTGACAAAACTTCATTGATCTCAGTAGTTTCATGGCCTTTTACCAGCATTCTCTCTGTGTCCACTCAGCTTCCTCCAGGAAACCACAGAAAAGTGAGACTTCACCAAAGATCATGGCAAGTGAGGAGCTCAGACATGGACTTAGCCCCAGCTGGCCCTGTGGCGAGAGCCGGAGCACCCCAGAGGGTACAGTCTGTCGAGGCAGAAGGAAGACGAGGCATTCATTCTATACCTAAGGAAACAGAAGCCCTGGAGAGAGACACACAGGTACTCCGGCTCATTGGAGAGGCTAATGAGCCCTCTCTCCACTCCTAATTAGTTGTATAATCTTGGACAAGCCGCATAACCACTTTGAATATTGGTTTCTTCATCTGTAAAATGGTGTTAATTATGTCGACTGCACAAAGTGGCCGTTAGCATCAAATGAGATGAGCCAGGTAGGGGCGGCTCTTCCTGGACCTGGACATCTCCATGACCATCCCCCTTCCTACCCCCTCCCCCCACTCCGCCTCGGGGCTCCTGGGGGCAGCGAGAGGCTAGACTTCATCACAGCACAGATGTTCTTCTCTCTCCCCAACGCAGCTCTAAGCCTGCCAGTTGGGGGAGACAAGGCAGGCAGGGGACCCCACCCATGAGTCCCCACACTCAGCCAAGGTCTGGATGGTTCCTCAGAGGAATCACAGATGTACCCCTGCCCTCCCCACTCGCTGGGAGCTCTCTCTTCTTTACCCTCACAAAGAGGCACTGCTGCTGCTGTAAGGTCCTGGCTCCTTCTTCCTGCCTCTTTCTTCCAAACCACCCACCCTGGGCCTCATAGGGGCTGCTGTCCCTACCCCCAGCTTTAACCACCTGGCAGGAGCAGTTCTGGCCCTCAGAGACCAAGGGCACCAGCCCCACCTCCCTCCCACCTCACCCTGGGAGAGCCCGGACAGGACCCGCCCATGTCCCTGTTATGCTGCAGTCAGTAATTATCTAAGTGAGAACAACAGCCCACGTGGACCATTCTGGGAGAATGTCCTCAGGGAAGTCAGTCTCTGTAGAGATGAGCTCTTCTGCTCCAAAACTCCTGGGCTCCTGGCCCAGATGAGAGTCCCCGGCTGTCCCGAGCACCATGCCCTGGCCAAACACCAGCTACCCTGCTTTCATGGTCCTTCTGACCCCCACAAATCTCCCATGTGAGTTGGAACTATCTCCCGCAGAGGAAGCTTCCAGCACAAATAGAGATACCCAGAGCCCATGGGCAGCCCTGGGGTGGCAGCCAGGATTCCTGCTTGTGACTTCTTACGGGACCCAAGCAAGAAGCATTTTGCCTCTGGATCCTTGATGTGTAGACATGATCTTCGTCACAAGGGAGTTGTAAGGAATAACTGAAGAGCAATTGTATTTTTAAAGCACTTTGCAAGGTGCCACCTAAGTAACTATTCCTATAAGTGATTGTCATCTATATAAAATCCTAGAGATGGCAGGGAAAAAATTATCGCCAGAGGCAGAGACACACACATTCATGTCAGGAAAGCAGGTCTCTGGGAGTAAGGCACCTGCAGTGTCCTGAGAATTAAATGTCAGCAGGGACCCTGCCCCTGGTCTTCATTTCCTGGTTGCCACATGCAGACAGCAGGAGATGTGCGTATGTGTTTAAAAAAATCACCAGCAGTAAAATCCACTTAAAATATTAAAGCAGCCCTGATGTGGGGAACTTACAGTGGCATTGATTCTACCTATGATTGCTTTTAATTCTCTGCAAAGAGTGAGATGATCACACATACCATTATTTTGCCATCTTATCTGTGGTTGCTAATCCTTTATTCTCTGAGCACCATGGAGCCTGTTAAGGGGAGTTTTCTTTCCCCTAATAGTGTGGCATCTAACATTAGTTAGATGCCATTTACAAGGACAGCTCAAGGCCAAACTTCCCCACACACATATTCCCTCCATGTTTAATTGGACAGTGTTGAGTCAGCTTCATTCTTAGTGTGAAAAAACTCTCAGAAATAGAATACGATTGCGTAAAAGCCAGCACACAATCCTTTAGTGGGGCGACTTTAGTGTCCTAGCTCTGAGCTTGAAACAAACAAAAAGAGTCCCATCCTGGTGACCAGCCAAGCCTGATCTAAAGCGGGACAAACAGGGGGCATGCAAAGGCCAACACTTTGAAACACCAAGAAAATAGACAGGACGCAAATAAGATTTCATCAAAGAGAAAGAGAATATAAATAAAACACAATAGGAATGAAACAGGCTATAACTACAAATACCTTAGACATTGCAAGAAAATGCTGGAACTGTTTCGTGCCAGTAAAGTTTAAAATTTAGATGAAATGAATGGTTTCCTAACTTTACTGACTTACAAAGAAATAGAAGGCACACTGCTGGGTAAAGATAGTGGATTGAACATATACCTCTAACATTTTTCCCTCCCTTAAACCGCATTTAAAACTACAGGAGAGGATTTTTTTTTAATTTGCCACTTTTCAGGTTCAGTGCCTTTTCTGCCCTCTTGTATGGCCTGCTGTTCATGTCCGTTGAGCTCAGTTGCTGCGTTTGTTTGTTTGTTTTTATTTTTGTTTTAAGACAATTTCTGAAAGCAGTTTTTGGTTCACAGCAGGATTGAGGGAAACGCACAAAGATTTCCTATACAGCCCCTGCTCCCAAAAGGATTCTTTTAGGAAAAAGACTTAAAATCTAGAAGCCGCAAATCAGAGGGACATGGGAGGTAATGCAGCAGTCTTAAGAAAGGCAGTGTGTCACACAGCACCAGTGGCCCAGGCCTTCTCTTTTTCGATAACCACTGCCCAAAAGACACCTGAGGGCAGCTTCTCCCTGGGCCACAGCTCCGCTGTGTCTGGTGTCTCTGGGGAGAAAGCTGGGCTGTCCACCTCGTGCTCTCCCCCAGTGCTCCCAAAGCCAGGAGCACGCAGGGGCAGAAGTAATACCAAGGTTCTCTTCCATTCTCTCTAAGCCATTCCCTGGTAGGGGAAGGCCGTCCACTTCTTGGCATCCCATTCCCTGGGACCTAGCCTCCCTGTGCCCAAAACGGCGGCTCTTCTGCTCCCAATACGGGGTGCGGGAGGGGAACAGAGTGTGAGGCCTACACCGTCTTTCCTTCCCAACACCAACCTCACACGTGATGCCCCTCTCCTCCACGTGTGCCCTTCCCCCAAGTGAAATAACGCTTGCAAAAGGCTGCTGTGAAGCATCCCCTCCCCGACCAACCCATAGCGCACACCCAGACCCGCTCAATCCCTTCGCTGGGCACTACAGCCCAGACATGAGGCCCTGCTATCCATGCAGGTGGTAATGTTTAAATCTCCTATAGGTATGAGGAAATAGAAAAATAGATTGGGTCTAAATTGTTTGCATTTAAAATAATTATATTTGGTGAATTAGATGTAAATGAGTCCCCAGTCACACAAGATTTTTAAATGTAATAGAATTTACTTCAAAATGTTTTACATTTTCATTTTAAATGGAGCTCTCAGAAACTGAATTCTTCAGCAATCTGGCACCTCTTAGCTTTCATCCGGTTGTGAGAAATGAGTGAAAGTCAGGGAGTGGAAGAAGTCGTGAACTTTACCATAACAAAGGAAGGTACTGTATTTTCTATACTAAGTGCCTTCCAAGGTCAAGAAGGTGGAGGAAGAAAATATATTTTCAAAGGATAAAAACATTTCCAGATTTCCTGAATGGGATTTTTGCTTTTAATAATGAGAAGAGCTAACATTGATGGAGTCTACTCAGGGCCCATCCCTGAACCCGGAGCTGAACATACATCATCCCATCTAACCGTCGCAGCAATCCAGGCTGGTTGGAGCCACTATGGCCCCATTTTACAGATGAAGAAACTGAGATTTGGTGAGGTTAAGTAATGAGGACTAAAACATTGCCTGCCCTATCAGTAAACAAAGGATGTTGCAGCTATCAAGCCATTATATTATAGCTGCCCAGACAGTGAGCCCTGAGGGAACTCAGGATGAGAAAACACAGCATCCGGGCCCCAGATAGCTGAGGTGCATATCTAAGGAATAAATTCAGCGAGCCCAGCCTCTTGCATCTTCCTATACATAGAAAAGCATGCTAGATTCCTTAACTTGAGATATCTGGTTTTCTTTAATTAACAATAGTCTTTTGATGTTCCAACTAGCTGCTTTTTGTTGCAGAAAGTCCTATATATACTGGCTCCCCTGCCTCGCCACCTCAGAGCAGTTTCTCGGAGTTATTTGAGGCACTGTCTCCCGGGCTTGAAGTCCTAAGAATGTCCGTCGAATAAAACATAACTCTTAACTTTCAGTTGTGCTTTTTTTTTAAGTCGACAATAACTCATCCAGGGTCACTTGGCTGGGAAATGGGGATTCTGACTCAGAGCCTGAGTTTTTAATCAATACATATCCTCACTTTTTTTTCTGCAATCTTGTCTAAACTTTCTCTATTTCCACTACTTCTAATACTTAATTTTTGTCAGGCTTAAGAAAACTAAACTTCTGGAAAACAAAAAAAAAAAAACTAAACTTCTGCCCAGAGAAAGGATGTTCTATCCATTCAGATGCTCATTTATTTCTTGGTCCAGAAGGCAAATTCCAGAAGACAGTTTCTCTGCCAAGGTGAGTCAGAGCCCAGTGTACGGATGCTGCTGGACAGTTTGAGAACTGAGGGCCTGGCGGCACCCAGCCTTCCAGACTTGCTTCCCTGAGATGCCTACTCTAACCGTTTTGTTTGGCCAGTGGGGCCATTGAGAGGAGTTGCTGAACCTCGATTAGGCTGGTCCCCTGGGCTTTGTCCACTGCCATACAGCACTTGCATTGTCCCTCAGGGGTCAATTAATCCCCCACCCCCACCCCCAGAACACCCCTGTCTCATCCTTCCTGGACACACAGAACCCTCCTAGATTATCTGTGCCCCATCGTTACCAAATGGGCTCCCAACTGGCTCCCCTAGTCGGACTCCTTTAAAGTACCCCACCCACCCCATAAAAACCTGCTGCCATCGTGACCATCTCAGCTCAAGAACCCACACCGCCCACTTTGACCCTCCTCTTCATCAGCAACCCCTAAACTCACCTGATCCTCACTTCATTTTTTGGCTCTGCCTTTTCCGTCCGACTCTGTGGTGACCCAGTTCTTGGACCATCCATTCAGCTCAGACCTCAGCCCCCTCAGACTCTGCATCTGGTCTGCTCATTGGTCCCCCCTGCCCTCTTCCCCGCCGGGTCCGCTCCCACCCACAGCGGGAAGCAGACAATGGAATCCCATTAGGAAGTGAGGGAGGGAAAGACACTTCACAGTTGTCACTTAATCCTCACAACTACTTGTAATTTATTTATCCTCCTCTTTACTCCAGAAATGGGTTAAGAAGCCATATGAGACTACATAAAAAGCCAGCTAGCATGAATTAAAAGCAGAAGCAAAAGAAGAAAGAGAAGTAGCTGGGCACATAAACCAAGATTAAAATGCCAAGTGTGTCCAGAAAGTCTGTGCTCTGCATGGGCCATAGCTTTGCCTTGAATAGCCCCTGCGGCCTATAAGAGGACAACCTGAGCGGTAGCTGAGGCAGGTATTTCCATTTCTGGTTGACAGGTGAGGAAACTGACCAGAAGTTTGAGTGACTCAGCTAAGGTCACATGACCGGCTGGTTAAAAGGTGACGTTGAGATTTAAATCTAGGCCTGCCTGAACAGAAGATGCTTCCTAAGTCTATAAGACCCCCGAGCTCCCTGCTGAACAAGAAGCATCCCTCAGCCTGCCGCCAGCCACAGTGGTAACACCTGGATGATTAGAGAAGAGGCCATCTGGCGGCAGTGGGCTTGTCCCTAGGGGCCACGGCACTGAGGGAAGTGGCCTTCCACTGCTGCTCTGTCCTGGTGAAAGGTGGAAGCAATCAAGCTGCAGCCCCAGGCAGAGGCCAGGGAGCTGGGGGAGGCAGCCCTGCAGGACAGCCTGCACGTCTCTGAGACAGCCTTGCTTCCCTGCTTCACCCGAAGGCAACATACAACTAATAGCCTTGTCATCTGGGGAGATAACATTAGCCTCATCGTTACCATTTTACTAAATAAGTCATTTTAAATTAATCACATTGCACTCTGGAAAGAATTAGCTCTGGTTGACTTTTCCATTCCTGATGATTATGGCGTTGGCAGAATTCATTAGTCCTGTAGATAAACCGGAGCGTTTGTGGACGCACTGGGTAGAGACACGCTCACATGGGCTGGGGCCAGGAGCCTGGGTGCCTTGGGAAAGCTCAAGTCTGTGGCTGGCAAGGTGGCCTTGGGTCCACCTGTGAGCCCTCCAGGGCCGCAGCCGTTAGCCCTGAGAGCTGCATCAGGCTGGGAAGGGCCTCCTCACTGGTTGCTTTGCCCTTTGCCTCTCCATTTAGTTCCAGGAGAAAATCTGCGAATTGACTTGTTAACTGCTTTCCTCTCAATGTGAGAGTCTCAAAGAGCAGCTGCAGACAGTGCCTGAGGGAAGGGGAGCCTGGACCCTGTGCTGAGAAACAAGCTAGGGAGGACTAGTCTGGCAGCACCGGGTGCTGGGCAGTGGATGATGTGGACAGCCACAGGCCAGAGTTCCTCCTTGGCCACTGCAGTGGATGGGTGGGTGTTCCTGTCCCCCCAACATTCCTGTGAAACCTCATCCTCAATGTGATGGTATTTGGAGGTGGGGCCTCTGGAGATAATTATGTCCTGAGGGTGCAGCCCTCATGAATAGGATTAGTGCCCTTATAAAAGGGACCTCAGAGAGCTCCCTCACCCTCTTTCCATCACGTGAAGACACAATGGGAAGATGGCAGTCTGCAACCTGGAAGAGGGACCTCCCCAGAACTGCCTGGTGCTGCCACTCTGGTCTCAGATTCCCAGCCTCCAAAACTATAAACGTTTGTCATTTCGTTCAGTGTGTGGTACCTTGTTACAGCAGCTTGAATGGACCAAGACTGCCACCTACACTTAGCCTCTCTAAGCCTCAATTTCCTCAGCAGTCAGCAGGAATAACAGTACCCTCTGGTAGGGGTGATGGGAGGTCTGTCATGTGTAGTGTTAATAGCTAGATTTTAATGGAGAATTTACCACATGCTGGATACTATTCTGAACACATGGACAAATTCATTTAACCATGATCACAACCTTGTGAGGCAGGTACCATAATTGTTCCCACTGTCAGATGAGAAAATTTAGGATCAGAAAGGTAAATAATAACCCAGGTGGCTCAAGGCCACATAGCCAACGAGTGGCAGAGCCGGACTCTAGAGCTAGATGGTCACCTCCACGCCTCTTGCTCTGAGCCACTATGCCTTGTCCATTAAATGAGATAAAGCATAAAACATTTCATAGAAGTTCTGGCGTATAAAAAAACTCAACTACTGTTAGCTGTTATTGCTGTTAATTTTGCACATTAGTGGGATGGAGAGGAAAGGCCAAATGGGAAATTCCACTAGAAGGGACCCTGTGACCCTGGGTTCTTAGCTTCCACCTATAGCCCACCTCCTTGCAGACCACAGGTCCATTTCAGAAGCTGCTCCCTCTGTAGACACTTTAGTAATTTTCCCAAACATAGAATGTTGGGTTTGGGGAGCTGGGAAGGAACTGAGTGACCCTCTAGCCCAGCTCCCCTGCATTACAGATGAAGAAACTGAGGCCTGGAAAAGTCATAGAGTGGAGGCAGCAGGGGCCTGGGTCCCTTGACAGTTCCTCTACTGCAGGCTTGATGTCCTATGCTCTTATTTGCATATTGCTTTCCATAAATTTGCATATTGCGCTCCAGAGACTCGGCCTGTGAAACAAAATAAAAGAATTATGGATACTCAATTCAAAAGTAATAATCAACTCGACGTACTTGAAATGCAGAACAGAGCCCCAGGCTGCCAGGAAGGGGCTGAGGGCCTGGTGAGTGGGGGTGGGCATGCAGGATGCAGCCTCGATCTGAGCACTGTCCCGAGCATCACCCGGTGCCCAGGATGACCCAGGAGCTGCTCCGAGGAGTCATGAGACATCTCCATGACAGCCCACCAGAACTGGGACACAGATCCAGGACACCAGTCTCTCCATCCACCCTTTGTGAGGCCCGAGAGGTGAAGCGACTTCCCTAAGATCACTGGACAGCTCATGACAGAGCCACAACAAGGACTCCCAGCCCTACAATGACATCCACCTTCCGGGTGAAGCTGCCACAAGGCCACTCTGAAGTGTGATCTCTTCCTTCTCTGGCTGGGAAAGGGGAGCCCCAAATCCCCTGTTGGCTCAGAGCTGTCACCCTAAGGAATCGTCCCCTTGGAAAATCCAGAGGTCTTGAGCAGATGAGCCCAAGGATGGGTAAGTGCTGGGCTGTGTGGACACACCCTGGGTGGTCCCAGCGGGCACATCCCTGGAGCAGGCAGGCCCCAGTGCTGGTCTGCTTGGCCTGGGGGCATGGTCGGGAGGTGGGCCAAGGGAGGGAGAGAAATAAAAATACCCACCAGAGCCCACGTGGGAAAAAAGAGAAGCCAAGGAAGCAGTCACTGCCCTGCTGGAAAAGAACAAGCAGGACTGACCCAGGAATGCCCAGCTCTCTCCTGTAGAGCCCAGGGGTGAGAGGTGAGCATGAGGCTGGGAGGAGGGCAGCCCCAGCTGCTGGATGGGACCCAGGAAGGGGATCCAGTTAAAGAGAGACTGGACTGGGGACCCTGGGGCACCAGGAACCCAGTGAGAGCAAAAGGCCAGAAACAGCCCGGAAGACACCTCTTCAGTCTGCAGTCGTTTTCCTCGCAGACACTTGGCTAAATACAGGGAATTTGCTGGTTAATTCATACAAGGGCCTGCCCATCACCGACTGTAGGGAATACAGTGAGAGACAGGGTGGAAAACTGTCTTTTGGGCTGGACTGAAATTGTGCCTGAGGTGGGCAGATGGGCCTTCAGGGGCTCAAGTTCAGGGTCCTGCAGACCCTTCCTCTCTGGTCCACGGCCCTGGACTTCTCTCTCTGCCAGCCTGGGAAGCTCAAACTGAAGGGAATACAATTTGAGTTTGGGCATGTTGGAAAAAAGTAGAGAAACTGTCCTCTTCTCCACCTTCATGGGGCGGGGTGGAAGGAAGTGGGATGGAGTAGCTGAGGCGTTTGTAGGGGGAGGGACAAAAGGAAAGCACAGGTGGAAGGAATAGTCCCAGCAAAGGTAGCATGCTCAGTCATTTTAGTTACTATTGAGTCATCCTGCATGAATAAAACACAGAGATGAAACTGGGGTGGAGTCTGGAAAGATGGCTTGGGACCCTTCCAAGGAGGCTCTTGGACACCATGCTAAGGAGTTTGTCATTCTGCTGGCAACAGGACACCACTGAAAGCTTTGAGAAGGAGAGTGATGCACTGATGCTTTAGGAAGCAATTCCTGATGCAGGGGACGGAGAGGCAAGAGCTTGAAAGTAGAAGAATTAATTAGGAGGCCTCTGCACGGGGACAGACCAGGAGAGACAGGGAAATAGCCTGAATTTGAGCAGCGGGAAGGAAAGGGGGAAATGAAGAGGGGGTGAAAAAAGAACTGACAGGAATCAGTGATCGATCAGCTATGAGGATGAGTAAGAGGAAGGCATCAAAGATGCCTGAGCTTGGAGCCAGAATGGCTGGGTGATGACGTTAAGTGACATCAGGAATTTGGGAGGTGTGGGTGTGAATTAGGTATAAAGGAAGAAGAATGAGTTCACTTGGGGACATGGAGAACCTCAGGTGTCTTCAGGACAACCTTGCAGAGAAGGCAGCTGGAAACTCAAGATCAAGTCAAAGTTGAGCTGGAGAAAGAATGGAGATTTGGGGGTTGACCTCATTAAAGGAGCCAGAGAAGGAGACTGATAAGGAAAAGGGGGAAAATCAAGAAGGAAACCCTGAAGAATGCTGAGCAGATAAAGGTGAGGACAGACACATAGTCTGTAGCTAGCGAGGGGCGGGCAGTGGGGTGGTGTCACCCATGGGTAAGTAGCAGGAGTCAAAAAAGTAGAACAAAAAACTCTAGATTTTTTGTGAGAAAGTAAAGCCCCAGAGCATGCAAGGTCACTGCAACTCCCAGGGCCTGTCTGGGAAAATGAGAATTTCATAAGAGAAGTGAACAGGAAATATGTAAATATCCTGGATTAGTCAAAATGATTTATAAATCTCAGGTTATAAAGAAGACATTCTTCAGATTAATTTTCTTTTAATGAAATAAAATGGTATCTTTTTCATAACTTTATAATCATAGATGGCATAAATATTTTTTTAAAAACCTGCAGTTAATGTCAGCTCCATCCTTCAGCTGCTCCAGCCAAAAATATTGTAATTATCCTTCACATGTCCCTCCCACTTATACCCCATAGCTAACCCAACAGCAGATCCTATAAACTCTCCTCACCATGGCTGCCAGACTGGTCCGAGCCACAAAGTGCCTGATATCTTGTAGGTACTCAAAAATCTACATTGAATGAATGAATCTCCAGTTTGGGGGACCACCTCACCTTCTGAATCTGTGTCCACTGGCTCCATATTAGGTTCTGCCAACAGGGGGGCGCCAGTAGCAGGTGAACGCACTCCACAATTATTCCTACAGTTGTAAATCCTGCCCCCTTGTAGCACAGCCTCTCCTTCCCGAGAAGTCCGAGTTTAAGCTTGATGGGGTCTCTCTAAATTTCTATGTTGTAATAATTCCATCCTCTTCCCTTTGTTCACTCAGCCCTACACAGTAGCTTCCCGCAGCTGTTACCTCCACGGTAGTTTTTTTTATTTTATTTTATTTTATTTTTTTTTATTTTTTTGGGGGGGTACACCAAGTTCAATCATCTGTTTTTATACACATATTCCTGTATTCCCTTCCTTCCTTGACTCCCCCCACCTCGAGTCCCCCCCACCCTCCCCGCCCCAGTCCGAGTCCCCCCCACCCTCCCCGCCCCAGTCCTCTAAGGCATCTTCCATCCTCGAGTTGGACTCCCTTTGTTATACAACAACTTCCCACTGACTATCTATTTTACAGTTGGTAGTATATATGTGTCTGTGCTACTCTCTCGCTTTGTCTCAGCTTCCCCTTCACCCCCGCCCCCTCCCATACCTCGAGCTCTCCAGTCCATTCTCTGTATCTGCGTCCTTGTTCTTGTCACTGAGTTCATCAGTACCATTTTTAGATTCCGTATATGTGAGTTAGCGTACAATATTTGTCCTTCTCTTTCTGACTTACTTCACTCTGTATGACAGATTGTAGTTCTATCCACCTCATTACATATAGCTCCATCTCATCCATTTTTATAGCTGAGTAATATTCCATTGTGTATATATGCCACATCTTCTGTATCCATTCATTTGTTGATGGGCATTTAGGTTGCTTCCATGTCCTGGCTATTGTAAAGAGTGCTGCAATAAACATGATGGTACACGTTTCTTTTGGGATTATGGTTTTCTTTGGGTATATGCCCAGGAGTGGGATTCCACGGTAGTTTTAATTACTCTTTTTATCCATTCAATTACTAGTTATAACTTTCTACCTAGATAACAATTTGCTACGTTTAATTCTTTCTGTTCAAATAACTGCTGTGGCGTCTGTCCCCCGGGGACTGTAGCAGATACAACCCACCCCTCAGGAGAACCACCCATAGCCAACAGCCTTCCTACCTGGGCTTCAACCTGTAAGCCAGGTGCTGAGGGTGGGGGAGGGCTCCAGCCCTCATGATCCAAGTGCGAGTGGAGGGAACTCCTAGTCCACACTCTGACTTGCCTGAACCCTGCGATGCCGCTAGTGCCCTCACGGCCCCCTGTGGCTGTCTCTACCTCAAGCTGAAGCCACATGTTTTCACACCTGTCTCTCTCCTCAGGCTATAGAAACATATCCACAGGAGGGATCCTATTGTATTCATGTAGCCCACTGGCCAGCGTACCTCCCTGCACACAGTAGGTGCTCAATAATGTTTCATGCGCCTCATAAACATTTGACCATCCAGATATTCTGACAGGACGTGAAAGCCACTTACCTGTTTTAATGTGCTATCCAACCCAGTATAAATTTTTAAAAAAATTCCATGTGGCAGTAAAAACAAAATAGAAAAAGAGAAGAAAAAAAACCTGGAGTCTGCTTGAATCACCACAATGCAAAATAAGACTTTCAGACATGAAAACGTGGCCAGTCCCCAGTGAGTCTCTCTTCTCATAATGTTCGGCTATAATTACGTTTGCATCCTGTCTGCGTGTTATTATTTACATTTCTGTGTTGGTGTTTGCACAGTTGGCAGGGTTCCCAAGGAAGCTTTCCTTCTGAGCCCAGAGATGACTGTGTGTCTCCTGGAAGGGTTGCTGAGGTCCCCAGACAGCTGAGCTCCTCCATACGACAGTCAGCCTCTGAGACTGGGAGGAACCTGCCAGCCAGGCTTTCCTTCTGTCTCAATTGATCCATAATCTCTCTCTCTCTCTCTCTCTCTCTATCTCCCCTCCCCACCACCCCTTCCTCCTCCCCCCACCCCATCCCTCTCTCACTTCTGGGAGAGCATCTATTAGAATCACTTGTGCAATAGATAACGACCCCTTTATAGCTGCTAGTGCTTCCCCTGTGTAATTAGGAACTGCATTGTTGTGTAATTCAGAAATTAATTAGTAGTAAATGTTTCGAGAATGCAGGCGGGAGCAGGAGGCCAGCTGTGCTTCCTCGGCCATGCATCTGGATTGCTTTCAGCTCCAGCCTCCCCCAGGGGCTTTCTGGGAGCTTGGCCCTCTCTTCTTCACCCCGGGTAGTGAGGACAGCTGCAGAAGCCACAGCTAGCCACACATCAAGGTGCCAGGCAGCAGCCACAGAAGGTGGCTCTCAGCTGCCCAAAGAGCTCCGGGGAGTGGAGGAAGTGGATGTTACCCAGCACCCGGAACCTCAGGAGGCCAAGGATCCGCCCTCTCTGGGGAATAGCCTGAAATCCTTTCCTTCTGATATAGAAAGGCAAAGTACCCAGGATCGTGGCACAGAAGACGGAAATTAGCAAGGAAGGTGGCTGCTTCCTGGCCCAGGAGGTCCCATGGGGATGCAGTGATGGCCTCAAAGTCACAACACAGCCCTGAATCTTCCAGGAGATCCCAGGCGTCTCCAAAGAGGCTCTGTCTGTTCCTGTGCTCTTCCCTTCTCTCACGCTGTTCCCTCCATGTGGAACGCCTTTCCCTCTAACTTACCTGTTAGACAATACCCAGACAATGCCTAGAATACACCTGATGTTTAATTAATATTTACCAAATGAATGAATGACATCCCAGCTGCCCAATTCCTACCCATCTCACAGGAAGCCTGCTCCTTCCTGAGACAGCATTAACCTCTCTCTCTCCTGTTGTGGCCTGACTTTTCTGCATCTCTCTTCCAGCACTGATGTTGCTCTGTTTCAAATTGCTGTTCCTTGCATATGACTTTGTCTCCCCTATTGGACAGTAAGGTTCTGGGAGGCAGAAAGCTGTGTTATTCATCTTTGCATGCCCTCCCTGCAATTCCCAGGGCAAGCACCGAGCCTGGTTTGTAGTTGGTGCTTAAAACGTTTACTGATTGAATTACTGAGTAGAATTGAAGAGCGTGGCTCCACCTCCTGAGAGCCCAGCCCCTGCCCTCGGGAGGCTGAGGGGAGTGCACTCCAGGTCTTCAGGAGGAGCCTAGGGGCCAAACAGGGGCCCCCCATACCCACTAGGTAAGCCCACTAAGCAAATCCATGCATGAGTGTCTGTGAGGTTCTGCAACAGGCTCCCTGCCAATCCCACCCACAGCGTAAGCAGAATAACTGACTATAGGAACATTTCGGCTTGAATTTCATCACCAGATAATGTCTCTCATCTCCTAATCTTCTCTTCCTTGTTGAATTCAATGCAATTCAATTCAACAAGCCGAAATTGAAGGCTTACACCATGCACAGAGCCACAGCACCTTCTAAATCCCAGAGAATTCCTATGTCCTTTCCTGTGTTTTTACTAATGGAGCCATTCCCCTCTGTGAATACTCAGAGGCAGATCCCTGGTCTGCAGTGCCCTCCCTGGGGCCTGGCGTCCTCAGAGCCAGAACAAGTACCCCCCGCCCTGCTGGCTGAAAGGAGCACTTGCTGGTACATGGACTCCGGGGATATCACTCAAACTCAGAGTCAGGGAACAAGATGACCCGAACAAAACCCAGGTGTGGCCCGAAAGGAGAGGCTCCAGCTCAGACGGTTCTGGAGCCAAAGGGCCACCAGCAGGATGGGCATACTTGGGGGGCAACCACAGTGGAGGGAAAACGAGACACCCTTTTCCCAGATTCCAGTCCCTACGAACCATCCTGCGGGGTCCTGGGGAGAGGGAGGAAGCCGGAGAGGAGGGGCACCCTGCGTGAGATTTAATTAGACTGAGAAGCAGAGCAGATTGATATTGCCAGCATTCTTCCTTAAAACTCCAATTATGCGTCAGTCATTCAATACCTCGAAAAAATGGAAGGTTGCTGCAGGTTAAAACTGGCAAAATGAGGACCTTGGCTGCATCCCCACTCAAATAAACCAACTGTAAAAGTACATTTTTAAGTCAACCAAGGAGATTTGAATATAGGTTGGCTATTAGATGTGATTAAAAGAATTATTGCTAATTTTGTTAAGTTGGATAATGGTATTGTGGCTGTGTAATGTCCTTTGCTAGAGATGCACAGTATAGGGTAAAATGTCATGATATCTGTGATTTACTTTTTTTTTTTTTTTTGCCTGTGATGAGTCTTAGTTGCGGCACGTGGGCTTCTCTCTAGTTGTGGCATTCAGGTTTTCTCTTCTTTAGTTGTGGTGTGTGGTTTCCAGAGCATGTGGGCTCTGTAGTTTGCGGCACGCAGGCTCTCTAGTTGAGGCGTGCGAGCTCAGCAGTTGTGGCATGGGCTTTGTTGCCCCACCGCACGTGGGATCTTAGTTCCCTGACCAGAGATCGAACCTGCGTCCCCTGCATTAGAAAGCAGATTCTTTACCAGTGGACCACCAGGAAAGTCCCCCTGTAATTTACTTTAACAAGAATTTCTTCAGCAAAATTCTTTAGCAAAAAATGCTAAAACAGATATGGTAAAATACTAAAAATCATTCACTGTAATGGATAATACATGGGACTGCAGTATACAGTGCTTTTATTTATATATTGTTGATATTTATGGATGTATATTGATATATATTATGGATATTGTATATGTGGATATTTATATGTCAATCATGTATAAATATGTGTATATAAATACATAAATGTATATCAATAAATAAATGGTAATATATAAAATCATTTTAATAGAGATAAATTTCTAAAACATAAGAATGTAAATATAATGAATATAAATTTTTTCAAAAAGAGAAAGCAACTTTCAGCAGATGGCAGTAAATTACTGGCCTCCCCACACGCCTACACCCCAGCCCTGCTCCAGAGCACAGTAGGGAGCTGGGAGAAGCACCATCAGCCCTCACGAGACCTTCAGATGTCAGTGGCTGGGACAATGTCCCCTGCCTTATTTCCATTCCCCATAAAGACCTATGTTTCATCAATTGGTGAAGCAAACGCAGGCCTCCCCAAATTGTAAGGAGTCAACATTTGTCTTTACAGCTTGCAAACTCCAGATCATCACCCTGTCCCCCACCGATGGGCCCTCCATCTCCATGCAGCTGCCACTAATAAGTGACTACTGCTATCCTTTCCAAAGACCACAGCTCAGACGTGACAGGTGTGCGTCAGACAGAACTGAAGGCAGGCAGGATCCAGGATGCTTCTCTCCATCCTTGTCTGTATCACACAGATGGGCTTCACTGTCCCCCCACCTATAACATGGAGCTGAGGAGCAGAGCAAAGGTGGCAGGGAAGTGTCCTCTCACTAGGTCCTTCCTGACACTGTTTTTTCTGAAGTGCAGAGAGAGGTTGGGGCTTGGCTGTCCACTGTCGGTTACATGAACTCTCGAGGTCAACCCAGCCCATCAGTCAAAGGGAAGGGTTCGTGTATGAAGGGAGACGTCGACTGGGGGCTGGGATCCCCCATGGGAGAAGAGTAGGGAAGCATGGTTGGGCGATGTGGGGGTGAATGTCTGTGTCCTGGAGCCAGAGCAGAAGCAACTACAGGATCGGGGCTTGTGGGAAACTGGAACATCTAAAGCCGAAAAGATGCTGGACATCTGAGAGCCTAGGCAGCCTGAGGCTTGGAGTGAGAGGAAAGAAGTCAGCCTGGTCGGCAGAGCGAGCACAGCTGATGGAGGAAGGGGGGACTTTGTTCTGTGGCCCCACTGCCCCAGCCCAGAGGAGCAGCTGGCTTTAGGGAGGTGGTGAGGAACGAAGGGGAACACGCGACGGGCAGGATGCACAGGATGCTGTGAGACCGGATGCTGTCAGGACCTTGTCGGGAAGAGCCCCCTGCCACGTGTGGCAGAGCTGCTGGCCTGATTCTTTCTGCTCAACGCTGCTTCTGCATAATCAAGTCCTGCCTCGGCAGGTGATGTGAGAAGAAAGCTAAAAATGCGTGGCTGTGAGCTCTCGCAGGAAAGGGGACTTGCTAGAGATGGCCTTGCTGGTGTGGAATTACCCAGAATATTCGCTACACCCTGACCACCTCCCACCCCAGTGTCAGCTTCCATGTTCCAGAAGGTCTCAGCTGAGTCTGGGGGCTGTGTGGTGGCATGTGTGTCCTCAAGTTTACTAACAAGGAAGTAAACTCTGCCTTTAAGAAGAGAAGTGCCAGGGCTCTGCAGGTGGAGGGAGGATGGAGAGGAACAGAGGAAGGGTCACCCCAACCCCCACAGCTGCCTCCCAGGCTGCATCAAGCCTCCTGCTGAACTGCTTCACTCGCCTTCCAGAAAGTGGGGAACCTGAGAGCCCACATAGATTCTCTGCACAAATCAAAGACCCACTGACACGGGAGGCAAGAGCTCCCTCGGCTCGTGGCATGGGGGTGGGGGAGCCTGGGGAGGGAGCAGTTCAGCAGGGGACCCTGCAGGGGACACATCTTCTCCCCATCCCCCCAGCCCTTCACCCACCCACAAAGGCTGGCTTTAAGGCATCCTAATATCAGCAGTTCCCCCCCTGGAAACTGCTGTGAGGGACCAGGGCAAACCCATCCTCTCTACTGGGAAAACAATGTGTGGCCCAAGCACTACAGAACCTCCTCATTTGCAAAGGAAAGGACATGGTTGTCATTCACTGAGCACCATGTGCCAGGAGTTGTTCTAGGCTCTGGGGAAATTAGGAACACTCTGCATTCACAGACTGCCCACAGGAACAGGGAAGACATGAAACATGTTAATGCAATAATGTGTATTATTATTATCATATAATATAATTATTATATTATGCTGCGGGAGCCTCCCTGGGGAATCCAGGCTGAGGAGCCACCATCCAGCAGGGGCTGATCTTTCCTGAGATGCAGCCACATCGAGGGGTGATGAAGAGCCCACACCGAAAAGCAGCACTTCCACTGCCTTATTCTGGGGGAAAGAAAGGAGGATAAAGCAAACCCTCAGGTGTTTCAGATGAAGGCCCTGTGACGTTAAGATCCTTAATCGGCTTCACAAGCTGTACTGGTAAGTTCCTGGGACAACCCTGACGTGGGACCCTGGGACCCGAGACCCCCAAAGCAAATCCATTTTGTAACGAAACAATGTATTTTTTTGGTTACCAGGCTATCCCTTAAAGTAGCCTGTAGGCCTTCAAAATAAAGCTACCTGTTTGCAAGTCAATTATAACACAGCACTTCCAATTTAGGCAGCCATGCTATATTCGAAATGTAAGGGAGAATTGCTTTGTAGCACTTTATTTTTTTTTAATTTATTTTATTGAAATATAGTTGATTTACTATGTTGTGTTAATTTCTAGGTACAGAAAAGTGGTTCAGTTATACATATATATGTTCATTTTCATATTCTTTTCAATTATGGTTTATCACAGGATATTGAATATAGTTCCCTGTGCCATACAGTGTAGCACTTTATTTTTAAAGAATAGGGTGGGGGACTTCCCTGGTGGTGCAGTGGTTAAGAATTCACCTGCCAATGCAGGGGACATGGGTTCGATCCCCAGTCGGGGAAGATCCCACATGCCATGGAGCAACTAAGCCCGTGCACCACAACTAGGGAGCCTGCACTCTAGAGCCTGTGAGCCACAACTACTGAAGCCCACGTGCCTAGAGCCCATGCTCTGCAACTTGAGAAGCCACTGCAGTGAGGAGCCCGCGCACCGCAACGAAGAGCAGCCCCCACTCTCTGCAACTGAAAAAAGCCCGCACACAGCAGCAAAGACCCAAGACAGCCAATAAATAAATAAATTTATTAAAAAAAAAAAAAGAATACAGTGGGACAGGGACTTGTACCTGGCCAGTGAGCATCAGACTAACACCAGCTGGGCCGACAGGGGCAGGCTGGGTGGTGTCTCCAGGCAGCCTCAGGGTGGCTGGACATACACCTGCTGAGTCCTGCTGATGGCAGTTCTGGTGATGAAAGCTCACTCATATCTCTGACTGGACAAGGAAGCACCGCTTTTCTTCTGAGACCCACAGGCTGCCAAACAAACATAGCTCCCTCTCCACCCTCTGATGAACTGAACTTTCCCTGCAGGGGCACCATCCCAGAGCCTCTCCCTGAGGGGTGAGATCCCAGAGCTCCTACCGCCCGCTTCAGTTAAGGGCTTACTCCTTCTCCCTCCTGGGCCTTGGGAGAGTTGAAGGCAGCATTAAAGCTGACTGGTGTTCAGTCAGAATGGCCATGATGAAAAAGTCTACAAATAATAAATGCTGGAGAGGGTGTGGAGGTAAGGGAACCCTCCTACACTTTTGATGGGAATGTAAATTGATGCAGTCACTATGGAAAACGCCATAAAGATTCCTTAAAAAACTAAAATTAGAGCTAGCCCATATGACCTAGCAATTCCACTCCTGGGTATATGGCCAGAAAAAATGAAAACAATAATTTGAAAAGACAAACATTCACCCCAGTGTTCATAGCAGCACTATTTATAATAGTCAAGACATGGAAACAACCCAAATCTCCATCAACAGATGAATGGATAAAGAAGATGTGATATATGCACATGCGCACACACACACACACACACACACATACATACAATGGAATTTTACTCAGCCATAAAAAAAGAATGAAATGCCATTTGCAGTAACATGATGGACCTAATATCATACTAAGTGAAGTAAGTCAGACAGAGAAAAACAAATATGATATCACTTGTATGTGGAATCTAAAAAATAATAAATGAATCTATATAAAAAACAGAAATAGACTCACAGACATAGAAAACAAACTCATGGTTACTGAAGCAGAAAGGATGGTGAGGAGGGATAAATTAGGAGTATGGGGTTAACAGATACAAACTATTATACATAAAATAAATAAGCAACAAGGATTTACTGTATAGCACAGGAAACTATATTCAATATCTTGTAATAACCCATAATGGAAAAGAATCTGAAACATATATATATGTGAAACATTTTGCTGTACACCTGAAACTAACACAATATTGGAAATCAACTATACTTCAATTTTTTTAAAAAGCTGACTTGTGTTATGCCACACTTATAAGTCATGTTCCTATAAGGAACATTCATCCAGTTACATTTCTGGAGGCCAAAAATTAATCCTTAATCAGACTAATATGGAGGCCAAGGCATGAGTGTGTGTTTTCTCTCCAGTAGCTCACTGCAATGGGCTGAATGGTTGTGTCCCCTTCAAATTCATACACTGAAACCGCACCTGCCAATGTGGTGGTTTTAGGAAGTGGGACATGTGGGGTACAATCCAGGTTAGTTAGATAAGATCGTGAGGGTGGGGGCCTCATGAATGGGATTAGTGCCCTTATAAGAGTCATGAGACAACTTGCTTCCCCTCTGCTCTCCACCATGTGAGAACACAATGAGAAGTCTACAGTCTGTAGCCCAGAAGGAGATCTCACCAGAAACCAATTACACTGCACTGATTTCAGACTTCCAGCCTCCAGAAATGTGAGGAAATAAATGTCTGTTTTTTATAAGCCACCTGGTCCCTGGTATTTGCTAGAAGAGCCCAAGCTCACTAAGACATTCATCTTCCTTTATACTTCATTTCCAAACTCTGCGAATGAGAGTCAGCTCTGTCCCCAACTACCCATCAGGACACTAGGCTATAGTGTCTATTTTCTTACCAACAACACAGATCTTTGTGTTCTGCTGTGAGCAAAACTAACCTGAATTGCATTTCCCCTCAAGCTATTTGTCAGGTAAGAATTCCCCTCAGCAAGAATTTTCCTTCCTTTCCTTTCCTTCAGCTGATGCCGACTTGCAGTATAGCAACTTCTCCTGTCAGCAAATGAGGAAGAAAGGCCCCTTCTCCCAGCAGCCCATCCCTGCACCCTCCTCGGAAGGTGCGGGAAGGAAGCAGCTCCTTTCCTGAAGGCAGCCCGAGGAGAGGCAGCTTAATTTGTAGCAGGCCTCTCCTCCAAGAAATTCACCCACATTTCCCATCTTTCAGCAGCTTTGGGTCGTGTTATTGCTCAAGAACATCTTTCCTAAAACAGGAACACCCCAGGGCACCCCCCAGATTATACGTCACTAGAAATAGGCAGAAACCATTTTGGCCCACAACTTTAATCAATTTCTGTGTCTCCACTGGGCCCTGGGATCAGCTTAAATGCTGCTGAAAGAGATCTCGGGCTCCCCGAACTGCTCCAGTGGGACAGACCAGGATCTCAGGGAAAAACAAAGGGCAATGAATAACCAAGGATGCCCCCTTGAGGATAAATGTTTACAAAACTGTAAAGAAGGGGAGGAAAGGAGCAGGCGGGCTGGCAGGGAGCATCACCGGTGTCAAAAACCCTGGGTCAGACCAACACACAGCACAGCCACTGCAAAAGAAAGAGATTGGGGTGAGCTCAGGGGTCCTCTGGGAACTGGTGTGGCTGCTCCAGAGATGCTCTCCTGCCTCACATGGGCATGACTTGTTCTAGCTCTGTCCTCCAGTAAGTGCCTCGCTCAATAGGAGGAAACAAGGAAGCCCTTAACGAGGTCACAACTCCCTGAGCCACAGCCCCACGGAAATGTGACTTAGGGAAAGTTTAGCCCCAAAGGGACTCCCAAAACTTTCAGGTTCACCACTATTGAGCCTGATTTGCTCCTAGGAAGGCCTTCCCTAGATCACTGAAAGGGGTCAATGACGTTCCCATTCTAGAGAAGAAAAAAGTGGTTGTACCCGGACAACTAGGCAGGGCCAGGAATAACCTAGTGCTCTAGTCCTTCTGCCTGACAAGCAGGTTGAGGGCAATGCCTCCTTCCTGGCCTGGCCCCTCGGGATATGCCCACACCTGTGTCCCCATAGGCCAGTAAAGGCCCCGCCACAGAGGCTGCAGCCCTCCACAGGGAAAGGGCACCACACTGTCTGCGTAAGACATTATGGGCCTTGTACACAGTAATTTACACCCATTTATTTTGCATCTGCACTCTACTTTGTTGCAATTTCTTTGTTTCTGATATCCTTCTATATGTCAATCAGAGAAGTTAGGCACTTTAAATTGTACCCACCAGCCACAAGTCCATCCAAATTAATAAAAGCTTGCATCCTTGAAATGATCTGAAATGTAACTGTAGCTCTATCTTTAAAACAATAATAACAAATAAACATATTTGAAAGACTGATGGCAATCACAGTCCCCCCGGCAATGCCTGCCATAGAACCTGCGTTGTGTCCACATGGAAATAAGACAAGTCAGTGTGAATAAGCAGCGCTCGGCAGCAGTGCCATCCAAGAATGTTCAAGTACCATCAGCAAGTAGTTCATCAAAACCACTTACGTCCGCCAGCGAGAGCCGGACTATGCCATTCTGGTCCTTGTCCAGAAGGCTGAACAGTTCTAGAATGCGGGAGAAGGAATGAAATCAGATGGGGATGTTCCTGGACTTTGGAACAGCCAGAGAGCTGCCTCTGCCCACCTGACCCCCACCTGGCACCCTTCCCCATCCCCGGTACCCTCTCCAGCTCCCACCCAGCTTCAGGGACCCTGAAAAGCTAGATCTGGATCCAGTGCCCAGGGTGAGGGTTTGGGGCAGCTGATGTCCCCCTGCCCAATTAGACAAACTTCCAGCTGTGAGCAGAGACAGTCCTTTTGCCATCTCTACCCTCAGAAACTCTAGAAACTTGCAATTCTTTCAACAGGGATGGTGGATGGGGTTGTGGACCAGAGGTGGTGGCCCCATTTGTGGGTAATCCAGCCACTTAGCTTCGCCTCTTGCTGCCTGACTTTTCCCCGTTAGAATTTACCACGTCCCAGCCCTCACTGGAAGGAAAACTCCCTCCCTTACTAGGATACCTTAGCACGAGCCCAGCGGGGCAGAGGACCATCTATAGGCTTCCAGAAGGGGACCCCTATTCCCTCCCTGGGAGGTGACGCATGCTCTCAGTATGATCCCCATGGAGACATAGATGCTAAAAGCCATTTAAGGACCATTGCCGGGATTCATTCATTTGGCCCAGTGACTGTATGTAGTAGGTTCATGACAATCTTTATAAATCTCCCAGAGAAGGCAGCACCTTGGGCGTGGCCAGCTTGGGCGTCCTCAGTCCCTTCAGTTTCTGCTTCCCCTCCCCCAAGGGTGCCACAGTTACTGAAGCCTGTCTGGTTCTGCCCCCTGCCCCTCCCCACAACTTGGGAGAAATGGGATGGGGTTAAAGGAGAGAGTGACTCACTGAAGAGGGTCTCCAGGCGGATCATACAAGCAACGAAGCTGTCAAAGTCGATGCCGAGTTTGCTGCTTGCATACCGCATGGCGATGGTCTGCTGTACCTGGTTGTTGAGGGTGAAACCTGTGGGGGAAGGGGGCGCGGTTGTAGGTAGCGTGGGGGGCTCGGCCCTTTCTCCAGAAGTCAGGGCTGACTCAGGCCTGACGCTGCCCCCTTCGAAAGATACCAGAAGGGTCTGGTCACCCAATCAGTCTCCTTTTAGATAATCCTCAACAGGATGAGTCTCCTCCCTGGTCCAAAAATAAGGCCTGTAGCCCCAAGACTAACTCAGCTGTGCATCACATTGGTCACAGCAAGAGAAACAGGGAAGGTGAGGGGACGGCCTCTCCTGCCCATGCCCTTCACAGCCCCGTCCTCTGTGACTGCTGTCACCTTCCCAGCAACAGGTAAAGTCCTTGGAAAAAGTCTAAAGAATCCAGCAACATTCCCTTCTCCCTGGATAAGAAAGGTACTCCGCAAATATTTGTTGTCACATTGACATTCAGCATAAGGTAACTACCCCGGATGGTTCATCAGCAACCATCATATTAAGAATGTTTAACACGAGCACATCTGGGGGACTTCCCTGGTGGTCCCGTGGTTAAGAGTCTGCCTTCCAATGCAGAGGACACAGGTTTGCTCCCTGGTTGGGGAACTAAGATCCCACATGCCACAGGACAACTAAGCCTGCACACTGCAACTACTAAGCCCATGCGCTGCAACTACTGAGCCTGAATGCTCTGGAGCCTGCATGCCACAACTAGAGAGCCTGTGCACTGCAACTACTGAGCCCACGCGCCACAACAAAGAGCCCACCTGCTGCAACAAAAGATCCTGTGGGCCGCACAAGACCCGATGCAGCCAAAAATAAATATATAAATAAACAAACAAAATAAAATGAGCACATCTGGGTCTCGAGACCTTGTCTACAGGATGTGTCCTCACCTGCCTTCTTGAGGGCTGTCCTCATTTCATGGGCATCGATGGTCCCCGAGTGGTTATAATCGGTTTCCTGATAGATCTCCTAAAGCAGGAGAAAAATTCCAGAAAACAGCTGTTTTGACCCCTGCAGAACCATCTCCCTCCACCCTACCACTTCCTCAGTAGGCCAGGGACACCCTCAGAGAAGGCTTCACTGATTCCTCCCAAGAAGTTTGCAGAATAAAAATAGGAGCTTGGGCTGAGGGCCAGTGCTAGTTCTTTTGCTCTGTGAACAGTGGAACTTCCTGTGACAGCACTGGCACAGGTGTCTCTCATTGTCTTAGTCCTTCCTGGATAGTATGTCCAGGTTTGGTGTTGGCTTTGACCTTAATGAAGGATCTGGTCAGGCCAGGGCAGGAAATAGATCAGGAATGGGTGTCAGGGAGGGCAAGGGGCTAGAAACAGAACAGAGGAGAGCGACCGCAGCCCAGAGGATACCCAACAGGGAGAGAAGGGTTACCAGATACTTCTGAATCTTCAACCAGAGCGTCTTGAATTCCACCAGCACCAAGGTGCCCGTCCCATTGCTCTGAACAGGTTAAAGGCCAACATGATCAAGCTCAGATTGCATATGCTCTATGGATTTCGTTCTCTTGTGACCTTGCACAGTGAGTGTCTTAAGACCTCAGTGAACATCTGTGTCTGCAGTAAGCAGGGCCCTGGGGGTCATGGTGGGAAGGGTTGGTGGGAGACAAATTCAAATAAAGATTAAAGAGGCAAACACTCATGCAGGCCCTCCTTTGAGGTCAGGCACAGAGCCAGGAGCAAAAGGCAAATTCAGGGGCCTAAAAACCTCCTACAGTAACATTCTGTAGCATCCAGCATCCTTGTCGTCCTGGGTCATTGAGGGGTTGAGCTCTACGATCTGTTGTAAATTTGCTCCCAGATTTAAATTTCTGCCATTGATAGCTGATGTCAAAATGTTATCAGAAGAGTCCTCAGGAGCATGGGATTGGGATTCTCAGCCACATGGTCTACACGTGTCTGTCTGGTGCACCACAACTACTGAGCCTGCAGTCTAGAGCCCTCAAACCACAACTACTGAGACCATGTGCCACAACTACTGAAGCCTGCATGCCTAGAGCCCGTGCTCTGCAACAAGAGAAGCCACCGCAATGAGAAGCCCAAGACTGTGGGGAAGAGTAGTCCCCGCTAGCAGCAACTAGAGGAAGGCTGCATGCAGCAACAAAGACCCAAGGCAGCCAAAAATAAATATAATTAATTAATTTTTTTTAAAAAAGACTTAAAAAAAAATAAAGTCCATAGGCAAGTTTGAGAAGAATGATTCAGAAATCAAGGAACTCGTTGCAGAAACATGAATCAACACTTAACAGTTCTTTGTGGTCCATGAATTAAACGTGAACCATGCAGGTCTCATAGAAAGACACAGGGCTGGAGAGTCACAGCATCTGAAGCTCTGGGACCACAAGGATAGCACCCGCTCCCCGTGGCTGACACCCCCAGCACAGGTCAGCACACGTGCACTGGTTATCCAGGACCCCTCCGCGTGACCACTGTGCAAGTACCATTCCTCCCACCCCAAAAGGCATCACATCTCATCACGGATGAAACCCTCAGAACTGAAGAGCCCCTCCCAGGGCTCCAGTTTTCAAAGAAATCGCCTTCACCAGCTGCACTATGGAGAACAGTAACCTGGACTCACCTGAGGCCAAGCTTCAAGGAAGGGATGCCACGCCCTTCCTCACTCTGCTTCATTTAAGCTATTCCTTCCACCTAGAAGGCACTAACCTTCCCCTTCCTCCCCAAGTCTCTTACTCATTCTTAAATATACAGCAAGAGTTAAAGTGGGTCAGAGTGAACCAACAGGTTTTACCCCCTGTGATAATTCTCAGCCATTGGTGGTGGCCGTGTCAAGGCGGGCAGATAAAGACAGATGGGGATGGGGAGAGCCGGGGAGAGGGAGGAGGGGGAAACAGAGCCTCATGGGACAAACGCTGTGATGAACAGGAGGAGGGCCACAAATGTCACATATTTGCTGTCTCTGCATTAAAGGATTTTAAACAAGTCACTTCAACATGGCCCACCTCACTTTCTTCACCTGTAAAACAGAGATCATCTCAAGCTTACTGGGAAGCAAAAATGAATGACACTTTTCTTCACAACTCAAGCAGGGTACCTGCCATGTGCTCAGAAAATGCTGGTTCCCTTCTCCCTCTTTCCCTTGCCTCCATCTCACTGGGAAAGGTAGAGGAGTCGTGAAAATCAGGATCAGAGTAAAAATAATGGGACATTTAAAGGATACATCCATCAGGCTGATCATCTCCCTGCAAGTGTTGATGTCGAATCCATCGAATTTGAGGTCTGTTCCTAAATATTTAAATAGGAAAGAAGGGAGGGAATCAGGATCACTTGAAGGCTGGAGAAATAATCTCCACGGTAGGAGGCCACCAAAGGCTCCAGCCAGAGTACGGAGCCGAATGTGAGCTCCACAAAAAGGAGTGCACGGCGGCGGGCTCCTGGGCAGAGGCCCCCTGGGGGTGGTACAGGTGGGTGCTGGCATCGCGGTTCAGGGCCTGAACCTCGGCTTTGCTACTCACAAGCCACAGGACTTCAGCAAACTAATATCTCTGAGCTTTGACTTCTTCCTCCATCAAGCGGGGGTAAGAACGAGAATAATACTTGCCCCAAAGACTAACTGGGGATAAAATGAAATAATGTAAGTAAAGTTCTTAGCACAGTGCTTGGTCTCCAGCAAGTTCTTAATAAATCAGCTAACTTTTTATTGACTAGCTATTGTTCTAAGCACTGTGCTTCTCCTCAAAATAACCGCATGTGGCAAATACTTTCATCCCCATTTTATAGATAAGGAAACTAAGGCCCAGAGAGGTTAAATAATTTGCTCAAGATCACACGACCCATGCAGAGCTGGGATTTAAACGCAGGCCATCTGGCTCCACAGCCCAAGCGTTTAACCACAACACACAGCCTCTCAAACAGCAGCTATTATCCTTACTGGCTAAATCGCAGGTGCCTCCCAGGAGCTACAGCCATCCCTGGCTCACCGTTCATCTTGCCCACACCTGACAGCCAAGGCAGGAAGGCGCCAAAGACCCTGCAGCCCTCTCTGCTTCCCTCAGCTCTTTCTCTGCAAGGCAGGAGGGAGAGCTGGAGCTGGGAGGGTTGGGGGGTGGGGGGTATGGGCTGGCTCTGAGCCCAGGCCCGGGTTCTGAGCCCTAGTGTTGCCAACAATAGTAGAAATGAGGCTTTTTTCCTCCCCTGATAAGCAGGAAAAACAAGGAAACAATGAACAGGCCGGGGAAACAACATAAACAGGCCTGAAAGAGTTAAACAATCTTGATTATTCTTTAGCTGTTACTACTAACAAACACTTGTAGCTAGACTTGTCCTTCACAAAGATGATTATTCTCTGACTCCATACGAATTACACTTTGCACCTGGCATTTCTCCCCCCCCACCCCTTGTAGTACTCTTCATTTCAGGAAGAAGGTCATGGGCTGATAACTTCAGGGACACCAGACCCGGTTGCTGTGCTGCCTGATACCAGCTTTGGCCATGAATTTGCAGAAGAAAAGAAATGCAAGACCTTCACCACTTTTGATCCTTATCATGTACCCTGGATATAAAGTCTTCTCCGATTCCCCAAGGAGGGGGGCACAGTTCTTGAGGTGCTAGCCTACTGTGTCTTCCCTTTGTTTGGCAAAGAAAATAAAAAGCCTCATTTCTTATCTTCCAGTTCTCTGTCTCTGTATTTTTATTTGGCATCGGTGCACAAGGAGCCAGATTTGGCAACACTGGGGAGCTGCTCAGCCCCGGATGGGCTCACAACCAGCCTCGCCCCTGCATCCTGCACACTCACCCCCTGTCCTGCTGCCATGGGTGAACGTGCCCATCACTCAACCACTGGAAGCCCTAACCTGGTCCATTCCTGGGCCCACCAAGAAGCCGGCTCTGTGCCAGCTCACATGGGGCTGCGGTTCAGAGGAGAGGAGCAAGCGTTTCCTCAACCTGGGTGCAGTTTGACCCTTTGACAGCCCCCAGGGCTTGCTGAAGTCTGAAGATGGAGAACTGTCCCAATCTAGGACAGTCAGAATCCTCCCCTCCACACGCCTCCCCCAGGGACTCACTACAGAACAAGATCTCCAAGCTGCACAGTTTCCCACAGCATCAAAGTTATTCATTTGGGGGGAAATCTTCACTTACTCTCAACCCATCTTCTTCCCTCCCAGGACTCAGGACTCTTTCCTGCAGGGCCAGCTGGCCCCAGCATCAGCCCTGCCCTCACCCGCCCACCCCCACCCCGCCTGCCCTCCAGCCTCTCCCACGTGCTGGACACTCGCTCAGCCCAGAGGGAATCAGGGCCCTGGGGCAGAGGCCAAAGGCCCCTTGTCCTCATCTGCAGTGCCCCTGGCCCTGTGCCCGCCCCCCCTTCGCCCCCCCCCCCCACCTCCCGCCGTATCTCTCTTAGGCTCCCAGACTTCCTGAAAAGCTCCAAGGAAAAACTTACGTTTGGAAAACACCTCATTCAGAGCCGTCTTAAGTCCATTGACACTGATCTCTGAATTCTAGAAAAAGGAACCCAAATGCACATTGAGTCAGGCCCAGACAAGCGTTTCAAGACACTAAACTAATGCAGTCAGACACCAGGTCCACTGACCCTATGATTTTAAAAGGCTGTGACATCTTTAAAAAACTCCAATTGATGGTTTCTCTGGGGCCCCCACAGCTGGGCAGAGAGTATATATTAATGGCGTGAACAGGGTACACCCACGGCAGAAGGCTGCACACGGGGCCTGCTGCCTTGCTCAGACTTGCCTATCCGGAGGCCAGGACGTGTCAAGAAGGAATAATAGAAGCCAGTGCTGACAGGCCACACGCCCAATGTGGAGCATCCTCAAACCCTCAGAATAGCTCGGCACCCATGTTAGAGTTACGGAAGTTGTGATTTGTAAACTGCTAAACACCATATACACTCAGTACGTAATTGTCATTTCCCTGTGATGTAACTGCTGGGGGTTTACAGCCACCAGTGGCAGAGCTGGGATTGAAACCTAAGACTGTCTCACCCCAAAGCACCTGCCTTCCCAACTGCACCTATGGGTGTTGCTATTCATGCGTAGCCCATCTCAAACCGGAAGTAGAGTTTAGGGGAGTAGGATTTCCCATGTCCATTTGGAATAAAACCTGAGCCAGCAGGACGATGCGTCCCTTCACTCTCGGCTGGAGGGCAGACCTCGGGCAGGATTGATGAATGAGGCTCAGGGAAGGGGCACTGGACTGAGATTTGGGTTCTAGTCGTGACTCTGCCCCTTACTCGCTGTGTGACCTTAGCCAAGTCACTTCCCCTGGTGAGGTGTGGTCTCCTCACTTGTCCCCCATGGGGCCCCACTTCTCCCCTCCTCCACCAGTCAGGCCCAGGCTATTCTACTGGAAACCAGAGAGATGGGAACTGCACAGAGCAGCCTCATCTGTGAGCACAGCTGGCCTCATTGAAGCACGGAACTGTCAGTCCCAACAATAAGGCCTGGGGACCCTCTGAAAAGCCTCCAAGCCAAGAATGGGATGTTGAGACCTTGGCCTTGTGCCCCAGCCAGCTCCTTAACTCTCTGTGCCCGACTCTTCACCAGCAGAGCAGGGACAGTCACTGATATTGTCCCACCAGGCAGAGAGAAAAGATAAGGTTCATGAATAACTATACAAATAAGAGCTTCTATTTTGTTATCGGTCTTGATGTTCTAGATAAAATATGGTCCCTTGGCAGCTAAGGCAACAAGGTTTTGTTAGCAAAATCACTGGTCTGAGCATCCATCTAAAACATGAATTGACTCATTTTTGCAAAGGTTTCTTTAATGGATGTGCAAAGGAATTGTGTTCCCAGCTTTTATTTTCTGCAAAGGATTCTGATGTATTTTCTTCTATTCTACCCTTAAGTCTAGAAAGTGGCTCTAAGCTTCCCTGCAGGGTGGAAAGCATTGTTTTTCCCCCTCTGTTATGGACTGAATGTTTGTGTTCCCAAAAGTTCATATGTTGAAATCCAACCCTTGATGTCATAGTATTGGGAGGAGGGACCTTTGGGAGGTGATTAGGTCATGAGGGTGAAGCCCTCACAAGTGGGATTAGTGCTGTTATAAAAGGGACCCCAGACACATCCCTCACCCTCTTCCCGCCTGGTGAGGACACCGTGAGACATCAGCAGTCTGCAAGCTAGAAGTGGGCCCTCCCCAGAATCCAACCATGCCTGATCTCAGACTTCCAGCCTCCAGAACTGTGAGAAGTAAATTTTTGTTGTTCATACGCTTCCCAGTCTGCGGTACGTTGTTATAGCAGCCGAAGATGACGGACGCCTTCCAAGGCCCTTGGGCAAAACTTATTATCCTTCAAAGAGCAGTGTGTTCACTGTATCAATGGGGCCAGTTGTGACACTTGCCGTCCTGCATCTGCTCTGACTTATGGCCCCACAGGACTGGAATCACAATAAGCCAAGCCAGAAGGACGGGGAGGGAAGGAGCCAGGGGCTGCCCTGGCTCCACGCACCCTGAGCAGTGCTGGCACCGGGCCAACTTGAATTCCACAGGCCGAGCTGCTGGCGTCCCCTGAGGGCAGGCAGGGCAGCGGGACAGTGAGTACTAATCCCAGGCCAGTTAACTGAGCCGCCTGCCACCTGAGCTAGGCGAGTCCTCTCATCTCTGAAGGATATTGATTTAGGGACGTTCTGCCTCCCGGCTTTTTAGTCAGGGCTCTGATCCGACGGGGCCAATTTACACACAGAAAGGCTTTGGGCAGGACCTGGAGATTCGGATTTTCTGTTTTCTCAAAAAGCACCACAGCAAGAAAAGTGGCCTTGGTCCCAAGATTCCTCGCCCAGCAGCGCAAGAAAGGCCTCAGGTTTAAGACAGGAAGTGGCAACAGACAGAGCTGGGGGCTCTGAGACATGGGGCCTCATCAATTTTACGAGAGATACGAGGGAAAGAAGACGCAGGTGAGCTGAGCTTTCCCGAACGCTCTCCTGCCCATCGGGGAGCTCGTGTTGGCCCTCCACTCACCTCCCCCGCGAGCTTCTCAAACAGGCTCCTGAGCTGGCCCTCTTCTTGATCCAGCGCAACGGGCCGTGGCTAAAAGGGAAGGCAATTGCAAAGTTAAGATGGGACTCATTGAGGAGAATGAAAAAGATTTAAAATTCACTCGTTTATCATTCACGGCATCTGCTGCGTGTCTGTCATATATGTCGGGCACTGGGTGGGTGGGGGCACATGGCGGTAAACAGGAGACGCCCATAGTTCTGGCCCCAGGAGCTGCCCATCCAGCAAGATCCAGGGGTCTAGGGGCTTCACCTCTGAGCGATGTCAGGAAGTGATGCCCACCAGCCCTGAATTTCTGATTTCAACCCTGAATCGCTTTCGGAGATCAGTGGCAACACTGACAGCAGAGAATCTCAGTCTCAGTCTGTGGGCTCCTAAGAGATTCACCGATGACCTTCAAGGAGTCTGTGAACTTCAGGTACTGCATGAATATTGGGGGTAGTGTCAATATGTATTTTCTTAGCTTTCACCAGATTCTGAAACAGCAACTTGAGTAAAAGGAGTTAAAATCACAACCTAGTAGAAACAGCAGAACTAGAAGCCAGAAGACAGGAGCTCAAACACCAGACAGGACACATACTAAACTCCATCTCAGGGCTCTGACATCTATTTCCTCAAGGCCAGTATTAAATTAACTAGGCTTGTTACATGGGGTCATTTGAGAACCAAATGAGAACTAATGTGCGTCAAAGTCCTTTGAAAATTGCTAATCCTTATATGAATGACCCTCTCCAGAGACTTTCTGATATGACATTGGGCTCTTTCCATAATAGGATGGCTTCTCCAACTGTCACCACCAGACAGAGACAGAAAAGTCACAAGCTTCCCAGATATTTTGAAGCGTTCCGGAAAACCAAGTCAGTTTCTTCCAAAACCATCACTCAAAAAGGTACAAAAGGCCCACTATGGCCTAGTGATACTGTACTATTAAGACTAACAGCAGTTGTAACAGTACAGTACTTACCTTTGTTGAGTGCTTACTACCTGTCAGGTACTATACCTAGCTTAGTTCATTTAATACTCATGACTACTCTATGAGGGTGGTCTCATTGCTATCCACATTTCACAGATGGAGAAACTGAGGTTTAAAAGTGATAAGTAACAGGCCAAGATCACACATCTGGAACATGGTGGAGGCAGGATTCAAAGTCAAGCCCGTGCACTGTTTCACCACCAGCAGCCTGAGCCCCAGAGCAGCTGCTCTCAGCATCCTACTGCAACTAGACCTCACCAGGGCTCTGCTTTCTCATCAATAACACGGGGGTTTTAATGCCTATCATACTGTTTACATTTATGAGACGCAAATCCAAAAATACATGTAAAATTTTTAGAAGAAATGATAAACACTTCTCATCACACATATATGATTTTAAAGTGGTTTTGTAGAATAAAAGCATTATATTGTCCACGTAATAAAATATATGATAGCCTGAATCTAGTGTGAAGTCCACAAATTCTTAACATGGAATAATATTATTCTATTATTGTGGGGGAAAATAAGTATGAACAAGAAAGAAAGCAAGAAGAAAGAAAGAAAGAAAGAAAGAAAGAAAGAAAGAAAGAAAGAAAGAAAGATGAAAGAAAGAAAGAAAGAAAAAGAAAAAGAAAGAAAGAGAGAAAGAAAGAAAAAAAGGAAGGGGAAGGAAGGAAAGAAGGAAGGAAGGAAGGAAAGGAGAGAAAGAAGGAAAGGAAAGGAGAGGAGAGGAGAGGAAAGGAAAAAATGGACACTGCCACAAATGGGTACACAGCAGGCACTTCGCCACTAGGCGGTGTCATTGCTCACAGGGAGGTTTCTGGAGACCAGGGAGAAAGATGCGTTTGAGTGATGGCATACAGGGTACTTCAGTTTGTTCACTCATTCAAAAAAATATTTACTGGATACCTGGCACATGTTGGGAACTGTTCCGTATCTGTGTCTGAGATGTAGTGGTGAACAAGACATGGTCCTTATTCTCAAGGACCTCAACGTAGTGGAATTATCTGTTGTTCTGAGAAAGTATACATGAAAACGCTTTGGAAATGGTAAGGCAGACTGGCAAAAATAGGTATTATTTTACTGTTATCATATTACATGTTGACAACATATTTACAACCCTGCTCTAGTGTGTTTGTTCAATTTTTCCCCTTCCCATTCTAAGGCAGGCCCTTTACATGTCCAGCTGTCCATGGCTTGGAGATTTCTGGAGGGAGGAAAACAGACATTCTTGAAGGCAATGGCAATGGCTCTTCCTGTCTTCTGTAAAGTCTTAAATCCCCTGAAGATTTTATTCGTGTGTGTGTGTGTGTGTGTGTGTGTGTGTGTGTGTGTGTGTGTGTCGGGGGATGGGTACCTTAAAGAGAAAAAAAAGCCAAGCTTCCCTGAGACCATGGAGATGTTGGCAGTCCCCAGGGCCGTGAAATACTGGGAACCTCTGTCTGGCTCCATACGTGGTGCTCTGGGGACCTCAGAAGGGAAGGTTGGACCCCAGGCCTGGCGGCTCCTAGTTTACCGAAGATTCTAAGCCGCAGACCTAGTACAGAAGCCCAAGAGCTGTCAGACACGAAGAAACCTGTGAGCTGCGACAGTGGGTGTCTCAAGGGAGACCAGTGAGGACCCATGACTGGAAGACGCTTCCTGTTGTTTTGGTGCTTCAGAAAACCCCAAGACCCTGGGGTTTAGTCAGTTTCTTTTACTAAAGTATAGTTGATTTACAATATTGTGTTAGTTTCTGTTGTACAGCAAAGTGATTCAGAAATATGTATATACATATATATGTATTCTTTCTCATATTCTTTTCCATTATGGTTTATTGCAAGATATTGAGTATAGTTCCCTGTGCTGTACAACAAGTCTTTGCTGTTTACCTATTTTATATATCGTAGTGTGTATCTACTAATTGAAAACTCCTAATTTATCCTTCCCCCTCCTTTCCCCTTTAGTAGCCATATATTCAATATTTGTTGTCTATGTCTGTGAGTTTGTTTCTATTTTGTAATAAGTTCATTTGTATCATTTTTTTAGATTATACATATAAGTGATATCATATTTGTCTTTGTCTGACACTTCACTTAGTATGATATTCTCTAGGTCCATCCATGTTTCTGCAAATGGCATTTTTCATGGCTGGGTAATATTTCATTATATAATATTCCATTTATTTATGGCTGAGTAATATTCCATTATAATATTCCATTATATATCTATATATAATGGACTGTATATATATATATATATATACACATATGTATATATATATATACACAGACGACTTGGGTTCCTTCCATGCCTGGGCTATTGTCAATAGTGCTGCAATGAACATAGGGGTGCATGTATCTTTTCAAATTATGGTTTTCTCTGGATATATGCCCAGGAGTGGGATTGCTGGATCATAATGGTGACACTAGTTTTTTTTTTTTTTTTTTATAAATTTATTTATTGGCTGCATTCGGTCTTCTTTGCTGCACACAGGCTTTCTCTAGTTGCTGCAAGCGGGGGCTACACTTCATTGTGGTGCGCAGGCTCCTCATTGTAGTGGCTTCTCTTGTTGTTGAGCACAGGCCCTAGGCACGTGGGCTTCAATAGTTGTGGCACACAGGCTCAATAGTTGTGGCACACGGGCTTAGTTGCTCCATGGGATGGAATCTTCCCATAGCAGGGCTCAAACCCATGTCCCCTGCATTGGCAGGTGGATTCTTTACCACTGCACCAGCTAGGGAGTCCCGTGACGCTAGTTTTTTAAGGAGCCTCCATACTATTCTCCATAGTGGCTGCACCAATTTACCTTCCCACCAACAGTGTGGGAGGGGTCCCTTTTCTCTGCACCCTCTCTAGCATTGATTATTTTTAGACTTCTTGATGATGATAGAGTCAGTTTTAAGTTGATTTAGCAGGTGAAAAAAAGGAGAAAGGACAATTCTTACCTGAATTGTGGACTCAGATCCACACCCTCTACACTGACCTTCCTAACACACCTGGGACCACTAGTAAGAGCAGCTGCTGTGAGAGACGAGGCCTGGGGGGCAGTGAGCAGGCAGAGCTGGCATCTACCTGCAATGGGAGGGGGAAGGGGACTGAAGGGAAAGTTCTGACCAGCTGGGACCACCCAGAGGTGGAAGCGGAGAAAGGGCCTCTGGTGCCAGGAATTGCAGCGGACTCAAGGCAGGGGGCGCTACTGACCGTTAGCTTAACTACTGGGCACCAAGTCCAGTTCAAGGACAAATGGGAATAAGAAAGAACAGACAATGGGGCACATATTTTCTACCTAATAGACTCACAGCATAACCCTCCCAGGGCAGGATGGGTCCATCTTTGGCCTCCTTTTGCATCTGCAGAAATATGAGCTTACAGAATTTTTTTTTCTTTTTTTCTTTTGGCCACACCATGAAACATGTAGGATCTTAGCTCCCTGACCAGGGACTGAATCTGTGCCCCCTGCATTGGGAGCACAGAGTCTTAACCACTCGACCACGAGGGGCATCCCACGAGCTTACAGCTTTGATGTAAGCCAGATAATACCACTACCCCTCACAAAACAGCCACACTCAATGTGCTGCCTCCATGCACAGCATCTGAGAAAGACGGCAGGGAGGGAAGGGTAGAAGGGGTGAGACAGGTGAACCCACAAACTCTGCGCATTTCTTCCTCCAAAGTCTACTCTGAACTGACCTCCCCCATGGAGCCTCCCAAAGGAGGTGCTCGCTCCCCCCGCAGACTACACACACGCAGGCTTAGATCCATTTCTATTATGAGTTGCCATTCATCTTTTTCCACAGGCTTCCATCATTTGTCCTCTCAAAGACTGGAGGTCTGTCTAAAAGCAGGGACCAGATCTCTTTATCTCATCGCCTTCTCCATCCTGCCCAGAAGTGCTCAAGCTCACAGCCAGTGCTCTGAGGATCCACCTGCTTGAATGTGGGGGACACTAAGACCTCCCCTAAGGAGTTGGAATGTGTTACAAAGCCTGGGTTACCAGTGCTGCATCTATCTCATCTTCATCAGGAAGAGCCAGGGCCTAGAAAATGTTGTGGCCCAGATGAACAAAATTATCATCCTCAATATATAAAAAGCACTTATAAATCAATAAGATATCCCAAATGACTGCTATGCATCAGTGTCAGAGCTTGGCATACTAAAATGTGGCATACCTCATGTGAGTTTCCAGCTACTACATCCCCAATTTCCCTAAAACACAAAGAAAGAATAAAACAAACATGAGTAAGTAAAATATAGCTAATGGCTAGGTTCTTTGAGGAAGTTTTTAACCCTGCTGAGGGATTGGCTTCCTATGCAAGACCTTCAGTTCCTACTAATACCAAACTGCATAAACTGAACCAGGATCCCTCCCTTCACCTCCCAACCCCCACCCCACCCTGAGTTTTTCACCAGAGACAAGAGCTGCCAAGTTCAGTGGGCCTCTCATGGAATCTAGAATGTTCACCCTGGTGGACCACTCTTCTGGGGAATTCTCTCCCAACCTTGCCCCAGTTACTATTCTCATCTTTCCCTAGGAGCCCAGCTATGTGAATCCTTGTTGAAATGGTGTCTGAGGAATGAGCCACCAAGCCCACAGCCCACATGTCCATGCATACATGTACATGATATGTGGTAGTATGGGGTGTGTGTGGTGTGTGGTGTGTGTGGTGTGTGGTGTGTGATGTATGTGGTGTTTGTGGTGTGTGGTGTGTGGTGTTTTTGGTGTGTAGTGTGTGGTGTTTGTGGTGTGTATGGTGTGTGGTGTGGGTGTGTGTGGTGTGTGTGTGTGTGTGTGGTGTGTGGTGTGTGTGGTGTGTGGCGTGTGTGGTGTATGTGGTATGTGTGGTGTGTGGTGTGTGTGGTGTGTGGTAATGTGGTGTGTGTGGAGTGTGGTGTGTGTGGTGTGTGGTAATGTGGTGTGTGTGGAGTGTGGTGTGTGTGGTGTGTGTAAGCGGAAGAGGCGGGGATCGCATCTGGATCCTCCTCTATGCGGTGCCCATCCTCCCTGGGAGGAAAAGGCTCTACCCAGGCTGTTACTGGTGTCCTTTCTCTCCAGCCTTGAACTTTTTTTAGGGAAAACTCCCCCATGTCCTACAGACCCACGTGGAGGGGCAGGAGCGGGACACCTGGGGAAGGACCCCTGGAACCTCTGGTGTTCTACAAACTTCTTCTGGGAGCCGGAGGTGGGTCCCACACAGCGACAGGGCCCTGCCCTCTGCCATCCCCGCCACCCTGGAGGGAAAGGACACGCACAGGGCCTTGGCCTTCTTCTCCGAGAACACCCTCAGGCAGAAGTCACCGTCCTTGAAGGGCTGGAAGGTGGACGGCACCACCACATACTCCCCGGGGGGCAGCCGCACGCGAGCCGAAACCTCGCGCAGGTTGATGTAGGTGCTGGAGCGCGCGGAGGGCTGGCGGCCCAGGAAGAAGTCCCGGCCCAGGTGCTCGTCCGTGGGACTCTCCAGCTGCGCAAAGCAACGATCAGGGTCAGTGTCTCCTGAAATCCTGGAAGATGGGGGCCGCAGAGTTGGGTTTTATCACGCTCATTTAGGGCTGGTTGATTTTTAACCCTGGCCTGAGAAACCAGGAGGCCTGGGATTCTGTTGTGAACTCCCCTGTGTCCATCATCAGGTATATTCAGAGCACCTGCGGGGAGCGCTGCCCAGGTTGAGGCGCCGACATTGACTGTGCCACGGACCTTGGCCAGGCTCCTTGCCCTTATCTCCATTAAATGAAGGGTTGGACAGCAGGGTCTCTCGTGTGTGCTCAACTTCTCTCTGGGTATTTCTCCTCATGAATCATCCCTCATTGGATCCAACAGACTCTCAGCCTGCCTCTGTACCTGGGAGGGGTGGCACTGAGCTCTCCAGTACAGGCCTGTGGCTTAACCCCTGGTTCTCAAGCAGCAGCAACCAGAAGGGCCTGCGCACCTTTGCCTGGCTGGGAAAATTTCTCTGCAAGGTATCCAGGGCGATCAGGCTGGGGGGTGCCAGGGAGGGAGGCAGACGGAGGGGGCGGCCACAGCCAGGCCTCCTTCGGGGCCTTGGCTCTCTTGGGAGGGGGCAGATACTCCCCAAGAACCATCTGTTTGTTGGAGGGAGAGGGAAGCGGTGGGTGTGTGACACCGCCTAATTAGTGGCTGCAGAGTGCTTCGAAAACACAGGTGCCCATGTTATTGCTCGTAATTAAGCCTCCCCGTAGCGCTGTATCTTTATGATCAGGCTTCATCAAGATGCCTGTGACAGAGTGCAGGAGCTGGTAAGCTGCAAAGGCCGTAACTTCTGTGTGACCTGGAGCTGGAATGCCCTCCCCAGAGTGGACAGTGTCTATTCATGGTCCCCAGACCCTCTTCGGATCACAGCTCTGCTACGCGGGGGAGGAAGGCAGGGCCACCTGCCCCCCGTTGCCCTGCTCAGGACTCCACAGGACCCTCAGGCAGCCCCTGCTGACCTGGGTACAAGGGCAACCACAGCCTCGGGAACCCCTCACGAAAATGTTTATACCCCGGGCAGGAGAACGCTGGGGGCATGGCCAGCACGATCTTGGCCAGGTCTAAGTGTTAAGGGGCTAAATGTCATTCTTTCCTCCTTGATGATAGCAAAGCAGGAAGCAGGCAACCAGCAGGGAAAAGTACCAGTAAAGTAGAAGGGGGGATGGGGTGGGAAAGGGGCAAATTGGCTTCCAGCAAGAGCCCCGTGGCGGGACAGATGACAGAAGCCTTATTCAGGAGGCAGGAGCTGGGGTCCCTCTGTCCTACTGCGGACCCCACAGAGGCATGTGCCACCAGGCCCCTGGCCCTCGCACATCCCCATGGCCTGGCTGGCCCAGCTGCGAGTGGGTGGGCCCAGCATCACCATATGCACCCAGGGGGACTGGTTGAAAACGCAAGTTCTCAGGCCCCATGGCAGATCTGCAGAATCAGAGACTCTGGGGGTGGAGCCCAGCAGGCTGTGCTTTCACAAGCTCCCAGGGGCTTCTGGGCAGTGGTTTGGAACCACTGACCAAAGACCCACAGCACTAGCAGAGCACAGGATCCACAAAGACACCCTGAGGTCACCAGGAGACGCTGCTTGGTGGAGGCTCCGCGGTATGTGCAAAGGACCTCTCTCCCCTAAACGGGCCATTTCTGATGGGAACCACCTTCCATCAGACTTAACGCAGGTTGAATTTAATTACCTTCGAGTCGTGAAGAAGTGCTTGCTCTAAATCACTCATACTCCCTTGTCTGTTGCCTCCATAACCAATAACATGCATTTGGGAGGCATCGGGCAGGGAAGACCAGTGATCGGCGGCCCTGGAAGAAGGCATGGGCTGAAAAGCCTGTAAACTTGGGCCTCACTGGCACATGCTACCAGGTGGCCAAGGCTGAGAACCTGGGGGAGCAGAGGTACGTACAGCGGGGCTGTACCTCTACATAATTGGTGCAGTAGACTCCAACTCGGGGTGCCCCCAACCGAACAAGTGGTTCCTAACCTCAGCTGCACATTGGAATCAGCCCAGAGATTCTGCTGTAATTGCTCTGGGCATGGAAATGTCTAAGAGCTCCCAGGTGTCGCCAGAGTGCAGCCAAGGAGAGGCTCGCTGGGCAGGGACGAGCTGGGGCCTGTGTGCCCGCTGCGTGGACAAGGCACTCTCACAGCACGCCCCGCCAGCCCCGCCCCACGAGGCCACTGGGACAGCTGGGTGAAGCCTGGGACCACAGCAGGAAACGCCAGATGTAAGTATGATGCTGATGACATGTCTCTCTAACCCAGCTGAAACCACTGAGGTGGCGCAGGAAAAGCCAGGAGCCAAAACGATAAAAGTTGATGCATCCTTTTCTTATCATACATCAGGGCTTCTACATCAGTTGGCGGGATAAACAGGAGCCTAAGTTAGCTACAGTCATCTTGTTTGGATCAGATCACCAGGCACACAGGGGACGAAGGGGACACCACTGTCCCCTTCCTGGTGGGTGGGACCCAAGTGTCTTTACCAGGGCTCAAGTTTACCAGATCACCAGATCCTGTGGGAGTCGGTTTGTGGGAGGACCGGTTTCTATCAGAGGAAGCAGATGCCGCTGTGTCTTACCAAGGGGAGACATCTCCGTCAACGCTCACATACCTCTTTGGGGACCTAAAGGGCAGGAGAAAAGAGCAGGTCACCTGAGGGTGCCGCAGGGCTCCCTTTGTACCTTTGCCTCCCTCCACACATCTGGCACACAGACTGTGCCGTCCTGGGCCACTGGGAAGAAGCCCGTGCTAAAGTGAGAGCATCTCTGAAACTGGAAAGTCATTGGTGAATTTCAAGGCCATCTGTGGACGACTGAGCCCTAGAAATCTGAAAGAAAAAGAAACGGTTCTACTTTATTTTCTTATTGTATAATCTACCAGGATCCCAGTTTTTTTAGGAGTGCTAACCTTGGGGTTTAAATGAGAACTAACATCTCACGGACTTACAGACCTGGCCTCCAGATCGAGGGCTTGGCCAGAAAGGCATCTCACTCAACTTGAGACAAAATTTAATCACCATTGGCTTTAGGGATTGGTCCAGGAAGAGGCACGAGACCCAAGCTGAGCCCATCAGAGACTTCTCTAGGATTTTCGAATTGAAACTAAGGGAAGGGGCCCCTTTTTTTACATGGGTGATATTAAGGAGATTGTGCAGAAAGCCAGAGCAGGAAGATGACATTGATAGAGGGGAGATGTGGAGAGAAAGGTTCCTGAGAGCAGGCACGCCCCCTGCCCCAAGCATCTCTGTCCTTCCCTGGGTTTGGTTCCATGAGCTGGTAAATTCCTTTTTCACTAGCCTGGGTAGAGTTAGGTCCTATTATTTGCAACTGGAAATGGTGATACCCACAGAAGATCTCAGATGCAGAGTGGGAGGCCTCCCATGCCCAGGTAGAGAAGAGGATTTAATCCCACCTTGTCCTTTTCCCATCTTTGCCCCTACCAAGTAGGCTCTTTTGACCAGAAGAGCAGGAAGGGCATTGTTTGTGGCTTAGGTCCATGGGCAACTGCCAACTCTGAAGGAAAAAAATTAGGGAATTTTTTCATCAGCTGGCATCCGTACTCTGGAGCTCCCATTTATAATTGGCAGCAGAGGTAGAAAAGTCTGGGGTCACTGTCACTTCTCTAACTGTGTCTAAAGCTAAAATCCCACACGCAGAGGCCCTAGATGTCTGGGAGAGCAGAGGTCCTCAGGGGATCCGCCTCCCAACCGCCTTCGCCCCCTCAGCAAGGACTCTCTCAACCACCTTCCGCTCGCCCCACCCACCGCCTCGGCCGATATGCTCTGAACCCACTGCCAAAAGCCCCCGGGGCTGGAACTGAGCCCGCCAGCCAGGCCTCGGGGGCACAGGTCCCCGAGCAGCAGCATCCAGGCAGGAGAGCAGGCCAGCCCCGTGCACGGATGGGTGGCAAGGGACTGTCACCTTTGAAGTGCAGAATCCTGAATGCAAATGACCAGCCTGCCTGGTAGGAGCCTGTTATCACAGGATGATAACAGCTGCGAGAGAGGAGGCCAGACCAGCAGGGCTCCTTAGCCTTTGGGAGTTTCTGGCCGCTCCTCAGTGTCCAACCTCAAACCAGATGCCAGTTTGCAGACAGTTAAAGCCAGAGGAGGCAGTTCCAGGGGTCAGAGAATGGTACCCCCTCCAATCCCTACACTCCCTCCCTCAAACACCAGGTGCTTTCCACAACCCCGGGCACTGCCTGCACCCTCAGACACTTGCTACAGTGCTGTACACCGCCCTTACCCTAACTTTAAAGTGGCTTGTGTTCACAGACATCACACTCTAAATTACATGCCTCTGGCTATATGAAGAAGGTCCACGGATCACATACATGGAGTTATTTTATAAGCAGCTGTAAACAGATGTCTGAAAAATTAACATGCTGTGTATGTCATTTATGAGAGCAAACGCCATGCCCACAAAGCTATTTCCGTGTGTCAGCTCACGTCCCATTGAAAGAATCCTTTGCTCTGGTAGAGGTAGAAGGTAGAAGGTAGAGCCCATGGATGGAGAGCTGATGGCCACAGTCCCTATGCAGCCCACCCTTTGGCCGTGCCCACCTACTGCCTGCTCTCCAAAACTGTCACTTCCTCTCCAGCTGTCAAGAAGCACATGGCGTCCCCTATGGCTGGTACGTTCTCCCTCGTCCACTTTTGAAATCCTGCTCATGTTTTGACACCCTGGTCAAAGTCTCCTGCTCCACGAAGCTATCCCTCTCTGATGAGACCTCAGCCCACCGCGCTGGTCCCCATCACAGCAGATCTGACCTGCCCCGTAGTCAGTGGAGTGTGCGTGTGGTTTTCCCCTCTAGATTGTGAGTGCCCTGAAGGCAATAACCTGGTGCTATTCCTCTGTATCTCAGCTTTCAGCAGGGTAGCTGGCATGTGGCAGATACACACTAAAGACATGTCAAATTGATATGTGTAGGCTAAGTGCTTTCTGGGTTTTTTATCCCTATAAACAAAGAATCTGGTTTGGTGCTACTTACACTGGAGGTGCGGGGTGGAAGGGCTAATCTGGAGTAGGATTGGAGCTTATTTACTTGAAATTCTTTTCTCCAGTCATCAAGCAGCAATTATTTTCCAACTCCCATTCCTCCAATACAAAATACACATGCACACACACACACACACACACACACACACTAAACTCTAAAGCCCTAAGTTCCAAAATAAGAGAAAGAAAGGGGCTGGAGGTCATATGAGCTTGACAATTGCACTTTTCCTTACTGGTTTCTTACTACAATACTTCTTTGTCATGCAATAATTTATGCTGAGATGTTAGGCCTCCAGCCAGCTCTTGGTCTTCTGATTAGAATTGTGTTTTTCCCAAGAAATTCATTTTTAACAAAATTCTATAAAAACAACCACCATGAATCCCTCCAGAATTTGTTATAAAAAAGTCTTTGTGGATTCCAAATTCATCCTGGCTAGGCTTGTCAAGACCCAAAAGTCTTGCTCTAACCTATCTGTGAGGGTATGAAATCTACAGAGGGGTTGTTACCAGGGCAAACTGGGTATTGAGCCAGGCACTATAGCCTGAGCCCAGAGCCAGCTGTGACCTTCAGTCCAGAGACACCAGAACTAAAAATGACCTGTGGCTCCTTTCACCCCAGCCCATGCCTTGTGTGTCCCAACAAGCATTTCAAGGTTGCCTAGGGAGAAAGAGGGTGTTTGTCATTGGCTCTCTTCCCCCACTCTGTGATGTCCTCATACTCCTTGTGTCACCTTCTTGGCTCCTGACCCCTGAGAAGCCTATACCTGGAAAGAGTCTAACAAGTGTATTTACACTGAACCTTCAATGACAAGCAAAGTTTAATGAACTACACATCTCAGTGTTAAAAATAGAGATTTAAGCCAGAGGAATGAATCTCTAATTGTGGAATTCAGGCCTCAGTAAGGCCACTAAGAAAGGCAATTTGGGAAGCAAGGAAAATGCTTGATTAGGAACATGCAAACAATAAGAAAGATGCACTTCAATTGCCGGCCAAAATATTCCAGCCAAAGACATCAGGTGTGCCATGATGGATGGCCCCAGCTCAGAGTACCTTGTAGACAGCGTAGCCGATGCTGAGCAGGCCCTGTCCCATCCTCTTCTGTCTCCTGCGATTCTTCTGCATCAGCCCCAGCAGCACCGTGCAGCAGGCTTCACCGACGCTCTCCTCCTGGTGGTCATCCACCTCGTCCAAACGGATTTTGAACTGGGGATTGGTCCAGTAAGTGGCTGGAAGTCCCCCAGAAGATGGTGGCTCCCCCCAAGGCGGGTGAGGAGGTCAGGAAGAATAGAATAAAAGGGAGGAACTTTGATCATCCCAAGGAAAGCATAACTCTGGCCAAACCGTGCTGGGTAAACAGGCCTTGAGAAGTTTGCTTTACCAGGCCCCCGGCATTTCCTCCTATCTCCCTACCCTGCCCACATAGCAGCACACACACCCCACAGCATTTGGAAATTTTGCATTTGTCCATTTGGTCAGCCGGGGGCTCAAATATGTTTGACTGGGGATATTCAAGGTCCGGTGGTCCCAGGGCTACACGGGGTCCCCCTGGGAAGGAAACTCCAAGTCTCCCTGGGGAAATGGTTAACATCTTCTTGTTCTCAGCTCCTGGCCTGTGAAGATAAACCCAATTCTGGAGGAAGGAGGTCTCCGGGAACCAGCAGGTCCCCGGGGCCAGATGAGGACAAAGTCCAGCGGAGACTAGCTACCAAGGAGGCCTTTCCTAACAGGCTATAAAGACAACCAATCTTGCCCCCCGGGAAGCCCCGTCTGCTGGGCCCCTGCTTCAGATCCCAGCCCGAAGCAGCCGTGATTGGTGACCTGTCCATCAGCCCAGAGGCCCCACTAGATGGCTCAGCAGCCAGTTATCACATATCAGACACACTCCCTCGAGCATCTGTCATTTAACGATGCCCGAGGATTGGGAGATTGGGATTGCCATATATACATCACTAATAAGAAAAAAAATAAATTGTACACTTGAAATATATGCAGTTTATTGTATGTCAATTATATCTCAATAAAAATCCTTAAAAAAAATAATGCCCGAGGAATAATAGTTGGCAGTTGAGCAGCATGCCTGCCACACCACCTACGGATATTTTAAATATGACCTTAAAAAACATCTCTCCAGATAGTGACTGTATACTCCAAGGCACAGAGAGGGCAAACAGGTCGTCCAGGGGCACACAGTAATTCTATGACAGACTGAAGTGGCAGAGAGTGTAATTGAGGAAGACGGGCTTGACGGAAATCTCCGTGCTAGGTGCTCAGCAATTTCAATAATGATGTGCCCAGGGGGAAGAAAGAGGTGGGGCAGGAGGGAGTTCTTAGATCCTCTGAATAAGGGTCCAACTTGATGAAATACCAAGCATAAATAAACAGCATTCACAGGTGACCAGGAGCTGCTGGTTATTATAGTTTCTTAACAATAAAATTACTTATTCAATTCCACCTTCCCAGAACCTCCACTTACAGATCTTTTTTTTTCAATCTAGGGCACAAGTGGGTAGATTTTAAAGCCAAATATCTGTCGATTCCAGGGGAGACAGAGACAATTCTGTAATCTTCTATACTTGCATCATTACCAAAGGGCAGGAACAATCCATCTCTTCCCGACAGCTAGCTGGCGGCACAGATGGGGTAGCGATTTCATGCATACAGATACCGTAGGCACCCCTTACAGTTCCGAGCTCCCAAAATGATCCATGCACATTTCTTGCACATTTTCTAAGAGCTTGCTAATGGTGAGCATATTTTAATTTCTCCCAAATACAGCATTACTGCAAACCCTACATTTTTTGTTTACTCCTTAACAGAGCTAGAAGAAGAGAATGGATCATAAAAATCATACGTCCCGTTTGTATAACACCGCACCGTTTACAAAGCACCTCTAAAAGTGGGTATTATCCCTCCACTTTGGCGATTTGGGAAATTGAAGCCCAGAACAAGGAAATGACCCTTCCAGGGTCCCAGAGCCGTTGGATTGAGCATCTGAGCGACAGTGGCAGGAAAGGACCTCCCTCCTTTCACCTCTGCCACCGAAATGGGAGCTTGGGTTGGATGATGTAAAGAACAAGAGACCCGGTCAGGACCCAGGACTCCACCCATGTGGGATTTTATTCTAATGCTGCTTCCAGGCCCTGAGCACAGGCCTGCAAGGAGCTCTGCCATGAGGACAAGGCCCGGTGCTTACAAGTCTAAGTCAGTTAGCAATGTCAACATCAAACCAGGAGGGACGTGGGGCCTGGGGAGTTGGGAAGTGGAGAGGGTGGGTTTTGCTTCCTTTCCTTTCTCCTTAGAGATGTGGGGTCATTTTTCGGAGTTTCTTCCTCTGGTGCTGCCTCAGCTGATTCGACTTAGGAGGAGCCTATATGTGTAGATATTAGTGATCTCCCGCCAATGGGGAAGGCTGCCCACCTTTAATAAGATGAGGGCCTGGGTTAGTGCAGAGGCAGTGGTTAGCACCAGACTATTCCCACCAGGGAGGAAGCTTGGATGACGCCCAGGGCAGCAGACAGCGGGCATTCACACGCTCTGTGTGTGGCCACCCCTGACCCAGGCTGTCAGGCCCCGCCACCTTCGACTCAGGTGCAAAGAAAACAGCATGGCTGCTCGGATGGATGCGGTCTATGGATACAGCGATGCTGCACCTGTGTCCCTCTAGCGCATCATCAGCCATGTCCCAGGGCGAGCCGGCCTGGTGGGGATGGAGGAAGCCCCAGAAAAGAACAGGAGGCCTTAGTGCAGGGTGCCAAGTGCACAGTTAGCACAAAGAAGAGCAGCCTCGGGGGTAAAAAGCTGAGCCACCAAGGGGTGCCAGGAACCAGAGCACAGAGTACAAAGGCCTTGTCCCAAGATTAACATTTAAGGATGCCCAGCCCGGGGAGGACGAGCCAGAAGGAGGCAGCGTGGCGGCCTCCCACCTCACCTGGGTAGTTCTGGCAGCCGCCGGCGGTGGAGCCCCGTGTCCAGCACCCGTTGAACAGAACCAGGTTCCACTTGTGCACCTCCTCGCTGCTCAGGGAGTCTGGGGACAGGTTGCAGATCTCTAGCCGAGAGAACTGCCTCAAGAAATCCGAAAAAGACATCCTGGGGGCAGAGGGACCGGTGGGCTCTCGGTCAAGAGAGCTAGCTGGAAAAGTGATGGAAGGCATGCCCACCAGGCACAGGACAGAGCAGAGGCCGTGGACTAACTCGAATCTTTTCTACAGCCTACTGTACAAACATGCAGGGGTCACTGGCCACATTCCTCACTAGCGTTGGCGTTGCTATTTTTCTTAGAGAACCCCCTCTTCTATCTAACCAACCAGGCAAAGAAACTGAACCATAAACTGGAGAGACCCTGGAGGTAAATTGAACCAATCCACCACCTCCAAGTCACATCTGTTTAAATCTAACTGGTGTTGAGCTTCCCTGGTAGCACAGTGGTTAAGAATCCACCTGCCAATGCAGGGGACAGGGGTTTGATCCCTGGTCTGAGAAGATCCCACATGCCACAGAGCAACGAAGCCCCTGTGCCACAACTACTGAACCTGCGTGCTAAAGCCCGTGCGCCACAACAAGAGAAGCCACCGCAGAGAGAAGCCTGCGCACCACGACGAAGAGTAGCTCCCACTGGCCGCAACTACAAAAAGCCTGCGCACAGCAGTGAAGACCCAACGCAGCCAATACATTAATAAATAAAAAAGTTTTAAAAAATCTAACTGGTATTAAAGTTGGAGCCTAGATAGGGCCTCTAAGCCATGTCATATTCTTAGTGGTGTCCCTGTTATCTTCCATAGCCCATGAGGGAAGGAAGTGATCTTATTTTGATGCTAAGCTAAATCTTGGACTTAAAGTGATAGAAGCAGTGCTCCTATTTCATTGGAAAGATATGGAAACTGAGGAAGACAGGCTTATAGCTAATCCACCGTTGAGGCCCAGATATCTTGGTTTCAACGCTTTAGACTTACTGGCACAGAGGTGGAACTACACTGGAGTAAAAGCGGGGAGAAGAAAGAAGCCCTCCTGGCCGGGAACCAAGCTGGATTCCTGGAACACCTAGAAATACCTGCCCAGGTGTGAACCAGGAATGAACCCACAACTAAGGGCACAGCCCTCCTGCAGATGACTCTTACCAAAACTCTCCATCCTCAGCTTTCTTGTCCAGCTTTTCTTTCTGCTTGGCATCTATGTAATTCCACTCTGGTGCACTGGGAAAAAAAGAACACAATTTAAAGTTTTTTTAAAGGAAGCACAGGTGATCGTTCCTGAAGGGTTTGCTGCAGTGCAAGCTGTTTACTGCAGCTCAACGTCCCCCTGAAAAATGGGGGAATACCAAAATGATGGCGGGGCGGTGGAGGGTGGGAGGGGGTTGTCATGTGGAGAAGGGCCGGGACTCCGCCGGCACTGGCAGGGTGACCCCAGGCACACGGCAGGACCGCTGTGCCGTGGATTTGCTCTAAGTTCACTCCCCAGGCAAGTTTTACATTCATGTCTGATTCAGCCCCCCAGGCCCTGATCACAGGCTTGGGCAAGTCACAGGGAGGAGCTGCGAGGATGGCCGTCACGGAAAGACCACCTCCTCCCCTTCTCAACGGGTGAGACGTTCTGGCTGATCTATCGGTCTGAGGGGAAGATACTGTGAGAGGGTCTGAGCATCTCTGAGCACATGAACATGGTCCCCTTCCTGAGCCTGCAGAATGACAATCAGGCCCAGTTTTGTGAGAATTTCCCTGAAGTAATGTCACCCTGTGAGGCCTCCTGCTGGCGGCCTTTCTGTGGCAGTACCCACATACTTTGTTCAAATGCCATCTCCAGCTACCTGACCTTTACGAAGTTAGGTTTTCCTGAAATATGTGTGCAATGTCTAAATAACTGAGCAGTATCAAGATCCATCTTTAAAAAGAAAATCCCTTCCCCGAATGCTTTCAGCAAAACATGAAGACCTCCCCTTCCATGCATAAAAGCTGGGACCAAGCCCAGCCTCCCCCTCCAGGAGGGCTCTCAGGATCCCTAAGGATCAGGCAGGGGAGCTCCCAGGGCCTCTTTAATTGATGGAAACAGTCATGGGATCAGAACCAAACCTCAGAATGTGCTTGTTATAAACAAAGATGAGCGGACGAGTTGGAGAATTTGAGATCTGACCTAAATCTCCCAGTTAGTTTTTTGAAACTTAAAAAAAAAAAAGTTTTCATTGAGAGACCCTGGGCTGAGGCTGAGGGTGTTACCTCAGAGACGCAGCGCCCTCCGCCCCCAGCAGCCACACACAAATACCCCAGGCTGCGTCTCCAGATGGGGGAGCCTGCGGGGCTCGCCAGGTGTCGCCTCGCACCCTTGGACCTGTCCCAGCCTGTGAGAGCCTGAGTGGTATCAGGGAAAGGAGACAAAGTCCTATAAGCCCTTTAAGCAGCTTGGGAAACAGCGGCTGCTTAAAATGGCCCAAACTCGGGATTTCAATTTCATTCAGCCATGACATCCTTTTCGGGCAGTTGGCAGAACGCAGGTTTTGGGTTTTGCTCCATCGTAAGCAGTAGAATGAAAAATCTTTAGTACAAGAGTTGATCCGTGGCCCTGGGAACACGTGTTTCTTCATGACACAGACCTGAAGGGAAGTACCACAGTTATGCACCATAATGATATGTGATGGGTTCATCAATGTAATAAAGTTCCTTCCCAAAGCCCTGGTGGCATCACGCCACATGGACAGCAACGTGTAAGGTACACATGAGGCTTAAGGATGTGTTGGGGGGGGCAGGTTGTTCTTACGACCATTCGCATTTCTGGTGGCTCTTCATCAGTGACACTGGCGAACTCTCCACCCCTCTCTGGCGCCAAACTGCCTGCTCCCCGTGCCAGCAGTGCTAACTAGGATGGAAACGGGGCCATGCTCTCTCCATTCCCCTGCACCATGGTGACATCGATTTCCCTGTGCCAGGACACCACGGGAGGCCTCCATGTCCAGGCGCCATCTCTGAATGGCTGCCACTCTCCGCTGTCAGAGGCCTGAGCCCCTTGGGTCATTAATGGCTTTGTCGGGAGAGATCAATACCCGCGCATAATGAGCTCTCGGGGAGCAGGCCCCACTCCCGTTCATCCTCACTGCCTGCGGCAACCAGGGGCTCCTAGGATCCAGTTCCTCTTTCTAAGCGCATGTCTTCTTGGCGCTGAGGGGTTTGGCCTTTGTCAGAGTGACCAGGCTTTGTGGAGTGGAATGAATCCAATCAAGAGTGACGGGTCTCACCTTTAGATGACTGTGGTGGTAGGTAGAAAATAGGCAAACCCTCCGGCACTCAGCAAAATTCCACTGAGCTGCCAAACTTGCAAATGCCAAAGCCGAGCAAGGAATCAGAGACTACAGCTGAGTGGTTTTTGTTTGGCTTTTCCTTGCCTGGAACCATCTAACACTCTTTCCTGAACAGGCTGTGTGATTTGTGGACAGAAAGTGCTGCCAAGTGCACTACACGGAGGGTCCCACAATCGCTGTGTGTTTTGCATGATGCCTTCCTGCACAGGGAGGGGAGCACTAACGGAGGGAAGAAAGAACATACTCATCGCTCCACGCCCCCGTCCACTCCACTTCGCCCCACGGGTTCCGGAGTCTGATCAGCTTCTCCGGACGGCCCTGGAAATCCACCTGCAAGGGCCATACACAAAGGCAACTGAATCGCTGAATCTGTTGCCTTGTGTTCATGTCTGCACCTGAGCGGACTTGCCTTCAATTCCTCAAAGGTCCCTAAACAACCACTTTTATTCTCTTTTACCACATGTTTTCAGGTCTTAGCTTACTGCTCTGTTTTTCACAATCTGGTTGAATAAATAGTGAGTCCAGCACAAAAACAAATATCTGCTTTAACTTGGATTTAAATTTTATAGTTCTAAGACTAACTCAGTTCTTAGTATTTGAGACCTATTGATAATAAATGCCCTCCAACAAATATTATACTAAAAGCAGAGTAGTTAGCATTTCGTGAGCAGGTACTAGGAACCAGGCATGGAGCTGGGCCTTTCAGATGCATTCTTACCTCATTTAAACCTCACGATAATCCTATAAGCTGGGTGCTGTTATTGTCTTCATTCTGAAGTCTCTCAAACCTCGGAGGCCCAGAGAGACTAGATATACATATATGTATAACTGATTCACTTTTCTGTACACCTGAAACTAACACATTGTAAATCAACTATATTCCAATAAAAATTTAAAAAAACAAACAAACAAAAAAGCCTCTGACACCCAGCCAGAAGGGTTGAGTTATCCAAGATTACCTAGTTAGTAAGTAGTAGATGGAGGACAGTCACCCAGGCAATCTGTCTCAAAGCCCATAGTGGGAAATCCACACATCCGCCTTCCCCTGCTGTCTGTGAACACTCACCAGGAGCCCCCAGGCATGCACTTGCAGACACGCACAAACATGCTGAACTGTTCTGTCTTCAGTGTCTGACCTTCCTTTGTATCCTCCATATGCCCTCACCCGATGTTTACACAAACGTGCCCAATTCATATTTGGGAAGTGACTACATGAAAGGGCATATTTGTGAAACACAAACACACGTAGTGAATATCCACACCTTTTTAATAAATAACAAAAACTGAGACAACCGTTGCATTTCCCTTTTTGCCTTGGCCATTGGGAAACCCAAAACAAAATTAATTTCTCAACAGGAGCACTGTCTTTAGCCTAGATTGCCTGGTGTATTTTACCTTTGTTGTACGGTTTTATTGTAAACCCCTGCACATCCTTTTTGGAAGTAGGCAGACTATAGTAAATAGAAATAATGAAAAGTTTAGCCCATACTTTTCTCCTTGGGTTGCAGAGTAAGGAATACCTGTGTCCCTTCCCACTATCATACCCCACGTTGAAAGTTGGAGTGGGTATTATTGCCTTTTTCGCTTTGGGGATCTTATGGGTCTCCACTGCTTTACCTGTACAAACATGCTTCTTAGAATGCATGTAGACGTAACTGGCAATTTCTACAACTTTGCTCCAAAACCTTGTCCCTCTTCCTGGCCACATCTCAGAGGAAAGCATGCATTTAGTTAGAATGAGAGCTATAGCTCAGAGAGGTTATGTTATCCGTCTCTGAGTGGGTAAGAGGCAGAAGGGCCCTTGTAATGAGCAAGAGCTGAGTGTGGGTGGGTGTCAAGGGCTCTGTGCAGCCAGAGATGCTGCACCGCTGCACCTGAGCAAGGCAGGGAAGTGCTAGGTGGTGATTCCCTCTGTTTTGCTAAGGATGCCCGGGATTTACGGTAACATCATTACGCATTACACTCTGGTCTCCACCTGCCCAGCTGTACCTCTTCAACTCCGGTGACAGAGTATGCATGACTCTTTACCAGCTTCTGTCTGGTGATGGCTTCTGCTTCGGCTGCACTGGAGACCTGAGAATCAACACTCATCAGAGGAATATAACAGAATCTAGAGTCTCCATGACATAACAGTCACAATGTCCAGGATACAAAAAAAAAATAATAATAACAACAACAACAACAACACAAGGCTCCTACGGTTTCTGAGTTTGAGACCCACTCCAGTTCCTACCCATTAATTAGGGCTTCCCACCAGTCCCACGTGCTAGGGACCAATACGTCAAGGGATTGCCCTGTATGTCCCAGACTCTGCTCTGGCCCAAAGCCTTCCCAGCCTCTAGCCCCCTGTCGGGTCCCTTCTGTACTACACATGGGGTGGGGGAGCAAAGAGAAGCCATCCCGGCTCACATCAATGGAACAGGCCAGCAGAGACCCAGCGCAGAGGGCCTTCCGGATGATCAGAAACAGACTGGCTGGTGGCTTCTTCAGGTTATAAAACTCAGAGATGCCACCTGTGAAATCCTCAAACCCCTCCACTGTGGACCCTCCAGCAAGAGCTTCATAAGAACCATTGAGCCTGTTGGGGAAAAAAAAGAACATGTACATCATCAGCCATTAGCAACCCCAGCGAGGGGACCACGTGGGATGGGATGGGGGCGGTGCTAGGACACGGTGTGGTCTGGAAGGTACAGGAGGGCCTTTGCCAATTTTGTCTGTGGGCCAGGGAGGGGCTTAGGCACAGTTTCACGCGACCAGCTCAGCACTTTGCCAGGAGTGGATCTCAGATCACCTCTCACCAAGCCACGCACTCTTTTAAAAACCAAAGTGCAATCTTTCCAGAGCTGCCCTTGGCTCTTGGGTTTCTGGGAGTTGGAGGCATGGGTAGAGATGAGGGGGACCCTCTCTCAAGGCTGAGAGACATCCCTTGGGGCTTGCTTTGGGAATAGGGCTGGGAGGGAACAGGAGTGGCAGAAAAGGGTACCAGTCAAGGAAACAGTCAAAGAACCCCAAAGAAGACTTTGAACATTGAATGCCAGTGAGAAGGAGAATGACTCCTGAACAAAGGGTAGAGACCTTGATGAGTTTGGTATCTAAGTATATTTGCTTTATAATCTGTCATCATTCTTTTAAAAATTCACACTGACCTAAGAACTGACCCTGGGAGTTTTAAAGAGGACAAAGCATCAAGAAGCTACATGATGGTCGCAATTCACACATTCTTGTGGGACAAAGTTGAGCTTTTAATGCCTAGCCCAAATTTCTGTTTCTCTTGGTTACTGGGGGATACTGTACATGGGGGTCCAGGTGCTGGGAAAGATGGGCTCGGCACCCAGAGTCTGGGGAGGGTCAGGGAAGATCCTCCAGGGAGACTACGGAGTCTCCCAGCTCCTACCTGCCCCACTTACTTAGCGTAGGCCTTCTCCAGCAGTGCGCTCCAGAACTCACTGCCTTCTTCAGAGTGCAGGAAGAGCAGCTTCCCATGCTTGGTGGGCAGCCTGTCATCCACGACCACCTCCACCCACTCTCCATACTGCCAGAACTAGGGGAGGAAAACACAGCACCCGCTCACAGGGATGGGCTGAGAGGAAGAGTCAGAGTCCTCAGTGGACCTCAGAAGGCGCCTCTGTGCTGATCAATGTTCCAGCCTTGGACCTTCAGTGAACTCCTTAAGAGCAGGATCTGTGTCTCACTTATCCCTGCCCATAGGAGATGCCAGTGAAAGCGGGAAACATCGAGTCCAGTGGCTGAGTTTGTGGATAAGAAAACCTGCATCACACAGTGGCAACAGTGGGTGACTCAGGCCCACATCTCCTCACCCTCACTCCAAGGTGCTTCCCTCAAGGCCACATGGCCTGGGGGAGACGGGAGGGGATGGATGTGTGGATGATTAGATGGGCATGTGAAAGCAATGGTTCTCAAACTCAAGCATGCATCAGGATCCCCTGGGGGGGGGTGTTAAAACCTAGGCTACTGGGCCCCAAACCCATATTTCTGATTCTTGGGTGGGTCCCAAGACTATGGAAAGTAATGTCAGGGACTGTGAACATGGCAGGATACCTGAAAATGAAAGATTCCCGCATAGTTCTTCTGGAAGTTCTGGTCCCTGGGGACCACGCGGTACAGCAGCTCTTCATTCAAGGTGAGGGAGGCAATGGCCGCCAGAAGCCAGCAGTCACCTGTGTGGTGTCATGGAGGACACACACTGGTCAGGCCAGGCCCGCAGGGTCCCTGCTTTCTCTGACCCTCACTGGTCGTTCAGTCTACAGTCACATGACCCTCTTCTAAGTCGCATAGTCTGGGACTCTCCTCCTCCAGCGTCTGAAGGTCCTGCTGCCTCCTTGGAAGTTCTCAGCTCCTCCCTTCTCCTTCCCTTCCGCCCCTCACCCCCCTCACGCTGACCATTCCGCGTGTCCTAAGCTCTCAACCAGTGGAGCAGAAAGTGGAAAGAAAGAAAAGAAGAAGCAAAAATCTTCCTCTTTGATTCCTTAATAGCAACTTTGAGAAAACATCTGATTGGAGGAAACATTGAAGCTATTTGGCCAGCCCGGGGTGTGTGTGTGTGTGTGTGTGTGTGTGTGTGTGTGTGTGTGTGTGTGTGTGTGTGTGTGTGTGTGTGCGCGCGCCCCTTGCTCTGCTTGACCTTGGATAACACAGAGTTGCCTCTTCGTGTCTGTTGGAGGACGGCCCTTTATGTTGCAGAGCTCACCATGACAGCCTTGACGTCTCATTGCTCATAACACTCCTGAGATATTGATTAGCATGAAATTATCATAGGTTTAGGCAGAAGAAACAAGAATCAAGAGAGGTTAAAAATGCTAGGGCTTAGTGTTGGTCACTTTGGAGATCCAAGTAAATGCAGAAGAAAACAGAAAACCCTTTTCCATACAAGTCTGGACCCCCTAGAGCCATGCGCCTGAGCAGTGCCTCCTTGGAAGGCACCATTATCCCCCGTGGTGTCAACTTCAAAAGATTAAGCACAGCCCCAACACCCCTTCCTGACCTTAGCATCCAGTGGTGGATGTATCATCCTAGAATTGATGTAAATTTGTCTCATATCCATTCATAGGCTTATTATACACCAGGCTCTGAGATTTCAATGTCCTTACATGTGCTGCTCACCATGTGAAGGAATATTTCATCTTACTGGTCCAACAGCTGCCTCTTTCCAGTTTCACTCCAGAGCCCTACCTCTAGGAGTCCAGGGTTTGGTGACAATTTTCTCCCATTCCTATTTCAATCAAATGGCTCCAAAATCCAGCCTGTGTGTCTCAGCCTTCACCTAGTCCACAGAAAAAATCTGAATCTCTTCAATATATCTTCAGATAGAAGCCCCTTCAACCTTTCAGAGACCCTCTGAGGACCTCATCTAACTCTGTTTTCTTTCAATGCTGCGGCGCAAGTTGCATACATAGTCCAGGATGAACACACCATGGTTCTCTCAGACTCGGGCTGCCTGAGCAAGTAGTCAGTAAACTGTGACCCAGGAACCCACCTCCAAGGATCCACCATCTGCTGAGGACGGCTCCGTTACCAGGTCATCCTAGAAAGCCCTTTGCTCCGTCTGCCCTCATCTCTCCTAACAAAGAGATTCATGATTTGGTCCCCAACTAATTCCTTTCCCTCTTCCTTTCCCCGACTAGCTCATATATTCTCTCTCACTCCCTCTCTCACACACAGTTACTTTTTGAAGAGATTTTCTGATCCAGAAGGCAGCCTCGTTCCCTGCCTCCCATTCTCACTGACAAACGCCCTCCTCCCAATGGCAGCAAGGCCCCCAGGTCGGACCAGACCCGGTAGCTGGAGGAGATAAGAATTGGTACAGCAGGCACGGGACTGCGGCTTCTCACTGAAGCAGACTAGAGGGGGGCAGTACCTCATTCAAAGGCAACTTCCAAAGATTAGATACAATAACAGCATTTCCTCCTCTCACTCCAGCCTTCTTCCTGTTAACACCTGTGATCACCTCATGCCTCCGCTCAAAAATCTTCAACTTCCTCTGTTGCTTAAGGACAAGGTAACTAACAGAGCATCAAAACCCTTCACAATATGCCTCCACCCTACTTCCCCAGCCTGCCTCCTGCTGTCCTCCCACCGTGAGGCTGATCATTAATTGAACTCGGATCTGCACACACCACGCCCCGGTCTTTTCCAGCACACGCTTTCACTCATCTGTCCCCTCGGCTTGCAGAGTCCTTGCTGCAACATCACCCCTCTCCCCTCCGCCACGAAGCCTTCCCTGATGCTTCTCATCCTCTAGCCGCAGGTCACCTCTTTTTCTTTGTGTTTCCTAAAGACCTGGTTTATACCTCTCTGCACGCAAAGCTGCTTCCCAGTCCAACCCCAGACCCACCTCAGTCCCCGTGTGCTCCCTCCTCAGAGCCCCCAGCACCTTCCTGGGCCATATGAAGAAGCCTGTCTCTCCCCCAAGTCCTCTGCAATCTCTTCCTGCAGAGCAGGGATGTGGATTCCCCATCCTGGCATCCCCAGCAGGTGGCTGACACATAGTAGGGGCTCAATGAATGTTTGATGAATAAAAAAATGTGCAGAGAAAGACAAATATCATATGATATCACTGATTCGTGGAATCTAAAGCATGACACAAATGAACCTATCTACAAAACAGAAACAGATCCACAGGTATAGAAAACAAACTTATGGTTACCAAGGGGGAAAGGCGGGTGGCATAAATTAGGAGTTTGGGATTAGCAGATACAAACTACTATATATAAAATAGGCAATAAGATCTACGATATAGCACAGGGAACTATAATCAAAACTTGTAATAAACCATAATAGAAAAGTATATGAGAAAGAATATATATATATATATATACATATATATATATATATATATATAACTGAAGCACTTTGCTGTACACAAATATTGTAAATCAACTATACTTTAATAAAAAAAATAAAAAAGACAAAAAACTTTTTAAATAAATATGTGACCAAATGAATCAATGACATATTTTGTTCTCGTGCAAATGCCCGACAGAACCTCCATGTCTGCACCTCAATCTCCCTGGTGGACGGAGAGGTGGAGCCCAATGAGGACACGCACTGAACCTGACAGAGTCCACCTCCGCCAGCATCAGGGGCCTCTGCCTCTTGAGCTCGGGGGCAGAGGGAGATAAGGAGCACAGCAGAGGCGCAGGCCTCTAGGGAGGGGGCGGGGGACTGGTCAGCAGCTCTCCCTGGGGCAGGTGGCCTCTCACAGAGATGAGAGCAGCACCTGCCTCATGAAGAAGTGCAGCCCTGGTTCTCTTCTGATACCAACATTCTTGCTCCCAGACGGGATGCTTTCAACAACTCCCCCAAGAATATTCCTTAGACATCACAAACCATGGCACGGGAACAAAGTGTCCTTCAGTGGCTGACATCAAACGGGGCTGCCCAGTGGGAGGAAAGTTTCATTTTTTTCTTCATCCGCCTCCTTCCTGACATTTCCCGGGGTCCCCCTGTCTCTCATGACCAGCACAGAGCTGCGAGGAGATGCAGTGGGTACGCGGGCTTTGGGATGCCTGCCAGGGACTCCGTAAGGTGTGAATGCACTGTCGTCACAAAGATGCTTTCTCTAAGGCACAGATCCAAACAAGCGTGTTCCTCTTCTGAGCGTCCTCTTGGGAGGATGGACATTTATGCTGTTGCTCAAAACATTTCAGATATGTGTTTGGGGATCTGCCTGGATGCCTACACACATTGATCATGTTCTCCTCCATGGACACACAGCTTGGATCTCTGAGCATAATTTTAAGTTCCAAAAGCAATCAAGACGCTTTTGGATCGAAGTTTGGTAGTGAATAGGTGAACAGAAAAAGCTGGGAAAGAATCTTCTTTTTTTTAAATGTTACTGGAGTATAGTTGCTTTACATTGTTGTGTTAGTTTCTGCTGTACAGGAAAGTAAGCCAGCTATGTGTATGCGTATGTCCCCTCTTTTTCTCGATTTCCTTTCCATTTAGGTCACCACAGAGCATTGAGTAGAGTTCCCTGTGCTATACTGTAGGTTCTCATTAATTATCTATCTTATACATAGTATCAATAGTGTATATATGTCAATCCCAGTCTCCCAATTCATCCCACCCCAAAGCTGGGGAAGAATCTTGATGGACAAGGCCCTCCTCCCCAGCTACCTTCCATTGAGGGCGGGTCCTAGTTAGAGTGCTGGCCAACCAGAAACCTGGAGGGGGCCCTGTGTCACTGATCTCACGGGAAGTCTGTGACCACCTGAGCTTTGTCCTCCTATGCCTTCTTCAGGTTATATACGTAATGGGTTTAACATTTATTAAAGTAGTAAACTGATTTATTTTTTTACTCCACTCAAGTAATGGTCCCCTCAAACTCCCCACCCATCGCATCAGCAGGCTTCACGGCTCCTAGTAAACAGCAGGCAGATCGCAGCCAGCACAATGACGTTTTCGCTCTGCTCTGTCAAAAACACATTTTAAGCCAATCAAGAAATAATAATCCTGAGTCAGATTTTCTTAAAAAAAAAAAATCTCTAAATTCAAAAATTCCATTTACATGTTACAATCAAAGCTTGATGATCTAAACACCTAAGGTTATGGTAAGCCCTAGGTAACAAGAACTTGGGCTATTACTTAAGAGAATTTTCCAAACACCAAGGGAGGATGTGGAGATGCTTCTGGGCTACAGGGAAGAGAGAAGAGGGAAAAAAAGAGAAAAGGCCAGACCTTGGAACCACTGCCATCGCCCCTATTCTACCTTGAGGTTGAACAACGGCCGGAATAGGAACAATAGCAAAACCACAGAGAGTTTAAAGAGGAAACCAAAGCAGAGAGGATTCATGCCCCGCTTCCCACGGGGGACACGGGGAACAGAATACAAATGACAACGCGGAGCGCTCAGGCAGAGAGATGGTGAGAGAAAGTGGTAAAGAGCGCCCCCAAGTCTCCCTCTGCCGTCAGATGGTGACCGAGCTGAGGGCAGGGAGGAGAAGGCAGGTCAATCCCACTGCAGAGGCCATGGCGACCGCATGGCCCAGGGCCAGGCTGCCGTGTGACAGTGCACTGAGGCGGGCCTGGGCCAGCCAGGGAAGGTCCACTGGACCCCGACAGCACCAGCAGAACAGAGCACACCGCACGCCAGTCCCAGGAGACCAGTGGGACCGAGAAGACAGCAGCGGGCGCCCAAGGGCCAGCCACCCTTCTCCCATAGCCTGGAGGACACTCGGCCTTTCCTTCCACGCGGGTGCCATCCTGGGATGGCCGGAGAGGGGTCAATCTTGAAGAAGCAAGAAACTCCCCAAATAGAGTGATTGAAGGAGGGACGTTTATGCGAAAGAGACAAGAACCCAAACAGGCAGAGGCGGAAATACCCTTTATTGGGTAGTTGACATTTCCCTCCCCGTCATGGTCGGTGGAAACGGGGGCTCCGCTGCAAGCCGAGAGCAGCCGAGGGGGATAACGAATGCCCTGATGATTGCACATCTGCATGTACCGCAAAGAGGCTGACCTGCTAATGTGTGCTTGTTTTCTAAAAATCCATCTTTAATGTTTTGTCACAGCTGAGGCCTCCTTTATCCACTCTTTGCTGTAAGGCGGCTGCAGTGTTTTATACTCAGGCTGCTATTTTCACTCTGCACATTAGTGCCAAGCAATCACCGAAGCCTCCTGCCTCCCCTCCCTCCCGCGGGTGAACATGCCTTTTCCAGCCCTCGGCATTCAATTCCTGCCTTTTTGACTGAATTGAAACACAAACACACACACTTGCAGCCATTCTGGCTTTGTGGACAATTCCTCTCTCTCTGACTGGAGGCAGGCAGTGGGCTCATGTTTTCATAAACCCCACCATAAAATGCTTCCCTGAATGAAATCACATGGGTAGGAAACTGGCAGATGTGATCTGAAAATCCATACTTTAATTACCAGCAAGAAAGTCTCATGCCTTAGCCCATTTTGCAATTGATAACTTGAATAGGAAGAGATAAAATGGCATATATTAATACTGTATAAGACTAAAACCAGATCAAGAACTTAGAGCTGCTATCCTAGTTAATAAAGCTCCTATAAGTTTGGGATTAACAGATACACTACTACCGTGTGTGAAATAGACAACAAGGACCTACTGTATAGCACAGGGAACTGTATTCAATAGCTTATAATAACCCATCATGGAAAAGAACCTGAAAAAGAATACACACACACACACACGTATGTATGTATAACTGAATCACTTTGCTGTACAACTGAAACTAACACAACATTGCGAATCAACTGTACTTCAATTTTAAAAAGGGAAAAAACATTAAAACTAAAAAAAATTAAATTAAATTTAAAAGCTCCTATAACACAGTGTATCCAGCTGGAGCAGGTTTCTCTAACTGAGCACCGCTGACACTTTGGGTTGGATAAATCTGTGTTGTGGGCCGTCCTGTGCACTGTAGATGTTCAACAGCATCCCTGGCCTCTACCCACTAGATGCCAGGAGCGCCTGCCTCCCAGCGTGACAACCTAACATGTCTCCAGATACTGCCAAGCATCCCCTGGGGTGGGGGATGGGGTATCCTTCCCCACATCGAGACCTCAAGAACCAGAACTTCCACAGTAAAATCAGGGGTTGGGGAGAGTCTGCATTGGATGGGGGTTAGACAAGACTTTGCATAAGTCTCCAGTTCTCAACAATTGCTCAGTGTGAAATGTCAGTGACGAGGATGGGAATGATGTTTCTTTAGTCTATTACTCCTAGGGTCTTCTGGGAGCCACTTTCTGCTTCCCCCTTCCTTCTCTCATTCCTGTCTTCCCTGGTTAAAGAAAATTGTAACAGCCAAAGGAAGGCCCTGACTCGCTCCTTAAGGTCCCCACCAAAGTTAGAGCAGGTGTCATCTTACCCAGCTGCCAGCGTTCGTTGGGCTCAGGACCCTGGAGTTAGCAAAAGTAGATTCACGCCCACCCACCTGGAGATTGGGAAGAGTGACCGTCTGAGCCTCTGAGCTATATCTATCATTCTTCTTTCCCTGCAAAACATGCAGATGTCAGCCCTCACTTCCTCAAGCAGAGGCAAAGCTAGCCATTTCTGAACACGGACGACATCAGTTCCACTGAGTCCCCCCAGCCCCATCCCTGCGGCCTCTGGGGCCAGCTTCCACCCCACAGACACCCCCTGCCCTCTCCCAAGGTTTAGCCCTGGAGCACAGATGCCCACCAGCCTTGGAGACGTCTGGCTCCAGCTCTGCGATGGCCTTTTGGCGGCCTCAGGGCCCTGTTTACTCTGAGATTACTGTTACCTGCTCCCCCAGGCCACATTACTGCCTGGAGCAGTGCCTGCCCAGGCTGGCCTGGCGGTGCTGTGTTCACACCCTTGCATCCCAGCAGAACCCTCCAGTTACATTTCAGTCCTCCTCAGATCATTTAGTAAATCTCCCCCATCTTGTACCAGCCTCCGACCCTCCTTGGAAAACATATATTTGGGAGGTTCCCTTCCTTCAGGTTTGGGGAATAGTTCTTGTATATCATCATCACTCACCAGCACTTAGCAAGCATTGCTTGCATAGGACACTGGGACAAGAGAGATGTAAAAGGCATGATCCCTGCCCTTGGGGAGCCAACAAGCTTAGAGAAGTGAAAATAACGTGGCCCTCAGAAAGACTGGGTTTAAATTCTCAGGCCCCAACTTTGCTGAGTGACCTGCAGCAATCCCTTAACTCTTTTGATGCTCAGTTTTCTAAACTGTAAAATGGGTTTGTACCTTGGTTTATTGTACAGGATCATTTGAGCAAAAACTTATTTGTAAAAAGAGAGATGTTTTAAAATACACATAGGGACTTCCCTGGTGGTCTAGTGAGTAAGACTCCACCCTCCCAATGCAGGGGGCCCGGGTTTGATCCCTGGTTGGGGAACTAGATCCCACATGCATGCCACAACTGAGAGTCCGCATGCCACAAGTAAGAGTCTGCGTGCCGCAACTTAAGATCCTGAATGCCACAACGAAGATCCCATATGCCACAACTAAGACCAGGAGAAGCCAAAATAAATAAATATTTCAAAAAAAAAAAAGAATATACATAAATATCAACCTCTAGTTGGGTAGAGAGGACATCAGGATATAAAAAAATCTAAGAGATGCACACGGATGTACATATAACAGTAGACATATTCTTGGAGGGCCTCTTGAACATCTTGATCAACGGTGCCCTATGGATAAGCCAGCTTCTCTCCACCCCAACCCCACTTGCCCATACAGCTTCAGGGAGGGCAGAGCGGGATGAGCAGGAAGAGGTGGGCTTTGAAACTCCAGAGCAAGGACCAGGGGCCCGAATGGGGTGAGGTGAGCCCAGGGGACAGGGCCTCTTGGGCCCTCCCTAATTGGGATTCAGAGAGAAAACCACTGTGGGGAGAAGTTTTGCACACAGAGGGAGAGGGCAGCCTCCACAGAATTAAGAGCATGGTGAGCCGTGATGGACAGAGATGACTTGAGCTCCCCTACGGCCTCAACAAATAAAGGACAGAGGCCACCAGTGTGATGCCAGCAGAAGGCAGGGCAGGGAGCAGACCGACCACCCCTCAGCAGACGTGGCCAGTGTGCACACGAGGCCCCGCCGGCCGGGCCTCCAGCAGCATCTTGGGAAGGAGAGGGCAAAGGACGAGAATCTGGAAGACTAAACAGTTACCCAAAAGGGACCAAGTTACGCCAAAAAAGACTGTTTCAGCTACTGTGTTGGACAAAGTTTTAAGCTGAACTGGACTAAGTTTAGTTCCCCACTTCCCCAGGCAGGGCTCCTGAAGAGGATCAAAGCAGCTTTAGATCCCAGACATGGGCTAAGTGCCAAACCCAGGGACTCCAGAGAAGCTGCCTGACATGAGCTTTCAGAAAGTCTCCCACGATAAGTGATAACTGTCCCCTCAAAAGGGACAATTCCAGTGGCCTTCCAGTAACCAGGGCCAAACAGACGCCTCAGTGCCTCCTGGAATAGTAGGCGGGGGCTCTCAGGCTCTGTCTGCAGTGGCCTCCTTCTCTCAGACAGCCTCTGAGTCAAAGGAAACGCGTCCGGGAACAGGTCGCACTCACAAGGCAAACATGAGCCCCTACACCTGGGCCTGCTCTGCCCAGGTCCGTTCATTGCTCCCCCTCCTGCTCCGAGTCACTTGTAAAGTGCCCGTTCCCTGAACCTTCTTGGAGCCTGCAGATGTATTCTGGGCTAATGGACCCTGATAAATCCTGCCAAATCCTGAAGTAAATTAATCCAGTGGTCTCTGGGCAGGGTGAGTTCTTACAAAATGGAGATGAGAAAAAAAAAAAAAAAAAAGGCATCCCAGGATCAGCCCTTCACCCTCCAAGAGTTTCCCTAAAATCATATCACATAAGCACCCCTCCTCCAGCTAATGTCCCCCCAGCAAGGAGCGTGCCTTCCTACATTTGAACCTTTCAGGCTCTGCACCGGGTAAAGCGGGCATTTAATCCCCACTTCCCAGATGTGTAAAGTTGAGGCCCCGAGCAGCTTCGTGAGCTCTCAAGGTCAGTCAGAGCCAAGTCTAGTCCAGCAGGATGAGTAGCTCGCTGTCTTCCCACACCCTGCAGAGCCCTCAGAAGCCGAAGCGAATGGGATTATCCCACCATATGAGATAGTGAGCCCCAGGTGCCTGGGCGAGACCACCGTGAAATTTCAGGAAGCTTCTCTCCTCCCCACAGGCCACACCCAGCTTCCCCTTAGCCTGTCCTCATCCTCACTCTCCGTGTGCCTCCGCCACCCCTCCCCCAGCCCTCGTTAACATTGGGTTCACCCTCTGACCTTCCTCATCTAGTAGCACGTACTTATATCGCAATAGCGTAAAACAGTTGCTACTCCCTGGAGTTGTTCTGAAGATAAAAATGAGATGATAGGTGGAAAGTGCTGAGCCTGGTGCCCACTGCAGAGAAAGCCTTCCATAAGCCTCCTGAGTATTAGCAATTATCACCCAACACGCAACTGACCAAAAACACAGGGGAGCCCAAACAACTGAATTAGAAAACATTTATTGAGCATCTACTACCCTATAAGAAAACAAAAATGAAAACCACTCTAGGAAGCAGCAGCCCTCACCATCCTGCTCCCACCCACCTGCCTCCCCCGGCCCTGCCCACCCCTTCCTCTCGCAGGCATCAGCACCACTAGTTTCTCAGATGCTCAAGCCTAGGAGATATTTTCATTCCTTTTCCCCCGACTCCACTCCTATAATGCTTCTGATTTTATTCCGATGTAGCACCCAAGTCAGGCCGCTCCTCTCTAACACCTCTACCATTGCCTTCTCTCCCACCAGGACTATAACGGACCATCTTTTCCCCAAAATTCATTACCCAGGAGCTGTAATTAGGGGGTTGCAGAAAGAAGCAAACTTGCCATGATGTGAAAATATTCACACATTTGCACTTCAACATCCACCCCACTTAATGTTACCCATCAGCCAGGCTCACACACAAATACCATGCAACGGGGTGGCAAAGGGACAATGAACATTTGGCTAAATTTGCAGGATTTCATGAAGTTCATGAAAGTGACACTGGAGACCTGTTCCCAATCCAGTGCCTGAGGAGAACCTGGCAGAGTGACAGTGGTGACAGCTGAGGAAGAGAAGATGGACCAGGCTCCAGGCACAATGGGCACTTCAAGGGGACGGTGTGAGCATCAAAGGATTGAAAACGGACCTTGGAGAGAGCGGGGAAGGCTTGAACATTTCCATGTTTCTGCTTTGAAAGTCAAGGGAGAAGTGGAGGGGGTCACATCCTGCTGCCTTGTCATTTTTTAAGAAAAAAACACACCCCTCAAAAGTCAACAGTTGGATGGACCTAGAGATTGTCATACTGAGTGAAGTAAGCAGACAGAGAAAAACAAATATCATATGACATTGCTTACATGTGGAATCTAAAAAAAAGGGTACAAATGAACTTATTTACAAAACAAAAATAGTTACAGATGTAGAAAACAAACTTATGCTTACCAGGAGGTAACGGGGGTAGGGATGAATTGGGAGATTGGGATTAACATACACACACTACTATATATAAAATACATAACTAATAAATACCTACTGTATAGCACAGGGAACTCTACTCAATACTCTGTCATGACCTATATAGGGAAAGAAGCTAAAAAAAGGGTTGATACATGTATATGTATAACTGAGTCACTTTGCTGGACAGCAAAAAATAACACAACATTGTAAATCAACTCCACTCCAATAAAAAAAGAGTCAGTGATCACAGATCACCATAACAAATATAGTAATAATGAAAATTTTGAAATATTGCAAAAATTACCAAAACATGACACAGAGACAGGAAGTGAGCAAATGCTGCTGAAAAAATGGGGCCGATAGACTTGCTCCACACAGGGTTGCCACAAACCTTCAATTTGTTTAAAAAAAAAAAAAAAGCAGTATCTTCAAAGCACAATAAAATGAGGCCCAATAAAACGGAAAAAAAAGTCAACAATTCATTCATTCCTTGTTCTAAGATCTAGCACAAAGCTGCAAGTACATGAGCATTGTGAAATCTAAGAAAGAAATTTTTTAGAAGTTTTTGTATCATTTTTCAAAGTCAAACATGAAAAAATCCTTTTTAGATATTGTTTACTAATGAATGTGGCCCTCTTCCAATGCAGGTCATCATATAATGAGGGTTCTCCATTTAGCAGCTGTCTGCCGCAGGGTGTTTGCTCTCTTCCCACTACTACAGCACGTCTGGCTGAACTTGCCCTTGCTGACAAGCTTCCATCCTGCCCCACTGCCCAGGACTAAAGTCCCAAATTCTTCCCCCAGCATCCCGGCCCTGCATGATCTGCCGGCTGCCCTCTTTCCACTCCCAGCCTCTGCACCCCTGCTCCCTCTGGGCTGCAGCCCTGCCACTTCCTGGCAAGTCCTCCCCGGTGCTCCGCTCTTTCCAGCTGAAGGACCTTTGTTCACGTTCCTTCTGCTGCCTGGAACCCTCCTTACTGGGAGAGGCGAGACAGTGCTGGTTTGTTCAATGAAGACACTTTAATAAATATTTGTAAAATGAAGGATTGAGCTGTGAAAATTCTTCCTGATTCTGACAAATTCAAATATCTGTTAAGACACACGTCCCTTCACTCTTGGAGGTATCCCACCACCAGCCACCCCTGAATCTGCCACGTGATCCCCACCTCCTGCTGTATCTGTAAATTAAGAATCTAGCACACCATACTGGAATATCTTCTTCATTTTATGGTTGCATTAGAGCAAGCTACCATTGTTCTAGAAGCAACATCCCAGACCACATCAATCCCTGGCATTGTGGATGTCCAGCAGCTCTCAGCAGGGGGTGGGATACTGGGGCTCACCCTGGGAGGAGTGTTACCAATACCTTTTCAAAGATTAGCCCCAAATCCTACCAGTATTTTTCTGAACAATGGCAGTGTGACTTCTTATGGCAACTATAATTTTTATATCCTTAAAATCACTCCTTTCAAGCTGCATTACATATAATAAAGCACACTAAATAATCCACTTCTGCGGCCCCCCCATAGGTTGGCTCACATCTCCACGTCTGGTTCCCATGGCTACCCAGAAGGCAGCCCTCACACCTGACAGCAGAGCTGGGTGCGGAAGGCAGCTAGAACCCATCACAGCATTTGGCCGAGGACAATTTTGGGCCGGCGGGGGTCTTCAGCTTCCAGGAGCTCAGAGCATCCCAGAGAGTTAATGTACATCAAAAAAGAGGAAAAAATGGGAAAGGTTGGTGGGTCATCTTTTGAACCAGAGGCCATCTTGCTTTACCTTCTAAGTTATCAGTGGGGAGGAAAAGGAAAAAAAGAAAACTCTTCACAGTTGAGGGAACTTATTCAAATTATTTCTTTCTAGTTGTTCACGGAGCCCACCAGGCCAATTCCCATCTAATTTCTGCTATTGTTGAAGGAATAAGGCTTGATGGCGTGAAACTGCTTGAGGACTTCCTATCCCCACCCCCCACTTTAAATCATAACTTTAATGCTATTTAGAGGGGAAATTTCTTGGTCGATTATAAAAATGGAATTGATTCACTGGAGGGAAAAAAATCAGTAAGTAAATATGTTTGGGGCTTATGTAAATACATCTCAGAGCCAGTTTCCAAGAAGTAGCTTGCTTACTGAGTTTAATTATAATACCCTTTGGATTCAAAAATAAGACAAATGCTAGAGGCCAGGTTCTAATGGAGAGAGAAATAAAAAGATGAGCGCTGAGATTCATCATTAGCTCTGGCCAAGGCTGAAACACACGTGATGAGGTAAAAAGTGGTCCTTCACTGTTTTTGCTGAGGCAGAGTCTACGGCTTGTCAAACACCCTCCTCTAAAAATGATGGTAAATGGTGTGGCACCCCCAAATCGGTGCTGGGATTCTGAGGCTTCTAAATGTACATGTGAGTCTTCAAAATGCGACAAATTATGAAACCCAGCCTCACGGAGAGTCTCCATGGCAAAATGAGGGCGGCCTTCCAGCCTCACACATATTAAGACATGAGGTGAAGTATGATCAGATCAATAAAAAGCCCGGGGCCCCATTGGGGTGTTGTGAACAGAAAACAAGGTATTGTTAGGCTGGGGACATATCCTGAGTACAGTGCCTAAGAGCAAAAAAGATGCAAAGGGAGACATAAAGGAATCAAAACTCTTAGAGGGAGGAGCAGAGGGGACCCTGGCTGGGTCGCCGGGCAGGCAACCACAGAGAAAGCAATTTCCACCAGCAGCCAGTGTAGGCATGCCTGGAGCTCATCTACAAAAGAACAGCGTTTCTCCAAAGACCGAAGTGAGGACGGGTAGCAGCAGTTCAAGAAGCTCGGAAGGGTGAAAGCCGATTAAAATGCAGAAAGTTTGAAGGGTCAGTGCCACAACTCAAGCCCAGCAGGGCCTTGGTGTAAAGTGAAGGGGATAAACCAGTCACAGCTGGCTTGCAGATCTATTCTGTTTGGCGTGTGCAGTGCTGGGCCTGCATAGTGATTGATAAGTTTGAATTGAGAGGTTTCACATAAACAACCAGATTTCTGGCTTCTCTTTAAAACTACAAAACTCGGCCCAAATTCCTCTGTCTACTCAATCTACAAATATTAAGCATCTATTCTGTGCCAAGTATGATTCTAGGCCCTAAGGATATGAGTGGGCAAAAACATCCCTGAAGTCATGGAGTTTCCATTTTAGTGGGAAAGACAAACAATAAATAAATCCATGTGGTACAGATCAACCAGTTTGCAAGGCAGAAATACAGACACAGATGTAGAGAACACACATATGGACACCAAGGGAGAAAGCGGGGTTTGAGGGGGGGATGAACTGGGAGATTGGGATTACCATATATACATTACTAATAAGAAAAAAATTTCAAATTGTACGCTTCAAATATATGCAGTTTATTGTATGTCAATTATATCTCAATAAAAGTTCTTAAAAAAATAAAAATCAATCCACGTGCCAGGTGGTGGTAAATGCCATAACGGACAGGAAAGCAAGGTAGGCGGAGCAAGAGGAACTAGGGGGCTGCTGTGAGCGGTCAGGCAGTCCAGGTCGACTCCCGGCTCTCTGTGGTAACATCTGTTCAAGCTGCGGGATGGCTTCCCCCACATGCAGGCCCAGTTCTCTAGTTTGCCACAGTCCCCACTACTTTCTAGTGTTACCTACTTCTGGCCTAGAAGAGCAGCCAAGACGGCAAGAGCTGAGATGGCAAAAAGGAGGCAAAAGGAACTGACAGGGCCAAGAGCCTCTGAAAGAGAGAGGCATCTGGGAAGGGCTTGGAAAATGGCCTAAACTGGTGCAGTGGAAACTCTGCTTGTTTCAATTCTTCAAATCAGCATAGCCTCTTAGAACAAAGGAAGCATCTGTCCTTCCTCCAGTGAGCAGGTGGCATGGATTTGCTTCCGGGAGGACCAGGCTCTTGTGGGGGAGGAGAGAGCAGGGAAAGGGAGGACCCATGCTTCTAGCCTGTGGGTGGTGGGAACTGAAGGTGCAGCCTGTGAACCACAGCCTGGGATATTCCTGTGGGAGCTTCTAGTAAACGCCCCAGGTGGAACCAAATTATAAGCAGGTCCAGGCACAGCCTGTAGTCTCATGTTTCCTGCTCCTGCCCTGGACAGTCTCCACGTCGGCTCTGTCCTCTCGGTGAGGAGCCCCAGCACCCAGCACACACAGGCTCCCCGCAGACTTGGGGACGCAGATGTTGCATTCCCAGCACTCCCTCAACCGCACGGTCTGCAGCTGGCCCCAGGTTTCCTGTAGCGATGCCCTTTAATCAGCCACCTTAGGCGGGGGCAGCAGTGTACTCCAAAGAAATCAGAGAGGGATGGAAAAGCCTAGGATTCAGGGCCTGTCCCTGATGGAGAAATCATCCCTGAGCCCTGGGGTGGTGTCTGCAAAGTGGGAAGCTAAGCCCGGGGTGTGCCCTGAGCTGTCAGGCGTGGAGTCGGGCCCTAATAGTGGGGATCCTATTGGGTCTGTGGACTACGTTAAAATGACTTGGTTTTTAGACCCAAACCTCAGGTGCTCAGCCAAGATAGAGCTCAGAGAGTGCTTCCCCCACGGGCCTGGCACCACGCGCCACCTCCTTACCAGGTTAGTAACCTCAAGGGCAAGACTTTGTCTCCCTGGGGACTCAGGGACTGGCCTGTGTTTTTTGCATCTCTCTTAGGAAGTGAGAGATAGTCAGGATATCTCTTAGAAAAACTAAAGAGTGCTGACAAAATTCCCTTGCTGCAAAAAGAAATCTCCCCCTGTCAGAAACAGCTTAATATTCTTGTAATGTGGGGTTCTTAATCTTTCCTGTGCCTGGCCCCTTTGGCAATTTAGTGAAGTCAAGAGCTGATCTCAGCATAATGTTTCTAAATGCATAAAATAAAAAATAGGACTACAAAAAGTATATTGAAACAGTTATCAAAATATGCTTTTAAAATAAACAGTTATCAAAATAAAATAAAATAAAATAAACAGTTATCAAAATATGTTTTTAAAATAACAATATAGTAAGATTCCTGCTTCTTTATTAACATTCTATATAAAAGATTTGGAGTGGGGCCTAATAAGCAGCATAATAATGAGTTAATGATGAGTATAAATGGTATTTTGAGATGTTTGCAACAATTGTAATGTAATATGAATATAATCCATGATTTCTATTACTGTGCTTCATTGCCTGTGTTCATACCAAAAGGAAATAAGTTAGTGAGGGTTAGTGTAACTAAAAATGTAACTACAATTCTTTCATGCTCTTAAGATAATGTTCTATACACAAATCTTCCTGTAATACACTGATTCAAATTCATACTAAAGTGTAAATGGTTGTCCTGGGCACTTTCCTCAGGGTAGAAAGGACAGTGGTGATAGTGGGGCTAAACGTGAGGACATTATGCACTAGGAATCAAATATAAGGGAAAGATATTCCACAAAAAAAGGGAATCACTGGGACTTCCCTGGCAGTCCAGTGGTTAAGATTCCACCCTTCCCCTGCAGGGGGCACAGGTTCAATGCCTGGTCACGGGAACTAAGATCCCGCATGATGTGTGGTGTGGCCAGAAAAAAAAAAAAATCTGAAATGTTTATACTTTTAAAAGAAGGGGGTTGGAGAGGGAATCACTGAAAGTAGGAGAGGATTGTATTAACAAAAGCAAACTTCCCCATGTCACTTATGACTGAGCTGCAAGGAAATGTCATCTGCTGTTTTTCTACCTCCCAGAAGTCTGACCCCTGCACTCTCTAGAATCAATGAGGGGGTATGGCCCCTTTGAGTTCTCTCAGGCTTCCCCTAATTGCTCATTAAAAGTAACCATTCAGTCCTAGTGAATTGATTTACTTTGCCCCAGTCCTCGAAGGATGCTACAGATCAAAAGGTATCCAGAAAAACACTTGTGAAGATGCTGCCACCAGTCCTGACTGTTGAGGATGGTGCACGCCTGGACCCTGTTCCTGGATAGCAGGCCCCTCTGGGTGGGAAAGCATGGCTCACAGAGGAAAATTGATGCAAGTGTTGCTTCAGAGAAGTTGCCTGAATTTAGGCGTTGTTGTTCACTCTTTGTCTATAGAGACAAGTGAAACAGGCCAGTCACTTACCTTTCAAAACGAAAATACAGAATATAAAACTCTACTCAATAAATACAAAAAAGATGAAAAAGACACCAATTCCATAAAGGTAAGGAGAAAAACCAAGTCACTAGAGAAATGAGGGAGGAAGAGATAAACACACAAGAGCACAAACACACAGAGTAGATAGAGGGGAAGAGAGCAGGATAAACCCCAAAACTCACCAAACCCTTCAAAGAAAAGCTTAGCTCCCTCACTAATCCTGCTCTGCATGGAAAATAAACCACCACTAGATCAAAAGCTTGGATAAACACTATAGCATTTATTATTCAGAAAGCACTCTAATTTCTATCTAAATTCTGCAAGTCTCTGTCCCTTGTTTAAGAAAATATCCTGCTCCTCATTCCTGAAAACAGTAGGTGGCAAAAGATGCCCAAAGATGTATCAAGTCCTGTTGCATTTTCACAGTCGTAGGCATGAGTGATATCCTGTCTCAGGTTTCCCCTGCCTGCAGATGCACTAAGGTAAGGGTGGTGGACCTGCGTGATCCTGCTGAGCCTTAGAGAGACAGGCTGACTCAGAGGCTCAGAGCAGAGTCCCCCCACCCCCAGGGATCACAGGAGCCAGCAAGCAGAAGGTGGAGGTGTCTCCCTGTGTTCCTTTACCCACAGCCACCACAGGGCCTTGGGACAATGTCATTCGTGGTCTGTCCCTGAGACATCCCTCCTTGTTGAGGACCAGCAAGCACCTTCAAACACCTTTATGTTCCTCCCAGCAGTACCAGTGATTTGAAGATAGATAAGCCAATGCACTGATTTGCATGAACTTTGAAATCCTTTAAAAATAAAGACTTTATTTGTTTTTCTCTTTCTGACTTACTTCACTATGTATGACAGTCTCTAGGTCCATCCATGTCTCTACAAATGTCCCAATTTCGTTCCTTTTTATGGCTGAGTAATATTCCATTGTATATATGCACCACATCTTTTTTTTTTTTTTTTTTTTTAGAAATATTTCACACATGTTTATTTTTCATTTGTAAGAAGGTCATAATTTTACTTTTTTTTTTTTTTGGGGGGGTACACCAGGTTCAATCAACTGTTTTTATACTCATATCCCCATATTCCCTCCCTTCCTTGACGTCCCCCCCTCGAGTCCCCCCCACCCTCCCTGCCCCAGTCCTCTAAGGCATCTTCCATCCTCGAGTTGGACTCCCTTTGTTATACAACAACTTCCCACTGACTATTTTACAGTTGGTAGTATATATATGTCTGTGCTACTCTCTCGCTTCTTCTCAGTTTCCCCTTCACCCCCCGCCCCCTCCCATACCTCGAGTTCTCCAGTCCATTCTCTGTATCTGCTTCCTTGTTCTTGTCACTGAGTTCATCAGTACCAATTTTAGATTCCGTATATGTGAGTTAGCATACAATATTTGTCCTTCTCTTTCTGACTTACTTCACTATGTATGACAGATTGTAGTTCTATCCACCTCATTACATATAGCTCCATCTCATCCCTTTTTATAGCTGAGTAATATTCCATTGTATATATATGCCACATCTTCTGTATCCATTCATTTGTTGATGGGCATTTAGGTTGCTTCCATGTCCTGGCTATTGTAAAGAGTGCTGCAATAAACATTATGGTACAAGTTTCTTTTGGGATTATGGTTTTCTTTGGGTATATGCCCAGGAGTGGGATTACTGGATCATATGGTAGTTCTATTTGTAGTTTTTGAAGGAACCTCCAAATTGTTTTCCATAGTGGCTGTACCAACTTACATTCCCACCAACAGTGCAGGAGAGGTCCCTTTTCTCCACACCCTCTCCAACATTTGTGGTTTCCAGACTTTGTGATGATGGCCATTCTGATTGGTGTGAGGTGATCCCTCATTGTGGCTTTGACTTGCATTTCTCTGATGATTAGTGATGTTGAGCATCTTTTCATGTGTTTGTTGGCCATCTGTATGTCTTCTTTGGAGAAATGTCTATTTAGGTCTTCTGCCCATTTGTGGATTGGGTTATTTGCTTTTTTGGTATTAAGCTGCATGAGCTGCTTGTATATTTTGGAGGTTAATCCTTTGTCCGTTGTTTCATAGGCAATTATTTTTTCCCATTCTGAGGGTTGCCTTCTTGTCTTGTTTATGGTTTCTTTCGCTGTGCAAAAGCTTTTAAGTTTCATGAGGTCCCATTCGTTTATTCTTGATTTTATTTCCATGATTCTAGGAGGTGGGTCAAAAAGGATCTTGCTTTGATGGATGTCAAAGAGTGTTCTGCCTATGTTTTCCTCTAGGAGTTTGATAGTGTCTGGCCTTACATGTAGGTCTTTAATCCATTTGGAGTTTATTTTTGTGTATGGTGTTAGGGAGTGTTCGAATTTCATTCTTTTACATGTTGCTGTCCAATTTTCCCAGCACCACTTATTGAAGAGGCTGTCTTTTTTCCATTGTATACTCGTGCCTCCTTTGTCAAAGATAAGGTGCCCATATGTGTTTGGGCTTACTTCTGAGTTCTCTATTCTATTCCATTGATCTTCCTTTCTATTTTTGTGTCAGTTCCATACTGTCTTGATCACTATGGCCTTGTAGTATAGTTTGAAGTCAGGAAGCCTGATTCCACCAACTCCATTTTTCCTTCTCAAGATTGCTTTGGCTATTCGGGGTCTTTTGCGTTTCCATACAAATCGTAAGATTTCTTGCTCTAGTTCTGTGAAAAATGCCATTGGTAATTTGATCGGGATTGCATTGAATCTGTAAATTGCTTTGGGTAGTACAGTCATTTTCACGATGTTGATTCTTCCAATCCAGGAACATGGTATGTCCCTCCATCTGTTTGTGTCATCTTTGATTTCTTTCATCAATGTCTTAAAGTTTTCTGCATACAGATCTTTTGCCTCCTTAGGCAGGTTTATTCCTAGGTATTTTATTCTTTTGGTTGCAATGGTGAATGGGAGAGTTTCCTTAATTTCTCCTTCTGCTCTTCCGTTGTTAGTGTATAGGAATGCAAGAGATTTCTGTGCATTAATTTTGTATCCTGCTACTTTACTAAACTCATCAATGAGTGCTAGCAGTTTTCTGGTAGAGTCTTTAGGGTTTTCTATATATAATATCATGTCATCTGCAAAGAGTGACAATTTTACTTCTTCTTTTCCAATTTGGATTCCTTTAATTTCTTTTTCTTCTCTGATTGCTGTGGCTAACACTTCCAAAACTATGTTGAATAACAGTGGTGAGAGTGGACACCCTTGTCTTGTTCCTGTTCTTAGAGGGAATTCTTCCAGTTTTTCTCCATTGAGAACAATGTTGGCTTTGGGTTTGTCATATATGGCTTTTATTATGTTGAGGTAATTTCCTTCTATGCCCATTCTCTGGAGAGCTTTTATCATAAATGGATGTTGAACTTTGTCAAAAGCTTTTTCTGCATCTATTGAAATGATCATATGGTTTTTATCCTTCAATTTGTTGATATGATGTATCACGTTGATTGATTTGCGTATATTGAAGAATCCTTGCATCCCAGGGATAAACCCCACTTGATCGATGCACCACATCTTTATCCATTCATCTGTTGATGGACATTTAGGATATTGTATATTAATGCATATATGCAGAATCTAGAAAAATGGTACAGATCAAGCAGTTTGCAAGGCAGAAATAGAGACACAGAAGTAGAGAACAAACATGTGGACACCAAGTAGGGAAAGCAGAGTGGGGTGGGGATGAACTGGGAGATTGGGATACTCATGTATACATTACTAATAAGAAAAAAATGTCGAATTGTACACTTTAAATATATGCAGTTTATTGCATGCCAAAAAAAATTTAAAATAAAAGGGTTTCTGTGATAAAAATAAAATAAAATAAAAAAGACACGTAGTTACCTTCAGGTGTAGTCACCTTCAGGATGGATTTTTTTTTTTTTTTTTTTTTTTTGGCCACACCTTGTGGCTTATGGAATTTTAGTTCCCAGACTAGGGATCGAACCCATGACCCCTGCAGTGAAAGCGCTGAGTCCTAACTTCTCAACTGTCAGGGAATTCCCAGGATGGGATTTTTTTTTTATTCCAAATGCCTGATGCAACCTGATGGCCAAGAGTGATATTGACAAGGAAGGGAGAAAAAGACACAAGTAGCCTCTGATTTAAGCTATTCCTGTTTTCATGATTTTATAAAGATTCAAGGCAAAGGGTTTAGGCAACAGATCAGAAGGTCAGTAAACATTCATGGAGCCCTGCCACACCCCAGCAACCGCAGATTACAGTGAGGCGGAAGACAGTCCCATGGAGCACACAAGGCAGGACCCCCAAGATTATGACATCCACCTCCGCCCACCACAGTGCCCGCTTCCGGGAGGACAAGGAGTCATGCCAATTCTCTCCTCATCACAACCACCTGGCAAGCTGGGTTTGATTACATGCCAACTGTACAGCTGCGCAAACCGAGGTGGCATGGCCACAGACAGACCATGAAGACCCAGGTCTCCCTGAGGGGCTTCCTGCACGTGGGGTGCCGCATTAGGCACTGCTGGTAGCAGATCCAGAGAAAGAGAAGAGCAGCCTTCAGGGAGTGACATGTCCTGGAGCACTGCAGGGTGATGGATGCAGGGGCGGGGGGAAGACGGCAGGGCCACTGAGTCCAAAGAACAGAGGTGATCTGGGGCAGGGAAAGCAGTCTGGCCAGACCTGGTCCCCTCCACCCCACTGGCACGTTGAGGTATACTTTCTCCATTCTGTCGGCCCACTACACTCTGCCCCCTTCTTTTGGAGAACCCCCTCGTGGTTTGGGGGGCGGCTCTCAGTCTCAAGAGCAAGACCATGATCCAGGCTGAGCCAACCGCATAGTAGCTCCCCGCTCTGGCTGAGATAACTGAACCCAAGGAGTGCGCAAAGACCTCAGCCACCAGATCAGAGGCTTTCTCTGAGATTTGTAAAGTCAAAGCTGGTTTGCGATACGACCCAGGTGATGTCTGGAACCCTAGTGGCCATCTCTCCTGCTGTGTGCAGCCGGCCTGGCCCAGAAGAGGGTGGAGCGGAGATGGGTCAGGCAGAGAGGGCTCCAGGAGCATCTAGATGCCTGGATCCAGGCTTCCCGGGGCCAGCACTGCCCTTCCCTTTCCGTGGTCTACAGGGGTGAGGCAATGACGTCTTTTTCCTTAAGCTGCTTGGGTTGGAATTCTGAAGCCAACAAGCAAAGGAGTTCTAGCCCGTGCACAGTCACGACTTACTGAGATGAGCAAATGAAGCCAGAAACGTGCACTCCATGGTGGGGCAGAATCTATTTCTGTGGCCACAGGGGCCTCAGAGGGACATGCATGGGCCAAAATGCAAGGGAGAGACAGACGGTACTGGGACAGGTAGCAGAGGGACCGGCGAGGCGCCTGCCGTTCCCTAGGTGATGCATCAGCCGTGAGCCTCCTCTGGAAATGGGCACCGCAGACGTGCCCGACAGGGAATCCCACACTTAACAGCTTACCCTCTCGCCATGCGATGTGGCCCTGAGATCTCCTCACACTGGAGGGATGCTGTGTGTGTGGCCCTCGCTGGAGCTGGTGAGCGTGGGCTGTGCCAGGAAGACGGAGCACAGAAAGGCTGGGGCTGTGGGGGACCCCTCCCTAGTGTGTCAGGGTGCAGAGCGCCAGGCCTGGGGATCCAGGGAGGGCTTTTGTCTGGGGGCTGTTTCATCACCCGACAGCCATTTGATTGCCTGCGTGGAGACAAACCACACTGCTCTCCAGCTGAGACTGAGTCATCCAACAAAAGTTATGTTGCACACGGTAAGGAGTATCTGCAGCAACTGAATCTTCAGCATTGCAGACTTCCAGCCTTTCCTCCTGTAATAACGTCTCCGAAGAGAGTTAGCTCCTGGGCTCTGCACGAGCACAGACTCCAGTGGGGGCCAAGAGACGCACGTGGTGAGGAGGAAGGCCTGGCTTGGCAAGAGCTACATCAGGTATGTATATAATTATATTGAAATAGTTATCAAAATATGCTGTTTAAATGAGAATATGGTAATGTTCATGCTTCTTTTATTAACATTCTATATAAAAGTTTTGGAGTGGCACCTAATAAGTATAATTATGATGAGTATAAATGGTATTTTGAGATATTTGCAACAATTGTAATGTAATATGAATATAATCCGTGATTTCGATTACTGTGCTTCATTGTCTGCATTCATACCAAAAGGAAATAAGTTAGTGAGGGTTAGTGTAACTAAAGATATAACAGTACAATTCTTTCACGTTCTGGAGAAAATGTTCAATAAACAAATCCCCCGACTCAAATTCATGTGTGTGAATGATTGTCCTGGGCCCTTTCCTCGGCGTAGATAGGACAGTGATGATAGTGAGACCAAACATGAGGGCACTAAGCACTAGGAATCAAATAGAAGGGAAAGATATTCCACGGTGACTGAAGCAGCCACACTTCAAACCTGCTGACAAAAACCCTCACACACACAATACCACGTAGAAGTATTCACTGCAACATTTTGTATAATAGCCTAAGAGAGAAAATAACTCAAGTGTCCATCAATAGGAGACAGACTAAATCAACTGTGGTACATCACACAATGGACTACAGTGTTCTGAGTGGTTACAAAAGAACGAAGCCCTTCATACACTAACATGGGAAGATCTCCAAGACGCTTTATTTAGTAAAATAATAACAAATGATGGAAAGGTGCCAAACGGTGTTTACAGTGTGCTGCCTTCAAGGAGAGATGGGGACACAAATTAGAATATGCATTTAAACTTGCTTGGATTTGCATAAAGAAACACTGAAATGATAGGAAAGGCAGGTTCCAGGGCAGCAAGCAGTAGAGTAGATGGAGACAGACAGGAAGCTGAATCTTCCCTGTGGACCCTTCAGTTGTTTGCATGTTTGAACAGTGTGTATTCAAAATAATAATAAAATCACAGTAACACAAAACTGTGTAGAGGACATCATTTTCATCACACAGATCAACAGTTGAAAAATAGTAACAAAAATGTTTCAGATCTGCATTCGACACCACGGCGCTGTGCCGGACTCTGCCAAGCCTGCAAGGCCCTGAACAAATATTGATCTCTGTCACACCCTGATTCAACAGGTGCGGCGTGACACTGCCTGGTTCTCTGAGCAGGAATTTTTCCTCTTAATCTCACCATGATCCACACACTGTTAAGGCCACCGGGACCAAGTCTCAGAGGCCACATAGGTTGTTCTCACTCAGCCCCTGGCAACCGCCATGGTGCCGAGATGCAGGCCCGGTGCCCAGGCACCCAATTCGATACTTGTTGTAGCTCTCTCTGGTCCACAGGCCCTCCGGCCCATACCAAGCATCCTTCAGGAAATTGGACTCAACAACCCCTTTCCGCTCGGTTCATTAAAAACCACCAGTGCAGCAGGGCTAACCTGGGGCAGCCTCCACAGCGTGGCCCCCTCACTTTGATGTGAGCTGGATTTGGAGAGTTGGGTTCATTTCCTGCTCCTCCAGCCACCGGCTCCATCGGCAGCACACACTCACCATGGTAACGCTGAGGCGTCTTTTGAGAAGCCCTGTTTTCTCTGAGCTTGAAACTATTCAAAGTAAGATCTACCCAAGTCGATCAATTAAGAGACATTTAATACATACCTTTTCCAAAGTCAAAACATCTACAACAGAAAGCTGTTAAAAGCGTAGATTTGAAGTTGTGTTTCCCTGAGACGCGTGCTAAATTAGGTTAAACATTTAGCTGGAAGTAAAAAGGCACAGCGCACTTACCCAGAACAAGAAAAGGTCAGAACGCTACCCCTGTGTGAGCCCTCACACAAAGGCTTAGGACACGGAGGCTGTGGCTTTCAGGGAACAGGGCACACGTCTGTATGGTACCCAAACCATTCTCACTGCTTTGTACTCACACTCCATGAGCTCTGGCTAAGGGGATACTGGCTATAGTCATTAAAGGAGAGAACATTGGAAGCATTTAAAATAAATGCCAGTGATTTTCAAAATCACAAATGTTTCCAGCAGGCTGAAGAGAACAGGTTTGAGGAACAAGGAGAAAAAAGACGGAGGGGAAATCTCCTGAAAGATAAAGGGTGATCAGGGCCCATGGATGCTGAGATTTTGTTTGTTGGGCTGACTGTCAGCAAGTAGGATTTGTTTCCTGCTACCTTCATTTCCAGTTCTATATCCTGCAGCTGTCACTGGCTGGCCATTTGGAAGCCCAGCAAATTCAATTCAGAGCCATGTTGTCCCTAAAATGTCAGTGTCGTCCCACTCAATGCAGAAACTGTGATGCCCTGGGATCAGGAGGGCTTATGAGATCAACAGCATTCATCTACTATCAAGGAAATCTTCGGTTTCTAACACTTAAGGTTAGAACTTACAAAACAAAATAAAATAAATAATTTCCTCAGCTTACTTGTGCCTGATTTGGAGGGAATATGAGAGGTTGGGAAGTGAAGGTTCTTAATGCTAGGATTCCGGGCCGGAAAGAAAGCTTGGCTGGAAAGCTAGGATTCTTCTTTTCTTACTCATGATAAGAGCATCTATTATGATAACCCATCACTGCGTAGACATGGCCATTCCACAGGGCAAATTATGTCCACTTAGAGGTAATTACTATCAAAACAGCACAGCATGGTTTTCTACTGTATGCCTATAATCCTAGCTTGCGACTCTGGCATTACAAGGGGTTAAATGAGCATGTGAGAAATCTCTTGTTAGGAGGAGCCAAATGTAGTTCCAGCATTCCAGACCTAGGTGGAGAGTACGGCCTCAAAAACACAAACCCATACGGATAAGTCACAGACATAATGTAGTCGCTCAAACCTAAGAGCGTCATCTGATGTTACCCATTACACATACATACCTCCCTCTCTGAAAACAAACAGGACTCTCGCCAGTTACTCACCTAGAGCACCCTGACAAATGTCTGTGCGCGTGGCTCCACCAACGATAAACTGAGGGCTGGGACACAATTCCTGAAAGCAATTGGGGACAAAACACAAGTCACAAGATGCCCAGTGATGGTGGCAGCAAGGATGAAGGAACTTGAATAGTCACAAAATTCATGGAAGAGACCCAGGGGATCCTTTACTGCACATACCGCATTTTACTGCAGAGGATTCTGAAGCTCAGAGAAGGCAGGAGAGCTGCCCACAGTCACACAGCCAGGGGTGGCAGCGCAGCAGCTGGTCACACAGCCCCCATTGTGACCACTCTTTTTGTCGCTATACATTCTGTGTGGGTGTGTGTGTGCGTGAAGCGCGGGAGGTAGGAGAAAGGCAAAGGCTGAGATAATAAGGTGAGGAAATATGATCTCACCCATTCAGGCAACACCCCTATTTACAGGGAGAGGATGAGGCTAACCTTTAGCACTCTAACAAAATGCTCTGCACCCTGTGGACACCCATTAAATACGTGACTCAGTGACCCTGTGTGTTGATGGAAACACTGAGGCGTCAGCAAGTGCAGAGAGGAGAACTCAACTTCATTCCCACATCTGACCTGCACTTCCCTCACTCCCCTACCTCACAGTGGCACCTGCCACAGGCAAGCTCATGGCTCTAGGGCTCTACTAGGGCACAATGAGGCACTCTGTAGGCCCCCTTTCTTTCTTGTTTACCCGGCAAGCATGTATCAGATGCCCATTCTACACACGGTACTATTTGCACCATAGCAGGCAGGGGAAAGATGGGAGCATGGTAAAACAGAGGAAAAGAAAACACATGGTTCTTGGCCTCAAAGTGCTTTCATCCTACGTAGGAAAGCAAGACAGACATTCATAAAAAAATCATAGAAAAAGTCTAGTGCATAATATTAGAATGCAGACAACATATACAAAAGGAGAAGAGGAAGAAATGCCCACAAGGGATTATGTGTGAAAGACTTATTAGAAGGGAGGTGATACGTGTGCATGAGAAAAGCAGGATCTAGGAGCAGACAACGGATTGGTTCCCAAAGGAGAGGTGGGTCTGCTCACCACCAGGCTCACTGTTAGGGGTATATATGAGGTACCTAGATTAGTCAAACTCAGAGAGACAGACATAAAAATGGAAGGAGGGATGTGGAGTTAATGAGTGTGGAGTTTCAGTTCTGTAAGATGAAAAAGTTCGGGAGATGGTTGATGGCAATAGTTGCACAACTTACTGTTCACTGAAGTATATAGTTAAAAACGATTAAGATGGTAAATTTTATGTTGTGTGTATTTTACCACAATTTAAGAAAAAAAGAAAAAGGAAGGAAGGAGAGACGGAGGGAGGGAAGAAAGGAAGGAAGGGGGGGATGGGAGGAGGGGAAGGAAAGAAGAGCAAATGAACTCGTTGGTCACCTTATTTCTGGACAACCCAACCTTCTTTCCCTGAGAGGTCTCAAGGGAAGAAAGAAATGAAGCATTTAGGAACAGGCTGATTTCCCCAGATTTCAAGGCACATCCCTGATAGAGATAGAATCAGGGTCATTGCCAACTCAAGAGTCAATTCAATAATCTGTAAGATCTTAGAGGATAAAACTGGGTCCTATAATGTACCATGTGAGCACAGCCTGGCCAAAAGCAGCCGTGTGAGAATCCTTCACTGATGACTGAGGATGGAGAGGGTACATTTTGACAAGCTTTTATTTATTCATCTGAAAACTCTCAATAATGGGAGGGTTTCAATTCTACATTAATTAGGTTGTACTACCATCATCTGGCTTTTATGACTTTTTGTTGACAGGCACAAATCAGCATTTCAGTCTGAAATTACCACATCTACGTGGACAGTGAGACCAGGTGAAGACACAGTTTAAGGGAGAACGTGCAATGTGGTTACAGAGGTGAAGGCTTTAAGAATTTCAAATGAAGGAGAAAAATTAGGCAAAGGCTAAGGATATTGACTTTGGTCACAGAGTGAAATCTTCTGCCCTTCTCCCCACCCATCTCCCCTCCCCACCACCCATCTCCCCTCCCCCAAGCTCCTCGGGGTCCTTCAATTCCACTTGAGTGCATCCTCCTCCCTTAAATCTTTCCATCATTCTGTTCTAACATCCCAGGTTCCCACACCTGTGGTTTTTGCCTCTGTTAGCACTTCCTTCATTCTGCCCAGGATGTCAGTCCATTATTCACGTGTCTGTCTCCCCACAATCTCCATCAGAGCTGAGACCTCAGTTTCTCCCCCACCACTTTCCCAAACAGAGCATAGCCAATGCCTGGCCCAAAGCAGAGGCCTAAAAAAACTGTCTGTTGAAATGAAACACGACTGTCAACTCTTGACATTAGGCTATAAAACCATGGTTCCCAACCTTGATTTTGCCAACATCCTAGAGCAAACACACAGATTCCAGAAGGGAATGGAAGATGGCCATGGGGGGCTGAAGAGAGGCAGGGCAAAGGAGGTATGTTCAGAGGTGGTAACTGTTGTATAAAATTGATAGGATGGGGCTTCCTAGGTGGTGCAGTGGTAAAGAATCTGCCTGCCAATGCAGGGGACACAGGTTCGAGCCCTGCCCTGGGAAGATTCCACATGCCACGGAGCAACTAAGCCTGTGTGCCACAACTATTGACCCTGTGCTCTAGAGCCCGTGAGCCACAACTACTGAGCCCATGTGCCACAACTACTGAAGCCCACGTGCCTAGGGCCCGTGCTCCACCGCAAGAGAAGCCACTACAGTGAGGAGCCTGCACACCACAATGAAGAGTAGCCCCCGCTCGCAGCAACTAGAGAAAGCCTGTGTGCAGCAACGAAGACCCAATGCAGCCAATAAATAAATAAAAATTAATTAATTAATTTTAAAAAATTGATAGGATGAAAACAGAAGAGGTAGAGATAGCTGGAGTTAAAGGATGATTTTGACCACATCTAATGAGTTATTCTCTCCTTCTCCTCCCTTTTCAACCATTGCCAAGAAAATAAGGACCATGACTTGATTTTCCCATCATGGTCTAGGAGACAAAAGGACCCCTGTCTAAGGGCCATAGAGGGTGTTCTCTTATGAGACTTGTGGGCCAGACACTGAACAGAGCACGTCATAGGATTATCTCAGTTCTCACAACCACTCTGGGTGGGGGTGGGGGGTCCTATCCCTGAGGTTAAATCACTAACAAGGGTCACAGAGCAGTAGGTCATGGGCCCAGGTTTTGGGAGGACAGTTCTCCATCCCTTGACCTTGAGATTTGGGGGGTATCAGAGACAGCATCCCAGAGCCCCTGACTTCCACCTGCCTTCACAGCCCGCTCCCCAGCCCCCATCTGTCCACTCCCTAGGCCTGAGAGAAAAATGACAACTCAGGACCTTAAGCAGCCCTGCACCTTTCGGCAATGATGTCACACTGTACCCCAGACTGATTACTTCTAGCACTGGTTTGTTCCATCATGCACTGGCCCAGGGGGTCCTATGCAATAGCCACCACATCTTCTGTGCCTGTTATGTGCCGGGCACTGTGCTCTGAGCTTTATCTCCAGTCCTTGTAGCAACACTGAAAAATAAGATGCCAGTAGCACCATTTTACAGATGAGAAAACCGAGCTTACAGAGATTATCTGTCCAAGGCCATACAGGCAGAGGCAGCATTCAAATCTAACGTGTCTGGTTCCAAAGCCAGTGCGTGCTCTTCCCTCTATACCTTGTCACCCCTGAAAAGATTTTTTTTTTAAGTCGGGGTTGGGGGTAGTCTGACATACAGGATCCAGGAACATAGGATCAAGAACCAAAACTTCTCCCTCAGCTACTTCTGACCAGAAGTGGGGGCCTGCATCCTGACACAACAGAAAGCCCATCCCCTTACCGTGGGCCGCTTCCAGACAATGCCTTGAATTTGGGGGGCGTGTGGTCCAAGATCCTGGTAGCCCAAGGCTGATGGGCACGCTGGGAACTCTGGGTCCTTAAATAGGACGCCTGAGTCCAAGCACTGCTGCCTCAGGGTCTCAAAGTCCTGGCCCAAGTACTTCACGGCTTTCTGGTTGGAGCCGAGACCGTCAGCTGCTGCGCGCTGCTTGGATACTCTGGCCGCCAGGGCTGCCATGGTCGATGGCTCCGTTGGGTAGAGAGAAGAGTCCCGTGCTCTGTGCTCTCAGAGACCTGCCCCACTGGGAGGGAAGCTATATGGCAGCGTGAAGGGGAGGTGGAGCAGGTAAACATTTCACCTGAGGCCCTGCTCCAGAGGGGAGTGAGGCACGGCCAGGAGCAAATATGTACCCAAGGTGCAAATAAATCTGCCCCGCCCTCCCCTTCTGCCTTTCAGCAGACAATTTGGAGGCTGGGAAACTTCCAGGGTCCCTCCCAGGCCATTAGTCTAAGAAATTCATAAGGATCACAGCCATTCATCCCCATCTCTTTGCAAGACCAGCTTATTGCCCCTTGGCCGCATTGGCTGAGATGAGAAGGCCTTTTGGGCAGCTTGAGGCCAGTATTTACCAAGGAACGGGTTCTCAGCAGAAGGGTGAGGGGTCAGAGGGGTCTCCTTTCCTTTCAGAAATGTTAAGTTTCATATTTTGCTGGAAAGACAAAAATGTCAGGGAAGGGTGATTCATGGTGTGGATCAGAGTAACCCCAAGCAAAGGTGTCCCACCTACGAGTGAAAGGGTTGGCCTTTGCCTGGTTATCTATCCCAGCAGCACCCGTAATTAGCTCTGTCACCTTGGGCAAGTTATTTAACCTCTCATCCCCTTCATTTTCTCATCTGTAAAATGGGAGGTAATAGTAGGACCTACCTTATAGGGTTGTTTGGAAGGGTGATGAGACAGTACATGGAATTTGCTCAGAATAGTACATGAGAAGCACTCAGGAAACATCAGTCATCATTAATCCTAGGAACCAGGGCCAGAAAGAGAAGGCCTGGGGATCAAGAGTTGTGAGTTCTAATCTCAGAAGGGAAATGGGCTCTGGGACCTTGCATTAATCGCTTTTCTTGGGCCTCCAAATTCCTAGGCCTGGTCTACCCTAAGAATGTGGAACATCAGTGATTTTTGAAATTTAGGTAGGGAGCTGAAAAATGGTTCCCCAAAGGTATTGAGTCCGGTCTCAGGAACCTGTGAATAGTACATACCTTACTTGGAAAAAGGATCTTTGCAGTGGTGATTAAGTTAAGGATCTTGACATGGGGAGATTATCATAGCCTTAAATGCAATCACAAGGGTCCTTATGAGACGGAGGCAGAGGGAGATTTGACAACAGACAAAAAAGGAGAAGGCAATGTATCCACAGGGCAGAGACTGGAGTGATGCTGTCACAGGCCAAGGAATGCCACCAGCCATCAGAAGCTGGCAGAGACAAGGGACGAATCCTCCCCTAGAGCCGCTGAAGCAGGTGTGGCCTTGCTGACATCTTGGTTTCAGCCCAATGAAACTGATTTTAGATTTCTGGCCTCCAACGTCGTGAGAGAACATATTTATGTTGTTTTAAGCCACCAGGTTCGTGGTAACTGGTGACAGCAGCCACAGGAAACGAATCCAGTGTGTGTGAGCATCCCATGAAGCACTTGCTTAAAATGCTGATTCCTACCACTGCCACCCCTTCCCCCAGAAGTTCTTATTCAGTGGGTGTGGGGTAGGACCCAGGACTCTGCAGTTTTTAAACTGTTATCCCAGAGATCACGCCAAACGGAAGGGCCCACAGTCCACACTCTGGGAGGCACTGAACCAGCTGACCTCTGAGGCCACTGGTTCTGACCTAAGCCAGCAGCAGCAAGTCAAGAATAGAGTGCTTGATTGAATAAGGCCATGAAGCACGCACACACCGCCCATCACCCTCCTCAAACAACATAACATAACCATAAATACAATAACAAGACAAAACCATATGAAAGGAGGTAAGTCGTAACAAGGTAAGCATACTGGAGCGTGTCCTTGGATACATCACATCATAGCTTAAACTAAAGCGAATGAGTAAAGCACTTTGCCAGATGGGCAGGCCTTAGCAAGCAGAAAGACAGGTCTGCTCCCCAGGCGTCCAGGGTAAAACGTGGTTTCTCAGGTTTCACCAGAAATTCAAGGCCAAAATGACCTTCAGAGACTCAAGTTAGCATCAGAAAGACTTGGCTGTGGCCCTGGTCCCTCTGGGAGCCCCACCTGTGTTTCCTCAGTGCCACTTTCCCCTTGACTCGATGTCTGCTTCCACTGGTAAGCTCATCCAAAGTTCACAGTTACATTTTCACCAGCCCCCAAAGCTGACCCTGGTCTCATACGGGTGGCCCCATCCTCCTTTAAAACCAGAACCGTAATTCCTGCATTCAGTCAACACAGAATCCTCTCAAGCACCCTGGAGAGGATTTTTCCAGGAGGAATCTAGCCATCTGTGTGGGAAAGGAAAGGATATATTTATTTTTATTTTTGAATCTACTGCCTAATTAGCTGGAACTTGTGACTGACATCCTTGACCGATCTTACTCTACTCAGAGTGGTCATTTCAGACAAATCCGACCATATCCCTTCCAAGCCTAAAGGCCCCCCAATGGCTGCCCATCACTCTTAGGAGAAGGGGGCGGGGAGGTCTGCACCCCTACGAGACCCTCAGCAGACTGGCCCTTTGCCTCCTCTCCACCCCCTCTCCCACACCCCTCCTCCCTCTCTGCTCTCCACCTCCTGGCCTCTTTCAGGTCCTGCAATGTCAAGCTCTGTCCCACTGAGTTCTTTGCACCTGCTGTGTCCCCACCCTGGAAATGCCCTCTCCCTACCCCCACCCCCAGCTCAGCCTTCAGGGCCCCAAGGAAGGCTTCCTGGATCCCCCTATGCAAAGCCACTCCTCATCCACATGCTCTCACAGCAGCCTGCGATGCCCTGCCCAGCAACCATTTAATCACTGTCCCTCCAGCCCAGCAAGCTCTGACCTCCACAAGCACAACTGTCTGTCTTTGTCTTGCTCATCACTGTTTCGCTGGAGCCTAGAAAATTCCTAGAGCACAGTAGGGACTGAATAAATATTTGCTGAATGAATAAACACCCACAGGTATAAGATTCCCGGTGGTTGGATAGATACACACCAGGTATAGTGCATCCAACATCTTCAGGCAGAGAGCTCATGGGATCATTTTCCCTGCCTCTGTTTCTCCCCAAGCCTCCCTGAAACACTCCCCTTAGACTGACTGAAATGAACAAGCCCTTCCTCCACCGAATGGCAGAGTAAGCGCAGCTGGTAACTTTCCTTCTCCATAAGGGGCTCCTTTGGGGTTCGCCATCTCCTTCCCACCCCACCTGCTTAAATCACCTCCCTCGTCACATCCAGATGCTGCACGAACAGACTCATCCTCATCTAGGCAGACGGGTCTGAGCCGTAGGGCACAGAGCCCTCATCTCCCAAGTCAGGAGCGGTCGCTGCTCACCAGCCCCACCGGAGCTGACAACCAACTCTCTGTTAAGCAGCCGGACCCCTGTGGGCCCCATCGACCTAGATAGGTGTCTCCCCAGCTCACACACCAGACACCCCACAAAAGCCACCGCCAGTTCCACTCAGGAAGCCCAGGACCCATGACAGAGGTGGATGAGGCCGGGCAGAAACACACCTGGCAGCACCGACTAGAAAGAGCTCTTCCTGGCAAACAAGCGCTGGTGAATGCAGCTCCGACAGAGCGCTGCGCTTTAGCCACAGCAGCTCCTCCTTGGCCAGAAGGACAAGGCTGCATTGTGCCCCCAGCAAGGAAGACAAATCACCCCAAAGCCCAAGTGTGCTCTTCAGACCACGTGTGCAAAGCGCGTTGTCATGCAGAACCTCAGCTTCAGTCTCTCTCCTGGGCCTTCCCATCTCAGAATTTTAAGGCAAGCAGGGGGTGACTCCAATGTCAAGAGGATGACAGAGTTCTTGTACACTGCTGGCAGGGATGGAAAATGTACAGGCGCTTTGGAAAATAGTCTGGCAGTTCCTCAAAATGCTAAACACAGAGTGACAGAGTAACTCCTAGGAACATTCCACTCCAGGGAGTTGAAACAGAGTTGAAACCTTAAGTCCACACGGAAACGTGTACTCCCGTGTTCATAACACATTATTCGCAATGGCCAAAGGGTGGAAACAGCCCCGTGTCCATCAACGGGTGAATCGATAAACAAAATGTAGTATGGCCATGCAACTGAACATCATTCAGCCGTGAAAAGGAATGAAGTACGGACAACTGACAGTGCTACGACATGGAGGACCCTTAAAAATATTATGTGAAGTGAAAGAAGCCAGTCACAAAAGGCCACATAGTGTATGGTTCTAGTTATATGAAATATCCGGAATAGGCAAGTCCACAGAAACAGAGTAGGTTATTGGTTGCTGGGAACTGAGCAGAGAGGGGAACTGGGACTGACTACAAACAGGTATGAGGTTTCTTTTCGGGGTGATGGTAATTTCCTGGAATTAGATTAGCAGTGATGGTTGCACAATATAGTGAATATAATTTTTAAAAAATCATAGAATTGTATACTTTAAAATGGTGAGTTTTCTATTATGTGAATTATATCTCAATTAAAAATTTAAAATAAAACAGTATTACAGAGAAGATGGCCTGCTGTGATCCACACGTTCATCAGTCGTCTCTAAGGAAAAGATGGGTTCCCCGTCTGCCCAGGAGAGCAAGTATCCCATCATGCCAAAGAGTGCCAGAGCTGTAAGACTGAACCGTATCTAACCAGACCCGAGAAAACAGAAGGCTGGACGGGCCAGGTCTGTGGGATCATACATCACCCTAGATCCTTATCCCTGGCAGGAAGGGGTGGACCCGCTCAAGCTTCTCTAAAAGAGCAGCTGGGACTGCCCCCTAGTGGCCAACCCAGATCCTGCGGACCCAGTGTGACTAATGCTATAAAAACTTACATTTGAGTAGAGGTACCTCTTTCAAGTTCACAACCCGTTAGAGACTCACAGCAAGTCTATGGGTATTGTGTTGTCAGGCTCACCCAAAGTCACTCATGTGGCAAACTTGACCCTAAGTCTTCTGATTTAAAATTCCATGTGCTTTCCAGGCCACAGGACCTACACTGCCTACCAGTGGGAAGCCCTGATCTGGGCAATAGGCCGTGTGGCAGGATGCCTGTGAGAAAGAGGCCCATGGACCATTCAGGCCTCCAACCCACAAGCCTTCTTTGCACCAACACTTTGCTGGGCAGGGACAGACACCAAGTAGAAGGATAAAGGGACAAGCAAACACCACCCCTGCCCACAAGGAGTTCCGATGCTGTAGGAGAGACAGAGCAACACTCAAAGAAAGGAGTGGCCAGTTCTGAGGGGACAGATGATAAGGAAAGCTTCATGGAGTAGGTGTTATTCCAGCTGGATCCTGAATTGTTAAGGGACTTGAAGGATGATTAGGATTTGAAAGAGGGGAGTGAGAAAAGAGCATTTGAGGCTAGAGGGGCAGTAAAGGCAAGGACTGTTAATGCTCCACAGTGGCTGGAGTGAGGGATGAGGTTATGGACAAGATGACACGGCTTGTAGGGGCTTTCAACATGGGATTTTTCTCTACAGTTAAGACGCAGCCTCTCTAAACCAGGCAACAATGGATAGGGTAGTAGCTGTGGGGCTGGGAAGGTGGGGAGATGAATTGCCAAGGTTCCCTCCTCTGCATGTCCAGGAGTGGCCCTAGAGCTCTAACTGTTCAGGACTCATGTTTCGAGCAAATAGGGGCAATGCGATTTCCTCCAAAACTACTTCCTTGAAAAGAAAAAGCTGCGGGAAAAGGTGGAAACAGTCCTGGCCGAGTCTGTTGTAGAAAACAAGGCCATGCAAGGCTGGAACTGTGCACTTCCAGTTTACCATGTGAGGCTTCACAGAGTGCCACGGGTAACTGCGGGGGCTTAGTGTGTGTTTTTGAGGTTGTCCTTTGGGGGATGTCACTATGTTACACATTCCTTCGCCCTCCATCCCTGCTGCCAGGTGGTCAAGGATGTACCTGAATCATCAGTTTTCTCCTTCCCTACGAGGTCATTTCCTTCAGCATACAACCTGCCTTTAATTTCTCCTGTTTCTAACCTTTCTTGAACCCATATTCCTGCCCCATTTCTCCCTTTCTTTTTATTTTTTTTTATTTGCCAATGATTTTTTCAGCTCTTTATTGGAATATAATTGCTTTACACTTTTGTACCAGCTTTTGAGATACACCAAAGTGACTCAGCTGTATTTAGACATATATCCCCACATCCCCTCCCTCCCGCGACTCCCTCCCACCCTCCCTGTCCTGGCCCTCTAAGGCATCACCCATCATCAAGTTGACCTCCCTTTGTTATACAGCAACTTCCCACTAGCTATCTATTTTACAATTGGTAGTGTATATATGTCTATGCTACTCTCTCACTTCGTCCCAGCTTCCCCTTCGCCACCCCACTCCCCCCAATCCCGTGTCCTCCAGTCCATTCTCTGCATCTGCATCCTTATTCTTGCCCTGTCACTGGGTTCATCAGTACCTTTTTTTTTTTTTTTAAGATTCCGTATATATGAGTTAGCATACACTATTTGTTTTTCTCTTTCTGACTTACTTCACTCTGTATGACAGACTCTAGGTCTATCCACCTCATTACATATAGTTCCATTTCATTCCTTTTTATGGCTGAGTAATATTCCATTGTATATATGTGCCACAACTTCTTGATCCATTCATCTGTTGATGAGCATTTAGGTTGCTTCCATGTCCTGGCTATTGTAAATAGTGCTGCAATGAACACTGTGGTACATGTTTCTTTTTGGATTATGGTTTTCTCTGGGTATATGCCCAGGAGTGGGATTACTGGATCATATGGTAGTTCTACTTTTAGTTTTTTAAGGAACCTCCAAACTGTCTTCCATAGTGGCTGCACCAATTTACATTCCCACCAACAGTGCAGGAGAGTTCCCTTTTCTCCACACCCTCTCCAACATTTATTGTTTCTAGATGTTTTGATGATGGCCATTCTGACCCGTGTGAGGAGATACCTCATTGTGGCTTTGACTTGCATTTCTCTAATGATTAGTGATGTTGAGCATCTTTTCATGTGTTTGTTGACCATCTGTATGTCTTCTTTGGAGAAACATCTATTTAGGTCTTCCGCCTATTTGTAGATTGGGTTATTTGCTTTTTCGGTATTAAGCTGCATGAGCTGCTTGTATACTTTGGAGATTAATCCTTTGTCCATTGCTTTATTGGCAAGTATTTTCTCCCATTCTGAGGATTGTCTTCTTGTCTTGTTTATGGTTTCTTTCTCTGTGCAAAAGATTTTAAGTTTCATGAGGTCCCATTTGTTTATTCTTGATTTTATTTCCATGATTCTAGGAGGTGGGTCAAAAAGGATCTTGCTTTGATGGATGTCATAAAATGTTCTGCCTGTTTTCCTCTAGGAGTTTCATAGTGTCTGGCCTTACATTTAGGTCTGTAATCCATTTTGGGTTTATTTTTATATATGGTGTTAGGAAGTGTTCTAATTTCATTCTTTTACATGTTGCAGTCCAATTTTCCCAGCACCACTTCTTGAAGAGGCTATTTTCCCATTGTATATTCTTGCCTCCTTTGTGAAAGATAAGGTGCCCATATGTGCTTGGGTTTACCTTTGGGCTCTGTATTCTGTTCCATTGATCTATATATTTTTGTGTGTGTGTGCCAGTACCATCCTGTCTTGATCACTGTGGCCTTGTAGTATAGTTTGAAGTCAGGAAATCTAATTCCACCAATTCCATCTTTCCTTCTCAAGATTGCTTTGGCTATTCAGGGTCTTTTGCGTTTCCATACAAATCGTATGATTTCTTGTTCTAGTTCTGTGAAAAATGCCCTTGGTAATTTGATAGGGATTGCATTGAATCTGTAAATTGCTTTGGGTAGTATAGTCATTTTCACGATGTTGATTCTTCCAATCCAAGAACATGGTATGTCTCTCCATCTGTTTGTATTGTCTTTGATTTATTTCATCAGTGTCTTCTAGTTTTCTGCATACAGATCTTTTGCCTCCTTAGGCAGGTTTATTCCTAGGTATTTTATTCTTTTTGTTGCAATGGTAAATGGCAGAGTTTCCTTAATTTCTCTTTCTGCTTTTTCATTGTTAGTGTATAGGAATGCAAGAGATTTCTATGCATTAATTTTGTATCCTGCTACTTTACTAAATTCATTGATTAGTGCTAGCAGTTTTCTGCTAGAATCTTTAAGGCTTTCTATGTATACTATCATGTCATCTGCAAAGAGACACAATTTTACTTCTTCTTTTCCAATTTGGATTCCTTTTATTTCATTTTCTTCTCTGATTGCTGTGGCTAAAACTTCCAAAACTATGTTGAATAATAATGGTGAGAGCAGACACCCTTGTCTTGCTCCTGTTCCTAGAGGGAATGTTTTCAGTTTTTCACCATTTAGAATGATGTTGGCTGTTGGTATCTCATATATGGCTTTTAACATGTTGAGGTAATTTTCTTCTATGCCCATTTTCTGGAGAGTTTTTATCATAAATGGATGTTGAATTTTGTTGAAAGCTTTTTTTGCATCTATTAAGATGATCATATGGCTTTTATCCTTCAATTTGTTGATATGATGTATCACATTGATTGATTTGCATATATTGAAGAATCCTTGCATTCCAGCAGTAAACCCCACTTGATCATGGTGTATGATGTTTTTAATGTGCTGTTGGATTCTGTTAGCTAGCATTTTGTTGAGGATCTTTGCATCTATATTCATCAGGGATATTGGCCTGTAATTTTCTTTTTTTGTGACATCTTTGCCTGGTTTTGGCATCAGGGTGATGGTGGTCTCGTAGAATGAGTTTGGGAGTGTTCCTCCTTCTGCTATATTTTGGAAGAGTTTGAGAAGGATAGGTGTTAGCTCTTCTCTAAATGTTTGATAGAATTCACCTCTGAAGCCATCTGGTCCTGGGCTTTTGTTTTTTGGGAGATTTTTAATCACAGTCTCAATTCCGTACTTGTGATTGGTCTGTTTCTTATTTTCTATTTCTTCCTGGTTCAGTCTTGGAAGATTGTATTTTTCTAAGAATGTATCCATTTCTTCCAGGTTATCCAATTGATTGGCATATAGTTGCTTGTAGTAGTCTCTCATGATCTTTTGTATTTCTGTGGTGTCTGTTGTTACTTCTCCTTTTTCATTTCTAATTCTGTTGATTTGTGTCTTCTCCCTTTTTTTCTTGATGAGTCTGGCTAATGGTTTATCAGTCTTGTTTATCTCCTCAAAGAACCAGCTTTTAGTCTCATTGATCTTTGCTATTGTTTCCTTCCTTTCTTTTTCATTTATTTCTGATCTGATCTTTATGACTTCTTTCCTTCTGCTCACTTTGGGGTTTTTTTGTTCTTCTTTCTCTAATTGTTTTAGGTGTAAGGTTAGGCTGTTTATTCTATATTTTTCTTGTTTCTTGAGGTAGGACTGTATTGCTATAAACTTCCCTCTTAGAACTGCTTTTGCTGTGTCCCATAAATTTTGGGTTGTCTTTTCATTGTCATTTGTTTCTAGATTTTTTTGATTTCCTCTTTGATTTCTTTAGTGATTTCTTGGTTGTTTAATAGCATATTGTTTAGCCTCCATGTGGTTGTATTTTTTACAGTTTTTTTCCTGTAATTGATATCTAGTCTCATGGCGTTGTTGTCAGAGAAGATGCTTGATGTGATTTCAATTTACTTGAATTTACCGAGGCTTGATTTGTGACCCAAGATGTGATCTATCCTGGAAAATGTTCTGTGTGCACTTGAGAATAAAGTGTATTCTGTAGGTTTTGGATGGAATGTCCTATACATATCAATTAAGTTGAGATAGTCTAATGTGTCATTTAAAGTTTGAGTGTCCTTATTTTCTGTTTGGATGATCTGTCCATTGATGTAAGTGGGGTGTTAAAGTCTCCTACTATTATTGTGTTACTGTTGATTTCCTCTGTTATTGCTGTTAGCATTTGCCTTATGTATTGAGGTGCTCCTATGTTGGGGGCATAGATATTTACAATTGTGATATGTTCTTCTTGGATGGATCCCTTGATCATTATGGAGTGTCCTTCCTTGTCTCTTGTAATAGTCTTTAAAGTCTAACTTGTCTGATATGAGTATTGCTACTCCAGCTTTCTTTTGACTTCCATTTGCATGGAACATCTTTTTCCATCTCTTTACTTTCAGTCTATATGTATCCCTTGGTCTGAAGTGGGTTTCTTGTAGGCAGCATATAGAAGGGTCTTGTTTTTGTATCCATTCAGACAGTCTGTGTCTTTTGGTTGGAGCATTTAATCCATTTACATTTAAGGTGATTATTGACATGTGTGTTCCGATTACCATTTTCTTAATTGTTTTGGGTTTGTTTTTGTAGGTGTTTTCCTTCTCTTGTGTTTCTTGCTTAGAAAAGTTCCTTAAGCAATTGTTGTAAGGCTGGTTTGGTGGTGCTGAATTCTCTTAACTTGTGCTTGTCTGTAAAGCTTTTGGTTTCTCCATCGAATCTGAATGAGATTCTTGCTGGGTAGAGTATTCTTGGCTGTAGGTTTTTCTCTTTCAGGACTTTCAGTATATCCTGCCATTCCCTTCTGGCCTGCAGAGTTTCTGCAGAAAGATCAGCTGTTATCCTTATGGGTTTTCCCTTATATGTTATTTGTTGCTTTTCTCTTGCTGCTTTTAGTATTTTTTCTTTGTGTTTAATTTTTGTTAGTTGATTAATATGTGCTTCAGTGTATTTCTCCTTGGGTTTATTCTGTATGGGACTCTCTGTCCTTCTTGGACTTGATTAACTATTTCCTTTCCCATGTTGGGGAATTTTTCTACTATAACCTCTTCAAATATTTACTCAGACCCTTTCTTTCTTTCTTCTTCTTCTGGGATGCCTGTGATTTGAATGTTGGTGGGCTTAATGTTGTCACCAAGGTCTCTGAGACTGTCTTCCATTCTTTGTATTCTTTTTTCTCTTTCCTGCTCTGTGGCAGTTATTTCCACCATTCTATCTTCCAACTCACTTATTCATTCTTCTGCCTCAGTTATTCTGCTGTTTATACCATCTAGAGTATTTTTAATTTCAGTTATTTTGTTGTCCATTACTGTTTGTTTGCTCTTTAGTTCTTCTGAGTCCTTATTAGCTGTTTCTTGTATTTTCTCTATTTTGTTGTCGAGATTTTGGATCATTTTTACTATCATTACTCTGAATTCTTTTTCTGGCAATTTTCCTATTTCCTCTTCATTTATTTGGTCTTGAGGGTTTTTTTCCTGCTCCTTTGCCTGCATGGTGTTTCTTTGTTTTTTCATTTTGTCTAATTTATAGGATTTGCTGTCTCCTTTTCATATGCTGCCTAGTAGTAATTCCTCTTGTTTCTGCCCTCTGCTCCTGTGGTGGGGTTTGTCCAGTGTCTTGAGTAGGCTACCTGGTGTTGTTTTCCGGTGTGTGGCTCTGTGTCTTTTCTCTCTGATGAGCAGGGCTGTGTCAGGTGGTGTGTTTTAGGGTATCTGTGAGGTTAATGTGGCTTTAGGTAGTCTGTGTGCTGATGGATGGGTTTGTGTTCGTGTCTTGTTTGTAGTTTGGTGTGAGGTGTCCAGCACTGGCAGTTGCAGACAGTCGGACAAAGCCAGGTCTTAGACTCTGATGCAGGGCTCTGTGAGAGTTCTCTGCAGTTAATCTTCCCTGTGTCTGAGGACTCTCTAGTAGTCTAGCATCCTGGATTCAGAGCTCCCTCCCCAGAGCTTCCTACTTGACTTCTGATGGAGTAGTCCAGACTTCAGAGGTTGCTTGTCCCACCAATAAAGGGGTTTAAAGGAGACTGTCCAAGCCCTAGACTAATGGCAGAGTGCTGAGTCAAACAAATAGTAAATCAAGGAAACACATACATGTATAAGACACACAAATACTGAATCCAATAGAACATAAGGCACTAGAAAGACCTGACAAAAAATACCCAGTATGTCATCAGAAAGTCAAAGAGAAAACCAACAGAAATTCAAAACCAAAAAAACAAAAAAAAAAAAAAACAAAAAAACAAAAAAAAAAAAAAAAAAAAAAAAACACCACACACACAGAAACACAAATCCAGGGAGATTTTGAAAGCTAGGATCAAATATAATAAAGAGCAAGAGTACCACCAGACAGACTGAAGATTCTCAGAATGAAATCAGACAATTATACTTAGAACTAAGATAAAGACAAAACCTAATAATAAAAACCAAAGCAGTGTGTCATCTGGAGAATAAAGCAAGGAAACAGAGCAGACCGATAATATTGCTTATAAGTATATTAAGATAAAATAAACTAAAAAGGGATAGAAGAGAGGGCAACAGAAGAACATAGTGTGACTGGAAATATGAAAAGGGAAAAAAAGAGAGAAAAAATAGAAATGTATAAAAGATAGAGATGGAAAGAAGGTAGGAGAGATACAGTCAGCACTTCAAAAAACTTAGCTAGAAATAAAAATATGTAAAAAGTCTAAATATAAAAATAGAAGAAAAAATAGAATAAAAGAATAAAAAATGTTATAATACATGTAGATCCCTTAGGACTAAGATCATAATTAATTAAACACACATACACACACACACACACACACACACACATATCCAGGGAAATTTTGAAAGCTAGGATCAAATATAATAAAGAGCAAGAGTACAATCAGACAGACTGAAGATTCCCAAAACAAAATCAGACAATTATGATCAGAACTAACATAAAGACCAAACCTAATAATAAAAACCAGAACAGTGTGTCATCTGGAGAATAAAGCAAGGAAACAAAGCAGACCAATAATATTGCTTATAAGCATATTAAGATAAAAGAAACTAAAAAAGAGAATCATGGAAATAAAATCAAGAATAAACGAATGGGACCTCATGAAACTGAAAAGCTTTTGCACAGCAAAAGAAACCATAAACAAGACTAAAAGGCAACCCTCAGAATGGGAAAAAATAATTGCCTATGAAACAACGGACAAAGGATTAACCTCCAAAATATACAAGCAGCTCATGCAGCTTCATACCAAAAAAGCAAATAACCCAATCCACAAATGGGCAGAAGACCTAAATAGACATTTCTCCAAAGAAGACATACAGATGGCCAACAAACACATGAAAAGATGCTCAACATCACTCATCATCAGAGAAATGCAAGTCAAAGCCACAATGAGGTATCACCTCACACCAATCAGAATGGCCATCATCACAAAGTCTGGAAACAACAAATGTTGGAGAGGGTGTGGAGAAAAGGGAACTCTTCTGCACTGTTGGTGGGAATGTAAGTTGGTACAGCCACTATGGAAAACAATTTGGAGGTTCCTTAAGAAACTACAAATAGAACTACCATATGATCCAGTAATCCCACTCCTGGGCATATACCCAAAGAAAACCATAATCCCAAAAGAAACTTGTACCATAATGTTTATTGCAGCACTCTTTACAATAGCCAGGACATGGAAGCAACCTAAATGCCCATCAACAAATGAATGGATACAGAAGATGTGGCATATATATACAATGGAATATTACTCAGCTATAAAAAGGGATGAGATGGAGCTATATGTAATGAGGTGGATAGAACTACAATCTGTCATACAGAGTGAAGTAAGTCAGAAAGAGAAAGACAAATATTGTATGCTAACTCACATATACGGAATCTAAAAATGGTACTGATGAACTCAGTGACAAGAACAGGGAAGCAGATACAGAGAATGGACTGGAGAACTCGAGGTATGGGAGGGGGTGGGGGGTGAAGGGGAAACTGAGAAGAAGCGGGAGAGTAGTACAGACATATATATACTACCAACTGTAAAATAGTCAGTGGGAAGTTGTTGTATAACAAAGGGAGTCCAACTCGAGGATGGAAGATGCCTTAGAGGACTGGGGCAGGGAGGGTGGGGGGGAATCGAGGGGGGGCGTCAAGGAAGGGAGGGAATATGGGGATATGTGTATAAAAACAGTTGATTGAACCTGGTGTACCCCCAAAAAAAATAAAATAAAATAATAAAAAAAAAAAAAAGAAACTAAAAAAGGATAGAAGACAGGGCAACAGAAGAGCATTGTGTGACTGGAAATATGAAAAGAAAAAAAATAGAAATGTATAAAAGATAGAGATGGAAAGAAGGTAGGAGAGATACAATCAGCACTACAAAAAACAGCTAGAAATAGAAATATATAGAAAGGCTAAAAATAAAAATAGAATAAAAATAGAATAAAAAAATGTTATAAAATGTGTAGATCCTTTAGGACTAAGATTGTAATTGATTAAAAAAAAAAAAAAGCTAGAACTGACCCCAGAATGGACCAGATCAATAGAATTAATAATAATATTTCTATTTCCTTGGTGTCTAAGCTGTAAATATCCTTCTACCCACCTTGGGCTTTTTGTATTACTCTGTGGCCAGCAGAGCTTCCTTTATTGTTCATCTGTAAGCGCCGGTGTGTGGGGAGAGAGAGGGTACAATAGTGGCTCCTTCCCCTGGGAGTGAGTGAGCAGTGGCACCCTGCCTGGGTTGCAGCAGCTTGGGCAACTTGGGCGGTGCCTGTTGCAAAGGGATACCGGTGGCTCAGGCCAAGAAAGTGACTCCAACTGCAGCTCTGCCCCCTGCTACAACTCTGCCAGGGTGCCCTCCCTGGGTCACAGCATCTCAGTTGGCTCTGCTGGTGTCTGTTGCAGCGGGACGCCAGCTCAAGTGTAAACAGAATGTCTCCAGAGCTGGGCCACTCTGTGGGCTTTTGGCTCTTGGCTGCAGGCACTCTAGGCCAGCCCCACCCAGGAGCCTTTGTTATCCCTGAGTGTGTTAGCCAGGCCCAGAGGGGTCCTTCCTTTGTCTGTTGCAGGCACCAAGAGAGAGGCTACACCCACCACTCCTGCCCCCCGCTTGTGAGTAAGCTGTATCGAGGCGCCCCCATGGTCGCCCAGCTTTCCATGGTAGGCATTCTCTGCTGTGGATTTCTTCCTTCCTGTCCTCTCAGTCCATCTCTCCCCTGCCAACAATGTTTTTCACCCTGAACCAGTTCTCCAGTTTCTACGTTCCAGCTCCCAGACCCCCTACTCAGCTGTGAATCAACGTCTCAGTCTGCGCACACTGAGCTGTGGTGCGGACCCTCCGTGTGTTTCTCACTCTTTCCTGTCTGCCACAGCTCAGCTGCTTCACTCTCTTTGAACAGCCCCAAATGCCTCCCTTCTGACTCAGGGAAACTCCCCATTGGAGAAGGGGTTTCCCCATCAGATAAGGGATGTTTCCCCGAATTCAGCCTCTGTTTCAGATCCCCCCGCTCCAGGGTATGGGACCCATCCCTTTCCTTTCTTCTCCTCCTCTTTCTCCTTGTTCTTTTTCCCCTCTGTCCTACCCAGTTATGTCAGGATCTTTGCAGTCCTTTCTGGTGTCCAAGGTCATCTGCTGGTGTTCAGCTGATTCTCTGTGGGAATTATTGCATCTTTTGATATATTCCTGATGCATCTGTGGAGACGGATGCATTCCACATCCTTCTACTTCACTGCCATCTTTATTCCAACCTCCCTTTCTTTTTAAAACAAAATTTCATCAAAGAGGTGTATATATTCACTGTGTCTAATTCTCCCCCCCTCTGCAGTCTCTTTTACCATCCCTCCTCTCAGATTTTCAGGATAAACCATTGTGGCCAATGAACCTCATGACCATGATGTTGCTAAAACCAATGGTTATTTCTCTGCCCTCATCTTATTTGAACTATGAGTAGCAGTTAGACACAGATCAATGCTCTTTCCTTTCAGAAACAGAGAGGGTGAAAGAATTTCACGGGGGATGTTGTTGAGTGGGCAAGGAAGGATTAGATCTAGAACCCAAGGGAAGAGGTTGGCCTTAGCTAAGAGCACAGGCAGTCCATCCCTGGTTACAGGAGAGAAGGCAGAACAGATGTAAAGGTACATAGACAGTGGGACCCTGGAGAGTTCTCTTCTGACTGCTTTAATTTTTACTCATGGAAATAGGAACTAAGGATATTAGCTGAGAGTGAGAATGGGGTGGAGGTGTTGGAAATTTGAAAGAGAGAAGGGATGAAGGAGAATGGGAGAATGAAAGGATGAAGACATAAAAGTATGGTTGCCAGGCAGCATTAAGAACCCAGTGGAGTCAAAGATCAATAATTGAGTGTGAGACAAATCAGCCTATATGTTGGTTATCTATTGCTGCTAACAAATTACCCAAACTTAGTGGCCTAAAATAACAAATATTTATTATCTTACCATTTCTGTGGGTAAGGAAGTCAAGAATAGCTTAGCTGGGTGGTTCTGGCCTCAGAGTCTTTCTTGAGGCTGCAGTTAAAATGTTGACTGGGGCTGCAGTCAACTGAAGGCTTGACTGGAGTAGGAGGATCCACTTCCAGGATGGAGCACTCACAAGGCTGTTGGCAGGAGGCCTGTTTCTCACTTTGTGGGGCTCTCCACAGGCTGCCGAGTGTCCTCAGGACATGGCAGCTGACCTCCTCCAGAGCAAGCAATCCAGGAGACCAAAGAGGAAATTGCAGTGCCTTTTATGACCTAGTTTCTGAAATTGCACACTGTCGCATCTGATTTATTCTATTCATTAGAAGCAAAGCTGCTAAGTCCAGCCCCCTCTTAAAAGGAGGGAATTAGCCTCCACCTCTTAAAGGGAGGAATACCAAAGAATTTGTGAGCATATTTTTAAACCACCACAGCTTGATTGTATTCTTTATTCCAGTCATGTTCGGCTGTGCAGGTACAGGTGCAGGTGCAGGTATAGAGTAGGTGGAAAGTTGGATTAAACAGGGTTATGGGGACTTCCCTGGTGGCGCAGTGGTTAAGAATCTGCCTGCCAATGCAGGGGACATGGTCCATCCCTGGTCCAGGAAGATCCCACATGCTGCAGAGCAACAAAGCTCATGTGCCGCAACTACTGATCCTGTGCTCTAGGGCCCACATGCCACAACTACTGAGCCCATGTGCTGCAACTACTGAAGCCTGCGAGCTTAGAGCCCAGCTCCACAACAAGAGAAACCACTGCAATGAGAAGCCTGCACCACACAACAAAGATTAGCCCCTGCTCTCCACAACTAGAGAAAGCCCGCGTGCAGCAACAAAGACCCAACACAGCTAAAAAACAAAACAAAACAAAGCAAAAACAAGAAACAAACAAGTAAAGAGCAAATATATAAAACACACCAAAAAGGGAAAGATGAACACAAAGGTCAGAAGGGTTGTTCCTTCCATCTTGAAGAGGGGGTGATGGGGTGTGAAAGAAGTAGAAGAGAGGTAGATGTTTTAGGCAGCATTTTTATTCTCAGGTAGGTGGTGGATACACAGGAAAAAGAAATGAAATTAAAGAAAGTCATTCATGGACTAATGATGAGCTTGTGTCCTGAATCAAGGATTAGAAGTAATCCAGTTTTGAACATTGATAAAAACATTCCCATAGCAGGCAGAGGGGGAGATATTTATGGGTTGGGAATTTTGTGTGAGGAGCCTCAAATCTGACAATGCTGGTGCCACAGCAGAGCTCGGCATGAAATTGGGTGGGAGGAAGGTACTCACTGCTCCTCAATCATTTTTCCCTTTCAGGCCACAGGCTGCACTGGGAAACAGCCACATTTCTCATCCCATCCCGCCCTGCCCCCCCCACCGTCTCCATCACTCGGACAAAGAAAACCCTGAATTTTCCACTGGGTTTTTCAAAGGGAGGGGCAAAGGAAGAAAGGAAAATCTTCACAGGTGTTTATCAGACTTCCAGTTTCCAGAAAACTTTAGAGGAATGCCCCAAGCTGAACATGTGAAAACCACGTGGTAATTTGGGCACATCACAGCAATTTCTGAAGGTTGATTCCAAAACATCAAGGTAGATCCTTCCCATGGTTACTGTTTGAACATATGTCCTATCCAGTCTTTCTCCTAAATGTTCCTTGAGTTACTTCATTCTTCTCCATGCCCACAGCCACAGCTTAAGTACAATTCTTATTTATTTATGTATTTATGTATTTATTTAGGCTGCACTGGGTCTTCCTTGCAGGGCCCAGGCTCTCTAGTTGCGGCACACAGGAACAGTAGTTGCAGCATGTGGGCTTAGTCGCAGTATGTGGGATCTTAGTTCCCCGACCAAGATCGAACTTGGCCCCCCTGCACTGGGAGCAGAGAGTCTTAACCACTGGACCACCAGGGAAGTCCCTTAAGTACAATTCTTTATCCTTTCTAGCCTGGACCACTGCAATAGTCTTCCAAATTTCTCAGATCTCTCCAATTTCCAGTCTGATTGTTACTTTAAGTATTTCAATGCCCCTCACCTTGCCTGAAAGATGACATCCCAACTCATTGCTGTGGCATCACGGCTTTCACCACCTGGCTCCTGCCCCAGCCCCAATACCACAACAACTCTATCTGCCCATGCTTCCTCCATACGGAACTATGGGGAACTCCCCCAAAGCTACCATGCCTTTTTACAACCACCCCCCATGCTCCCATTAACTGAAATGACAGTCACCCTGGTCTCCCTGCTTTGCTACAACTCCTTTTTCTAGATTACATTCAAGTATCAATTTTCCAGAAAGGCTCCCAAGGTAAAGGCCATCCCGCATATCACACTGAATTGTAATCATCGGCTTGCTCCATGGTTCTGACTCTCTTCCACTCCTCCCATTTGACTTTAAATTCCTTACATGCAGGGACTGCATTTTTCATCCCTACATCTCCACTCACCTTCCCCTCACCCTCATCTCAAACCCCTTTCCTGTGGCCCAGTACCTAACACATAACAGATATGCAATACAGTTTGATGAATGAATAACTAGTTAAACATACAAGTTACATTCAGGCTTTGTATCTTGCATCCTTGGATTCACAAAAGACAGAGCATAATTAAGCCCAGGATGGGTAAAATTACAGGATTTTCAGTACACATGTATCCTGAGAGCTCTTATTTTACGTGTAATTCTCTGAAAAGGTTTGCAAGTATGACTTAAACCAAGACAATGCAAGAAGGGGTTGGGGAAGGGCTGGGGGATCTAGATAAAATCATAACTTAGGTGCAGCCAATAAGAGCCCTAAACCAAGAGCCTGTAGTGGATTCCAATCTCCGCCTTGTCCCATCCTCAGGTCACCTGGAGAGGTCACTTTTCTCCCAGGTCTTCCTTTTCTCATCTGACATGGAGGGCACTTGGTTGAGTGCACAGCTCCACTATGCACTCAACCAAGCTACACTTGTGTGGAGGTGACCGGCTTCCGGGCAAACTGAACGCAGCCATCTGCCCTAGAGCTTGGACAAGCCGGGCCCAGGGAAGGTGAGGGGCGCGCCTTCGGGACTACTGCGCATGCGCGCGGGCAGACACTGCGCAGCATTGCACTGCGCATCAGGACTCTGGCTGAGCTCTTTACTTCCGTCAGCCTCTGTTTCAGCAGCAACCCTGTGCAGTAGCAACTCTCATCAACCACGTGTTACAGATGTGGAAACAGTTTCATCGCACAGTTCATAAATAGCAGAACCAGGATTTGGCCGCAGGTTTGTCTTACCTAAAAGCCCATACTCTTCCCCAAGATACCATATTGACACTGTTTAAAGAGACAAATGATCGCTTGGAAACATGCAGAAGGCACCCTGTCACAGACAGACGCCACCCACGGGGGCTGCCAGGTTCCTGCTGCTAGTCGGAGGTGACACTCTACACAGCAGGTAGCAAGGGCCAGGAGGTCCAAGCGAGACCAGTTCCTCTCTGCGGCCATGGCAGGGATGTGGTTTCTCAGATCAGCTGAGATTCTAGCTAGCTGAAATTAGAGCTGCAAGCAGCAACCGTCAGTAGCAAGGAATTTTAAAAAGTATCAAAGCCAAGGTGTTCTGACTCCAGCAGCTGGTGGTCTCTGCTGCCCCCTGGATCCCTATTTCATCCCAACCTGCTTTGTGGATTCATTTAAAACCAAGTGCTTGGTGTAACAGTGTCTGTGTAGTAACACTCTTCCTTTTTCCCTCCTCAGAGGGTGGTAGCTAGCTGGGTTTTCCAAAAACACTTTTTATAAAGACTATTTTGAAACATATTTATAAGTAACCACAGCATTCTGAGAATTGAGAAAGGGAAAGAATCATGCATTCATCCTGCCTTTCCTGTATGGACTGTATCTCAGAGTACTTAGTTGATAAGGGAATGCTTTTCTGTATAGAAGAATTGCAACTAATAAGAGAACAGATGATACAATTAGGAGAGTCACCATTTTGCATCCTTCAATGAAATAATGGGCCAAATAGGCATCACCAATGCATGATAAAACTATTAGATGAAAAGTTAATTCGAAATTTTATAATGGGTGGATCAGGCTGACAACACCTAAACCCACTTATCAATCTACACATCACTAAAAATGGGAGATTATTGACTTCTTACATGATCTCATAGGATATACAATACAAGTCCACCTATGAAGAATTCTATCCTCTCCCTAAAACTGAACTTGAATCTAATAAAATCTCTAGACCTAACTGTCATTTTAGAGAAAATAAAAGATTAAGCAGTTTCTCAATATTTGTATGGTTGACATTTTGCACCAGGTAATTCTTTTTTGGGGTAAAATTATTCTGTGCATTACAGGATATTGAGTAGCATCCCTGGCCTCAGCTTACTAGATGTCAGTAGCACCCCTGCAGTCATGACAACCAAAAATGTCCAGATATTGCCAAATGTTCCCTGGATAGCAAAATCACCCCCAGTTAAGCACCACTGAGTTAGATATGCATGTTAATGACACCATGAGGATACAATCAGCCTGCTTCTAAATGTGGGAAAGTCCACAGGACAAATGATCCACTTTCTGCAACAAATAAATGCCGTGAGGGAAAAAAAGGAGTGAAGGCAGGGCTGTTATAGATCTAAAGGTAGTTAAGAAACTCATCAATCAAATGCAATACTTGAGTCTTCTTTAGATCCCAATTTGAATAAACTGTAAAAAAAACATTTTGGAGGCAATTGGGGAAAACGGAACATGAGGTGGGTACAAAATGATATTAAGAAATTATTGTTAATTTTATTGGGTATGATGAGATATTGTAGATACATTTTTATTGTACATATATATTTTAAAATATATATATACTTAAATCCTTAACTGATAAATACTCACACTAAAGTATTTTCAATTAAAATTATATTTTTCTGTCTTTCAACTTAAGATATTCAAGGAAGGAAGGAAGAGAGAGGAAAGAAAGAGAGGAAGGAAAGAAGGAAAGAAAAAAAGAAAAAAGAAAGAAAAAGAAAGAGGTGAGTAAATAAAACAAGAAATTAAGAAAGTTGATCATTGTTGAAGCTGATTGTTGAGTACAAGGGAATTCATTCTGCTTCTCTCTTTACTTTTGTGTAGGTTTTACATGTTCCATAACAAGAGGGTAAAAATAGAATAAAATAAAAGCAAAAGGTCTTTTGCTTGTAGTAATAGTAGGTTAGGTTATTCAAAACAACAGTCCCACTAGGGACAAAAAAAATCTGGATGAAAGTGTTTAAATTTAAGAGTATTAAAAGCTAATGAAGGACTTACCTGGTGGCCCAGTGGTTGAGGCTCCATGCTTCCAGTGCAGAGGGCATGGGTTCGATCCCTGGTCAGGGAACTAATATCCTTTATGCCACAGTACAGCCAAAACAAAAACAAAAACAAAAAACAACAGCAACAAAAAATGAGAATGAACCATATTAAATTCTAGGAAGAAGCCAGAGAGATAAATCATTTATATAAATCTGCTCTTGCCCTGGGGGGTGTTTGTTTGTTTATATGTTTGTTTTAGCTGCTCCTGTAGGAACAGCTGAGTAATAGCTTTAAAAATTAAGCCAAAGTTTCAGCAGCCCTTTGGGAAGCAGGGAACCAGAGTCGAGGCACAGAACCTAACCAAGGTGAGAAGTCCCAACACCTTCTCAAACTTTAAACGAGACACTGAAGTTTCACTTCCTAAAGATAAAGGCAAACCAGAAGTAAACTGTTTTACTAGAATTGCACCCTGAATCTGAGTGACCTGTCCAGGGAAGCTCAAGCCTTAAAAGGGGACAAAAGTGGTCCTGTCTAGACCCAGGAGCCTGGCTGAAACAAATGAAAATCCTCTCTGGAGGAAGGTGATATCTTAGGTTTTTTAATATTCCTATAAATAATTTTTCAAAAACAATATTTATTGAGAGCCATAAGTAATAACAGAAAACAGAAAGACCCACAAGGACTTAAGCTTTAAGAATTTTCATTCATAAAATACCTAAGATTACTATGACCTAACCAATAAAATTCAAACTTTTAAACTTTTGCATGACCAAGAAACTATAAAAAGCTACATCATGAATTTGAGTCACAAAGAACTACTAGAACTGAACTTTTAGAACTGAAAAATCTAGTAACCCAAATTAAGAACTTATTTGATATATTTGACAGTAGATTGGTAAAACAGAAGGGGGAAATTAGTGAACTGGAAGATAGATCAGAAGACTGAAACAGAGAGAGAGAAAAATGTGTAAAGTAGAAAAAGATAGGGTTAGAGATGTAAAGAGTACAATAAGGTATAATGACATAAAATTGAATTCCCAAAGGAGAGGAGAGAAAGAATTGGGTAGAGAATATTTGAAGACACAATGGCTGAAAATCTTCCAGAAGTGAGAAAAAACATCAAACCACAGATCCCAATAAAGCCCAGGCAAGATAAATGAAAAAAATCAATACCAAGATACATAATGGAAAACCCAGAAAAACAGAGAAAATGTGAAAATCTTTAAAATATCCTAAGAGGGACTTCCCTGGTGGCACAGTGGTTAAGAATCTGCCTGTCAATGTAGGGGACATGGGTTCAATCCCTGGTCCGGGAAGATCCCACATGCTGCGGAGCAACTAAGCCTGTGTACCACAACTACTGAGCCTGTGCACCACAACTACTGAGCCTGTGCTATAGAGCTCGTGAGCCACAACTACTGAGCCCTCATGCCACAACTACTGAGCTCACACGCCACAACTACTGAAGCCCACATGCTCTAGGCCCATGTGCCATAACTACTGAGCCCATGTGCTGCAACAGCTGAAGCCCATGCACCTAGTGCCCATGCACCACAAGAGAAGTCCCCACTCACCACAACTAGAGAAAGCCCACATGCAGCAACAAAGACCCAACACAGCCAAATAAATAAATGAAGAAAGAAAGAAATAGATACAGAATAAGAAAAATGTTCCACTGAATGAGTTAGATAAAAGAATATGAGCTTAAGTACCAGAAATGAGGGACTTCCCTGGCAGTCCAGTGGTTGGGACTTTGCATTCCAGTGTGTTGTGGGGTGCAGTTTCCATCCCTGCTTGGGGAGCAAAAATCCCACATGCCCCACGGCCAAAAATCCAAAATGTAAAACAGAAGCAATATTGTAACAAATTCAGTAAAGAGTTTAAAAATGGTCCACATCAAAAAAATCTTAAAAAAAGAAAAAAAGTACCAGAAATGAAAGACAACAAAGAAAATGATTGGCTTTTTTGGTGGTTGTTGTTGCTTGCTTGAACTACAGGGTTTTAAAATTTATCTTTTATTTCTGCCTTTACAATTATGAAAAGGCCCTTTGGCTCAAGAAAAGATGAAAAATGTTTCATCTTAAAGAATAGTAAACAGGTTCACTTTAGTGCTTGTAAGCAAGATTTTAAAGGGAAAAAGTTACCAAACTGATATTTTTCCAGTTTTTTTTTCAATAAAAGAAGCCATTGTTCACTGAGCTAGTAACATTTTTTAATTAACAAAATTATATATTTTTATAATGCTGAAAGATCTACTGTTTTTGCTCTTCAGTTTATAGAGATATAAAGAACTTTGACTTGTTTTAAATGTTCTGAAATGTAGTTCTGATGATTGCAGCAAGGTGTAAAAATTAATGATGTTTAAAAAATTGTATAATTTGATGTAAAAGAGTCAATGGTAATCTAAGTTTTTCTCAATGGTGCACTGTTTCCAAACCTTATAAAAGATTATTTTATCTTAAGGTTTATCAGCCTCAGCACTCTTGACATTTTGAGCCAGATAATTCTTTGATGTGGGGGCTGTTTTGTGTATTCCAGAACATTTAGCAGCATCCCTGGCCTCCCCCGGCTAGACTCCAATAGCATCCTCCACCCCAAGCTATGACAACCAAAAACGTCTCCAGATATTAACAAATGTCCTGGCGTTGGCGGGTGTGTGTGTGTGTGTGTGTGTGTGTGTGTGTGTGTGTAAAATCACCCCCAGTTGTGAACCACTGGCTTATTTTAACAGTGTTAAGATAATCCACTTAAGATTCACCTTCTAATTACAGTAGAAATAATGTCAGCTTATTTTCTTAGTTGATATACTCAACAATACAGTGTTTGTGACGAAGTGACTAATGTTTAGATGATGCATGTAAAGCACCTAGACTGTGCCTGGCACTGCTTGAGTACTTCAAAATATTAGTGATGATAATGATGACTCCGAAGATGACAGAAAGAGAGAAGGGAGGGGAGGAGGGAGGAGGAGGGAGAAAAGGGAGAGTGAGAGGGTGATGAAGACAGAGCGCATGCTATACTTTCCATAGTTGGAAATGGGTACTTTTGCGTGGCACGGGGTCAGAGCCTGCAACCAGGAAAAAGACAGTGGAAAGTGGGGCAGGCAGGTGGGGATAAAAGGATGGGTTTTTCATCAAAATATTGGTGTTCCTTGTTACAATGGTCTCTAAGGCTTAATTCCTTTACACACAGGGCATCTTCTGGCCCCAATTAATATTGACTTCGCTTTGTAGGGGGCAGGGGTGAAATCAGACAAGTCAGATTTATTTCCAGGACAGACTGAGAGAAAGGAGATGTTATTGTTCACTGAGTCAGTAGCGCTTTAAACTTCCTCCTAGCATATTTAGATCTACCGATGTCCACGCCAATTTTGTAAATAGATTCAAAAAGCATTTATTGGATGTAAGGCACTCAATAAATGCTAATTGCATGCACTTTTATTAACTTTACTGCAGTGAAGAATCTTCTGACAAACGTTGTCCTGTGCATTTAAAGAGAGGGTAGGAGACTCAGAAAATGTAAGCAAGTTAAGTGAGTCAAGCTAGTTAAGTGAGAAGGTGAGTCTGGGATTAACCCCACATGTGAGCACAGGTCTTCCTTGTCACAGGCCCGCAGCTCTTTCTGCCACCCCACAGCTGCTCTTCATGAACTGTGTGGTTAAAACTCAGCACCGGCAGCCGCACATCTCCTGAGAGGTGGCAGATGGCAAAGCGTCTCCTCACATCTCTCTGGTCTCTCTCTTTTCCTCTATCCCTCCTCTTCGGTCCCTGAGGCCTCTCAGTAACATCTCCTGCTGCTTGCTTACCCTGCTCGAGGGAGCCAGAGGCCAGGAGTTGGTGTGGAGTTCCACGTGGCGTCACCGCGGGACTGAGCTACAACCCTTCAGAGAGTTCTGAGATGACTCCACCTTGGCTTTGCACCAACCACAGAGGGGAAAAGGGGCTCACGAGGGGGCAAGTAGGACCTTGCTCTGTGGCCAGGCTGATATCGACCGGTGGGTAGATGTGAGTACAACTGTATTGATTTGAAATTATTGACATATTTCCTTCTCTTTAGTAAACAGCAGTTGCCCTGAGCCCTTGAGGGTACCGCCCTGGTCCTGGGCCCAGTCCTCCCAAATATTTTTAAATATTTTGAATATTACCTTGCTCAGGCTAATGCTTTTAGCTAATGACTGAGTTCTATTAAAAAAAAAATTCATTGAGCTTACAGGTCACACCAAGGTGGGTGGAATATTAAGAGGACACATTTGTCGATCACTTGGGATAAATGGCTAGTAACTAATGGCTATTGATTTCGGAGGAGTGGGGTAGAAATATGGCAGTAAATTCCCTGTACCTTGACATTGACGATGGTCACCGCTCCTCCTCTTCCTCACTCCAAAGGGAAAGGTGAGTGGAGAAACAAGAACAAGGAGAGTGCCCGGCACAGAGTAGTGTTCTGTACATATTTGTGACTGAACCAATAACTGAACACAGGACTGCACGGCAAGTAGAAATACCCCTTCAGGGTACGTGTTTTTATGAGGGTTAAACAAGATAATCAGTGCAACAAATGTAAACCACTTGCTCCAAGTCCGATTTCGGCTACAACTCAAAGTCGAGTTCAACCGAAGGCTATTAAGTTAAGAGGGGAAACATAAGGTTGCAAATGAGAACGTGTATGCAGCAAGGGCCAGAGGAAGCTTTGGTATTTTAAAGGATATGAAAGATAATGCACAGGGAATAAAATCAGCAACAGGGCTCAGGCATTAAAAAAAAAAAACATTCACATGATACTGGTATCAGGTATTAGCAGAACAACCCAGCTCTGTGAGATAATTCTCCCACTATACTCCGCCTTACTAAACTTACACTACTGAGCTCAACTTGGGCCCCATCTTTTAAGACAGATGTTGAGAATATGCAAATTCCCAAGAGAGAGTGACTGACCCGCAGGGTCAGCTTGAAGGGCATGTGACAAGTGCATTCACACCAGATGTTCTCAGAAGGGCGCTGCGTTTGGTTAGAAGCTCTGTCACTGTCTTGAAATTCTAGTCATTTTATCTTTGAGCTTATGCTTTTTAAACTGAAGTCCAGTGGGTCAGAGGAGATAGGTGCGGGCTCACGTTCCCGAGCCTTGCCAGGCATCTGCAGTCAGCATCCGTGGCTGCCACCTGGTGGCCATGACACGCTTACCTTGCACTTGGCTTTGAGTCTCGCCAAACTCCCATGACTCATGGGCCCCCTAGATCCTGTGTCGTCTTCCATATCAACACGTGCGGGGCGGTACCAGCAAGCCACAACAGGGCGCACTTTCCATCAGAACCAGACCTTGCTTCCAATGCAGAAAGAAGGTAATGGCATTCAAAGAAAATGGAACGACCTGGGAACCCTATCATATCCTTTCTTTCTTGGGTAACTTCTCCGTATGAGCCAAAGTCCTTATGCTGAAAATGATGATATAGAAGAGAAGGGAAACATAGGGCAACTCATAGCTCCTTTTACTTTCAGTCCCTGCTTACTCATCATCAGGTAGAGAGTGTTGGTAGAATGTGCGCATATCAAAAAGTGAAAAATTTTGTGCGGCATTTTCTCTGTTCTGATAAACATGAAATCTATGCGTTGATGTGTTACAAAATACAAACGGTAATTTTGGTGATCCTTCACACAAGATAAAAGCTCTTATAATTTGCATTTAAAACTGGCATCATATAAATGGTAGGATTCCTTCTGACAGTTAAAATTTAAATTTTTCTTACCCTAGAATGGTAATTATCCCTACTGGGCTTTTCAAAAATTATTTCTTTAATTGCGGTAAAATACACGACATAAACTTTATTATCTTAAACATTTTTAAGTGTACAGTCCAGCGGCACTAAGTACTTTCACGTTGTTGTGCAACCACCGCCACCATCCACCTCCAGAACTCATTTTGTCTTGCAAAACTGAAATTCTGTACCCATTGAACAATAACTCCTCCCTTGTTCCCTCCTTCTAGCCCCTAGAAACCATCATTCTACTTTCTCTTATGAATTTTGCTATTCTAGGCAATTCATATAAACAGAATGATACAATATCTGTTCTTTTGTGACTGGCTTATTTCACTGAACATAACGTTCCCAAGCTTCAGCCACGTTGCAGCACATGACAAGATCTCCTTCCTTGTCAAGGCTGAATAATATGCCATCGTGTGTGTGTACCACGTCACCCTTTTTCCACGCATCTGTTAATGGGACGCTTGGGTTGCTTCCACTTCTTGGCTATTGTGAATAAAGCTGCGATGAACATGGTTGTACACAGTTCATGTTCCTGCTTTCAGTTCTTTTGGGTATATTCCAAAAAGTAGAATTTCTAGATCATATGGTAATTCTATTTTTTTTAATTTTTTTTGAATTTATTTATTTATTGGCTGTGTTGGGTCTTTGTGGCTACACATGGGCTTTCTCTAGTTGCAGAGAGCGGGGGCTACTCTTCGTTGCAGTGCTTGGGCTTCTCACTGCGGTGGCTTCTCTTGTTGTGGAGCACAGGCTCTAGGCACGTGGGCTTCAGTAGTTGCAATATAACTCCATGATTTTAAGCAACTGGAGGGATTCAGTTGTCATCAACTGAGATGGGAGAAAATGCTTGTGGAATAGGTCTGGGGGAGCAGATCGGAATTTTGTTTAGGACATGCTAAATTTGAAATGAATAATAATGCAAATGTCATATTGAATATTTATTTTTTGTTGATGTAGAGTTGATTTACAATATTTGTTTCAGGTGTACAACATAGCAATTCAAAATTTTTATAGATTACATTTCATTTAAAGTTATTATAATATATTGGCCAGGGAACTCCCTGGTGGTCCACAGGTTAGGACTTGGTACTTTCATTGCCGTGGGCCTGGGCTCAATTCCTGGGTCAGGAACTAAGATCCCATAAGCTGCACAGTTTAGCTGAAAAAAAAATAAAATAAAATATTAGGTATAATCATTATGCTGTACAATATATCCTTGTACCTTATTTTATACATAGTATTTTGTACCTCTTAATCCCCTACCCTTCTCTGTCCTTCCTCACCCTTCCCTCTCACCACTAGTAACCCCTAGTTTGTATCTGTGAGTCCGTTTTTCTTTCTTGTTACATGCACTAGTTTGTTGGGTTTTTTAGTAATATAAGTAACATCATACAGTATTTGTCTTTGTCTGACTTATTTCACTTAGCATAGTGCCTTCTAGGTCCATCTATGGCTGAATAGTATTCCATTCTATATACATATACCACATCTTCTTTATACATTCATCTGTTGATGGACACTTAGGTTGTTTCCATATCTTAGCTATTGTAAATAATGCTGCTATGAACATTAGGGTGCATGTATCTTTTCAAATTAGTGGGGGGTTTTTTTGGATATATACCCAGGAGCAGAATTATACTGGATCATGTGGTAGTTCTATTTTTATTTTTGAGAAAACACCATACTGTCTTCCACAGTAGCTGCACCAATTCACATTCCAACCAACAGTGTACAGGGTTCCCTTTTCTCCACATCCTCTCCAACATTTGTTATTTGTGGTCATTTTGAGAGCCATTCTGCAAGGTGTGAGATGATATCTCATTTGGTTTTGATTCTCATTTCTCTGATTAGCGATGTTGAACATCTTTTCATGTGCCTGCTGGCCATCTGTATGTCTTCTTTGGGAAAATGTCTGTTCAGGTCTACTGTTCATGTTTTAATCAGGTTGTTTGGTTTCTGTTTATGTATTTTGATTATTACCCTTTTCTTGGTCATATCATTTGCAGTAGGTTTTTTCATTTTCTTGATGGTTTCCTTTTAATTAGATCCCGTTTGTTTTTGCTTTTTTCCTTTGCCTTAAGAGACAAATCCAAAAAACTATTGCTATGATTTATGTCAAAGAGTGTTCTGCTTATGTTTTCTTCTAGAAGTTTTATAGTTTCTGGTCTTACATTTAGGTCTTTAATCCATATTGAGCTTATTTTTGTATATGGTGTGAGAAAATGTTCTAATTTCACTATTTTACACATACCTATCCAGTTTTCCAAGCACCACTTATTGAAGAGACTGGCTTTTTCTCCCTTGTAAATTCTTGCCTCCTTTGTCATAGATTAATTAACCATAAAATGCATGGATTTATTCCTGGGCTCTCTCTTCTGTTCTATTGATCTGTGTGTCTATGTTGTTGTTGTTGTCGTCTTTGTTTTATTACTTAAAAATCAATAGTTTATTTTTTATTTGTTTATTTTTTAATTGGGGTATAGTTATTTTACAATGTTGTGTTAGTTTCTACTGTACAGCGAAGTGGAGTTCCCTGTACTATATAGCAGGTTCTCATTAATTATCTATTTTATACATATTAGTGTATAAATGTCAATCCCAATCTCTCAATTCACCTCAACCCCTCTTTCCCCCCTTGGTGTGCATACGTTTGTACTCTATGTCTGTGTCTCTATTTCTGCCTTGCAAACAGGTTCATCTGTACCATTTTTCTAGATTCCACATATGTTAATATACAATATTTGTTTTTCTCTTTCTTACTTCACTTTGTATGAAAGTCTCTAGGTCCATCCATGTCTCTACAAATGACCCCATTTCCTTCCTTTTTATGGGTAAGTAATATTCCATTGTGTACATGTACCATATCTTCTTTATCCTTTCATCTGTCAATGGGCATTTAGATTGCTTCCATGACCTGGCTATTGTAAATAGTGCTGCAATGAACATTATGGTACATGTTTCTTTTTGGATTATGGTTTTCTCTGGGTATATGCTCAGTAGTGGGATTGCCGGGTCATATGGTAATTCTATTTTTAGTTTTTTAAGGAACCTCCATACTGTTCTCCATAGTGGCTGTATCAATTTACATTCCCACCAACAGTGCAAGAGGGTTCCCTTTTCTCCACACCCTCTGCAGAATTTATTGTTTGTAGATTTTTTTGATGCTGGCCATTCTGACTGGTGTGAAGGTGATACCTCGTAGTTTTGATTTGCATTTCTCTAATAATTAGTGATGTTGAGCATCTTTTCATGTGCCTCTTGGCCATCTGTCTGTCTTCTTTGGAGAAGTGTCTATTTAGGTCTTCCACCCATTTTTTGATTGGGTTGTTTATTTTTTTGATATTGAGCTGCATGACCTATTTATGTATTTTTGAGATTAATCCTTTGTCCATTGATTTGTTTGTGAATATGTTCTCCCATTCTGAGGGTTGTCTTTTCATCTTGTTTATGGTTTCCTTTGCTGTGCAAAAGCTTTTAAGTTTCATTAGGTCCCATTTGTGTATTTTTGTTTTTATTGCCAGTACCCTAGAAGGTGGGTCAAAACAGATCTTGCTGTGATTTATGTTAAAGGGTATTCTTTGTATGTTTTCCTCTAAGAGTTTTATAGTGTCCAGTCTTACATTTAGGTCTTTAATCCATTTTGAGTTTATTTTTGTGTATGGTATTAGGGAGTGTTCTAGTTTCATTCTTTTACATGTAGCTGTCCAGTTTTGCTAGCACCACTTATTGAAGAGATTATCTTTTCTCCATTGTGTATTCTTGCCTCCTTTGTCTTAGATAAATCCACACACCTATAGCCACCCTATTTCTAGGCTTTCTATCCTGTTCCATTGATCTATATTTCTGTTTTTGTGCCAGTACCATACTGTCTTGATTACTGTAGCTTTGTAGTATAGTCTGAAGTCAAGGAGCCTGATTCCTCCAGCTCCATTTTTTTTTTCTCCAGATTGTTTTGGCTATTTGGGGTCTTTTGTGTCTCCATACAAGTTTTAAGATTTTTTGTTCTACTGTGAAGAATGCCATTGGTAATTTGATAGGAATTGCATTGAATCTGTAGATTGTTTTGGGTAGTATAGTCATTTTCACAATATTGATTCTTCCGATCCAAGAACATGGTATATCTCTCCATCTGTTTGTGTCATCTTTGATTTCTTTCATCAGTGTTTTATAGTTTTCTGAGTCCAGGTCTTTTACCTCCTTAGGTAGGTTTATTTCTAGGTATTTTATTCTTTTTGTTGCAATGGTGAATGGGATTGTTTCCTTAATTTCTCTTTCTGATCTTTCATTGTTAGTGTATAGGAATGCAAGAGATTTCTGTGCATTAATTTTGTATTCTGCCACTTTCCCAAATTCATTGATTAGCTCAAGTAGTTTTCTGGCAGCTTCTTTATGACTTTCTATGTATAGTATCATGTCATCTGCAAACAGTGACAGTTTTACTTCTTTCCCAATTTGTATTCCTATTTTTTTTTCTTCTCTGATTGCTGTGGCTAGGACTTCAAAAACTATGTTGAATAATAGTGATGAGAGTTGATATCCTTGTCTTATTCCTGATCTTAGAGGAAATGCTTTCAGTTTTTCACCATTGAGAATGAAGTTTGCTGTGGGTTTGTTGTATATGGCCTTTATTATGTTGAGGTAGTTTCCCTTTATGCCCACTTTTTGGAGAGTTTTTATCATAAATTGGTGTTGAATTTTGTCAAAAGCTTTTTCTGCATCTATTGAGATGATCATATGGTCTTTATTCTTCAATTTGTTAATACGGTGTATCACATTGATTGATTTGCATGTATTGAAGAATCTTTGTATCCCTGGGATAAACCCCACTTGATCATGGTGTATGATCCTTTTAACATGTTGTTGGATTTGGTTTGCTAATATTTGGTTGAGGATTCTTGCATCTAGTGATCTTGGCCTGTAATTTTGTATGCATGTGTGATATCTTTGTCTGCTTTTGGTATCAGGGTGATTCTGGCCTCAAAGAGTGCGTTCAGAAGTATTCCTTCCTCTGCAATTTTTTAAAAATAATTTGAGGATAGGTGTTAACTCTTCTCTAAATGTTTAGTAGAATTCAGCTGTGAAGCCATCTGTCCCTGGACTTCTGTTGGGAGTTTTTAAATTACTGATTCAATGTTATTACTGGTAATTTGTCTGTTCATATTTCCTGTTTCTTGCTGATTCAGTCTTGGGAGAGTGTACCTTTCTGAGAATTTGTCCATTTCTTCTAAGTTGTCCATTTTACTGGCATATAACTGTTCATAGTAATCTCTTATAATCCTTTGTGTCTCTGAAGTATCTGTTGTAAATCTCCTTTTTCATTTCTGATTTTTTTGATTTGGGCACTCTTTTTTTCTTGATGAGTCTCACTGAAGGTTTATCAATTTTATCTTTTCAAAGAACCAGCATTTAGTTTCATTGATCTTATTTATTGCTTTTTAAAACTTCTAATGCCTTTATTTCGGCTCTATTCTTTATGATTTCTTTCCTTCTATTAACTTTAGGGTTTGTTTGTTCTTTTTTTTCTGGTAAGGTTACCTTTAGGTGTAAGGTTAGGTTGCTTACTTGAGAATTTTCTTGTTTCCAGAGGGAGGTTTATATCCCTATGAAATTCCCTCTTAGAACTGCTTTTGATGTGTCCCATCAGTTTTGAATCATTGTGTTCTATTTATCTCCAGGTATTTAAAAAATTTTCTTCAGTGATCCATTGATCATTTAGTAGTATATTGTTTAGCTTCCATGTGTTTGTGCTCTTTGTATTTTTTTTCTTATAGTTGATTTCAAGTCTCATTGTGTTGTGACCAGTAAAGATGCTTGACATGATTTCAATTTTTAAAAAAATTTACTAAGACTTGTTTTGTGATCTAACATGTGATCTATCCTGGAGAATGTTCTATGTGCATTGAAAAGACTGTGTATATTGCTGCTTTTGGATGCAGTATCCTATATATATTTATTAAGTTAATTTGGTCTAATGTGTCATTTAAAATCAGTGTTTCTTCATTCATTTTTCTGTCTAGATGATCTGTTCATTGATGTAAGTGGGGTGTTAAAGTCCCCTACTGTTTTACTGTCGATTTCTCCATGTTTGTTTATATTTACTTTATGTATTTAGTTGCTCCTATGTTGAATGCATATATATTTATAATGTTACACCTTCTTCTTGGATTGATCCTTGGTCATTATGTAATGTCCTTCTTTGTCTCTTGTTACAATCTTTGTTTTAAAGTCTATTTTGTTTGATTAAAAGTATTGCTACCTCAGCTTTGTTTTGATTTCCATTTGCATGGAATACCTTTTTCACTTTCAGTCTGTATGTGTCTTTAAATCAGAAGTGAGTCTGTTGTAGGCAGCACATATATGGGTCTTTTTTTTTTTTTAATCCATTCAGCCACCCTTTTGATTGGAGGATTTTCTTCCTTTCCATTTAAAGTAATTATTGATAGGTAAGTAATTATTGCCATTTTGTTAATTGTTTGGGGGTAGTTTTTCCAGTTATTTTTGTTCCTTTCTTTTGTTCTATTCTCTTTTGATTTGATAACTATTTTTAGTGTTTATGTTTGGATTCCTTTCTCTTTTTTGAGTGTGGATGTATTATAGATTTTTGGTTTGTGGTTACCATGAGGTTTATATATAGCAATCTATATATATGTGATTATTTTAAGTTATTAATCTCTTAATCTGAAATGCATTTTAACAACCCTGCATTTTTATTCCCCTCCCCCCATGATTACTCTTTTTGACACCATATTTCATATCTTTCTGTTTTGTGTATCCACTACTTATTGCAGACATAGATGATTTTACTAATTCTGTCTTTAACCTTCCTACTTAGCTTTTCACATGGTTGGTTTACTACCTTTACTGTGTATTTGCCATTACCAATGTGCTTTTTCCTTTTATAATTCTTACTTTTCTACCTGTAGCCTTTTCTTTTTCGCTCAGAGAAGTCCATTTAACATTTCTTGTAAAGTTGAGCTCTTTTAGCTTTTGCTCCTCTGTAAAACTTCTGTTCTATCAAATACAAATGAAAGCCTTGCCAGGTAGAGTATTCTTGGCTGTAGGTTTTTCCCTTTCATTACTTTAAATATATCATGCCACTCCCATCTGGCCTGCCAAGTTTCTGGTGAAAAGTCAGCTGGTGGCCTAATAGGAGTTTCCTTGTATGTAACTCGTTGCTTTTCTCTCACTGCTTTTAATATTTTCTCTTTATCTTTAATTTTGCCATTTTAATTACAATATGTCCCAGCATGATCTTCTTTGGGTTGATCCTACTGAGACTGTGCTTCCTATACCTGGATGTCTGTTTCCTTTCCCAGGTTAGGGAAGTTTTCAGCTATTATGTCTTCAAATATGTTCTCTGCCCTCTTCTCTCTTCTCCCCTGGGATCCCTAAAATGCAAATGTTAGTACACTTGATATTGTCTCAGAGGTCTCTTAAATTGTCCTCATTTCTTTTCTTTTTTTTTCTTTGTTAAGCTACAGTGGCTTCCACACTCTACCTTCCAGCTCACTGATCCATTTCTCTGTATCATCATCTAATCTGTTGATTCTGCCTAGTATATTTTTTACTTGTTATTGTATTCCTCAATTTTGCTAGATTCTTCTTTATATCTTCTAAATCTTTGTTAAATTCCTTACTGTCTTCACCTTTTTTTTCTCCCAAGTTCTTTGATTATCTTTCCAACCAATACTTTGAACTCTTTATTGGATACACTGCCTTTAAACTTAGTTATTGTGAGGTTTTATCCTCTTCCTTAATTTGGAACATGTTCCTCTATTGCCTCATTTTGACTAGTTTACTGTTTTTATTTCTATGTATCACCTTGGAGAAATGACCTTTTGTAGGAGATGTCCTGTGCATCCCAGCAGTGCACTCCCCTCTGGTCACCAGAGCTATATGCTGTAGAGGTGCCCCCATGTGGGCTGCATGGGCCCTTCTATTGTGCTGGGCTGACTACTGTGGGTGGTCTGGTAGGCATGGCTGGCTTCCAGTCCAGTTGGTTGCAGGCCCTGCCTTGTGCAGAGGGTGCAGCTGCTGGTTGGTGGGGCCAGGTCACAAGGTGGCTGGCTGTGGAACCCTGGGGGCCCCCAGGGCTAGTGCTGGCCTACTGGTGGGCAGAGCTGAGTTCTGAAATAGCTAGTTGAAGGGCTGGGGTTCCTGGATATAGTGTCAGCCTGATGGTGGTTGGGGCTGGTTCCTGACATGGCTAGCTGTGAGTTCTGTGGTGTCTCAAAGCTGGCATTGGTCCACTAGTGAGTAGACTTGGATCCTGGGGCAGCTGGCTGAGGGGTCCAAAGTGTCTTGGAGTTTGTGTCGGCCTGAAGGTGGGTGGGGCTACAGCCTGGGGGGTCGTCAGGCTGGTGCTGGCCTGCTGGTGGGTGGACTGGGTCCTGCCATGTCAGGCTGCAGTGGTCCAGGGCTGGTGTTCACCTGCTAGTGGGTGGGGCTAGGGTCCAGGGTGTCTGCCCGCTGGTGTGTGATGCTATTCTTGGAGCTAGTGATGGCTCACTGGTGGGCAAAGCCAGGTCCTGGGGTCTACGGCTGCAGGATCCTGGAAGTCCTGATGGTAGTGCCAATGCACTGTGTATGGGGCTGGGTCCTGAGCCCTCTGGTGGACAGGGAGGTAGCCTAGACAGGCTGTGGGCTCAGGGGAGGTCCTAAGGTAGCCTCCTGCTGGCAGATGGGGCTGTGTCCCCACCTGGCTAGTTGCTTGGCCTGACGTCTCCCAGTACTGGTGTAAACAGGCTGGTGGGCAAGGCCAGGTCCCAGCGCTAATAAGCTAGAGGGAGGATTCCAAAACGGCACTTGCCAGCACCAGTGTCTGCATGGTAGAACAAGCTCCCCAAAATGGCCGCTGCCAGTAACGTGTCCCCAGAGTGAGCTCCAATTGCCTCCTGCCTCTCCAGGAGGCTAAGATCAGCAGGTAGTTCTGAACCAGGGTCCTTTCAAATTACTTCTGCCCTGGATCCCAAAGCATGTGAGATTTTTGTGTGTGCAAGATCCTATTTCCCACAGGCCTCTAGTTCTCCCAAATGTAAGCCCCATTGGCATTCAAAGCCAAGCATCTGGAGGCTCATATTCCTGGTGCAGGACCCCTGGGCTGGGAAGCGCAATATAGGCTCAGGTCCATTACTCCTTGGGGAGAACCTCTGCAATTGTAATTATCCTCTAGTTTGCGGGTCACTTACCCAGGGGTGTGGGTCTTCACTATACTGCAACTCCACCTCTCCTACCCATGTTGTGTGGTTCCTTCTTTATATCTTTAGTTGTAGATGATCTTTTCTGCTAGATTTTTTTCTGCTAGATCAGTAGTTACTCTTATAAGTAGTTGTGTTTCGGTGTGCCCATGAGAGGCGGTGAGCTCAGGGTCTTCCTACTTTGCCATCTTGGTCAAGGTCCTCTAGAATATTGTATATAAGTCCATATTCGGAAGTCAAGCAGGAGACATAAACTTGGGATTTGTTACCACATAAATGTTATTTCAAATTTTAACATTAGATAAGGTTACCAAAGGGGATGTGTGTGAAGATGTGTGACTCAGACTGAGAGTTGCATCCTGGAGCAGTCCAATGTTAAGAGCTGGGGAAAAGAGGAGCAACCAGTGAAGAAGAACAAACCAGGCCCAGGAAGCATGTATTAAGGAGAAAAGAGCAATCACTGCATCAAAATGCTGCTGATGTGCAGGAAAGAAGGCTGAGACTGAACCCCTAGCTTTAGCAATGCAGAGGTCAGTCAGTGGTCCTGACAAGTTTAGGTATGGAGTTGTGGAGGCAAAAGTTCTACTGAAGCATTTAAGAGAACGAGTGAAAAAGAACTGGAAACCACAGCACAGACACATTTTTCAAGGACTACTGCTATAAAGAGGAGCAAAGATGAGGTGAAGGCAGACAGGGGAAGTGGGGAGGAAAGGTGGTTGGGGTTTTTTAAGACGGAAGAAACCAGTGTTTTTGTATGTTACAGGGGATGTTCTCTTTCCCTTGTTACAGTGTGCTCATAGGCTCTATGTGCATCTTTTTACACATTCTTAGACAAGATCCAGCCCTTTCACTCAATACACAGGGTGAGTGCACTGCCCTGGCCCTGCTCAGTTATACATTTGGCTACTAGTCAAAGCTCTCCTTATACCTGCAGCTGAAAAGCAGCGTGTTGTTCACCGCTCCACAGACATTTCTAGCATTCAATAGGAAAGTTCACAAAGTGTGACTCTGTTGGATTCAGGTAGGATCTGACCTTCCTGCCTGGTTCTCTCACCACGGACTGGCTGGATTACATTAGATACCACCATTCTCAGAATGCACATACCGGGCCCTTCCCATCTCCATTCCTGACTACAGCCCTCTATTTGTACAGACGATGTATCTCAGGGTACAACGTGCCCCAGTATCATCCCCCCACACACCTTTCTGGAGTACTGAAGAGAGAAAATTTAGTTTATAGGTGGAGCAAGGCTGAAGAGAATGAACACTACTCTAGTTGCCTCTAAAAGCAGCACATGCAACTGAGGGACAGGTGCCAGGTTTTCTGATGGGAACACAAAGCATAAGAGAAATTTGTCCCCCTTCCTCTTGAAATTTCAAGCAGACATCACTGAGGTAAAGCATGAGTAGTCCACCAAGTGTTTTTTCTGCAGCTGAGACTCAGATATTTTACACTGAGACATTCCTCCCAGGCTCTGTCGATAGGCTGGGCATTGGGCATGGTTTTTGGTGACAGAGCACCTTTTCTTTCTTATTTTTCCTCCATGTACTTTACTGGAAAACTGGGATGGATTAAATCAGGGCGATTAGCCAGATGGTATTTCAAATAAGTTATGCTTTAAAGTTAAGGGAACAGGTAACACATATTGAATAAGCCAAAAAGTGCTTAATTTTGTTTTCTATGAAATAGTTTATTTTACTGTTTACTATGGAGGGGCTACAAATACATATCTGATAGGAACAGCAAGGGCTAAACTTCGCAACACTGCTAAAAAGGGTTATGAAGACTGGAGAATCTAGAGAACAGGGTGCACGTCATTTACATTCCTCATCCCCCACCACACATCTTAAAATATCAAAGGCACTTATCAAAATGGTTAAATAAAGGAGCATGGAATTTAAAACAAGGACACATACCCCAGGCATAAAATCAAGCGCTTGAGTTTTCTTAAGAGTTTGATTTCTGACATTTTACTAAAATCTCCGATTTATGCAATTTACTCTGCAGCCTTAATATATTTAATAGATGATTTTAAAGACCTTTTCAAATGAAAAGAACCTAATGAAATACTACAAAATCAGTTTTTCTTTAATTATTATAAAGAGCACTACTACCTCCTGGTAAACGCAAAAGACCCACTATTACGTCAATCATATCACGTCTGCAGTGGGGACTATGGATGCAGATGCTCACTTTATGAACGAGCATTCCAGCATCTCTGTGGTTTCCTCGGCACGTTCATCTTGCCAGGTACACAGCACTGTGCTGGGTGCCATGCGGACACAAATACAGTGTGATCCGTGCTTTCCCAAGTTTAATTGGGTTATCTCCCTTAATTGGATCGGTTGTATTTTCAATTTCTACTGACCGGTTCCAAGCAACTTCTTAAATAAAACAGGAGCCAGAAAAAAAAAAAAGTTTGCATCCTCTATCCCTTATTCTACTTGATTTCCAGAAAAAAGAGTAAGACCAACTTATACAGAAGGCTCAAGCCCTACATCAATCTAAGGAATGGTTTCACTTATCTTCCACATGGAAAAAAGTGGATAGATTGAGAAGCAGGGCCTCTTCCAACTCCCTCTTACTCAATGTCTTTACATTGTTTTGTGGCAACTTCCTACACCAACATAAGCACTACACTGCATTCTAAAACAAATGGATAAATGCTTCTGCATTGATTCATGCTCTTACTCCCCACTCAAGGAGAAATAGACTGCAATCACATTTCCACGTGAAAACACAAAATTAGACTAATATAAGAGTCAGTTTTCCTAGACTTCGGAATACTGACTCAACACAGACATCTAAAGGCATTTATTCTCAACATGAAAAAACAACTTATTGCATATTTTCTAGTTGTAGTACATATGCATTTAGATGCAGACAGTCAGTATGGGCAACCAATGCTGACAGGCCATCAAGCACTTTCAAGATTGTTCTGATAATGAGAAATTCAGGGCTTCCTTCTCAGTTTGTACATGTATAATCGTTTCCAGGATGCCCATATGCTACACAGAATTGAAAGATGCCCAATTCTGCTATTAAAAAAATGCTGAAGTTATACTTTTCTAATGCAGAGTGACTGCACAAGAAGACTATCGTAAGCAATCTACAGGAACACTAACAGGTATCTCGTATTTGATGTGTGCTAATTACCCTTCCTCCATTCTAGATAATGTTCTATTTTCAATATTGAACTTTTCTTTAGTCAAGAAATCCCCAAGTTTATAAAACCTGAGGGCAATTTCCAGTGAGCTTTATCAGGACAGAGAAGCCCAAAGACCACAGGTATTAGTGGGTTATAATCGATAGGAGGAACGAACCAGCATTATCACAAAACTGCTGCAGGGCAATAGGTTTCAGTAATTAAACATAAATCACAAGGGTATGTTTCAGGCATTATAAAAATAGTGACCTGATTTCACTGGTTATCAACTAGTATTTACAAATCTACTTGAATTTTTCTGTTGCTCTTCATTGTTGTTAAATAATGAAAGTTTTGATGGTGGGGAAACTTCATTTTTCAAGTGCAGGATGATCTGAGCTGAATGAGAAAAAGAATGATTAAGGGAAGGAAGGAAGGTAGGCCTGGCATCAATTTGAACAAATTTTTCTTTTTCTGAAGGCTCATGTCTCCAAGGTTACGATAATAAAGTCACAGACATGCCAGCCACTTTAAGGGTCTCAAGATTAATGAAGACCAAGAAAGATGAAATGATAAACTGTGAGCCAAGCCACCACTAGTGCAAAGCTCTAACAGAGTAACATATCCGCCACCAGTATACAAAGAGAACTACATATTTATGATATTGTCATATAAATATTTCCTTTATTTTTTCATGGTTAAAATTTAATTTTATTTTTCTTTCTTTAAAAGCATACTTTATTAAAGCAACACTGAAAATGTGGATTATTTTTGAGAAACAATCATCTTCACTAACAGATGATATGAAGAAACCAGATTTCTATACCAACTAATGGAAAATTAACCACTGGTGAGTCTAGTTCCAATCCCAAATAAAGGACACACATAAACATGTTAGGACTGATTCCATTAGGACTGATTCTGTTACTCAGTTAAAACATTCCCATTCCTGAACTATATTAGCTACTGAAATTCTAAAAATGCTCATTTTCCTTTTGTCAAAGGGTTTAGTATTTATTATGTTATTTACAGTAATTGACATTTACGAACAGTGGAGAGACCAGAGAAAACACTCCATGGTATGTAAGACCTTTATCTCTTTTTAAAAGTTCTTAGCAGACTATAATACTAAGCAATTATATTTAAATCTTCATAACTTGCAGTTGTCTGAATATCTCTTAATCTGCTTCCTCCCTTCAAATCTCCTTCCATTCTAAAGAGAACATTTTTGCACCTTAGTATTAATCCTGCAGAATTGAAAAAAAAGATTCTATGTTTCATATATTTTGAATTAAAATGACCAAAGAAATAAGCCCTATAAGGATTTTTTTTTCTGATTTAAATACTGGTACTTTTAATCAACCCTATTTCAAATTTAGAGTTATATATACATTGTGAAGATGTCCATGTACACGAGTTTCTGCAGAAGCTCCAATTTTATAAAACTTCTTCCCCCGCCACACACACTAGAGAACTATGCAGTTTCACATGTTTAAACAACCCAAGAAAGTTGGCATATTTTAAAGTTAACAACACTTATCATTATAAAAACAATGAGATTAATGGTGACCCTAGCATTTGGCTGGTGACTGACTGATTAGCTAGGATCCTGACTTTTTATAGTCATTACTGTCAGCTAATCTGACACTTGATTGTATGTGTAACATGCTTTTCCCAGAAGATAACCAGGCAATGCAAAAATCACAAACTCTAAGCAGATAATTTTGCTACTTTCAGCACTCCCAGTAAAAGGGCTAGTTGAAGTTAAAGAAGAATGCTATTAACAAAAAGAAAATTAGGGGACAAGTTACCTATGAATTTCATTTAGTCACATTAGGACTGGTCCTTATTGGAGGCTGAAAACAGACTGGACCATGACTTGTAGCTTTATGTTTTGGTCATTTTCAAATACTCCAATGATGTTTTCTAATTTATTATCTCCAGTTTTATGATGCCATACTATGCTTTTCACACTGTTTAAATTTCCCATTTCCATAATCCAAGTGCCAAAAAATTACTACACATTCCCTTATACAGTCAAAAATAGGTTTACTGGAATGTTTTTAGTTATAGCTGAAGGCAGCAACATTTACAACATTCAGTTTTGTTATACCCACAAATATGTGAAAATTGCTTGCAAAGCAATTGCAGTATGAGAAAAATCTTGCAAATATCGATGGAATGGTTATGCATGTCTTTCAGCATAATGATCTGGTACTCTACAGACGCTCCCTGACCACCGGCCTGACCCCTACCTTGATGCAAATAAACGCAAGTCCTTATGCCGTTAAAACAACAGTATGATATATCATTATCAGTGTTCAACTACATTCACAAATAATGAACTGGCAAGTATCTAGTTTCAAATTAGACCCTTGGAATATGGCAACACTGAGGCTGGTTATCTGCCTTAAACGTAATTACTAAAAGCACATTTTGTTGGAAGGAAAGAAGATAACTGGACATTCTCAGTGCTCCAATTTGAAGTGATACTTGCCTCTTAATTTCTTGAAAAAAGTTTTGAAAGTTATATACATGGGTTTCATTTAAATTATGCAGCAATCTTTTATTATTGTCCCAGATTTTGTTTAATGAAGATCTGTCATCAAATCAAGTATGGTATTTCACAACTATAAGAACTGCAAGAAAAAAAAATGAAAAAGAAACATCAAAATCAGATTCATATGCTATGTTAGAAACAATATTCCTAAATGTAACTGGGTCCATTTTGAAAACAGGTAATGAGGACAACTTTTATCTGAAATGATAGATAACAAATGGGAATGGAGAAGCAAAACTATGAAACAACCTAAATGTCCAACATTAGCACTTTGATCAAATAGATTAATACATAACCATAGCATAAAGCAGCTAAAATATTTTTAAAATATTTTATAACATGGGAAAAGGTAATATATTTATTAGAAAGTATACACATGATCTTGATTTTTGAAAAACATGTTTAAGTCTTTTCCTATTAATATATAAAGTATATACAGTAGTTATATTAACAATAGCTATCTCTGGTAAGAGAACAGTTGGATTTTATTTTCTTCTTTATATTATTCAACATTCCATTGGTTGATTCTTGGTAATTACTGGCAATAGTTATGTTCTATAAAGTCACCACAAACACTGAATGAGTGAATACTGAACCACTGCTCTGAGGGGAAACAGAGGCTTAAATTCCTGCCAGCCTCTGGCTACAACATTTTTGACAATCAATCAATACATAACCTTATCCTACATGTTTCTGTCTGAAGACACCTTATTTACTATATACTGTTGAGGCATTTACACTGAACTCATGGCCAACAGCACTGTCACTCATGCCTGAACAAAGCTTATCTAACACACATACTTCCTCCACAAGGCACATCATGCCTTGCTGTGCTCAGCAGCAGCAGACAGCACTGCAGCACTAGTATACTTGGGGGCCATTTTAAACAGCAAAATCACCAACAAGATGCACAAAAACATGAGAAACGTGGCATTAAACAGACTCTGAAGGACACTTGTTTACTTTATGAGATGGAACTAGAAGGCAGAACATGATCTCATTAGACATCAGCTGGGAACATGAGCACCAAGAGACTCAAAGTTTTCACTTCTCTAACTGCATCTGCCAATGACTCTAAAAGCACTGGGGTAACTAAGCAATGTTAGCTACTAGGTGAATTCACAAACACAAAACCCACAAATAACAAGGACTGACTTTTTCTGTGGAACAAAACTTTTTTTTTTTTTTGCTTAAAAAGAGTATCACCATGGAATTTTTCAAATGATTATCCTGAGATACTTTCCAAATCTTTATAAAATCCCTATAAACACAGATAAAGACGCTTTGGAGAAAAGGAAATATTAAAAAGACAAATACATGCTATCACTTGTATGTGAAATATAAAAAGTAATACAAATGAATCATATACAAAACAAAAACAGACTCACAGTCACAGAAAACAAACTTCTGGTTACCAAAGGGGAAAGGGAGGGGAGAGGGATAGATTAGGAGTACGGTATTAACAGATACAAACTACTATACATAAAATAGATAAGCAACAAGGACCTACTATACAGCACAGGGAACTATATTCAATATCTTGTAATAATCTATAATGGAAAATAATCTGAAATAATATATAACTGAATCACTTTGCTGTACACCTGAAACTAAAACAATGTAAATCAACTACACTAAAAAATTTTTTTTTAATTTTTTTTAATAGACTTTAAAAAGACAAGGGGGAAAAAAAAAAGGAAGGGCAGGAGTTATGCTTCAATGACTGAAATGAAGCTCAAATCCAAAACAAAATTATCATCTGGAGAATTTATCTGCATTTTCCTTCAAACACAACATTATGAAATGCAAGCTGTGATACCTAAGTTAATAATAAATACAAAATGAGTGTTATGGTCCTGAGCGTAATAGTAGCAAATTTATTTGGCCTCAAACAAATCACTTAGCCCTGCCTTTGCAGGGGCAGGGGTGGACGGTAGGACAGGGGTTCTCTTTGAGAATCTGATGAAAGATATAGACTCTCACAATAAAAATGTACACATGCATATTCACATAAAATTTTACATACAATTTACATGCATTTTCAGAGAGCTATAGATTCTAGGTTAAGAACTGCTGACTGAGGTCAGAAGTCATAACTCAAACCTGGCATTAGTCGTACTAGGTCAACTGAAAATAAAAAGGAAATTTAAATAAACTTCAAAACAAATGATATCCCTCCAAATTAATAATCCAGTAAATACTTACTGATAATCACTAACAAAAGGATAACAGCAACCAAAGCCACGATGGCTTTTATCTACAACACACAAAAAGGCATAAGAAAGATTAATGTTTGACTGGTTAATAAAGACTGTCTGTTGTGCTATTTACCACATCACACTAACTCATCAGTGCACAGGCTCATTGCTTGAAAGGTTTCCAAATTCTTTTTCATATAAACTTCTGACTATTTGCATCGTTTTGTAATGATCAGAGTTCCCCAAATTTGAGGGGTTTTGCTTGCCTAGATTTTATTGTTCAGGGCTGAAGAGTAAACAGTAATAATCAAAGCCTTCATGGGCCTGGCCTTTTTTATCTATGATTTCTCACACATTTCTAACATAAGACCAGGAAAAGAAAACTATTTTAGCAACTCTGTTCAAAAGCGTCAGGATATTATGAATAACACTGGCATCCAATACAGATGGTTCAATACACAGTATATAGTATAAGGCAGCATTTTTTATAGCACTTATTCTCAAAGTATATTAGAGTTCTGTTAGTTTTTGCACCCCTTACTTTCTTCTTAGCATTTTTATCTCCATTTTGAGGAATATAATTTTAGATTTTTCATGAATAACCTCATTTAATAAAAAACTTGCCTAAGCGTATTCTGTGTCAGTTTCACAGTTGAGAGCAGAAACCTTAAGATTAGCCCTTAGCTACTTAATATCATTTCTCTCTATAAAACTGTCACATTTCTCATCTAATCCTAAAATGCATAAATTATAAATTGATTTGATTTTCCTGATGAATTCAAATGAAAGTCTTGTTTTCATCATTTTCACAGATAATTGATTAAAGATGGTTTATTCAGAAAAAAGATACCCAGATATTATAAACACATGAAACATTCTGAGGACTATCACAAACAGCAACTAGAAGTAGCTAATGAAATATTTCTAAAATAAAACTACTGGTGACATTTTAGGGGCATTACATTCACGACAGGAACAAAGTGACCAAGAGAATACATGGAAGCTTTCCAATCTGAATACCAGGTGCCTATTAAAATTATTAGTTATGATAACCAAAAAATGTAGGAAGAACTTTACACTATAAAGTACTTCAGTGACAAAGTGATACAGAGACTATATGGAAACTCTGCATCTTTTTTTAAGCTGAAAACATTTCTAAAGTAATTTGGAATTTTACAATAGTTTTTCAACTTTACCAAAAATGTATATTAATTCTGGTCTGTTAATTTGTGCTAGGCCTAACATTTAGAAGATTGAAATGGAAATATCAACAATTTTAAAACACCTAAATAAACAAAGTTTCTAACACTGGCCAGGAAATGTTTACAGCCAAAACTGGCAGTCATGTATTTATGCATGTCCAAAGCTCTCTTTTTCCAAATGACATGAACACAAATCTGTTTCTCATTAAACACGCACAAGCCTCAGAGCCTCCTAAGATCCTTAAGAGAGGTGTCAGTGATTCTCCCTTCCCACCCATTGGATAATTCTGTTCACTTATTTACTTCTGAAATCAGGTTTATTGAAATACACTTTACATACAATAAAATTACCCTCAAAGTTCATTTTGATGCATTCTGATATACATATAGTTGTCAACCATCACCTTCACAGTCGAACATAAGACATTTTCATCACTCAAAAAGTTCCTTCACGCCCTGCTGTAGTCAATCTCCACCCCTCCACCCTTAGCCACTGGCAACCTCTGATCTCTTTTCTGTCCCTACATCCCTTTCCTTTGCCCTTCCCAAATAATCATTATGAAGTTAATCCAGAAAATGGTAGTGATATAGAAACTATTTAAATTAAAAATATAATTCAACTTTTCCCCTTAAAAGCACACTATTTCTTGGACTTCCCTGGTGGCACAGTAGTTGAGAATCTGCCTGCCAATGCAGGAGACATGGGTTCGATCCCTGGTCTGGGAAAATCTCACATGCCGCAGAGCAACTAAGCCCATGCGCCACAACTACTGAGCCTGTGCACCTAGAGCCCGTGCTCCACAAGAGAAGACACCGCAATCGAAGCCCACGCATCGCAACCAAGAGTTGCCCCTGCTGCCCACAATTAGAAAAAGCCCATGTGCAGCAAAGAAGACCTAATGCAGCCAAAAAAAATAATTTTTTTAAAAAAGTGTACTATTTCTTTGGTCTGGCCCCCATAAAGTACACAACGAAAATCTTTAGATATGGCTTAAAAAAAAAAAGCTAGGCAAAATATACATTTTCATTTTGTTAATGGCCACATGAATGGGTCATGTGTATGTATGGGGAGAGGAGGTGTCTCATGGACCTTTTGTTCTTCCAAACTAGTCTGCAGAATAGAAAATTTCTATAGACATAGAAAACTTATTCATTAAAGAAAAACAGAAAATTTAAATTCTAGATAAGAGGAGCAATGAAACATTTCTTTCCCCAAGTTCTATATCTGAAAGTAAGAGGATTCAATGGTAAACAGACAAAAATAAGTAAATCCTGAGACTTCCTAGGTGGTGCAGTGGTTGAGAGTCCGCCTGCCAACACGGGGGACACAGGTTCAATCCCTGCCCCAGGAGGATACCACATGCTGCGGAGCAACTAAGCCCACCCATGCGCCATAACTAAATTAAAAAAAAAAAAAAGTAAACCCAAGGCAACTCTTGGAAGAAATCCTTAGCATATGTCAACATCAAGTTTTGCAAGTTACTGCTAAACTTGAAAATCAGAGACTTAAAACAATGAGGTATATCTAAGATTTTCAACAATACCAAAAATGATACACAGTAGCAGGAGGAAAAAGAAAAGATCTGTTCATATGACATGAAATTTGCTATAAAATCTTAAGAGAAACATTTTTCTGTTTGATATATAGTAGCCATACTTGATTTAAGAAGTAAATTCATTTCCATAAAATGTTTTGCAGGAATATATTAGCATATAATGATTCCCGTTTTTTTCCTTGTTATAAATTTTTATTTTATATCTTATTTTTCCTATCCAAATACTAACCAGGCCTGACCCTGCTTAGTTTCTGAGAACAGGTGGGTTGAGGGTGGTATAGCAGAAGACTGTCTTATTTTTCTGGACTAATGAGGGACAGTGGGATTTTGGGGGGCCTCATTTGCCGTATAGATTCTGACACATTAAACTGCTTTTATTTTTTCCCCCTTTCCAACAGAAAATTATATTTTTCTCTAACTTGCATTCTATCTTTTAAATATCTCTATGTAATGCTATAGGTTGCTCCAAAAAAAGTGCTAATAAATAAATTATAAGTTACTTCTTACAAGATAAGTCTAGAGAAAACTAAATTATTAATAAAATGTGGATTACTCTCTATGAAGAAATCCATGAAAACATCCTTTCAGGCACTGCTTGATTCCTTTAGTTATTTCTGACCCAAAAGATATTAATTCAACAAATATTTACTGAGTTCCACCGTGTCCCAGGTTCAGAAGATATAAGCAAGAGAGTTGTAGTCCCAGTTCCGACAGAGCTTATCTAGAGGCTCTTTTTTCTTCATGTCTTTGAATACCACTGGATATGCTGACAGACCTATCCAGTATCTTCTGATTTACTTACTTTGCATCCACGCCACCACATTTGCCTTCGAAGTTGTTTGGATCTGTTGCTAAAAGCAGTTGCATTATCCGATAAGCTTTCTATATCACATAGAGGATGGAGAGAAGGATTAAACGACATAACAGGATTCTTTTATCTAGTCACACAAAGACAAGAAAATATTAATTTCTACTTCCGCAAATTTATTCCCTTTTAAGCATGAAAACATCATCTTTCCTTTCCTCCACCCACAAACTCTGGCATTCTGTATTCAAGAAAAAAAAAAAGGTAAAAAATGGCTACAGGTCAGTTTGCTCAATCCACTTACAACAGAAGTAAGAAGTCTTCCCAGGGCCTCAATGCTTTCAAATAAGCTTACCAATTCTGGTAGAAAATACTCTTTAAAAATTCAAATACTTGGCACAACTATAGAAAAGAACTTACACATGGAGAAGGCTAGATTCTTAGAAGATATCAAAAGTAAATGATTTTGAGGCAAAACAATATGAATCTTAAAAGTGGTTAAACAAGTTTTTTGGTTAAACTAGTCTATTAAGGATTAATCAGATATTCATTCAGCCATTCATCATCTAAACAGTGAGTGCCTAGTAAGTGCCATGAACTGTTATAAGAACAGAGACTAACATCTATCAGTAAAGAAAGGTTACTAAGTCATCAGAAAAAGCATAAGATAAAAATAATACATACATCTGAAATAAGTTTGAAAAGAAGTGATTAGACCTATCCTCCTTGAGATCAGGAGAAATACAAACCACATCAATATAACAGCACAAAAGAAAAAATAATGTAACTCTTCAACAATGAATTTTTAATTTTTCCATTCTCAACTGATCAATTAAAGAAATAATACAATAATACGATGATTCAAAGTAAAGGGAGCTATATACAACTCAACTCAATAACAAACAAAAGCAAACAACCCAATCCAAAAATGGGCAAAAGACATACACAGACATTTCTCCAAAAACGACATACATCATGTGCCAATAGGCACATGAAAATACGTTCAACACTGCTAATTATTAGAGAAATGCAAATCAAAACTTAAATGAGATACCACCTCACATCAGTCAGAATGGCCATCATTAAAAAGTCTACAAATAACAAATGCTGGAGAGGGTGAGGAGAAAAGGGAACCCTCTACACTGTTGGTGGGAATGTAAATTGGTGCAGCCACTGTGGAAAACAGTATGGAGGTTCCTCAGAAAACTAAAAATAGAATTGCCATATGATCCTGCAATCCTACTTCTGGGCATATATCTGAAGGAAACTATAATTTGAAAAGATACATGCACCCCAATGTTCACTGCAGCACTATTTACAATAGCCAAGACATAGAAACAATCTAAATGTTCATCAACAGACGAATGGATACAGATGTGGTGCATATTACAATGGAATACTACTCAGCCATAAAAAAGTGAAATAATGCCATTTGCAGCAACATGGATGAACCTAGAGATTATCACACTAAGTGAAGTAAGTCAGAAAGAGAAATGTCATATATCACTTATATGTGGAATCTAAAACATGACAAATGAACATATCTACGAAACAGAAACAGACTCACAGAAGTAGAAAACAGACTTGTGGTTCCCAAAGGCTGGGGTGGGGGGAGGGAGAGGATGGAGTGGGAGTTTGGGATTAGCAGATGCAAACTATTATACACAGAATGAATAAACAACAAGCTCCTACTGTATAGCACAGGGAACTATATTCAATGTCCTGTGATAAACCATATGGAAAGAATATGAAAAAGAATGCACATATACATGAGTCACTTTGCCTGCAGCAGAAATTAACACAACACTGTAAATCAATTATACTTGAATAAATTATATATTAAAAAAAAGTAAAGGGAGATGAATGAAGTTAAAACATTAAAACCATAAATGTCATTTTTCCTAGGTCAAGATTCCTAAACTTTGGCTAGAAAAATGGGGGAAGTAAACTATCAAAATACATATTAATAACATCAAGAAATATAAGAAGTATCTGTACCTGATTTGTCCTGTAGTTCATCTAGTCTCTCCCCTCTTTCTATTACCTTCGTAATATTTTCTTGCATGACATCAATGACTTCATCCACCTGATTCTGAACGCTAGTTTAAAAAAGAAAAGATTAAAAAATAATGTATTCCTCTTTTGAGAATTCTACAGTTTTTGAAACTTTCATTAGACATGATAGAAAATAGAAAGTTCTCAAAATTATTCAACTCTAAAATATTTAAGTTTAAGGCTTGCAGCAACATTCCTTCCATTTGTGGACTTGAGTACTCAGGCAATTAAAAAAAAACATGAGGAACTTCCCTGATGGTCCAGCAGTTAAGAATCCACCTTCCAGTGCAGGGGATATGGGTTCAATCCCTGGTCCTGGAACTAAGATCCCACATGCTGCAGGGCAATTAAGCCCGTGCACCACAACTACTGAGCCCGCACGCAACAACTATAGAGAAGCCCACGCTGCAATGAAAGATCCCACATGCTGCAACCAAGATCCCGCGTGCTGCAACTAAGACCTGACGCAGCCAAATGACTAAATAAATAAGACAACAACCAACTTAAAGACAGTTTATTCTTAGCCCTGTTTCTGCAAATTATATGTGCTGTCAGAATGCTCAGTAACTGCAGAATTTAGTCAGATAGCTTGACTCTAAATAGTCCATTTCATTTTCTTTTCAATAGGCCATTGAGATATGACATAGACAAAGCTACAACCTACTTTTGCTACGCATACTGTTCACACACCAAGGCTAACGAAAGAGTTTGCCCAGGTATGTTAGGAGCCTATGAAATACATTCAGTTTCCAAAATGGAAAGGTACGGTATGCTCTAGGACACTGACACTTTGGTGGGTATAACGTTTCACAGCTCATCAGTTTCCTCTTAAACAGGGTTTAAGATGAGGAGCAACACCTGCGAAGATTTTGAAGTACTCAGAGGAAACAGTTTTTGTTGTTTTTCAAAATGAAAATATGATTTTTCTCCTTTATATCAGGTGACGAGAGCCTGTTCTAACCAAACTTCAGACTGTTTAATAAAGATTTAATCTAAATTCAAAAATGTAATAACTGGTCCTCAGCTGCCTACTCTCTCACTCAGGAGTTACCCCCAGAGTACATAAACATAGAAATGTTTAATTGTCTAGTTTTCCTCTGTTGCTTCAATCATTTGACAAAATGTTACCTTAATTTATGAAATAAGTCGTGCCAGAAATATTTAAAGGGAGAAAAAAAATGAACTCACAGTTCTTATAACTCAAAAACTGTTTAAATTGTAAAAACTGTTTAAAGTGGATTACTAGCAACTATAAGTAGATACATGTTTTAAATAAATAAGGATATGCAACTGTTCTTTCTAGTTGAGGAAGTGTATCAATTTATCAATTATCACCTAGGGAGCTTTTAAAAAAACTTTCACAATACACATCTCCTCACTGCCCCTCTACTCTACAGTGAGTTGGGAGTGAGGCATGGACATGTGAAATTTTGCAAGAGTTCTATCCCTTCCCTATCATGAAGCTGTATCTTCAAAAAGTTTGCTTTAAAACAAAATGAAGGCCCATTCAGACATATACAGGTTCAGAAGACGTAGACTCAGATTCAAGTAGAATTACTAGGTTTGATGATAGTCACCTCCCTCCCATATTGAAAGCACCCACTGATTATTCACACATAGACTTCAGGGTTCATCATAGCTTCCTAGAGTTATGTGCCTCTCACACAATATTCTATTGAAGGGTATAAAACTGAAGCACAGCCAAAGTGGGACATGAAGAATTCCCTTCTGCCCAAACAGATCTGAAAGAGCCCCCTCATTTCTAAGATGTCTTGTTGCAACTCCTAAGCAGAGAGTTAAAGATGTAAAATCTTATACAAAAACAATGGCACAAATACTTAAGCAATTTATTCAATAAATAATTAATAAGATATTACTCTGTACTGTTCTAGGCACTAGGAAAACAATACTGAACAAAGCAGACAATAATTCCAGCTCTCATGGAACTTATGCTTGAATGTGCAATGAATAGTGCACTAACCTTCAGAGTTGTTCAGACTGTGTAACCCATTACTCTATATTATTACAACACTTAACACTAAGTGAAAGTATTTATTTATTTACATGCTTATTTCCTGTCTCTCCCCACCAGAAGGTGAGTTCAACAAATGCAGAGACCTTTCCTATTTTGTTCACTTTTGTAGCCCCAGTACCTGTAACATGGCTTGGGACAGAGTATGCACTTAATACTTAGCTGAGTAAGTGAACAGTTTGGGTATAAGTCCTGCAAAGCACATCCAGCTACCTGAGAAAGAGATATAGGCTGTAAATGTAGCGGTCTCCATTTAACTATAATGGAAGCAGAGCTGTTGTTTATTAAGGGTCAATCCTGAAATTCCCAGGTAGTTACTTTCCATCATATGCAAAAGACAGTAGCCTAAAGTAAGGCACAGCAGGGTGGAAATGGACAGAATGTACAGCAGCTGCTATACATGATCAGATTATAGCTATTATGGATATTAGCATACCTATACCACATGTGATTTTAAAACAAAACCAAAATAACTCAAGGAATCGTTATGGTCCCAGAATCGCTATCAGCGAAAGACTCCATGGATATAGGCAGATTAATTGAAACAGAACTCATAAAATTCCAGATTCTTACTAGATTATCATAAACCTAGGGGTATTACCTCAACAACATGATACCCATGGAATCTCTCTGGCTAATGGAAACCACCCAACATTTTATTTTTTCTACCAAGTGATTAATAAGTTATTGTTACTTTCTCCTTCACATATTACTATCCACTGATATAACTCTCTTAATTCAGCTATTGTATAACTCTTATTCAATCTTAGGATAATGGAAAATCTTATGACTGTGCCTCTATATTTCAAGATATTTTCATGCCCAGAACACAACTTTTATAAAAAAAAAAAAAGAAAAGAAAATTATCTACTTATTTACTTTAATATAAAGGATAATTTTAAAAAAAACAAGTGAAAAGGGACTTCTCTGGTGTTCCAGTGGTTAAGACTCTGCACTCCCAATGCAGGAGGCCCAGGTTCAATCCCTGGTCAGGGAACTAGATCCCACACACTGCAACTAACAGCCCATATGCCAAAACTGGAAAAAAAAAAAAAAAATCCCACATGCCACAACTAAAGATCCTGAATGCTGCAACAAAGATCCCACATGCTGCAACTAAGACCCGGCACAGCCAAATAAATAAATAAATATTAAAAAAAAAAAAAAAGTGAAAACACATTTCCCCATGATTTTTTACAGTTTCAAAGCAGTTACAATACTTTGATTTGATTTCTATTTGTATTTTATGTTGGTCTTGTCCTCACTATTATACCATAAATGCCTTAAAGCCAGAGACTGTCCCACTCATCTGTTTCCCAGGGCATGTGAAATGTGCCTGGTAGAAAATAGGCATTCAACAAATATTTTCTGATCTGAATTAAATATTTCATTTATTCAAAAATATTTATTAAGAAGTTATCATCATGCTATTCATTGAGGATACTGATGTGAATGTTTTCAGCCTGATCCTGAGCAAGATTACAGTCTAGTGGGGAACACTGGTAGCCAGGATTATATCACCATACGTCAAGCGCTATAATGGAAGGCAGCACATGGTATCAGTCACGCAGCTTAGATGAATCCAGCCTGGACCAGAGATGGCATCAAGATCCCGGTGCTGACATTTGAGAGATTAAGAGTGAACTGGGCAGAGTAAAAAAGGTGATGGATGGTGGGAAAGTTCTAGCCTAAAGGAATAAGAGGAGGGGATATTTCAAGAGCCAAAGATTAACTGGATATGGGTGAAGAAGGTGGGGCAAGAAAAAGGTAGAGAACGTCTAGATTTATAATTTGAGCAACTGAGTAGATGTAGATGATAGTCATTAAATGAAATAGAAAATTAAGGACTCAAAGGAAAAGCAAGTTTTTGAAGGAGGGGGTGGAGATTTATATTGTTTCCAGTTAAAAGAGTCATGTGGTAGCAGAAAGGACAAACCCGAGAAAATGTAAAGACATAGACAGAAGACATTTTAACAGTGTGTTAAATCCTCCTTAGAGTCTGACAGCACTTGTGTTCCTGAAATGTTTCTATTCTAATTATCACCACTACAGGGAGGGAAGCCGAGTGGTATAGTACAGAGAGGCCAGGCTCTGGATGCAGACAGATCTGGGTTTGCAATTCAGTGTTATCACTTACTATGTATGTGGCTTTGCAAGTCATTTTGCAAGCTTCTTTGAACCTCACATTTTCCCACCTTTAAAATGAAGATGATACTCATTCCCTTATGAGAATTAGATGTGAAAGTGTTTTTTAAACACTTAGCACAGTTCCTAACGCTTAGTATGTGTTTAATGCCAGTGTTCTTCCATTAAGGAAAAAAGGCTCATGCTCTGCAATACACACTCATCCCTTATTCTATAAATATTTATTTTCAGAGTTAACACTCCCATCTTGTGGCCTCTTAAGGTACTGTTGACAAAAAGAAGTTTTAAAGGCATGGTTGCAAAAATACAACATACCTTTAAAGCGTCTTTTTTCATATACATATATATCTATCTGTTCATCATGGAACATTCCTTGGGGGCTTTATAAAGTTAAACTGGTTGGACCAAGGCCAGAGTTAAGAGATTTCCTACCCATGACAGAAAATGTCTACAATTCACCAGAGTGGCATTTATAATGCTATAATTTAAAAGCAAAGGAAACATTCCAAAGAGAATCATAAATTTTTATATAGGTATGTGAATACTTAAAATATTTCCCAAAATTCTCACCTAGAAAGTGACATTGGAATACTAAAGAACCCATTAAAAGGACCTACTGTATAGCACAGGGAACTATATTCGATATCTTGTAATAACCTATAATGGAAAAGAATCTGAAAAAGAATATATATATACATACATATGTGTGAATATGTATATATATATGTGTGTGTGTGTATATATATATATATAAAACTGAATCACTCTGCTGTACACCTGAAACTACACATTGTAAATCAACTATACTTAAATTTAAAAAAAAGTAACATTTTTTGTGGGATTAATTTGTTATCAACATGTCAATCAAATTCAAACAAAGCTGCTGACCCACAAGGTCAAAAAATACCCTGAATGGAAATGTTACATATTAAGTGGTGATAATACACCTGAAAGAAACTCACCAGTGCTAGCAATTTTAGTTACTAAACAAATGCCAAGGATTTGTCCTTGGGGCAAGTAGGGTGGCAGGTTGTGCTCTACCATTTTGGGCCATTCTGGGCACACACTTGAGTCATGCCCTGGTTAGATAAGCATTCATGAGGTTGTGCCAAGTTTAATTTGTGTTTTGATGACTGACCACCTTCTAAATAAGTCTGATAAGCCTTCAGCTATAGACTAAGAAACATTATACTTACTCAACAATCCCCTACTATTCTAAAATTCTGTAATCACCAAATTTATTGTGGTGATTTAATATGCACATATACATATTCACGTGTTATGTGTGCTTGGCACTTAGTAACATACAGACATATTCTGCAATGCCCACTCTGTACAACTGGCACTGGTTTGGGGGTTCAGCTGGAAAGTCATACTCAAAAGACTGACTGGGCCATACTCCGTACCAGGCTCACTCTGCAGAAGGATATCAGACAGGAAACGAAGCATACTGGCAGGGAAAAAGCAGGTGTGTCATCAGTGGAGTCCTCTTCAATGGCAGCTGAGGTATATGTGTGGGTGGATAGAGAAGTCACTCTTGCTCAGAGAAGGGGAGGGGCTCTGCCATGGCATCCTTCCAACCTTGAATGCTCTGTGATCCTTCCAGAGATGAGGATGAGTGGCTTCTGAGGCCATCTCCCACTCACCTCCCCATCCCCCCTAGGAGACTGTCATGAGACAGTTTCTCATCACCTCCCAGGTTCTGATGATATAAGAGGCTTTCTGCAGGATGTATAAAATCACTTAGCTGCAGGCTAGAACTGGCTCCTTTGTAACAGGGTTTCTCACTACTCATACTGCAGCCACCTAGACCCTTCTGTTTTGGTATCATCATTTTTGGTGTACAGGACTGTGGGAAAACATTCAGAAGTCTTTCTGAAACCTTGAAATTGTTATAATAAATATGGCTAAAAGTAATTAAAGTATGTGGGCCGAGCATCTGGATGCAGGATGTCCTGCTTGAGCAGCGGAGGAACTAAGGGTGCTGGGCGTGGAGGCCATGGGGGCATAGGCTACCATGGAAACAGAATATTGACCCTCTCTGGGGGCACAGCCCCTTCCTCACTTGCACACCTCATATCACTCTGTTTGGCCCTGGAGGATAGCTGGTTAGCCAGAGATGGGTACAATTCCTCAGGGGAGGAACAACCTAAGACAGGCACAGTCGCAGAGGGGCCAACAGGGGTGGGGCACAGACCCTTACTCCTTCTGAGAGAGGTCTCCTGCCCTCATGGCTGCGTTGCTTCCCACGCCCAGCTCAGATCAGGACCCAGGAGGCAAACAGAGACCTGGCTAATAGCAGCTGCCCTCCTTCTGCTGTTCTTGCAAAACATCACTGCCCCCAATTATATGAGGCCTTTGTTTGGTTATTTCAAAGAAAAACCTTGACTGTGGGACGAAACTGGGAGTGTGAGAACCTTATGCTATCCTGCTTCTGGAATGCCGAGAGCTCAATAAAAACAACGTGGGATGAAGCAGCGGGGCTTTTGATCCTAGAGGTCTTGAGTCCCCCGGTCCCATCTTTCTCTTAAATCTGTGTCAGTGTTTCTTTAAGCTTGTGGCACCCGTCACTCGTCCCGAGTCGCCGAGCTGGTCTCGGCATAGGACAAGAACCCAGGGAGCTGGCACTTTTGGCTACTCTTCCTTTTAGAATCTATGTAAATAATAAACTGTCTGAATCTAAGTGGCTCATTGTATCTTTACTGGCTGAATCAGACACTTGAAGCAGCAGAGACTGTCTCTTCTGCTGACCTTGGAGAAGAAAGCAGTTGTCAGCTGCAAGGAAGTGCATCCTGTCAACGACTACTTGAGCTTGGTCAGGAGCGTCAGACAAGATCAAAGCCCTGGCGACATCTTGATTTCAGCCTTGTGAGACCCCGCACAGAGGGCCCACCTAAGCAGTGGCTGAACACCTGACCCATGGAAAATGTGAGATGATGAATGTGTGCTGTTTTAGGCTGCTAGGTTCAGGGTAACTTGTTGTGCAGCAATAGAAAAGGAAAACATCCCATTTAGTATCCAGACCAATTTGTTGGTGCGTTGATTCCGTATTACAGAAGCTACTAGCTAGGATTAGGCTAAGTGTGGACCTACTTCTTCACACCAACCACTACCTGACTAGAGCCCAAGTATCTAACCAATAACTTTTTTTTTTAACTTTGGTTTGTTTGTTTATTTATTATTTAATTTTTACCGCAACACATGGCATGCGGGATCTTAGTTCCCCCAAGAGAGATCGAACCTGTGCCTCCTGCAGTGGAAGCAAGGAGCCTTAACTACTGGACCGCCAGGGAAGTCCCTCATCAATAACTTGATACCCCATTACAGTACCCTTCCCACTATGTGCCATCTATATCCAGATTTAGGGTAGCAACTACCCTTCCTTGGATCCTGAACCTGGGCCATTCAGTTTACCTTCCAGTTTATCTTTCACAGCTCAGTAAGTTTCCAGGCCTATTTCACTGCTCTGTTCATTCCTACTCCCTTCTTGTCAGGACTCAGAATGCTTCTAACATTAGATACACTCACTACAGCATTATCCACCACCTACCATCAACAATATATACAGAAAAGCTCTACACTGAAAATTAATGAGTCATAAAACTTAGATCAATAAGTGGATCAGGATAAGTAACAGATATAAACAAATTCTGGAAGTACATAAACAAGATACTGTACTTCAGAAAACTAAATCTGTTATATTACTTTTATTATCAAGCTGAAAATGGGAATCAAGCTATAGATTTAAAACCAAAATAGACCTTGAGATTATGCTTAAATAAATGAATCTGCTATATATTAATTAAATTAAGAAAAACCAACAACCAGGAATTGCATCCCCTTAGCTATAATTAAGAGGTGATTTTGTGAAAATGAAAAGAATGACTAGGTTTTTACAATCTAGTAATAATATTAGTCTACATCAAGGCTCAGCAAAGTTTTTTCTGTGAAGGGCCAGAGAGATAATGGAGAGTTCAGATTTTGTGGGCCATAAGGTCTCTGTCACAACTACTCAAATCTGTCGTAGTTTGAAAGCATCCAACAGATAATAGGAATGGCTGTGTTTCAATAAAACTTTACAAGAACAAGTGGCAGCCAGATTTGGCTCATAGGCTATAGTCTGCCAACCCCGGTCCATGTAGAAATATGATAATCATTTAAACAAATGAGTGTCTCACAAACTTACTGCTTAATTTTATCATTTCTAGGTCCAAATCTTGGTCCAGATGGTCCCCTTCTGAAAACAAAACACCAAGTACATATTAATAATAAGAGCATTAAAACAAATAAACACCAAAACAGAAAACACAAACACATAGACACACACACACACACACACTTGCTGAATTCTACACATGGATCATTTATCATAAGGAACCACATTTTACTGGTACTGATGGAACTTGATATATAATCATGTCTATACTTCATTGGTAATTAGTGTGGGCCACCACAACCTAATTCTTCTGAATGTTATCACTTTTAATATAATTCCTAGTTATACAAATGTGGTTCTAATCATTAAACTCTGAAATACCATAAAAACTAAACTGCCAGTGACCATGAATAACTTTATGATCAATTACAGAATACTAGAAGTCCAATTACCTTGAATTTAGGCTCTAATGAAATGCTGATTTTCAGGGATGGATACAGAGAAAAATCCATTCAAAACACTAAAATTTTTCAAGTATGTTTTTTGATTACTAATCTTAAACTCAGCAACATAACTAAAGGGAAATGTAAGAGACTACAAAAATATTAACATATCTCAAATTATTATCTCTGCATTATAGCCGAGTGTTGTATCATTTAAACCAATCCATTTTAATATTTTGGAAATATAATTTTTGGATATTTTAAGTAATTGTCCTTCTTCTGATGATAAAAAATAAGGTATAAACCATAAAACCAAAAAAGAATAGGTTCTGTACCAATTAAACATTAATTTCCCATTTCCCCTTCCTCCCATCCCTTGGCAACCTCCCCTCTACTTTCTCTATGAATTTGACTGCTCTAGGTGCCTCAGATAAGAAAAATTATGTAGGACTTCCCTGGTGGCGCAGTGGTTCAGAATCCACCTGCCAATGCAAGGGATGTGGGTTCAATCCCTGGTTCAGGAAGATCCCACATGCTGTGAAGCAACTAAGCCCGTGAGCCACAACTATTGAGCCCACATGCCACAACCACTGAAGCCTGAGTGCCTAGAGCCCATGCTCTGCAACAAAAGAAGCCACCGCACTGCAACAAAGAGTAGCCCCCACTCGAAGAGCAGCCCCCGCTCGCCAAGCACGGCAAAATTTAAAAAAATTTTTTAAATTAAAAAAAAAAAGAATCATGGAGATAGGATTAAGATGGCAGAGTAGGAGGACATGCACTCACTCCCTCTTGCAAGAGCACCAGAATTACAACTAAACACTGAACAATCATCAACAGAAAAACACTGGAACTCACCAAAAAAGACATCCCACATCCAGAGACAAAGGAGAAGCCACAATGAGAAAGTAGGAGGGGTGCAATCATGTTAAAATCAAATCCCATAAATGCTGGGTGGGTGACTCACAAACTGGAGAACAGTTATACTGCACAAGTGCACCCACTAAAGTGAGGGCTCTGAGCCCCACGTCAGGCTTCCCAACCTGGGAGTCCAGCAATGGGAGGAGGAATCCCCAGAGAATCAGACTTTGAAAGCCAGCAGGATTTGATTGCAGGACCTCCATAGGACTGGGGGAAACAGAGACTCCACTCTTGGAGGGCACACAAAAAAGTGTGCTCACCAGGACCCAGGGGGAAGGAGCAGTGGCCCCACAGGAGACTGAACCAGACCTACCTGCTGGTGTTGGAGGGTTGCCTGCGGAGGTGGGGGGCGGCTGTGGCTCACCAGGGGGATGGGGGCACTGGCAGCAGGGGTTCTGGGAATTGCTCATTGGTGTGAACCCTCCCAGAGTCCACCATTGGCCCCACCAAAGAGCCTGTAAGCTCCAGTGCTAAGTAGCCTCAGGCCAGACAACCAACAAGGTGTGAACACAGCCCCACCCGTTAGCAGACAAGCAGATTAAAGTCTTACTGAGCTCTGTCCACCCAGCCCTACCCACCATCAGTCCCTCCCATCAGGAAGCACGCACAAGCCTCCTAGATAGCTTCCTCCACAAGAGGGCAGACAGCAGTATCAGCAGTATTTCGTCTTGTGAAATTGAAAACCACAGCCACAGAACAACAGAGAAAATGAAAAGGCAGAGGACTTTGTACCAGATGAAAGGACAGGATAAAACCCCAGAAAAACAACTAAATGAAGAGGAGATAGGCACCCTTCCAGAAAAAGAATTCAGAATAATGATGGTGAAGATGATCCAGGACTTTGAAAATAAGAGTGGATGCAAAGATTGAAAAGTTTACCAAAGACCTAGAAGAATTAAAGAACAAACACACAGAGATATGCAACACAATAACTGAAATGAAAAATACACTAGAAGGAACCAACAGCAGATTAACTGAGGTAGAAGGGCAAATAAGTGGCCTGGAAGACAGAATGGTGAAAATTACTGATGCAGAAAAGAATAAGGAAAAAAGAATGAAAAGAACTGAAGACAGCCTAAGAGACCTCTGGGACAACGTTAAACGCACCAACATTAGCATTATAGGGGTCCCAGAAGGAGAAGAGAGAGAGAAAGGACCAGAGAAAATATTGGAAGAGATTATAGTTGAAAACTTCCCTAATATGGGAAAGGAAATAGCTACCCAAGTCCAGGAAGCACAGAGAGTCCCAGGCAGGATAAACCCAAGGAGAAACACACCAAGACATATAGTAGTCAAAGTGACAAAAATTAAAGACAGAGAAATGTTATTAAAAGCAACAAGGGAAAAACGACAAATAACATACAAGGGAACTCCCATAAGGGTAACAGCTGATTTCTCAGCAGAAACTCTGCAAGCCAGAAGGGAGTGGCATGATATATTTCAAGTGATGAAGGGGAAGAACCTACAACCAAGAATACTCTACCCAGCAAGGATTTCATTCAGATTCGACGGAGAAATCAAAACCTTTACAGACAAGCAACAGCTAAGAGAATTCAGCACCCCCAAACCAGCCTTACAACAAATGCTAAAGGAACTTCTCTAAGCGGGAAACATTAGAGAAGAAAAGGACCTACAAAAACAAACACAGAACAATTAAGAACATGGTAATAGGAACATACATATCAATAATTACCTTGAATGTATATGGACTAAATGCACCAACCAAAAGACAAAGACTGGCTGAATGGATACAAAAACAAGACCCATATATATATATGCTGTCTACAGGAGACCCACTTCAGACCTAGGGACATATATAGACGGAAAGTGAGGGGATGGAAAAAGATATTCCATGCTAATGGAAATCAAAAGAAAGCTGGAGTAGTGACACTCATATCAGATAAAAGAGACTTTAAAATAAAAAATGTTACAAGAGACAAGAAAGGACACTATAGAAAGATCAAGGGATCCATCCAAGAAGAGGAGATAACAATTAAAAATATATATGCACCCAATATAGGAGCACCTCAATACATAAGGCAAATGCTAACAACTATGAAAAAGGAAATGCAAGGCTGAAATAGAGACACAGATGTAGAGAACAAACATATGGACACCAAGTGGGGAAAGTGGGGAGGGTTGCGGGGGATGAATTGGGAGATTGGGATACCAAATTGTACACTCTAAATATATGCTGTTTATTATTGTCTGTTAACTGTATCTCAATAAAAGTTCTTAAAAAAAAAAAAAGAATCATGTAAAATGTATCCTTTTGTGACAAGCTTCTTTCACTTAGCATAATGTCTTCAAGGTTCATCCATGTTGTAGCATATGTCAGAATTTCCTTCCTTTTTAATAATGAGTACTATTCCATTGTATGTACATACCATATTTTGTTTATCCATCTATCCATTGATAGACTTCCACCTTTAGGCAATGATGAATAATCCTGCTAAACATGGGTGTTGATTAATTTTTTAAAATTATTTCAGAAATTTTATGTGCTTTGTCTCCCTTTCAATACATAGAACCAGTGTGTGGGAGTTGATTTTGAATAAGTGTGCTGCTGGTTTTGTCTTCAGGCCCTTTGGAAGGTGTACAGCATTATCTGGGAGTGAACCTCCAGTGTACACTGTTGGCCTGAAAAGGTACTGTTTTTCACTTACATTCAGGTAATCACTTATTCAGCCAAAGCATCTGACCTTCTTTTCAGTACTGAGTTCTCTGCTGACAGGTAGCTATTGCTCTAGTCTAAGGCTTCTCACTGGAACTGGCAATGTGAGCGATTAGCTTTTTGACTCTGGAAATCTTGTTATCTGTAGGAAATTATCTTCCCACTTCATCTGACCTTCCTGCCAAAAATGATACTATTTCCTGTTATTGGATTTGCTTTCCGTCCTGTAGGCTCTTTTTGTTGACTGCTTCATGGCTGTCAATTACCTTTTATAAAATGTTTTTTATTTGGGAGAAAAAGAAAGCCTCTACAAAAAACTCCATGACATTAGAGCAAAGTGGGAGGTAAATGTTTCCTCCCAGGCACACCCCTCTACATCAACCTGCAGAAAAAACTCCTGCAACAATATGTCATCCTTCATGACTTTGGAAATAAAACCTAGGCCCTTTCTAATCATAACTGCAAAGGGTTGATCAGGTTAATTAATTCTGACAGAGATAAAGGCTTTATCAGAGCCTTTTTCCAATGGGGAAAGGATAATATTTTCATCAAATGGTGGCAGGACAGGTGGATAGCCATATGCCCCCACCCCACCCCCAAAATTATCCTTCATCCTTACCTCAACCACATATAAAAAAGTTTTTAAAAAGATTAACTTATAATAGATTATAGACCTAAATGTAAAAGCCAAAACGATAAAAATTCTGTAAGAAAACAAAGAATACAATCTTATTGCCTTTGGGTTTTGCAACGATTTCTTAAATAAACAAAAACAATAAAAGAAAAAGTTTAATAAACTAATTTCATCAAAATCAAAACTTTGCTCTTCAAAACATACAGTTATGAAAATGAAAAGATTAAATTACAGACTGGGAGTAAATATCTGTAAAATATATCTGACAAAGCACTTGTATTTTGAATATGTAAAAAACTCACAACTTAAGACAAACTTAGAACTGGGCAAAAAATTTTAACATGTACTTCATCAAAGAAGATATGAGGATGGCAAATATGCACAAAAGAAGATGTTCAGCATAATCTGTAATTAGGGAAATGCAAATTAAAACCATAAAGGGATACCACTATACACCCACAAGAGTGACTAAAATTAGACGACTGACCATATGCAGTGTTGATGAGGATTTGGAGCAACTAGAACACCCATACAATGCTGGTGGGAATGCAAAGTGGTATACCACTTTGGAAAGCAGCTATAAACATACACCAGCCATTCCACCCCTAAGTATTTACCCAAGAGAAATGAAAGCATAAGTCCACACAAAACCTGTACACAAGTGTTTACAGCAGGTCTATTTGTAACAGTTAAAAACTAGAAACACCCCAAATATCCACCAATAAATGAATGGGTGAATGAACTGCAGTATGTTCATACAATGGACTACTTCTCAGAAGTAAAAAGAAACAAATTATTGATGCATGCGATAGCATGGGTGAATCTCAAAATAATTAGGCAGAGTGAGTGAAGTCAGTAAGAAAAGAGGTATCCTGTATGATTCCATTTACCAAAAAAAGTTAGATAATACAAACTACAGTGAGAGAAAGCAGATCAGTGGCTGCCTGGGGCTGGGAGAGTAACAGATTACCAAGAGGTTTCAGGAAACTTTTAAGGTGATGGCTATGTCCATTATTTGAATCTCATGATGATTTCACAGTGGATCTGTCAAAATTCTTATTGTACACTTTGTAGGTATTTTATTGCATGTCAGTTACACCTCAATAAAGCTGTAAAAAAAAAAAAAAAAACTTACAGGAAAAAGTCCTCTTCTTCATCTGAATCATCTTCTAAAAGATTTCTCTGTCAAAAAAAGAAAAAGACTTGAGTTTTAAAATCCCGAGGGGCTGGACCTGCTAGGTGGCGCAGTTGTTAAGAATCCGCCTGCCAATGCAAGGGACACGGGTTCCATCCCTGCTCCAGGAAGATCCCACGTGCCACGGAGCAACTAAGCCTGTGAGCCACAACTATTGAGCCTGCGCTTTAGAGCCCATGAGCCACAACTATTGAGCCCATGTGCTGCAACTACTGAAGCCCACGTGCCTAGAGCCCGTGCTCCGCAACAAGAGAAGTCAGAGCAATGAGGAGCCCGCGCATCACAATGAAGAGTAGCCTCCACTCACTGCAACTAAAGCAAGCCTGCACACAGCAAAAAAAGACCCAACACAGCCAATAAAATAAATAAATAAATAAATTTATTAAAAATAAATAAATTCCATTGAAAAAAAAAATTCCGAGGGGCTTACAAACTGTTAGGGGCAGAGTAATGATGAAACAAGTTCTATCCTGGTGAAATTTCTTAACTGCAAGCTTCCAGACACAGGGAAGAGTAGTGTGCTTCACTGGAAGCTAAAAGATATGGAACCACATTGCAGACTTTCTAAGAAAATGCTTATAATTCCAGAATCCTCTGACTAACCACAATGTAGAGAAGTCACTGAAGCTGGAGTGGGAGTAAGGAATACAGGCCATCAGGAAGGAGCAAGTCCCTTCTCCTCCCTCCGCCTTCTAGTCTCTCTCTATTGACAGAACCTAAGAAGGAGCCAGGAGACAAAGGAGAAATGCAATTGCAGAGTCCAACTCCAGCGTCAGAGAGAAGAGTATAAAAGGTACGTTCAGAGCTGAGAGACAAGGGCTCAATAATTGGCACAGTCCACCTTATAGTTACTCAGCCTACAAACAGCCCTCTACACATATCTGAAATTCCAAACAAAAACAACTTTATAGTTTTACTTTATAAGATACAACTGTTTTTCCTAAAATGAGAAATGTCTCACCTTCTGCCTGAAAGGGGAAGATATAAAGTTCCAAAAGGAGGCTAAAGAAGAGCAAAAACGAGACCTTTTCAGCATGCAAGAACTCAAACAGTATATAACCTGTAGGCAGAATAATGGCTCCCCATAGATGTCGACATCCTAATCCCCGAAACCTGTGACTATGTTGCCTTCTGAGGTAAAAGGGACTTTGCAGAGGTGATTAAATCAAGGATCTTGAGGTGGGAAGATCAATATGGTGGGCCCAAAGTCATCACAGGAGTTCTTAAAAAAGAGCCAGACAGGAGTGAGAGAGAGAGGTGTTAGAAGATGTTACACTGCTGGACTGAAAGACAGGAAGAGGCATGAGCCAAGGAGGGCAGGCAGCCTCTAAAAGCTGGGAAAGGCAAGGAAAGGAAAGAGCTCTTCCCTATAGTCTCCAGAAGGAACACAGCCCTACCAGTGCCTTAATTTTACCCCAGTTAAGATCCACCTCGGACTTCTGGTCACCACAACTATAAGATAATAAATTTGTGTTGTTTTAAGTTTGTGGTAATCTGCTACAGCAGCAATAGGAAGCAAATACAACACCCATGTACCTTTTCTGAGGAAATCACTCAAGGAATTACACCAGCTAAAAAGAAAATTAAACCAGAACAAAGATCTTAAGATGGAGATTGATATACTCAGTACATCTAACAGAATGTGTGGTCAAATCTATCTGGAAGATGATAATGTGATTGTGAACTATAACTTACAGCTATTGAAAAAGAAAATGCATGACATAAAGAAAAATGCCAAAAGAATCTAAAACTTTTCTCACAAAACCCAAAAGCAGGAAGCAGAGAATACAGTGAAGAAGTGAAAGCAAAGTAACATGCTCATCTTGGTGGGGAGAGGAGTGGAGGAAGTGGGAAGAGGCCTACAATGATAAAGTAGTATGGAGAGAGAGAGTTTTTGGCATGTTGACAGAGAACACAAATTTAAACATTACTGTTAACACATAAAGTTAATAAAAAAGAGAGAGGGAAACAGGAAGAAAGGGAGGAAATTTTTAACTGCCTAGTGGTCGTGGGGGCAGGGAAAAGGTGAGAAAAAATAATTTAGCAAAAGGAGTTAGGGAAAAGAGAGAAAACATAAGAAATATAATGAGCATCATTCTCTCTATATATTATAATAAATAATACACAAAGAGTAAGAAAATGAAAAGAGGATGTGTCCAATATTCATTTAACAAACATGTTTGAGCATCTTCTATGTACTAGGCACTGTTCTGTGTACCAAGCACCAGCTCTGAACAAGACAGACAAGGTCTGAGCTCTTACAGAAAACACCTGATGGTGACAAATGTTATGCCAAGAATTAAAAACAGTGATGGGATGAAAAGTGACAGGGTCACTAAATGAGATTAGGCTGTCAAGGAAAATCATTCTCAAAAGGTGAAATTTAGGCTGAGATCCAAACAATAACAAAAGCCAACCAAAGATCAGGGCTAAGAGCATTCACTGCCAGCAGAGGGACCAGCAAGTGCAGAAAAAGTCCAAATATATTAATTATCTTAATAAATGTGAATGGTCTGAATGCTCCTATTAAAAGCAAAAACTATACATGATTAGAGTTCAAAAAAATTCCAACCAATATCTGTTTATAAGAAATTTACCTAAAATAAATGTCAAATAAAGGATAAAAAAAAGAGAGAGAGATGAAAGAGATATATTAGCAAATTCTAACAAAAAGAATGTTAGAGGCAGCAAAAGTAGTATAAAGAGATTATTTTGGGACAAGCATTAAACAATCAAATAAGATTTTATAATGACAAAATACACAATCCACCAAGATTTAACAGCAATGAATGTTTATGTATAACAGTATAGTTTCAAAATACATAAAGCAAAAGCTGCTCAAATTATAAGAAGAAATGGATACATTCAAAAATCACAGGAAAGATTTAACACATCCTTCAGAGATGGAGAAACCAAGAAGACAAAAAGTAAATAATCTAGGGACTTCCCTGGTGGCACAGTGGTTAAGAATCTGCCTGCCAATGCAGGGGACACAGGTTTGATCCCTGGTCCGCGAAGATCCCACATGCCACGGAGCAACTAAGCCCGAGCACCACAACTACTGAGTCCGTGTGCCACATCTACTGAGTCCGTGTGCCACATCTACTTAAGCCCACGCACCTAGAGCCTGTGCTCCGCAACAAGAGAAGCCCATGCACTGCAATGAAGAGTAGCCCCTGCTCCCAACAACTAGAGAAAGCCCATGTGCAGCAACAAAGACCCAATTTTATTTATTTATTTTTGGCCCAACGCAGCCAAAAATAAATAAATAAAATAAATAAATAAATCTTTAGAAAAGAGTAAATAATCTAGAACTTTGTACTCGCAAATGTTATTTTCAAATATCCAAGAAATGGATAAGACATAAAAGAATTTTAATAAATGCCCCAAACTAGAAATTACACAGGTCACATTCTCTGGACATAATGCAATGGAAATAAAACAAATAAAAGGAAAGTTTAAAACTCTCGTCTGTTAAAATGTTAAAATGTAAATGCAAACTTGACAAACTATTTATAAATGAATGACACTGGGAACACTACAAAACAAAATCTGTAGAGTATGGCCACAGCAATACTTAAAGGAAAATGTGACCTTAAATCCATTTATTTATGAAATCACAAAGACTGAAAATATATAAAATAAGTATTTAACTCTTAAGATGAGTAAGTTATTCCTGAGTCACATACAACCCCAGAAGCTCTAAAGAAAAAGATTCATGAATTTGATTACATAAAAATTTAAAACATAAAGAACATACAACATCGGACACAAGGTTAAATGGCAAGTAATAGGTTGGGAAAGAAATCTGCAACATACTTTCAGACTAAATGGTCTGATATCTCTATTATATAAAGATTGTTGACAAAGCAATAAGAAGATACATAGAAAAATCATCAAAGGAGAAAAACAGACAATTCCTAACAGAAAAAGAAATGGCCAATGACAACACAAAAAGATGTTCAAAGTCAATAATATTCAGGAAGATACATTAATTACTTCTGTCAACAAATATTTCTGGAATGCCATTTCAGCTAATAAGTAACAATCATTACATTTACGATACAATTTATTTGCCTTAGAGGATGATGATACTAAAGATAAAGGGTCTTTATTACAGTTGCCCAATGAGAAACACGTTGAAAACCAATATCTCTACATTCACTCACTGAACAAACACGAGGGGTGGGATACATTATCAACAAAGGGTAATGGCATACAATGAGATACCATATCACACCCACTAGGCAGATAATAACAAGTGTTGGTGAGGAGAAATGTGGAGAAATTAGAACTCTCATACACTGCTGGGTGGGGAAGTAGAAATTGTGCAGCCACTCTGGAAAACAGTTTGGCAATTCTCTAAAAGGTTGAACACAGAGTTACTATAATACCCAGTAATTCTACTCCTAGGTATTTACCCAAAAGAAATGAAAACATATGTGATGAAATGAAAAACTTGTATGTGAACATTCATAGCAGTGGTATTCATAATAGCCAAAAAGTGTAAATAATCCCAAATGTCCATCCATTGAAGAATGAATGAAGTGTGGTATATTCATATAATGGAATATTATTCAGCAATAAAAAAGAATGAAGTACTGATATGTACTAAAACATTGATGAACTTTGAAGACATTATGCTAAGAAGCCATTTATAAAAGACAACATCGAATATGCTTCCATTTATATAAAATGTCCAGAATAGACAAATCTATAGATTTGTGGTTGCCTGGGGCTGAAGGGATGAGGCGAAAGGGAGATGACTGCTACAAAAGTACAGAGTTTCTTTTTGGAACGATGAAAGTGTCCTAAAATTGACTGTGGTGATGGCTGCACAATTCTGTACTAATTACTAATTACTAAAATCTACTGAATTGTGCACTTCTAATGAGTGAACTGTATGACGTGAATTAGAGCTCAATAAAGCTGTTGTCAAAAAAAGTGTATTAGGAAAGAGGAACAAAATTTTTTGAAGTTTTATAAAAGTAATTTATAAATTCTTAGAACCAATCAATTATCAAATATCATGATCTGATAAACATTCAAAGGGAGGACTCTATTCAAACAGCAAATTTTGTTCAATTCTGGTATCTAATATCCTATTTTTACAATAAACTGTGGCAGTATTCAACCAGCAATTTAAAAAGAAGGTGCCATAGTTATGATCCTAGTAGTACAGCTGATTGAGACTCTATCTTATGTTGCTGAGTATATGCACAAAGCTTATTTTAAAAAGTTTATTAGCAACTAGGCTATTGGTGGATTTTATCCTCCTTCACGCAAAACAAAAACAAAAACTGAAGAAAGAGTTAGAATAAAGGGACGACAAATGATTCCTGTACTGTACTTCAAGATACTTCTAAATCATAAGATGCTGGACAGATGTTCTGAGGTTGTGCAAAAAGCAGCATGCAAAACGAAGTCAAACAGACTATCTGCTCTTTAAGGGCAGAGACCATGCCCTCCAGTTTTTAGCACAAGGCCTAGCACAGAGCAGGTAGTCAATAAATATTTCTTGCATGAATCAGCAAATAAAGGAATGGCAAGAAGATAGGAAGTGAGGGAGGGCTTTAGGTTGCTGGATGAAAAAGAACAGCTCTAATTCCTCCCCTCAATAAATACTTATTGATTACTTATTCTAAAAGCAGCCTATCTACAATATTCATATCAATGTTGTCTTCCAAAATGCTGCATAATTTCTAGATTTATACAAACCTACACAGAATGTTCTGAAATAAACTAGAAGTTGAACATTATATAAAAGCTACTCTGGACTCTGAGACAACTGCAGGACCAGAATCCTTTATCTGAAATTTCAAAATCTAAAAAGTTCTGAAAACCAAGAGATTTTGTAAGCTCTGGAGTCAAAACTCATTTGGAGGAAAATCTGATCTGAATTGATGTTAGCTAATCTACTTATATACTTTGATTAATCAGACATTCCACTGATAAATATTAATATGTTTGGAGGTGCTGCCCTAGACATCCCAAAAGGCTCTCATATAATAGGCACTAACTACCTTTGTAAAATCTGAAAAATTCTGAGGAACTCCAACCACACTTGGCTCGAGAGTCCTAAATAAGATATTGCTTATTTGTACAAAATTCCCTTTGAAAGAAGCTGGAAACGTAATTTGGTCAAAAATGGAAACAGAATTTGGTTGAGTCCCGATCTAAGTAACATATACTTTTTAATGTTTACTATGAAGAAAACAAATAAGGTTGGTATATAGCCATAAACATTAGATTGTTCTAAAACAAATTATACAAAGGAAAGATATTTTGAATCTTTCTGTTTTAAAGATTAAGATTCTGAACTTACCCTTTCACTTTTCACAGAACCAGTGACATCATCATCATTTAGGTGGCGCTTAAACTTGGGAGGCATCTTTTTTAATGAAGAAGTACTCTTCTACTTCCCAGTAGAATAAGTCTTCACCACCTTAGAGAAAACAAATTTCATCAGATTTGAGACTTTGAGGTACAAGTACGGAAAACAGCATACAAGGCCTTATATGGTGGGGCCCCTCCACTTCTCTGACTTCAAATGCTCTCTCTCACCTGCTCCACTCCAGTGACCCTTGCCTCCATGCTAGGCCTCAATACACAAGAAACAGTTAAAACCATGAGAAAATGGGGGCAACTTTTAGAGAACATGTGGAAAAAATTAGTTAGAATATTTTTATAAAAATCAAAGAGCAGGTTGTACAGGAGAGGGGGAAAATAGGAAAAATATCCCTTGCAAATAAGATATCAGATGCTTAAAGATTTTAACTTGGAGTCAGACAACAGCAGAACACTTCTAATTTTCTCTCTTTTAGGGAGTTGCTTAAACAATGATTCTGTTTCCTCAGCTGCAAAATAGTGTTTTCTAGGCTTCTGCATGGAGTTGGGAGGGTCAAATCAGATTAATACATTCATGCAAAAACATTCTGTAAATTATAACATCCTGTTCTAATGCATAACACTAGGTGCTCCAAGAAAAAGGGTAGGTTTGGTAAGTACTCAGTTAAACACAGCCAGGTTTTTTGTTTTTGTTTTTTTTATTTGCTACAGAAAGTCTCACAGCCTTTTATATACTAATTTGCATTGTAATTTTCCAGGAAAATGCTTGAATATGCAACATATTCAAAATTTTCTTGAGAAAAAGCTGACATGCAAATATGAGTTTTGAGTATCTTAGACTAGAAGATGGATGAATAATGAGAAGAGCTAAGGTTTACTGAATGTCTTACTATGTGTCAGGCACTACGCTCAGCGATTTACATTTTCTTTTACTCTACAACACTCCTTTTGAAGTAAGCACTAAGACACTAAGAAAAGTAAGGCTTGGTAAAAGATAAGTAACTAATAGTGTTAGTCATTCTTCTGATTGAAATAGCAGAAACATAGGCTTAAATTACTAATGGCTGTGCATGATCAGTTTTTAATACTTATCCAATTAACTATCAGTTTACAAAGTTCTGTTCTAGAAAGACCACTTCCCTGTAACAACCCAGCAGCCCTCTTTCCCTTTCCACAAGAACCTCTAAGATACTTTAAGTATAATTAGACACCAGTTTGTTGGTTAATATCATACACTGAAAAAAGAATAAACAAGCCCAGAGTCCAGTTTCATAAACCAAATAAAGTAAAATTTTAAGTGGACTTCCCATCAAAACAAATTGATACACTTTTCTTTGATACGAAATAATTTTCCAAACCAGAAACTTAACCACTTGTAACAAAAACCAAATACTTGCTACCTAAGTAACAGCTCTAGAGTTCTTCATGTCACAATATTTCTGTCACGTACATCCGGCATCTGACCCATTTTATTCCTCATACTTTGATTTCAGAATAATTCATTCATGCAGAAATGTTACAGAACACATGGAGAAAGAGATGACAAAGGAAGCAACTGAAGAACTTGAGCTTTTAATTATACCTGTATTTTATTTATATTTTAAACCCTACAAAGGGGCTGCTTCAACAACCAAAAGTAAATAACAGGCAGACTTACATAACATCTTTATGAGATATACAGTAAGGCTACAAGTTTAATGATGGGCAAACCCAAATTCAGGTCCATAATCCAAGAATCAGCTTCATGAAGGAAAGAAATCACTGTCTGACAAACGTAAAAGCCAACAGCAAAGCAGCAGGCAGATTAATTAACTGCACTTGATGAACCACAGGGCAAATGATGATATTTGCACCAAATGACTAGTAGAAATAAACAACGCTCAGAAATTAGATTTATACATGTTCTACCTAAGATTTCTACTGCACAAAATACATAAGAATTCATGTGTTTGTGTTTAGGTATATATGTAAATAAGAGAGCCTTCATGATGTATCTTAACATGACCAACACATTTTTTAAATGTCACCTCACCGTATGCTTCTTATGCTATCGCCACATGTTTACAATTTCACGTTTATGTATTTTTTGAAGAGGTAGTACGGTGTGTATTCAATGGTTTTACACGCAATAAACTTCTAACCTGTTGTTTAGTAAATGCTGGCTTCTTTTCTGCCTTACGCAAACAACAAGCAAACCCAAACCCCTAATATTTCACTTCACAAAAAGCTTGAATCTGGGCAGAGGCTTCCCTTTTCCCAGCCTCCGTTCCCTTTCTGACTCCTCTTCCTCATCTCTCATCAGCAGTCTTGGTTGGTGCAGTTTCACGGAAATAAGTGACTTGGATGGACCCAGCCTGGCGATGTTATTCACAAAACCTGTCAAAGTGTAATGATTCACCTCACCTTCCGGTCATTATAAACGCAGCGGGGTTAGCGCGCTCTCTCCCACGCCTTTGATTAATGAAACAAATCCATCCCTCCAGCAAGCAGCTCCGTCCCACCCCCCCCCCCGCCACCACCCCATCTGTCGCACCAGGCCACGTCCCCCGACACCTGTTAACTCTCGTCCTTTCTACCCCAAGACCCCCACTCACATTCCGCGCTGCCTGCCACGCTCCTCCAATCTTCCCCAACCGCGTCGCTGTTCTCTTCCCATCTCCCCACAGCACCCTACAATTCCCTATTAACCGCCGCCCCCCCCCCCCGCCCCCATCGCACAGCCCAGTCCTGGCCGTCCTTCCTCACGGCACCCCCGGTCCGACCTCAGCTTCTCCCACTCGGGGCCCCCGCTACGACCCCCGAGGCCGGTCCCCCAGCCCGACGCGGACGTTGGGGGCGGCGCGGCAGGGACGCCGTCTCTGTTTCCTTCCTCCGCACAGCAGCCCCTCCCGTCGGGACCGGGCGGGCGGCCGTACCTGAATCTCCCGGGGAGCTCCGGGCAGCTCTCCGGGGCGGGCAGCGCTGGGAGGGCGGGGGAAGGAGTGGGAAGCGGAGGAAGAGAGCGGGGAGGGGGAGACCGTGGGCGCGGACCTGTGTTGGCCGGTTCGCTGCAGCTGCGCCCCCGCTCATCGAGCCGATCGGCGCTCCGCAGCCTGGCGCGAGGCGGAGGGGGCGGGTCCGGGCCGCGGAGATCGTCGAGGGAGTCGATTCCCCCTGTCGCTTTCTACCCGGAGGCTCCGGCGGACGCCAGGTTTAGACCTGGATCCCCAGGACGACCTAGTGCTTTAAAGGAGGAGCGACAGTCGCGGGCTCCCGAGGTCCCAGCCGGGAGCCCGCGGCTGTCGGGCTTTCAGGGGAGGTGGAGGAAGCTCTGAGAAGTCAGGCAGGGTGGGGCACCTGAAGGCTTGCTCCTGACTGGGGTTGAGGAGGCCTTAATAAGCTGGCGCTTTGTGCCTGGTCCATCCCTCCGGCTAAGGAAGCCGAGCAGGAAAACCGGGATGGCTCGAAGCCTGAGGATCGGCTTCGGCTCGTCTAGGGCCTTTTCTGAAGGAAGGAGGTGTCTGTGATCCCGTCTTTGTAGCATCAGAGTGATACTTAGAGATCTTCAGGGTTACTAATCCAGTCTCTTTATTTTAGACATTAGGAATCTCTCGTCCAAAGAGATTTACTTGAGGTTGCACAGGTAGGGGACAGATTTGGGACGAGGACTCAGTGTTCTTTGCCCTGTGTGCTGTAGAGTTCTAACCTAAGATAACAGAGTCCAAACACCAGGCCGACTCCGGAGCCTTCAGGTTTCAGGAGGTAATTCACTCTTGCAAGTCCATTCCACTGTTCTCTTGACTCCGCCTCCCTCCCCTCCCCCCAAGTTGTGGCGTGTTTAAGCCTGCAGTGACTGGGCATAGTATCCAAAACAATTCCAGTTTTGTTTTTGCTTTCTCTTGTCTTATTTATCCTCCCACGCACGCCCCAGCTGGACTGTTTTATCTTTTTTTTCTATCAGTTTTTTTGCTACGCCTCATTTTTACTAAATATCTTTGGATCCTCTGTTTAACACAGTGTTTTGATTTAGTGCATATTTAAGCCAGGTAAACACTAATTGAAAGATACCCTGACTAGGGTAATGACTCTCAAGTTAATTACATAGAGTTGAAGCACCTGGAAAGCTTTAGAAACGGATGCCCCACACTACTCTGAGATTCTGATTTAACTGGCCTGGTATGTTGAGAAACAGTAAGCCATAGGTTGTCAGTTGAAGCTTCTGAAAGCATGTTGTTAGACTCGCTCATCATCTTTGAGTCCACTACTCAGACCGAGGCTGACTTGGACTGAAATAGCCCACCTGGAAGGGAAGTTGCTTATAGTATGTTCCTCTGCCTGGGCGTGATGGTGAGACTAGCCATCCACAGATAACCCAGAAGATTTTTGGGTTTTGTTTTCCCTTCGACAGCTGACTTTATACCTGCATATCTGCTTGCTGTTGGTGCTTCCCTGTATTGGTGCCTTAGCCAATTAGAGCTTTAGACGGTTACAGCCTCTGTCCTTCTTACAGGACAACATGAACTGTAAGGGCATGTCATTGTATAGCTTGTATGAATAAACCATTCTTTTTGTTTCTTTTAAGTATAGTTCTTTAGTTCTGCCAAATATTTTGGTATGATTGGTTTGGGGAGGGGTAATGAAAGCCACACCCTTTAATCACCTGAACAAAGTCCTTTTGACTATCCCCAACATTACTGAAAGCTTAGAAAATGTTATTTTACAGTTAATATGAATCAAATATACCAGTTATCCTGAAAGAATATAAATAGCACTGGACTTAAAATCAGAATGGAGTTCCAGTTTCACCAATTTGAATTATTTTTCTCCTACCCTATTTTCTTTTTCTTGAGCTCCAATTATTCAGATGTTGGTCCTCTAATTTTCTTATTTCTCTTTCAATTTTAGACCTTCATGCCTAATAGGGCCTAGTATCCTCCTTGCCAGAGATCCTTTGTTTTACCCTCTTCCAAGACTAGGTCTCTGGATTTCTGCTAGGATGGGGAAGGGAATCTTAGCAACTGATTGATTCTTAAATAGGCTTTCTACCATTCCTTCTGTTTTTAGCCAACACCACGCTCAGAGTTATCTGGCTTCCAATTCCTAAGCCTTATGTGGGGTTTAGCTGTGTAAATCAGGTTGCTTTATGACCTGCTTAGGATTCCTGTTTTTCATGTTTGCTGAGATAATTGTCATTAATTCATATACTTTCCAAGTTTTAATATTTTGTTGCTATTATCTCCTCTCCTGTAAGGCAGGAAAAAAAATACAAATCAGTTATAAGCCTGTGAACAATTGTTCAGCATCAGTCAAGATGTAAAGCAAAATAAACAATGAAATATCATTTTTAATCTATCAGTGACTGGGAAGGAAGGAGTTAAGCAGCAGATCTTCAATCTGTTCTCTCCCTTTAGAGGGAACTACTCCTGGGAAAGCAAGCAAGCAGTGTGAATCTTATAAATGTGGTAATAACAGACTTCCTGACTACAAACTAGCATTTACTAACAGCAGAGTTTGTATCTATGGAATTCCTTCAGCAAAATGTCCTTGGACTGGGACTAATTGTAGAGACCAGTTGTTGATCAGCTAATTTAAAAAGTCAGTTAAAATAGTAGATTATAAAAACGGTAGATATACTTTAACTCTTTTATTTTTGACTCATATATAATTATACAGTCATTCACTAATCTTTGAAGTAGGGCCAAGACCTTTTATCTGAGCATGAATCTGTCAGTTGGAACACCCCATTGTCTTTATTATAAATTATTTTGTTTAAATTTTCTTTTTCTTCAAAGCAGAGCAAGAACTTAAAGACACACTTGAAGCAATTTTAGTGCCAAATCAGTCTAGATTTGGTACAATTTTTTCCCAAACTTTTACAGATTTTCTTACCCATATCTAGTTCTATAGTAATTTATTTGTTGTTCATCTTCATCAATTTAGTTTTCATGGAAACAATTTTTTATTTGTATTTCATTGGTTTGAATACTCAAATTCCATACGAGGTGTAAATATTTTAGGTTACAAGTGCAAATTGACTCGATAAACATACAGCTCAACTGTTTTGGTGAGGAAGTACACAGGTGCATCATATAGCCAACCTGTTAGTGCACAGAGGGCCTTGGTGTTATGTGAACATAGTTAGCTTGTTTTACTTTTGATTTGGAAAGAATCTCAAACTTACCAAAGAATAAATACAAAGAACTCTTGCAAACCTTTTATTCAGATTCACTGGTTATTAACATTTTCTAATGCCAGGCTCCACTCCTAATTGAATTTCATGGCTCACAGTGTGAATAATACTGAAGGAGTCCAGCCCAATCTCTCTTTCTCCTAGTAGATGAAGAAACAGGACCAGAGAGCATACTCCACTTAACTCAAGGGGTCATTAACATCTCACTTCATTTGCTTTATTCTCTCCCCACCTCTTTCCCCACCTAATTATTTAAGAGTTACACACATCATGCCTCCTTACCCCTAAATACTTCAGTGGCTATTCCTAAGAACAGGAACATTCTCTTCATAACTATGATTCAATTTTCAAATTCAGAAATTTTAACATTTGATACAATACTATTTTCTAATAAAGCTTCCATATTCAAAGTTTGCCTAGCCCCAGTTGTGTCCTTTGTGAGTATAATTCAGAGAGAATGGACAGTAATGAGTAACAGAGCAAGTGGGTTAAGTGGAGTCTGGTTTTTAAAGATAGACCCTGCTGTAGTTTAATTTTTGTTAAAAAAAAAAATGTGATAAAATGGAATGTCCCCTATACTTTCCTCATGGAATTTTAGATTGCCATTTTGATGGACTCATAGAGATGCTTTGTTCCTCTCCTAACTCTTCTTATTTATTGATATGACATGTTATAAGAATTTTATCTTGGAGAAGTTGCCACCACAAAGATGGCAACGACAGAGACGCATGTAGCAATATGCTCTAATTGCATTACAAATTTATTTACTGCCTCTCTGAAAGTTAAAAATGGCTACCACTTATTAAATGCCCATTTTTTTAAGCACTATATTTAATGATTAGCATGTTATTTTGGCACAACAACCCTCTGATAGCAAGTATCATTTTCCTCAGTTTATCAATACAGAAACTAGGGTTTTGAGATGACTTGTTTAATTTGTCCAAGGTAAGGGAATGGTAAAGCTGGGCACATCAGGAATATTGCAGAGCTATAAGTTTAAATTAAGGTGAGATAAACACTTTATTGAAATGGGCTGCACGCTTTGCCCTTAAAATAGAAATTAGTTTATTCTTAAAGCATGGTAAAGGTGGAATCTGTCAAGCTTAATGTCTTTTGATGATCTCATATGATTAAGGAGGCTCTAGTCTATTGAAGGGCAAACACAACTTTAATTTCTTGCTGAAGATAGTAATATTAATCTTGGGTGTTATAACAAAATGAATAAATTCATCCATCAGCTATGTGACAGGTATTCTGTTAAAGTCTGGGGATATAAAGATGGTAAACAGTGTTTTTCTGTCCTCCAAGAGCTCATAATCTTACACAGAAACACAAGACTAAGCAACGATTGAACACTGAGTAAATCATAGATTCACATGAACAATGGAATATACACTTATACACACATATATGGATACCTTGGCAAATAGAATTGCCTAAGGCGAACTTTAATAGCAAAAGTAAATTATTTGTTGAAGTTTAACAGTAAATTAAAACCACAAATGGAATCAAGTAGAGATGCTGATACACCTCAGGACAAGCCAGAAGAGGATGACATTAGTATTCCCTGTTATGAAGAGGCAAGAGAAGGCTTAACAGAACAAAGCAAGAGCCACAGCTGTAGGAGAAGGGCTATTTGGCAGGAGCCATGGTCCTAGATAGAGGAATCTTAGCCATTGCTAAGACAGCTCTGATTTGTTTCTCCTCCTACTTCTCTTGTCAACTAAGTGAACGCCATGGAAAGACAAAAGGAAGGTGATAAAGTCCACCCTTTCCCTTATATGCACTTTTCTCTGAGGAGAATGTTTTCGCATTCCCAGAGCATGGGAATCCTCAGCTTCAACTATTATCTCTATGAAGAAGAATCCAAATGAGTGTATATAATGAAAAAAGCAGGATTTAGGAGAATGTCTGTGTTTAAGGGTGAAAGGATGAGGAGTAGACAGAAGAACAGTGGAGACAGGGCAGTGTAAAAGAAGAAGGAGGAACGGTTATTAGCATCAAAAACTTCAGAGAAATTAGAGGTGGGGAAGGGAGAGGGGAATGAAGACTAGAAAAAGCCATTAGATTTGTTGACTCATAGACCCCTATTGAACTTCAGGAAGTATTTCAGTAACATTATGGAAGTGGAAGCCATATTGTAAGAGTTGATTTTTAGGGGAAATGCAGATTATAGATTTCTCTTTCAAGAAATTTAATTGTAGGCCTTCCTAGGTGGCGCAGTGGTTAAGAATCCGACTGACAATGCAGAGGTCACGGGTTCGATCCCAGCTCCAGGAAGATCCCACATGCCACAGAGCAACTAAGCCCGTGTGCCAAAAAAATAAAAAATAAATAAAAATAATAAAAATAAAAAATACCTCTTTAAAAAAAAAAAAAGAAATTTAATTGTAAAGGGAAAAGGCACACTAAGTTGCAACTCAAAGCGGCAATAGGGTTAAGGTACAGTCAGAAATAACCACGTTATTTTTAAGAATGGGGAGTAAGGAGCCAGTGTGAGAATGATATTGAAAATGGAAATCAAAAAAGAAAAAAAAGAAACCACCAGTGGATGATGGGGTAGTGTCCCTAAGAGGTGGGGGATCAGGGTTGGAGAGTAGCAGAGGTGAGCTCTGGGCAAGAAGGAGAGAGAATACTTTCTTGGAGGCAAAGGGGAAGGAAATGACTGATGATGAAGATATAGAGATTTTGAAATGGGAAAGAGAGAAGTTAAGACAACTCATGGACTCAAAATGATCAGTAAAAGGCAAGCAAGGTCTTTTCTGAAGGGTCAAGGAAGCAGTGTTGGAGTTGGGAGCTTAAAGAAAATGGAGAAGGTTTGGAATAGCTGCTGTGACAAATACACCTTAGTGAAATGGTGAACAAAGGAAGTTCTCAGCAGCTGTGAAGATCCAGGCTACAATGGCGATTTTTGACTGCTTTAAATCAAGGACTCTGTCTTAGATTCCTTCTTATCCTCCATGGTACCTTGCACAGAGCAAGCACACAATAAATATTTATCGAATTGATTCCAATTTTTTATAGTTTGCTTTTGAATGAGAGCAAAAGACAAGAGAAAAAAGAAAATAAGGGAAGAGAAAGTACGAGAGAATATTTTACATTCCCAGTGCGTGGGAATCCTAGGAACAGTTTGCTTGCCTACTGACCTTCATTCACAAAGTCACTTACTTTCAATACTGGTTTCACTCATTTCCTAGGCAGCAAAAGAATGGGTAATGTTTTCTTTTTGTTTGTTTGGGTTTTTTTTATTTTATTTTATTTTATTTTATTTTATTTTATTTTATTTTATTTTTGGGCCGCGCCATGGCAGGGATCTTAGTTTCCTGATCAGGAATACAACCTGTGCTCCCTGCATTGGAAGCATGGAGTCTTAACCACTGGACCACCAGGAAAGTCCAAAGAATGAGTAATCTCTGCCTCTTCATTGTCTTCCAAGAATATCACAAGCTATTAGTAAAATAATATTTACATATTCTTTTTTTCACCTTATAAACAAGATAATATACAATTTCTCCATTTTTATAGACTTTCTTCTCTTCTCTGTACTGGTTTATTATTATTATTATTATTATTACTATTAAAGATCAGCTAGCAAGTGTTTGGCCTATTGACATTGATTTTCTTTTGGCATTTTAAGACAACAGAAGGGAGAAAAAAAGAGTATGAAAAATGAGAATTTGTGACTTACGAAAATAAAATGAAGAAATGAAAGGAAACAGAAGCAATTTGATTGCTTTTGTCATATTAGTCAATACCATTGTCTCTAGGTCTTTAAATAAATGTTTAGGTTGGGATTCCATAGTCATTTCACCTTATCAGTATACCTGAAGGGCACCCTAATTTTGTAATCTGTTCCTTGGAGGCCCTTTCTTTTTATATTTTACTTATACAAGCAAAATGCTTTAATTTAAAAAAAGTGTGGATAATAAAAAAAACTGGAAAACAACTTTATGAATCATCCATAGCTTGCCATATCACATTCAATTTTTCCCTGTATTGTGGTAGACTGCATGTCTATTTTAATTATTAATAAGAGAGTTTTCCTTCTGGCTGTGGTTATTATTTTGAGTTTATTAAGCATCCAACTCTCCCCCCCTTAAAAGAAAAAATATTATTTAACCAGAAAACTTCATAGCATCTTTTCTGTGACTCTGAATTCATCACGTTAGCTCACATTACAATGGATGCTTCAGTGTCAGGCAGGTCCAGGTCTGAAATGTGGCATGAGATTAACAGTGGAAAATCTATCTGGCCTCAAGCTCAAAGACAATAATCCCTATGGAATAATTTTAAGAAAACTTTTTTGCAATCACCAGTGCTGCCTTTCTTCCCCAATCCTTTATAGATAGAGTAATAACAAGTTTTCCAGCTATCTTCTAAAATGCCATGATAGTGAATTTAAATATGGACCCGTGCTTAGAATTATTTTGAGAGAATTCCTGAGGCAGTATTCTTGACCAAAGAACTCATCTTTGTGTTTTGAAACCTGTTTATTGCAACACAGTTCTAAGAGTATACTCTTGAAGAAAAATGTGTGTTTACATCTTAAAAGTTTGGTTTTTTGTTCATTTGTTTGTTTTTTAATGTGTGCATACATCCTTTGAGGCTGCACTAGATCTCAGGGCTCCAGCACTGACACAGGGCGGCAGAGATGCCACTGAGTTACGTCCTGAGCCAGTGTCAGCATCCATGTGCACAGACATATTTTGTCATCTGCTTTTTTTCTTCCTTTTTGGCTGTGCTGTGCGGTTTGCAGGATCTTAGTTCCCCAACCAGGGATGAGACCCAGGCCCGTGGCAGGGAAAGCACCGAGCCCTAACAACTGGACCGCCAGGGAATTCCCTTCCCTACCTGCTCTCCATTTCCCAGGCTACTCTTGATTTCAGTTATTGCTTTTGGTTCCAGAATTTCCATTAAAAATAGATTCTAATTCCCTGGGGAAATTCTTTATCTTTTTATCATGTTTTTTGGAATATTTTAGTAAAATTCCTTATCTACTAATCTAATACCTGAATTACCCGTGGGTTGGTTTCTATTGTCTATTTTTTTTTCTTCGATTTTGGTTGCATGACTCTTACCTCTTGGCATACCTAATAGTTTTTGATATTCATTCAACATTGACTATTGATTATTAAAAATTGAGTATAAAGTATTGAGTATAAGAAAACATCTATGTGATGTTATCCTTCTCCAAAGGGGAATCACTCTCATCTCTGCTGGGTAGATAAAGATGCTAAGCAGAAAACTGAAAAACAGTGATTTTCTCATCCTAACCTCCCACCCCAAGTATTAATAGCTTCATAATTCAGCAAAATTGTGAGGGGAAACCATCTGCGTCCCTCAGTTCTATCACTCTTCCCTTCTCCCTGAAATCCTGGCTCTTCAAGATTTCAGTTTTGTCTTTTCAGCCCTGTGAGAACTCAAAATGTAACTGCTTTGTTTTGTCCCCCAACAATGACCCTTGACCCTGGCAAAGCCCAAATGCTCAGCATCTTGCCTTGTGCCCAGAATCTATAAGTACCTCCAGCTGGCAAAGGAAAAAGCTTGTCATTTTGCAGTTCCTCCTCTGGAATCGTGGCCCCTCCAGTCTTATTGCTCCAACAGCTCTTGGATTGCTTTATAGAGATGCTTTTGGTATTTATCTGGCTTTTCCATTTATTCTTAGAGGGAGAATTGGTGTGTTTCAATTTACTCTATCAGACATGAAACTATATCCAAGTCCACTCTTAAACTACAATAAAAAGGTAAGCTCACTTGCCGTGACTATACAAGAAATGGAGGGGGAGGGGTTTCTGAAAGGGAGAGTTTCTTAAGTTCTCCCACATACAGGCAGGTAGTTAGAGTGAGAAGATCTTGGTTTCTTCAGGCAATGAAGGCACATTCAATCAGCATTGTTAATCAAGAATACTTGGGTCAGCTCCTCTTCTGCCATATCTTACAGAGTTGGTAGAAAGAAGAGTCTCCTTTTACTTTATATATATATATATATATATATATATATATACACACATATACACACACATATTTATATATATACATATATATACGTATAGACTGTATCTAAACCTTTTTATGCATGATATATACACATTTATGATTCCTATTTTCCTTTATTAGAGCTGTGAATGTTTTGTTTTTAATTTTTAATCTTTTTTTCTTTAAGCAAGGAAAATATCGCATCATCTGCTCACACTCACTTCAAAGCCTATAGCACAATCCATAAAGTTGGTCTCAGAGTCACAGTCACACTTCACTGACATCGCAGATCACAAGGGCTCCGTTACCACAGTTCCCTGCTTTAGGTGCCATGGTCACAAGTGGCACATGAGCAGTTATTTAGAAGGAATGAAATTATGTCATCAAAATACCTTGAATAGATACATTGCAAACTTTCTTCAGAGGATGTAAAGTTAAATAATAAATCTTTCCCTAACAACGTTTTTTTAAAAATGTAGTCAAGTTTTCTCTGTGGACCCCTAAGCTGGGCTCTCTGATTTATTCTTTATATAATTATAGATTTATGGCAGTACCAAAAGTACAGGAAAAATTCTCATGACCATAAAGAATCATTCATGGTCTTCCTAAGTGACAGGTACTGTGCATACACATTATGTGCCAAGAACCTTGGGGGTCTAGTGAAATCTAGGAACCTCTTATTAAAATAATATCTCTAAATGCATGAAAATACAACATACAGAATTGCAAAGGAAGGAAATTTATAATGTTATAAAATATTTTAAAAGAAAATTTGTGAGACACTAAGGTATATACTTCTTTATTAACTCATTAAGTAACAAAATCTAGTGTCAGGCCTAACATCTACCATGATTTTGAATTAGTAATGGGCATAAACACTATTTCAGGATATCTGTGATTGTAACGTGATACGAAAATCTTAGTGATTCCTATCACTAAGGATTGATAGGAATCCCTATCAATTGATTGGGGAGCTCCATTTATAGTTGAAGGAAATGCTAATTTCTGTTAGAGATTACTGAAAATAAAGATGCAATTTTTTTCCCATCCAAATTCACAGACCCTGTGAATCCTATCCATGAGTCTTCAAAGGTCCCCTGAGTTAAGTATTGCATCTTCTTTACCAAAGAGTGGATGGCCCCGAGGGTCCTGGGAGGTTTCTAAGCAAAGAACAAACAACTGTTTCTGCACTTATACATCCAGGCATGAAAGGCTGCCTTTCTTGATTAGAATATTTTTGCTTATTAACATGTGCATAGCTCTGCCTTGCCCAAAGTCCTTGCACCATTCCTGAGAATCTTGGAGTTGGATTGGGCTTTAAAAGTCATCTGGTACAATCAAATGTCCTGCCCTAAAAATAAAGGCTGAGTTCTTATTATGTATCAGGTCCTGTGCCATATATGTTACTGCACCTGATTCTCACAGCAACCCTGTGAGGCAGGTGCTACTAGTTCTGGTTTACACAGACTCATTTGTTTATTCAGAAAAAAAGTATATTGAATATCTGTTGTCTATCTGTTACTAAACTAGGTGCATGGTTTAAATACAGACACAGTTGCTGTCCTCAGACTTTATCATATAGCAGGAAAGAAAGCAGAAGTAAATTACATAAGTACATAAGTATTTTGTTAAAAGAACAAACAGGTGGCTGAGAATGAGATTCAATGGGGACCTGTTTCAAAAGATAGGGTTGTCAAGGGAGATGTCTCTGAGTAGGTAGCATTTAAGCTGAAACTAGTTGTATGAGAGAAACCAGCAAAAAGCAGGAGAAAGAGTATTCCAGGCCAAGAAAATGGCAAAGGTTGTTAGGCAGGAAAGTTTGGCTTTTTTTTTTTTTTTTTTTAATTTTGGCTGTGAGACACAGGATGCAGGAGCTTAGTTCCCTGACCAGGGATCAAACCCTCATCCCCTGCAGTGGAAGCATGGAGTCTTAACCTCTGGACCACCAGGGGAGTCCCAAGTTTGGCATTTTTTAAAAACAATTTTTAAATTGTGGTAGAAAAGACATAGCATAAAATTTTATCATCTTAACTATCTTAAAGTGGATAGTTCTGTAGTGTTAACTACATGCGCATTATCGCGTGACAGATCTCTAGAACTTTTTCATGTTGTAAAACTCAAACTTTGTACCCATTGAACAACTCTCCAGTTTCCCCTCTCCCAAACTCCTGGCAATGACAACTCGACTTTGTTTCAATGCATTTGACTTCAGATACCTCGTATAAGTGGAATCATACAGCATGTGTCTTTCTGTGATTGGCTTATTTCACTTAGCACAATATCTTCAAAGTTCATCCATGTTGTAGCACATGTTAGAATCTCTTTTTTAAAAAGGTTAATACCCTATCGTGTATGTATACACCACGTTTTCTTTATCCATTCACCCATCAGTGGATATTTGGGTTTCTCCACCTCTTGGATATTGTGAACAGTGCTGCAATGAACATGAGTGTGCAAATATCTTTTGGAGATCTTGCTTTCAATTTTTTTGGATCTATACCCAAAAGTGCAATAGCTGGATCATATGGTGATTCTATCTTTAATGTTTTTCTGAGGAACCTTCATACTGTTTTCCATAGTGGCCACACCAATTTACATTCTCACCAACAGTGCACAAGGGTTCCAAATTCTCCACATTCTCAGTAACACTTGTGAGGGCCCAGGCTGCCCAAGCCCTGCTGAAGGGGTGCTTACTGCACAGGTACATGAGGCAAAGTTCAGGGTGGCCAGGGATCTGGAAGAGGGCAAGTGTCTAGAGAGACCAGGTCATGGGATCAAGGCATACACTGAATCCCAAGCCCTAACCTACCCAATGGGGAATATCTGCCCTGAAGACATCTCGAGGTGACCTGACTGCATTGTGAGGGAAGGGCTGGGCAGACTGGCTGGAGTATCATCCAATAAGAGACACCTTGGAGCCCTGGTTGCTAGAAAGGTCCAGAACCCATCACGCCCCAAGTTCAAATGGGGACTGATTGTCACCAGTTTAAAGCTGCCATCTCACAACAATTTTCAGGGGATGGGCTCTTTCCACCCTAGAGGCTATGCAGGTGGTGGGGACTGGCCAGAGAGAGCGCCACAGGCCTGGAAGGTCCTGCGGGCCCAAGGCTGGCTGAGTGAGTGTGTATTGGGCATGCGTGGGCCACCCAAGTCAGTGTAGCCATGTTACCATGGCTGTTAGCCTCAAGCTCTAACCTTTCCCCTTCCTTGAGGTAACTAAGCTACAGAGTAGTGTTATCCTTGTTTTATAGGAAACCACCAGAAGAGAAAAAAAAGCCCACCAGAACTGGTTAGAACCAGCGAGGTGCAAGATGGTGGAAAACCTGACCTTCAGTAGACCTTGAGCCTCATTATACATTCATTGTAATACATTAGCATGCTAAATAACACACCCATCAGCACCAAGACAGTTGACAATTGCCTTGGCAACTGCCAGAGGAGGCTTTACAAGGACTGAAAAGGGGCGCTGTCCCAATTCCAAGCATACCACACTCCTGTTCTCAGATAAGTGTTGAATATTCCTCCCTCTTTTTACACAATTCCCTCTCTTTTACCTTGACCCACCATATATGTGGTGACGCAAGCTGGGTTGAGAAGTTGATTTGTGAATTAGGTTCCCACGTCTCCATTCTCTGGCCTCTGAATAAAGCTGAGCTGTTTCAGTCTCACCATAAGTTTTGTTATTGGCTGTGCGAATCCGAATGGAAAAAGAACCTTTGAGGTGGGGGGCTTTGGCCAGGCTGGGGCCCAAGTGGAGGTCCACATGACTAATTCAGTAACAGCCAGGAATCTGGAACAAGGCAGGTGTCAGGAGAGGCTGGGTCACATGAGCAGGTTCTTGAAGGTAGGAGGCATCTGCCTAATTCCAAGCCCTGACCTCCACAAATATGCATATTTCCCTGAAGGTAGAGCTGGAGAAATCTGGTCTTACCAGGGTGTGGTTGGGCAGGCTAGCCAGAGTATCCTCCAATAAGACACACTTGGGAACTATGATTGCTGGAGAAGCCCAGAACCCCATCAGGCAGCACGTCTAAAGGAGGACTAACTGTCGTCAGTTTAAAGCTGCCACCTCAGAATGATTTTCAGGTGGTGGGCTCCCTTTACCCTGGGGGTTATGCATGTGGTTGGGGACTGGCATGAGCTTGATAGGCCTGGAGGGCCCTGGCTGCCCAAGGCCAGCTGATAGGGTATGAACTGAGCATGGTCATGCAGCAAGATCAGCCTGGCCAGGAACCCGGAACAGGGCATGTGTCAGGAGAAGCCAGGATATTAACCCCTTATCAAACACATAGCTTGCAAATACTTACTCCCACCCCATAGGTTGCCTTTTCACTGTAGTTCCTTTGATGCAAGAAGTTTGATGTAGTCCCATTTGTATATATTTCCTTCTGTTGCCTGCATTTTGTGTCATATCCAAGAAGTCATTGCCAAATCCAATGTTATGAATCCTTCCTCCTATGTTTTCCTCCAGGAGCTTTATAGTTTTAGGTCTTAACTCAAAATGGATTAAAGATGTAAATGATATTTTTGTATATGGTGAGGATAAGGGTCCAACTTTACTCTTTTGCACATGGATGTCCAGTTTTCCCAATACCAAGGAGTTTGGCATTTTTGAGGATGATGGAGCAGGTCAGTGTGTCTGGAGCTTTGTAAACCAAGAGAGTGGTAGAAGAGGAGGTTGGACATGTAGGCAGGGTTTGGGTCATGAAAGAACTTTATAGAACATTTGAAGAGTCTAGATTTCATTCTCAATGCATTGTGAAGCCACTGGAGAAGAACATGAACAGATTTATACTCTTAAATGATCATTGTTTTCCTCAAAAAGTTAAACATAGAGTTATCATATGACCCAGCAATTCCACTCCTAGGTATATATCCTAGATAATTGAAAACACACATTCATACAAACACTTGTACATGAATGTTCATAGCAACATTATTCATAATAGCCAAAATGTGTCAACAACCCAATGTTCATCTATTGGTGAATAGATATACCACATTTGGTTTATCCACACAATGAAATATTATTCACCAATAAATGGAATGAAGTACTGTTAGATGCTACAGCATGGATGAACCTTAAAAACATTATGCTAAGTGAAAGAAGCCAGTCATAAAAGACCATATACTACATGATTCCTTTTGAATGAAATCTCCAGAATAGGAAATGTATAGACACAGTAGATTAATGATTCCAAGATGGTATGGGGAAGGGAAAATAGGACTAACCACCAGTAGGTAGGGGGTTTCTTTTTGGAAATGAAGTGATGGAAATGTTTTGGAATTAAATAGTGGTGATGGTTGCATAGCATTGTGAATATACTAAAAAACACTTAAGTGTATATTTTTAAATGGTGAATTTTGTATAGGAAATCTCTCACTGGAAAAAAATGCTACTTATTTAAAAGAATCACTGTGGTTGCTTGCAGTAAATGGATTGAGGTTGGGCAAGAGCAAAAGAGGCAAAGGAGGCCATTAGGCAAAGCATCAGAAGGCTAGAAGTTTGATCCAAATTCACATACTGAGAAACTGCTAGATCTTTCTGATTCCAAATCCCATGTTCTTATCCTCTATACTACATAGTTTCCTATTAAATAACAGGGGTTCAAATTTGCCAAGGGTCCCCTTTCCTGGCATCTTTCTCCAGAAATGCCCACACCATATTTCTTGAGGACATTTCTCTGTTGAGTTTTCAAACACTAGAACTGCTGCTTGGATGAAATTTCCACATACTGGGGAAAACTTTTTCCTTCTTCGTATCAGAACAATGAGCATAAAGGTACGCTGGTCAAAGATTAAATGAATTAAGGACAGTAAACCATTTTGGCACCATAATTTGAGATTCTTTTTAGGGGAAGACCTTCCTTGCATTCTCATGGCAAGAAAAGTGTTTTAGTTTTAGAGACAGCTTACATATAACTTCTTCGCTGGACTAAAAGGAATTTTGTTCTCCTGGTTTCTTTGAAGTTCTCTGGATCTGAATCTTAAAAAAAAGAAAAAAATACCTTAGGCGGAGCACTTAAGAAATTTTTATTTATTAAATGCTGTTTTAAAACCCTTTCCTTTGGTGGTAGAAAAATATTTTGTTATGGGCTGAGGAGAGAGAGCATCCAATAAAATGGGATACATGAGTTGCTCGTGGTAGATGTGCTGAGTGCTAGAGTTTGTTAAAAAGTGACTTGTTTTCCAAGGGTTTTTTCTTTTCCTGCAAAATAACTGAAAAGTAGAATAAAATTATGGAGAAAATACTTTTTTAAAAAATTTACTGGCATATAGTTGAACGTTGTTAGTTTCAGTTGTACAGCATAGTGATTCAGTTATACATATACATGTATTCATTCTTTTCCCATATAGGTTATTACAGAGCATTGAGTCGAGTTCCCTGTGCTATACAGTAGTTCCTTGTTGGTTATCTATTTTATATATAGTAGTGTGTGTATGTTAATCCTAAGCTCCTAATTTAACCCTCCCCCCCCCCATTTCCCCTTTGGTAACCATAAGTTTGTTTTCGGAATCTGTGAGTCTGTATGGAGAAAACATTTTAACGGTTTAACCTTGTACTCTTTCCCAGTATCCAGGCTGCAAAATACAAAGACGGGATCCCAAAGGAGGGATGTGTGAGCCTCCTCATGTAGGGTCCAATCCACCAGGCATAGGCCGTTGTCTTTGGTGCCATTCCCTCATCTTTCCTGGCTTTCTAGTTTTCAAAATGTTATTGCCTACTGGACCTAAAGGTAATCAACTTGCCATGTATACCAGGCCCTTTGCTTTTCCCGCAGAAAAGTAGACGTAAATGTTTTGTAGTACACGCATATCAGAAAACTAGTACACTTAACGGATGTCTACAGTGACAGAGAAGAAATCTACCAAACAAAGAAAATCCTGGGAATCAAGTATAATACCCAAAGGCAGGCATGGCTGAATTCACTTAGTCATGTATAACTTCTTCATTTATTATTAAACAATTGGAGTTTTGGCTTTGGGATGTGTGTGTGTGCGCACATGTGCGTCTCCATCTCGTGAATTCAAAGTAATACATGCGAAAATTCTTGACAAGTTACAGGTGATATGCAACTAAAAAATACTATTAATGATTATCCCAATCTTAGGAATGCAATGTCAGTTAAATAATGATGTCTCAGGTCAACAATACCTTCAAAAAAGGTTGATGCCAGCTAATAAAATGGTACAACATTATTCAAGGATGTCATGTGTGCCTTCTGTTGTTCCAAGACACAGGAGGCCATTTATTTCTTAACTTCTCAAAGGTGGAAAACAAACCCAGGTGCAAAGGAGATTTCCAGTCTGAAATAGTTTTCAGCCTTATATGAGCCACTCCCTGTACACCAAGGAGAGATTCCCTTTAAACAGATTTATAACCCACTCACGAAGCCTTTTCATGTTTTGTACCACTGACTCCAATTGGATACCACTGACAGAATTTGAGGAGGGTATGAGCCCTGGGATAGACATGCAGGGTAGGGAGACTGGCTTTTAGCTCTGGTTCTGGGTTTTACTAGTGTGGTAACCTCTAAATTCCTCGAACCGTTGGTTCTGCAAATGGTGCCCTGTTTCTTTCTTTCTTCTTCTTTTTTTATTTTTAATACATTTATTTATCTATTGGCTGTGTTGGGTCTTCGTTGCTGCACACGGGCTTTCTCTAGTTGTGGTGAGTGCAGGCTCCTCATTGTGGTGGCTTCACTTGTTGCGGAGCATGGGCTCTAGGTATGCAGGTTTCATTAGCTGCAGCACACAGGCTCAACAGCTGTGGCCCACAGGCTTAGTTGCTCTGTGGCATGTGGGATCTTTCTGGAGCAGGGCTCGAACCCGTGGCCCCTGCATTGGCAGGTGGATTCTTTTTTTGTTTGTTTTTAAGCTCTTTATTGGAATATAATTGCTTTACACTCGTATCATTTTTTGAGGTACACAAAGTAAATCAGCTGAATTTATACATATATCCCCATATCCCCTCCCTCCCGCGGCTCCCTCCCACCCTCCCTATCCTGGCCCTCTAAGGCATCACCCATCATCGAGTTGATCTCCCTTTGTTATACAGCAACTTCCCACTAGCTATTTTACATTTGGTAGTGTATAAATGTCTATGCTACTCTCTCACTTCGTCCCAGCTTCCCCTTCACCCCCCACCCCCCAAACCCCGTGCGCCACTAGGAAGTCTGCCCTGTTTCTTTCTATTGATGATTTCCCCAGTCATCCAGAGGCCCAGGTGGAAGTCATTTTGTGCCCCTCAGTCCTTTTTACCCTATATACAGTTATCAAATGCTTCAGTTCTTCCTAAGAACATCTCTTGTATTATCAGTTCTTTTCAACTGTAACAAACCTGGTTCTGCAGACTGGCTTCTTGTGGCCAGACAAATTTAATCCAAATGCCCGGAACAGAAGAATTCTATTCTTCTCAAAACCTGACCCTCACTTTAGTTTTTGGCTCTATCTTCTGCTGCACCTCTCCCACTGTAACCTTCTGCCCAAAAACACACCCTCTCCTGTTTATGCCCTGTTAGTTTCCTGTTGCTATCTAGCAGATTACCAAAAACTTAGTGACTGAAACAACATAAATTTATTATCTTACAGTTTTGGAGGTTAAAAGCCTGACAGGATCAACTAAAATCAGGATGTCCACAGCGCTGTGTTCCCTCAAAGACTCTAGGAAAGAATTCTTTCCTTGACTTTTCCAGCTTCTAGAGGCACTTACCCTGGCTCATGGCCCCCTCCCCCATCATCAAAGGCAGCAATTCTAAGCCAGTCCTCCTCGTGCCACCACCTCTCTGATTCTCCCTCTTCTGCCTTCCTCGTCCACTTTTAAGGACCCTGTGATTACACTGGGGCCACTTGGATAAACTAATCTCCCTATTTTAACGTTAGCTAATTAGCAACCTTAATTTCCCTTTGCCATGTAACCTAACATATTGACAGTTTCTGGAGATTAGGACATGGGCATCTTTGGGGAGGACATTATTCTGCCTACCACATGCTCTCTCCTATCCTCTGCCCCCCAAATTGCCAAAAACACTTTTAATTATCTCTTCCTCATTTTGCAATTATCTTAGCAACAATCAATTAACTGAATATTGTTACCAAAAAAATTACACTTCAATAGGTAAGACTAACTGCAAATTATATAATCAGAGGTTTAGATTTATATCTTTAGGAAAAAAAACTCACAATATTGAACGGCTTTATCTAAGCTCAGCTTGCATTTTAAATCATACTGGTTTGAAAAGATATACACACCTCAATGTTCATAGCAGCATTATTTACAATTGCCAAGATATGGAAGCAATCTAAGTGTCCATCAACAGATGAATGGATAAAAAGATGTGGTATCCACAGACAATGGAATGCTACTCAGCCATAAAACAGAATGAAATTTTGCCATTTGCATCAACATGGATGGACTTGGAGGGTATTATGCTAAGTGAAATGAGTCAGATAAAGACAGATACTGTATGATATCACTTATACGTGGAATCTAAAAAAGTACAACAAACTAGTGAATATAACAAAAATGAAGCAGAATCACAGATATAGAGAACAAACTAGTGGTTACCAGTGGGGAAGGGGAGGGCAATATAGGAGTAGGGGATTAAAAGGTACGAACTATTATGTATAAAATAAGCTACAGAAACATATTGTACAACACAGGGAATACAGCCAATATTTTACAATAACTACAAAAGGGGTATAACTTAAAAAAGTTGTGAATCACTATATTTTACACCTGCAACTTACACACAACTATACTTCAATTTTAAAAATCATACTAGTAACCACTCGGAGGATCCTAATAAAACACATAGCATTTTAATATTTAATTGGCTTAAATTAACTAATGATATTAATTATAACATACTTATTAATTATATTTTGTAGGCAAAACTTGAGAGAAATGTTTCAATTATGGGTATTTTAAAAGACAGAGTCTAATGCTATAATATATCTAAAGTATTTCTGCATTAGTCTTTCATACACTTTTAGGAAACTTCCCTACATGTTTAAGCTTAAAATTCTCTGGTTGTTACTGCTTTCTAGGCTTAAAGGAGCAGGCACAGATGGAGACAGGTGAGTTACTCACCCTCCTGGTCTGAGACATAGTGCAAGCAATAATTGTATTTTTAGGGCATCAAAATTACTTCCTACCACCATTTCCAGTATCACTTCCTTATCAGAAAGGACAATACAGACACAAGGAAAAGAAGCAGCCAAAGGTTCCCGAAGAGACCTCCAGAGAGTGAAAATATCTCCTGGTTCTTACCTATGTTATCCTGATATTACTGGAACAAGTTCAGGTATGTAGTATTTACTGAAGCAGTCAGATAATAGAATCTTTTAAAATCTTTTTGTCCCTTCCTCAGGAAAGCCTTCTCTGGTCACCCTCTAAATCAGAAGATGTCTCAGATATCTGCTCTTGTGGACTCTTCTTACACTTTTCCTTCACAGCACTTACCACACACCGTCATTACTGATGCTTTTTTGTAACTGTTTGATGTGTGCGTTCCACACCACTGTCCTCCTCATCACTGCACCCTTAGCCTTCCCCACAGAGACTGGCTCATAATAGTCCCTTTAAATGTTTGTTGAATTGAATCCGTCCTTGAGGGGAGAGAGCGGAGGCTGTGTTGTTTTGTTTCTTTGGCTTTGGGAAGCACTTCAAGCACAGTGTCCTCTGTCCTCAATAAGTGCTCTCTGAAAGAACGCACATCCCATCCATTAGGAACTCTGCGCGGTCATAGCTGAAGCCACTCAGAGGCTCCTTCGAGTTCACCTTATCGTGGGTAAAGAGGAAATAATGTGAACTCAGCACGTGGTACACGAAAATAGATTCTCTTTGAAGTTCTAGTAGATGGCTTTTAGACTAACTTTTTAAAATTGTGGGGTTGGAATCATATCCATTTTGACTTAACTATATTTTAAAACAGTAGTTCTCAAAGTGTGGTCCCTAGGCGGACAACGTTGGTATCACCAGGGAACTTGCTAGAAATGCAAATCCTTGGGCTCCACTATAGACCTGGTGAATCAGAAACTCTAGGGCTAGGGCTCAACAATTTGTGGTTTTAAAGGTCTTCCAGGTGACTCTGATGCATGCCAAAGTTGGAGAACGACGCTTTTAAACCAAAGTTCAAGTCCAATTTAATCTATTTAACTAGCAACAGAGTCTACTTGGCTACCTATGCTAGTGAGGTCTAAAATAGCCCAGACCATGGAAGCTCAATCCCAAGACTATCTGCCCTCCTTGAGACAGGAAGACAAGACAGCAGCCATTCTGGAAAAGGACCAGGGAACTGCCTTGGGCAAACAGGCCTCAGCAAACTAAGGAACAAAGGCCCTGAGGGCCTGAGTCACACAGACAAGAACCAGGCTTGCAAGAATAAAGAGTTAACTTCATCTCTGTTACACTAAGGAGCATACCTAGTTGCCACAAGACAAGAAGCTCAACTATAAATGTTACCCTTATCGTTCCTGTGCTTTCTTACAGAAAATTCTCATGCCTTTCCTTCTCAGAGAAGCACCCTCTACTCCTGATAGCCACCGGCGGCTGATCAAAGAAGTTTGACAATTTCCGAAAATTTTTATCAGGGATCATGAGACAAACCCTCCATTTTGTTATGAAATCAACTCACCCCTTCTACTGTGAGAGCCGGCGCCTTTTTTTTCTTGCTGCATCCTCCTTAGGCACAAGCTATCTGTTTAAGTAAAAACCTTTGCTTGCCTAAGAGTCTTGTGGATTCGCTTCTACAGTATTGCTGTCCAAGAATCTGGAAAGAACCCAGGAACATCCTCAGTCTGTAAACTCCTCTTGCAATTTATAATGCTGCGAAAAGCCTGATGATGCACATATTTGAAAGCAGTGACCTTCACAGGAACTTCTTTAGACCAGTATCTGAAAGCATAGTATGTTCATTAAATACATAAAACAAGCAGTATTAACTACTTTCAGATGGTATCAGAATGCAACCTAAGGACGACAGTGACCAAGGTGAGCCTTAAGTTTTGCACACTGTGCTTTGAGGGAAGGAGGAAGAGGGAGAGGACGCACTTCTGAATAACTAGTTGCTATTCTTTTCCTCTGATTTTCATGTTGTTACATTACTAATAGCGGAACCCTGGTAGGTCCCTGGCGGTCCAGTGGTTAGCACTAGGCAGGCAGTCTCACTGCTGGGGCCCCGGGTTCCATCCCTGTTTGAGGAATTAAGATCCTGCAAACTGCGCATTTTCAAGTGCCACTTTCCTCCAAATAAACCTGAATTACACAATAGTGAAAGTAAGGCAAGGGTGGGGCGGGAGATGCAGAAGATACTGCGGCGATGGGCAGTTTTCTTCGGCTATGGATTGGCTCTACTCCTCCCTTGCCTCGCTTCCTTCTAATAATTATTAGAAGAATCCAAATACAGGTTTTCCTTTTCGGAGGCCCCCTCCTCCAGGGTGCCCACCTCTCGCCGCGCTCAGCCCTAGCGTGGCTCGTGATCACAACGGGAGCTCAGAGACGAGAGGAACACAGAGCCCTGGACCCGCGAGCTCTCTGCCAAAGCAGCAAAGCCCAAAGCTGCAAAGGCTGCCTGCGCGCGCTGCTCCGACTCGAGCCCGGGACCTGGCCAGCCGGCTTCCCGCCCCGCCTCCGGCCCGTGGCCCCGCCCCGTTCCGACTCACGTAAATAAACGCGCGGCGCCTGCGACTAAGCCGCCGGCGTGAGGCGAGCGCGTTGCAGCCAATGAGGTGCCAGGAACGAAAATCACTGACCAATGAGCTGTTGGGAAAGTCTGGGCAGCCGACCAATCGCGCAGCCTCGCACCCGGATATGCTTGCCGGTTCTGAATCCCAGCTCTGAAAAAGTGAGGGGCTCCCCACGTGGGTCCGGGGCACCGGGTGTGGAGCAGGGGGGTGAGCGTTTACTAGGTTCAGTGTCTCGCGCGTGCGGCGGGCGTGTACGGGTCATCCCTTTGGGTTTTGAGTGGGGGACAAATCAATGTGGCTGTTTGTCCGTGGAAAGCATTCCCGCTGCGGTGTCCCAGAGCCAGCGCTTGGGGAGGCGCCTCGGATGGTACCGCACAGGGAGTAGGAGAATCTTCAAGACGCAGCTCGGGCAGTGGGAATATGAATCTCTTACCTAAGAGCTCTAAGGAGTTTGGCTCTGCTGACTACTGGGAGAAGTTCTTCCAGCAGCGGGGAAAGAAAGCTTTCGAGTGGTATGGAACGTACCTGGAACTGTGCGGCGTCCTGCACAAATACATCAAGCCCAGGGAAAAGGTAAGCGCGGCCTGCAGCCCTGTGTGTGCTCTGCAGGGTAGGAACTGATAACAGAAATCCTGCCCTTGGTGGACCGCGACAGGCGTGGGGGCCCTAATTGGGCCCATATTTTCAGGATTCCATGCAACATTCCCGCTAGAAGGTAATTACACAATATCCTTTTAAAGGTTTTCAGAAAACAGAACTTCCACCCCCAGGTCATTCTTGAATTAGTGACCTCGCTAGAAGAATGAGTTCTTTAGTAGTGCAACCTAGATATCTCCTCCTAGTGCCGAAAGTGTGCTTTTCTGTGACTGTGCATCCCTGTGGAGCTGGCAGCACCCGTGGCTTTACTGATCAATGAGTCTGTTATCAAATACTTGTTATGGGCTCACTGACTTTCAGGCAGTATGCTCAGTCCTTAAGCCACAAGAGCATTAACCCTGGGCACATTCCAGAAGTTAAAAGTGACAAGTACAGTAATAGGAGATTTGATAGAGGTGGGGTTGTACTGGAAGTAGGGAAAGAAGAATTGAGGAGGAAGCTTTAAGAGCCAGACCTTATGCTGGGTGCTGTGTGTGTGTTTGTTTAATCACTGAGTTCTCATAATAAACTTCTAGGTGAAAGGTAGTATGTGAATTCTACAGATGAGAAAACTGAAGCTCTGAGAGCCAGTTTCTTGCCCAAGATTATACATGTAGAAAGTGGTCGTGTAGGAATTTAAACTTATGTCCACCTAGCTCCAAAGCTTATGCACCTATCATTGTACCATGCTTTTCCAGAGATGGTGAGATTGGGGCAGAATTTTGAAGGCTCAGTGGGAGATTACTCCACAGAGAGGGAAGCAACAACCTGTGTTTTAAGTTTGGCTTCAGAAAATAGCAGAATATTGAGTTGGCGCCAAAGGCATGAGTGGACTAGGATTATGCCAGACCTAGGTTTTCAACAGTAAAACAAATAGGAGATTTCAGTTGTAACTACTGTATTTGGATTCTGTGACTTTCTTTCAATTCTTGAGTAATAAACTGCTTGATTCAGAGAAAAAAACAACCCTGGGTAACCTATTTCTGTATAACTTGCATTGTTATAGCTGAATGTGGTTTGTTACTAGTGAGCTCCTCTCACCAGTGGTGTTTCAAGACAGAGCCTAGGATCAACTTTGTAATGGTGCTGTCTCCTGACATAGCATCTCTGACTTCTGAAAACATGCAGCAGCCAGGATGAGACGTGATTCCTTGAAGTCTCTGACATCATTCCTTTGCCTTGATCACCTCCATCTTGTTTCTTTTCCCGCTAGGTGCTGGTGATTGGGTGTGGCAACTCAGAGCTAAGCGAGCAGCTGTACGATGTGGGCTATCAGGATATAGTGAACATTGACATCAGTGAGGTCGTCATCAAGCAAATGAAGGAACGCAATGCCAGCCGACGGCCCCAGATGAGCTTCTTGAAGATGGACATGACACAGATGGAGTTTCCCGATGCCTCGTTCCAGGTGGTGTTGGACAAGGGCACCCTGGACGCTGTCCTGACAGATGAGGAGGAGAAGACCCTGCAGCAGGTGGACAGGATGCTGGCTGAGGTTGGCCGTGTCCTGCAGGTGGGCGGTCGCTACCTCTGCATCTCCCTGGCTCAGGCTCACGTCCTGAAGAAAGCAGTGGGTCACTTCTCTCGGGAGGGGTGGATGGTGAGGGTGCACCAGGTGGCCAACAGCCAGGACCAGCTGTTGGAAGCAGAGCCTCGGTTCTCCCTGCCTGTCTTTGCCTTCATCATGACCAAGTTCAGGCCGGTCCCCGGCTCGGCCCTTCAGATCTTTGAGCTGTGTGCTCAGGAGCAGGGCAAGCCTGTGCGGCTGGAGAGTGCCGAGCGGCTGGCCGAGGCGGTGCGGGAGCGGCAGCAGTATGCCTGGCTGTGCAGCCAGCTGCACCGCAAGGCCGGGCTGGGGAATGTGTCTCTGGACTTGTGCAGTGGGGACACGGGGGAGCCACGCTACACCCTCCACGTGGTGGACAGCCCCACTGTGAAACCATCGCGGGACAGTCATTTTGCCATTTTCATCAGTGAGTTGGGATTGCTCCCTCTCTTCCCTGGAGGGGGCTGGCTTACAGGGGCTGGGGCTGGGGCTGAGGTGGATGGGTATGCCTTGGCTGGTTTTATCTTGCAGGGGGGCGGTCCTTGAAGAGGTTAGACTGGCCAAGGCATGAGGAAGCGGGAGCTGCCTGCTTGGATTTGAGGTTTATTTCTTGCCATCTTCCATCACAAAGGCTTGATGAAGTAGGAGAATGGGGTTGGTCAGGAGGAGAGAGAAGTAATACAGATACATTTATGCAGGTCACACATTGCAGAGATGTTAGTTACTTTGTAACATGGAGTTGTGTGGAAGCAACTGGAGTCCCAGCCTCTTAGTCTGTGCTCTTCCTGACCTGGGGAAGTTTCTGTGCTCCCCCGCTGAATTTAGAAACAGTATAGTGGAGTAGCTGAAAAAGTGAACTCTGGAACCAGACTATTTAGTTTTCAGTCCTGGCTCAGTCACTTCCTGGTGGTATTGGACAAGTCAGTGTTCTTTCTGTGCCTCAGTTTCCTCATCTACAAAGTGAGATCGTGACTGCCTTGTGTAATTGTGAGAAGTGTAAAAGCTCTTAGAGTGGTGCCTAGCACATGATACATTTTACAGATGTTAGTGTTATTATTGAAAGGGGCATATGTTACCAGATTTACCTCAGTAATGATCAAAAGAGGAAATGCTTTCAAGAGTAGAGTATTCTAGACAAACGTGAGGTGTTGATACGTTGTGCTGGTAATTTGTTTCCTGACATCGAATGCATTTTTCCGGGTGTGCCCTTAGCCTAACTGTGCCCCTGTGGGAGCAAAGAGCACAGTGGGTACGAGCATGGAGTCTGAGGCTGGGCTGCCTGGGCTTGAGCCCAAGCCTTGCCGGTTACTAGCTGTTTGAACTTGGGCAGATAGTGTAACTTCTGTGTCTTAATTTCCTCATTTATGAAATGGGAATAATAATAATACTCCCTGCATCTTGGGCTGTTGTTAGGATTTGATTAGTTTTTGTTTGTAAACTGCTTGGAATAATGCCTGACATGTGAGAAGTGTTGGCATTATTGCTATTTTTCTCATGCTAGGTACTTGCCTCCCTCCCCATATGTACACACTCACACTTCCTTTCCACGCTGGGTCCTGCCATGGGTCTGATGGCAGCTTTGCTCTGGCCATTGTTGACTAGGGAGTCGATAGCACCTCAGTAGGTCACAGCTGGAAGGGTTGCTGGGCCTGGGCAGGGGCTGGCTCTCTGCCACGTGGGGCATATTGGTGGTGGGCTTGAACTTTTTCCGGGACTGCCTGTCAACAAACGCTTCTTTCCAGTCCCCCAGGGTCGGGAGACCGAGTGGCTCTTTGGCATGGAGGAGGGCCGGAAGCAGCTGGCAGCCAGCGCCGGCTTCAGGAGGCTGATCACAGTGGCCCTGCACCGAGGTCAGCAGTATGAAGGCATGGACAGCATCCAGGCTGAGCTGTCGGCCAGAGTCATGGAGCTGGCCCCGGCCGGGATGCCCGCCCAGCAGCAGGTAACAAAGCCTTGGTAGCAGCTCTCAGGGTCTCTGGAGAAGTCATTTTAGCAGCCAGGAAGGCAGAGGGTGTCTTGGAAGAAGCTAGGACAGGGTCTTTGACCCTCGTCTGTTCCTGGAGGGCATGTCAACAGCTAAGAGCTAAGTGGGCAGAAATTGTGTCCCGGGCAGGGAACGGAAGGTGAATGGGTGCCCTTATTGAGACCCCCAGCAGCATCTGTCTGTGGGGCCCCTCGGGTGGCACGAAGGAAGTGCTCTGCACCTTGCAGCTCCAGCTCTTCACACTGCAGATGACTCAGGCTGTATTTCTCCTAACCTGCTTTGCACAGGATTTCCTTGGCAGTTTTACTCCTTAGAACCATCATTAGGTGAGGTGGAAGGGGAAAGGGCCAAAACAGATCCGCTGAATTTTCCGAATATTAACATTGCTGGTATGATGTTTCACTGGGAAGGAAACTGAAGGTTTTTGCCAAAGTGATGATATGGTATTATCGGTTGACACTCTCTGTCTTGTGCAATCCTGGTCACAAGACTGAGTAATTGATAGGTGACATTATTGCAAGGACTTTATAAAAAGGAGTTTATCCTTCTTGATAGATGGGAAAGACAAGGTACCTGGAGTCTTGATGCTGTAGTAACAGAACTAAAAAGAAGAACTCAGACTCCTGGGTTCCTAGCCTGTGGTTCTGCCCACTAGGCTGACTTGTGCTTATAGATGAATATGAGTTTGATACTCCCTGGAAGACTTTGTGGTTGGTGTCCCATCAGAGAGACCCCAATCCTGTGGGGAGGTTCATTTGTTACTTTCTCTCACCAGTGCCTACATCTCTGCAAAGTCAGGAGTCCCTCATGATTATTAAATACTCTTGTAAGTCTTTAAGAAGAAATAAATGTGAGGATTGGGAAGGGAATGGAAAAGTTTAGGGGGAAAATGTATTTTTTTCCTCCCGATTTTTTCTCCTGTTTAGAAGAATGCAGAAAAAAGTCAAGAATAATTGGGGAAAGGAAGAAATTTCGTCAAATTTGTAGCATTTGCTTTCCCCATGGATTTTGTTATCTTTATCGCTATTCAGATTCCTTCTTTCATGATTCTAGTCCCTTCTTGAGGCTTCCTTCTAACTTTCATTGTGTTGGACTATTGAAAGTCCTTTTAAGGATTTCTGTTGAAAAACTCATATTTTCCTTGTGGAGAACCAACTGCATTTCAGTAATAGTTTGGGGAGTCTTTAGTTGTTCAATTGGTTTTCAAAAAAGTGAATCAAACCTTTTGAGATCTAATCAAATGCCCCAGAAAAGTATTTTAACAGAGTGGCAAATCTTTGGAGTCGTTGTTGCCCAGGACCTTGGTATGGGGATTCTTTACATACACACACAAAGGGAAGAGATTATAATTTCTCATATTTCTCAGTCGAGCTGGGGTTTTGACCACATCTCTGCTATTCTTTCAGGTGCCCTTCCTGTCTGTGGGTGGGGACATCGGGGTCCGGACCGTTCAGCACCAAGCCTGCAGCCCCTTGAGTGGTGACTACGTCATTGAGGACGTGCAGGGGGCTGACCAGCGCTACTTTCGGCGGCTGATCTTCCTCAGCAGCAGGAACGTGGTGCAGTCAGAAGCCAGGTTGCTGAAGGATGTGTCTCACAGAGGTGGGGCGTCGTGGGCACAGTGCTGGGGCCCACGTGGGGTGGTATGGACAGTTTGGGGCAGTCAGAAAGACCTGGGAGCTGGGCGGGGCTGTAAGACAGGCCTGGATACCTGTGGCCAGAGACACATGGCCCTATGGGTCGTCCTCATCATCTGGGCTCTTAGGGTGTGAGTGGTGAAGAGCAGAAGGGAGGTCAGTGTTCTGTTCTTGAACGGAGCCTAGCTGCGGTGATAAGGAGCAGGGGTGGTAGTTTACCAGGTAAATGTGATAATCGCTTTAATGCCTGCGATTCAAAGACCACCTCTTTTACAGGTTGCTCCATATACGTCTGTATGTTAAATCAGTAGGCCTGCCCTCCTCCATGGGGCCACTTCCTAGCACCTGTTTCAGAGGGTTGTACAGTTGGTGGGTGTCTTAGAGGTCACCTAGTCCGGTGTTGTCCCGTAGAACTTTCTGCAGTGAAGGAAATACCCAGTTAGCTGTCCAGTGTGGCAGCTGTGAACCACGTGTGGTTGCTGAGCACTAGGAACATGGCCAGTGTGACTCAGGAACTGACTCTTTAACCTTTTTTTAATTCTGATGAACTTACATTTAAATTTATTATTATTCTTTTTAGCTGCATTGGGTCTTCGTTGCTGGGCTTTCTCTAGTTGCTGCGAGCAGGGGCTACTCTTCATTGTGCACAGGCTTCTCGTGGTGGCTTCTCTTGTGAAGCATGGCTCTGGGTGCGCAGGCTTCAGTAGTTGCAGCACACGGGCTCAGTAGTTGTGGCTCTCTGTCTCTAGAGCACAGGCTCAGTAGCTGTGGTACATGGGCTCAGTTGCTCCAAGGCATGTGGGATCTTCCTGGACCAGGGATCAAACTATGTCCCCTGCATTGGCAGGTGGATTCTTATCCACTGGCCACCAGGAAGGTCCTTCAATTTAAGTAGCCACAGGTGGCCAGTGGCTACAGGCTTGTATAGGTTAAATCCAGACCATTTCTCTAGGATCCCTTTTAAGTCTTCTCCCAGGAGCTGCTCAGAAACACCAACTAATGGGGAGAGTAGTCGTTTATTTTCTTGGGGCGTTATATGTTTGTATTATAAAAGCAATACTTACTCATTGTAATCAATTCACAAATCACACGTAGAGAATGGAAAAGCGTTCCTCCCCTCCCTTCTCCAGTGTAACTTCCCTTTAAAGGCAGAGACTCAGGCTTGGAATCTGAAACTGGCTCTCCTGATTCACGGTCATTCCCTTTGCCTGACCATGCTGTCCCGTCGGTAAGGCCGTCTGGAGGGAGGGTGAAAAGAGAGAATTCAGGAGCTCATGAGGTCATGGGTTTGCCCAGAGCTCAGGATCAGGTTACTCCCAACAGGACGGTTCTCTCTAGAGGGGTGTTCCCTGGTCAAGTGCACCCATCTTTGTTGGGTTCCTGTGTTGTCATGGGGTCACCCGGGCTACAGGTTGGTTCAGTTTCATCTCACTGAAAGCTCAGTAAAATTGCTTCAAAGAACATCTTTGCCCTCCAGTTTGGATTTTGGGTTTTTTCCCCCGCTGTTGTCAAGCCTTCTTAGTATCACTTAATTCTCATGGGAATGATTTCCCTCATGGAAGTGTTGGTGAGCAAGAAGGAGAATGTGTTAAAAAGTGATTTAACGTCTCAGAAAAGCACTCCGCCACTCACACATCAGTGCCCAGTGGTGTAGCTGGTCGCTAGGAAGACCCCAGAGCCATCTGTTCACTCTGTCCGGGAGCGGTTGAGGGACTAGGTAGAGGGAAAGTAGGGGGGCCTTTTGTATGATTTTCCCACTTCCGTGAACATTTGTGATGTCCTTGTCCAGCAGAGTGGTATGAATTACTGTCTGTGTGATACAGGAGAAAGATGATAGTTGTTGCAGACAGGTGGCCCCAGATTCAAATCCTGGCTGCACCACCTACTGATTTGGACCTAATTAATAACTCTTCAGATCCTCAGTTTTTCCATCTGCCACGAATTGGAAAAAGAGGCTTGATAGAGGGTTGTTATAAAGCTACAAGGGTAAAAGTCTTAATACAGTAATTGGCATAGAGGAGGTAATTGGTAACTTTGTCCTTTTTCCCCCTAAAAGAATTGATGAACAAACTTCTCTCCTGTTAGCAACTTTGTATTTCCCAGAGGAGAAGTACTAGTACTCCTCACTTGAGTTTTCCCAGTGATCTGAGTTTTGGGGTGTTTCTTGGCCACTTCCCTTTTCTGACTCCATGGTGTATGTTAAATGTTTAACAATCGTCTCTTTGGGGAAAAAAAACCATGATGTGTACTGTTTGCCAATTTCTGTGGCTTAAAAATGGCCACCACGGCCAGATTTCAAGCTACCAACATGTCAACCAGTTCACAAAATTCCCGCATATTTCACAATTGAGTTCTTGCGTCTCAGCAAGCCAGCTGCAGCACACTGCCACTGGTGTGCCTTGTTTTCCAAGGAGTAGTGTACCACACATATGACTTCATTCATCTCTGTCTCTGATCTAGCCCAGAAGAAACGGAAAAAGGACAGGAAGAAGCAGCGGCCTGCTGATGCTCCAGAGGACCTCTCTGCAGCCCCGGGGCAGTCCATTGATAAGAGTTACCTGTGCTGTGAACACCACAAGGCCATGATTGCTGGCCTTGCCCTGCTGAGAAACCCGGAGCTGCTCCTAGGTGAGGGGGTCGCCACTGCCTTCCACGGGAGGGAACATGTAAGATTACAGAGGTGATCAGTGTCAGCTGCCTTGCAGTTTAAGAACCGTGATGATACACTGACAGATGCACATGTATTCTTGTCTTTCTTATTCCCAACCATCTTCTACGTTCAGGAACATCCAAGTAACTTTTCCTGCAAACTCAAATTGTTTGAAACAGCTACATGTGCTGATACCTACATTTTTTCTTCTATTCATTTATTTTAAAAATTAGTGTAAAATTAACTATACTTCAATTTGAAAAATTAATGTATAAACTACATTCAACGAGATCTGTAAAGTACACAGATCTTAAGTTGTTCAGCTTGGTGAATTTTTGCATATACCCGTGTAACCAGATGGAACATTTAAAAATCACATCTCTGGAGAAATACCTGTGCACTCAAGGAGAATTTCTGGCTTTTCAGTGATGCATTATTTGAGTACCAGATGCAATTCTATCTTGAATTTCTACTTAAAAAAAAAATGCATAGTATAGGTAGTGCAGTCATAATAATAGGTTTGGATCTGACCACAGTAGCAAAAATGTTCGTGTTTCTATCTACTCTTATAACTGTCTTTACCCAAAGTCCCTGAGGATGTCTTATTGAAACACCCTGTACTTCTGATCTCTCTCTTTGTTGATGTTGACTCCCTAGAGTCTCAGTTCTTACATTTCATCCTCAGGGTCTGGCTCCTTTTGGTGATTCTTTCTTGTTTCTTATCTTCCTTCCATCCCCTGTGGTTGCTGTGGCTTCTCTGCGTGGGTGTAGGATTTGGGCCTTTGTTTTCCTGTGGTTTCTGGAACTTGGATGGCTCGCCCTCACTTGGTAGACGTGTCTGAGAAGGCAGTCGTGGCCTTTGAGTTGAAAGCTGGCCAGAGAGCGTCACATCTACACTCCCTGTGGTCACGAGCAAGATGCTGGCATTGTCCCTCCCGTTTCCTAGTGGGGTTTAACTTGCTTATGGTGGGGGTTATTGCTGTAATGTCAGCTGAGTGCTTTGGGATCTTTAAGGTGCCATAATAATAACATACTGGTTCATCTTCTGGATCTAGTAAAGGAAGCATTGTGAGGCCAGGGTTGAGTTTTCAGATGTTAAATTGACTCCTGAATTTCTAGAAAGCGACAAGGGAGGCCCAGTCTCTAAATCTCATGTCTTCTGGGCTTAGCCAACAATCTGACTCCTTCTTTTGCCCTCCCCAAGGGTGTTACAAAACTTTACAGTGCGCAGATGGTAAAATGATGCTTTTGTTTATTACAGAGACCCCACTGGCATTGTTGGTGGTGGGCCTGGGCGGAGGCAGCCTCCCCCTCTTTGTCCATGATCATTTCCCAAAGTCCTGGGTCGATGCTGTGGAGATCGACCCCTCCATGTTGGAAGTGGCCACCCAATGGTTTGGCTTCTCTCAGAGCGACCGGATGAAGGTCCACATCGCAGATGGCCTGGAATATATTACCAGCCGGGCAGAAGAAGAAGGTACTGCTATTGGAGAATTTGGAGGGGCGTTGAGGGAAGATTAATCCAAGGTTGTCAGGCCTGCAAGGGCCTCTAGAATTCATCTCTAAGAGGGCGGCATCATCCCAGTCTTTCACCTGTTCTGTGTTCATTCATTTGCTGACATGTATTCCGTAAATATCAAGCGTCAACCATGTGCTCAGCCGTGTTAGGGGCTGGGCTATCGCAACAAGTAAAACAGACCGTTTCTTGCCCCAATGGTGCTGACAAACCAGTGGGCTCCTCTTCTGAATCTCTTCTGACCCTGTAACCTTGCCACTTCCTCGTCATCCCCAGAAGGCCAGAGTCTGTAGCTAAGGTAAAGGGGAAGAAATGTTGGGGGCGGTGTTGAGGAGGTGTGTTTTGTAAATCTTTCAGCAAGAGGTGAAGCCAGAAATAGAGCAAAACAGCATTCATGCAGATGAGTGGTTCTAAACCTCAGGGACACTTGGCAATGTCTGCAGGCACTTTTTTGTCGTAAGCATTAGGTAGGGATACATGGGTAGAGACCAAGGATGCTGCTAAACGTCCTACAGTGCACAGGGTCAATAGTGCTGAGGTTAAACCCTGATGCAGGTGTTAGTGGGAATTCCAACAGCCCCGCTGCTACGGAGATTAAGGCTCCGTTTTGCTCTAATAATTTGTATCCCAGACTTGGACAAAAGGCATATTAATGTTTTACAGTAGCTCCCCTGATGCTTCTGCGACTTCATAGATAGGCTCCTCGTGACTGCTGATGCTTTGCAGAGCGTGAGCCCCTCAGGGAGAAGTCAGGTTGACTCAGTCCCACGTGAACTGGGGAGCCCAGGCCACCCACCCTTCCCAGTCTGCTCATTCCGTGACAGATGCTCTGGTGCTCGTTGGGTTAGGATATCTTCCAGGAAGGGTATGGCAAACCAGGATGCCAGGGCTGAGGATTCTGGTGCCGGGGTGGACAGAGACTGTCTTAATTTAATTGCAAACGGAACTTCATCCGTTTCACAGATTCGCTCTGCGAGGCTGGGGCCCGTCTGGGGGCCCTGGCCCAAGATAGCTAATACACGTGAAGCACTTAAAACGGTGCCAGGCACATGGTGGGTACTCAGTCCATGATGTGCTGCTGCTGTTATTACCTCTAAGTCAGTTTTGAACAGCCCTGGCCTTCGTCTCTAACAACAACCTTTCAGATTGTTGGAGGGCTCTGTGCTGCACGTGTGGGCTGTGGTTGTCCTTGGACTTTGATGTTCTGCTCTTGAAGAAATCGAAATCAGATCTGTGCTATGGACAGTGATGGGCATGCTGTAGTCCTAAGTAAATATGTACTTATTGAATAATCATTAGCACTTTCTCAGAGTTTGCTAAAACCAAGTCATTAGTATTGAAGGCCTACCCCTGTAAAAACTAACATGGCAGTAAGGAGTGCATCAGGTTCATCACCAGTTCTTTCTCACCCATTGAGCGAAGTCGCTTCCTTCTTGAGCCAGTTATTGTTCAAGTAACTAGAAAAGATGCACTCACTTTAATTTGAGAACATTTTCTCCTAGCAGGCAACATATGCTGTTTCCAGAGTTAAGTTAAAGTTACCATTTGCTGGGTCAGCCCTTAAAGGCAGAGGCAGCTGCTTTGTCTATATCAACGGTTCTCAACTCTAACTGTACTTTGAGTCACTTGGGGAGTTTAAGAAACGTGTACCTGGAGAGTTTAAGAAAAGTGTACCAGCGGCTTCCCATCTCCCCTCCCCTCTGTTCCTCGCCACCCCGGGATTTTAACTCTGTTGGTCAGGAGCGGAGCCCAGGTTCTCGGAGTCTTCAGAACTTTCCCATTTGACTCTAATGTTCCGTCAGGATTGGAAATCACTGGTATAGATGGACTCTTAACCAAGCAATAATCCTGCTGGAGTGGACCCCAGTAATGTGTGTCTGTGGAAGGGGCTTTAAAATGTGGAGGAAGAAGATGAGATGAGCCCCGTCTGAGACGTGGGGTACTCACAGCAGAACACTGATGACATGACTCCTCTGGATGGTGACGTTAGTGCCCTTATAAGCAAACCACATCCTCCATGTCATCCTTCTGGCTTAGCCACCTGTACCCACCACAGGCCACAGAGGAGATGTGGCATAGGAATGTAAGTGGTGTTATTTTATCCAGCAGAGACAAAGACTCGTTTCCTTCTCTTTCCCAGCACGGCCTCACTACGATGTCATAATGTTTGATGTGGACAGTAAGGACCCAACCCTGGGAATGAGTTGTCCACCCCCAGCATTTGTGGCCCAGCCTTTCCTGCAGAAGGTCAAAAGCATCCTGACTCCTGAAGGTATGAAGAACAGAAGGTCAGGGAGGGAGAAGGGATGGGCCCTTTAAGGACATTTTTCTTTTTAATGAAAAATGCACGTATCCTAAGTGTGTAGCTTGATCAGTTTCCCCAAACTGAGCCTCCTCGTTTACCAGCACCCAACACAGAACATGTCCAGCACCCCCGGAGTCCACCTCGTACCTCCTTTCAGTAACTCGTCCTCTTCTCAGAGATAACCACTCTCTTCACTTCGGTCAGCACGGCTTAGTTTTACCCATACGGGACGTTCTCTGCTCTCTTTCACTCAACGCAGTGTTTGTGGGATTCACCCGTAGTGTTGACACTGTTCCTTTTTATTGCTGGTAGTATCGCTGGGTGATACACAGTTTATGTCTCCATTCTGCTGTTGGCATTTGGGTTGTTTCCTGTTTGGGGCTTTTATAAGAAGTGTTGCCATTAACATTCTAGTAGATGCCTTCTGGTGAAATGTGTGTGCAGGTCTGTTGGGCACTGAAGCAGGGCTATGCTGCTGGATCACAGATTATGCACATGTACGGTTTTTGTAGATGCTGCCACACAGTTTCACAAAGTAGTTGTAGCAATTCACATCCCCACCAGCGTGGTCATGCTAGCGACCGTTTGAATTCTTCCCACGTGCCCTGGACTGGGCAGTCTGCTATCTCATCTTCACAGCAGCCTGGTTTCAGATGAGGAAACTGAAGTAGAGACTGGCCAGGGTGACACAAGATAAGAGCTAAGGCTCCAACCCTGGTCCCTGGGACTTGAAAGCTGGAGCTCTCAAGGCCTATGTTCACAGCCTCCCAAGGTGTTTTGATTTGGTTAAGGTACTATGCTGAACAGAGTTGATTTAGAACCTTAATTGTCACAAGTGAAGGCATGTGATGCTTATGTCCAGAACGTAATCTCTCTGTGGAATCAGTACATTCTTACTTGGGGGTATTATTTCTTTCCCAAAGCAGTTCTTTGTGAAACTGAACCATGGAGAATGGTAACATTTGTTAGCAGCACAAAAGAGCAAGAAATTAGCTCGAAGTTTTCTCATGGCTCACGCATCCTCCACACTTTTCTCTTCCTGCCTTTGTATGCTGTGTGTTCCCTGCAAAGTCACCACTGCCGTAGGTGTGTTCCTTGTTCCACCAGCCTCCCTGGGGCAGAAATGGTGATGTTCCTCAGAGCTGAACCTTGTCTGCAACGTGTCCCCTGATCCACAGTCATTTTGACTTTTCCCTCCCCACCCTACAGGTGTCTTTATCCTCAACCTCGTATGCCGAGACCTGGGGCTAAAGGACTCAGTGCTGGCTGGGCTCAAGGCAGTGTTCCCCCTCCTGTATGTCCGGCGCATTGAGGGTGAAGTAAACGAGATCCTGTTCTGTCAGCCGCACCCTGAGCGGAAACTTGCCCCGCCAGAGCTCCTGGAAATGGCCCAGGCATTGGAGCAGACCCTGAGGAAGCCTGGGAAGGGCTGGGATGACACATACGTCCTGTCAGACATGCTCAAAACTGTGAAGATTGCGTGATTGTCAAGACCAGGCAGTCCTCTCAGCTTCCTGCTGGACTGACCTTGGGCTCCCAGCCTGCCAGAGATTGAAGAAACATGATGCATAATACTTTTTAAGCCTCGTATTTTTCTTAGTTTCATACTCATCTACATGCGACCTCAAGCTTGTGAGGTTGCCTGAAGATCGGGGAAAATAAAAAAGTCCTTTCCACCCTGTCTTCTTCAGTGTTGCTTGGGTTGATGGCCTTTGCTTCCTTTACCGCATCCTTGAGTAGGAGTCCCTGTGGAAGCCCCCATCAGGTGTGATGTCTTAACGAGCACACACGAAGCTCCTCCGGACCAGAGATGATCAGGTGTGATGGCCGGTTTGCTTTGCTTTCTCCTTCCTTTGGTCCTGCAGGAACCATCTCAAGTGAGAGCATTCAGTGCCAAAAGACTATAAGTAAGAGTAGGATCCCTGTAGATGTGAGGCAGTTTTAATAGAACATCTACACTGTCTCCCTGCAGATGGAACGGCCACTGACAAGGTCCCACGTTTAAGATTCTGCTAACCCACTCCTCTGTTTAACAGCTTTCCTCGTGGCCTGACCCATCTGTTCTGTTCCACTGGAGGGAGTGGATGTAACTGGCCCCATGACTGCATGTGTCAGAGACTTAGCAGGCTGAAGTCTTTGGTGTTGGTTTATTCACACTTACTGAGTGGCAGCTACATTCCAGACCCGCTATAAAGAGCTGTAGTGGAAGTAAAGATGTTTAAGAGTGGCCCAAACCCACGAATTAGTAATAAAAATTAACATGTTCCAGGAACTTTTCTAAGTAATTCAATATACTGTCTCATTTGATCTGAGATAAAAGGTAGTTAAACCAAAACTGCATCTAGCCCCAAATCTCACTTGAGCCAGAAGTATCAGTCTTATCTATTGAAACTGTTGTGCCAGCAGTTCCGAAATTGGCTTGAATTTCGCCCCTCCTCATAGTAAGTAAACCAAGGCTGATTTAATGAGCAGCATCTTGGAAAGTCCACCACCCCAGCTCCTCTCTCCACAGGCCCTTTAAAATGGACTCTAACCTCTTGAGGTGACGCATATTTCAAAACTAGGTTGTCATCCTTACAAAATTTGCAGCCCGTTGAGGAGAAGGCTGTGTGTGCAGAGTAATGAATTTAGATCATATCCATTAGAAATACTAGGTCTTCTTCAGGGGAGCATCTTTCCTGGAACTGTGAAGAGAAGGTTATCTCTTGGCATGCCTTGCGCCCCAAGGACTTCCATTGTTTACTAATTTGTAGACTCAGGCAGTGTTGGGATAGGTTATGGAAGCACAGGGTCTGAGTTGGAGGATCTAGTGCTGTGCAGACTTGGAAACAGCACACTTGATGGCATAGCCAGGCTAGAGAATGATCAGAATGATGACGAGGGTTCAACTCTGTCCTAGGAGGAGTAGTTGAAGGAGTTAGGTTTACTGGAGAGACAGAAGCCTTTGGAGGTAGGAAGAGGCAGTCAGGGGCAATAATAATTGTCTTAAAATTTTTTAAAGATTGAGGGTATGTAAGAAGAATGAGGTTGGTTACATGTGCCTCCAAAGGCTGAAGAAAGACCAGTGGGCAGAAATTACAGTTGGGCCGCTTTCAGCTTAATTTCCTACAAAGAGATTTGTGCTGATGGAGACCATCATGTTCACCATGGATACGGGATGATTCAGGCTTTTACCCAAACCCTAGTCTAACTCCTCTCGGTGTGTTTGCTGCGCTGTGAGGAAAGGGTTTTGTGTGTACAAGGCAATGTTTATAGGCCTGTATACCATCTTTCCCACTGGAAAACTATTCACTTTTTCTTTTTTGGGGGGGGTGGGAGGATGGGGGTTTCATTTTATTACATATTTTTAAAAATTGAGGTGTCATTGTCACACATTATATTAGCTTCAGGTGTACAACACAGTGATTATCAACATTTGTATATTGTGAAGTGATCACCGTATGCTATTCACTTCTGCATTGATGACAGGCACATGGATCTTTATGAGAATTTTGCCTAACTTTAGGCCTATGAACTCCAGAGGATAGGGACGCTTGTAAAGTAAATTCCTTCCAGACCAGGCAAGTAACAAATGTATAAAGTGAGCCAGGTGTAAAACAGGCTAGAATAAAGCCTGCTGTAAACCAGAGAATAAATGCCCCATGGAAAGGCAGCAGCCGTTCTTCCAGCTGAGAGTGGTTTTGCAGGAGGGCTAGATATTTTAAGAGAAGCTGCAAATCCCAAGTGGTTGTGTGTGTGTGTGAATATTGAAGTGTTGGCCAGTCAGAACACATCTTCAAGCCATAGTCAACCAGTTGGCCAGTCACCTTCCATTACATCTTCCACTACAGAGGACAGCCTTCAGAGCACTTGAGAATCTGGCATCCACCCAGGCTGCAAGTGAGCATAAAACAAGGAAAAGGCGGATAGCTGCCAATCTCCAAAGTCTGGAAATGTTCCATCTTGTGTTATGACCTACATTTTCTGTAATGGCTGCTCTTGAGTGGGATGGTCCCGCAACCTTTGGGATAGTGTATAATTTAACTTCCCAGGACTATCAGAGAACTGAATGAAAATATACCACATGACATCACCCCCCACCCCCCACCAAGACATTCTGCAACAATGTAGAATTGGTGAGGCTGGCTATTGCTCCTTCTCCCCCTCTCTGCAACACCATTTTTTCAATGTGTGCCTCCAATCTGCCTTCATGGCTCAGCTTGCTACCTGGGCTACTTCTTGAGTCCATCTTATGGGTAGACCAGTAGTTCTGAGCTGCACGTTGGCATCATCCAATATGATGGGCAGAATAATGGTCCCAAAGATGTCCACATCCTAATCCCAGCAACCCGTGACTGTTACCTTACATGACAAAGGGGAATTAAGGTAGCAGCAGAAGGGTTTGATGTTGCCAGCCAGCTGATTCCAAGGTGGAGATTAGCCTAGATATACAGGTGGGCCCAGCATAATGACAAGAGTCTTTAAACGTGGGTGAGAGAGGCAGAAGAGCCGAAGTCCGAGTGATATGATGTGAGGAAGGCTCGACTGGCTTTGAAGACAGAAGGAGCTCAGGCAGCCTCTAGAAGCTGGAAAAGGTAAGAAAACCATTTCTCCAATAGAGCCTCCAGTAAGGAATGCAAATCAGCCAGTAACTTAATTTTAGACCAGTGAAATTTCTGACTTCCACACTATAGACATATAAGATAATAAGTTTGTGTTGTTTGAGCCACTAAGTTTGTGGTAATTGTTACAGCAGCAATAGAAAACTAATATACAAGGGAAATGTGTGTGTGATAACTTTTAAAATCTACTCATTTGGCAACTTTCAAATATACAATACAGTATTATTAACTATGGTCACATTACATCCCCATGACCTGCTTATTTTTTAACTGCAAGTTTATATCTTTTAACCCCCATTTTACCACCACTGGTGCCAGCCCCCCTCTTCCTTCGCCCCTCTGCCTCTGGCATCCACCAGTCTGTTCTCTGTATGCATGAGCTTGGCTTTCCTTTTTTTAGATTGCACGTATAAGAGAGATTATATGGTATTTATCTTTCTTTGCCTGACTTATTTAGCTTAGCATAATGCCTTCAAGTACCATCCTTGTATTGCAAATGGCACTATTTCACTTTTTTTTAATGGCTGAATGATATTCCATTGTGCATGGGGGTGTGTGTGTATCACATCTTTATCATTCATTCATCAATAAACATTTATATCATTAATTATCCATGTTATTGTAAATAATGCTGCAGTGGACATGGGGGTGTATATATTTTTTTGAGTTAGTGTTTTCATTTTCTTCAGATACATACCCAGAAGTAGAATTGCTGAATTGTATGGTAGTTCTATTGTAAATTTTTTGAGGAACCTCCATACTGTTTTTCATAGTGTCTACACCAATTCACATTCCCACTAACAGTGCACTGCCTGGGAAATTTTTTAAAAATGCTTAGGCTTGGGCATTCCCCAGCTGTCCAGTGGTTAGGACTTGGCACTTTCACTGCCGTGGGCCTGGGTTCAATCTGGTCAGGGAACTAAGATCCTGCAAGATGTGTGGCACACCCCCTGCCCCGCCCTCCAAAAAAAAAAAAAACCCAAACAAACAAAAAACAGACCTTAGGCCTGGGCCTTACTGTCAGAGGTTCTGATTTAATTGGTCTGGGGTTCAGCCTATGCATCAGAATTTTAAAAAGCTTTCTAGGTGATAATGTGAGCCAAAGTTGAGGCCCACTGAGGGAGAGGTTCTGTGAGTGGTTGTGTTGATGGAACCGAACCAAGGGTCCAGCTGCTCGCCGCTCAAAAGCCAGTAAAGAGGCAGGGTTGGTGGTGGAAAGGAAAGGTTGCTTTATTTTGGATGCTGGCAACCGGTGGGGGTGGGGGGGGGGGTGCTGATGCCTGTGCAAAGGCCGACTCCCCGCCACTGACAATCAGTGGGCAAGGGCTTTTATAGACAGAGGGAGGAGGCTACGTGCAGAAACTGCACAGGCAGCTCTGACAGTCACCTTGAAATTGGTCATGCGGTGGTCTGACCAGCATCCTCTTGATTGTTTTAATCTTCGGTTCGTGCCCATTTCCTTGAGGCCAGTTCTCAGAACTGTGGCAGCTTATGTCATGACTGCAGTCTGGCCATCGTGTAGTTAACGTCTTCTACCTCGTGGGGCTTTCAGTATCTATGAGACACCTTCAGTATCTATAAGACAGCTCAGCTTTCAGTATCTATAATGGCTCAGAATATTACCTATAGCCCTTGAGGAGGAACTAAAGGCCCTTGACTTTGCTTCCTGACTAAACTATTGTTATTTGGTCTCCTTTGACTGTGTGCCTTTGTTTCTGCATTTTCTCACTTCTCTGATTAAACTTATTCTTTGGCTAAAGTTTTTCCACAGACAAAAATCAGGCGGAGGACATAGCGGCGGGGGAGGACAACAGGGTCCTCCATTTCATTATGAGGTGAGGGAGTTGCTATTTCCAGTGAATGTCAGTTTAGCCCTGAGATGCATGCAGCCACAGTCACTTGATAAGTGGAATATTCTCTCCCACCCCGTCTGGGAAAAACACACGGTGTTTGCCTTTCCTCACAGAGTCCTCTGATATCAGATGCATGGGTTCTCCCCACTGAGTAATTCTCCAGCTCTCTCTGACACCGACTAGGGGTCACACAATTCAATTCAAATCTGACACTACCTTCCTGGGGTTCGTGCAGACCACACAAGGCTGCCCCCCGACCCCGCTTCAGATGCCCGTCTTCACGTTGCAAGTCCGGGTTGTTGCCTGGGCTTCTGGCCAACTGGCTATAAATCCGAGGTTCCCATGATCCTCTCCTCAGGTTTGATAATGTGTCAGAGTGGCTCACAGAACTCGGGAAGACAGTTTACTTAGATTACCAGTTTATTATAAAAGCATACAACTCAAAAGAGCCGGGTAGGAAGCACACAGGGCAAGGTATGTGGGAAGGGGTGCGGAGCTTCCATGTGCTCTCTGGGCACGCCACCATGGGAGCTTCGTGGAGGCTTCATCATGCAGACACGACTGATAATTAACTCAACGTCCAGCCCTTCTCCCTTCCCCAGAGAATGGGGGGTGGGTGGGGATGAAAGCCCCTTGCTTCTATTCATGGCTTTGCTACCAACCCAGGTTCTTGGGCTCTTTAATCAGTAGAAATTGATAAGAGGCCAGATGAGGAATTCAAGCAAGACATTATTGGGACTTGTGCTTCAGCACGAGGGAGTGAGAACAAGTAACAGGTGCCCTTGCTCATCCCGGTGGTGGGGGGTGGGAGCAGGCGGCTTCCTTCAGGGGGGTGAGGGTAGGGGCAGATCTGTGGGTGGGGCAGAGGGGTGGCTTAGGTGGTCTGCCTGCCCCTTTGGTGGTGCCGTGTGCCGGGATCATGTGCAGTCCCCTGCTTTTGCTCCTGGCAACTGGGAAGTGGTAGTTGGGTTTTGGTCTTTTTGTATCTTAATAGTTTGCCCCAACTGCGCAGGTGCAGGCAGTTATTTTTAGTCCCTTCTGGTTTCTTTGTGTTCTGTTGCTTGAGGAGATGTTCTTCCAGGTGCTGGCACTGCTGTTAAGGGTCCCAGGTCCCAGCCTGTCTCAGCTTGGTCTTTCTGATGACCAGCTTTCATCCAGGAGCCTACCAAGAGTCACCACTTAGAACAAAAGATGTTCTTATCACCCAGGAAACTACAGGAGTTTTAGGAGCTCTCTGTCAGGAACGGGGGTCAGATATATATATATCTCTATACACCTATATATATAAAATTATAATTTCACACACCTATACACTGGTGCACACCTCAGCTCTTTGCCCTTTGAGTGGATGACAGTAGGGTGAGGAGGTCGACTTGTGGTGTGGGGTGATTTCCTCCATAGAGCACAGTGGCCACACTCTCACTGTAACTGGGCCCTGGGGTACATCCTAAGGACCGCTTAATGAAGTCCAGATACTTTAGTAGAGTAAATCACAGGTGATCCACTTTCCCTCATGGCCTTGGCTTGCCAACTGGTTTCTACAGATTTGTCAACAAGTAATGGTCAATAAGAAGTAGAATTCTTTTTTAAAAAAATATTTTAAGAATCTGTTATGTGCCAGACACCATGCTTGTGCTGAGGATAGATGGGAGAAAGAGATACATTTCCTGCGTTACAGGGCTCACTGACAAGTTGCAACACCTGGATGAGTTCTGGAACACCAACCCCATCCCCCCAACCCCGGGTTAATTAAGTGAGGAAGGCACAGAAGATGGTCAGGTGTTTGCTAAAAGCCTTCTTAGATGCTTGTTAGAACAGAAAGGAAAAGGTCAAGCCTCAATAAAAAACGATTGATGGTGTGATGGACTGTTTTGTTTTTCTAGCTCAGGTCTGAGCTGGTTCCTATGCTTCCCAGTAGATGGCGCTAGAAATCACATTTAAGTTCTGGGGAGTCTACAAAATGTCCTTGGGAGAGGCAGAAAGAACGCCTTCAAGGACTTGTGTCACCTGAACTGAATTTCCTGCTTTTTTCTCTCAGTCTGAGGACAGACTCCTCCTTTGCCTATTTTTCTCTCTATTTATTCAATATCCTACCTACTCTGCTCCCATCATCATTCTTTTATCTTTCCCATGAATACAGAAAGAGTATGCTTTTTCTCCAGTCAAGAAGGTCTGCAATGGTGAAGCACTGCATGGAGGCAGGGATCCCTTTGCCTCACATCCCTGATTTTAGAAACAATGGCTGAAAGTAGAGCAATGGGATAATTCTAATAGAATGTGAAAGAGCTTAATGCTAGGAAGCATATAAGAAACAAAAATGTAACAATATTGGACATGAGCTGGCATGTCAAATTTTCTGCCAGACGTAAGTCATTTCTATCATAGCAGTAAATTAGTAGGTAAGGGAGGTTGGTAAAAAATAAAATTTGATTGAAATAATGGATTTGGATATTTTTTAATGTAAGCCTGCCTGTGGGTTGGAGTGGCTCCCAAAAAGAAATACCTAAGTCTTAACCCCTGGAACCTGCACACGTGATCTTATTTGGAAAAGGGTCTTTGCAGGTGTAATTAAGAATCTTAAGATCATCCTGGATTGCGGGCAGTTCTAAATCCTGTAACAAGGCCTTAGGATAGATGGGGGAACAGACCGAGACAGGGGAGACACACGGGAGAAGTCCATGTGAGGACAGAGGCAGATTGGAGAGATGTATGCAGAAGCCAAGAGATGCCAAGGATCACTAACAGCCACCAAAAGCAAGGCCAGAGGCATGACACCATTCTCCCTCAGCCTCCAGAAGGAACCAACTACACCAACACCATGACTGAGGACCTCTGCCTCCGTAATTGGGACAGGATGAATTTTTGTAGTTTCAAGCCACCTAGTTTGTCGTAATTTGTTTTGACAGCCTCAGGAAATGAATACAACTGCCTAAAAGGGTTTTGTCCGTGCCACTCCACAGAACCAGAGGTTGTTTGGTCTCTGGGCCGTGTGCTACCTACAGGTGTATTTAATTTAGCCTCCACAGGACGTTTTATGTAAAAATCTGTATCTCTGGCTTCTTTGGAAAACTTAGAAGCCCTGGCAATGCCCGGCTCACATTCACACGTGGCTGGAACTGGTAAACATCTGTCCTTTTCAGATCAGTCATATTTGCTACAGTTCCCACTGCTTCCTATCTGCCTCCTTCATGCATTGATGCTACACACCTGGTCCTGTAGGCATTTGCGGTTACAGCTCCTATATATGCATCAGGATTGGTAGGTTAAAAGATCCAATCCTTTCCTTTAGAATAAGAGGGAAGAAGCCCCTGATTTTGCAGTCAGTAGTTATGGAAGGTTTTTATAAAGCAGAACAATGTAAAAGGTGGTTCTGAAATCTCATTGCCCAATAAAACTACCTGGAGACCATCTTCCATATACAGATTCTGGAGCACATCCCAGACCAACTGCATCAGAATCTTGGGTATGTGTGTGGGGCGATACAGTAGGACAGGGGTAGAGCCCAAAAAGCTGCATTTTTAAAAGCTCCCAAGTGATTCTGAGGATAAACAGGTCATAGGTAGAACAGCAGCTGCAGGATAAACAATGGAGTGTGAATTACTTATCCCACTGGCGATCTTTGAAGCATGTTGTTTTCAAAAAGTCTTTCCTCAATAAAGTTGGAATGATTTGCAATATTTTGGGTTTGAAGCTAAGGGTTTGAATTTCTTAAATTCTTTGCATTTAAGTATCTACAAACAAAGAGTGTCCAAACAAGGTAGTTCCTTTCAATAAGACAGGGAAACAGCTAATTATTATACAGTGATATACTTTAACCAGGCAATATATTCATAAAACCTTTTTTCTCTCTGCTTTGGTCATGAGTGGGAACAAGCTGAGAAGATGGTCCATAGGGCTTGTTGACCTGCTGATGGGGCTTGCAGAGTACCATCTTCCAGGGATAGTACTGGTTAGGTTGAGATGTAACCTACAACTCTGAAACAACTATTTCCAGTTTCTCTTCTTTAATATAAGAAGATAGACTCTACGAGTCTCCTGGAGATGCTAGTAGGCCATCTGAAGGAATGAATAAGAAAATACGAGGGTATTTAAAGAAAGTCGTTACCACAATTTGATCAAAAAAGGTTACATACATTTGGCAAGTCTCCAAAGCATTGCATACAAATTCAATTCACAAATATCTTATTAAATATTCTTTTATTTGATAAACATTTATTGAGTGCCTACTATGTGCCAGGCACTGTTCTGTTGAACTAAAAATACTGCAGTGAATAAAAGTAAAAAGTCCCTGTTCTCATGAGCCTTATATTTGATAGTGAAAAATAAAGATAGCTTCATTAATATGTGGCAGATTCTTTTCATAGAAAGCATGCTTATTATATGGATATTAATTTATTAATTTTAAAGGCACCTATGCCAACGTCTTGCAGAAAACCCAAGTTACCCACTCACTGAATGACACTAGTTCACAGAAGCCACAAAGTACAATTTTCAAGTTTGTTATCTCAGCAATGTTTTATAACTTTTTAAAAAAGGTTCTTCAATTAAAAAACTATTTGGCTGCATCAGGTCTTAGTTGCGGGCATGTGAACTCTTAGTTGTGGCATGTGGGATCTTGTTCCCTGACTAGGGATGGAACCCAGGGCCCCTGCATTGGGAGCACAGAGTCTTAACCACTGGACCACCAGGGAAGTCCCTGTTTTATAACTTTTAATGCACAAGTATTATACACCTTTGTCAGATTTCTATCTAAATACTTTATATTTTTAATGCTATTGTAAACTGTGTTTAAAACTTTCAACTTCTGATTGTTCGTTGCCAGCATAGGGAAATACATTGATTTTTGAATGTTGGTCTTATATCCTGAAAGTTTGCTAAACTCATTTGCTCTACTATCAATAGCTTTTTTTTTCCAGATTCCATAGAATTTTCATCATAAACAATCTTTCTACCTGTGAGTAAAGAGCTTTACTTCCTCCTTTCCAATTTTAAACTTTTTATGTGTGTTTATTGCCTTATTGGACTGGCTAGAATCTCTAGTACAATACCTAACAGAAACGGTGAAAGCAGACACCCTTACCTTGTTCATGCTTAGGGGAAAGCATTCAGTTTTTCACAATTATGTATGATGTTGGCTGTAAATTTTTCATAGATACCCTTTATCAGGTTGAGGAATTTACCTTCTACTCAAGTTTGCTGAGATTTTTTTTTTAAAAATCAGAAGTGGATGTTGGATTTTATCAAATGGTTTTTCTTGATTTCTTTTCCTTTTTGGTCTGTTAATATGGTGAATTATATTAGCTGATTTTTAAAAAAAGAGACCAACCTTACATTTTTGGGATAAAGCCCACTTGATTATGATGCATTATGCTCTTAAAATGCTGTTTGATTAGCTTTGCTAAAATTTTCTTAAGAATTTTTACATTGATATTCTTGAAAAATAGGAGTTAATAATTTTCTTTTCTCGAAATGTCTTCACTGGTTTTGGTTTCAGTGTAATGCTCATTTTGTGGAATGAATTGGGAAATACTCCCTTCTATCTAATCTGGAAGCATTTGGGTAGAATGGGAATTCTTTCTTCCTTTAGTAGAACTCACTGGTGAATTCCTCTGAATCTGGAATTTCCTCTGTGGAAGGGTTTTTAACTACAAATTAATTCAATTTCTTTGATAGTTATAGGGATATTCATGCTTCAAAAAAGTTCTTGAGTAAGCTTTGGTAGTTTCTGTCTTTAAAGCATCCCCTACTTTGGTGACTCCAATTATGTATATCTGAGTATTCTTGAGGTTGTTCTACAGCTCAGTGATGCTCTATTTTTTTCATTCTCTTTCTCTCTGTTTTATTTTTGATAATTTCTATTGTTAGGTCTTCAAATTCACTTATTTTTTTTTTCTGCCATGTTTAATCTGCCTTTAATCCCATCCATTGTAGTTTTCATCTCAGATATTGTGGTTTTCATCTCTCAAAGTTTGATTTGGATCTTTGTAGCATACATATCTCAAACATATTTAATGTTCCTCTAAGTTCTTAAATGTGTGAGATGCAGTTGTAATACTTGCTTTAATGTCCTCCTCTACTAATTGTATCCACTGTGTTTCCTCATGGTTGATTTTGGTTGACTGTTTTTCCCTCCTCATTACGGGTTGTGGTTTTTTTTTTTTTTTTTTTTTTTTTTGCTTCTCTGCATGCTTGTTAATATTTAATTGGATGCTGCACGTTGTGAATTTTGTTTTTTGAGTGCTGGGTATATATGTATACCTATAAATATTCTTAAGCTTTGTTTCAGGACACAGTTAAGTTACTTGGAAACAATGTCATACTTTTGTCTTGCTCTTAAGCTTTGTTAATCAGAAACACAGAAGTATTTAGTGTAAGGTTGATTTTTTGCCTTACTTTGAGGCAAAATCCTTAATACTCTACCTAATGCCCCAGAAATTATGATGTTTTCTATTGAGAATGAAAGAACTATTCCTGATCCTGTGTGAACTCTAGGTATTACTTTCCCTAATCTTTACAGTCCTTTACTGAATACTTGAAGGGACCCTCTGCCTTGCAAACTCTGGTCACTTGATCTCTCTGGAGTCTCATCTGTGTGTCTTCAATCAGAGTTGACCGGGTTTCACATTGGTTCCATGGTCTGGGAACTCTCCTACAGCAGTAATCTGGCTCAATTGTAGGGCTCACATCATTTATTTACCATCAATCCCAAGCAGGTGAGCCGGCAGGCAGGCTGGCCCCAGCTGCAGCTGGAGTATTCCTTGGCAGGGACTTTGTCTTTTATTGCCTGATGTCCAGTGTCTCGAAAAGAGTTGTTTTATGTGTATTATCTTGTATTTCAGTTGTTTCAAGTGGGAGGGAAAATTTGGTCCCTATGACTCCATTTTATTGGAAATGGAGATCACTTAATCCTAATAACCTATTTTACGAGTATTTTTTTAATCCCTATTGTTCACACAAGAAAATTTTGGTTCAGAGAGATTTCGGTCTAAGCTAATTAAAGGTAAACACGGGGCTTAAATCCAGGAGTTTCTTTCCAAAGCTTGAGTTCTTTCCACTGAGTTAGGCTCGTGGTGCTGCCTGAAAGGCATGCAGGGCTTGGTTTTAGGTCAGTCTCTGACTTCAGTGATGTGTATGATCTCAGTCAAGTCATGCAAATTTCCTGTGTCAGGAAGCTCAAGGGAACCTTTCAATTGCTCTGTTTCAAGGGTACTCTTTAGGCCCTGACTGACTTCCCTTCCTATAGGCCACATATTTTCAGCCTGGTTTTCTGTCCCCTTTAAAGCAATGACCCTACTTATACAGTGATTTTCCTTTAAAACTCCTTTCTCCCCCAAGTGCTCAGTGTAGAGCCTAACACACACAAAAAGTCCTCAATAAATGCTTATTGAATGAGTAAATAAATGGGTGCATGCATGATCGACTGAAGAGAAGGGTGCTGTCCCCTTCCTCGCCTTCTCCTAACAACCACAGCAGGAGGGTCCCAGGCCCCTGCAATTCCTGGACACCAGTGGAATCACATTAATATCAGCGTTCCCCAGTGTCTGGCTCCACTCAGTCAAGCAGGCCCTCTAGCTCTCTTGAAACTCTTCTCCCACCCAGGAACAGTATTTCCGAATTTTTTAAGAGTTCCTGAAGGAATAACTACCAAGTATTTTGAACTGCTGGGGAAAAAAAAGGCACTAACTATAGTCACCTACATAAAACATGGTAATTTTTTTGTTCCATCAATTTAAAAACCAAAGTCTGAAATTCTGATTGTACTAGTTTTGGACCGTAAATGGCACCTGCCATCAAGAAAGTCATGCAACTCCTAAAAGGACATTTTTCTTCCTAAGATCCCTCTGGCTTAAAAAGCTTCTGCTGACCTGGTGATGGGAAGAGTCAAGGACCCTTTCTGGCACACTCAGCCATTACCAGGAGCACCTGCCTCCTAGGAGGTCCTCTGCAGCCCGCTGGGCAACGCAGTAAAGAAGAGGTGCCAGAATAGAAAGTTCTGCTCAACCCCCCCCACATGCGTCCTTGTCCTTCAGGTAGGGTGACATCCCCGTTTATCGCTTGAGTCCACAACATGCTTAGTCTTAGAGGCTGGCTTTTCGGATCCGTGGGAATCCAGTGAAATTAAACCGCTGTGTGTGACGCACGTGCTGTGTGCCCAGCTCGGGGCTCTTATTGAGGTGGTCTCTGGCTTTCTGTTTGGCAGATGTCTCACTCCTTAAGCCTGAGAGGTAACACGCTGGGGCCTGGGGGGAGGAGCAGCTTTGCAAAGAGACTGGTAGCTCTGATAGCATAAGGGCCTCTGATAGTTACGGAAATGCCCAGAAGAGTCTCTGCCCTTTCTGATCCCACCCCCACTGCTTATTCCCATCCCCTGCAAGGCTCGAATATGCTACAGTGTTTGGCAATTAGTTCAGGTAAATGCAGTCAAATATATACTATGATACAGGTGCTTCAATCTGTGTTTTAATTGCTTATTAAAATTCACACCTAAAAGTGGATCTTTTACATGCATTAGTCACATCTACATGTTTATTTGTTTCATCCTTATAATAGTTATTCGAGATAGGTGCTAGCATTTTCGCCATTTTCCTCAGATGAGGAAACTAAAAAGGGTTCAGGTTTTTACCCAACAAGTTATAAACTGAAATTAAAACTCGATGGGCTCATTCTAGTTCCAATGCTCTTCTCACTATACCCCTTCCTGGCAGAGGGACCTCTTTATGAGCCAGTAACCTTGGTTTAGCTCTTGAATTTACCTGTCAGTAGTGAGCAGTAGAGGTAGAAGAAAAAAGCACTAATTTTAGCATTAGATAAACCTTATTTTAAATCCTGGATCTATCACTTAAAAGCTTTGTGACTTTGGGCAAACTGCTTCACTTCTCTCTCAGTTTATGATAAAAGCACCTACCATCCAGGGGGGTTGTTTTGAATATTCTGAGAGACCATGTATGTAAACGCCTGGCACACCAAATACACTGAGGGGGTAGCTATTACGAGCCATACAGTTCCCATTTCTTTCGCAATGCATCCTCTCACTCCACTCAAAGCTTCACTCCATAAAACTTTCCCTTAATATCTCGGACCTCATGAATCTATCTTTTCCGAGTTACTTCAGCATTTACAACCTCTATTGTTCCATTTGACAATTAATGTTCTGTATTCTTTTTTTAAAATAAATTTATTTATTTATTGGCTGTGTTGGGTCTTCGTTGCTGTACACGGGCTTTCTATAGTTGCGGCAAGCAGGGGCTACTCTTCCTTGCGGGGCGCAGACTTCTCATTGCGCTGGCTTCTCTTGTTGTGCAGCATGGGCTCTACGCACGTGGGCTTCAGTAGTTGCGGCACATGGTCTCAGTAGTTGTGGCTCGCGGGCTCTAGAGCACAGGCTCAGTAGTTGTGGCACATGGGCTTAGTTGCTCCGCAGCATATAGGATCTTCCCAGCCCAGGGATTGAACCCGTGTCCCCTGCATTGGTAGGTGGATTCTCAACCACTGCACCATCAAGGAAGTCTTTTGTTTTATATTCTTAATCTCAGTCCCTGACTAGTTTGGAAGCTTTGGGGAGCCAGTGGACTAGGTCTGAGATCTCTGTGTATTCTATGGTATTGAAACCATTCTAGGTGTGCAGTAAATACTCGATGGAGTTGTGATGGCTTAGATTCTTTGGGGATTAAGTCTTGTAGTCACAGTGAAAAGCAGAAAGCAGGCTATCCCCGTGCCACTGGCTTGTACTAACATGTCCAGCTCATATCATTGTAGAGACTGAGCGTATAAAGGCAGACTTTATATGTCCAGCACAACGGTTTGTAGCAAGATAGGTGATTTTGGTTATGCATTGCCTCTCCAGGTTGCCCAGCCCATAGCAACCTATGCACTGAGTCAAAGTGGCATACAGACCAAACTATGTGTTTCAGAGCATTAGACTTTGAGTCTTATATCCATTCTGACTATGTTTGGGTCCTTGGGCAAGTTTTATCAGCCCTCTGAATCTGTTTGCTCATTTAAAAAATGGGGATAATGTTCCTTTGCAGGGCTGTTGTAAAGATAAAATGAGCTTTATTAAGTGCAAGGGTTTAGCAAGTGGAAATGTGCTATAAAAATCTTTTTAAAATTATTTTTATTAAGAAGGATTTGGATCCTTGTTTTTACTATTTTACAAAGGCAGGAAAAGGTAAAATGAAGTAAATAAAAAGAGAGCTAACTTGGAGTTACCCAAATTGTACTTAATTAGATTCAGGGAAAAAAGATGTGTGAGACAATTTTGGGGAAAGGCACTCGAGAATACTAGCAAGTTTATGACCAAGTGCAGAGAAGGGTCCTAATCATAAAAAAGGCTTACTTTTTCAGAGGCCTAGAATACTGAGGGAACTAAGATGATTTGGGGGATATGTGTTGGATGTGATCTTGAGGGTTAGAGCTAGAGAAAGAGTCCATGGAAGGAGTAGAACCTATCTTAATCTAAGGGACCACGTGCCAATGATTAGCTATTTACCAAGCATATACACACCGGGCACTGTGGTAAGTACTTTCCAGGCTGTATCTTATTTAACCTTCACAACAGCCTCTGAGGTAGGCGATACTGCTATCTTTGCTTTACTGGTAAAGAAAGAGAAGCTTAGAGGGGTCAAATCGTCACAAGATCAGCTCTTGTTCTGGCTGATTGCAGATCCTAACTCCCAACCGTTACGTCCTCCTCTCTTGAAACTTGTGAATTTATGTCTCCACTTAGTTTGTTTCCCTCCAAATATTTTACTCTGGAGTAAAAACAACTCCTGTATGTGAACACACTAGGGTATGCGGTATTGTGATCTGCGTTGGGAAGTTATTGACCTGGAGAAGAGGAAGTGGAGAAAGACCACAATCCTAGAGACAGACAGACAGACACATGCTTCATGTTCACTGATTTCCTGGTCATCATGGCAGCAAAAATTTACCAAAGGCGGTGATGGAAACCCAGATTAGCAGAGAGCAGAGGGAGGGTGGTGAATTTTGGATTGGGGACTGCCCTGCAGGAGCCCCATTTCTTCTCAGCAGTGTGGGTCAAGATCACAAGCTGTTCCCAAGAGCACATTCGCCTCTTCCTGGAACAGTGCTTATTTCAAGAGCTCTGCGGTGCTTCTCATACATTCTGACCATCTCCTGGGATGTGACCCTAATATTTGATTCTTCATACTGCTTATTAACTGAATATGACAGCATAGTTGAGTGGGATGGGCCTGGGAGGGAAAAGATTTTTTTTAATGGCTAAAAGAATCATTTAATCTCAATATGAAAAATATTTCTCAATTTATGTCTCAGATCTTTTCTTGAGTCACCTCTTTATGGCTATCAATTGTACCAGGTACAGAGATGAATAAGAAACAGCCCCTAAATCTAATGTAAAAATGTAAGTGTGATATATTGTGATTATTACAAGAATAGAAGTTCCAACAATTAAAGCCTCCCTCAATTAGAATAGATTACAAAGTAAAGTCATGAGCTTTCCTGTCTCTGGAAATTTCAAGCAGATGCTGAATAACCACCTGGTCAAGACAGGATTCTTGCATTGCATGGGGACATAGACTACATGACCTGAAAATATTCTCTTCCTGGGATGCTAAGACTATTATTTCATGCAGCAGCTACAATGTTGTGGTAGTTCTGGCGTTAAGGCAGAAGCAACGTGGCAGATATTTCTGGTTGCCTCCCCCCAGTTTATTCTCTCTTTCCTAACAAAGAGAAATCTGAGTTTGTACCAATTATGCTCAGCTCAAGCTACTCAGTTGGCAACTAGGGGTGGCCTTGATACGCAGTTCTGACAGTGAGATGCAAGATCAAGTCACCAAGTGGGGCTTCTGAGGAAGCTTGTTAAACAAGGCTGAGTCATCTGATAAGTGCCTTTTCAGCTTTTACGTTTTGCCTTTTGTCCCCTCTCCAACTTTTATTTTCTGCTAGGAACATGGCTGGGATGCCTGTAGGTGGAATAGCCATTTTGTGACAGGCACTTTGCTAAAGATAGTGAGACAGAAAAAGAAGAGAAACCTGGTGTCTCTGGTGCCATCCTAGATATTCTTTACCAGCCTCAATTCCACACATGGGAACTTTTTGTCACAGTGAAAAATAAACCACTATTTAGTTAAATCACTGTGATTGAATTTCTGTTACTTGAAGTCAGATACACTCAACTCATGTATACAATATAGTGAAAAATATTATCTGCGTTCAAATTCCCTTTTCACCATTATTATCTATGAGACATTAGGCAAGTTTCACGAATCTCATGAAATGTCAATCTCATCTTTAACTGACATGAATAATACCTAGCTTACAAGGCTTTTGGAAAGATTAAATGAGATAATATGAATGAAGTTGTCCAGAATATTGCCTGGTACACAAAAGGACCTTAATAGATGTTTGTTTGATTTTTGTAGTTGAATATCTCCTTAAATGTGGTCCTTGAGACCATTGGAAAAGATGCTCATTTTATTGCTGGGCAGACTCCATAGTAGGAATGCATGAGATGATCCACTGATGTGTGAAAAGAAAATATTAGAAATTCTATTTGGATTTATTTGTATCTTTTCAACATTTCTATTTTTAGTGCATTCTATCTATAAGTACAGAAATGCATGATCTAATTTATAAATAAAAAAATTAAATGCTTGTGGTGCATAATAAAAAGAAAGGTTTGGAGACTACTGCAACCATTACTTGGGTTGCTTGTTTAGAAAAGGAAATTTTGGGGCCATTCATTACCAAGAGGTGACTGCCTTCATGTGGTATGTACAAAAAGCAGTGGGAGCACAGGGGGCAAGTATCTAAGTTTGTTTGGGGGAGGCAAGGACAGCTTCCAGAACAGGCATCACATGAGCTGAAGGATGGGGAATTTGCCAAGAAAGAAAAGTATGTTCTGGGCAGAAGATTCAGCTGGGCAAAACCTCATAGCAGGAGAGAGCTGGAGTGTTCTAGAAACTTGGAATGCTTTTGTTTTTTTCTGTATCATAAGGTATGTGGTGGACCGTCAGGAGATGTGCCTGAGACCCAACCAAGCCATGCAAATGTTTAGGTTTCATACTCTTTAGCAACTGGGAGCCATGGAAGGAGTTGAGGCACTATTAGATTTGTGTGTTAGAAAGATCACTCTGGGAACAGAATGCAGAATAGATTGGAGAGGACATCAGCCTAGAGAGAAAAAGACCAGTGAGAAATCCAATGTTTTTGACCTGGTACGAGACGATGAATGTCATAGAGGGAACTGGTAACGGGAGTGGAGGGGAGTGGAGAGGAAGGGATGGACTTGAAAGATAATAAGAGGTTTGCATCAATAAGACTTGATATGTGTTTGTGATTGACAGGATACGAGCAGTGAGGGAGACGTTGTTTTGCTAAAGTAATTAGGTGAATTGTACAGCCATTTCCCCGAAATAGGATGTTGAAGGAGGAGGCGTTCTGCTGGTTCTGCCACTAATGTCTCAACTTGATAAGTTATTTGACCTTTTCAAGTCTCATTTCTCTTCATCTACAAAATGAAATTGTTGTGACTCTTAGATATAATGGTATGTAGGAGATAGTCCCTCCATGAAGGCTAACAATAACCCAAGAAAATCATTCTTTCAGATGGTAAAATGCATAATATTTTATTTTCCCAAGTAATATATATGCTTTAGTATAGTAAAAAAAAAAATGCATGAATCTTCAGAAAGTCTTGAATTGTGTGTAGTTGTATTCACTTATATTTGCATAAAGGAATAGTGAAAGGATATACAACAGACTTATAAATACTAAGGGATGGAGATGGGAGTATGGGATGGGGGGAGGGAGGATGGGAGGATGAACATAGACATGGGAACAAGATTTTTAAATGCATACCCTTTTATATTGTCCTAATTTTGAAACATGACTGTATTTTAAAACACAAATTAGAATAGATAAAAAACAAGGTCCTACTGTATAGCACAGGGAACTATATTCAATATCCTGTGATAAACCATAATGGAAAAGAATATAAAAAAAGAATGTATATATGTGTATAAGTGAGCCACTTTGCTATATAGCAGTGATTGGCACAGCATTGTACATCAACTATACTTCAATAAAAAAAAATCCTTTAATGGTATGACTTTCAGGTATGTGTCCAATGGGTTCCAGCAAAGCCCTGGGGCTCTTACATTTCTCTGCCTTTGCAAAACCCACTTCTTTTCTGGAATTTTCCCCCTAACCTCCCCCCTCCCATGGGCCCCCCCCCCATCTTGGTTGACTTATTTTTTCCTTTCCTTACTTTCTGCGTCCCTCCCTCCCTCCCTCCCTCCTTCCTTTCTTTTCTTTCTTTCTAAAATACACACATATGGTAATACCTTTTCTGGTCTCTCAGTCTCTATTATTGAGTAAGAAGCAGAAATCCTTCAGCTATGAGGTAGACATAAACTAAGGCAAAAATACACTTTTACATAATACCAGGGCCAAAGGGAAACCAAAAGCCTTAAAAGAAATTCAGCAGCTATTCCTCTAATTAGATTGAAAGCTCTTGGAAAGCAGAGCCTCTGTCTTTTCTACCTTTTGTGGCCCTAGTACCATGCACAGTGGCTGGTACACAGTAGATGCTCAATAAACAAGTGCTGAACTTAACTGAAAAAAATCTATTAGGGCATATCCTTCCTTCTCAAGAATTTTTGTCTGGAGGTGAAGAACACTAAATTTTTAAAATTAAATGATGAAATATACACGGAAGCAGGAAAATGATTAAGAGTATGGAACTGAGGGACAGGTTCCCTGGGCTCAAATTCCTTTTTTACCAATAACTGTGTGACCTTGGCTAAATCACTTAACTTCTCTGAACATGTTCTCTTCTATAAAACATGTGTATGCATGGGTACACACACACACCTGTTTCAGATGGTTAGTAAGACAGTTGAATGGGATAACTAAAGTAAAGGACTTCACACAATGCCTGGCACCTAGTAATTACTCAATGTTGTTTCATTGAATGTGTTATTGCTGAACGTGATATCTAGTTACTATAACAAAATTTCTGCAAGGTCAGATCAATGGTACAGGTGTCAAACTTTTGAAACTTGAAAGAGCCTCAACTAAGAGAGGAACTGAGGAGGAGATATTGGATTAGAAGCCTGTCAGCAGAGGGTACTTGCCTCTTAAATTGAGTTCCTTGCTGAAGCTATAACTGGAAGACAAGAGAAACCAGGCTGGGAGTCGTGGATTCTGTGCACCACAAAATGATTAGAGCAAAGTGCAGTGTTGGCTGGTGGCCTCATGCTTGTTATCTCCGAAGTGCAGCCCTTGGGCACCTCTATCCAATTCATTTTTAGCAATGTGCCTTTTTTGTGGGTGGAGTGGAAAGAGGAGGGATGACAGAAGGACATTGGAAAACTGATGGGAGAGAATATTTGAGGACAGAACCAAATAGATTAAGATTCCTAATGCTTTTTAACTCCTTGATTTTCAGGAACCTAGGTGAGGCAGAGCATTGGTTTATTCATCTTTTATGCAGCTCAGCAGCCTGTTGACCATATTTGTCTGAGTCACAGGGGGTCAAGTGACTGCAGCTTCTCTGATGAGTCATTGTCTTGCTTCCACTAATGTCCTGGTGGCTGACTTGTTTACTGAGAGCAAATTACAGCTGTCTGCAGGTGCAGACCCTTGTGCTCCAGACCTCACCAGAAGAGCCAACAGGCTTGATTCCAGAGCTTTTGCCCTCCTGGCAGGTCCTGATGTGGCACGGATGGTAGGGGCGGCCCTATGTGATGTGATAATGCTCCTCCCTTTGATTTGATATTGCAGCGAGCAAGTGTTTAGGTTGGGATAGAGCAAGAGGTACAAGGTGTGAATAGCACTAATTACATCACTCAGGATCCTAGCAAGACAGATGGCACATTCACACTGACCAATGAGGAGTGCTTAATAGAGAGACTGTTTACAAAGTGTGGGCTGGGTTCAGGGGAACAACAAGGGATGGTGCGGGATCTCTTGGAAAGCAAGAGAGGGGAGCCATTACTAGGCTGAAGAAGCAAGGAGAGAGAGTGGTTACTGGAGTTGGAAGGGAGGAAAACTATGGAGAGTGTCACTTGAGAGGAGCTGTGGCCATCATTTTGGGTCACAGTCAACTTCTGGTCAACCAACAGGAAGGGGGCAAGAGGAAGAAATACCCAGCTTCACTCTCCTTCCACCCTCCCTTCTTAGATCCTCCCACTGGCCAATTCTAACTGGAAGCCAGTGGGCAAGGGGGCTGTTGATGTAGGTCACAGAAGTCAGCCTCCCAGAAAAGGGGGCGGGTGGAGAAGGGAGAGAGAGGATCTGGGGGGCAAACAGAAAATATTTAGTACAACTTCCTACCTAGATGTGCTAGTTTCCTCTCTGGTTCTGTTTTGTTTTTTTTTTTTTTTTTCCATTGGTAAAATGGGGAGATCACTCTACCTACTGTGTTTTGAGAATGGAATGAAATAATGTGGGTAAGAGGTTTTGAAAAGCCCCAAAGGGTTTTTGTGAATGTTGAGTATGAAGTTGGTGAGTAGCTACTATGTTTTAAGGAAGAAAATGGCATAATGACCAAGTAAATTCCTTACTTCCAAGTTGGTTCACCAGCCCTTTTTAAAAAAAAAATTATTTTATATTGGAGAATAGTCGATTAAAAATGTTGTGTTAGTTTTAGGTGTAAAGAAAAGTGATTCAGTTATACATATACAGTTATCTATTCTTTTTCAGAATCTTTTCCCTTTTATGTTATTATAAAATATTGAGCAGAGTCCCCTGTGCTATATAGTAGGTCCTTGTTGGTTATCTATTTTAAATACAGCCGTATGTACACGTCAATCTCAACCTCCCAGTCGTTCCCTCCCCCCTACCCTTTCCCCCTGGTAACCATAAGTTTGTTCTCTAAATCTGTGAGTCTGTTTCTGTTTTGTAAATAAGATCATTTGTATATTTTTTTAGATTCCACATATAAGTGATGTCATATGATATTTGTCTTTCTCTGTCTGACTTACTTCACTTAATATGATAATCTCCAGGTCCATCCAAGTTGCTGCAAATGACATTGTTTCACTTCTTTTAATGGCACTAGCCCTTCTTGAGACCCTCCCTAGTAGATAGCCCACACCTGATGCTGAACATGGGCAGAAAGATGGGGGGGTGGGCTATAAAAAGGTGATGACAGATAGAAGGCATAGCCACTTCTCTCTCAAAGGCCTGTACTATAGTTAGAAAGATATGGAAGGGTGTGTGTGTGTGTGTGTGTACTTCTTTATCTATACATGAAATGTATAGAATAGATAGGACGATATCTTTGTCTATCATGTGAATACACACACACACGCACAAAATAATGCAGTCACTTATGCAAAATGAAGCAATACAGTTAGGAATGACTAGAGCTGGATAGGGACAGTCAGAAAAGGTATTCGGAAGAATGGAGTTTGAGTTGGAAACTGGATCTTGAGGTGCCAGCCTTTGACCTGTCCAGGTTGTTGAGTTATTATTCTCCTTCCATGTTTAGAAATAGACATTTTCAAAAAGAGGATGAAATATTTGAGTTCTTTCAACTTACATCTTTTTTTCTTCTTTTTATCCTAATGCCTCAAGAAATGTTTGTTAATTGAATCAGTAAAAAAGATCTGATATTTGTGCTGTTTTATTAAGTAAGAGATGAGAATGCATAAGATAACAGTGCCTTCTTTCAGCCCTGGTCTCTATGAGAATTCTTCCAAGGGCATTTAGAAAACCACTGCACACAAAAAAGAAGCCACAGTGAGTGTGCTTAGCATATGCTTTTGATAAGTGATTTGCATAAGATTAGTGTGTGCTTAGATTGCAATCTTAGAAATTTCCAGACAGAAAATGACTGCTCTCTGGAAGTTTAGTTTATTCAGAGCCTGTGACATGCCAGACATGTTTCTCTTATTCTTCATTTCTAGGAGTCAGTAGAAAGAGATGAATAAGGGTGGTGATAGTCTTCTTGAATAGTTGGCAGGTTATTGAAAATCTTAACAACAGTGGTTAGCCCTTAAGCACTTGTCCCTTAAATGTTACTAGTCAAGGACTCAGGATGTAGCAATGAGAGGGAATGTTTATGTAACATTGTCCAAACTTCTTTGAGCAAACATCCATGGAAACCATACTGGTGTCGGATTGCTCAGAAACAATGCTATGAATGCAGAAGTCATTGGCTCTGAGTCCATGGGGCACAATCAGGAGAACGGACCCCTGGAGCCATGCCAAGCTTTCTTGGGCTTTGAGATGAGTCTGTAGCAGGTAGGAGCTCTTGAAACAGGCTGAATGTTGTGGAATAATAGCACAGCCTGCCCTTTCTATCATCTCCCTGAAGAAGAAGGAGGAGAACATCACCCACTCAGAAGCCGGAGGGCCACAGAGGATGTTTGTTTCAACCCCTGCTCTCCCCCAGGCTCAGGGCTGCAGGTGTGCAAGGCTGATTCAGGCTTCCAATGACCAAAGAACAACTTGTGCCACACCTCAACCTAAAACACAAGACTGCCAAGCCCTGGTAAAGGGCCTCAAATGACGAGATGTATATATGCCTAGGTGGGCCCTGTCTGTTGAAGTTTTTTCCATTTACTTATATTGAGGTAAAATACGTAAGAGAAAGAATTAACCATGTTAAATTGTACAGTTCAGTGGCATTTAGCACATTCACAATGTTGTGTAACCATCACCACAGTCTAGTTCTGTAACAGGAAAGAGCTAAATTGGACTCCATGTCGGATCTGTTTCTTTGACTTTAACCTTTGCTTTTCGCTGCTTTAATCATACACAAGGGCCTGACTCAGGGAACCCTACCCACCTGTGAAATTAACACATCCTTTCCCCAAGGCTAGTCATTCCAGGAGATGTTTTACAGGACTGATAACCCTTTTTACTTTACTTCCCCGCCTCTCCCTCTCTGATTCCATGAAAGAAACTGGCAACCAGACCCCGATGAGATGGTTTTTTGGAGACACTAGCCTGCCATCTTCTTGGTCTCCTGGCTTTCCTAATAAAGTCATCTTCCTTGCCTCAACACCTCGTCTCCGATTCACTGGCCTGTTGTGCTGCGAGCAGAGTGAGCTTGGACTTGGTAACTGTCCCAAGACATTTTCAACATCCTTAAAAACACCCCATGCCCATTAAGCTGTCATTCCCCATTTCCTCCTCTGCCCAGTCCCTGGTAACTGCCAATCTGGGTTTGGTCTCTATGGATTTATCTATTCTGGATGTTTCCTATAAATGGAGTCTACAATATGCGGCATTTTATGTCTGGCTTCTTTTTCACTTAGCATAGTTTTCAAGGATCATCCATGGAGTGGCATATATCAGTACGTCATTCATTTTATAGCTAAATAATATTCCATTGTATGAATATACCATATCGTGTTTATCAATTCATCAGTTGATGGAAACTTGGGTTGTTTTCACCTTTTGGCTATTGTGAATAATGCTGCTATGAAATTTGTGTACTAGGTGTTTTTTGAATACCTATTTTCAGTTTTAGGGGGCTCTATACCTAGGAGTGGAATTTCTTTCTGAGTATAATGTTAATTCTGTGTTTAGCTTATTGAGGAAACAGCAAACTATTTTCCATAGCAACAGCACCATATTATATTCCCACCAGCAATGTAGGAGGGTTCCAGTTTCTCCACATCTTCACCAACACTTATTTCCTATTAAAAAATATTTAGCCATCTTAGTGTGTGGTTTTAATTTGTATTTCTGTGGTGACTAAAAACACTGGGCATCTTTTCATTCCCAGTTTCATTTTAACTCAACAGAAATATTCTAAAGCTATACATTTCTGCTCTTGAGTGGATCTGTAGAAAAATTTAGATGGTAAATTCTCACATGCAGATTTGCTTAGCTCTCTTTGAGGCACATGGAGTAGGCTACTATTTGCAAATAGATCCTAATAAAAACTCCTGGATATGGATGGTGTGGATATGGAAATAGATGAAGAACTTTTTCAGAAGCAATATTTATTAAAGCTATGCTATCAGTGGAACATTAACTTTTTTTTTTTTTTTGCTCTGAAGTTTTATTTTAATATCTGCTCTAGGAAAACAAGTGAGATAAACAGCTAATCTCCTACTTCATGGGCTTGAGTATCTCTTAAAACAGAGCAACTAAAACTCATGAGTTTCAATCTTGCCTTTGTTGCAGAGTGACCTCTGACATTTGACGGTACTTCTGACTTGTATTCTGTATTAAGACAATGTTCTGTGCTTCATTTCCTATTGGCTTTAGTGTGGGGGATAATGATGAGCTCCTACAAGTGTTGGCAAGTTCCTTGGGAAACTCCAAGAAGAAACCCACAAGTGAGCTCATTGTAAGTTGTAAGGATCTTCCCATGTAAGCCATCCATTTTGATACACCTGGCTTGGACTGGACTCCTTCATTAGGGCCATTCCTTCTTTTTATGCCAACTTCATGTGGCAAATTGACGGGGCAACATGAGTCCAATTAGAGAAAGAGAAAATTGAGCATCGCCGGAATAGTCTCATATCACAGCTAGGTTTGTTAGCTACAAAAATAGATCTACATTAAAACAGAGAAATGTGCAAAATGATATGAAAATAGAAGCCATATTGTGCGCTAGCTCTTTTGATAAGTAGGTTAACTCATTAGAATTCTTGAGCTTAGAAGAGATAAAAAACTAAATAATATAGCACCAAGCTCCTCAATTGATTAGGTATTGGCCCAGGTATTAGGGTCACGTCTGAAATTAGGCCCTGATTAGGTTTTTCTTGCTTATAATTTTTTCTTACTGCTAGAGCTAAACTTCCCATCCCTAATATTTAACTTTCCCTCCAAAAATTGGGAACATTCTGAAATGTTTTTAATTGAGAGCTAAGACTGAATCTTTATACAAAAAAAATTTCAAGCCCACTCTCAAGAATAATGATGCTCTTCTCATTCTGTCAGCCATACTCAACTTTCCATGAGTTAATCAGCTGGTCAGTAGGTCTTTCCAGTAGTTAATCAGCTGGGGGCCCCTAGTAGGTGGAACATGCCTACCTGAATGGAAATTGTAAGAATAATCATTTTTCCTGGAGGCCAGATATCTCAAAATTATTATTTTAGGAGAGAAGACAAATTAGGAGAGTTGATGGTGTCCAGGTCATGGGAAGTTTCCTAAATCTGTTGTAATTCCTCTGCCATCATCTATCTCCTGTTAGCAACATATAAGGTCATTTTGCCAGAGAAATAAATCAGGTCAATAGTCATTGGATGAATCTGCTTTAGATGCTTAGATGATGTTTTTCTATGGATTAGTTGCAAGGTCTTTCCAGATATGACCATTATCATTATCTTTAGCAGAACTAGAGATTTCTTTATTTGCACTTCTCTGTAGTTTCCTGCCTCTGTGTTTTCATAGATGGATCTTACCATTCCTCTGTGAGTCCTCAAATGCAATCTGCAATTGCACTGATTTTGAGTTAACTGGTCTTGAGTATTCTGAGATTGGGACTTTTTTTTTTAATTTTTATTTTATATTGGAGCATAGTTGATTAACAGTGTTGTGTTAGTTTCAGATGTACAGCAAAGTGATTCAGTTATACATACACATGTATCTATTGTTTTCCAAATTATTTTCCCATTTAGGTTATTACAGAATATTGAGCAGAGTTCCCTGTGCTGTACATTAGGTCCTTGTTGGTTATCTATTTTAAATATAGTACAGTGTACATGTCAATCAAGACTGGGACATATTAAGAATATACAGTGAGATCTCATTCCTCCTTCTTATTTGGATACGATTTGTACAACAGAAATGTCCTCTTCTTCCTAGTAGGATAGCAGATAAATACAGGATACCCTGTTTTGTTTTATAGTTTACCTAAATCTGTTTTAGAGTTTACCTAAAACTGTACTTACTGGGCACTTAGCTAGACTACACTTCGCAGTGTTCCTTGCACTTGGGGGTGCATGGGACTGAGTTATACCAGTGGAATGTCTGTAGAAGTGATGTGCCATTTCTAGGACTGGCCCGTAAAAACCTCCCATGAAAACAAAGAATCAAACAAAACCCCTCCCATGTGTGCTCCTTCATATTTTTTCCTTTTTGTAATTGTCTAGAATAGAGAAAACTTCTAGGGTGACTTTGGAAACCACATGTTGAATAGTAGCAGACCTACTATTAAGCTGACTGCAGAGAGGAAGACCACTGCTTTTTCACACTATGTGAGCAAAAAATAAATTTTATTGTATTTGGACTATTATGCATTTTGGAATCTACTATATTATATGAATAGTTAACTTAACCAATAAATATATTCAGGGGATTAAATAATTTTATTGGTAACTAAATTGCTAGAGAAAGAGAGAACTTAGTATGGAATAGCTAACTTAATAAGATGGGAATTATTTATAACTTTCAAAAACAATGCTGTGAAAGTGTGCAGGTAGGCTCTTGCTATGTAATCATTGACTCTAAAACTTAGTGGCTTAAGAAAACAACAGTCATTATTTCTCAGGTCCCTTGAGTCAGGAATTTGGGAGGGGCTTGGCTGATCAGGACATTATTTATACTGAAGTTCAATTCAATTGGTATTTAATGTGGAAACTCATCTTGTGGAAGCCATGATTTGTGCCGTGGAGGGAAGTCAGAAAAGTAGATGGCATGATTCTGACCATCAAGAAGCTTACAATAGGAAGAGAGGGAATACAGGGATATGTGTATAAAAACAGATGATTGAACTTGGTGTACCCCCCAAAAAATAATAAATAAATTAATTTAAAAAAAAAAAAGAAGCTTACAGTACTATCAGACTTGCCCACATGGATACATACAAAATAATATAGAACACCTAGTTAAGATGTGAAAATCATTCATTCAGCAAATACTTAAGTATTTACTATGCACAGGCACTCTACTAAGAACTAGGTGTGTAACTGTGAACACGATAGACCAAAAAATCCCTTTCTTTATGGAGCTTACTTTCAGCTGTGTTTGTGTGTGTATAACAGATAACAAACAACTTAGAGTTAATTACATAGGATATTAGAAGATACATGCGATGGAGAAAAATAAAAGAGAAAAGGAGAATAGAAATTATGTGTGAGGGAGTACAGTTTTGTTTGTTTGTTTGTTTCAGATCTTTATTGGAGTATAATTGCTTTACAGTGTTGTGTCAGTTTCCAGTGTAGGACAAAGTGAATCAGCTGTATTTATACATATATCCCCATATCCCCTCCCTTTTGAGCCTGCTCCCACCCTCTGTATCCCACCCTTCTAGGTCATCACCAGCCCTTGAGTTGATCTCCCTGTGTTATGAAGCTGCTTTCCACTAGCTGTCTATTTTACATTTGGTGGTGTATATACGTCAATGCTACTCTCTCACTTTGTTCCAGCTTCCCCTTCCTCCACTCCCCGTGTCCTCGAGTCCATTCTCTACATCTGTGTCTTTATTCTTCCCTTGCCACTGGGTTCATCAGCACCATTTTTTAAGATTCCATATATATGCATTAGCATATGGTATTTGTTTTTCTCTTTCTGACTTACTTCACTCTGTATGACAGACTCTAGGTCCATCCACCTCACTACAAATAACTCCATTTCATTCCTTTTTTATGGCTGAGTAATATTCCATTGTATATATGTGCCACATCTTCTTTATCCACTCATCTATTGATGGACATTTAGGTTGCTCCCGTGTCCTGGCTGTTGTAAATAGTGCTGCAGTGAACACTGGGTTGCACGTATCTTCTTGCATTATGGTTTTCTCAGGGTGTATGACCAGCAGTGGGATTGCTGGGTCATATGGGAGTAAAATCTTAACTGCAATGGTCAGGTAAAGTAACATTCAAGCACAGACTTAGAAAGAAGTGAGAGGATGAGCCTCGTGACTATTTGAATTAAGAGTTTTTCAAGCAGAGGGAAGAGCAAGGGGAAAAGTCCCCACGAAGGAATGTGTTGGGTGTTTTCAAGGAGCAACAAGGAAGTTTGTGGCTGTAGCAAAGTGAGTGAAGGGGAGAGTCGGAGATAAAGGTGGAGGGGAAGCATGATGGAGGTGGGGGATCAGTAATGAAGGGCCTTGTAGGTCTTTTAGTCTGAATAAGATGGGAAACCAGTGGAGAGCTTTTTGAGTAAAGGGGTGACATGATGGGATTTATGTTTAAAAGGATCACTTTGGCTGCTGCATTGGGAATAGTTAATAGGAGGGTCAGGATAGAAGTAGGGAGGCCAGATAGGAAGCTGTTGTAATAATCCAGGTACTAGATGGTGCTGGCTTAGACCGGGTATAACAGCAAAGATAGTGAGAAGTAGTCAGGTTCTAAATCTATTTTGAAGGTAGAGCCAATAGGAGTTCTTGATGGACTGAATATATGGTGTGAGAGAAAGAAGTCAAGAGTGACCATGTTTTTTTGGCTTACCCAACCGGAAGAAGGGAGTTTCCACTAAATGAAATAGATAAGAAAAAAATAATTATATGCTGATGGAGTGATCCTATAGAGAAATTAATGATGTAGTAGAGAAGAGAGAATTGTAATTGAATAAAGAAGAGAACAGAATCTAGTGTGTATGTGGAGATGCTGCCTTAGGAATTTCAATAGTTCATCTGTAAAAAAAAAAAACTAGGGAAGGCAGAATATATGGCCTAGAAATAGGTTATAATTCGTCATTTGAGAATGAGGGTGGGGCAGAGACATGGAGGTGTGAGGAGAAAGATGAAAATATGAAATTGTTATCTAGGAGAGTGAGAGAGTGAATCGACTAGAAAGGCAATAGTATTGCCAGGTTTATTTGAGGTTCAGCGATATTAACTTAAAGTGTTTCCTTATCAACATGATGGTGTATGTTTGTTTGTTTGTTTGTTTGTTTGTTTGTTTTTTCCTAGCCATGTTCAGCTTCTCGGGTGTAGTCACAGAGTAGGAGAAGAGTTAGATTTTCCCAGGGCTGGGTTTTGCTACGTGTGATAAAATGAGACAGAAGCAAGAGGGTGGAGGGTATAAGTAAGACAGTGTTTATAATGACAAATCATAGCATTTAAATAGGATGAGGGAAGTGAGGACATGATGGGGGTGAGGAACAGTGAACAGATGGTAGAATTAATTGATTGTAAGTCCTAGTGGAGTTGATGGATTATTGCAGGTGGACACTATAGAAAGTGACTTGGAAAGAGAAGTAGGTGGAGGTCTGACTGCAGGATGTTTGAATCTGAGATTATGGGTGATTTTAGATCTTGGTAATGACAAGGGCTAGGGATTGGCCCAGGGGAGATGGACTGAGTAGGGGTAGAGGACAAAATCACTGGAGGGGAGAGGATGGAAGAATGAAGAGAACAGTGTTGAAAGTACCATCAACATGGAACTGAAATTACTAAGAATTAAGACAAAGTTGTTGTTAGAGAGAGTGGCAGTGGCCTTTGAAACATGAGGGAGAATGACCAAGAAGTTGGTAAACATCTACAACAAGTTGGAGGGTGGTGGTGATAATAGACTGAGATACAGATTCAAAGCTGGAAACTATTAGGGAAAGGGAAAGAGAATGGTTTAGAAACAGTAACGAGGAGCACAGAGTATGCCTCCCTTACTTTTAGTCCTCTAGCTGCCCCTAGAGACTACTCCAGTAGTCTGCAGACAGGGTCCTCAGGGGAGAGCCAAGCTTCTGTTAGTAACCTTGGAGAAAAGTTGAAGATAGAAGAGAATTTACTGCTAATAGACCATGGGGTGCAGAGGGCATAGTGGAGGGATTTCAGGGGGAGATGGAGACAGGAGAGAGGAACAGACTTATGAAAATAACGTAGCACCATATATAACGTAGAGATTATTAACGATAGTATGAGGAAGTTCTTTCTCTCATCTGCTTCTGACTGTTTCCATGAACTAGGGCTCTGCCTGCAGCAGGTAGTGTGTGTCCTAGTTCTCTCCTGTCTAAGATGGATCTAGCTTTTGGAACAGAGAGGAGAAGCAGGTAATAAAAGAGCCCTCAGCCAACAAGGCAAGATTAGACATAACTGTCCATCAGCTCTCTGATTGCCCTAAAAGAGACTCCTCTGATTTTCTTGTTCTGTTTGGAACACGATATCGGGGTAGGACAGGAAAATCTTTGAAGAGCCCATCCTGGTTGCTTGAAAGACTTGGCAATGGGAAACTTTTCCATTCCATTGCCGTGTCTAGACCCTTTGGATTGTGAAAGAAATTGTGTCTGGATGGAGGGCCAACACTGCAGCCAGATCCTTCTCTAACTAGCCACTTTGAAAATTGATTTTAAAAAGAAAAAGAAGAGAAAAAGAAAAAAATATATTAGTATAGATGATAAATGGCTCATCTGAAATATATGCACATTCATTCACAGAAAACAGAATTGTTTTCTTGCTGCTGCCATGGGCTTCTTGGCAGAGCTGTCATTTTGCGATGTCAGTGGCCTGAAGGGACTCTCTCAGTGTGAGTGTGTGTGTGTGACAATTCCTGTCTTGCAGCAGGATATAAGCAGAGCATGCACTAACGGAATCAGAGGCCTTGTACCCTGAGTTTGGGATTCAGTCTTCCCAGTTGAATTTTTATTTTTCAGAACGTATTTCTTGAGCAATAAGGTGTTTTCTGGAAATTTTCACCAATAAAAAGAAATAAATTGCATAAGAGGGAGATGGGATCGAAGCTGCCTATTACCTTTTATGTGATTTTTTTTTCTTTCTATTCTCTCAGCACATTTCAGCCAGCATTTATACTCCTAAATTGTATGTGAGAATGGAAGAAAAACAGAAAAACATTTCCTCTATCTACTCTAAAAGGAGAAGATTTTGAAGGCCATATAGGGAAGCACAGAGAAGATTTTATCAGAGAGACTGGCACGTGGAATAGTGATGTGGTGGTAAAATCAAGGGTCTACTGTTTTGGTGTTCTTTTCCAGGTTCAGCTCTGAGACCTCGGGGTACTGACTTCTCACGAGTTGCTCTTTAGCAGACTTGATAACAGGACTAATTCTGAGATCTGCAAATGTTTTTTGAGGACAAATGAGGATGCTAGCTGGGAGGAGGGTTAGCAGGCTGAGGGAAACAGGGTAGAGTGGGAGTCTGCTTGAATGGTCACCAAGGAAAGAAAAAAAGAGGCCTCCATAGGGAATGGGAATTTTTGGAGATCCTTGGTTCCAGAGATACTGGGTTCCTTTGCCTAATTTTGACAGAGCATCTAAAAATTATACATATGTCATTGGTTACCTTGATCCTATTAATACTTTAAGCCCTTTTCAGCTATACATGGAGAACAATAAAAGTTGTAAAGGAATTAAGCTTAATTATAATTGCTCCATCAAAGTCAATCTTGGCTCATTTTTGCCACTTTCTAACTCACTGTTTCCTGGATGTTCTTACCTGTTTGTGAAAACTCATCTTGCTTTCCATTACTTTGTCATGCTTGATTCCTAGTGAATTGTTACTTTCACTGACACTTTCTGTTTGGTTATTTCTGGGCTCTTGCTAAGAGTAAACTCTTCCACAGTTCTTAGTTACCGGATGAAAGAATCCTAAAATTGATGAGATCCATGAATCATTAGATTCTTGAAGATATTTTCTCACATAGATCTTTATCACACAAATCATTTAAAAATTAGTTAATAAAAACCTTTTGGTTATTAATAAAACGTTATAATCCTGTGTAGGTTTGGATAATTATAAATAAAATGTCTAATAGTCATTTGGTACGGCACAGTTTCTGGAATATTTTTAGCATTCATAATTTATTTGATTTCACCGCAGTTCTATGAATTAAGAGGAACGGACATTAATACACCCATTTTACAAATGAAATTAAGGGCTAAGCGGGTGAATCACACAGCCAGTAGGAACTTGAATCCCAGTCTGCTGACTTAAGGTCATGGCAATTGAAATAATTTATGTAAAGATAAAACCTGCTCTTGTTCACAAACAATACTTTACTATACATTTTTTAAAGTGTATTTTTGAATTTCTAATACAATTTTTGAATGTTACACTCCATTTACCGTTGTTACAAAATATTAACTGTATTCCTTGTGTTGTACAGTACATCCTCGCAGCCTGTCTTACACCCAGTGGTTTATGCCTCCCGCTCTCCACCCCTTATATTGTTCCTGCCCCCTCCCCACTGGTCACCACTAGTTTGTTCTCTAGATCTGTGAGTCTGCTTCTTTTTTGCTGTATTCACTAGTTTGTTGCCTTTTTTAGATTCCACAGATAAGTTTGCCGTGCATTTTTTCATTCTCAATGTTAGGTTGGCAAACGCAGGTACTATATTTACCCGGGTTCAAGGTTTTTCACATGGGGATCCAAGTATGGCCCCTTGAAACACATCTGAGAGCATCTCTGGTAGTTCTCAGCTGTGTGGCATTGGCCAAGCCACCTAATTTCTCCAATTTCTCTGTTTTCTTAATGAAAGAGGGAATGGTGTGGCTGTTAGTTATTACTTCAGAGGTAGCTGTGTTGATCTAATGAAATAACTGACGTACAAATGGTTTGAGGCTATAAAACAGTATGCAAAAGCTGTCACCACCATCTTTGGCAAAAGGTCCAGGAGGGAGGGAATTGGGGTTCAGTTGGGTGTCAAGTGTATGATCTCAGATGAACTTTTCTGAGAGTAACACATTTCCTGTAAAATAAAAGAGAGGAGACTTGGTGAAACAGGCAAAGCTGTCTTAGGACACTCTCATGTGGTATGTTTGTGAGGCCCTCTCCATTCTGGTCCCCTTGGCGCACTCCCAGACCCCCCCTTCTGAGTTGGCACTGCTATAATGTAATCTTTTCTAAGAGATAGTTGATAATGGCTTAAGGTATTTTTTCCTCTTTTCCAAGTGATGTTTTCCCACTAACATAATGCTCAGAGATCCCATAAGAATGATTTTACATTGGCAGAATTTGGAGTCATTAGAAGTTTCTTGGGGAGGGGGCAGGTATTTTTTATTTTGGATTGTGGCTGTTGTTTCGGTTTTCCCCAGACTGAGACTATCATACTTTGTGTTACCATTTCATATATTACCATCGCATAAATGCCAGAGGTTATTTAGTTTTATTGCAGTATAATTTGCATAAAACCAAATGCACCATTTTAAGCATACAGTTCGAGTATTGACAAACATATACAACCACATAACTACTGCCACAAACATAGTTTCCATATGCCCCCTTGCAGTCAGTCCCCCGTCCCCACCCTCAGCTCCAGACTGCCTTCTGTCAACATAGATTGTATAGGATGTCATATAAATGTATTCATATAAGATGTAATACCTTATGTCTGGCTTGTTGATGCCTATGCTTTAAGTAAACAAAATGCAGTGTGTGTAACTACTTTCCTACAATTGTGAAGAGTCTGCAGCTTTGTGTACTGAATGAATTCTTCGCTAATGATAGTCACTGTGATCACGGTGGCCTGGGCTTGTGACATTTTTGCTCTTTAAATCAGACAGAAATGTTTCCCATTTAAAAATCTTATAGTTAGCCAGTTATCTGCTGCCGTTGAGTGGCAAAGTTTTGGGGGTAGGGGAGCTTGCGGACTCTCCTGCTTCTATTTGCGAAGGTCTTTTAAACTAACATTATGCAACACTTGTTTTTGATAAGCTGGTGTGTATGTAAACCAATTAGGGTTTAATCGAATGGCATATATTCAACTTTTTAGATTGTAAGAGCAATCCATGCTCGTTGTGGAAAATTTGAGAAGTAAAAGGAAAAGGACAGTAATGTTCCCCCATACGTTCTCGTAGGGAATAACATTAAATTTCTGGATAAGTTTCTTTGCAGTTTTTTTTCCTGGACATGGCCTTTCATATAGATACGATGATACTCTATATACAATTTTGTGCCCTGCTCTTTACATTTAGTATTTCATTCATTGCATTTCTTTGTGTTATTAAGAAGTCTTCATAAATGTTTTAAATGGCCATTTATAGCTTACCAAATACATATTATTTTATTATAATTATATGTAGAGAGAGATTTATAATTATATAATTCAACAAATGAGAATTAAAAAGCACTAGAGAGACCTTCATGTTTAAAAGTAATCCTATGTGATTCCTATTCTAACTTTAGTATACATGGATTATATTTACAGGAGAACACAGTTATACCTACTTGATAGAAGGAAACACAAACAGGCTGCTAAATCAGACTTAAGTGATATAGAGAGTTCTTAACCCTTCTCTCTTAATACTTTACACTTGCCTATTGGTATTTCTGCTCTGCATGTGTGTAGATTTAGCCATGCTTCTGTGAGACGACTGGTGAGTTTCCATCTGTCAGATCCCAAATTGACAGAAGTTATAGAGGTAGGAGACTGGAGTGGTGCTTCCAGAGTTATTTTGCTTCTTGATGACAGCTGATGAAAAATATGGACAATAAAACTGGGAGTTTTTGCCCTCTCACCACCCACCGCCCCCAGGCTAACGGAGAGAAGCCCGGAGAGACATAAATGTCAGCTACAATGGCACAGTATTGAAAATCTATGTATCTATATTGGATGTTCACAGGGTTTAACAGAAGCCAAAAGATGCCCACAGACAATGTGATTTGCAGTAAGATCTAAAATCTAACCACCAGATAACCTTTAGAGAAAGAACCGAAGGATGTGAATAGGTCCTAAATAGTATACAGAGTAAGAATATTGTTTATGCAGTGATGCTCACAGTGGACAACATGACAAGTGCCTAAGTTTTGTCTGATTTTTTTAAGATTTTTTGGTGTGGACCATTTTTGTTTGTTTTTAAATTTTATTTATTTGTTATTTTTTTGGGGGTACACCAAGTTCAATCATCTGTATTTATACACGTATTCCCTCCCTCCCTTGACTCCCCCCCCCCCCCCGCCGTCCCAGTCCTCTAAGGCATCTTCCATCCTCGAGTTGAACTCCCTTTGTTATACAGCAACTTCCCACTGGCTATCTATTTTACAGTTGATATTATATATATGTCTGTGCTACTCTCTCACTTCATCTCAGCTTCCCCTTCACCCCCCACCCCCCCAAACCTCGAGTTCTCCATTCCATTCTCTGCATCTGCATCCTTGCTCTTGTCTTGTCACTGAGTTCATCAGTACCATTTTTAGATTCCGTATATGTGAGTTAGCATACATTATTTGTCTTTTTCTTACTTACTTCACTCTGTATGACAGACTCCAGGTCTATCCACCTCATTACATATAGCTCCATCTCATCCCTTTTTATAGCTGAGTAATATTCCATTGTATATATATGCCACATCTTCTGTATCCATTCATTTGTTGATGGGCATTTAGGTTGCTTCCATGTCCTGGCTATTGTAAATAGTGCTGCAATAAACATTATGCTACATGTTTCTTTTGGGATTATGGTTTTCTTTGGGTATGTGCCCAGTAGTGGGATTACTGGATCATATGGTAGTTCTATTTGTAGTTTTTGAAGGAACCTCCAAATTGTTTTCCATAGTGGCTGTACCAACTTACATTCCCACCAACAGTGCAGGAGAGTTGCCTTTTCTCCACACCGACCATTTTTTAAAAAGTGAATTTGCTACAATATTGCTTCTGTTTTATGTTTTGTTTTTCTGGCCCCAAGGCATGTGGGATCTTAGCTCCCCAGCCAGGGATCAAATCCACAGTCCCTGCATTGGAAGGCAAAGTCTTAACCGCTGGACTGCCAGGGAAGTCCCATTGCTTAAGTTTTTATTTAGTTCTGCTTCATAAATATTTATTGATCACCAAGCTAGGCACTGTGAGAAATATATGGAATATGACTTTGCAAGTAATGTGACTTATTTTAAAAAAATGAATTCCTGAACTCATATATTCAAGTATGTGCTGCTGTTTGAGAGGTTAAACGTTTTTCTAGGGATGTTTTTACCACTTCAAAATTTTCTAACTCCTCCCTTAGAGCTTGCCTTCAAGCCTGTAGCATATTTTAAAAATATATGTATATAATATGTGTATACATGTGTATAAAGATATGTATTTAATTCTTAAAATTAGCCAAAAGTTATTTGGTACTAAGTCCTATGAATGAAGTAGGAGATCAATGTGGATAATATTCTGTTCATCTAAAATGATGTGTGACTGTGGAAAACTGAGTTTGATCTTTGGGATAAGTTTCATCAATTTCAAAGGAGGATTTCCACTGATATTGCGTGAAATGTGCTATTATTGCAGTAAGTTTGTTGCTTCTCAAAATGACCCTGAAGGAAAATATTCACTTAAATATAAGAACTCTGAAGTGTTTATGAAAAGTTCTAATTTCTTAGCTAGAGAGGCATGCCTAAAAAAAGGCTGTTAACCTTTGGAATCTTCTCCCTTGCTAGGAAGATGGCGTGGAAACAAGTGTAATAGTTAGAGAGCAGGAGCTGGCATTAATTACTTGGTGCTGAAACAGGGCTGAGATGATCTTGTGATGCAGTCAGGAAGCTGGGGTGCCTGACTGGGCTCCACTTTTCAGCTTTGCACTCTCAAAGGTGTAGGTTGCCTTCCTGTCAAAATTAACCCCCTGCTTTTTGCTATCAGGTTTTCCCTTGCTAGTTGTTTTATCCATATTAATTTATGAGCAAATGGTGTCGAGTGTTTCTGGGTGTGTTTAATTTCTCTTGGTTCCGTGTTACTGTAGGACTGATTCTGGAAATGGGAATTAAAGAAGGAAAGCAATTAGCAAGAGTATTTCAGGATGGTTTCTTGAAGTAGGTGGGTGGGGCTGACTTACTAAGTTCTAAAGAATAGAGATGACATGCATTGCTTCGGTGCACATGAAATTCAAATTTATATAAGGATGATATAGTCTCTGTCTAATGCATGGTAGCATTGTCTCCTACAGTGGAGTGCAAGATACTCAAGGCAAGGACGAGTGCTTCTGAATCTTTTATATTCCTCATAGCACATAGCAGAGTGCAGAACACACTCATTAAGGCTCACCTCAAGAGTCACCTCTTCTCTGACACTTCCATGACCCTCTCCAGACAAAACTGTTACTCTCAGGTTTCCATCTCATGTTCCTTTAAACAAACCCTGTGTCTTAGCTTGGGCTGCCATAACAAAATACCATAGACTGGTGGCTAAAACAACAGAAATTTATTTTCTCAGAATTCTGGAGGTTGGAAGTCCAAGATTAAGGTGCTGACTGATTCAGTTCCTGGTGAGGATCCTCTTCCTGCCTTGTAGATGGCTATCTTCTCACTGTGTCCTCACATGGAGGAGAGAGAAAGAGAGCAAGCTCTCTAGTGTCCTCTCTTAGAAGGATGCTAATCCTATTGGATCAAGGCTCCACTCGTATGACCTTATTTAATCTTAATTACTTTTTTACTCTACATACAGCTACACTGGGGGTTAGGGTTTCAACATACAGATTTTGAGCAGACAATTCAGTCCATTGCACCCTTAGAACACTTATTACATTGTGTTGTAATAATTCATGTCTGTCTTCAGTAGACTGTGGTCTTCTTAGGTGCCAAGCACTGTGCTAGGCATTGGGAAGTGCAAAGATGGATCTCGTCCTCAAGGAGCTTGTCATTAATTGTATTAGCTTTCCATGGCTGCTGTAACAAATTACTACAAACTTAGTGGCTCAAAACAACACAAATTTATTATCTTACAGTTCTACAAGTTTAAAGTCCAACACTGGTCTCACTGGGCTAAAACCAAGGTGTTGGCAGGGCTCTGGTCCTTTTGGAGGCTCTACGGGATAAAGACAGTGTGTTACCTTGCCTTTTTCAGCTTTTTCAGGCTGCCTGCATTCTTTGGCTTGTGGTCCCCCTTTTCTCCATCTTCAAAGCCAGTGAAGTTGCACCTCTGTAACCACTCTTCTGTAGTCATGTCTTCCTCTGACATAGCTGGGAAAGGCTCTCTTCTTAAACTGGGCCCATCCAGATAATCCAGCATAATCTCCCCCATCCAAAGCTATTTAATTTAATCACATCTGTAAAGTCCCATTTGCCATGTTAGGTAAGATGTTCACAGGTTTCTAGGGATTAGAATGTGGACATATTTTGAGGGGACATCATTCTGCCTAACATGTTAGTAGAAGAGAAAGAGGTGAATTAGAGACTCAATACAATGTGTCAAGTGCAGTGTGAAGATCTATTCAAGGTACATATACATGGGAAGCATAGAAGGTGGTTGTTCAACCAATGACAGTAAAAATGAGACACTGAGACTAAAAGTGAAGAGGAGGAGACAGGTTCCAGGGATGTAGAAAAGGCATGATTTGGGACCCAACTTGAGGTAGGATATGAGGGAGAAAGAGAGAAAGGGAGTTAGAATGACTCCCAGATTCTGGACTGGGACTGGGTGAGACTCTTACTGAGATAGGGACCACACTGGAGAATGTATTTCTTGGGATTATTTGATTGCAAGTAAAAAAAAAAATGGAATCAGGTTAGACAAAGAGGAGAATTTATTGTAAGTTTATGAGGGGAGGCTGTTTCATGGAACTCATGGCAAGATTGTAGCTGAGCCTCAGAAAATAACTAGAATGAGGACACAAGTACATTAGGACTTCTCTCTGCTCCTCTCTTTGTCTTTTTAAAAAAATTTTTCTCTCTCTGAAGACCAGTAGCTTTTGCGGCTCCCTTCTGTAGATGAAAACATTACTAACCATAGTTCCATAACTCTCTCTCTTTCTCTCTCTCTCTCTCTGAATTCCACAGTACTTGGAAAGGGCTCTGATACAGCTTGAATCAGTGTCCCCCTGGTGCATGAGGCTATGGCCACAACAGAGTTTGTTGCTCTAATGCCATTTTATTGTCATGACCACTCTGACTTCAACCATATGGTAGATGGAGGAGTGATTCTTAGAAAAAGCAGACATTGCTGTCTGTTGGGCGGACATTCCAATAGGGATCCACTTACCTTGGAGAAGATGATGTGCTCTGTTTTGTCTTTCTCTTCCACTTTTTTTTTTTAAAGTTGAAGTATAATTTACAGTGAAATGCATAGATCTTAAATGTTTAGTTTGATGAGTTTAGGTAAATGTATGCTCACAGTGAAATCAAGGTATAGAACATTTCCATCACCTCCACAAAAGTCTCTCATGCCTCTTGCAATCAATCGCCACCCCTCAAAGGCAACTGCTGCTCTGACTGCTGTCACTATAGAATAGTTTTGCCTGTTCTAGAGCTTCATATAAGTGGAATCATACAATATGCACTTTGGCTTCCTTCATTCGACATAATGCATCTGAGATTCAACGAAGTTGTTGCTGTATCGGAAGCCCACTCCTCTTTGTTGTTGAGAATCTACCACTGTAGGCATATATCCTACTTGTTTATTCATTCACCTTTTGATGGACATTTGGGTTCTTTTTTGGTTATAATGGACATTTTTATACAAGTATTTTTAAGGCTAGAGGGAAATGTATAGCATTAAATGTTGAGACTAGAGAAGATGAGCTCCGATTTGAATAAATTAAGTCGGAAGTACTTGTGGGACATTCAGCAGTGAGGTCTAGGACCAACAGGCATACAGTCTAAAGCCCAGAAGAGAGAGGTGCGCTGTTTAGATTCTGTAGTCCCTAGTCATTATGTGTAGTTAAAGCCATGAGGAAGTCCTCAGGTAGACCAAAAGGTCCATGAATTAAATCCTGAGGTGTATCAGTATTTGAAAAGATGATCCCTCTAAGGAGGCGAAGAGAAGTATGATCATTTATGCTTTGTGTTTCCATCACAAGGCATAGGACCCAATGCACAGTCACTTCTCAGTTTGCTAAATTTAAGCGAATAAGTGCAGATACATAGTTATTGATAGAGCCTATAGAAGGAGATAGATTAGGCGAAGAAATGGCGTGAGGAGTCGCAAAGAACGGAATGAGCGTGGTAGACTGAAGAAGGAGAGTGGTGCGGACGGACCCCACCTTTGCTTAGGCGGGGCCGGGAGGACCGAGCCTTTAAAGTTGAATGATTAAGTAGGGTCAGACTACGCAAGGCCTGAGATGGCCGTCAGGGTGAAGAGTTTAGACTCCAAAAGGCCGGCCACCCCGAGAAGAGCCAGGGTTCTGGAGTGGGGCATGAGAACAAGAGACTCCCTTTTGGGAGGTGCACTCTGGAGGCGGTGCACTGGAGGTGGCAGCTGAGCTGTCACCGGTGGTAGTGCTTGCCACTGGACTTTGGCTTTGAAGCAACTGAAAGGAACGGTGCCGCCGGCTGCTGCTGATTTCACGCCATTCCCTGAGCAAATGCTGTAGCTCTGCCTCCGAGCCTTGGCACCAGACGACAGAGGCGGTGGCATCTGGCCGCAGCTGGGAGGCAGTGCGTGCGCGCCGGGCGGGGACGTCTGGCTGGGAAGCGGCGCTGGCAGAGCAGCCGCCCAGCGCAGCGCAGGCGGGGCGGTCGCGAAGCCAGGCCACGCCCCCGCGCTCCTGCGCAGGCGCGCTGCGGGGCCGTTGCTGTCAGGAGCGCACCAGAGGCCGGACGGTGGCGGGATCCCACGTCTGGACTGGACCCTGCTGACTGAGCCGAGCGCGGCAGGGGCGGTGAGGGCGGCGCGGCCCCGGCTCCCCGCCCGGTCGTAGAGACGCGCAGGGACCAGCGGGCAGCCGGCGGCGCAGGCACGATGGGGAACCGGGAGATGGAGGAGCTGATCCCTCTGGTGAACCGTCTGCAGGACGCCTTTTCCGCGCTGGGACAGAGCTGCCTGCTGGAGCTGCCGCAGATCGCAGTGGTGGGCGGCCAGAGCGCCGGCAAGAGCTCGGTGCTCGAGAACTTCGTGGGCAGGTGAGCGCGTGGAGGGGGCCGGGGGGCCGGGGGCGACCCCGCTCCGGGCCACTGGAACGTGCACGGCGGGAGCCCGGGGCTGGGCCGGGGGTTGCGGCGGGACGCGGGGAAGAGCTGGAGGTGTCCGTGAGACGGGCGGGGTGGTTCCGGCTCCGGGCATCCTCTGTCCCTCCCCGCCTGGTGGCCCCCCTGTCCGCCTTTCATCCTGCGATACAAAGCCATTTCCTCCCGGTCCTCCGGTCGGGGAGTCGGGGGAGGGGGGCCGCCCTGGGATCGACTTCCCCCGCCCGGCGCGCGCCCCCGGGCAGCCCGGGAGCTTCCCAGTCCCCTTCTTGGTCTTCCCGGCTCAACATCCGCCCCCTTCTCCTGTCAGCCTCCCCGGGGCTCTCGGCGAGGCTGTGGGGTTTATCTCCCCGTCCCCTCCCCCTTTGGAGATGCTTTCCTTCTCGCCCCGATTCTCGGCTCCTGTCAGCTGTCTACTGTTCGAGACAGTCGTCGCCTGCCCCTAGCAGGGGAGGCGGGGTGCGAGGAGAAAGAAATCGTTTGTTGTGGTGAGGCTTTAACCCGCGACGCTTCCCCGCCATCCTCCTCTCTAGGAGTCGAAGAATAAAAGGTGGTGTGTTTGCGTGTGCACCTATTCACAGCTCCAGGCATATGGCAGGGAAACCGAGGCACAGACCCTGAGGGGGGGTGGACGTGGACTTGTGTTGTCCAGGTGCCATGTCATTCCTGCATCATCTCGGAATGGACCAGCGTCTTTCTCGCACTCTCTCTGCGCCCCCTCCCCCAGCATCCTCTTCGGTTCCCTAAGATTTTATTTGTCCTGCCAGCCTTCAAGTTGACATGCTGAATCTAAATTATAGTTACGGGTGTCGTAGTAGTTACTCTTAATTAAGGAAAAGCTAAAGAATTAATTTTTAAGTTGGGAATCAGCATTTTTTTCTACTGAGCAATTCATGAGAGATTAAGTTACCTTGACGGCCTTGCCTGAGGAGCGCAGACATTTGCTAAGAAAAGCCTATTTGAAAGCATTATGAAAGCTGAAATCAGTTTCCTAGTAGTAAACCAGGTAGAAATGTACAACAGCGGAGACAGTGGGCCAGAGAGGGTACAATACAGAGATTATACTTTACTCTTTTTATGTGGCTGGTTAGTGATTTGGAATTCAGAAGATTCCCTGTTTTTGTTTTTTCCTCCTTTTTGTTAGTGTTTGGTGATGTGTCAAATTTAGATGTAAATTCCCACATCTCCTTTGGGAATGCTACTATCCATAAAGTGTATATTCTTTTCTCTCAGATGATGCTCTCTTTCTCTCAGATGATACTATTAGGTTTTTTTTTTTTCTTTTTTCCTGTTGAACTAGAAAGCTAAGAAACCTAATTAAAAAAAGTAAAAATTGCTGACAGTTGTCTGATATATTTGATTAAATCACTTAGTCACTTTGCTTAGTTTTATTATTAATTCGGGTGATGAGAAAGGTGATGGTAAAGCATTTTGCCTACATCATCATAGACTTATGGTGAAGTAATGGGTGAATATGTGATTTTAAACATGTACACAAAACAGTCACAGACTTAAAGATTTTACTTTCTTTGATTTATTGCCAATGAAATTCACTAAATTTAAAGTGGTATCTATAGTGGAAGTGAGGTTTGATGACAATGTATTTTTGGGTTTTCAAACTCCAGAGCATTTAGTAGGATGCCTTACTAGTCATTTAGCTACTTTTGTTTTTTAAACAAATACTTAAAGATTAAAATTGTAACAAACTCAAATGAAATGACCATATCTTGTGCATCTTTCATATATTTAGTTGCATGAGTCTGTTTTATAAATGCACTTTTTGTGGCAGGAGCTTTTGAACCTAATGTCAATTTTATGCACATATCTTAATTCTGTTCTTCAGATTTTCAAATCCTGAATATATTCATTAATGCTGTAATAAAATTGTAAACATTTTCCTCATTAGCTATCCTCTTTTCAAATGAGAATTTAAAAAAATATGGAAGAGTAACAAATATTTTGGCTTGAACATATTTTTATGATAGAATGAAAAATGACATCATAAATATTGTACAAATCAGAGCATTTACCAGAATACATTAGTTATTTATTATATTTTTTAAAGGTTTACCAATAATTAATTACTATAAGAATGTCAAGTCAAGGAAAAGGATGGACATAAAGGGAAAAACTCATTTAATAAGTATAGCAATGCTTTATTATCTGCAGAGATGACACCTGCCAGCAGAGCTTATGTATTAGGAGAAAATTTAATTAAAAAGGTCATTTGACTTTAATAAAGGTTTCAGTGATTGAATTATGGGGGAATCTAATTTCTAATTATAAATCAACCTTAGGGAAAAAGGAGTTCTCTATTTTGTTAGGAGATTCATTCCAGGTGGAGAAAACTACTTGTATTCTAGTATAACCTTTTATCTTTTTATTACCCAGAAATTTTTCAATAAAGATAAGGTTCTTTTCTTTAAGAATGAAACTTTCCTCTTTTACATGTAGCTGTCTTCATTTTAAGACTCTGACCTCTGTGCAGTTATAAAACAAGGGGTCATTACTTGTGTAAATTCATAGCGCTTGCTCATCATTTCAGCTTGTCCTCTTCAAAATAATGATGCATTTTCTCCTTAATATTTAACAATCCATGTTTATTGGACTAACCATCCCTTCTCCTTGCAATTTGTTTGTTTATGTTGATTTTTTTTTGACACCACTGAATGAATTTGGGTGTGAATGTATTTACTTCATTTAACTGTAGCTCTAAAATCCAATTTTGGGGTGACAAATTTGAGATTGTTATGAATAAAATGTCATGAATGAACTACTTGTTTGTGATTTATCTTGCTGAAGTGATGAATTTACATATTAATGTAATATAGTGTGAGTAACTAGATTGTTCTTTTGGTTGTTCAGATGAGATATATAGTCTCAGTGAGAGCTTAAGGTCTAATGAATAGAAACTGAGACTCGTGGTCTGAATATAGGGGTTCACTAGATGGCTTGGGGTCTGCCCATTGGTCTGGTTTGTATACAGAAGAATTTATTCAACTACACTTACAACCCCCCCCCACCCCGTCTTTTTTTTTTTAACAGTGCAGTGAGATGATGATGATAATGGTCACCATTTATTGAGTACTTTTTATGCATCAGGTGGTGTTCTAGGTGCTTTTATATGGTTAATCTCATTGAATCCTCATAAACTTCCAAAGAGAATGGTACTCCTAAGAGTTCCATTTTAATAGAAGAGGAAATTGAGATTTAGAGAGTTTGAGTAACTTGCTGAAGGCAAATTTAATTTAACAAAAAAACAGTGGAGTTAGGATTCAACTTGAGGTATCTGGGCTCTATGCTATTGCTCTAAAACCTCTGCACTGTACTGAACCCCCTCCACATTGAGATTTACCAATTCCTCTGATAAATACTGTTAAGTTCTTTCTTTGAGCACACTTAAAATCACCACCTAAAATGATAAACTGCTATACTAATAATTTCATTCATATTTATTTATGTATATCTATCTTGCCTCATTTCACGGAGGATTTTAGGCAACCCCTTAGGCAGAAGCAATAGTAGTTAAAAGATAAGGTTTTTTTTTTTTAATTTTATTTATTTATTATTTTTTTGGGGGGTACACCAAGTTCAATCATCTGTTTTTATACACATATCCCCGTATTCCCAGTCCTCTAAGGCATCTTTAAATGCCTTTCCACTTGATGATATTATTGAACCGTATCTAATTGTCCTTTTCTTTGTAATAAAAAGATAAGTATTTTTGTTTACTATATTAGACATTCTTGAAGGAAGCCCTAGGATGTAATTGGGTTAAGTATGTGCTGAGAAGGAATATAACTTGTTTATAGAGGTGTTAAGTGAAAACTGTACTAGTTGCTAATGTATAAATGTTTTTTAATGATATACTTGTTAAAAACATTAGTTTTTCAATGCTAATTATACAGGAAGAGGATTCACATTATTTTATTCTAGCCTAAATGGTAGACTTTCAATTTTGCACAAGTAGAATAGGTTTTTTTATTAATGGGGATCAAATAAAAGATAAAGTGACTATGTTGAGGGGAGTACATTTCAATGTGGAAATGTCATTAAGGTTTATTTATTTAGTTGTGAGGTTTCTAAAGATGGGTATGCTGATTATCAAATTAGAATTGTTTTGCAGGAGAACCTTAAAAGTGAGTCATTTGATGCTGTTTTTGAATGGACATGACCAGATAATTTTTCAAAAATCTAAGTCATTTATATGTCTTAGATACTAATTTATTCTTCTTTGACTGATTTCAAGAGAGTATTTAAAAACTGAGGAGGTAAGAGTTCTCTAATTGCAAATGAGATTAGGCACAGAGCATACATATTGGTAAACTTCTTAATTCAGAAATAGCTTTGTATTGAGGGAAAAGATTTTTAAAAATATCAAGGCATCTGAATTAGTGAATATTTTTCAACAAATGGCTTCCAAGCATTAAAGTTAATAGATAAATGGGTGCTAACAATTAAAATGTGATAATTGTTGAAAAATCATACTTCATGGTTCCCAAGGGTCTATTTAAAGTGTCAAAAACATAAACTTTGTTTCATCCAACAATGAATTGATAAAACCTGAAATTACAAAGATATTTTTGCTGAATTCACATTATGTAATATACTTTTAGGTTATCACAAATTCAGTTGGTAGGATTTAATTATAACAATCAACTTAATTATTAATAATTCCTGAGAAGCAATACACCTAGGTGAACTGGACTGGATAGGATATCTCTGTTTTGAAATTTACTTATGATTAACAGATATCAAACAGTGCACCCCATTAACTTCTTTAAGAATGAAATTGAGCAAATGTCATCCAAAACTTTGAAGGAATGGAAACTTAGTAGTTAGCTGTTCTAGAGGGTAGGCTATTAGGTTGTCTACCGGTGGGACATATATTTAGTATATTAGGTGTTTGTCTTAGGTAGTAAGTACCTTGTGCTAGGGCTGATAAGTGCAGTTAAATTATAATGTTTTACTTATTATGATTAATTTTAAGAGAGGACTGCAAGCAACTAAAAGAAATAGATGATATTTTTCATCTTCCACCAGAGCTAAGTCAAGAGAACTCTGAGCTAATGTACTGCATAGAACAGTCTGATTTATTTTCTATATGGTCAAAGTTTTGCCTGTCTCTAAGTCTGCTTTGCTTTTTCTCATACTCAGTATTAATTTAAAAATTCTAAAGGATTATGTTATAGTAAACATTTTTATAAAGTGGAAGGAAGAAGGAGGCCAATATTTGTTTGGCCTTACTTGGTGGTAGGCATGGATGCTGTTATACACATTCCGTGCCTTCTGTACCTTGTTTTCACATCCCCATGCTAATAAGGGAGGAAACTCAGGGTTGGAGAGAGAGATAATTTGTACACGGTCACATGGCTAGCAAGTACCCAAGCTGGGATTTAGCCTTGGATATGACTCCTATTGATACTCTTCAGAAATATGGGCAAGTAAAGTCAATGAGCATGTATTATTGAGTTCTAAGTATAGTAGCTAAGAATGTAGAAGGAAGTATGAATGTATAGGAGCTGATGTATGTATAAGAAAACTGACAGCATAAGTTATGAGACCACAACTTTCAAAGAATTTATAAAATGAAGACAGTTGGGTATAATGAAAACTAAATGGGACAAAATAATTTATACTATGTCGATTTATTTATTTAATGTCAATTTATTTTTATGAAAAAGAAAGCAACTCAGAAACTATAATTCTGAAATTGAATTGATATAGTGGAATGCAGACAATATTTTAAATTTGTGTCATTTGGCAGCCGTTATCATTTTAGCTCAAGGCTTCATGTACTGAAGTATCAATGTCAAAGCAGGGAGGTGGTGATCTGTGTCTCAGTGTCTGACTTGACAATAAGGCATTGAATTTAGACTGTCACTTAATCACAAAGAGATACTGTATGTTGGAGAGGGCCTGAGAGAAGAGTAGCAAAAAAGAAAAGAGGTTGAGAGAGATTAAAAATATAACTGGATGCGTTGAGGGTGGGATAGATCAGACCAACTAAGGACCTCTAAGCTACTAATACTTAGGGGAGGTGGAATTCTGTTTTTTAAGAATAAGGCATTTAGTTAATGTAGTGGATAAGTGGAAGACAAAATGTCAGGGAAAATATGTTCTAAAGGCAAGCATGAGAATACAATGTATTTAGAGAGAGAGGAGGGTAAAGGCAGGAGGGAAGGTTGATACTAAATGATTTATATTATTGTGTTAAACACTGTTCCAGAATTTGTTAATACCAGGTTGGTGATTTTTTTTTTTGGGGGGGGGGTGGGTCATAGCTGGCTTAGCTTTTTTTAAATCAGTAGTGAGGACTGGCATTTCACTAGGCTCTGTAAGAAACTTTCTCCTGGCTTGATTTTTGCTCACTTCTTGGAGCTACATTAGGATACAGAGAAACAAGAGATTTGCCCAAGGTCAGAAATACAATCACAGTTGAGTTTGGAACTTGGTGTTCAGAATTGGGAGCAGTTCATCATCTTCTTTTCCTCCTCTTATTGTTTTAAAGTGTCTCCCTCTCATCCTCACCACCTCTTTTTCCCATTCCCTTCCATTGCAACAATCTTTCCTCTTCCTTGATACTCCCCTCCATTACTTTTCTTGATGGTAGACCAGTAATGAATTTTTCCCTCCCATACACAGCAGGGTAAAGAGACAGGGAACAGGATTTTTCTCAGGCTTAGACTGGGTAATTTGGCTCAGATGATATACTCTATAGAGTAAACTGTGACTTTTAGGAAACGGATGGGCCCAGGAAAAGACTACGTGAAAAAGTGGTTGTTTTCACACATTATTAATATTTTCCCACCTAGTGGGCATATCTAGAAAGTTGTGCCTGGGTTGGTCATTGATTGACCTTGCTTAAACCAAGGAAAACTTCTGAAAAGTTGTGTATAAATAAGTAATATAAATGGAAAGGTTACTATTTAAAGAAATGGGTGAGATTTTTTGTAAATTAAAATATATATTTGGGTAGCAGATTTTTACCTTTCAGTTTACCTGTTTCATTTTCTTACTTTTTTTGTGTTTGTATTCTTTGAGTGAGGTCCATCTATGTCATAGAAATTATTTTAACAGTTTTAACAAGCATTAATGTTGTGTTAAATTCTTAATGTTAATAAGAAAGGGAAGATAATTGTTGAGGAAAAGGTTGACTTATTTAATCCATGAATTATGTGAAAGATATAGGATCGCTTTAGATTTTGTTTTTCTTCTAACATCCCTGCTGAAGATTCTCTATTTCCAGGAATTTAAAGTGTGTGTCTCAGTGCTTCTTTGTGACAGTGTCTTATTTTCATTTCCCACAGCTTCAAGGTCATGATATCCCCGGGAATAACACGTACATACCTATTAGAAGTGAGTAGGGCTTCTGAAGGACCTCATTGTCTATCATTTCCATGGCTTGAAATTGAAAAGACTAATCCATTTAAATAAGAAATTTGATGGGGGCTTAATCTTACTTCAGATATTTGTTTTCTTAGATCCTCGAAAAGCCAGTATTTGAAAAGGAGTCGTATTCTGGTGATAGAGTGTAGGCTTTGCCAATGGGTGTTTCAGTCCCACCTCTGCTTCCATACTGGATGCAAACATGGCTCTTCAGCAAGGCATTGAACTTCACTGGGACTTAATTTCCTCGTTTGCAATATAGGGACAATAATACAGACTTCGTTGTTTTATGTGCGTGTGAGTTCCAAGTAAGATGATGTAAAGTGTATGGCCCATAATAAGCATTTAATAAATGATTGCTGTGATATTGTGATTTATAAGAAAAATATATATTTTGTCATTCACATGACCAAAATACAATTCTCAGATATATTTGGTCTTTGTTTATGGTTCCTGGCTCACAGCTCCCCAAACCCTTGGAATTTCCTAAGTGTTGAAACGGATAAAGGTGTCTTTTGTGAGGTTAATGAGGTGACTTTTGGAAAGCACCCATGGATGAGGGCCAATTGCCAGTGGAACCAACCATGTGATTAGAGAGTTGGAACTTTCAGTTTCACCCCATCCCCCAAACCTCTAGGGAGGGGAGAGGGGCTTGAAGTTGAATCAGTTGCCAATGGCCAATGATTTAATCAATCATGATTATGTAGTGAATCCTCCATTAAAAAAAACTCAAAAAGACAGGGTTCAGAGAGCTTCTGGGTTGGCAAACACGTGGAGATTTGGGGAGGGTGGTATACCTGGAGAAGGTGTGGAAGCTCCTTGCCCTTTCCCCATACCTTGTCCTATATGTATCTTCCTGAGTTATGTATATCTTTTTATAATAAACCACTAGTATAATAAGTAAAATGCATCTCTGAGTTCACTGAATTGTTCTAGCAAGTTGATTGAACCAAGGAGGAGGCTGTGGGAACATCCAATCTGTAGTGGGTGGATTAGAAACACAGCCGGCAACCTAGGCTTGTGATTGGTGCCTGAAGTTGCAGGAGAGGGCAGTCTTATGGAACTGAGCTGTCAACCTGTGAAATCTGATGCTTTCTTCAGGTGGGTAGTGTTGGAACTGAGTTGAATTGTAGGATACCCAGCTGATGTCCAGAGCACTGCTTATTGTTGGCGTGTGAAACCACCTCCTCATATTGAAATTGGTACCAGAACCCATTTGATGGTTATTAGTTTTAGTCATTTATCTAGAATGGACATTTTCTAACTATTTTAAAAACAAAAGTAACTTTGGGAGAGAGGATAGATAGTAGTATGTAATGTGCCTGGTCTATAATAATGCATTCAATAAATGATAGCTATTGGTTTTAGTTTTTTATCTAGATGGGACATTTTCTGAAACAAAAGCAAATTTAGGAGAGGCAATAGATAGTAATGTGTATTTGCAAATTCTCTTTTTTGTGCATGTTGGAAGAATCACAGCTGCATCAAAATATTAACTTTTAGAACAGACTAACAAAGTATGTTCGGACCCTTTTAAGAGAAAAGTTTGCCCACATTTAGCATCACTCTGGTGCTTTTTTTTTTCTTTAGACAGATATACACAACATAAATCCAGTTTGTATACTCTTCACTCCCAAGAGTTCCAAAGTACTTTTCACTTATTCTTTTATTAATCCTTATAGTATCCCTGAGAGCATAGTAAAGGCATGTTTTATTAACTTCACTTTAGAAATGTGGAAGATTGAACTGGAAAGAGTTAAGTGACAGGCTAGGGTTTAAATGGCGAATACTAGAGATAATGAACATAGTAGAATTAATAACAGATAATAGAATTAAAATGATTTTTGCTGAAATTATTTTCATATGTTCTCCTAGAGAATGAATTGTAAGCAAAGTATTTGATTCTGTAATATGGAATAAACCATTCATAGCATATCTTTATTTTTTTTGGAAATGTTAGATGAAGTTGTAGGCAAAGATGGGGGTAGAAGTGGGAAAAACAACTGAGAGAGTCCGACTGGAGAAGCAGGACTACTTTGCAAGAATATGAGCTAAGGCCAAGGAACAGAAGTGATCTACAGCCAAGGGATCAGGAGGTAAGATAGAAAAATAGTAGTGTCTGGTACTATTAGACCTTAGAGAAGTATCAAAATTCTTGCAGTAGGTGTTGAAGTTATACCAAATGACTCTGTTTTCAGTGGAAAGATTCATATCCTGACTTGACTGACATTTCCACAACTGTTAACCTCCAGTTTTAGCTCTGAGGTAGTTAACTGGTTCCATTTGGAATTACATTATCTTTGTGTTACTAGGTATGCCTCAGAAGTTGTGTAAGAATAACTTTGGGGAGTTCTCAGAGCTCCAAGTATGAACCTCTTCCCCTGAGTGGATTCTTGGCTTTTCTCCCAGCATGGGCCCCCAACACCAGTCAACACTCCCACCCCAAGCAAAGAAACTGAAGAAACCGAGACTGACTCCTGCTTCCGGGTCAGAGGCAACGTCTGCTTCTCTGAACTTGCCGAAGGAAGAAAAAGAACAGCAAGAAGCAATTGAACGTATTGATGAAGTACAAAATGAAACAGACAGACTTAATGAACAAGCCAATGAGCAGATTTTGAAAGTAGAACGGAAATATAACGAACTCCGCCAACCATATTTTCAGAAGAGGTCGGAATTGATCGCCAAAATCCCAAATTTTTGGGTAACAACATTTGTTAACCATCCACAAGTGTCTGCACTGCTTGGGAAGGAGGATGAAGAGGCGCTGCATTATTTGACAAGAGTTGAAGTGACAGAATTTGAAGATATTAAATCAGGTTACAGAATAGATTTTTATTTTGATGAAAACCCCTACTTCAAAAATAAAGTTCTTGCCAAAGGATTTCATCTGAATGAGAGTGGTGATCCATCTTCAAAGTCCACTGAAATCAAATGGACATCCGGAAAGGATGTGATGAAACGTTCAAGTCAAACACAGAATAAAGCCAGCAGGAAGAGACAGCATGAGGAACCAGAAAGTTGCTTCACCTGGTTTACTGATCATTCTGATGTAGGTGCAGATGAGTTAGGAGAGGTCATCAAAGATGATATTTGGCCAAATCCATTACAGTACTACTTGGTTCCAGACATGGATGATGAGGAAGGGGAAGGAGAAGAAGATGATGATGAAGAGGAAGAAGGATTGGAAGATATTGATGAAGAAGGGGATGAGGATCAAGGTGAAGAAGATAAAGATGATGATGAGGGGGAGGAAGGAGAGGAAGATGAAGGAGAAGATGACTAATGGAATACTGATGGATTCCAACCTTCCATTTTTAATTTTCTCCAGTCCCTGGGAGCAAGTTGCAGTCTTTTTTTTTTTCTTTTTCTCCTCTTGTGCTCAGTCGCCCTGTTTTTGAGGTCTCTTTTCTCCTTTATACCATGGTTCACAACCTATTTTGGGGGGAAATACCTTGAACAGAATTCAGTGGGAAAAGAATCTCTACCCCTTTCTGTTCCAAATTCATTTTTATCCGTTCGTGTCTCAACAAAAACTTTATGGAATCAACACCACCGTGCTCTGTGGCAAAAAAGAAGAACCTTCTGCTCCCTTAGCTCTGCTGGAAGCTGGAGGGTGCTAGGCCCCTGTGTGGTAGTGCATAAAATTCTAGCTTTTTTCCTTCTTTCTCTGTATATTGGGCTCAGAGATTACACTGTGTCTCTATGTGAATATGGACAGTTAGCATTTACCAACATGTATCTGTCTACTTTCTCTTGTTTAAAAAAAGAAAAAAAAAAAACTAAAAAAAATGGGGTTATAAAAGGTCAGCAAAGGGTGGGTTTGAGATGTTTGGGTGGGTTAAGTGGGCATTTTGACAACATGGCTTCTCTTTTGGCATTTTTAATTGTGATGTTTAATGGACATCCTTGCAGTTTCAGATGACACTTTTAAAATAAAATTTTCTCCTAATGAAAAAAAAAAAAAAAAAAAGAATAGCTTCGGGTTATCCAGAGGAGGCTTAGAGCTTTGTATGTATGTGTTTGTTTCTGTTATCTAGTCAATAAAACTGAAGTCCATTCTTTTCATATATTTAAAGGAGGAGAAAAGATTTGAAGAACAAAGACAAATGGAATCTTATTGCTGTGAGGGGGTTAGGAGTATTGGTGAGTTATTTAGTTTGAGGTGGATTTGATTTACACCCATGGTAGGTGTTGCCTGGATGTTTGTTAAAGAAATACCTCAGATAAACTGAGGCAACATGGTAGAAAGCAAGGAGAGCTAGGATTAGTCTGGTCTTTACTGGTCTTCTGAGCTCTCGCTGTCTGATTTAGAACCACCCCCTCAGTGGTCCTAGTTCATACTTCACTGCACAGAAATCTTACTATACAGTTGGTTTTGTCTGTCTCTCCAACTGTTTGCAGCTTCCATGAAGTCAGGAGCTGTGTTTCTTTCTTTTTTTTTTTTTAAGCTCTTTATTGGAATATAATTGCTTTACACTATTGTGCCAGTTTTTGCTGTACAACAAAGTGAATCAGCTGTATTTATACATATATCCCCATATCCCCTCCCTCCTGCGACTCCCTCCCACCCTCCCTGTACCAGCCCTCTAAGTCATCACTTGTCATCGAGTTGAAGGAGCTGTGTTTCATTGGTCATTTTCCATAACACAGTGCTGGCATATAACAGGAGCTGAATGAATGAACTAACTGTGATTCTATACATTTATCCAAGGTGAAGCATATGTTCTTCATCAATAAATTGATCGAGGATGGGGTGGATGTTGGACTGGATCTGAGTTTTTCAAACTGTGGGTGTGACCCACTAGTGGGATGTGATATCAATTTAATGAGTTGCAACTGCCTTAAAAAAGTATCAGAGTACCTTCCAGGCAGTGATGATAAGCACTGCATTGTGAAACTTTTGCATTAGTTATATATTTGTATATGTGTACCACACTGCAATATAAAATATATTTCTTACTATGGTTGTCCTCAAAATTGTTGAATGCCTGTGGACTAGGTTAAATCTAATGTTACTTCTAGTCATTTATTTAATTATTCTATATTTCAGTGGTAGGACCTATTATGGAAGGCAAAATTCACACTATGCTATACTATTTCACTAGGTGAGTTAAAATGAAGATAATTTTATTATTTTTTTATTTTGTTAAATTAACTGTCTTTTCATTGAAAAAGGACTATGTATATGTGATAAAAAATCAGACATTTCAATAGTACATATGGTAGAAATAGTAAAAATTGTTTTTCTCACTGAGGTTTCTTATTTATTAAGATGTTTCATTTAACCTGCATATCTGGCATTATTTCTGGGTTTATATTTTCTTTATATGACATTTATTTGATTTTTGAGGGCAGAGAGAGTTTAATAAACTTGTTTGGTTGTAGGTAGATGATTAAACCAGTTGAGAAAGAATATGTTTGAAAATTCTATTAGCAGATGGATTTGTTCACTCACTGAGTCATTTACAGTCATATTTTGAGAGTCCACTCCACACTGGAAACTGTGTGAGGCTTTGTGTATATAGCGCTCCTTCAAGGAACTTCCCATACTTCCCAATTCTAGAACTTACTACAAAACTGCAGTAATCAAAACAGTGTAGTACTGGCATAAGGATAGATATATAAATTAATGGAATAGAATTGAGAATCCAGGAATAAACTCTTACCTTTATGGTCAGTTGATTTCTGATAAGGGTGCCAAGATAATTCAGTGGGGGGAGGAGTAGCCTTTTTAACAAATGGTGCCAGGGCAATGGGATATCCACATGCAAAAAAATTTGGAACCCTATCTCAAGCCATATACAAAAACTAAAAATGTATCAAAGACCTAAATGTAAAGGCTAAAACTATAAAACTCTTAGAGTTTTAGAGCAAAACGCAAGTATAAATCTTGATGACTTTAGATTCGGTAATGGTTTCTTAGCTATGACACTGGAAGTACAAGTGACCAAAGGAAAAAAAAAAGAGATAACTTGGAATTCATCAAGATTAAACCCTTTTGTGCTTCGAAGGACACTACTAAGAACATGACAAGATAACCCAGAGAATGGGAGACTTTTTTTTTTTCAAAGTATATATCTGATAAAGGGCTGGAATCTAGAATATATAAGGAACTCTTATAATTAACAATAAAAAGACAACCCAATTTAAAAATGGGCAAAGGGTTTGAATAGACATTTCTCCAGTGAATATATACAAATGACTAATATGCACATGAAAAGATGCTCAGTGTCATTAGCTATTAGGGAAATGCCAATCAAACAATGTGAGATATCACTTCACATGCACTAGGATGGATACGATTAAAAAAAACAAAGGTGAACAATAACAAGTTTCAGTGAGGATATGGAGAAATTGGAATCCTCATACATTGCTGGTGGGAACATAAAATTGTGAAGTCACTTTGGAAAACAGTTTGTCAGTTTCTTAAAAAATTAAACATAGTTATCATAATATCCAGCGATTGCACTCCTATGCATACACTGACAAGAATGAGAACCTAAGTATACACAATAACCTGTACTTGAATGTTTATAGCGGCATTATTCATAATAGCCAAAAGGTAGAAATAGCCCAGATACCCATCAGTTGATGAATGGATAAACAAAATGTGATATATCCATAAATGAAACTTTATTCAACCATAAAAAGGAAGAGAGTACTGATACATGCTACAATGTGGATGAACCTTGAAAACATTATGCTAAGTGAAAGAAGCCAGACACAAAAGACCACATGTCATATTCTATTTATAGGAAATGTCCGGAATAGGCAAATCCATATGCACAGAAAGCAGATTAGTGGTTGCCAGGAGCTAAGGCAGGGTATGGAAATGGAGTGGGTATGGGGTTTCTTTTGGGGGTGATGAAAATGTTCTGGGATTAGATAGCACTGATGGTTGTACAATATTGTGAATATATTAAAAATGACTGAATTGTACACTTCTAAAGGGTGAATTTTATGTTATGTGAATTGTATTTCATTTAAAAGAAAACCTTAGGGACTAGATTAAATCACTTCAGGAGAGAATATGTGAAGGAAGGGAAAAAGAAGAAAAACAGAAGAAAGTCACCCTGCAAAGGGAGCCAAGAAGGAGAGACCAAAGAGATAGGAGGTAAATCGAGACTGTTTAGAACTGAGAGAAAAGAGCAGTTTTATTGGAGTGGTAGGAATCTCAAATTGGAGCCTACTTGGAGTGAGTTGAGAAGAGAATGGGAAGTAAATGAGGACAGAGTGTGTAGACAACTCTTTTGAGGAAAAGCTGGAAGAGGGTTTGGCATGGTCCATTTTTTTGATGGGAGATAATAGAGCATTTTTGTTTGCTAGTGGGAATGATCCAAGAGAAGACATAGATGATACAGGGAAGAAAGATAGGAGAGAGGGTCAGGAAAGCCTAGAGAAAATGCTGTGGGATGGAATCCAGGAATCTTTTGTGGAAAGCCACTAACAAGAGGAGGAGGGGCACCTCATCTGCCGGAACTAAAGAATAAAGAAGCTGGTGCAGGCATAAGAGGTGCATAGAGTTGATAGGGGGAGGATAGGGAAGTTCCATTTTGATAAGATGACAGCATTAGCTGATGGTAGAGTGGGAAGGAGAGGGAGGAATAGAAAGACGAAAGAGGAAAATGTAGGCAAAGAATATCTGAGGGAATGGCAGTGTGAGTTCAGTAAAGAAATATATTCAAAATGTATATGAAATTGTCCTTTTCGTAAGTCAAAAACAGTTAAGTGGATTTTCTAAAATGCAAGTTTTATCAAGTTACTCTACTTTTAAAATCTCTGTTACCCAGCTTTTTAGCATGATGTGCTGGTTCCCTCATGATCTGCCATCCACCTCTGTCCATTCTCCTCTCCTGCTGCTCTTCCCATTCACTGTGGTGTTTAGTCCTGCTGAACTACTTAGAGTTCCTAGAATGCATCAAGCTCTTTCATGTCTCCATGGCTATGTTTCTATCTACCTGGAAAGCTCTTTGGATTCCCTTTTGCCTGCCTGATTCTACTTACCTTTTAAGATGGAGCTTTCATCTCTTCTTGGAAGCCTTCACTAAGCTCTCAGGTAGAAGATATTCACTGAATGTATGTTGAAAGACTGGAGATGCTTAGAGCTCTGTTGAACTGATGATGAGTTCTTTGAACACAGGATTATCCAGAAAGGCAGTGTTGTGTGCACAAAAAGCCAAGGGCTCTTGACGTTTTGTGACTTTCTAAGTTTGTTTCTTCATTTGCAAAGTCTAAAAAGTGGGTTCTAAATGTCTAGGACTCATCAATAAATGATAGTTTTAAAAATAGTGCTTAAGTTATATGTAGCAAAACATGCCCAAGAGATTGACTCCATGCAGGGATCACAAGGACACTTGCTTTATTTAAAATGCTGCATTTTCTTGGTGTAACATTTAAGACAGATTTTGAAAGGCCTATAACTGAAAGCTGTTTTTCCAAAAGGTAATATTTCTTCAGAAAGACTTGTAGTTTTCCTGATTTGGAACTGTGGATGGCTGAATGGAGGAATACATTTGGTGTAGAAGGAAAAGATGTATATTTGGGCCTACCCTGCATATTTTCCATTAAGGTCTCCAGCTGCTTGAGCATTAAGGAGTTGTGCCAGTGAGGAGGAGAGGACCTGGTAACTGGTTAAGAGGAGCTAACGGAGCTTATGATAAGGCTTGCCAGTGGGGAAGACAAACTCCCAGTTGTCTATAGAACAGACAGGACTTGTAGAAACATAGTGTTAAGTGGAGGCCCCTGAGCTTGGAAAAGGGACTTATCTATTAGGATGGAATCAAGAAAAGCACAAAGAGATCATAGTTTATATACATAATGTACATGCACAAACACCTTTGGAATGGGGTACAACATTTATTGTTGAATTGTCATTGTGTGGCTTGTTTATTCAGTATCTTCTCTCTTTAAAAAATTGTATATAAATTGAATATTTGTAAATAGTGTTTTCTTAACACTTTGCATTGTTATATTAGAGATGCTTTAATTTTCAGATTTTGCTTGCCAAGTTTCTAATTCTTAAAAAATTTTTCTTAGCATGTAGCTTGGATTTTTAGAGTGAGAATCTTTGTGAGGCTAAATCGTTTTATAATGAAATCGATCATTCCTTAATTTCCCTTTTAAAACACAGATGTTTAAAATCTAGCAGGTTTTCTTAATTGGAGAGAAACATTTCTTTAAGTTATAGGAAGTTAGCTATCATCCCTGCATATAAAATCTTTATTTTTTTAAAGATTTATTTTAGTATTTATTTATTTTGGCTGCATTGGGTCTTCCTTACTGTGCATGGGCTTTCTCTAATTGTGGTGAGCGGGGCCTACTCTTTGTTGTGGTGTACAGTCTTATCACTGCGGTGGCTTCTCTTATTGAGGAGCATGGGCTCTAGGTGTGTGGGCTTCAGTAGCTGCGGCACATGGGCTCAATAGCTGTGGCTTGCGGGCTCTAGGGCACAGGCTCAGTAGTTGTAGTGCACTGGCTTAGTTGCTCCGAGGCATGTGGGATCTTCCAGAACCAGGGATGGAATGTGTGTCCCCTGCGTTGGCAGGCAGATTCTTAACCATTGAGCCACCAGGGAAACCCCAAACCATTTTAAATTTAGATTTATTTATATCCTGTTTTTCCACAGAGGTGGCTTCCTATACTCATTCATTTTTTTCAACAAATATTAATAGAGGTATTGGACACCTAAAATGAAACAATAAAGAGTACAAATGAAGAAACAGGACCAAAAAAAAAAAAAAAACAAACAAACAAAACAGTAACTAAGGTAAGACCAAGAAATGGAGAATAGAAAATTTTCAAACATAAAGATTATCATAATAGTGGAATTGAACCCATGTAAACAGCCTGGTATTCAGGGGCAAAAGCAAAATATGATCACTTAGTTTTATTATCAGAAAGGAGGAAGAAACATTAATATTCAGTTTCCTCTAGAGCTAAGTCAAGAGCAATTTCTCACATTTTGTAACAACCAGTAGTAGCTTCCTTCCTCTGTGATCTCATCCACTATCAGGGTTCAGCTTGGCAGGTGACTGAAATTTTGAGCCTGGTTCCCATTCCCATGTTGCAGATGCATGCTGAAATTTCAACTTACGTGCTCATGCTTTCACTAATGGATTCATCACCTTCCCCAGACAGCTCATTTCCTATGTGAATTAATGGATTTCTGCTCTCTTAATCAACAAGCCTTAGAACTTTCATATTTTCTTCAACTATCCGCTCCCCACACCAATTAAATGTAGGGTTTCTCCTTCAGTGGTGCCTTTGCACTCTGTTGGTGCTTTTCCACTTCCTCCGTTGTTGTCTCAGTTCTGAACGCATTTTCCTCTTGCCTGCTGCATTACAATAGCTTGTTTAATAGCCTTAATTCTTCCAGTGTTAATCCCTGTCAAAATCATCTTAAATACTCTTGCCAGAGTTCTCCTAAGGCACAACTCTAATCATCATCAGCTCCTTTTTCCAACATAATAAAATCCTAACTCCTTGGCATGACATTTAACGCTTTCCATGATCTGGCCACCACCTACTTTCCAGCATGGTCTTCCATTCCTTTCACTCACACACTATAGGTACCATTCTCTGGAATATTCCTTGTGCAAATTTCTTTCCCTTGTGTCATTACCCATACTGTCTCCTCAATCTAGAATGCTTTTGCTCTTCCTGTTCCTCCTATTTTAATTCAATTTATGAAAATTTTTGTGAGTTTTTGCATAAACAAAGGATTGTTCTAGCTATTGTGGATTCAGAGATGAGAATGATTACCCTTTCCCTCAAAGATCTCACAAGTGTATTCAGAGGAATTAGTAAGCTGCAGTTTACATACTGCTTCCTCTATGAAGCCTTTCTAATTTCCTAGCTTAAATTGATTTTACTTTCTTTCATGTTTTTTTTTAATTCCCTCTCTTACCTTTTTTATTTTTTTCATTTTCTTATTTTTATTTTTTATGCGACTTTTAAAGGTTACTTTCCATTTACAGTTATTACAGAATATTGGCTACATTCCCCGTGTTGTGCAATACATCCTTGAGCCTATCACCCAATAGTTTGTGCCTCTCACTTCCCCACCCCTGTTACCTGCTTCCCACCTCTCCCTGCACTGGTAACCATTAATTTGTACCCTGTATCTCTCAGTTGTATTTTTTAAATAGGCCTTAGAGATATTCTAATATTATTGTATATGCTTCATTATGGTATAAGCTTCCATGCATCACATTACCTGCATTCCTTAGGTCCCTGTGCATGCCATGTTATAACTTTCACATAGTAGGTATGCAGTAGCTTTTTGCAGGGTTGCATACATGGTCAGCTGGCTGAGATGATGCGTAGATCCTGAGAAGTAGGTATCATTGTCTGTCAGAACACTCACAGAGTGTATTTTTGGGGTCTTATTTGAGAAGTTGCTTTTAGGTCTTATCTTAAAAGCTTAGGTGCGTGTAAGTTTTAATAAAGGCCAAACATTTAAAAAGTTTTCCACTATGTGTGCAACCACACGTGGAGCGCAGCCTTTGAAGTCAGCAGGAATTCTACACAGCATGTGGAGAAGAGCCTGAAATGGTTTGGACAAGGATAGGAGTCAGACTTTCAGGGCAGGCCTCTCCAAAGGACAAGTGAGCTGAAGGTCTGGCTTGGAACAGATTTGAAGCAAACTTGTATTCACATGAGAGGTGATGGTTTTTGAAATTTGATATAACTCTGACTGGTTTTTTGTGGAAATGGTTACTGGTTAAGTAATTGAAGAATACCCCCCTTCCTGCCCCTACCATGATTACTTTATTTCACTAAAAAAACCTATGTTTTATTTTTTAAACATTTATTTTATTTTATTTTTGGCCACTCCACCCGACATGCAGGATCTTAGTTACCTGACCAGGGATTAAACCCTTGCCCCCTGCATTGGAAGCGTGGAGTCCTATCCACTGGATCACTAGGGAAGTTCCCTAAAAATTCCTATAGTTTAATATGGCTGTTCCTGCTTTGAACCTCAGATATTTGGAATATAGAAGTCACATCTGTGCTAGGCTATAATAGGTTCACCCAGGCCATGATTCTTCTGCTAATAGGTACTCACCTAATGTGCTGTGGGGAGATACTGGGCACATGGTTTCACTCTCATATGTTAATCCTAAACTAAGGTTAGATGCACCTAAAGTATTTTTCATATACTTGTCATGTTTTTTCTGCATTTCCTTTGAATTTACTTTCATTTAAACCTAACTTCTTCTTGGAATAATGTATACTTCATATTTATAATCCACTTGGAAATTATTAACAGACCCCAAATTTACATGCTCGAGTGTCAAAGGGAATTCTTACCATCCCAGTGTTTGGTATTTTTGGATTCCACTTCAGTGGTAGCTTTGATCATATATTGCATGTTTTTGTATTTGCCATATTTTATCTATCAAAGATACCACAATTTTAAGATGCACTATTTTATATACAGCTAAGAAAGAAAAAAACAATCCACTGTCATTTAAACACATGCTTTCTTATGTTTTATGCTTATTGGAAAAGTTCTCAGACTTTAGAAGTAGATTTTTATCATATGTCACCCTTATGTTGTAAGATGTTAATAAAATAAATTGGCTAATTATTCCCCAAACTTCTTCACATTGGGTCCAACTTGTGAATTACTCTTCAGTGCATGACTGCTGTTCATATTTTTCCACCAATATCATCCCCCATACTGTTAAGAGTGGTAATGAAACATTTCTTTTAAAAGTGCTTCTTGACTGAATAAGAATAGTGTTATTTCCTAAGAGGCAGGATCTTTTAGAGCTGACTGGTTTTAGAATTCTTTGGTTCACGTCCTGGGACCCACCGTCCCTGGTGAGAGTGTTGAGTGGTGTCCTGAGCACAGCTCCTGGCATGCCAAGCATCCATCTTCTCTCTGGTCTGCCCAGCCCAAGGAGCAGAAACTGAAACACCCTGAAGTACTTGGTGCCAAGTACTTCCTGTTTTCAACCTTGACACTATAGTCTGCGCATTGCGTGAATGAGTGGAAAATTCTGAGCGAGAAATAGCATCTTGCCAGATCTGCTTGAAATGCTCAAATCCACCTCTTTAATGGCATCTTCATAGACATGCATAATTGAGTTAGAGATGTCACAATTTAGGCAATTTTTCAGGCAGAAAAAAAGGAGAATTAGCTCTTGTAAGTCAGTGCTTTGTGGCAACCGTGGCTTGCTTTTTTTAAGCAAGGAGTAGCCTCTATCTATTGAAAAACATAATTTTTAATTTTCTCTCTTTCATTGATAGAGCAATTGCAGTATGAGAAGAAACAAGCTTCTTGGTGTCCTTTATATAATTTCTCAAACTATAGTTGTAGAGGCTAATTGTTCTTGCATGTGCTTTTTTTTAAGCCTGTGTATTTGAACATCATATGTTTGGTCTTTTGGAGAAAACCACTTTGTGAATGCTTTTGGGCACAAACTGTTTCTTTCCCCTCTGAATTAAGGTATGTGAAAACACCTGGCACATAGCCCAAGTGCTATTTCCTTTGCACTCCCCATCTGGTGCTACCCTCCACATGCCGGAGGAATTGTCATCTGCTTGCTCACTGCTTGGCCACATAGGCTCTTAGCAGAGTCCAAGTTTCCCAAGATCTCCAGTGTGTGATTTTCACTCTTGCTCAAGTTTGTTTCTTCAGAGGCATTTCCTCATTAGGGAAGCAGGTAGTTATATCTGTCATTTGTAGTTAACTGTTGAATTGTGCTGCTTCATTCTAGAATTGCTCTTTACTTTATACTAACATGTTTTTCCTGTACCTATATCCACAAAGAAACTTGACCTGAAATTTTTTTGTTGTTTGTTTTCTCTTTTTCCGTTTACTTAATTATAAATGGATTCGTGTCATGACTGATAATAATTAGTTCTTGCTAAGACATAAGTTGGGTTATTATCACTAAAATATTTTACTGCTGTACCTTATTTTTATTGTTTGAGAAAATAAAACTAATGCTTATAGGTGATAAGTGTTTCATGCTACCTCAAGACAGAAATCAACTTATTACCAATAACTTGAAGTTTAATTTAACCTTCTACTAGTTAAAGGTGGGGACTGATAACTTTTACATGGACTCAAGTTAATATTTTTTTAATTGAAGTATAGTTGATTTACAATGTTGTGTTACTTTCTGGTGTACAGCAAAGTGATCGTTATGCATGTATATATAAATATATATTCTTTTTCATATTCTTTTCCATTATGGTTTATTATAAGATATTGAATATAGTTCCCTGTGCTATACAGTAGAACCTTGTTGTTTATTTATTTTATATATAGTAGTTTGTATCTGCTAATTCAAGTTAGTTTTTTAATATGGGAAGTTCTGACATGTCCTATAATTTTAATTACAGCAGCTCATATCTGATATTCAGCTTTCTTCACTCATCATTTGGATTGTAAAGCCATAATTAGGCACCATTAGTGGGAGGTATTGGAAGTGCAGATGTAGTGTCTAGGAAGACATAATGTGCATTGAAGAACTAACCTTGCAGTCAGGATTCTGATGGTTTGCCTCAGGACCTATTTAAATACTTGTACACTTGCCATTATTATGTTTTCCATTATTATGAAAATATTTAATAACATGTTTAACATGAATTTCCCCTTGTATTCCTTACTAGTTTAAAGTAAAATTGGTGACATATATAATTTTTATGGACTCTTACTATATCCTCATTAAGAAGCATGACTGAAAATAAGTGTTAAGTGGGACCAATTGAAAACTAATGTGTTTATATTTCCATTGTGAACTAGCTGATGATCAGGGAGTGTTTTATTCATTTGGGACTTGTAAACTTTTGAAGTGTCTCATGCATTGTTCACTGTTCTGTAGAAGGTTGGTGCTAGTTGCCTGAAATAAAAAGTGGAGAGTTGATCTTCAGTAAAATGGTTTCTATTGAACATTTACTATATGCCAATTACTTTGCAGAACAGACTGTGCATCAAAAAGAGATATAGAAAGATCCCTGCACTCAAAATGATATGCTAAAAGTCAAAACTTTGCACTGGATATTGTCATAAGTGGTGGGGCAGAGGGGACTATTTGGGGTGAAGGGAGGTCAGGGAGGAACTGGTGCCCATTGTTTAGAAACGGAGTGATACAGCGCACAATTATGTCTGTACTCACCACTCTGTGCTCAATGGTAGAGCCGCAAGAACAGACAGATACGTTGTTGTTAGGGATCTGATTTTACCAAATGTTGAACAATTCTTAATAAAGTTCCAAAAAACAAAGTACAGTCTTTTCTCAATTTACACGGTAGTTTCATCCTGAAAAAATTCCATGTGTTGCCTAAATTCTTGTTTATATGTAAAGCAGAATTAGGCTCCATCTCAGGTAACTTCACCTACATGGATGCTTAGCAAAAGATTAGAAAATTATACAGAAAGCAGGCTAGTTGTTCAGTGTACAGGATTCTCCCCAAAATTCAGGATGTTTAACATTCCTGGTTCTGCGATCCCTGTGAAACATCTTCCATGAATTTCCAAACTGCACTCCCTTGATAGCCAGTGCCCTAGTGTAATATCAGTGACTATGTAACTTATATATCCCTATTTCAGTTTTTTTGTTTAAACATTTGGTTGTTGTTATTTTGCTTGTTTTTACCTGCCAAAGAGAATGTTTAAAATGTAATCCTCTAATAAGTCAGAGGTCATGTATTAATTAAATGTTTTCTGTGGATTTTAGAAGTAGTAAATTATTTCATTCTATTTGGCCAACATTTGCTAAGGTAGGTACCATGCAGGTCTGGGCTATGGCTTCTGCTCTCACATGTCTGGCTAATAGCCCATCAGGAAAGTCAGTGTGTGACAAGGAGTGTGTGGAGAATGTGAGAGATGATAAAGCCTTGTAGAAGATTGAGAGAAGGTCAGGGGAATTGATAGAGATGGTCACGTTTGAGTTAGGTCTTAAGAAAGAAGTGTAATTTTATACCTAGGAATAAACCTGCCTAAGAAGGCAAAAGATCTGTATGCAGAAAACTTTAAGACACTGATGAAAGAAATCAAAGACGACACAAACAGATGGAGGGACATATCATGTGCCTGGATTGGAAGAATCAACATAGTGAAAATGACTGTACTACTCAAAGCAATTTACAGATTCAACACAATCCCTATCAAATTACCAATGGCATTTTTCACAGAACTAGAGCAAGAAATCTTACGATTTGTATGGAAACACAAAAGACCCCGAATAGCCAAAGCAATCTTGAGAAGGAAAAATGGAGTTGGTGGGATCAGGCTTCCTGACTTCAAACTATACTACAAGGCCATAGTGATCAAGACAGTATGGTACTGGCACAAAAACAGAAAGGAAGATCAACGGAATAGAATAGAGAACTCAGAGATAAGCCCAAACACATATGGGCACCTTATCTTTGACAAAGGAGGCACGAATATACAATGGACAAAAGACAGCCTCTTCAATAAGTGGTGCTGGAAAAATTGGACAGCAACATGTAAAAGAATGAAATTCGAACACTTCCTAACACCATACACAAAAATCAACTCCAAATGGATTAAAGACCTACATGTAAGGCCAGACACTATCAAACTCCTAGAGGAAAACATAGGCAGAACCCTCTATGACATCCATCAAAGCAAGATCCTTTTTGACCCACCTCCTAGAATCATGGAAATAAAATCAAGAATAAACAAATGGGACCTCATGAAACTTAAAAGCTTTTGCACAGCAAAGGAAACCATAAACAAGACTAGACGGCAACCCTCAGAATGGGAAGAAATAGTTGCCAACGAAACAACGGACAAAGGATTAACCTCCAAAATATACAAGCAGCTCATGCAGCTTAATACCAAAAAAGCAAATAACCCAATCCACAAATGGGCAGAAGACCTCAATAGACATTTCTCCAAAGAAGACATACAGATGGCCAACAAACACATGAAAAGATGCTCAACATCACTCATCATCAGAGAAATGCAAGTCAAAGCCACAATGAGGTATCACCTCACACGGGTCAGAATGGCCATCATCACAAAATCTGGAAACCACAAATGTTGGAGAGGGTGTGGAGAGAGGGAACTCTCCTGCACTGTTGGTGGGACTGTAAGTTGGTACAGCCACTATGGAAAACAGTTTGGAGGTTCCTTCAAAAACTACAAATAGAATTACCATATGATCCAGTAATCCCACTACTGGGCATATACCCAAAGAAAACCATAATCCCAAAAGAAACATGTAGCATAATGTTTATTGCAGCACTATTTACAATAGCCAGGACATGGAAGCAACCTAAATGCCCATCAACAAATGAATGGATACAGAAGATGTGGCATATATATACAATGGAATATTACTCAGCTATAAAAAGGAATGAAATGGAGCTATATGTAATGAGGTGGATAGACCTGGAGTCTGTCATACAGAGTGGAGTAAGTCAGAAAGAGAAAGGCAAATATTGTATGCTAACTCATATATACGGAATCTAAAAATGGTACTGATGAACTCAGTGACAAGACAAGAACAAGGACACAGATGCAGAGAATGGACTGGAGAACTCGAGGTTTGGGGGGGCGGGGGTGAAGGGGAGGCTGGGACAAAGTGAGAGAGTAGCATGGACATGTGTATACTACCAAGTGTAAAATAGATAGCCAGTGGGAGGTTGCTGTATAACCAGGGGAGTTCAACTCGAGGATGGAAGATGCCTTAGAGGACTGGGACGGGGAGGGTGGGGGGGAGTCGAGGGAGGGAGGGAATACGGGAATATGTGTATAAATACAGATGATTGAACTTGGTGTACCTCAAAAAAAAAAAAAAAAAAAAAAGAAAGGTGTGTAATTTTAATAGGATTTTAGGAGTGTACTACTTTATAACAGAAAGTTGAATCTGACATGACCTTTCAAGTCATATTACTTATACAGACTTTGCAATGTTACCAAATGCCAAGTATTTCTTTCTTTCTTTCTTTTTTTTAACAAATAGTGCGTTTATTTGCTTGTGTGTGTATAATCTACTTGTTCTTTTGCAAAGTTAGTTACCAGACACTTCAGAGAGAATGCTGTGGAATAACAAATAGCCCAAAAGACTGACAGTTGTCTTTTATGATAGCCAAATCAATGATACTCTGTCTGAAACCAGAGGGAGAAATTAACACAAATCACCGATGGAAAAATTAGCACAAATCACTGAGGGACCTCAACTCAATTAATATCCAAAATGATTTAAATTTGTTTCCACAGCTACCTCCTTTAAAGTTAAAATAAAACTTAAAGATTTCTTTTATCTGAGTTGGAGTCCAGTGTCTCCCCATTGTAACTTGATACTACAACTCACCAAAATGTTCTAAAGCATTTTAGTGTGTTCTTACTGTTAGAAAACATGTTTTTTTTTAAAACATACAATAAACTGCATATATTTAGAGTGTACAATTTGGTATCCCAATCTCCCAATTCATTCCCCCCAACCCTCCCCGCTCTCCCCACTTGATGTCCATATGTTTGTTCTCTACATCTGTGTCTTTATTTCTGCCTTTCAACTGGTTGATTTGTAGTATTTTTCTATATTCTGCATATATGTGTTAATATACGATATTTGTTTTTCTCTTTCTGACTCACTTCACTTTGTATGACAGTCTCTAGGTCCATCCATGTCTCTACAAATGTCCCAGTTTCCTTGCTTTGTACAGCTGAGTAATATTCCATTGTATATAGGTACCACATCTTTTTTATCCATTCATCTGTTGATTGACACCAAATGCCAAGTATTTCTTGAGATGATAAAGCATCTTTGCTATCCCCTAGTTTCTACTTTTTTTTTGCAGTTAACTTTTCTATTGTTTGTCTTTACATCTTTGTATCTTACTCTTCCGATTTCTTAGGATAGAAACTATCCTTTATACTTCACTGGATCTCCCAGAGTGCTGAGCACAGAGTAGCCATTCAGTGAATATTAGACCTTAGATATTGTCAAAATAATTTATGTAGAAATGAAGGGATTATTCTTAGTTGGGAAATTTTTCTGTTTATTTTCCTATTAGCATTTCCTAGGAAAGGTGAAATCAAGATGTTAGTAATTGGGACAGCCTCCACCAATCTTGGCATGCTGACCGGGCCCCAGTTGTATTCTGTCTCAGTTTGTAGAACCAAACTGTTTTTCTCCTAATCTGTTTCTTTAGGTAAGAGAAAATTTGGAAAACTAATATCTGCTCTGGAATTTTATAGAAATTCCCACTCAAGAAATCTCTTTCTGAATATTTGTGTCTCAGGTCTAATTTGGACAAAATGTTCTTTCTTTCTTTGGAGTCAGTTGAAAAGTAAACTATAGATGTATTTTTTTAATAGTTCAGATAAATTTTATAATATTTGTAAAGCATGTTATAAACTGGAAAGCATTACAGATATTATTCTTCTGCTGTTATTAAGATCGAGGGAGGAATCTAATCGTAGCAAGGAGGAGTAAAATAGTTCTATAATTATTCTTAGGGTCTGAGTCTTGTGTTTGCCATACTTTGTGAAGACATTTGATAAGTTTTGTTAACTTACATTTTACTGTTGTGTACTTATGGAATGTGTTTGGATATTTAAAGATATAATGGTGTAGTCCTTTAAGAAATCAAGTTGAATCATACTTCACGATGAAAAGATCTTGAATGAGCTTCAGTTGCTGTGGAGTTACTTAATCTCTGTAGGTGACACATTTCTCATCAGTAAAGTAGTATGTATTTCTCCAGTCTGTTATGAGTTTCTTTAATGGGTGTGAAGGGCACACCTTGGTGCCTGGCCTGTGATAGGTTCTCCATTTCCATAAATGTTTGCTATAAAATATTACTATTATTAAAAGAGTTAAAAATCCCAAATTCAACAGATATTTATTGAACACCTACTATGTGTCATACAGTATTTTAAGAACTAGAGAACAAAGCCAATAAAGGAATCATAGCTTCCTGTTCTCTAGGAACTCCCATTCTAACTGCAGAGTTTGTTAAGCAACTGGCATAATAAATAATTATATGGTTTGTTACAGGATGGTTAAGACTATGGACCTAAGAAAAGGTAAAGCAGGGCATGCGGGATCAGTACTGTTCAAGGGGAAGAGATCAAGGCTTGGGGATGACAGCATTAATTGTGTCTCCTGTGTTGAGAATCAGCATTGCAAATAGCAAAATAAATTACTTGAGTTGGGAGAAATTGGTCCCAAGCAAAGAATATGTAGTTTGGGCAGTAAGACGCCAACATCTTTTAAAGGACTATTCAGCCCCTTTTTCTGAAGAACAGCTATTATGCCTTAGAAGTTGTGAAAATGCCTGATGTTCTTAACTATTAGGCTTAAAACATGTGAAAAATTACGTACTTTTCCTTTCTCCACAAAGTTAAGAAAAATAATATTCTTTTATCTTTTCCTTCAATAACCATTCCTAATGGTATTATCAGATCTTTCTTTTAGGAGCTGTTTTCTTTACTTCCTAATGAATTTTGCTCTAATCCAAACCAGAGACACATATATCAATATGTTAAACCTCTCATTATATGACATTATTACTGTGTTTTCAAAAGTAAGAATGTTTCTATTTTTCTGAGAGCCACTTGACCACAGGGAAAGAATGTGAGAAGGCCTCTTACCACAGCTAAAGTAGATATATTAAAGTATATTATGTAGTACTTTATGGTAGACAATTCTTTTTCTGGAACTTGTTTGAAAACTTAATGTAATATGAACTGAGTTTTTTCAATTTCTAATCAGATGTCAGTTTTTCTATTATATTTTAAAATTGTATGTCACATCTATACACATATATACAAATATATGTATTCATATATTTAGATGTTCAGATATAAACTTGGATGCCATTAATATATGTGTATATATCGTGTATAGGTATGTATATATACACATGAAAACATATTTTAGTAATTAAGTTGATTTGATTAATCTCTTAATTGTTTGAAAGAATTGGGGAAACCATCAGTTTTTTTTTTTAATTAATTAATTTATTATTTTTTGGGGGGGGTACACCAAGTTCAATCATCTGTTTTTATGCACATATCCCCGTATTCCCTCCCTCCCTCGACTCCCCCCCCCACCCTCCCACGAGTCCCCCTCATCCTCCCCGTCCCAGTCCTCTAAGGCATCTTCCATCCTCGAGTTGAACTCCCTTTGTTATACAACAACTTCCCACTGGCTATCTGTTTTACAATTGGTAGTATATATATGTCTGTACTAGAAGTAAAGATTCCTTAAAATTATATAAATTAATTGTGGCATTTGTGCAAGTCAAAATAATATTTCAGTAATGTCTGATATAGTTCTTACATTTCGATATTGCAGTGAGAATGTATACAGTGGTATAATAGATAAGAGTGGATTTTCAAAAATAATTTGAGAACTCTGATTTTAGCATCGAAATGTGGTATTCAAATAGCTCATTCCTTGTCAAATGCACATATATAATTAGTGAGCCTGGATGACTTGCTATTCTTGCATTTATTCAGCAATTTCTAGAGTTCACGATTGCTTTGTCTGAATTGTGTGTACCAAAGCTACTAAAAAAGCCAGTGTTATTCCATTGGAATAAGCATGCAATTGTACCTTTTCCCGCTTGATTGAAGGACTAACAGTGTCTCTTTTTGAAGACAAGTTGGAACATAGGATGTAAAAGTGACACTTGTGTAAGTTATGGCTGGACTCTGAAGGAGTAAACCAAGTATTTACTGGCAGTATAGTGCTATGCAGTGTTTAAGAGTGTTGATTTGAGCCTGAACACTGGATTTAAATCCCATCTTTCTACCTACTAGGTGGCCAATCTTGGGCAAATTGCTTACCTTCTGGGCTCATCTATGTCCTCATCTGTGAAATGATAAGGATAATTGTAACTACCTTCTAGGATCATTTTGAGGATTAAATGAGTTGGTATTTGTAAAGCACTTAGGACAGTTTGTTAAATAAATATAAAAATAGGTATCGCAGTAAGTTAAAAAATGAGTCTTTATCTTTTAAAGAAATATACTTAAATCTTTACTGATAAAATGATATGGTTTCTGGGATTTGCTTCAAGATAATCTGGTAGGAGAGTGGGACATGGCAGTGAGAGAGAAAAGGGATGAAACAAGATTGTTCATGTGTTGAAAATTGTCAAAGTGAAATATAGGTATGCGGATATATTACACTATTCTTTCTAATATAAGCTTGGAATTTTCCAAATAAAAAGTCAAAACATAAAAGGGCAGTTTGACTATGGAGAACAGTATGGAGGTTCCTTAAAAAATTAAAAATAGAACTACCATATGACCCAGAAATCTCACTACTGGGCATATACCCTGAGAAAACCATAATTCAAAAAGGTACATGTACCACAATGTTCATTGCAGCACTGTTTACAATAGCCAGGACATGGAAGCAGCCTAAATGTCCATCAACAGATGAATAGGTAAAGAAGATGTGGCATATATATATTTCTGGAGAAAAATAAAAATTAAAAAATAATTTAAAAAAGGGAAGTTTGCCCCTTCCCATTTTCTTTCTTTCTCTTCTTCCCACCCCCCCTTTCTTTCTTTTTCTTTTCAGATTTTTAAAATATTTAATTATTAATTATTTTTGGCTGTCATGTCTTTTTTTTTTTTCTTTGTATAATATTTATTTTTTTCCACATCGTTATTGGAGTATAATTGCTTTACAATGCTGTGTTAATTTCTGCTGTACAACAAAGTAAATCAATTATATGTATACATATATCCTCATATCCCTTCCCTCTTGAGCCTCCCTCCCACCCTCCCTATCTCACCCCTCTAGGTCATCACAAAGCATTGAGTTGATCTCCCTGTGCTACGCAGCAGCTTCCCATCAGGTCATGGAAGCAACCTAAATGTCCATCGACAGATGAATGGATGTAGAAGATGTGGCACATATATACAATGCATCTAGTCTTAGTTGCAGCACACAAGATCTTCATTGTGGCATGTAATCCTCTGCTGTGGTGCTCGGGCTTCTCTTTGCAGCGCGTGGGCTTCTCCCTAGTTGTGGTGCTTGGGCTGAGTAGTTGTGGCACATGGGCTCCAGAGTTTGTGGGCTATGTAGTTGGGGCATGTGGGCTCTCTAGTTGTGGCCCATCTGCTCAGTAGTTGCAGCGCATGGGCTTAGTTGCCCCTCAGCACGTGGGATCTTAGTTCCCTGACAAGGGATTGAACCCACATCATCTGCATTGGAAGGCAGGTTCTCAACCACTGGACCACCAGGGAGGTCACTCTCTCTCTCTCTCTCTCTCTTTCTCCCCCTTTCTTTTGCTTTTTCTTCCTTCGTTTCCCTCCCTCCCTCCCTTCCTTCCCCTGTCCCTTCCTCCCTTTCTTTCCTTCTTTCCTTCCTCCATCCCTCCCTCCCTCTTCCTTATCACTCCTTGCCTAAATCTAGCATACCATTTCTGTCTTTTTTGGTGTAGTTCAAATGTGACCTAATATGGAGCCCTCCTTGATAACCCCAGCCACATCCCATCTCTTCTCTTATGAGTAATGAAGCCCCTGGGCCTTTCTTGGGCCCGCCTGTATGCTGTATCGCTCTGGGATTATTCCCTTGTGTGTCTTTTTCTTCTAGGCTTAAACTCCATGGGGCTAGGATAATCATGTAATTCCCATAGTAAACACCTTACACATCACATCTTTGTAGAAAAAATGGCATTTGTTGACTGATTGAAAGGGAATGTAAAAAACTTTGTGTCATAGTTGTTACTAAAGTATCATGTTTCTGGATGAAAGATTATTATTAAGATTTTATAATTGTACTTCCAAATAGAAATACTTGTGGCTTTATATTATTTTTGTTGTCTGGGGTATTTCATTTTATCTTTCCAAGGATTTCATTTGGAAAGTTAATGTTACACATTATTAGCTAAGTTACAGAAATATCCATCTAATTCTAGAATATTGGGATTCCGAACATGTGTCATACTCGTTTTCTATTTTATAGTTATGGAAAATAAGATTTTCATTTGTGGATCCACATTAGTTTTTCTGCTTATAGACTTTAATGATGCAAAAAAGAGTCTAGTACGAAATTGGAAAAGTTAATGTTGAAAACCTAGATCACAGAATTTTGTTTTGCTTCTGGATAGGCCCTACAACCATAGAAATAAAATAACCGTGATTTTAGTCACCCAACTCTTGCCCATAACACAGGTAAGGTTTTCTTTAGGTGTATTCTTGAAACACCATATGTAAAATACATTTTGCAAGTTAAAGCATATTTTAAACCCAAAGATTTTGTGTCTATTAAGCAGTCGTAACTGGAATCATTTTTATAAAGCAGAGACTATTTTAAAGCAAAGAATTATAATTAACCTTATAAACAAGTTTGCTTGTTTATAAGTTGAACTTATTCAAGATGAAGATTCCATTCATCTTAGTCTTTTCTTTTCAATAAGTCTTTCTTGCTGAATTTATTGCCAGGTAGTGTAATTCGGCTACCTTGAGTTTCACTTCAATCTCCTTTCCATTTACATTTAGAGGTGCTAATCGCCAGTGAAATAGTTAAAAGATGATGCTAGTGGCAAAAAGAAGCACTAAAGGACACAGGCAGTCTATAAACTAAATAATCAAATTTCTAAAAAGAATTAAAAAGTGAGCTTATATTGCCTAATGGCATTATTGCCTGTCTTACTTGCAGTGGAGAGTAAAGTGTCTCTGACTTTGATTTTCTCCACTCCGTGCTGCGTTGCCACCCCAGTGGCATGTTCTCCTTAACCCAATTTCATGACCTTTAGCTACTGCACTGAAGAATTCAAATTCACAAGAATTGAATTGCCTCATTCATATCTGCAAGGTTCGAATCATGGTTAAGTTTTAGGCGGGGTGTCTGATTATGAACAGGCTGCAAGTGAGAGTGGGTGTTCTTTAGTGAGGATCTGCGCTTGCTAAGCTGTAATTGTTTCATTCACTCATTTACTCATTTAGCTTTTCCATAGCACTAAGGACAGTGATTCTCAGCGTAGTCATTGTGACACATCATGCTATCTTTGGCTGACTAATGAGGTTCTGAGACAATTTAAAAATAGATTTTTCATTTAAAAATATGCCACATGAAATTATTAAGAAGAATGAAGGTGTAGGTATTGAAGATAAGATGTCCAACAACTCCCTCAAATAAGGATTACTGACAGTTTGCAGAAGCTTTAATGAATTTTTTTTCCTTTTTTACATAAATTAAACAAAAGAGCGTGAAAACTTTTTCATACTTTCTTGGGGATAGGGACCTTGTTCCTTATTCTGCTGAATCCTTAGTTGTCAGTTAATAAAGTGCTTTGCACAAATTGAATAATCGGGAAATATTAATTTAAAATTCCTTTACTTTTTTGGAAGTTGTGAAAAAATCAAATCTGTTGGCAAACTGATAGGACTGTGGGAATTTATTTATGAAAAATACTTGCAACTGATGCGGACTTCTCTCCTATACCAAACATGCTTTTGGAAAAGGATCTGCTAAACCACTTCTGTTTCTCCCACGAACTGGAGAACAGACTTGTGTTAAATGACAGAGATGAAAGTAAGCCCCATTTATTCCACTGCTTTTCTGCATAGGTGTGAACCCAGACTGGACCATTGTCATCCAGGGGAGAGCCAGGTGGCCATGGCTTTATTTCTTTCGTAATATATTTTTGCATGGAAAGGTATGTCATTAGTACTTCAGGGGAAGAAGAGTACTGCATTGATCCCTAGAGGTACTTGGTACTGTTGGGACATTTCATCAAGCAGATTCTGTCCACCTCAGTGAGTGTATTTCTGACCTTTAAGGTCAAGTTTTTTTTAATGGAAAAAAACATTAATATGTGAAAAAACAAAAATATCATGAGGAAATTATACATCTGATGAGGTCCTCTGTCATTCTGGGAAATTATACTATTACAACCTTTGTGGAAATTTTCTAAAATTTTATCATGGAGCCCCCTATATTTTCTGTCAGAGTGTTTCTAGTTGTACAATAAGGTAAATGGATTTCATGCTAGTACATTTAATTTTATCTGTAACATTCTCATAATTCAATCTCCTGCCCCCAAATCAAAACTAATGTACTTTTGGCTTATCTACCAGTTTGAATCACCAGTATCATTAAGCCCATACTCAGTTGCTAACCTGTATTCAGGGTCTGATACATGAAAGACACTGTTTTAGTTGTTCAAAGAAGCAAGGATTGGAAGTAGTTAGAATGTCCTTTCTTTACTATAGTTTTCAAACATCAAATCATAATGAGTTTGAATGAAAAATGACTCACTGTGTTGACTAGCTGTGTTTTTAAAATTTAGGATTTTTTTTTTGGTTACTGCTTGGAGAAGAGAATGAAGAATTATATGGTATATGCAGTTAGTGCTGTCCACTGACAGTCTAGACCACTTTAGATTACTTTGGATATTTGAAAGCACTCAGACAGGTGTATGTTACAGTTGCAGATAATGGAAACCACTCTAGCTATATAAGCAAAAAAAAAATTATCTGCCAAGGGAATTGCTAACTTTATTAAGTTCAGGAAGCTGGGGACTCAGGAAGTTTCTATGCCAGCTTCTGGTTTGACCACGTTAGCCACAACCAGGAGTCACAAAGCAACTGTTATTTTCTGGGACATTCTTCCTTAGCTGCGATTCACAATCAGGCTGCTGCCTGCACTTTTAGCTTCAAAGCTGTCTGCTGCCTGCTAGATCTGTACCAGCAAAAAAGACACCCAAAACACCTTGAGTGCTGCTTCTCTCCCACTTAACTTGATTCTGAGTTCAGGTCTTATGGAAGTGCATCTAAACCTATTTAGGTGAAACCTAAATTGCATTGAGAATGCTAGTTACAAGGGATTCTGGAAAACAAACATTGTGACATTCTAGCCTCTGTGGTATGGGAAGGTAAACAAGGAGATTGGAGCATAAGTTGAGCTAGCCGGTTGCTGTCTCTACCACAGATACTCTTGTGTTATTCCCTGTGATTTCTAGAAAATCTTAAATTTAGAATTTGACTGATTAAACAAAGGAAATTATTTTCAGATATAGACCTTGTATTTTGTATTTAGGTCTTCATGTAGATTTTTAAATTTTTTAAAATTTTTATTTATTTATTTATTTATTGTATGCATTGAGTCTTTGCTGTTGCACACGGGCTTTCTCTAGTTGTGGCAAGCGGGGGCTACTCTTTGTTGCTGTGCATGGGCTTCTCATTGCGGTGGCTTCTCTTGTTGCAGAGCACAGAGTCTAGGCACACGGGCTTCAGTAGTTGTAGCACATGGGCTCAATAGTTGTGGCTCATGGATTCTAAAGCACGGGCTTAGTAGTTGTGGCACACGGGCTTAGTTCCTCCATGGCATATGGGATCTTTCTGGACCAGGGATCGAACTTGTGTCCCCTTCATTGACAGGCAGATTCTTAACCACTGCACCACCAGAGAAATCCTCCATGTAGATTTTTTAAATAGATTTTTTGTTTTTGTAATCTGAGACTTCAGAAGAGTATCTAGTAATCAGCAGTTACATGGTCACATGTGCCAGCTGGAATCATTCAAGTATCTATAGGTGTAGTTATAGTTCGTATTCCAAGGTCTTCTCTTTAGAACTTGGCTATTTTGAAATTGAACTTTTCACATTGGTGCTTATGCTGGTGCATTTAATTGAGATTGTTTTTTTGCAATAGAAAGCATTAAGTAGAGCAAATGGAACCTAAACAGTATTAGTTTACTAACTTCTTTAATTTTGTGATCATGATATTGAATATACATTAAGTATAGTGTAGAATATATATTAAATATAGTATAGAATATACTTAAGATAGAGCTTCTTCTTTCAGGAACTTAACATTTAAAGAAATGGACAAAGTATAATGCTTTTTAACCTGAAAATTCTTCTTTCCAGTTTTGTCTTTTCACATAGAAGTAAGCAGAGGGGCTGAGGGGTGTGGTTTTCATCTGTACTTGGAAATATTTATATGACTGGGAAATTTTCGGATGAGATAATAGGAGATTCCAGGCAGAGGGCCAGGCTGAGCCACAAATGGCACCATAGAACCAGGCAGGGCCTGATAGAGCTGGAGAGTCGGATGAAGGCCATGGTGAACTATTATTCTGTGTAAGTCACTGAGATGGCAGCCTTCTCCATACAGTATAGATATGCAAATACCAGCATCCAGCCCCACTTTGATGTATTGCCAAGCACCTTTGGCCTCTAGTGGGTACTGAGTGGGAGAGATTCCAGCCTCAGTCAAAACATCTGTTAGGAGAGCAACAGGATTAATGAAAGAATTTGCCCGTTTTCCACCTCAGTTTCTCTAAGGAGACAGCTTTGTTATTTGACCCAAATGTTACATAATATTTTAGGAACCAAATCTTAGAATTTTCAATAAAATAATAAATTTGCAGTACCAATCAAATATTTTTTTCTCTTTAAATAGATTTTTTTCAGGTCTAGAGTTATTATTTTGACATTATTTTGAAATAATTTCAAACAGAGAAAAATTACAAGAATCATATAAAAAACTCCTGCATACCCTTCATCCAGATTAACCAATTTTTAATGTTTTGCACACACACACACACACACACACACACACACGTGTGTGCATGTGCATGTATTTTCCTGTACCATTTGAGAGTTAGTGGAGATATCATGCCCCTTTATTCCTAAACACTTCTGTGTATATTGCCTAAGAATGAGGACATTCTCTTATATAACCACATGGATATACAGTCCCTATTCAAAATTTGACAATATTCTTTAGAGCATATTTCTCCTTGACCATGGATCCAAGTCAAGATCACATACTGCATTTAGTTGTCATGGCTTTCTAATCTCCTTTAATCTGGAACATTTCCCTAGCCTTTCCTTTTCTTTCATGACACTGATATTGCTGAAGAATATAAGCCAGTTGTTTTGTAAACTAATCATTAATTTGGGCTTGTATGATTCAATTTTTAAAAAATAAATGACTTTATATTTTAATTTGAAAAACAGAAATATGTGAGGAAGAAAACATTCACCTATGATCCTGCTATTGAAGGATACAGTCGACATATTTCCTTTTTTCCCCGTGAATATATTTTTCCACATTTTTGAGATCATTCTATATATGTGATTTTTGTATCTGATTTGATGAGAATTTCCTATCTAATTAAATGCTTATTGAAAGCATATTTTTAGTAGCTTCCTTGTATTCCTTATTACAGTTACACTAATGTACGTTTAAATAGTCTCTTATTGTTGGACATTTAAATTGTTTCAGAAGCTCAGGACATTCCCAGTCTGACTTTTGAGTAAGGTTTGTTTTCTCCCAATGTGCCAATGTACCTGTCTGTTCAGAGTGCTTGTCACACCATCTGTAGCGACAGTGTATTGTCATTTTCTCAATCTGCCCTCTGGGAGATAACAGGGAGTTGAATATAGCTGAGTCAAACGGATGTTCAACTTGGACGCGTCTTCAAGGTCTTGTCTTATTCCAGTTCTGAAGAAGCTTCTTGGGCTCTGAGAGAAATAGAGAGCTTCTGGTTGAAAGAATACCCCATAGTTTTTCAGTGGAAACAGCAGCCCATGGATTCTAGTTTGGTTCTGGTGTTCCCTTTGGGGATTTGTATCAACCATGAAAGAAGCAGAGGTTGGCTGAGTCTGTAGACTCCTGAAGTGTTTTTTTTTCCTTCAGAATAAGGAATATGCATCATCTCCTCTGTGATTCTTTTCTTGACACTCCTGTCCAACCCTTTACACTGGACCCAGCAGGGTTAATCACCCTCACCTCTGAGTTATCCATGAATCTTATCCTTAGGTCTGTTACTGTAGCCCTCATACTGTATTGTGTACAAGTCTGGCTTCCCCACAAAGCTTTGAGTTTTCTATCAGTTAGACTTTGCCCTGCAATGAACTACCCTAAAACTTAGTGGCTTAGAACAGCAGCTATTAATGTAGCTTATGATTCTGTGGAATCAGCAGTTTGGGCTGTGCTCAGCAGGGCTCAGCTGATTTTTGCTGGGATGGACTCTTATGGATGGCTACTGGGTCAGCTGGGGGCTCGCTGATTGCTGACTGGAGCACCTCAGTTATTCTCTTGGGGTCTCTCATTCTTAAACAAGCTACTTGGGCTTGTTGACTCATGGCCACAGGGTTCCCAAGAATGTAAGAGAACAAACTCTGAGGTGCAAGCACTTTTCTAATTTCTGCTTCTGGTACATTTGCTATTGTTCCATTATCCAAAGCAAGTCATGTGGTTGACCCCAGAGTCAGTGTGAGAGGGCACTCTCAAAGGGTGTAGATATATGAACAAATGGGGCCATTTCTGCAGTCAATCCATTACAAGTTCCTTGATGTCAGGGTTGAATTTACCCATCTTTCTACCCTTAGCTTGTATTATGTGTTTGGCACCAGTTAGGTGCTTGGGAAATGTTGACTTGATCTGTATGGTTATCTGACTTCTTTGGCATCGCCCCAAATTCTAGGGCTCATTGAGAGCGTTAAGGCAGTGCTCTGGGGTGCTAAGCTTTAGGAGACTCTGCCTCTGGCTGTTGACCAGTTAGTTGACAAGGGAAGTCTAAGGAGAGAAGGTGGGTATGCACTTGGTATTTAAAAAAAAAATTTAGTGGAATCCTAATAACCTTCTTTATCTCCTAGACAAAGCATACATGCTTTTATAGTTATAGTGTACCCTTATTTTTCTTAAGGGTGCCCTTGATGTTCATTTTAATCTGATTTTATTCTGTGAAACTGTTAGGCAGAAAGCACACAGCTGTGTTTAGACCATATCTCTATAGAGTCAAGGCCCCTGAAGAATTCTTGAAATTTCAGATACCTAGGAATAGTACCTCCCTTAGATATATGCAAGGGGGACCTCTGTAGTAGTCCTCAATCTTTAGAGGGTCTTACTCTGCCTTTCCTCTGGCTTTTTGGGGTGAGGAGTTGGAGGGGTCAAGGATGTGCCAGGGGGCACATGCCCACCTAGAGATTGTATCCTTCCTCCTTCTAAATTATGTTCCAGGTAACTCAGATTGCAAAATTTTCTGCAGATGGCCTTGAGTTGCTTTCAGGACCTGCGTGGGCCTCTTTGCTTTTCTCCTAAGGGCAGACCGCACCAATGTGTACCGCCTAGGCTCAAGAGATTGCCAAGGAGTAGCATTTGCACAGTGGGGATTAGGAAGTGGATGGATCTTGGACTTTGGATTGGGGTACCCATAACCTTGCTTTGGAGGCTCCTGAGGGTGTGGGTTGGAACTGGAAGTATGATGAGATGGTGACAGGCCCTAGGTTAGGGGCCACTTTGCCTTGGACTGCAAAGGTGGTGGGTGGTCTGATCAGGAATCTTGTAAGGCTATTTGTTGACAGTAGTGGAATATACCAGGGGAGCAAGAGCTGGATTTGTCTCTTTGGTTTATTTGTTTTTGTTTTAATTGAAGTATAGTTGATGTGTAATATTATATATTACTGGTGTACAATATAGTGATTCATAATTTTTAAAGGTTATATTCTATTTATAGTTATTATAAAATATTGGCTATATTCCCTGTGTTGTACAATATATCCTTATTGCAGCTTATTTTATACATAGTAGTTTGTACCTCTTAATCCCTTACCCCATATAGCCCCTCTCCCCATTGGTAACCACTAGTTTGTTCTCTATATCTGTTATTCAGCTTGTTTTTTTTATTATATTCATTAGTTTGTTGTATTTTTTTAGATTCCATATATAAGTGATATCATACAGTATTTGCCTTTCTCTGTCTGACTTATTTCATTTAGCATAAAACCCTCCAAGTCCAACCGTGTTGCTGCAAATAGCAAAATTTCATTTTTTTTTTTATAGCTGAGTAGTATTCCATTGTGTATATATACCATCTGTTCTTTATCCATTCATCGGTTGATGGACAGTTAGGCTGCTTCCATATCTTGGCAATTGTAAATAGTGCTACTATGACATTGGGGTGCATATATCTTTTAAAATTAGTGGGGTTTTTTGTTTTTTGCTTTTTTTTTTAGAATATGTGTCCAGGAGTGGAATTGCTGGGTCAAATTGCGGTTCTATTTTTAGTTTATTAAGAAACCTCCATACAGTTTTCCACAGTGCCTGCATAGACTGGTCTTTTTTGAATCCTGGGAGTTTTACTAAAAATCAAATGACTTCTGGAATATAATGAGCTAAACACTACTAAATAGCTGCTTAACTTACTACATTTTAGGGAAGTAAGTGAATTTGTTTCTCCTTTTGTGAGGTTATGGGCTGAAAGTTTGGTTCCTGTTAATATATGACAAAATTACAAGATTGTATGCTCTTTTTTAGGAACACTGTCAAATTGTTAAGCTACTTTTCCTTGATCAATAATAAAATCTTTTATTTGAGGCCTAAGTGATTAGCGTATAGTAACTTAGTATGTACCAAATACCTGAGACTTTATTGTTTGTTTATATATCAGATGGTAATTTAATGGGTACATAGTGAAGGGGAATACTAGAGGTTCATCATAATGAGGCATTTAAAATAGTTTTAAGAAATGGAAAACTTTTTGAGGGCAAAGCAGATACAAAAAACAATTTGGAGGACTGGTGTTACTGTGGCTGAAATGAATTTTAATGATGCCTTTTCTGTGTCTGCCCCCTCCTCTGCTCTTCTTTTTTGTTTTTGTTTTTTTTGCTTTTTTCAAAATCCCCATGGTCAGCCACTGCCTGCCTGGAAAATCACCTTTGCCTTTGTTATTTACCTTATGACTTTAGGAATTTAGAATGGTGTAGAAGTTTTTAACAGAAGAGTTAGAATCAAAGCTTATTGTTTTCTGGCTATGGCTTGAATTTGAAATAAGAAAGGGCAAACATAAAAGTTTTAGTTTCTAAAATGTGAGGATTAGGTTAAGTCATTAGTGGTGAACATATGTCTAGTAATTTCATTTACAAGGCATTTGGTTAATGACTATACTACAAACATTTCTTCAGATTCGCATAGCTCTCTTAAAACCAAATTGTTTTTGCAAGTTAGCACACAGAGTTATCATCTTTTCTGGCTTAATGTTTGAAAGAGTCATTACACACCTTCTTATAAGGAAGTTATTTCCCATTGGTTATAGTAGAATTATATTTTAATGTGTTGTGATTGCATAATAACATCATCAGATACAAGGGCAAGAGAAGGTAAATTTATCAGGCACTTGAATTACTGGAGATGTAATTGCTGTGAGGGAAAACCCAATTTCCTGTGGGTTGTACACAAAGTGCTTCCTATTTTCTGCTGGAGATCTAAAATTGATTAGACTCAGGTCAGTAGACTTCTGATATTCATAGAATCACAGAATTATAGAGATAGAGGGATGTTAGAAATCATCTAATTCAACACCCTTGTTTAAAAAAATGATATTGAGGTGAAAGTTCTCTTGTTCAAGGTCACACTACAGTCAGAACTCAAGGATCATAGCCCTGAGCTAGTGACCATTACTTCTAAATACAGAGACTATCTGTTCTTTGTTCATACTAGGTATGCATTTTGGAGGCAAAGTCTTTTTTAAAAAATTGTTTATTGTTTAAAAGGTTTTCTGTAGTTTTCACAGATACACAAACAGTAAAGCCAGTTCTTAACCTGTTTCTACAAATTCTTTGGTTTGCCTTTATTATTGCCAGGGTTATTATTATTTCCCAGTGATTTGTGGTACCTGTAAAAAAAAAAGGTAAACCTTATATTTATTTTTGTTGTGTTTTGTTGTGTTGTATTTACCTTATTAAATAGGTAATTCTTTCACAAAATCTCTGCTGTGTTTAAATATTTCTTTGATAATTTATAAACACATTTATGTAACCTACATATTTGTAAGTGTACATGCAACCTGTCAATATTAGAAAAGATTTGGGATTTATTTCATTCACTGATAATTTATTATAACCAAATTAAGTTATTTTAAAGCATCATCTGACATGTAGTTTTTTTTTTTCATTGTCTTTTATTTCTCAATAGGAACACGTGGAGGCTTGGGATGTGTGTAAAACAATCCTTATAATATGATTGATTTTTGGAAGTCAAAAAGGATTGGGATTCCATTATTCTCTATGTAACCTGTCTTGTATTTTAATACCCATATGGTCAAGAAGTTCTTGGTTATCTCCTGCTTAAATATTTTTGTTTTTTTTCTTAGTTTTCTTTTTTTTCTTATTCTATTTCTATAGGTAGACACCAGCTAGTTATTATTATGTGTTAAGAATTTAGAGGAATTTTTGGTTCATTTTATGATTAGAAAAATCATTTGTTTGTGAAATGTGAAAAAATAGTAACATTATATTTGTAATAGAGTTTTGAAGCCAGTTCACAGGGCTCTACAGTGAAAAGATAGTGTAGCTGGGAATAAAACCAAGGTCGTATGAAAATCAGTTTTTTTTAGAGAGGAGGAAATAACGTCATTTCCCCAGAGAACAAACTCTGTAGCTCTTACAAACAATTAAAGGAGTTCATAATATAGATTATAAAACTGGCATAGGTGCAAGAAATTATAGCGATGGGGAACTTCTAGGATCCTGATGTTGGCTTGAAGTCTAAGTTCTGCTAAAAGAAGAGGACCTGAAATAGTTTCCAATTTCCATTTGCTTGGCTGAAGGACCTTGAGTAAATCATTTAATTGTTTCCATCCTTGGGATGTTAACATGTGTCTTTCCAAATTTCTAAGGTTATTGTGAAGACCAAATGTGATAAGGCATGTGAAATTATTGAAAACAGTACTGTACAGATGTGAGTTAGCATAAAGCCAGAGCATCTGATGCCTTCTCTCATATTGCCAAGTGTCATCTCTTTGAAGGTGGAAGAAGCATGGAGAGAATTGCCATTCTGTATCTTTTAATGACTGACAGAGAATCTATTGGTGATATTGCCTTAAAAGGAATTCTGGGAAAGGTGACCTTATTAGACCTTGTAATGCCAAGGCAAGACACTACTGGATATCATTTTTTAAAAGTAGATATTAAGCGATTTAGAAAAAAAGTAAATATTTTAGAAGGGACTGTGACTCATGAAGATGGTTGATAATAAAAAATGAAATTCTGATGATTTACTTGTAAATGATCTAAACAGGAGAGAAAGTTCCCAGGGCTCTACAGTAGAGAGATTTAGGTTTAAATCTTCATTTAAAGATTTGGGTTTAAATCTTCTTACCCATTCCACCTTACAGTGTATGGGTAAGGTGGTTTATCTTAATGAAGCCAGTGATATAGACAACTGTCTGAGCACAAAGTGTATGGAAAATATGCCAAATATCAAGGGAGGGACATGTAACTAAGTGAAAATACAAGCGTCGACTTTAACATGAAATTGGTTACTTTCCTGTAGTAGAATTGTCTTTAAAATATACATTTAACAGGACGTATTTCAAAGTTAAAACAATGAGAAAAACAAAACAAAAAAACAATGGCTATTGGCTACTCCTTAACTCTTCTGACTGGAAAAGAATTCGTAAGAGGTTTTAGGCAGGATAGTGTCAGGTAGGCTTAAACAGAATTAGCTGAAGTTTATGAAAACATTAGAGCAAACAAACAAAAATAGGCTAAAGATAGGATAAAGGGCTCTTTTTTTTTTTTAAATTAAAGCTCCTTCCAGATGATAAAGAAGGGGACAAGGCCACTTATTAGGGAGGATGGAAAGCTTCCTTGAAGCTATTCTTAATGAAAATATATTAACAGAGACTGAGCATTTACCAGGGATAGTTTAGAAGAAGGTGAAAGATTTGGGTTTAAATGTCTTTATTTCTAGCTTTACTACTTAATGTGTTTAGTGTAGCTGCATGGATATCTAGATGTGTTGTAAGCATCCTGATCTGAGTTTAAGCCTAATTTTGTGCTCCTCTAATTAGGATTTACCAGCAAGCCATTTGTAGTGATATTGAGCGCTGAGAACTAAGGTATATGGAAAAATTCATGAGAAAAACTGCGAGTGTACCAACCTCTGTTCTCCAAAACACCCATAATTATTTGCAGTAGGCTCAGTGAATCAAAGGATGCTCTTGGGTAGAAGTCTTCAAATAACTGTTCTCAAATGGTGTGGGATCTACCATGTTGAGGGCCAGAGAAAGAGAGAAGTAGTTGAACATTAAGGGTAACTGGTAGCTTGCCTGGGGACCCCTAATCAAACCTCTTTTCCAAAGCTGGAAGTGCCTTAAGATGAGCTGTTTACTTGGCTGTGCTTTCTCATTTACATTTTATGTTCAAATTCTTTACAACTCATGTCAAAAGAGAAGAATGGAGCCTGGGCAGCAACCCCTTAAGCTTAGTTTGATATTGTACTGTAAGAAGGATGCTAAAAATAATGATCATAGTGAATCTGTTTTCCAGTTTTATTTTAAGATTTGGCTTTTTAAAACTATCTTCAGGCTTAAATGGAAGTACTTATTCTGTGAATTTATATAGAAGTAGCATTTCTAGCCAAGTAGAAAAAAGTGACTAGTTTGTTCATTTTCCTAGAAAACTAACAGATGCTTTCCTAGAGATAAAATGTAATGAAATTTATTTAAAATTGAGTTGGTGACTTTCCTATAGTAAAATTGGCTTTAAAATAAGCATTTAACAGAACATATTTAAAAGTTAGAACAATGGCTACCAGCTACTCCCTGAGCCTCTTGTATTAAAGAGTTCATATACAGTTTTAAATGTCAGTTGAATTAACTTATAAGCAGTGTTCAGTGGGGAAAGAAACCATTAAATTGGCCCTTTTTTCATTTGACACTGCTCCTGCAAAATAAGTTTGAGAATTATAAAGGTAACATAGTCTATGTTAGAATAGTAATAATAACTTCCAATTTTGTATGTGCGTGTGTGGAGGGGAAGGGCATGTTTAACTCTCTCTAGAAGGACATCTTTTTGGTCTTGATTATTAGATACCAATCATATCAGCAAAAAATAAAGTCATGAATCTTGAATTGAAGGTAAAATAACAGTGGATGTAGCTTCTAAGACTCACTCCATGTGGTTATTGAAAACTCTGATTTTAAAAATATATCGGTTTCTGAAAATTTTCCCATATAATTGACTTTATGTGGTTTTGCAACCAAATTGTGCCAAGATGGCCAACAGCCCACCCAAGAGAGGAAGAGCATCAAAGTGAAAATGCCGCAGGGGTTAAAATATCATATCTAAGAGATTCCCATTTAGAAAGTTTGAAAGTGGCTGATGTCAATGAATAGTATTAAAGATGGGGCTGGAGGCATAAATTTGGTAGTCATATGCAGTAAATATCTCATCTCTTCCCAAATTATTTTTAAATAAACTTTAATTTTAGAATGTTTTAGATTTATAGAAATACTGCAGAGATAAGAGAATTCTTATACACCCCACACTCAATTTCCCCTATTATTAAAGTTTTATATTAGTATGGTATGTTGTAACTAATAAACCAAGATTGATATAATTTTTATTAATTAAAGCCTGTGTTTTATTCAGATTTGCTTGGTTTTTATCTTGTGGTCTTTTCTATTCCAGGATCCCATCCAGGATAGCATTCTGCATTTAGTCATCCTGTCTGTTTAGGCTCTTCTTGACTTTGACAGTGTATGAAACTTTCCTTGTTTTTGATGATATTGACATTTTTGAGGAGTACTGGTCAAGTATTTAGTAGAATGGCTCTCAATTGGGATTTGTCTGATGTTTTTATCATGGGGTTGTGTGTTTTTGGGAGAAAGACCACAGAGGGAAATTGCCATTTTCATCACATCATGTGGAGGGCACACGCTATCAACATGACTTATTACCGTTGATGTTGACTCTTATCTCCTGAGGTAGTGTTTGCCAGGTTTCTACCTTTCCACACTGTCCTCTTTGGAAGGAAGTCGCTTTGTACAATCTACACTTAAGGGCTGGGAGTTTTGTTACACTTCCCTGAGGGTGGATTTTTTACATAAATTACCAGGATTTCTTCTGCATGGCAGATTGTTTTGTTCTCCATTTATTTCTTCACTCAGTCATTTATTTATATCAGTATGGACTCATAGATATTTATTTTATATTTTGGGTTACGAGCCAATACTGTCAATACTTTATTTTGTTGTTCAAGCTGTTCCCTTGGGAGCTCTTTCAGTTGATTTCAGTGCCCCTTGGACCCATCATTTTTTCCATCTTGTGTATGTGTGTGTTCTGAGCATTTCCTTACTTTCTGTCCCTATAAAGCGCTCCAAGACCATCTTTTGTATTTCATGCCCTAGTCTCAGAATCAGCTATTTTTCCAAGGAAACCTGGAGGATGGTACTAAAAACGAAGATCTGGATGTTAGGTGAGCTCATTGCTACTGAGATATAGTTGCTTCTAGGCCTTCTCAACTGACAGAACAAGAAGATATATATGTGTATACTAACCCATGTATATACACATAAATATTTCTATATGCAACCATACGGAGAAGATATCATACTGATATCTTCAACTCTAATCCATTACCATATGGGTAATTTACCCTCTTCCTCTTTCCTATTTGTAGCTTCCCCATTCCAACAGTGAGAACCTTGGCTCTCACTTTTCATTTATTTATTTATTTTAAGTTATCATAAATATATCCGATAATCTTAAATATATAGTTATATTTTACAGACTTGGTAAACACTATGACAAAACTCTTGTAATTGTTCTGAAAATGGCAATTTCCTTCTGTGGTCTTTCTCCCAAAAACACATAACCCCATGATAAAAACATCAGACAAATCCCAATTAAGAGCCATTCTACCAAATACTTGACCAGTACTCCTCAAAATTGTCAATATCATCAAAAACAAGGAAAGTCTGAAACTGTCATAGTTATACATATGTAACAATATCAGAATTGTTAACTTGTACCCCCAGGGGAAACAGCTTTACCAACTGTAGTACAGTGGTTATTTACAGTTCCTTTTGTCTTTAGTCTTGCAGATTTCACTCATTTCCAGAGTTAGTTAGGTTAGCACTGTACCCTTTCAGTGAATAGTTTCATATAGGTAGAACAATTTGTAATACAGTTTGATTGTTTTGTCATACTCTTCATTTCATTTTGGAATCCTCTAATGTCCTTAATGACTTTTTTAGTTGCATACACTAATGTTCACTTTTTGTGCTGTAAAGTTTTATAAGTTTTGACAATGCATAATGTCATGTATTCACTACTACAATGTCATATACCCCCAATTATTTTTAATTGTTTATTATTTGACAATTTTTGACTAAAAAGTTCTAGCAATTTTGGGTGATTTGATCTAATATCACTTGAAATGTAAGCCAGTGATTATTTACGTGCAGTTACATAAAATAGCTGAAACTTTCAATTGTTTTAAGTTACCATAAAGATATCCCATAATCTTAAATATATAGTTATATTTTACATACTTGGTAAACACTACGACAAAACTCCTTTAATTTATCTGATAAAACAGTTATGTTAAATGGTTACATTCCTTATTCCTCTCCAGATATTTGCATTTTCAAAGAAGAGTACATACTAATCCAGATATATCCTACCGAGTGTTAGACTTTTAGGCAGTGTTAACAGTGACTTAAAAACCTGTAGGCAGGGTAGGAAAATCTTGCTCTCTAGGGCTAACCTCCCTTAATTATACCTTAATGTATTGCTTCTTCGTTTTTGAAACTTCTAAGAGTCGTAGATCTTTGGGACCATCTTAAAGTTATCCTCAAGCCACATCATCTGTATGAAACAGGATTATATTAATTCACTCAACAAATAGTTTTTGAGCATCTTCTCAAAAACGTGTGGTATTGTGTTAGAGTCATGGTTCCAAATTGTAAATCAGCCACCAGCGGCTCCCAGACTGCTAAATTTCAAGAGACAGTTAAAGAAAAATGGCATGGATGTAGAGTTGCCACCTTTTTATTTTGTCAAGTCTGGACATTAAAATGAACAAACAAACAAGACTTTGATCAGGTAGGCTTTGTTTTGCCCCTTCTAAATGTCAAATTTAAATTTCATATTATGTTCTTTTCTCTAATAAAACCCTAATCCACTTTTATTTGAAGGCTTTTAAAAAATTTATTTATTTTACTTATTTAGTTGTGCTGGGTCTTAGTTGCAGCACGTGGGATCTTTGTTGCTGTGTGTGGAATCTTTAGTTGCAGCATGCGAGCTCTTAGTTGTGGCATGTGAGATCTAGTTCCCTGACCAGGGATCAAACCTGGGCCCCCTGCATTGGGAGTGTGGAGTCAGCCACTGAACCACTAGGGAAGTCCCTGGATGGCATTTTTCTTAAACAACTTCAGCTATTATCCTACTCTATAGATGTTAAGGGTAGGCCTTTAATGAGTAGAACAGATGTCAGAAATTTGACAGTTGTGAATAATCATGTTTATCTCTTGTCAGTCTTTTGATTCTAAGGAAGGGAAATGCTGTGAAGAATTGCTTCTTTGGTTGGAAACCTAGATTAGCACATGCTATTCCATAGTGAATGCTTAGTAATACCTGCTAACTGAAAGAAAAAATGAACCTTCTTAAATCATCTCATTCATTATGTGGAGATGCAGAAGCTAGCATCTGACAATAACTTACTTTATTGTAACATTCTGGCATTTTCTGCATTTTATAGATGAACATAATAAATAAAATAAAACAAGATATTTGCCCTAATTGGTCAGTGGTAGAATTTAGCCTTGGTTTTCTGATTTTGCCTTAATCTTTTCATAATAAGAAATTATTTTAAAATTAGTACATTTCTCATTCTCATTTTCATTTTGAACCTAGTTTCACAAAATAAGGATTTTATTGTGCATGACGAGACATTTTGTGGACTTAGTGATCCTATAAATCTTGTACCGTATAAGACCTAATAAAGGTGAAATAAAAAAATTGTTTTAAGTCCTTAGGATATAAATAAAAATTGAATATATTTATGAAACTGTATAGAGATTTATAGAATTTAATCAGGAGATGATTACTTCATTCTATGAAACTAGTTTTTCTCTCTCAAAGAAATATGTTGATTGAAGATTATTTAGAAAACAGATTAAATGATAAGAAAAAAATCACCTATAGTCAACATTTTGGCATAGATTTAGCTTATATTATCCTGTTATGCTATATGATTTAAAAATGTAATTTATGTGTTTTTATTCTATATAGAGAATGATTTTTTTCATGCTATTAACCATTCTGCTTTACTATATTTAATAATTAATAGAATTGCATTGTGTGATAGGTCCCTTCTTTTTGGATGTTTGTATTATTTTCAACCACAATTTCACTTTAATTTTTGTTAATTCGACAAGAGATTATGCTATTGACTTTTTAGGAGAAGGGGATGATGAGTTGTATTTGAAACTAAGGTGAAGTTGTGGGGCAGCAATGCCCCTAAGTGCTTGGAATCACTGCTCTGGAATTCAGTCTGCTTGCCTCCCTAGCTGGGCTGCAGGCCTGCTGAGGCCTGTTTGCTGTTAGCCCAGCTGAGAGAGCAGTGGCCTCAGTTGTGTCAGCAGGAACAGAGCGGGCTTCATCTCTGCTCTTTGTCTCGGATTTGGTGCTGGTGTGTTGTCCCCACTGCTGCCATGTGATGGCTCGTAAGCAGCACTACACATAGGATCTGTAACTCCTTTTGAAAGCTCTATTGTGAGATGCTGCTGAGTTCTGATGCAGAGGAGGTTTTTGCTAGCACGTTGCTTTTGGTTTCTTTCAAATGTGAATGTGCCTTCCTCTAAAGAATCCTAAGTAAGGAAAGCACCTAAGAGATGAATTAAATTATCCTTCCCTTCAAGCCTCCTATAGTAGAATGGTAGTATAATAGAAAAGTAAGTACTCAGATTTCTTTCTCTATTTTGCATTGCAGTTAATCACTATGAGAAAGGTGAGAAATAAGAGAGTGGGGATGGGAACTGTGGAAGGTTTCATAAAGGAAATGATATTTGAATGGGTGATGAAGAGTGGGTAGGATTTTTGAGAAGAGAAAAAGGTGACAAGAAGCACAGAAATGTGGACAGTGGAAATTACTCAGGGTTTTATATTTAATTCATTCATAAAACATTAATTGAGGTCCTGTGATGTACCAGGAATTATGCGAAACGTTGCTTACACAAGGATGAATTAGATATGGTTTCTACTTTCTAGTTGACAGTATGGTTGGTAAGGTGGAAAATAGATAAGCATATATACTTGGCTCTATAATGTAGGTTTCTACAAATAATATGGAGTTCAGAGTAGGGATATCATAGCCCAGCTTAGGCAAAGTAACAAAAAGTCTTGGAGGGCTGATTCCTGAACTGAGTCTTGAAAGACCCATGGGCAAGGGGGGAGGGTACTCCATGCAACCGCATGTGCAAAAGCAAGGATGCAAGAAAGAAGATGGAATCTACAGGACACTATAAAAGTCCAGTGTGCAGCGAAAGAAGATACTGCAAAGTGGAGGAGGACTGGCAATAAGTAATTTATGAGGGCTTGAGTTAAGACAGAGAGAAAATGAAGGATGACTTCCCAGTTTTTTACTTGGTTGATTGGTTGGAGGTGCCATTCACTGTTATAGGAGATAAACAAGGAGGAGTAGATTGGGACATCACTGTGCTTGGATTGGGACATGATGAGTTTGGGGTGCTTGTGATATACAAGTAGAAGTCTGGAGCTCAGAAGAGAGATCGAGACTGCAGATACCTGACTGGGAACCATTAGCAGGGAGTGGATGAAACCACTGAGGGAGAACATGTAGGATGGGAAGAGGGCTGATAAAAACCCAGAAAGCACTAGACAATGGAAGACACCAAGAAGGAGGAGAGGTTGGAGGAAAAGCAGGAGGGAATGGAGTGAGGGAAGTTAGCTGAGAAAGCATCAGGAAAGGAGAAGAGGAGAGGAGAGAGAGAGGTCAGCAATATCAAGTGTTGCTGAAAGAGAAGAAAGATAAATTCTGGAAGTCCCATTGTTTTTAGAAATAAGAAGGTCATAGTGATCTTGAGGACGGCAGCTTTAAGGGTGAAGTAGAAGACTGACTTGAATTTCAGTGTTTGAGGCACACATTAGAGGTCAAGGAGGCATGATTTTAGAATCCTCTTTTCAGAAACTTTGTTGTAGGGGGAGTGGTGAAGGGTAAGAGCATATGGGAGGGGATGAGTTAAACAAGGATGGAGAGAGATGGTGGTGTTAGTTTGCTTGTTTTTTCCCCAAAGGATAGAAAACTGTAATGTCTTTTTAAGAACCACTTGAGAGGGGAAGTTGAAGATGTAGGAGAGAGTCTGAGATGATGTAAATTGCTGGAGAGAGGTCTCAGAGGACGCAGGAGGGAAGGGGGTTATGAGCACAAATGCATAATTGTACGAAGATCTTTCTTTCAAAGATGTCTGAGTGATGTTAAATATATACATACTACAGACTTTATTCTAAGTGGGCTTTAACTCTGTCTCTGTGTGTTTGTAGTGTTAGCCTATTTCTATGTCTTTACTATTTTATGTCCCCCCAACAAAAAAAAAAGTATGAGACTGAGCCATGTAGTTTTCCCTGTCATCCTGATATTCTTCCTCTCTCTAGTTTAAACTATAATCTAAACAATTTTCCCCCTAATATCTATTGAGTGGCCTCTGTAAAAAGTAAACATTAAAATTTCTTGACATATTCCTCTCGACCTATTAGGGACATGCTCCTTTCAAGCGGTGGGGATCCGTGGAGAGAGAATTTCATGGGTAAGGCAACTTCTTTGGGAGGCAGTTCTTTTAGAAAAAGTACAGAACTGGAAATCAGGCTCCAGCCCCAATTCTGTCACTAGTGGGCTCCTGTGATAGTGGATGAGTCCCTTAACCCCTCTTTGTCTGTTTCCTCACTTGTAGCACGAGTACTAAGTGCCATTGTACTTACCTCCTGTACTGTTGAGAGGACTGAAGTAGATCATATATGTATATTATTAATGCTTTGAAATGTATAGCATGTGTGCATATGAAAGATATCATCATAGTTGTACCTTACCTGGCCAGAATCCAGAAATCCAAAAATTCATTGGTCCTTAGTAATGATGGTTTAACAGCATTGTGCATTATGTGGTAGAAAGCATTTTCACATCCTTGGTTTTCCATGTAACCCTGAAAGAAGACAGCTGTAAAGAAACAAGAGGTGAATTAAATAGACTCTGCATAGCCAAGGTGATGTAACAAAGTTCCTCTAAATTACCCTCAGGTGAGCAATGCCGGCTGTTACCCAGGACCCACTCACTTCCACACAACTCTCACAGGCTGGGTTTTCTGACATCTACACCCATTATTGAGTAGGAGTGGCAGACTAGGAACTAGGAGGAAAGGAATGGTTAAGGACAGGCACACTTATGGCAAGGAGCTGTGGCACCCCTTGTAAAATATCTCCTAAGGGAACAGAACAATAATAATAATAAAAGCTCACAATTTGTGCAGGATTATCAGGCCTTTTAAAGATCTACTGTGGGCATAGCTATGTTTTAGCATAATACAATAGTGGATGTTTCAAATGAGGACTTTATAAAAGAAATATTTAAATACTTGATATACTGTATGTTAAGAATGCCAAGAAGAAAATATCAACTGCATTTATAGTTTTTCATTAAAATAGAATTTTGATGATTAAATTGTCAGCTGGTGTCTTTCCCAAAGGGTCTCACTCTACTATTATTTATAGGATGCCCAAGAGTTAGTGCTTCTTATATAAATTACTGAGAGATAGAGCTGGTATCTATCTCCTATGTAGATGGTATACAAGATCTGGTGATAGATGAGGGAATATCAAGGAAGCTTCATATCATCAGTTAAAGTTCGTATTTCCATGGCACATTTTAAAAAATCATTTTAAGCCTATAGTGCCCTATGGGATCATAAAAAGGTTAATCAATAGTCAGGATTTTTCAGGAGTAAAACAACCTTATCCCAGACTATATTCCGACTCTGGAGAACACATTATCAGCTTTAGAGTAGCAATTATTTATCTTTCTAATTCTGAGGTACAGTGTTCTTCCCATTTAATATCTTTAATTGAATAGTAACCTATAATAGAAATTATTAAAAATCAAATATGAAAGTTTCATTAGATTTCTTTTACCAGTTAAATGAGTGTTTTAATCATCCTTTGAGAATTGCCTGTGATCAAAATCTGACTTCTGTAAAAGGAAAGTAAAAGCATTTATTATTGAATTGTGGAAGCCCTGTTGACATTCAGGAAGGACAAGCCTTGAAACCTTCCAAGATCCAAAATTCCTGCCATGAGAAATGCTTTTGTCTTTTATAAGCAAGAGTCTGAAATCTGGACAATGGTTTAAAATCAAAGTAATGACCTGGAATGTTGTTGATTCAGAAGAAATGTGTTCAGGAGTGATAATCTTTGTTAGAAAGGAGAGACTATTTTTTAAATTGATCAAAGACTTAAATTTCTCATTATTTTACAACGATTCAGTGAAAATTTGCTTACTATCTTCACACCAAAGTTGACTTGCTGAACATTTGATAAGCTTGAGACAAAGTCATTGTGTCAGAAGCAACATATTTTGGTGATTGACTTATCTGCTGGTGGTGACAGGTTGTTAGGTATTTTTCAGGGATTGGAAAGTACTTAGTGGTTAAAAATTATTTGTATTTTTCTGTTCCCTGAGTGGAAATTTTCTACAACAGTTATGTTAAGAAATGCCTTTTTTTTTAAAAAAATACTTTTGATTTTATTGAAAAAAATTAAAAATCAGTAAATACAAAGAATTTTACAACTGCCAGTGTACTCATCACCTGGAATCAGTGAGTTATTAATATTTTGTCTTTACAGATATGAATGACATTACAAATGTGATAGTAGATATTACGTGTATGGTGATGTCTTCTTTGTTTCTTTCTTCAGCCCCATAGCCCAGAACTAATCACCACCTTACATTTGGTGTTTATCCTTCAAGGTTTATTTTATACTTTTACTCGGTATATGTGTTTATAAACAAAATATAGAATTGTTTTGTATGCTTAAAAAATCTACATAAAAGCTATCGTTCTGCACCTTTCTTTTTTCGACTGAACGTTACTTTGTTGAAAGCTATCCATGTTGATTCTTACAAATATTGTTTATTCATTTTAATTGCTGTGTGTTGTATTCCACTGAATGAATAAAGCACAACTGACTCTAAGAAAAGCCTTTTATAGGGTTGAACTGGGGTCAAAATAGGATGATACCATAAGGAGAAGTTCTAATTGAGAGAAACAAGATAAAAAACTTATTTTATTATTGGTTTCTCCTTTGTCCTTGGTGCTGTCTTTCTGAACTTTATTTTTCTGGAGGTAAATATTTTCGTTTAAATTTATGATCCGAGGTGGATGTTGGCAGTAATACTGACTTAACTTTTTTTTCTTTTCATGCTACAATTTTTAGAGAGCTTTCCTGAGTACTATGTTGTTTACTAGTAAATGACATGACTACCTTGGAGGAAAGCAAATATACTATTGCTATTTTACAAATGAGAGAACAGGTAAAAGGGGTTTAATAATTTGTTTAAGGCACTAGGGCTAGCATCAGGACCAAACCCTTTTGTCCTTGTAATCCATTGTCCTTTATTTGTAGCACATTGTTAACGTGGGGATTGATGAAGAAGATATTTTGGTTGGAGGATGTAATTTAGCTTGGAATTTGAAAATTTAACTTGTAGACTTGTCACTTTTGGAAAGGGGGCTTAAGTAATCTTAAATTAAAAAGAGATCATAGCTGAAAATTCTACACAGGTCTTAAACGCTTTAAAATTTTGCTTAGAAACTATTTAAAATGAAACTAAAAATAGAACTACCATATGACCCAGCAGTTCCACTCTGGGGTATATAGCCAAAAAAACCCGCAAACCCCGCTAATTCAAAAAGATACATGCACCCAGGTGTTCATAGCAGCATTATTTACAGTTGTCAAGATATGGAAGCAAGCAAAGTATCCATCAACAGATGAATGGATAAAGAAGACATGGTACATATACAATGGAGTATGACTCAGCCATAAAAAGTATGAAATAATGCCATCTGAAGCAACATGGATGGACTTGGAGGGTGTTATGCTAAGTAAAATAAGACAGAGAAAAACAAGTACTGTATGTAGAGACGTGGATAGGCCTAAAGACTGTCCTACAGACTGAAAGAGAAAAACAAGTATAATATCGCTTATATGTGGAATCTAGAAAAATGGTACACATGAACTTATTTGCAAAGCAGAAATAGAGACACAGGTGGAGAGGGCAAACTTACAGATACCAAGGTGGAAAGGGGGTGGGATGAATTGGGAGATTGGGATTGCCATATACACACTACTATGTACAAGACACATAACTAATGAGAACCTACTGTATAACACAGGGAACTCTACTCAATGCTCTGTGGTCACCTAAATGAGAAGGAAATCCAAAAAAGAGGGGATATATGTATATATATAACTGATGCATTTTGCTGTACAGAAGAAACTAACACAACATGTAAAGCAAATATACTCTGATAAAATTTTTTAAAAAACTGTGAATCATTATACGGTACACCTGTAACTTATATAATATTGTACATCAACTATTCTTCAATAAAAAATTAAAAAAACAAAGTATTTAAAATCGTCTATTAAGGGCAAAATCGTCATAGAACTAGAATTCATCATCCACTAGATATGGGTTCATAGGCCCTGCGTTTATTGTAACTAACTGGTGCTTAGTAGAGGAATAATTGTGGAGAAGATTTTATTGACCAAGTTTACACTCTGTCAGAGACACAGATTTGATTTACGCTTATAGATAATGTGACTCCATTTTAATGTTGGGGTTAAAGGATAATCCTTATACCTATTCTAAAGGCTTTGTAACATATGTTGCACCTAGCTATACTTTAAGGGACAGATTGGTTTGTGATATGTCAAAAATATGGGTTTGTGTAATGGTCAGCTAAAATATATCCAGGATGTATATGAGTGCCAACTGTGGCAATTATATTAGGTGCCTATGATCTAGCTGGAGAAAGAAGACTTAAAGTTACTTATATGTAATAGGGCAACTTATCAAGAATTCACTGTAGCGTGGTAAAAAAAACACCACTTCGTTGTTGTTCTGCAGTGTTAAGAGAAGCATGCATTCTATCTTTAGGAATGGGAGACGATTTACTCCATTCCTAAAGATGGAATTCTTATTCCCAAGGAAGGTAAACATGCTCTTGGATGGTCCTAGAATTCATGGCGCAGGCTTTTAGGACCATCTTGTGTCTAAAGGCTTTGAAAGAACAGCTAAATCCCATTATTGTCGAAAGAGATTGGGAAAGAAATGCTAGTTGTCCTTAGAAGATTGGCTGATCCTCTTCCAGGGAAGAAAGAAATTTCCAGGGAGTGGAAATCAGAGATGGTCTATTTCTGTGGGTAATTGAAGCAGTGCCTTGCAGGTTCCAAAGTGGGTATGGTTACGTGGGTGCTAGGGAGGACTGAGCATGGAGACAACTTTGACATCCATAGTGAGGGTCCTCATGCCTAACTTGGCATGAAATAAGCAATAGATGCTACCAATGGAGCTAAGTCACCTTCAACAGGGCTGTGAGGATTTAGACAATGAGCATCTCCTGGGAGGGTGGGGATCACCATGGGCCTTGCCTTCACTTTTCTTCATTGTATCACCTTTGGGGTCCTTTGGCTGCGCCACTTAGCTTGTGGAATCTTAGTTTCCTCACCAGGGACTGAACCCAGGCCGTGGCAGTGAAAGCCTAATCACTGGACCATCAGGGAATTCCCAGCGTCACCTTTAGGGTCTGATACAACTTAAGGGGTGAGGGAAGAAAGAGCCCTTAAACATGTTAGATTTCTCATTGAAATGGATGAATCATGGCCTTCAAGTCTGAACTGATTTGAATTTAAAACAAACAAACAAGAAGATGTGATATTTCTTGCATCTCTAGTGTAGTGAAGCAGTTCATAGCTTTATATGCATATGAATGTGCACATGAATGCATATATGCATCTCTTTCATACCTCTCTGGCGTTTATGCATCCATCCTGAAATGTCTCCATTCCTTGTTTGACCACCTGGAAATGCTTACTCATCATTCAAAATTCATGTCAAATATCACCTCTTCTTTTTGAATAAGCAGAGAGTAGGGAGTCTAAAAATGATTCTTGGCTTCCTAATTTGCAATATAGAGTTAATGCCTGCCTCGATTAAATCACAGACTGGTTGTGAGAGTTTTATAAAATGACTTAAAGAGACAGACGGTGTTAAAGATTGAGGGAGCCATACAAAAGCATGGAGTGGAGGAACTTGGTGTGCATAAAGGTAGGGCTCTAGGGAGATCTGTCTTGATGGAGCTGAAGATTTATTTATTTATTTTTTCAATTTCTGGGTGTATGTGTTTGGGAGAATAACCAAAAAAATACTTAGTGTGAGACAGGATTTAGGGGAGGACTTGAAAATCAGGAAGAGGACTTTTTTTAAGAACTTTTATTGAGATACAATTGACATACAATAAACTGCATATATTTAAAGTGTACAGTTTGATATTTTTTTCTTATTAGTAATGAATATATGGCAATCCCAATCTCCTAATTCATCCCACCCCAACCCCTCCTGCTTTCCCCACTTGGTGTCCATATGTTTGTTCTCTACATCTGTCTCTATTTCTGCCTTGCAAACCAGTTGATTTGTACCATTTTTCTATATTCTGCATGTATGTGTTAATATACAATATTTGTTTTTCTCTTTCTGACTCACGTCACTCTGTATGACAGTCTCTAGGTCCATCCATGTCTCTACAAATGTCCCAATTTCGTTCCTTTTTATGGCTGAGTAATATTCCATTGTATATGTGTACCACATCTTCTTTATCCATTCATCTGTTGATGGACATTTAGGTTGCTTCCATGTCCTGGCTATTGTAAATAGTGCTGCAGTGAACGTTGGGGTTCTTGTGTCTTTTTGAATTATGGTTTTCTTTGAGTATATGCCCAGTAGTGGGATTGCTGGGTCACATGGTAACTCTATTTTTAGTTTTTCAAGGAACCTCCATACTGTTCTCCATAGTGGCTGTATCAATTTACATTCCCACCAACAGTGCAAGAGTGTTCCCTTTTCTCCACACCCTCTCCAGCATTTACTGTTTGTAGTTTTTCTGATGATGCCCATTCTAACCAATGTGAGGTGATACCTCATTGTAGTTTTGATTTGCATTTCTCTAATAATTGATGATGTTGAGCAGCTTTTCATGTGTTTGTTGGCCATCCGTATGTCTTCTTTGGAGAAATGCTTATTTAGGTCTTCTGCCCATTTTTTGATTGGGTTGTTTGTTTTTTTTTGATATTGAGCTGCATGAACTGTTAATATATTTTGGAGATTAATCCTTTGTCTGTTGATTTGTTTGCAAATATTTTCTCCCATTCTGAGGGTTGTCTTTTCGTCTTGCTTATATTTCCTTTGCTGTGCAAAAGCTTTTAAGTTTCATTGGTCCCACTTGTTTATTTTTGTTTTTATTTCCATTACTCTAGGAGGTGGGTCAAAAAAGATCTTGCTGTGATTTATGTCAAAGAGTGTTCTTCCTATGTTTTCCTCTAGGAGTTTTACAGTGTCTGGCCTTACGTTTAGGTTTTTAATCCATTTTCAGTTTATTTTTGTCTATGGTGTTAAGGAGTGTTCTACTTTCATTCCAGTTTTCCCAGCACCACTTATTGAAGAGGCTGTATTTTTCCCCATTGTATATCCTTTCCTCCTTTGTCATAGATTAGTTGACCATAGTTTGTCTCTGGGCTTTCTATCCTGTTCCATTGATCTATATTTCTGCTTTTGTGCCAGTATCATATTATCTTGATTACTGTAGTTTTGTAGTATAGTCTGAAGTCAGGGAGTCTGATTCCTCCAGCTTCCTTTTTCTCCCTCAAGATTGCTTTGGCCCTTCAGGGTCTTTTGTGTCTCCATACAAATTTTAGGATTTTTTTCTTCTAATTCTGTAAAAAATGCCATTGGTAATTTGATAGGGATTGCATTGAATCTGTAGATTGCTTTGGGTAGTATAGTCATTTTCACAATGTTGATTCTTCCAGTCCAAGAACATGGTATATCTCTCCATCTGTTTGTGTCGTCTTTGATTTCTTTCATTAGTGTCTTATAGTTTTCTGAGTACAGGTCTTTTACCTCCGTAGGTAGGTTTATTCCTAGGAATTTTATTCTTCTTGTTGCAATGGTGAATGGGATTGTTTCCTTAATTTCTCTTTCTGATCTTTCATTGTTAGTATTTGGAAATGCAAGAGATTTCTGTGTGTTAATTTTGTATCCTGCAACTTTACCAAATTCATTGATTAGTTCAAGTAGTTTTCTGGTGGCCTCTTTAGGATTTTCTATGTATAGTATCATGTCATCTGCAGTGACAGTTTTACTTCTTCTTTTCCAATTTAGATTCCCTTTACTTCTTTTTCCTCTCTGATTGCTGCAGCAAGGACCTCCAAAACTATGTTGAATAGTAGTGGTGAGAGTGGACATCATTGTCTTATTCCTAATCTTAAGAGGGAATGCTTTCAGTTTTTCACCATTGAGAATGATAAATGTTTGCTGTGGGTTTGTTGTATATGGCCTTTATTATATTGAGGTGTTCCCTCTATGCCCAGCTTCTGGAGATTTTTTTATCATAAGTGGGTGTTGAATTTTGTCAAAAGCTTTTTCTGCATCTATTGAGATGATCATGTGGTTTTTATCCTTCAATTTGTTAGTATGGTGTATCACATTGATTGATTTGCATATATTGAAGAATCCTTGCATTGCAGGGATAAACCCCACTTGATCATGGTGTATGATCCTTTTAATGTGTTGTTGGATTCTGTTGGCTAGTGTTTTGTTGAGGAGTTTTGCCTCTAAATTCATCAATGATATTGGTCTACAATTTTCTTTTTTTGTAGTGTCTTTGTCTGGTTTTGGTATCAGGGTGATGGTGGCCTCATAAAATGAGTTTGGGAGTGTTCCTTCCTCTGACATTGTCTGAAAAAGTTTGAGAAGCATGGGTGTTAGCTCTTCTCTAAATGTTTGATAGAATTCACCTGTGAATCCATCTGGTCCTGGACTTTTGTTTGTTGGGAGATTTTTAATCACAATTTCAATTTCATTCCTTGTGATTGGTCTGTTCATATTTTCTGTGTCTTCCTGATTCAGTCTTGGAAGGTTATACCTTTCTAAGAATCTATCCGTTTCATCCAGGTTGTCCATTTTATTGGCATATAGTTGCCTGTAGTAGTCTCTTATGGTGCTTTTTATTTCTGCAGTGTCCATTGTAACTTCTCCTGTTTCATTTCTAATTTCATGGATTTGAGTCCTCTCCCTCTTTTTCTTGAGTCTTGCTAAAGGTTTATCAATTTTATTTATCTTCTCAAAGAAGCAGCTTATAGTTTTATTGATTTTTGCTATTGTTTTCTTTGTCTCTATTTCATTTATTTCTGCTCTGATCCTTATGATTTCTCTCCTTCTACTAACTTTGGGTTTTGTTTGCTCGTCTTTCTCTTTAGATGTAAGGTTAGATTCTTTATTTGGGGTTTTTATTGCTTCTTGAGGTAGGATTGTATTGCTATAAACTTCCCTCTTAGAACTGCTTTTGCTGCATCCCATAGGTTTTGGATTGTTGTGTTTTTGTTGTCATTTGTCTCTGGGTATTTTTTGATTTCTTCAGTGATCTCTTGGTTATTTAGTAGCGTGTTGTTTAGCCTCCATGTGTTTGTGTTTTTTACAGTTTTTTTTTCTGTAATTGATTTCTAATCTCATAGCGTTGTGGTCAGAAAAGATGCTTGATATGATTTCAATTTTCTTAAATTTAACAAGGCTTGATTTGTGACCCAAAAATGTGATCTATCCTGGAGAATGATCCATGTATACTTGAGAAGAACATGTAATCTGTTGTTTTTGGATGAAATGTCCTATAGATATCTATTAAATCTAGCTGGTTTATTGTGTCATTTAAAGCTTGTGTTTCCTTATTAATTTTCTATATCGATGATCTGTCCATTGGTGTAAGTTGGGTGTTAAAGTCCCCCACTATTATTGTGTTACTATCCATTTCCTCTTTTATAGTTGTTAGCATTTGCCTGATGTATTGAGATGCTCCTATATTGGATACATATATATTTATAATTGTTATCTCCTCTTCTTGAATGGATCCCTTGATCATTATGTAGTGTCCTTTCTTGTCTCTTGCAACATTTTTTATTTTAAAGTCTTTTTTATCTGATATGAATATTGCTACTGCAGCTTTCTTTTGATTTCCATTTGCATGGAGTGTCTTTTTCCATCCCCTCACTTTCAGTCTGTATGTGTCCCTAGATCTGAAGTGGGTCTCTTGGAGACAGCATATACATGAGTCTTGTTTTTGTATGCATTCAGCCAGTCTGTGTCTTTTGATTGGAGCATTTAGTCCATTTACATTCAACGTAATTATCAATATGTATGTTCCTATTACCATTTTCTTAATTGTTTTGTTTTTGTTTTTATAGGTCCTTTTCTTCTCTTTTGTATCCTGTTTAGAGAAGTTCTTTTAGCTTGTGTTGTAGGGCTGGTTTGATGGTGCTGAATTCTCTTAGCTGTTGCTTGTCTGGAAAGCTTTTGATTTCTACATTGAATCTGAATGAGATCCTTGCTGGGTGGAGTATTCTTGGTTGTAGATTCTTACCTTTCATCACTTTAAATATATCATGAGACTCCCTTCTGACTTGCAGAGTTTCTGCTGAGAAATCAGCTGTTAACCTTATGGGAGTTCCCTTGTATGTTGTCATTTTTCCCTTGTTGCTTTTAATAACTTTTCTCTGTCTTTAATTTTTGTCAGTTTGACTGCTGTATGTCTTGGCATGTTTCTCCTTGGGTTTATCCTGCCTGGGACTCTCTGCATTTCCTGGACTTGGGTAGCTATTTCCTCTCCCATGTTAGGGAAGTTTTCAACTATAATCTCTTCCAATATTTTCTCTGGTCCTTTTTCCCTCTCTTCTCCTTCTGGGACCCCTATAATGTGAATGTTGGTGTGTTTAATGTTGTTCCAGAGGTCTCTTAGGCTGTCTTCATTTCTTTTCATTCTTTTATCTTTATTCTTTTCCACATCAGTGATTTTCACCATTCTGTCTTCTAGGTCACTTATTTGTTATTCTGACTCAGTTAATCTGCTATTGGTTCCTTCTAGAGTATTTTTCATTTCAGTTATTGTATTGCTTATCTCTGTTTGTTCTTTAATTCTGCTAGGTCTTTGTTAAACTTTTCTTTCATCTTTTCGATCTTTACATCCACTCTTTTTTTCAAAGTCCTGGATCATCTTCACTATCATTATTCTGAATTCTTTTTCTGGAAGGTTGCCTGTCTCCACCTCATTTAGTTGTTTTTATGGGGCTTTATCATGTCTCTTCATCTGGTACAAAGTCTTTTGCCTTTTCATTTTCTCTCTCTTTCTGTGGCTGTGGTTTTTAGTTCCACAGAATGAAATACTGCTGATACTGCTTGATACTGCTCAGGAAGAGGACTTTTAATACAATTAGGTGGTTGTCAGGAAACATTTTCTTAATAGATGAGGGAGTATTTTAAGTCAATTTAGCTTGGGAGTGGTACACAAAATTAATTTTATTAAAGGGTGAAGAACCTGGGAAGACAGGAAAATCAATGTGGATACAAGTAGATTGTGAGGGTAAAAATCATGAGTAAGTTTAAAAGCATAATCTCCATACTGAAAATATAATAGGCTGCTTTCAAAGTAGAGAGTTTTAAAGTCTACATGGTGACTCACCTTCTAAATTTATAGGTAGAGTATGATTTCTGGATTTTATGTTTGAATGAAGGATGGATGTACTAGACTGAATTCCATGGGGAAGGGACTGTTACTGGATTCTTTAATCTTTTCACACTGCTAGCAACAACATAGCTTTCAAAGATTACCTGAAGAAATGAAGTAACTTATCAAACATTAGTAAGATATTTTGGCTGTAGTTCAGTTGTACTTTGTAAAAAAAAATACTTTTAATTCCTTCAAGACAGTTTTTTTTTTTAAATAAACTTTTCCCATTTCAAAGTCCAAGAAGCTACTCTTTGTATTTCACCATTAAGTGAGTCTTCTTATGAAATGATGAACCAGAATGTCAAGAAACTTTTGCACAAAATCCAGGATCTGACATGATTCTGAATCTACTATTTTTGTTTTTTAATAAAAATTCACTGTGATATTATGATTTATAAGAAATATACATTTGGTCATTCAGATAACCAAGATATATTTCTCATATATTTATTTGGTCTTCATCCACAGTTTCTGGTTCACAGCTTCCAAAACCCTATGAATTTCCTAAGTGATGAGAATCTTAAAGGTACCTTTTGTTAGGTTAATGAAGTGACTTTTGGACACCACCTAAGGATGAGGACTGATTGCTAGGGAAACTAACCAAGTCCTGGGCGATTGGAACCTTTAGTCCCACTCCTCTTACCTCCGAGGAGGGGAGGGAGCTGGAGATTGTATCAGTCACCAATGGCCAAGGATTTAATCGATCATGACTATATAATGAAGCCTCCGCAAAACCCAAAAGGACAGGGTTCAGAGACCTTCTAGGTTGGTGAACAGTTGGAGATTTGGGGAGAGTAGTGTACCTGGTGAGGACATGGAAGCTCCATGCCCTTTCTCCATACTTTGTCCTATGCATCTCTTCCATTTGACTGTTCCTGAGTTATATCTCTTTATAACAAGCCAGTAATCTAGTAAGTAAAATGTTTCTCTGAGTTCTTTGAACCCCTGTAGCAAATTAATTGAACCCAAGGAGAAAGTTGTGAGAATCTCTGATTTATAACCAGTTGGTCAGAAGTAAAGGTAACAATCTGGACTTGTGACTGGCATCTGAAACCAAGGAGGAAGTTGTCAGATCCCTCAGTCTCTAGTGTCATAGGTCAGAAGCACAGGTAATAACCTGGGCTTGCAATTGGCATCTGAAGTGCTGGGGAGAAGGGAGCAGTCTTGTAGGACTGAACCCTTAACTTATGGAATCTTATGCAATCTCTGGGTAGATAGTATCAGAATTCATTTGAATTCTTAGGAATTCTGCTCATGTCAGAATTGTTGTCAGTGTGCGAACCGCCTCACCCACCCCATACACATTGGAAATTGAATTTCAGAACACCAAAAGATGCACTAATCTTTTATATTTTATGGATATCCACTTTATTTTGGAAACTTGTTTTTATCAAAAATTCTTCCAGGAAATGCCCACCAGATGTGATTTCCTGGGCCTTCTGTATTTTAAATATGTCTAACAAGTAATTATAATAGAGAGAAAAGGAGCTCTCATTTATTGAAGTCCTGCTATGTGCTCTATGCATTTTATTTAATTCTTTCAACAACCCTTTAAAGTATGTAATGCAATTTTTATTTTATAGACCTCCACCCTGAAATTTAGAGAGTTGATAGCCAATATAGACTTAATGAGCAGTAGAGCTGGTATTTGAACCCAAGTTTTTTTGGAAACAAAGTTTGTCTGTGTCCCATCACATTGTACTTCAAGGTAGAAATAATTCCAGGGAGGATTTGTTTTTAAACATACCCAGAATCTGACCACCTCTCATCACCTTCTCTGCTACTACCCTGGTTCAGCGCTGTGTGGTGTTTTGCCTCTTTTATTCTAACATCTTCTGTTTTCCATATTCTCTCTATGACCTCTAGTTTATTCTTAATAGTTGAAGTGATCCTTTAAAATAAGTCAGATCAGTAATTCCTGATTTCACATAGAGAAAGGACCCTCTTCTCCCTCTGATCTAATCTCTGATTTCTTTCCTTTTCTCATTCCTTTATAGCATGACAGGCACACTTCTCCCCAGGATCTGCATAGCTAATTCGCTCCACCCCTTCATGTCATTTTCTCATTGGGACCTACCCTGACTGACTACTTAAAACTGCAACCCCAGTGGGATTTAATATACAATAATCTAGGATTTTCAGGTTCTTTAAAACTCTAAAATTCTTTGCTTCAGTCTTAAGCAATAACTACTTTTAATGTTGAAATACAGAATTGGAATATATGTAAAATACCACAAACATACATAGTCTTAAATGAAATAGTGAAGATGCGCCTAGTGTTTTTCAAACATTGGCTATATCTCTTTGTAAGAGATGCATTTTACATTGTGACCCAGTGGATGTTTATAACACTGAAACAAAAGTTATGAAATACTTAACATTTCTACATGTGATATACTGGGATATTTTCTATTGAATTCCATTCCTTTCCATTATAAAAAATATGTTGGTCATGATCTGTAAAATTGATTTTCATCACCTACTTATTGGTCAAATCCCATAGTTTAAAAAATATTGTCTTATTGCATCTCACATCTCATTGAGTCAGGAAATAAGATATGAATCTTGAGCATTGACTTCGTGAAAATTAAACTGTGGAGAGTAACAACTGAAACTTCACCTTAGTTTTGAGTTATTGGCATGTGACTTAGTGAATATTTACAATATTCACATTAACAAAAGTAATAGATTTAGTTGCATAAATATGTAATTAAATAATTTAAATTTCTTCCATTTTGTTAATATTGTGTGTTAATGTTAGAACTTTTGTGTTAGATATTGCTTTCCATCCAGTGAATCAAGACATTTTGTTCTATCTTTTCTTCCGTCACTTCCAAATCTCAGTATTTTCATTTGCAGTTGATTGGGATTTATTTTTCTACCTAGATTGATATTAAATACTAACAATGAGGAAAAATATTCAATAATTAAAAAATATTGATAATTTTTGCTCCATTAAAGTATTGCAATGACGACTCATAAATACATAATATTACATAGCCTGTCACATGTTAAATTTTTTAGCATCTTATTTCTGAGGACAGAAAACATTTGATAGTTATTGTCTCTAATATTTTCTGATATAGTATATTCTCTAAATTTAAAATTTCCTAATATGATCTTTCTTAAAAGTGAGAAACCTATATTCCAAGCTGTCTTTAATCATTGTCCTCTTACATGCTCCAGCCATAATAAATTATTCAGCCAATCCCTTCCTTCCTTCCTTCCTTCCTTCCTTCCTTCCTTCCTCCCTTCCTTCCTTCCTCCCTCCCTCCCTCCCTCCCTTTTTTCCTTTCCTCTAATATTTTTGAGTACCTGTTATATGCTATGCATGGTAGCAGGGAGAAAATAAAAGATATAATCCTTTGCCTTTGTTGAATTTAAACTGGGTGCAAATATCCACAGTTGTGGAAGTGAAAACAGGAAGCCTTAAGATTGCTTAGAAAGCCAAGGGTGGGATTATGTTCTGTGTATCTTGATTTACTTCTAACATCAGAGACTGATAGAACATTAGAAGTGGCAGAGGTGTTCGAAGACATTAGTTCAGTCCTCACATTTTAAAGATGTAGAGAATTGAGTCTCTTATAGATTAAATGATGTGTTGAAGTCACAGCTGGAACCTAAGCTGGTTTTTTGACCAGTGCTCTTTTATACCACCTCTTTCTTTTTTTTTGTGATATTGCCTACTCAGATCCCATGTTGTCATATACTTTTATATGTGGTTTGTGCTGTTAAAGACCTCTTTTCACAACGCACACACTGAACTATAGACTTTTACCATTATTGGTTTTGTAACTCGAAATTATAATTGGAACAATTGGAGATGCGTCAGTGGAAAGGCAATGAAAGAGGGCCATTAAGTGCTAATAAATGCCTCTGCTCATGGGAATGGAGATCTTTTCTTTTCTAAGTATTTGAGCTCTTTTTACTGGTGTTCTTAAGTGGCTAGAAATAACACTTGCAACATGCTTGTGGAATACTCTAGATGCCAGGGGATTCATTTCATTCTGTATATGAATTGAGCACACTGTAGTTGGAGAATGTTTGTTGGTTTAAGCTTTCATTCCATGTTTTGCATTAACCTTTCTTATGGAAAGCAGTTGAACAATACTGAGAGCTTAGAGAATTAAGTCTTTAGGTAGCTGATAACTTTCCAGGAAGCAGATGAAAAGGTTAAAGTTATAGGTGTTTATTTTGGTATATTTTCCTTTTCATATCACCCCAAACATTGGATACAATATAACAAACTGAATCTAGTTTACCCTAAAGTCACATGCTTATGGCTAGCAAAAGATCAAAGATACTTGTTGCTATGGATACATATATATGTATATATATATACTGAAACAAATTTGGGTAATTAATTACTAAATAGATTTCAGGATAACTTACTACTACTATTTTTGCTAAAGATACTGATAATGATGATGGTGGTGATGATAGCAGCTATTTTTTGACCACTTACTATGTGCTAGGTGTTGCCATAAGTACTTCACTCTTCCTGTCTATAATTTCAGAATGCAGAATCCTCGCAGAAATGAATATTTTTGTAATTCATTTGGCACAACTTATATTGACCTAAACTCATTTACTGGCAGACTTTACCTGTGAGGTTATTCTTAGTTTGTCTTTATCTCTGTTAGTCTGAATATTTATTTCTTTTGCTACAGATATGTTGGTAGGAAATATATATTAGATATATTAGTCTGGTTGATTACAGGGTGCTGCTTCAGATTTCATTACACAATATAAGTTTCATGCATCGTTTTACCATTCTCAAATCAGAAAAAAAATTAAAAAAAATTTTAATTGAAGTATAGTTGATTTACAGTGTTGAATTAGTTTCTGGTGTACATCTTAGTGATTCAGTTATATATATTATTTTTCATATTTTCCATTATAGTTTATTACAGGATATTGAGTATAGTTTCCCGTGCTATACAGGAGGACCTTGTTTTATCTATTTTATATATAGTAGTTTGTATCTGCTAATCCCAAACTCCTAATTTATTCCTCCCCACCTCATTTCCCCTTTGCTAACCATAAATTTGTTTTCTGGGTCTGTGAGTCTGTTTCTCAAATCAGAAAAAAATTGAGTTGCGTATCACATTTGGCCACCGGCAAATAAAGGGTTGTATTATCTCTACCCATCCCAACTTACAGATGAGGAGACAGCCAGTTAGCAGTGGATTCTGAATTTAAACCCAGGCATTTTAGTGCTAGTACTTGTGCTTTTAACCACCATGCTATACTGCCTTAAAAATAAGTATTTAAAAACATTTCACAGAAATAATTATTATTTATCTAATAAAGCTTCAGTCAGATTTGAAAAGAATTACTCCATTAATATCTCTCTGTTCTGTTTCCTATGTTAAATGCTTTCTTAAACACTAATGGCCATTGATTTTTTTTTTAATAAATTTATTTATTTATTTAATTGGCTGTGTTGGGTCTTTTTTGCTGTGCGCAGGCTTTCTTTTAGTTGCGGTGAGTGGGCGCTACTCTTCATTGTGGTGCGCGGGCTCCTCATTGCCGTGGCTTCTCTTGTTACGGAGTACGGGATCTAGGTGCGTGGGCTTCAGTAGCTGCAGCATGTGGACTCAGTAGTTGTGGCTCACGGGCTCTAAAGCGCAGGCTCAATAGTTGTGGCACACAGGCTTAGTTGCTCCATGGCATGTGGGATCTTCCTGGAGCAGGGATGGAACCTGTGTCCCCTGCATTGGCAGGCAGATTCTTAACCACTGCGCCACCTAGGAAGCCCCATGGCCATTGATTTTTTAGTAGATTCTGTCAGTCTTGATTGTTTTATCTTCATCCTAACCATCTGTTCTTTGGACTTCTTAAATTTTCAAAAGCTGTGTGCTGGTTTTTAAAGCATGCTGGGTCTTCTAAGAAAAAGTAAATATGGCTGCTGAGACAAATGATACTGTGAGGTGCTATATACTCTAAATAAAGAAGGAAGCCACCAAACAGTTTAGTATAGCAAGTAATTTGGACAGTAAAAAAAAATGTCACCTTAGTCACACATTCTCAGTTTACTGATTATTGATGAACATGTAGTTTACATGTTATTCTTGACATATGCAAATGAGCAATATGATCTAATGGCTGTACTCAGAGAAGTGTAGATAGAGCAAATAATCCTTACGTTTACTCATTAATATGCCTTCTTTAGTCAGCAGAGTTTACTGAGTAGTAAGAAGGAATTTATTGAACTCTGTTATGTGTTTCCACTGGCTACTTTTAGTACATTTCAGGACTTGGAGCTATTAAAAGTATTTTTCCTAAACTTTCATTGGCAGTATAGTTTCAAAGGTAACTTTTAAGATAAGAGCTAGGTAAATATTTAGCTATGTGTGTATTTTAAATATATATATGCATGTTTTTATATATGTATATATATAAATAAAATCATCTATTAGATATTGAGTGCTTTTCCTTATTCCTTAGTTCTTTGATCTTTAAAATTTTCATAATCAATGATACAGGATCACAGAAAAAGTCAATTAAATAGACAGGAAAAAACACGTTTCAGGTAAGAAAAGTAAACAATAGACCACATACATGATACCTATATCTTTAATTAAGAATGTGTATTTATTTATTTTTTAAAAATCACTCCTTAAAATTTATCTTCCCAATAAATTCAGTTTTAATTCCTAGAATGCTGACTTTATGTGTTTACCAAGTCACCATTGAGCACTTTCTTTGTGCCAGGTGCTATGCCAAACACCTGGCCTTACAGGAATGAGGTTCATGTCCTACTAGCTTGTTTAGGAGAGGGGATGTGACTGGGGTTCATGGTACTTTGGAATAAAGAGGAAGAACATCTAAATATACTGTCATATCAGGAAATGCTTCCCATACATAGGAAACTGTGCCAACATTCTATCTTTAAGGGCGAGATGGGTAAAGAAAGGTGCATTGGGTAAGGGCTTCTGTGGTAAAGGCGTCAACATAGGGGTCTGAAATTAGTGTGAAGTCACTTGGGAACCATATGTTCTGAGAATAAAAGTTTTGTGAGGGGGAATAATGAATGAGGCTTCTAGAGAGTTAGGGAGGAACTGCATTCAAGGATGTCCTTGATAATTGGCAATCTGGTTCCCAGTAACAAAAACGCTATATGATGTGGCTGTGGCTCTCTGTTTTATTTTAGTGGAGAAAATGACCTGTACATTTTGGCTGTTTCTCTTCCAATGTCTCAGAAAAAAGTGAAAACAGAAGAGTACAGTGTTGGCTAGGGAAGCTTCTACTTTTATTCATACTTTCCTTCCATCCCCCTGCCAAGGAACTGGTAATACAGGTTCAGGACCAAGGACAGTAATTGGGCCACATTTCTCCAAGTTTTGCCTTAGTAGGGGGGAGGGGTAGAAGTGGGCTGCCTAGACCAGCCTTGTCCTAGTCATTGGATAAGTGTTCCCTCGCCCTTGTTTCTCACTGGATGTGGCCTTTCCTAGCCATTGTGGTGTCAAAGTACAAAGGTCTGAGGTTCATAAGTGGGTTTCATGGAAAAGGGGCTCATGGATGCCTTTCAGTTTCGTTGATAGGCAGGCTTTAGGCCTGTCTCTTAACTTGGCCAAGTGAAGGTTACATATGATTCAGCTCATGTTTTCATGATTGTGAAGGGAATGTATTGGGGTTTGTGGCAAAGTCTGTTTGACCTTGTCCCTTCCATGTCTCTTTTACAAACCCTGTGAGAAGGGGTGACCAACAGAACTGAATGTTTATCATCCTGGATTCTCTCATCTTCTTTGACCTGTAGTACATATTGTCAATGGGGGTGAGACTTCCCTGAGGGGGCAAAAATCAATTGTTGGGGGTCAAAAAAAATCTTATTCTTTTTATGTATAAAGCATAGATGTACATGCAGTACATATACTATAGTGCATCTGTGGCATTAAATTTAATGGCGGGAAAATTAATGAGGAAAATGTCCAATAAAGCTTCTTAGGTGCACAATAGTAGAAAAGAAAGTTGAGAAACACTTCTAAAGCATGGCTTCTCTCTTTTTCTTTCTCATTCTCCTTGTTAGGCAGTACAAGGCTGATTCAGTGATTCATAATGTCATCACTATTCTGGATTCTTCGTCCTTTTTTGCTCTGCCATTCTTTGTGCATAGCTTTCATCTCCAAGTTTGCCTTGTGGTATAAGATGGGTGCTGCAGCTCTGCTATCATGTATAACTGAGAGGGAGAAGAAAGAGGAGGGAAGGGCCAAGTACACATCAGCTAAATTAGATCCTTTTAAAGAAACTATCTGTGATGTTACTCAACAACCTCTAATTTATATCTTACCATCTAAAATTTGTGTGGACACCCCATTTGTAAGGGAGGCTGGGAAGTGTAGGTTTATTTTTTATTTACCTATTTAAGTTGGGCACATTACCATTCTCAACAAAATTGGTATTCTGTTAATAAGAAATAATGGCAAATGGATATTGGGCAGGCAACTAACAGTCTCTCTTTTTTTTCTTCATTTTTTTAATTTATTATTTTTTTTGGGGGGGTACACCAAGTTCAATCATCTGTTTTTATACACATATCCCCATATTCCCTCCCTCCCTCTACTCCCCCCCACCCTCCCCGTCCCAGTCCTCTAAGGCATCATCCATCCTTGAGTTGAACTCCCTTTGTTATACAGCAACTTCCCCCTGGCTATCTACTTTACAGTTAACAGTCTCTTTAGTTGTCCCTTTGTCATCCATTTGCATGGCAGCTACCCAGGGTAAGGTATAATCTGTGATTTGAAATAGAATGACAGCTAAGTACCTCTACCTGATGCTGGGACTCATTAATCTGGTGCTTTATATTCTTGAACAAACTGATTTTGTGAATAAGCAGATAAAATGGATTACACGTGAGGGCAGTAAGTCCTTGAGAGCATTTCCTAGTGGGGAGAACACATGGTATTTGTAAACTGAGAACTGGCTTCTACATTCAGTTTACAGATCTCTGACTCAGAAATTTTTGCATTTTGAATATTGCAATGGAAACCATTAATTATTGGCTAATTACATTTAATAAAAACATATTGCTTAGAAATTCTGAGTTTTGTGAAAGAAAGGTAAATATTGAAATTTCTTAGATAGTAAAAAAAAATAAAAACATTGCGTTTCTTGCATTTGGATCTGCACTATGTTTTTCAAACAAAATGATGGTGGTATTTATTGAATACCACAAATTATAGAGTAAATGATAGCAGCAAAATGTGATCTTTTACAAATCTGTAAGTGCTAATATTTTTACTGTGTGCCAAAAATTTAGGGGGGAAAGGAAACTGCAGTGGAAAATTTCCAATTAAATGTGTGGATTTTGGCATAATTACTTCCTTCAGCAATTAAAGTGGCATTGTAATGGCTGGCAAAGCTCCAAGATTAGGGCACGCAAACACAAAGCCATTTTAACAGCACCATTGTGTTCAGTGTGTGGAATACATGACCTCAGTCCTTCTTGGGGCAGGGGGTAGGCAGTATTTGGCAGTGAACTGTTTATCTCTGTTTCTCTCTCCATTTCTCTCTAACCTTCTTTTTCCTTTTTTCCTTTCTCTCTTTTTAAAATTGGGTTATCATTTTGAAGGACTGTGATATAATAATCCTACAGGGACTGTTTTGGAGCACATAAAATTATGTTTGAGGATAATTTTTAGAAGAGACTTCTCTGTTTTTAAGGGATGGTTTTTAAAAGTATATTGGCTCTTGGATTTTTAAAAGCATTGTTTCCTTCAAATTCTATTCTGTGTCTTCAGACATTCAGCAATATTGGCCTGCCTGATGTTCTATATTTTGTACTTCGGTTAATACTGTTAAATCTTAAGCATTCATAATAAAAATATTTAAATGGCCTCAGCAATACTGGTAAATTGAAAGTTTTCTTGCCTGCTCTTTCTGTCCATGTAAAATGCTACTTAGTTGTCTGCCCCCTGTTGGAGAATCAGATATAGGAATGTTTTCCTTCCATGTTTTGAATATATAGGGCAATGAGAAAACATCCTGAAAGAGTAGGTAGAAAGTGTTAAAAAAGTAATACTTGGGCACTGAAGGAGGCACTGGGAGGAACAGAGGGATGAGGGAGCAGACGTGTAAATAGACCAGTATGACAAGTGTGTTTTGAGAGCTTAGGTAGAGACATGTGCAGGGGGATTTCAAAGAAGGCTTCTCAGAGAAGGTGATCTGGAGCTGAGTATCGAAGATTAAGTAGGAGTTGGCTAGGTGGAGAAGTGGGGGGAGAGCATCCCATGAGGGGAGCATGGAATATGCCAAGGAATGTGCCTGAGAGTGCAGGTGAACCCTGAAATTTCTACTAGGAGGCAGGACTCTTTTTTCTGCTTTGATTACAGTTTGGATTTCATGCTAAAGACCACCAGGAGTCATTTAATGATTTAGAGTCTGGGCTGTGATGGGACTTATGATCCTATTAAGGTTGGATTGGAGGGTGCTCAAATTGGATGCAGGGAAATTAATGGGGAGATTATTGTGTGTGTGAGAGTTTGAGGCACCTGGAATGGTGATTGAAATAGAGAAGAGAGGATGCAATTAAGCGATATTAAAGTAGAATCAGCAGGACTTGGTGACAGTTTTGGAGCATGAAGACAGAGGAAGAAGGTGGATGGATGATTTCCAGGTACTTGGTTTGGCTGACATGTATTGGTGCTGATGATGTGAACTGTGGTTGAGAATAAAGGAGGAGAAACATGTTGGATAGATGATAATGAGTTTTGAGATCTCTAAGTGGAAATGTCTAAGAGGCTAGTGTGACTTTGGGGATACCTTTGACTTCCGGTATTTAACTTATTGCTCTGCGGACTCCTTCTCAATCTCTTAGTTTGTTCTACTTCTTTCAGGTGCTCATTAAGTGTTGGTATTTTTGAGAGTCCATATTCATCACTCTTCTCTACTCTGTTCCTACTCATCTGTTCTCTTGGTTTCAACAACCTGCTCCATTGAAGACTCACAAGTTATTGTCTCTAGCTGGGACTTTTACGCTGAATTTCGGTTGCTCAGTCTAACTATGTACTTGTTGTCTTAATCTAAATATTCTCTAGGTATGTAAAGAGCAACATATCCTCATCTTCTCCCATTTCTTTTACAGTGTAGCATAGTCTAATGCTCAAGAGCACAGATGCTAGAGTCAGACTTTCTGGGTTTGAGTCCTAGATCTGTCACTTACTAGCTTTGTGACTTTGAGAAAGTTATATAGCCTTTCTGTGCCTTAGTGTCTTCAGTGGTGAAATGAGAATAACAATAATATCTACCTCATAGGGTTGTTATGAAGATCAAATGAGAATGATGCCTGGCACATGGTAGACACTATATAAACATCAGCTATAACCAGATCTTTCTGTATTTCCTATTCTGGTTAATGGCACCGCTATTCAATCATCTCCCCAAACCAGAAATGTGAGATTTATCTTAACTCCTTCATATCGTTTCATTCCATATTGAAGTGATCAAGTCCTGTCAATTGTCCATTCTCTCTGTTGTCTTCTTTCCATCTCCACTATAACTGCCTTGAACTTAACCTTTATCGTCTTCTTTCTCCGTGACCTAGACTGGTTAATGACTAGTCTCCCTGTCTTTTGCCTTCTCCCTTTTCGGCATTCTCTGTAGAGTGCCCCAGTGAACTGTAAATCTGCTCACTGAAAACTCTTCAGTGCTCTCCTGTTTTCATAGGAAGAAAAAAAATACAAGTGAATCCTCTAAGATCTCCTCCTGCCTCCTTTTCCAGAGACTTCTCCACCTAATCCTGACCTTTCTTTAGTATTTACAGTTCCATAATGTTCTGTGTTATGTAGATCTCCGTGTCTTTACACATCCTGATCCCCTGTGGAATGCCTCCTTAGCTCATGTCTCTCTGAAATAGTTTCTGGCTGGATCCCCAAGCAGAATAGATTATTCCCTGCTCTGTGTCAATACTTCACCTTGTATGGAGCTTAACCATAGAGCCTGTCACGCTTGTAGTTATTTGCATGTCTTTTTCCATCTGTCCCCCCTCCCCCCAGACTAAGATTATTTGGCTTTGAATGAATCAGCTACATGAATTAACTTATTGGAGGGTATGAGTTATACCTCTTGGCTTTAGTCAAAGGTATATTTAAACATTTGTTTATTGAACAGATCATCTGGTTAGTCATCATTACATCTATATTGAACAAAAGTATGTCCATTGTTTATTTGCTGCTAAGTTGGAAAATTCCTTTTAGCATTGTTGATACAGCCATTGTTCTCTTTTTAGGCTTCCAAAGGTCAATCATTTCTAAATTGAGCAATGATCATATTTCATGGTAACTAAGTTTCTGGAAGAGCCAATAAGAAATGTTATTAACATGGTTCTTAGACCATAGCATGGGAACTGTTCTGTATTTTTTGTTCAGGAATCAGGAAACCATGAAAGAGCATTGACTTATTGTCTGAAGACCAGTTGTTAAGACAGTGTAGATTAATGCTTTACTGAGGTGGGTTGAGAGAGAAGAAAGACATTTGAATTGTAGCTGCTGTGTGGCATAGAGAGGGAAGCACTTCTCCTGCCTTAAAATCTGTGCAGTCCAATCATAGATGAGGCATTCAGGCTAAAGAAGGGAGTCAATTTAATACTGCTTAGTCTCCAGATTACTCTTCTCACTGTACCTTGAAGGTCCATTTTTGAGTAAAATGGCACACAAATTTAAATCCACAGTAATACTAAAGGCACAGTCATTTTTCTCCATTAATTTAGCAAAGTTATTTTTCCATAAGATGTACTTACAGGAGAACCAACTACCTATTGCACAGAAAATAATAAAATTCAAATGGATGGTTGCACTGAATGGCTAATGAATTCTTCATAATTGTTTGTATCAGTGCCTTGGCTCTCTGTTGATGGAGGCAGGAATAAGGAACTGAGCTTTCCAAACCAGCACAGCTGGTCAACATCAAGGGGACATTCACATGGGGTCCGAGGCTCCTCACCTCCAAATTTCATTCGTGAAATGTTAAAAATTATCAAGGCTTTTTTTTTTTTTTTTCTTTTTAAGATGAAAGAATGCTAAAATATCAGGGAAAACACCATGTGGCTATATTGTAGCAATAATAATAGTACTACTTTTTTTCTGTGGTATTTTGATTTTTAAAAATTTGCTATGTGTTGCATTTCATTTGGTTCATGGGATTATCTCAACTGAAGTTTAGAGAATTTTGCCCATTCAGTGGCAGAACTGGGGCTCAATGTGAGGTTCTCTGTGTTTCATTGGAGTGCTCACCCCCTTAGCTGTCACAGCAGGGGCGTGCTGGGCATATGGTTCTCATGCTGCTGGGTCATCAGAATGACATCAATCATCTTCAGGGTGCCAGATTAGTCACTCACTCTTCAGAAGAGAGAAAATTCTCTCTTGTGCTTTGTTGTGCTCAGATATCCCTGTAGAGTCAGAAGAGACTTCAAAATAGCAAGATTTGGTTACCAAATCTTTTGACTTTTGGTGAAAATGTATGTGTTTGAGGTAGGATTGCTGAGAACCATGAAGGGGATACTTGAAACCTTTTATTACTCTTTTTTTTTTTAAAGCTCTTTGTTAGAGTATAATTGCTTTACACTGTTGTGCCAATTTCTGCTTTACAACAAAGTGAATCAGCTGTATTTATACATATATCCCCATATCCCCTCCCTCCTGCGACTCCTTCCCATGCTCCCGATCCCACCCCTCTAGATCATCACTGATCATTGAGTTGATCTCCTTGTGTTATGCTGCAGTTTCCCACTAGCTATCTGTATTACATTTGGTAGCATATATATGTCAATGCTACTCTCTCGCTTTGTTCCAACTTCCCCTTTGCTCCCCACCCCATGTCCTCAAGTCCGTTCTCTACATCTGCGTCTTTATTCTTGCCCTGTTACTGGGTTCATCAGTACCATTTTTTTTAGATTCCATATATATGAGTTAGCATACGGTATTTGTTTTTCTCTTTCTGGCTTACTTCACTCTGTATGACAGACTCTAGGTCCATCCACTTCACTACAAATAACTCAGTTTCATTCCTTCTTATGGCTGAGTAATATTCCATTGTACGTATGTGCCACATCTTCTTTACCCCTTCATCTATTGATGGACATTTAGGTTGCTTCCATGTCCTGGCTATTGTAAATAGTGCTGCAACCATTTATTACTCTTAATGCAAAGTTCTGTTTGCTTAATAAAAAAGTAGAGAAAAGTGTTAGCTATATTTGTCGGCTTACTTTTTAGCCAAACACATAATTATTTGTTATTTAAAATGTTTGATACCTTCTCTTTTGCTTTAATAATGTTCAAATGATTGTTACTAAATCTGCATTATAAATATATGGTCACAAGCATGAGTTGAAACAGATCCCAGCATGAAGGTATTAAGTAACTAAACCTCCTTTCTTCCTTCTTCCTTCTCTCCTGTTTTCCTACTTTCTTTTCTATACCTTTTTCTTAAAGAAAATATTTTATTGATTTGTTAAATGCCATTATTTAGACATTTAAGATCTATATATTTTTCTTTGGCATTTATACATCCTAAAACCTCATTCATGGCCCTAATAACTCAAACAGATGGCCTCCAGCTCTTTGATCTGGAGTTTTGTTTTCCTTTTATGCATTTTGATTCTCAAACTAACTTTTCCTTTTTAGGTCTAGGCACAGAGTAGGTGCTCTCCTTGTTTTTTTTTAAAGTGATTACTGAAAACATCCAAACTGGCAAATATTCTAATATAGTTCCTGGAGAATGTTAAGAATATCTAATTAAATGTATTTAGATGTTTTTAATAGGAGAATGTTGGTCTGTCTCATTCCTGAACTCCAGTGTAATTTATCTGCTTCCTTCTTAATGGTTTTCTATGCGCATGTATGTCTTTATTTTCCCATTAGATTTCATACTCCTGGTGCCTAACTAGTGCAGGCCCACGTCCACAGCATCTCCCTAGCACTTCTTAGTTTTTCAGTGATTTTTTTTTTGATAAGTAAGTAATTTATTTATTCAGGTGGCATTTTTAAAGAGCAAAAACAAGTCCATATTTTCACTATTTTAGTCATATACAGTGACATTCCAAATGAAATTTAGCCCTTGGAGTCAAGGAGTAAAGTCACTAACTTAGCTAAGAGGCTGTCAGAATTTATACTAGCACTTGCAAAATAAATTAGTTGTAAGTAGGGGAAATCTTGATTAATATTATCTCTGTGACTCTATTTCAGAGTATTAGTGGAGCTCAAGCCTTGGGTTTTGAAGCATTCTCACTGACCTTTACCAATTGTATAAGCTGTTGTTTACTGAAATCCCATCTGTGCTGAAGCTGTGTTCTGCTAATATTACTACAAAACTCATAGTATGTCCCATGCAATTATTACCCACTAAATCGTTAAATAACATTTCCTAACTTGAGGCCAGTGGTTCTTAAGCCATGGTGAACATCAGAATCCCCTGGAGCTTGTTAAGCTATAGATGCCACATCTTCCCCTGAACATTCTGAATCTGTAGGTTCAGAATGGATCCTGGGTGTCTGTAGTTATAACGCTTTCTGATGGTCCTGGAACCACTTTTTGGGAAACAGTGCCATTGAGTCAGAAATTTATTTTGAATGGAATTCTGTGATTTTTAAAATGATGATTCTTCTAAAAGTCTGAGGCATTTTAAATGTCTTTAAGAACCGTGCTATAGGTATGTTTATGAATTCTCTTTGACATTGCAGAATCAGTACTGATTTATGTGGCATTATAGAGGTAATTGTAAAATACTTTCTTTGCAGTTTTATTGGTCTAGTGTATATTAACATGCCGTTTTAAGCACAATATTTATTTGAAAAATCTCCTTTTTAATAAACTCCTGTCTATTGGGAATGAGAACAAACAAAAATCAAATTGCAGTATTTTTTTCTTTTGTTAATTTCTACGTGTGCAATATTTATCTCTACTTAATCCCACATTTTGTGTGTGACCTTTTATTGGAGAAAAATTTTAGGTATTTAGAAGATACAATCTAATGAGTCTTTATTACCTCTTATAGTGGTCAGTATTTGATGGTATTAATATTGATCTTGAAGCTGGATGGAGTGATGAATTTTTTAATTACCAAAGAGTTTAAGCATTAACTTCCACATCAAATGTTTTTGTAAATACTGGTTCTGTGAAAATAAAAATGAATTGAGAATACACAGTAGTTTAATGCAAACTTTTATTAATTCCAGCTAAATGAATGAATTACATATTCCAATGAAGTCATTATGATAATGCACATGGGTTAATATTAAGTATAAGGACCTTCCCCACTCCATCTTTTTTATTTTGCAAATGCCTCTTTTATAAGATGGGTCTAGCATCCTTTAGATATGTGATGCATTGAAAGGTTGAGAATTAGAATTACTGTGGAATTTGATTTGTGAAGTTATAGGTAATCAGAATTCCTTAAAATGTCTTAATCTATTCTTTCTTTTTTTGTTTTTAGGGACTTTCTCCCTCGAGGGTCAGGCATTGTAACGAGAAGACCTCTTGTGCTGCAGCTTGTTACTTCCAAAGCAGGTAATGAATGAGGACGTTTGCCACCTGGATGAGCACATCCCGTGGTATCTGTTGTCTCCATTCCTGGGTGTTGGGTCGTAGCAACAGAAATGCTTTTGTGATCACTCTACTATGGGTAGCTGCCTTTATTTCTCTCCAAAATGCTCTCTTTTTCATTGCTTTTAAAATTCCTTTTATTACATTAAAGGGAAAGTCTCATTTCTCATTATAATACATCTGTAATTTTACAGTGTGGCATAACCATTAATACCCCTTTGGTATACTTCTTTGTGTGTGTGTGTGTGTGTCTGGTAATATTTTAAAAGTAATTTAACATCCATCTCACATCTGTATGCATATTGTTGACTGAAAAAAAATGTGCAAGCTAAAAGTTGAGAGTTATGTTTTATTTGGTGGGATTTGTTAGGATTTCAAGCCAGGGAGGCAGCATCTCAGGTAATCCTGAGAGAACTGCTCCCAGGAGGCAAGGGGGGAGCTAGGATATATAGGAGTTCTGTAACAAAGGGTAGGTAGTAGGAACAAAAGTTTACTGTTAATAAAAGAAAACTAGATATCTCAAGTTAAGGAATTTAGTGCTTTTCTGAGTATGGATGATGCAAAAGTCTGGGCTCTATGAAATCATTTCTCTGATATGTACCTCAGCTATCTGGGGCCCATATCCTGTGTTTTCACACCCTGAGTTTTCTCAGAGCTCACCAACTCACCCTTTGGTGGTGGCTGCAATCACTGATAACTGTGACATCGTTTGTTTACTGATTTGGCAGGCAATATCCCATTTATCAATATGTATCAAGTGTATGTTTATCTATATCTATGTTATGTCTATATTTGGATCTATATCTAATATGCTGTTTTTGTTCTTCTCCTTAAACACCATGATAATTTGATAGGCAAATGAGTTTTGTTTTCATTTTTGTTTCTTAGTAACTGGTGGTGTAGAATTTTTTGTGTGTGTTTATTTAGTATTTGTATTTCTTCTTTTGTAAATTGGCTGTTTTTATCTTTCCACATTTCTTTTTGAGGATTTTAATACTTTTCCTAACAATTTCTTTGAATGCTTAAGATTGATGCACTTTTACAGTTCATGCCTCATAATCTGCAAAAACCAAGGTCATGGATGTTTACCCTTATGTTTTCTTCTAATAATTTTATAGTTTTGCTCTTACATTTAGGCCTTTGATCCATTTTGAGTTAACTTTTACGTGATACAAAGTAAGAGTTCAACTTCATTTTTCTGCATGTGTATATCCAATTGTCCCAGCACCATTTGTTGAAAAGACTATTCTTTCTCCATTGTATGTTTTTTGGCGCCCTCATTGAAAATCAATTGGCCATAGATATATGGGTTTATTTCTGGACTCCCAAGTCTACTCAGTTGATTTATATCTCTGTATTTGTGCCTGTACCATACTCTCTTAATTACCCTTGCTTTGTAGTAAGTTTTGAAATTGAGAAGTATAAGTTTTTCAAATTTGTTCTTCCTTTTCAAGTTGTTTTGGCTATCCTGAGTCCTTTAAAATTCTCTGTGAATTTGAGAATCAGTTTGTTTTATCCCAGGAATGCGAGATTGATTTAATATCTGAAAATTAAGTAGTGTATCATATCAATAGAGTGAAAACAAAAATCAGAGAATTGTCTCAATAAACTAAGAAAATCCCATACCCCATCATGAAACACTCAGCAAACTAGGAATAGAAGGGAACTTCCTCAACTTGATAAAGGGAGTGTATGAAAAACTCACAGCTCACATCATACTTAATGGTGAAATACTGAATGCTTTCCCTCTAATACTGGAAACAAGACAAAGATGTCCACTGTTGTCACTTCTATTCAGTGTTGCACTGGAGGTTCTAGCCAGGGCAATTGGGCAAGAGAAAAAAATAAAATATTGGAGAGGATAGAGTAAAATTATCTCTATTTGCAGATGATATGATCAAGTACATAGAAATTTCTAAGCAATTCACTAAAAAAATACTAGAATTAATAAATGAGCTCTACAAGGTTACAGGATACAAGATAAAGATACAAAAATCAATTGTGTTTTTATACACTTGCAATGCACAATCAAAAAATTAAAGTAAGAAAACAGTTCTATGAGTATGTACATTAACATTGAAAAGAATGAACTACTTAAGAATAAATTCAACAAAAGAACAAAACTTATACTCTGAAAACTACAAATTATTATTATTTATAAATGTATTTATTTTATTGGCTGTGTTGGGTCTTTTTTTGCTGTGTGCGGGCTTTCTTTAGTTGTGGTGAGTGGGGCTAATCTTCGTTGTGGTGCGCGGGCTCCTCATTGCCGTGGCTTCTCTTGTTGTGGAGCACAGGTTCTAGGCGCGTGGGCTTCAGTAGTTGCAGCACATGGGCTCAATAGTTGTGGCTCACTGGCTCTAAAGCACAGGCTCAATAGTTGTGGCTCACAGGCTTAGTTGCTCCGCGGCATGTGGGATCTTCCTGGAGCAGGGATGGAACCTGTGTCCCCTGCATTGGCCAGTGGATTCTTAACCACTGCCCCACCTAGGAAGCCCCAAATTATTATTTAGATAACTTGAAAAACATTCCATGTTCACTGATTGGAAGACAGTGCTGAGATGGCAGTTCTTCCCAAATTGATCGATAGATTCAATGCAATCCCTATCACAATTCAGCTGACATTTTGGGTACAAATTGTAGACATTTTAAACCATTTTTCAATGTAAAAAAATCTAAGTTTAATCCAAAGGAATGGACTCAAATGATGTCATAGGGAAAAGGCAAATTGCTTACAAATCTACAATGTACCAGATACTATTTGAAGCCGTAGGGATATAACAGTGACTAGGACAAAGTCTCTGCCCTTTTGTTGATTTATAGTCTGATTAATTTTAATTAATTTTTAATTTAAAAATTAATTAATTTTAATTAAAATTTTAATTAATTTTAATTAAAACTTAAAATTTAATGTATAGAAGGTTTACTCTTTGGTTATAAAATCTATATATTTATGATTAACAAAAAGTAAATATTTAGCATAATTTTTTTATTTTCATACTTTAAAAATTTTTTAACATTTAGTTTTGAAATTTATTTTCATGTATGAAGAAATAATTTTTTCTCCAGCCTCCTTTATCTTGTATTTCATTCTTACTGCAATCTGTTTATGAATATCTTTTTTGTTTTATTGTACCAACACTACAGTGTTGTGCCACGTGGCATGTGGGATCTTATGTCCCTTAGCTCCTCCCCCTGTAGTGGAAGCACAGAGTCTTCTTAACCACCAGACTGCCAGGGAAGTCTGTAGTGTTTTACTTTTAACAGATTTATAATTAGCTTTAATATCTATGTATCAGGGCTATAGTCTTCCTCCCATTATTTATTTTTATCTAGGGATTCTTTTCTATTTGTGTCAAAGTTTAGAAGATTTTTGTAAAGACAAAACTAGAATTATTCTAACTTCAATAGATTCATTAGAGAATAATTAATATCTTTAAAATAGTCATTATTTTTTTCCAATACAAGGACCATGCTATATCCTTTTATTTGCTTAAATTTTCTTTTAGTAAAATTCTTGATGGTCTTTATATAGCATCTATGCATTTCTAATTAGGGTGTTCATATTTATTTGTGTTGTTCTTGTAGTTTGAATATAGTTTTTTTGTCCCTTGTATTTTCTAACTCCTAATTGCTGATCTGTGCAAAAGCTGCTATTTTTAATTTTAATTCTTAAATTAACCATCTTACTCTACATTTGACAGGTTAAAATATTTTTAATTGATTCTCTTGGGTATTTTAGTTATATAGTAATTTCATTTGCATTTCTTAATTTGTTCAGCAAATACTTATCATGCAAATACTGGGATGGCTGAGAGAAGAGACTTATTGACCAGAATATTAGTAAGCTCTGTTGTAGTAGGGGCTTTTTATTGAGTATTGACATGGGAAAGATGTTCTTACATGTTGAGCTCCTTTGAGAAGGAACATCACCTGCTTCTTCCTTATACCCTTTTGTCAACAGTCTCCCAATCTTGTCCCTTATAAGCCCCTGACCATTCTTTCACTACTTCCCGTTAATCAGTGAGGATCATACCTTATGCCCCTCCTCTCTCTTCATGTGAAGTGGACTAGAAATTCTCCCCTCAGGGAAAACTTTACTATCCCCACAATCCTCCAGAAACCTCAAAATGAGGCTTTTGCATTGCACTACTCTACCCTAGCTGATGCCAGATGAGAACTGACCCCCCTCCTTTTTTTTACCCCAAAGGCACACTGTTCATAGGGAAGTCTGGGGTATGACTGTAGACTTGGGTTGATGGAAGACTAACAAAATGGCAAAAAGAAGCAAGGCGGGGGATATATGTCACTGTTCATGCAATTTCCTGTGCCTTTAGATCCTAACTGGGATTAAGTTCCATAAAAATTACTTTCTCTTGATAGATGCATTCATTCAACCAGGGTTTATTCAGTGATTCCTGTGTACCAGGCAAATATCCCTGTCATCATGGAGCTTATATTCTTGGAGAGAAACCAACAGCAAGCGCCAAAAAAGAAAAAGGAAAAAAGGCAAAACAAACATACAGAAGGTTAGGGGATGAAGAAAAGTGAGCATTCAAGCCATGAGCATTCAAGCCATGATGATATTTGTGTAGGCATAGGAAAGTTAGATGATTCTAAGGTGGGAACTGCTTATTTGTTTGAAGTTTAACAGGGAGGCCAATAGGTCTGGAGGTGGCGTAAGTGAGTAAGGGTAGTAGGAGATGGGGTAAGGAGAGACGGTGTTGCTGAAACAGGATAAAAACTGGTTGGGTAGGGTCTTGTGGGCAAGGGACCTGGAAAGGGAACATGATAGGAGGATTAGAGCCTTAAAGTAGGTGCCAGTGGATGTAAGAGAAAGAAATGATAGAGTGATTCAGGGATTGAAAAGTGGGTTAGGTTAATACCTTTACTCATGAAGAAGATGAAGGGATACCTCTTTTGTTGCAACCAAATGGAAAGAGGAAAATGCGGGGGAAACTGCAAATAAGTGTGTACTTGTAGTGGATTCCTCGTTTGATGACTTTATTTCCTCTAGGAGAAATAGGAGACAAAGTATTTGCTGATAATGATTATCTTTTTATTTCCACTGGTATGTCTTTCATTTCTCTTTAATGCCCTGCCAAGTTGACCAGGACTTCCAGAACCTTGTTGTGCTCCTAGTTTGTTGAAAATGCCTTTTGTGTTAAATTATGCATATACTATTTGCTATTTGTTTTTCCTGGTAAGGAATTATTTTATTCCTAATTTTTAAAAGATTTTAAAATCTAATAAATAGGTTTGTAATTTTATTGAGTGCATTTTGGCATTTATTGAGATTATTTTTTAAAAAATTCAGATATGTTCATCCTTACCTTTATAGATTTCTTATTTAAGCATCCTTGCATTCCTAAGATATACTTGATTATAGTAACTTATTCTTTTACTGTACTGTTAAAGAAATTTCACTAATTTATTTAGGTTATTTACATTTCTTTCTATACACATCTATCTTGTAGATGTTACAGAGTTATCAAGTGAAAGCTATACTAGTCACCATAAAATAAATTGAGTAACACTCGTTCTGTCTTTTGACTTTCTTCTGTTAGCTTAAAAATCCAGTAATGCATTTTGGGTCTGTTTCCAATTAAGGAGGGCTGCTAGCCTGGCTTATTACAAAGGGTTATGCCTTCACCTCAGGAGTTCAGAGACAGCAGCCATGGGTAGTAAGAGCCTGGGCGAGGTTAGCCTTGAGGCTGTGGTTGCATTGGGTCCTGAAGCCTGGGTGTCATGCACATGGGGAATATTCAAAACCATGTAGGTACTTAGTGTTCTAATGCAGAGATTTTCCTGCCATAATTCTAGAAACTTTTATAAAAGGGTTGCTAGCCCAGGACACTGACTGTGCAGAAAACTATAATAGTAATTTGCCACCATTTTCTTGAGCATTAATTATGTGTCAGCCCTGTGCACTTTGAAGATTCTTTTATTTAATCTTTACAAGAACCTTCTGAGATAGATGTCGTGATTCCCATTTTAGAAAAAGGTTAAGCTGTTTGTTCAAGGCTACACTGTTGGTAGGAGTGGGGATTGCTATTAGTATCTTCCTGACACTGTTAATATTACATTTTTAAAATAAGAAACTCAAACTGCTTGATTTATATTTTTGCAACACAGTTTATGTTTTTATAGGGTATTTTTTCATGTAAAGGAGCATAAATATAGTAATAATAAATACAGAAATTAGTTAATTCATAATTATCTAATTTCTAACGTAATGCCCATACAGTAATATTTAACTGTTTGTCTCCACCTGCTGTTGTATTAGTTGCTAATCCAAGCCAAAAATTATAGACACTATGCCTTATTCTATGTCACTTGTTTTAGGGCACTTAGTACTCAGCACAGAGGACACTCCAAGAAATCACTCAGTGTTGTGAGAAAGGTGAGAAAAACCACCACCTCTATTTTATCAACAGTTTTAAGTGATAAAGTCATGGTCGTTTGGTTTTGGAGAGAGGCATTTCTGAAGGTATGGCCTAGGTGGACAAGAGTTGGACCAAGCATCGGTAAAGTCTTGGGTGAGGACTGCAGTGTCAAGAGCAAGGAAGTAGGGAGAAGGTCTTCATAAGACAAGAAGACAGTTTTCAGTGCCTGGGGGTTTCCTTCAGTGTCATGCTGAAAGTGGGTTATACCAGCTCCCAAGATCAGGCTGTGCACCTGTCTTCCCATCTCTGTAATCAGTGACATCGGTGGTGGTAGCTTGAAGTTGGTCATGGTGGGAATATTTACAGTACAGAAATGGGCAAATCAGGACTTCGCCCCCCAGGGTGCCAGATGTTAAACATTTACCAGCATACCACTGGTTTCCTTCAACACCTGATCTTACTGTTTACTGGTTAAATGACATGTCAGACTGAGAAAGCAGTGTGTCTGAGTGTAATATTTTGATGTCACTACTTTAAGAAGTGATCTATTTGGAGTTTGATATGCCCTCTGAAGGAGAGGTGGTTTTTTAAGAAATCAAAATCCAAGTCATTCTCTGCATTAAAAGTTACTGTTAAGGACTTATACAAGTGGAGCCTATAGGTCATGGTTAAGGACAAGTGATTTTGTCTCCTGGAGAACTTTTCTGTTAAAATATTTCTCTAAATGCTATTATATTCCCACACTCTCCTTTAATTCAATGACATTAATATAAGAAAAGAGGTATTAACCAGAAATTACAAAATGGATACATTAAAGGTAATTGTTCAAATTACTGAAGTAGTCTTTCTTTTGTGGAAGTTTTCCTTGCTGCTTCCATGTATGTCAAATATAATAATTCATCAAAATTTGATTTACCACTTTTGTATTGTGTCTGCTGCACAATATAACGTGTCCATGTTTTAAAAACTGCTTAAGACTTGTAATTTATTAGAAAATTATTACTATTCAGTATTTTGGGTCCTTGTTAGAGTAAATAACCGTTTTAATAAAGATGCTCAGTAACAGAAATCAGAAAATTTGTTTCGAAGGCACCAGTTAACTAATGGGATGAGGTGGAGAGAGAAAGTTCAGGCAGCAGGTCTGAGAAACAACAGGAAAGCTTGTGAAGGTGGAGAGTCACTGTGTTCCGAGTGATGGGCTGCACACTGGAGTCCATCTTCAGGTCAGCATGGAGAGCACTGTGAGTCCCCTGGGGAACTGAGCCAAAGGGTATTTGAGGAGATTGCTTACTACTACAATGGCCAGGGAATAATTAATTCTAGAGAAAAATGTCAACTTTTCACAGGTGAGGTGTTTTAGTAGTTTGTACATTAGTTGGATTCTAAGTCCTGATTTATGTACAGTGACCAGGACTTGTTTTCTAGTTTCATAAGTTAGACTGACACATACTTGGTGGAAACATTCAAGTACTGTTTTGAATAACAACATTGAAAATATTTTAAAACTACCTCTCATTTTGTTTTGCATTTAAATATCTGAATTTAAGTTGATATTTTAGAATAAGATAGTCATTTTTGCAGAGGATGAAATGTTTATTTTTTTTGATCATAACAAGTTAACCACATGGTGAAAACAAATGTGATTCTGAAAACATTCTTTCTTAACCACAGCTTTGACCTTGTTCTGCTCCAGTGCTGGTTCCCTACTGTTTTCCAGAGTACAGGTTACCACATAAAGTGTAGATTTATAGTTTAAAGTCCCTTGAGTATAGTTACTCTTAAATTTTAATGTGTGTGAAATACCATGTGGATTCCTGGGCATCACCCTCAGAGGTTTTGACTCAGTAGGTCTAGGGTAGGGCCTAGGGGTCTGCATTTTAAAGAACTACTGTAGGGTGCTTCTAAAGCTGTTGATCTTTGAGTCACACTTTGAGAAACACTTATGACAGTTTCATCTAATTATTTTACTGTTAGTATCTTTTCTTTTACTACATACCTTTCTTGCTTCCTTTTAATAGGATCTTTTTTGTTGAGGAATTACCTATTGTTCTTTAAAAAGTTGTCTAAATTTTTGGTGATGGAGTCTTTCTATAGGTCTAAGCTCTGTGCTTTGAATATAACAGGAATTCATTCAATGCTGAATTGTATTCTCCTGCTGCCTGGGCATCTAGCTTAGACACCAGCGCACCTGGCCTTGGTATTTTTAAGAGCCTCAGGTTCTTCAAAGACTATCAGATGTTGAGGTTCTAAGAACGCCAAGTTTTGTTGTTAACATAGCTGGCTTTCCTTCCAGGTGTAAGTGTAGAAACGTAAAAACCATCCAGGGGAAATCTTCATTTATCTCTTGGAGCTGGAGTCCTCCTTCTTGATTTCTGATAAGCCCGGGAATTCCCATTAACCCCATGGAATGTCACATAATTATCAAGCATATAATCTTAATTCTGGAAAATATAACTATCAAGAATAAATTAGAAATATTTGGTGGGGGAGTTGGACAAAGGGGGGATGTTAAATTTTCTAAGAAGTTTGAGGGTCACTGGCATAGAGGGAATCAAAGGGTTTCACCTTTCTGGAGGATGCTTTGGGTTTTTATTCCATGAATATTGGACATAATATAATAAATGAATTTCCAAAGGTCTGAGGTGGAAGAACATTCTTGTTAAATGGATAGAGATGTAGAAGCTATGAGCATGTATTAGCGTAGTGCTGTGTTGAAATATTCCCAAATCTATAACCTATTTTATAGAGAAGCCGAATGGTTCTCTTTCAGGGTTCTCATAAACTTTATTTTTGAGGGGGAAATAAGGTAGTTAGTACTGTTTGGAACTTTCAAACAGACCTGCTTTAAATCTGGTTTGGTGGTTCTTTCAGTATCTGTGTAACTCAAAAAATCAAACTTGTTTTTATGTGTGGTTATTGAAATCTCACCATGAATTACTGGTTATATTCACTTATTAATTTTTTTCTTTTTTCGTTTCTTTTTCTTTGCTGGCAACACTCTGAAACTGTTATTTTTCTACCAATTTTCTCATTAACCTTTTTTCTCAGTTTAAATGTTGTCTGTGTGTTTATTAATAGACTTAGAATTTCTAGTAGCTAAGTTACATACCTTCCAGTACAAAGTCAAGAGCAATTTTCACTCAACTCTCAAAATTTAGAGAAAAGTCAAAGAGCTATTCTAAGCAAACCTGACCCAAATTTTATTTCTTCATGGTTAGATGACTGCCCTTTAACAACATATACATTTCCATTTAGGAAGAAAATAAGCAAATAAAAAGTATTATACATGCCTCCTCAAAGAAAATGAAGAAATAATACACTTCATTAGAATTACCACTCCTGATTGTGAGGTTAAGATAACTTTCAAGTTGGCAATAATTTGTTGTTTTTTAAGTATTCTATTTTAGGGAGAAGGGATTGAGGCTTGTATCTCCCTTAAGTTTCCAAACCAAAAATTATAGTCCTCTAACCTTACACACTTTTGGTCCATCTCATATTTACTGTAGGCTTATGTCTGCTTAAAATAGTTAGATAGAAGAGAGGCATCGGTTCCCTAATTCTGGGGCTTTTCTTTCTTTTCATTCCCCTCCTTGCTCCCATTTTTTTAAAAAACGAGTTTTCTTGAAATAATTGATATTGAAGAGGACCGAAAGATAAGCTGTAGAGTTGTTAATATCGGTTTAAATCTGAGAGGAGGAGGTATGATTTTTTTAAATAGAAAGAAAATGAATAGACTTGTTTCACATCATGCCCATGGCTATAGCCAACTAATAATTATTACTTAACTGCCCCTTCCCAGCTCTCATTTTTTCCCCTTGAGCTTCTAACAATAGAAATCTTAGATCAGGGGTGTCCTCTATATTTGCATTTGTTAGATCAGTCAAGTAGTTTAGAATGCATTTTCTCTGCCTTCTCCTCCTCTGTGGGGCTTGTTTTACCCTTCCTGCTGCCACAGCCTATATCCTCCTCTTTGTGTAACATTGACTTCAGTGGTCCCTTGACCCTGCTACTGTTGAATGGTATGGTCTCCAACCGGAAGAAACTGGTTGTTCTGTTGTCTGAACAGCGTAAGAACAGATCATAGTTGAGCTACTCTGCTGGTTTATAAGATGCTTTTGTACTAACTGAAGGTGTTTATTTTGCAAAATGAACTAAATTCACATTAAGTACTTTTCAATTAATGGTGTTAGTTTAATTTTAACAATCTCCTGCAAGTCTGGTGGAATTTCTTCTCATTGTTTTCCCCAGAATGTATTTGTTTTATAAATTTTTATCTTCATGTTTTTGCAGTAATTCATTCATTCAGCTGTTCATTAAACAGATTTTAATGCCCACAGTGTGCCACATGGAGAAGTTGCCAGTTTGTGTCCTGCATACCAATGTTTCTTCAATTGTTTTCCTGTTATTCTCATCTTGACTAATATTTAAAGAAACTGATTTTTAAAAATATCTGCATGAGTAATACAGTGGATGGAATTGTCTTTCTCACTTTAGTTTTTATTGTTCCATTATGTAGGAATATGGGGTTATGCAATACTTAAGTATTATCAGAAGACTGACATACATACGTCTGTAACGCGTGTTGAAAGCAACCTGAGTCCCTGTTCCCTTGCAGGGTCTTTAATCTGAGGCATGCCAAATGGTTTACATTTTGAATATCCATGTGCCCTTGTTGTTCTCATTCCTCATCAAAACCCCTTTTCTTGACATGTATATGATATATCTAACTCTTCATCATTGTATGATTTTAACATTTCATCCTGCTGTATACAAATCTACTAATGTGTGTATTAGACTCTATGTGGGCTTTTCGTTGACCAGGTATTAGTGCCGGATTCAGAATAAATACAGACATGCTTAAATATAATGCAGGTTTATTTTGATTCACAAGGTAGGTATAATCTTGAGAAGTTGTTTAAATTGTTGCTGGCCTTTTAAATAAATCTTTTTTTTTTTTTTTTTTTTTAATTTTTTTTTGGGGGGTACACCAGGTTCAATCAACTGTTTTTATACACATATCCCCATATTCCCTCCCTTCCTTGACGCCCCCCCCTCGAGTCCCCCCCACCCTCCCTGCCCCAGTCCTCTAAGGCATCTTCCATCCTCGAGTTGGACTCCCTTTGTTATGCAACAACTTCCCACTGACTATTTCACAGTTGGTAGTATATATATGTCTGTGCTACTCTCTCGCTTCTTCTCAGTTTCCCCTTCACCCCCCGCCCCCTCCCATACCTCGAGTTCTCCAGTCCATTCTCTGTATCTGCTTCCTTGTTCTTGTCACTGAGTTCATCAGTACCATTTTTAGATTCCGTAAATGTGAGTTAGCATACAATATTTGTCCTTCTCTTTCTGACTTACTTCACTCTGTATGACAGATTGTAGTTCTATCCACCTCATTACATATAGCTCCATCTCATCCCTTTTTATAGCTGAGTAATATTCCATTGTATATATATATGCCACATCTTCTGTATCCATTCATTTGTTGATGGGCATTTAGGTTGCTTCCATGTCCTGGCTATTGTAAAGAGTGCTGCAATAAACATTATGGTACAAATTTCTTTTGGGATTATGGTTTTCTTTGGGTATATGCCCAGGAGTGGGATGACTGGATCATATGGTAGTTCTATTTGTAGTTTTTTAAGGAACCTCCAAATTGTTTTCCATAGTGGCTGTACCAACTTACATTCCCACCAACAGTGCAGGAGAGTTCCCTTTTCTCCACACCCTCTCCAGCATTTGTTGTTTCCAGACTTTGTGATGATGGCCATTCTGACTGGTGTGAGGTGATACCTCATTGTGGCTTTGACTTGCATTTCTCTGATGATGAGTGATGTTGAGCATCTTTTCATGTGTTTGTTGGCCATCTGTATGTCTTCTTTGGAGAAATGTCTATTTAGGTCTTCTGCCCATTTGTGGATTGGGTTATTTGCTTTTTTGGTATGAAGCTGCATGAGCTGCTTGTATATTTTGGAGGTTAATCCTTTGTCCGTTGTTTCGTAGGCAATTATTTTTTCCCATTCTGAGGGTTGCCTTTTAGTCTTGTTTATGGTTTCTTTTGCTGTGCAAAAGCTTTTAAGTTTCATGAGGTCCCATTTGTTTATTCTTGATTTTATTTCCATGATTCTAGGAGGTGGGTCAAAAAGGATGTTGCTCTGATGTATGTCAAAGAATGTTCTGCCTATGTTTTCCTCTAGGAGTTTTATAGTGTCTGGCCTTACATGTAGGTCTTTAATCCATTTGGAGTTTATTTTTGTGTCTGGTGTTAGGAAGTGTTCTAATTTCATTCTTTTACATGTTGCTGTCCAATTTTCCCAGCACCGCTTATTGAAGAGGCTGTCTTTTTTCCATTGTATACGCGTGCCTCCTTTGTCAAAGATAAGGTGCCCATATGTGTTTGGGCTTACTTCTGAGTTCTCTATTCTATTCCATTGATCTTCCTTTCTATTTTTGTGCCAGTACCATACTGTCTTGATCACTATGGCCTTGTAGTATAGTTTGAAGTCAGGAAGCCTGATTCCACCAACTCCATTTTTCCTTCTCAAGATTGCTTTGGCTATGCGGGGTCTTTTGCGTTTCCATACAAATCGTAAGATTTTTTGCTCTAGTTCTGTGAAAAATGCCATTGGTAATTTGGTCGGGATTGCATTGAATCTGTAAATTGCTTTGAGTAGTACAGTCATTTTCACGATGTTGATTCTTCCAATCCAGGAACATGGTATGTCCCTCCATCTGTTTGTGTCGTCTTTGATTTCTTTCATCAATGTCTTAAAGTTTTCTGCATACAGATCTTTTGCCTCCTTAGGCAGGTTTATTCCTAGGTATTTTATTCTTTTGGTTGCTGTGGTAAATGGGAGAGTTTCCTTAATTTCTCTTTCTGCTCTTCCGTTGTTAGTGTATAGGAATGCAAGAGATTTCTGTGCATTCATTTTGTATCCTGCTACTTTACTAAACTCATCAATGAGTGCTAGCAGTTTTCTGGTAGAGTCTTTCGGGTTTTCTATATATAATATCATGTCATCTGCAAAGAGTGACAATTTTACTTCTTCTTTTCCAATTTGGATTCCTTTAATTTCTTTTTCTTCTCTGATTGCTGTGGCTAACACTTCCAAAACTATGTTGAATAACAGTGGTGAGAGTGGACACCCTTGTCTTATTCCTGTTCTTAGAGGGAATTCTTCCAGTTTTTCTCCATTGAGAACAATGTTGGCTTTTGGTTTGTCATATATGGCTTTTATTATGTTGAGGTAATTTCTTTCTATGCCCATTTTCTGGAGAGCTTTTATCATAAATGGATGTTGAACTTTGTCAAAAGCTTTTTCTGCATCTATTGAAATGATCATATGGTTTTTATCCTTCAATTTGTTGATATGATGTATCACGTTGATTGATTTGCATATATTGAAGAATCCTTGCATCCCAGGGATAAACCCCACTTGATCGTGGTGTATGATTTTTTTAATGTGCTGTTGCAGTCTGTTAGCTAGTATTTTGTTGAGGATTCTTGCATCTATATTCTTCAGTGATATTGGTCTGTAGTTTTCTTTTTTTGTGACATCTTTGCCTGGTTTTGGTATCAGGGTGATGGTAGCCTCGTAGAATGAGTTTGGGAGTGCTCCGCCTTCTGCAATATTTTGGAAGAGTTTGAGAAGGATAGGTGTTAACTCTTCTCGAAATGTTTGATAGAATTCGCCTGTGAATCCATCTGGTCCTGGGCTTTTGTGTGTTGGGAGATTTTTAATCACTGCCTCAATTTCTGTACTTGTGATTGGTCTGTTCATGGTTTCTATTTCTTCCTGGTTCAGTCTTGGAAGATTGTATTTTTCTAAGAATGTATCCATTTCCTCCAGGTTATCCAATTGATTGGCATATAGTTGCTTGTAGTAGTCTCTCATGATCTTTTGTATTTCTGAGGTGTCCGTTGTTACTTCTCCTTTTTCATTTCTGATTCTGTTGATTTGCATCTTCTCCCTTTTTTTCTTGAGGAGTCTGGCTAATGGTTTATCAATTTTGTTAATCTTCTCAAAGAACCAGCTTTTAGTTTTATTTATTTTTCTTATGGTTTCTTTCCTTTCTTTTTCATTTATTTCTGCTCTGATCTTTATGATTTCTTTCCTTCTGCTCACTTTGGGGTTTCTTTGTTCTTCTTTCTCTAGTTGTTTTAGGTGTAAGGTTAGGTTGTTTATTCGATCATTTTCTTGTTTCTTAAGGTAGGACTGTATTGCTATAAACTTCCCTCTTAGAACTGCTTTTGCTGCATCCCATAGGTTTTGGGTTGTTGTGTTTTCATTGTCATTTGTTTCTAGATATTTTTTGATTTCCTCTTTGATTTCTGTAGTGATTCCTTGGTTGTTTAAGAGTGAATTGTTTAGCCTCCACGTGTTTGTATTTTTTGCAGTTTTTTTCCTGTAATTGATATCTAGTCTCATGGCGTTGTGGTCTGAGAAGATGCTTGATATGATTTCAATTTTCTTGAATTTGCTGAGGTTTGATTTGTGGCCCAAGATGTGATCTATCCTGGAAAATGTTCCGTGTGCACTTGAGAAGAACGTGTAGTCTGTCGTTTTTGGATGGAATGTCCTATAAATATCAATGAAGTCGAGATGGTCTAATGTGTCATTTAACGCTTGTGTGTCTTTATTTATTTTCTGTTTGGATGATCTGTCCATTGATGTAAGTGGGGTGTTCAAGTCTCCCACTATTATTGTGTTACTGTCGATGTCCCCTTTTAGGGCTGTTAGCATTTGCCTTATGTATTGAGGTGCTCCTATAATGGGGGCATAGATATTTACCATTGTGATATGTTCTTCTTGAATGGATCCCTTGATCATTATGGAGTGCCCTTCCTTGTCTCTTTTAATAGTCTTTACTTTCAAGTCTAATTTGTCTGATATGAGTATTGCTACTCCAGCTTTCTTTTGACTTCCATTTGCATGGAATATCTTTTTCCATCCCTTCACTTTCAGTCTATATGTATCCCTTGGTCTGAAGTGGGTTTCTTGTAGGCAGCATATAGAAGGGTCTTGTTTTTGTATCCATTCAGCCAGTCTGTGTCTTTTGGTTGGAGCATTTAATCCATTTACATTTAAAGTGATTATTGACATGTGTGTTCCAATGACCATTTTCTTAATTGTTTTGGGTTTGTATTTGTAGGTGTTTTCCTTTTCTTGTGTTTCCTACTTAGAGAAGTTCCTTTAGCACTTGTTGTAAGGCTGGTTTGGTGGTGCTGAATTCTCTTAACTTTTGCTTGTCTGGAAAGCTTTTGATTTCTCCCTCAAATCTGAATGAGATTCTTGCTGGGTAGAGTATTCTTGGCTGCAGGTTTCTCTCTTTCAGGACTTTCAGTATATCCTGCCATTCCCTTCTGGCCTGCAGAGTTTCTGTAGAAAGGTCAGCTGTTATCCTGATGGGTTTTCCCTTATATGTTGTTTGTTGCTTTTCTCTTGCTGCTTTTAATATTTTTTCTTTGTGTTGAATTGTCGTTAGTTTGATTAATATGTGTCTTGGTGTATTTCTCCTTGGGTTTATTCTGTATGGGACTCTCTGTGCTTCTTGGACTTGGTGAATTATTTCCTTTCCCATGTTGGGGAAGTTTTCCACTATCACCTCTTCAAATATTTTCTCAGACCCTTTCTTGTTTTCTTCTTCTTCTGGGATGCCTATAATTCGAATGTTGGTACGTTTAAGGTTATCACTGAGGTCTCTGAGGCTGTCTTCTAGTCTTTTTATTTTTTTTTCTTTTTCCTGCTCTGTGGCAGTTATTTCTCCCATTCTATCTTCCAACTCACTTATTCGTTCTTCTGCCTCAGTCATTCTGCTGGTTATAGCATCTAGAGTATTTTTAATTTCACTTATTTTGTTATCCATTGCTGTTTGTTTTTCTGAGTTCTTATGAACTGTTTCTTGTACTTTCTCTATTTTGTTATTGAGATTTTGTATCATTTTTACTATCATTACTCTAAATTCTTTTTCAGGCATTTTTCCTATTTCCTCCTCATTTATTTGGTCTTGTGGGTTTTTTTCCTGCTCCTTTGCCTGCATGGGGTTTCTTTGTTTCCTCATGGTTGTCCAGACTTTTGGGGTTGCTTGTCCTGGCAATAGAGATGTTTATAGAAGACTGTCCAAGCCTCAGACTAATGTCCAAGTATTGGATTAAACGAATATTCAGTCTAGGAAACACATACATGTGTAAGACACACAATTATTGAATCCGTTAGGACATAAGGCTCTAGAAAGACCTGACAGAACCCCAGTGTGCTATCAGATATTCAAAGAGAAACCCAGCGGAAATTGACAACTGAAACAGAACAAATCAGAGACAAAAGCAAAAGCAAACAAACAACAAATAACACCCTACACATACAAACATCAATCCAGGGAGATTTTGTAAGCTAGGATCAAATATAGAAATGAGCTGGAGTACCACCAGAGAGAATGGAGATTCTCAGAATATAATTAGACAACTGTACTAAGAACTAAGATAAAGACAAAAGCCTAATATTAATACGAAGGCAGTGCATCATCTGGAGAATAGAGCAAGGAGTCTGAGCAGACCGATAGTGTTGCTTATAAGTATGTTAAGATAAAATACACTTAAAATGGCTGGAAGAAAGGGGAACAGAAGAGCATAATGTGGTTGGAAATATGCAAAGAAAAAGAAAGGAATAGACGTGTATAAAAGAAAGAGATGAAAGGAAAGTATGAGAGATATTTTGTCCGTACTACCAAAAACTTAGCTAGATATAGAAGTATATAAAAAGGCAAAAAAAAAAAAAAGAATAAAAAATATCCTTAAAAAATTATGTTGTAAAACTTGTAGATCCCTTAGGGCTAAGATCGTATTTAATAAATCAAAAAAAAAAAAAAAAAAAAAAAAGAGAGAAAGAAGAAAAAAAAAAAATCCAGAACTGATCCCAGAATGGACCAGTTGAATAGGTATTGATACTACTATTTCTGTTTCCTTAGCGTCTCAGCTGTAAGTGTCCTTCTCCTTGCCTTGGGTTTTTTTTTTTGCGTTATTCTGTGACCAGCAGAGGTTCCTTTATTGTTCGTCTGTAAGCGTCGGTGTGTGGGGAGGGAGAGGGTACAATAGTGGCTCCTTCTCCTGGGAGTGAGTGAGCAGTGGCGCACTGTTGTTTCAGTCAGGCTTGGAGGTGCCTGTTGCAGAGGGCGCTGGTGGCTCAGGCGTACACAGAAAGTCTTAGAGTTGGGCCTCTCTCGAGGTTTTTTCTTTTTGATGCTGGTTTGTTTTTTTCTCTCGGCAGCCTCCCAGCTGGCGTTGCAAGGATTTTTAATCTAGCCCCGCCCGAGTGCCTGAGGGTGCTTGTTATCCCTGAGCGCCTTAGGTGGCCCGCAGGGTGTCTCTCCACTGCCTGTTGCAGAGGCGCAGAAAGAGAGGGAGAGGATATGCGCGCGGCTCCTCCCCCCGGCCCGTGAGCCTGCAGCCTCCAGCCGCCATCATGGCCGGGCAGCTCTCAGGGAGGGGCACTCCTCGCCGCGGACCTCCTCCCTCCTGTGCTCTCGGTCCGTCACCCTACCGGCAACAATGTTTCTCCCCCTGAACCAGCTCTCCGGTTCCCACGCTCCCGCTCCTGGACCCTCCGTTCAGCCACGGATCGATGTCTCAGTCCGGGAACGCTGAGCTGCGCTGCGGACCCTCCGTATGTTTCTCACGCCCTCCCATCTGCCACAGATCCGCCGCTTCACCCTCTTTGAGCCCTCGTAGATGCCTCCCTACCGGCTATGTCGGGCTCCCCGCAGCCCTTTCTGGTGTCCGAGGCCGTCTGCTGGTGTTCAGCTGGTTCTCTGTGGGAATGACTGCGTCCTTCCATGCATTCCCAATGCATCTGTGGAGAGGGATGCACTCCACGTCTCTACTTCGCCGCCATCTTTTTCTCCCCTAAATAAATCTTTTAATTATATTTTATCTTTGCTAAATTGTTAAAATTTGGTATTTGTAGTAAAAGTAAATGCATAAAGAACACTTAAAACAATTGTTTATTGAGCACCTTTTCTCTATTCATGTGTCAGCTATTTCTTTAGATTACTGAAGGGTGTACAAACATGTATATAAGACCCAGTCCCTATACTAAAAGGGTTGTGCTGTAGTGTCTGATAGGTGAGAATAGCCACACTGTTAAATACTTGGTGGATAGCGTAATAGCAGAGGGCAAAAGTACAGGATATGAAGAAATTATCTGAGTCAGGGAGGTCTGCATACTGCAGCTACCAAGTGAGAGAGAATAATGGAAATGAATGTTTAGAGGCTGGGCTTGGGGAACACCCCTCACAGGAAAAGTTGGCCATCCTTTTTCTTTGTTCTGCCCCAGCCTCATCTTTAGACTTCTGTCATATTAGAATGATATTCTAAAATATCATTAAGTAGTATATCTGTGTCCATCCTACTAAGATGTCTTCTCCTCAGGGACAGAGACCAATGCATGAAGCTTGTCATCCTCATCTAATAGTAGCCACACTTGATATATTTTTTGGTTTTACTCACATACTTATTAGGAAGGAAATTTATTTTATTTATATTGATATATTATCCTTCATCAACTTGCACACATTTCCTATTTCTATGTCAGTGCTGTTCTTTTTCTAATTATCCCCAACAACAGTGACTTAATATTTATATAATAAAACTGAGTTTCTTATGGTTAAAGAAGAGTGGGCAGAAATGAATACATATATAATCATATACATTTTTCCCATAAGAAGAATTTATGATGAGGAATGATTATTGCAGTTTGTATTTTGCTTCTTTGTTTTTCTTTTCCTTGGGAGTGATCTCTTTGTATCTTTGTTATAGAAATATATTTGGATTTTTTTCCTTACTTATTTGAGTTGAGGATGGATAGGTTAAGGATTTACAAGAGAAACACAGGGTAGATTTTGCACAGGTAGCTTGGGTATTTACTGGGTAAGATGTCGGGGAAGGATACTTGATGTCTTCATCCAGAATGTTTTCAAATGCTGCTTGCTTGACTTTGTTTTGTTTTAAATGGAATAAGGCACCAGACAGTATTCTTCTACTTGGAGCCTGGACCTCAGATGTGTGATCCGTTACTGTTCCCTGAAGTACTGGCATTAAGTTTAACCTCTTCCCAAGGAACCATGAATTCTAGTTGTTAGTTGCTCAACTAAAAATAGTAGAGATATATAGCAAACTTTTATATAAAGAAATAAATGAAATGCAAAACTGAAACACTTATTTAAATAACACAACTTTAAAGAAATAACATAACAAATGGTACCAGTGCAAGGGGAAATATTAGGTAAATATTAGATTATTTGAAAATGTCACTCATTGATCCCACAAATATTTATTGAGAGTTTCTCCGTACCAGACATGCAGTGAACAAAATGTGCAACCTTGATCTTATGGGGCAAGACACACAATGAACAAACCTAAATAGGTATGTTAGATAGTGTTAAATACTATGGAATAAAAATGCTCAAGGTAAGGAAATTGGGATCACTGGGTTGCAATTTCATATAGCTGTTGAGTGGAACAAAGTCTTTGAGGAGCTGAGGAGAGAACCATATGGCTACCCTGAGGAACAGCATTTCTGGCAGAAGCTAGAGACAGTGCAAAGCCCTGAGGTGGGCATATGCCTGGCTTACTGAGGAAAAGGTTGGAGACCAGTGTGGCTTGTATCAGGGGAGATTCTTGTTTTCGTACATAATGGTTGAGGAATAGAGTTTGATTGGTTGATTTCCGTTCTGGCTAGCAGGGAGTAATCATTTGTTCCATGAGTGTATTACTGATTTTTCAATGAAGTATATTTTAAGAAAAAAATTGTATAAATTTTTTCTGTAAAGGCCTAGGAATTTTTGGCTTTGCAGGACATGTGGTCTCTGTCTCAACTACTCAACTCTCCTTTTGTATCAGGAAAGAAGCCATAAGCAGTATGTAAATAAATGGGTATGGCTGTGTTCCAATAAGCTTGACTTATGGACTCTGACATTTGAATTTCATAAAATCCTCACGTGCCATGAAATAGGCCTCTTTTGATTTGTTTTCAGCCATTTAAAGATAAAAACCATTCTTAGTTTAGGGGCTATATAAAAACTGTTGGCAGATTGAATTAGGTTCTAAAATCACAGTTTGCCAACCCCTGATTTAAAACACAATTAAGATTTTGTTAATTCACAACCAATATAGGATTTTATAGAGTTCAAGGGATATTAGTGTGAGCATCATTTATTATTGCACAATAGTGGAAATAGATTGTTTTGGTATGGGTTTATATTAAAGTTCTAATCTCCTGTAAGAGTATGCTATGTTGTTGTGTCTTTTTTTTCAAAAAGGATGATGCAAAATTGGAAAAAACATCCAGCTATTTGCACTTTTTGGTTCATAGGGTTTTATTTAGGTTAGAATTTATTAAGTAGATGGTATACAGCAGAGATACATGGATAACAAACAGTTCAGAAATAGAAGAATCAACCATTAGAAAAAGTGTTGAATTTGGTAAGATGACAAATTCAAATGTTTCATAAAGGAGGCTTTCAGAAAATTTGTTTTCAACCCATACTTTATTATTAAAGTCAATTTCTTAAAGATCTTAGTGAATAATTATGAGAGGCTCCTTCAAAGATTTAAAATTCATGATATATCTTTATTCAACAGTGGAGGAGTGCAGGAAGTTGACAGTAGAAGCAAGGAGAATGAACTGATAGAAGTTGGATTGGTGGCCTAAGAGTTTTTTTAAAATGGTTAGTAAACTACTAAACAGTATATCTATAAAATAATTTTCTTTTTCATTGTGCTTGGAAACAGGGGCATGAGATTGGAAACAAGGGGAGTTGGCAGTGGAATAGTCTGCTGTTAAACTTTTCCAGTGCACTTGAGATACTGTGTTTTTCATCTTTAGGAGTTCAATTTGCAGTTCTGAAAAATATTTTCCATTTCTCTCCTCATCAACTTCATGGTTTCTTTCAGTCTTCTTGATCATATGGAGTACCTCTTTGTAATTTTTATTTCTGTTCCTCTTGATCAGATTTTATATTAGTTATGGGTCATATTTTTCTGCTTTGTTCATGTTTGGTAGTCTTGACTAGATATTGGACATTGTGAATTTCATGTTGCACTGGATATTGTTTTAGTAATTTTGGACTTTGTTCTGATGTGCAGTTAACAAGCATCCATTTGATCTTCTTGAGGTTTGCTTTTAAAATTTGTTAGGATGGCTTCAGAGCAGCCTTTGGTCAAGGGCAAACTTGACCTCATTATTGACTCTATTTGAAGTCCCAGACATTAGTAAGCATTTCCACTCTTGCTCATTGGAACACCAGCTACTCTACGCTTTTTGTGAGCTCTGGATATCATTCTTCCTACTCCTTTCTGGTGGTTCTTTCCTCCAGCCTCAGTACTGTCCTTTCATATATTCACTGATCCATACTCAGGGGACTCCTCTAAGGGCTCTGGAACATTCTCTCTGTGTAGCCCCCTTCTCTTCAGTATTTCACTCCACAAAATTCTAGCTGCCTTCGCCTCCTTGAACTGTGAGTTCTGTCTTTTTTATCTTAGTGAGACCATTGAGATCTGTTTGTATTTTCCCTCCCTGTGCTGTGGCATTGACATTCTCTCCAGGCAATGCGCTGGAGCAATTGAAGAACTCACCTTGTTGATTCCCCTTCTCTCAGGATTTACTGTCTTGATTGCCTGTTTTCCAATGTCTAAACATTGCTATTTTATATATTTGATCATATTTTTCTAATTGGTTAAGGTGGGACAGTAAATCTGATTCCTGATACTCTGTCATGGCTGGAAATGGAGGTGAGACTCAGTTAAGCATTAACTCTGTTTGTTAATGATGAACATTGAGATCACATTGGTTTTCACTGCTTATGAAAACATTGCCAGGGTTATTTTTGCGTATTGCTTCATAGCTCTGAGGGGATGAAAAAAACCTTACAATTATACCTCCCAGATAGTTTACCTCAAACTGTGTAACTGTTTCTTTCACCTCTCTCTCTCTCTCTCTCTCTCTCGCTCTTTTTTTTTTTGTAATATATCTCCCAATTATAGAAGCTACCAAAGAAGTACAGAATATCAAATGAATGAGGCATTTTCTCCCAAGTTAAAAACACTAATTTTGCTAAAATCTTGATGATGCCTCTGAGCTACTATAAGGACGTAAAGTCCAGATATTTTTAGGAAACAGAGGGAATTTTTACCAGGCTGCAAGGTAGATGGGGTTAGTATGGGCTTTGAATTGAGAACGGACTTGGATTTATAGTTGTCATGTTTGGAATCTCACCTTAAAATTCACCTCCATTAGACTCTGCAGATGGTTGCCACTAATATGGCCATGTTTGTCAGGGGAGAGGTCAGTCTTAGTAGAATATCATCAGGACTATTTATTGGTACTTGCTTTACCAGCTCTTGGCTGTTGAAAAGACGATCCCAAAGTTGGTCTTCTAAGGAATGATGGCATAACTAGTGGGGAAAGCTAAATTAGTTCATGAGGCCTCTCTTCGCTCTAAGGATTATACATCTACCTGAAATAGGAGGCCTTGCTTCAATTATTCTACCTAGAGTAGGAGTTAAATGTTAGATGATACCAAAACTAAGAACCTCACAAGGGTAGTTGTTTAAAGGTGTGAACACATTACTTAAATGTGTGATTCACATCTATAATTTTAAGTTAAAATTAAATTATTTTAACTAAATACTTTTAGCTAATTAATCAAGAAAGGGATTATTAGAGAGATGAGAAAGCAAGTGAACAGCCCCGCAGACTTAAGGGCCGTCTTGTGTAGGCTACTGATACCTGGGGTTCCCACCTGTGTATTTCCACAGGCTTGAGGGAGATTAGGGGCACCATGTTAAACTAATGCTGATTGATGAGCATCCTTTCCCTGCTGGCTCGTTGGCTAGGTAATAAGGTAACTGTGAACTGTGGCAAGTGTGGGAGTGAATGTGCTCAATACTACACAGTTCAGTGAACCATCCATTACATGTCCATTTCAGTTGGTGATAGGGTGGGTTTACCATGCAATGACATCTGTCAGAAGTGAGACAAGAGGAACAGGGAGCAGATTCCTGTTACTCTGATGGCAGCATGGTGGTAGACAGGTGGGGCTGTTAGTTCTTGGTGTTTGTGGATCAGGGGGCTGCATTTGGACTGAGGCCTCACTTTTTCTCTATGCCTCCAGCCTTATCCTCAGCTCAGGAGTTGTAAGTGATAGGACTTTAGTGTGTGTGTCAGCGATACTGTCCTTAGGTTAATATCTTATGGCAAGTTCTGTGTATAGGTATGTTACGGAAAGGGGTGTGCATTACCCATTAAGGCTTCTAATTTGACTGGGCCAGGATATTTTTACAAAGTACTACTCATAGTTTGTTTTTAATTTCATTATAACACGATGAAAAAAATCAGTTTTTCATAGCAAATACTGGAGCTCTTTTATTTGACTTTAGAAGTTTTATCAATAATAATTTTTGGTATATTAATAATAATAATTTTTCTTAGTATTTATGTAGAATTTCAAAATTTATCTAAGATAAAATAATAAAGTAGTTAAGCAAATTAAATTTGTTTCTTTTGACTCCAACCTGCCGTATCTACATTCATTTTTACTCCTTATGTTATCTCATCTCTCCCAGGTCCCTGAGTTTTCATATCCTATTGAGCACCTGGAAAGTCTTTCCAAAAGCATCTGATAAGTTCATTTACACTCAGATACAAGTAACTGATAGAGGTTAAAGTGTTAATATCCCAGTGGTCTTTGCATTTTAACAGAAAAAAATGACAAGCCTTCGTTACAGAAATTGATCTCTACTAGTGGACTTTTCTATTAGGGAGGAGGAGAAGGGTTTTCTTTTGTTTGTTTTTAATCTGTAGGGGCTTTTTCAAGCTCTTAAAATCAGACCAGCTAGGTGGTTACAGCTATGCTTCTATCCAAGGTTAGCACATTAAGGTAATTCCATCTTCAGTTAGTTCAGAGTGCTTTATACATTATTTCTAATCTTTAAAACATTCCACTTGTAGCGAACAGACAGTATTTTAATATGTTTGACAGGTGATGAAACAAATACAACATTTTAGAGAAGTAAAACAGCATATTTGAAAATACCTGGAAAAGTGTTGACACATTATTCAGACATACATTTTTGTTGGTAAATTGATTCAGCCCTGACAAGTTAAGCAGTCTCACTAAATTTTTAATCGAGGGACTAATTTATAATGGATAAGGAAAGTAGAAGTAAAGAAATGTTTTAAGAATGAGCTGGGTTAAGAACCCTTATATTTCTTTATTTGAGTGCCTAAGTTAAACCGTCATTTTTGTTTTTTAGAGTTCTGGGTGTTTGGGCATGGAAGGGTAATATGATAGACTGTCAAATGACCAATGCCAAGGTGAAAATGTCCACCATATATATATAAGCTCACATCTGAATGAGCTTCTCATTGATCTGATGATTTTTAGAAAAAAGAAGGCAGCTCTTCTCTGATAACATGGGGAATTGAAAGAAGTGCTGCCAAGGTAAACAGCTACTACATGTTACTGGTTCTGCTGTAACTCCTGTTTACATACTTCCTTAAACAGATGAGTTTCCTGAAGGAGCCAAATTCCTAAATGGTAATCTTACCAAAACACCATAAGTAACTCTTCTGGTTAAAACAGAATCCAGAGAGTGGAAGTACTAAGGTCAAGATTTATAAACTACAACTAAATTATGAAAACTATTCTACTTCCTAGTATTCAGGCATTCAAGAGCTCTGAAAAAATGCAGTATTATGTGACTTCCTCAATTTTGTAGTTTGTTTAGGCATATTGGTTAGGAAGTGAACATATAGCTACCTCACTTAGATTTTATCTGTTTTTTGTATTAAGGAGGATATTCTTATTTATTATGATATTTTCAGAAGAGAAAAGCATCAGAGTTACTAAAAACTCAAATCATGTTATTTTTTTGTAATTAAAGAGAGATCTCAAGAATTTAATATTTCATGAAATAAATAGCTGCTGCATTTATAGAATGATATTAATATGGGAAGTTGTAGAATATATTTTAAATATTGTAAGATATTACTAATTGTACCAGTAATGGAAGCACATTATCCTACCAATATTTGCTACTAGTTTTAGCTAAATGTGTGAATAGAAATGTTGGATGTGGTTATCCATCAAGGGAAAAAGACCAGTAATTTACCAAGGGTGGAGTGGTGAGAGTGGAACCGCCAGTGAAAGAATAAGGAGGGATGGCAGATAAGCACCTGAAAGATGCTCAACATCATTAGTCACTAGGGAAATGGAAATTAAAACCAGATGGAGGGACTTCCCTGGTGGTCCAGTGATAAAGAATCTGCCTTCCAATGCAGGGGACGCAGGTTCGATCCCTGGTCGGGAACTAAGATCCCACATAGCTGTGGGGCAACTAAGCCCACGCTCTCCATAACTACTGAGCTCACCCACCTCAGCTAGAGAGCTCGTGTGCTACAAACTACAGAGCCCACACGCCACAACTTGAGAAGAGAAAACCTACAAGTCACAACTAGAGAGAACCCCCCGTGCTGCAACGAAGAGCCCATGCTCTGCAACAAAAGATCCCACATGCCTCAATGAAGATCCCGCGAGCTGCAACCAAGACCTGACGCAGCCTAAATAAATAAATAAATAAATAAAATTAAAAAAAAAAAACACTAAACCAGATGGAGATATCACTATATACCTATTAGAATGTCTAAATTAAAAACACTGGCCATATAAAGTGTTGACTAGCATATAGAGGAATTGGAACTCTGATGCTTTGTTGGTATCTAATGTAAAATGGTACACTTTGGAAAACAGTTTGGCACTTTTTTAAAAAGTTAAACATACACCTACCTTTATGACCAGCCAATCCACTATTAGATATTTACTTAAGAGAAACTGATGCGTTTGTCTTTACGAAGACTTGTACACAGCCAAAAAATGGTAACAACCCAAGCTGGGTTCGTCAATAGGTGAATGAATAAACAAACTGTGGAATGTCTATACAATGGGATACAGTTCAGCAATAAAGTGGAATAAACAATGGGTACACTCAGGGACATGGATGAATCTCAAAATAATTATGCAGAGTGAAAAAAAAGCCAGACCAAAGGAGTACATATTATATGATTCTACAGTTCTAGAAAATGGAGACTAATCTATAGTGACAGAAAGCACAGCAGTGGTTTTGGGGGGAGGGTGGGCAGAAGGAAGGGGTTACAATGAGGAAATTTTGGGGGAGATGGATACATCCTTTGTGTTGATTATAGGTGTATACATGTCAAAACATCAGATTGTATACTGTAAATATATGTGATTTATTGTTGTGATGGTTAATTTTATGTCATCCTCTTACTGGGCTAAGCAATGCCTGGGTAGCTAATAAAACACTATTTCTGGATGTGTCTGTGAGAGTGTCTCCCAAAGGGAGAAGATTAGCATTTGAACTGATAAACTGAGTAAGAAAATCACCCTCACCAGTGTGGATGGGAATTCCCCCTTTCCCCCCCCTTTCTCAGACTTTTGGGCTTGCACTGCAACTACACTACCAGCTTTCCTGGCCTCCAGCTTGTACATGGGTCTTTTCAGCCTACCTAATTGTGTGAGCCAATCCCTCATAATAAATCCCTTTCTATGTTTCTGTGTCCTACTGGTTCTGTTTCTCTGGAGAACCTTGACTAATACAACTGTATATCGATTATACCTCAGTAAAGCTGTTAAATATATATGTGAATCTACCCAGTTGCTCTCAATTTGTGGCTTAGTCGTGTACAGAAACTGCTGCTTATTTGGGGGGTGGGGTACCAAGGGTATACTATACCATCCTATTCATGCTTTGATTTCTATGCTCTGCTTCCCAAAAATGTTAGGTAATAAACACAATGTGACTAATCACATACATACTTTCTTAAAGTTAAACTCTCTTTAAGATATTGTAAACTCTACTAGTCCCATATTTGCTGAGTTCTTAGTTCAAACAATGAGACTTGATGGCTGCTTCATTGTTTGTAATGATCCTGGTGATTGATCTTCTTTCTTGTTTTTTCTTTTTTTTCTTCACTTAAAACATGATGGCTACTTTGATAGAATTCACATTTTGATCTCAAGGCAGGCAAATTTTGTATCTCTACCTCTTTTGATGAATGTAGGACTTGGTGCCTACTTGTTTATAAGTGGTAAAGTATTGAAATAGAAACCAAACTTGGAAATATTTTACATGCAATGTTTTGCATTATAAAAGCCTTACTTGTCTATTTGCTTTTCTGTTCCCAAAGTGTGTTTGTATTTGGCAAAAGCATTCTGATTCTCTGAAGTTTTAATTTATTTGTAAAGAAATATGCTTCTGAATAATCAAATTTCTGAAGAGGTAGATTTTCTGCTTATGCAGCAAAACTTGATGTAAGAAAATGGTATTGCTCATTTGTTGTGTGACCTTGGTCAATGCACAGCACTGTGGTCTTTAGTTTTCCATTCTTTGAAATATATGTGGTGTCCAAAGCATAGTACTATAAGCTGACATTGTGAATTTCTAAGCAATAGTTTCCCAATGTATTCTCTCTTTCATTGCTAGGTTGTTCATTCTTCATACAGAAAAGGTCTTTTCTTTCTCATATATTGTGTTGTACCATATAGAGATGACTTGGATGGTAATGGCAGTGGTGGCTAACTAGAAAGAGGACATTAAAGTAACCAAAATTTTGATGTCCTCTGAAAGTTAGTATACAAAAATCAAGATTTCCATACTCATTTAAAAGATTAAAAAATATGTTGTCTGTTCCCCATGTCAACTAGAATTTTTATTTATTTGATACATCACCACATACTTCTTGTACAGTTTTCCCAGTACTTGCAAGGTCTGAAAGGCATTTGTTTCAAGTAAAGCCATAGCTTCTGTACTGGGGAGACACAGGGCAGAATTGACAACTCAGTTATAAGCTGTGCAGTTGTCACTCTCAATGCAAAAAGAGTTCAAATTGGTTTGAGTCATTAGAGAAGGTGCTGTGATCTGATCTGACATATACTTCAGACAAACGGAGGGTAAGCTGGGGAGAGGCAGAATTAAAATTAGGTCTTCAGGGTGGGGTACATAAGAGTCAGTGAGCAGACCTCTACTTTCATGTTGGTGATGAGCCTGTCTTGGCAGAGTGAGGCCAGGTTAGGGAGAACACTGAAAACTTGGTAGAGGAGTTTGGAATTTTGTCGTTAAAGACAGAAAGTCATTGTAGATTTCTGAGCAGGGAAATATAATATGTGAAAAAAAATTTAAGAATCTTATCTTGAAGACTGCAGCAATACAAGTGCAAGTGATAGAGATGTCGACAAGGCAGTGGACAATTACTTTACCTAAAATATAAACAGTGGACAATTACTTTACCTAAAATATAAATAGATTATTTAGGATTGCTTAGATTCCTGAATATTGATATTTTTCTCTCTGAAGCCTTCAGAGTTTGTTTCTATCTTTCCAGTCTCGTTTTCTTTTGTGTTGTTCAGCCAGCCCTCTATTTTAACAACAGTGAGCACAGCATTGCTCAGGCTATTCTTTCTGACTGGAATTCCTTCTGTCATTCTCTCTTTCTGATGCGTTTTTGTTTTCTGGTGAGCTTCAGTTCTGATGCCACCTCTTCTGTCACCCTTCTCTAACGTCATCCTTCCCTTAATTATTTTTGCTTTCCTAATTAATTATGTTCCATAGCACTTGCAGAGGCTACCCTAATAAAACCGATCACATTGTTCTGTAACTTAGTGTTTATCTGACTCTTATGTAGTAATTAGTGAACTTCTTGAGGGCAGAGGCCATTATATTTGTATACCAAGCCCCTAAGTGTACGTCCAGTAAAATGGCAGACATTTATTTAAATGCTTCTTGAATGAATGAATGGGTCCCTCTCCATCTCCACTGAATGTTGAATTTGAGGTCTTGTGAGGTCCTACCCAATATAAACTTTAGTGGATGAAAATACAGTGGAAGTTTATGTTCCATGAAAATTTAATGACATGAAATTTAGTACATGAAACTTAAATAGGTTGATCAGTAAGTTTATTGGTTATTTTGAAGAGAGTTATTTTGCAATGTGAGTCATCAAATAACTTATTCAGTTGCTACTTTGCTGCTGTAGAAAGCAAAGGACTTTCTATGACTGGACTGTAATACATTTCTGTGTTTTCAAATTATGATTCTTTTCTCTTAGAAAGTTATAATTTCTATTTCTTATTATTAATAGCACTGATTTTACTGCTAGCATATGAATAAAATACTCTCCTTTTTACTTTGTTTTATTCTCTCCTTGAGAAAAGGTAGTTAACATGGCTTTTGGTAAGAAATGGCTGATGATTCTAGCCATTTACATAATGGTTCTTTTTTTGGAGAGAAGGTTTTCAGAACTTTAAAATATTCAAATTCCAATTAAGTAAAAATTGCCATATAAGAAATGGTCTGCTTATTTACTTTGTATTGGATGTGGATATCTAGAAGACTAACATATTTGGGCCTTCACACTCATATCTAGTTCCTAAAGATATATTTCTTTCAAATATCGTATCTTAGCTGACTGTTATAGTTGCTATTATCTACAGATCACAAACTTGGCTGTTATTTCTTCCTTTGTAATTCATGCCGTATTTACACCTTCGATTATAATAATTATTTATGGTTTTAGAAGTTTAGGCAAATTATTTTGCACTTTCAGTGACACCGGTTATCTGAGATTTAAATAGATGAAAACTTAAGGAAGCATTTGGTATACCCTATGCTCAATTCTTTATCTTTATTTACATTACCTTTCTGCTTCCTTATTTTTCTTAAATTTTAACTAGAGGACCACTAAGAGCCAGGAATGATGCCAAGAAGATGTAGCTTTGAAAGAAATGTCTTTGGAATAAAAAGCATCAAATCCCCTTCAAGCTTTTGTTTTCATTTTCTTTATGAAAGTATGGGGTGTGGGGTTGGGTTTCCTCATTATTACGGACAGTATCTTTTTTTCATATATTCCAGTTTTTCAGGAAAGCTGACAAAGCATGACATCCCAAACTGCATGCAATATATGTGGGCTCTACCCAGCATATGACTCAGAGGGACAGTTGCCCTTCATGTTCTGGACATTAACCTGCAATTAATGCACTTTTATATCACATTAGTTTTGGATCAGGGATATTTTATTATTGATTTATATTGAACGTGCAGTGCACGATAGCTGCCAAATCTTTCTTTTTTATACTTTGCTTGGATCCTCTTCTTGTGTTATTGATTTAAGAGCAGGACTTTACATTTATTATAATAGTAAATTTCTTTTGTTAAATTTCAGCGACGATTCCAGCCTCCTGAGATAATTTTGGGTCCTGATTCTCTTTTCCAATGTGGTTACAGTTCCTCCTTTGTGGTTGTAATAAGCTTATCATCTAACCTTTCCCTAATCACAGGGGAGAACAATGCTTGTCAGAACAGGCTCTAGGACCTTATGAAGTAGCCAAGGACCTTGTTCCCCCTCACACATTTCTTAACCATCTTTGACTTCTGGGTGCCTACTAATATTCCTTGATGACAAAATGGAAAATAAAATCCTCTTAGGATAGCAAGTGACTGTCAACCCTAACGCTCTAAAATCACTTTACTGCTTAGTACTCTCACAGTTGAATGCAGTTCCCTCTGGGGACAGTGACATTTTATATCTGATCACCTTTCATTTCAATTAGCATGCTTGCTCATTCCCACAAGGAGAGGTTTAGTCCTTAGGGATGAGTCCAGAAGACTCTAAATCACACCAGTGGAAAACACCATCAGAAGAAGGATGGTTTTTAATGAAAATGTATTTTCATATTGTGACATTTCAAATAGGACAACCAGAATTGAGGAAACTGGGGCAACATTTTGTTATACAATTTTTCCTGAGATAGCTAAAAATATGTTCTCAGTAGAGAATTAATGAATTTTAGTGATTTGATACCAAGCAGTTCTGTTTTAATTAGGGATATTTAGCTTTCTAATAAATGTTACCACAATTTGAAGGTAGAGAAGTTCTGTTAGAACAACTTAAGTTGATATTGCCTTTTTTAAACACTGGCTCAGCATGTTAAAATAAAAATTTGAAGTACTTATATGGATAGTACTACTATGTAATAGCAAACTTCAACTTGAGGTTGCAGCTGGGTGAGCTCTTAGCTCTTACTCTCTTTTGAGTCAATGAATTGCTGAATAAGTGTTATCTCTTAGCCAGGGAGAAGTTACCATAAAGGTATTGCCTGCATGAATGAACAGCTTAATGGCATGAAAGTTATGCACAGCTGAACTTTAGAAAATTTGACAAATATCCATTCATATAAAGAACACAATAAATCTGATCACTTCAAAAATAATATAATTTTCTAAAATAAGATCCTAACTTTCATAGTTATACAGAACAATTATAAAATAAATCATTTTTTCAATATATGCTGAGTGTATTGTGTGTTTCAGGCTCTATGGCAGATACAGAGGAGGCAGACATGAATATGAGATAGTCTTGGATGGATAGGAGCTCAGAGACTTAAGTAGCACAAAATGGCCAATAAAATGATAAAGGTACTAAAGTAACCATAACAATGACCATAACTATAACTATATCTCATGTGACACCACAAAGACATATCTCGTTTTATTGTACTTCATAGATACTGTGTTTTTTCAAATTGAAGGTTTGTGGCAACCCTGTGTCAAACAAGTCTATCAGCACCATTGTTGTAAAAGCATTTGCTCACTTTGTGTCTCTGTGTCACACTTTGGTAATTCTCACAGTATTTCAAACTTTTTCATTATTATTGTATTTTTTATGGTAATCTGTGATCACTGATCTTTGATGTTACTGTTATAATTGTTTTGGGGCACCACAAACAGTGCCCAAAGATGGCAAACTTAACAGATAAAAGTTGTATGTGTTCTGACTGCTCTGCCAATTGAACGTTCCCCCATCTTTCTCTCCTCAGAACTCTAAATATTCTCTGAGACACAAAATATTGAAGTTAGGCCAATTAATAAACCTACAGTGGTCTCTAAATGTTCACGCGAAGGAAAAATTACATGTCTTTCATTTTAAATCAAAAGCTAGAAACGATTAAGTTTAGTGAGGAAGGTATGCTGAAAGCCGAGATACGCCAAAAGCTAGGCCTTTTGTGCCAAACAGAAAAGTTGTGAATGCAAAGGAAAAGTTCTTGAAGGAAATTAAAAGTGTTAGTCCATTAAACACACAAATAAGAAAGTGAAACAGCCTTATTGCTGATATGGAGAAAGTTTTAGTGGTCTGGATAGAAGATCAACCAGCTACAACATTCCCTTAAACCAAATCCTAATCCAGAGAAAGACCCTAACTCTCTTTGATTCTGTGAAGACTGAGAGAGGTGAGGAAGCATTCGGAGAAAAGTTTGAAGCTAGCAGAGGTTGGTTCACAAGGGTTAAGGAAAAGAGAGGTCTCCATGAAAGTGCAAGGTGAAGCAGTAAGTGCTGATGTAGAAGCTGCAGCAAGTTATTCAGAAGATCTAAGATAATTAATGAAGGTGGCTGTATTAAACAGATTTCAATGTAGACAAAACAGCCTTCTATTAGAAGGATATGCCTTTCGTAACTAAAGAGGAGAAGTCAATGCCTGGCTTCAAAGCTTCAAAGGACAGGCTGACTCTACTGTTAGGGGCTAATGCATCCGGTGATTTTAAGTTGAAGTCAGTACTCATTTACCATTCTGAAAATCCTTGGGCCCTTAAGAGTTGTACTAAATGTACTCTGCCTGTGCTCTATAATAATGGAACATCAAAGCCTGTGTGACAGCTCATCTGTTTACAACATGGTTTACTGAATATTTTAAGCCCACTGTTGAGGTATACTGCTCAGAAAAAAAAAATCCTTTCAAAATATTACTGCTCATTGAAAATGCACCCGATCACCCAAGAACTCTGATGGAGGTGTACAATGAGATACATGTTGTTCTCATGCCTGCTAACACAACATTTACTCTGCAGCCCATGGATCAAGGAGTAATTGCAACTTTCCAGTCTTATTATTTAAGAAATATGTTTTTAAAGGCTATAGCTGCCCTATATAGCAATTCCTCTGGTGGATCTGGGCAAAGTCAATTGAAAACCTTCTGGAAAGTATTCAGTGTGATTCATGGGAAGAGGTCAAAATATCATCATTCACAGGAGTTTGGAAAAAGTTGATTCCAACACTCATGGATGACTTTAAAGGGTTCAAGAAGACTTCAGTGGAGCAAGTAACTGCAGAGGTGGTAGAAATAGCAAGAGAATTAGAATGTGGAACCTGAAGATGTAACTGAATTGCTGCAATCTCATAATAAAACTTGAATGGATGAGGAGTTGTTTCTTATGGACGAGCAAAGAAAATGATTTCTTGAGATGGAATCTACTCCTGGTGAATATGCTGTGAAGATTGTTGAAATGACAACAAAGCATTTAGAATATTATGTAAATTAAGCTGATAAAGCAGTGGCAGGGTATAAGAGGATTGACTTCAATTTTGAAAGAAGTTCTGTGGTTAAAATGCTATCAAACAGCATTGATGCTACAGAGAAATTGTTTGTGAAAGGAAGAGTCAATTGGTGCGGCAGACTTCATTGTTATCTTATTTTAGCAATTGCCCCACCCACCCCAGCTTCAGCAACTACCACCCTGATCAGTTGGCAGCCATCAACATTGAGGCAAGACCCTCTGGCAGCCAAAAAGATTAGGACTTACTGAAGGCTCAGATGATGGTTAGCATTTTTTAGCAATAAAGTATTTTTTTAAAGCATTTTTTAATTAAGGTTTGAACATTGTTTTTTATTCATGATGCTATTGCACACTTAATATACTATGATATAGTGTAAATGTAACTTTTATATGCATTGAGAAGCCAAAAAATTCATGTGGCTTGCTTTATTGCAATATTTGTTTTACTGCAGTGGTCTGGAACCAAACCTGCAGTATTTCTGAGGTATGCATATGGAGGAAAGATACTGGACCTAACAGCTAAGGATCATGGGTAGCATCAAAGGAAAACTTTCTGTTCAAGAGATGTGGAGGCTGAGTATTTTATTTTATTTTATTTTTACTTTTTTGGCTGTGTTGGGTCTTCATTGCTGCACATAGGCTTTCTCTAGTTGTGGTGAGTGGGGGCTACTCTTCGTTGTGGTGTGTGGGCTTCTCATTGCGATGGCTTCTCCTGTTGTGTAGCATGGGCTCTAGGCGTGTGGGCTTCAGTAGTTGCAGCATGTGGACTTCAGTATTGTGGCGTGTGGGCTCAGTATGGGCTCTAGAGCTCGGGCTCAGTAGTTGTGATGCACATGCTTTGTTGCTCCATGGCATGTGGGATCTTCCCAGAACCAGGGATCGAACCCTTGTCCCCTGCATTGGCAAGCAGATTCTTAACTACTGCACCACCAGGGAAGTCCCTAGGCTGAATCTTAATGAGTAGAAGCTAGCCAGGTGAAGGGGGGTGTGTTTGTGTGTGGTTGGAAGAACACAGTAAAGGGATGGGATATTCCTGGAGCAAAAAGGGGTGGGATATTCCTGGAGTTGGAGCAAAAGCTTGGAGGTGAGAAATACAGTGAGGTTGCTGAACTATATAGTGTTTGTGTGAGTGTGAGATTGGGATGCAGTATATGAGGAACCCATGGACAATGGAGAACCCCCAAAGATGTCAGAGCAAGCTGTAGTCAGCTTTATACACTAAATGGATTGCTGTGATGATGATGAGGAAGGTAGATTGTACAGGACAAGACTCAGAGCATGACTCTGGAGTAAGCTGCCCAGGTGACATGTGACAAGACCTTCCCTTACTTGGCATTGGTAAAAGGATTTAGAATGGAGTCGAGAAATTTTTAGAAAGTAAAGTCAGATAGATATATCTATCTTACATATCTTTTAAGTTTGTTTCTAGGCAACATATAGTTTCTATTAATATTATAAATTATATATTTCTAAAATTATGTTTTCTGATTAACTCTTATGATGAAATATTAAGTAGAAATAAAACTAGTGAACTGCAGCCATATGCATTAACATGAATTAACCTTAGAAGCATAATGCTGAATGAATAAAGAAGGTCCCAGAGCAAAAATCCTCATTTTTATAGAGCTCAAAAACAAGCAAAACTAAATATTGAGGTGTTGTTTAGAGTTGCATGTATGTGTTATCAATCAATATAGAAAAGGAAATATTAAAAACAAAATTAAGGATGATGGTTACCTCTCACGGAGGGGAAGGTGAGGGAAGGATATGGAATGGGGAAGTAGTACATGGATGGAATGGTATTGGACAGTTCTGATTCTTGTATTGGAGATGGGTTTATGGATGCTGGTTTTATTACTATTAGTCATTATATGTACATCATTCACTACCTGTGTATTCTTTTGTATTATGAAATATTACATTAAAAAGATAATGAAAAAAATAGATGTACAGGTAGAAATAAGAGCAAGATATCCAGATTTCTGGCTTGGATTACTGGATCAATGATGGTAATGTCAAGTAAACAGAGAAAACTGATGGTTTATTCAGGGAAAATGGTAAGCTGAGGTGCTTGAAGCACATTTAAGCAGATGGATATTCAAGCCTGCAGTTTGGGGGAGAAATCTAGGCTAGAAATGCAGATTTGGAAGTCATACAGTTGTTTTTCAAACCAAGAAGTGGATAAAATTAACTGGGGGGAATGAGAAAAAATAGTAGGTAAGAAGGGTGTACTGGGGAGCACCAGCATTTAAGTGTCAGGCAAAAAAGAAACCTGTGCAGAGAAGGAATGGATTGAAAGATAGGAGGAAAACCTAGAGAGGGCATCATGGAGGAAGCCAGTGGGGTAGAGTTTCGTGAAGGAGGGGTGATGATCAGTGTCGGGTACAGCTGGGCCATTTACTAAAGTGAAGCCTGGAGTTGAGAGCCTCTGCTGACCTTAGTGAGTTCTGTTTCAGAGCAGTGAGGGCAGAAACCAACTGCAATGCAGGGACATTGGGTACAGAGGGTGTAGAGTAATGTTTGCAGAAATATTAGTGTACTGAGTTGAATACTGTCCCCTCAAATTCATGTCAACCTCAGATTGTGATCGTATTTCAAAGTACAGTCTTTGAAGATGTACTCAAGTTAAGGCGAGGAATCAAGTAAAGACTGGATTAGAATGGGTCCTAATCCAATGACTTGTGTCCTTACATGACAAGAGAAATTTGGATACAGACACACAGGGAGAATGTCATGTGACAACAGCAGCAGAGATTGGAATGATGTATACACAAGCTAAGAATGCCAAGGATTAGGCAAGAAATGGTATACCTGATTTAGGTAACAAATAACTGTTTTTTCACCAGTTTACATGTCCATTTTCAAAACGTTGTTGTGGGGATCTCATATATCACAATATTTAAGAAATATGCTGTATCTTTTCTTACAGTATGTTTCTGTATAACACCGTTAATGAGTTGTATGTGCTTGTAAGAACCTAGAAAAGTATATTTTTAGCTTCTAAAAAAGAAGAAAAATAGAATGGCAAGGATTGCGGGCAGCCACCAGAAGCTAAGAGAATGTTATGGAGTAGGTTCTCCTCTAGAGCATTCAGAGAGAGCATGGTTGTGCTGACTTTTGGACTTATATATACTACAGAACTGAAATGATAAAATTTTTCTTGTTTTAAGCCACCCAGATTGCGATACTTTGTTACAGCAGCCTTAGGAAACAAATAACAAGAAGTGACAGCTAGAGTGTGATCTAGCTAAGGCTCCGCTTTTTATAGCATGGATGAGACTTGCATATTTTCAGAATAAAAGGAGTCAGGAGAGTGGGAAAGGATACAGATAAAGGAGGGGTAGGAAATGCTTGGTGGCGCCCATCCTGCAGGCCGCAAGAGGACAAGAGGTCAAAGGTCCAGGCAAAGAGTTGACTCTGAAGTGTAAACTGTACTCTGTGACCAGAAGAATGAAGGCAGGGTTGAGTGAAGCAGTAGTTAAATTTGTAAGTAAGAGAACAGGAAGGTAAGATAGAGTATCTTTGATGACCTCAGTTTTCTTAAAGAGATAAGTTCTGCTGGACATGGGGATGTGGGGGGAGGTTAACTTAAATGAAGTAGTGGAGGTTTGTAGTAGTTATTAAGGATGAGATACTGATCAGAGACAAGCTATGATTGACAATGCCTAGGTCAGAGACAGTTAATTTGTACCAAAGATAAACTGCACTGTTGTGAGATCACTTCAGATAGTGCTCAGACTCACAGGTGTCACAGCAAAAAAAAATAACTTCTGGAGTTGGGGTTTTGTAAGATGGGTGCATTGGAGGGATAGAGCTGCAAGGGAGATGAAAAGAGGATTCTGCTGAGAAGATGGGTCACATGACCAGCAGTGGACTTCAGACTGGCTAGAAAGGAAGAGTTAGAGTGAGAGACTTTAAAGAAAGAGTATGGTAACAAGAGGTGACATGATAGCTAAAAATAAATGCTTTTGATCCCTGCGTTTTGAACAAACTGTGGCCATTGTCATCTGTGAATGTTTAACATCTCTTATCAATACTCAAAACTAAAGTAAAATGGAAAATAATAAGTATTGGCAAGAGTGTGGAGAAACTGGAATTCTTGTGCATTGCTGGTAAGGATGTAAAATAGTACAGCCACTGGAAAACAGTTTGGTGGTACCTCAAAAAGTATAGGATACAGCAATTCTAATTCTGGGTTATATACTCAAAAGGGTGGAAAGAATGGACTCAAACAGATACTTGTACACCAGTGTTCATGGCAATTGCCAGAAGGTTGAAACAACTCAAGTATCCATCAACACATGAATGCATAAACAAAATGTGGTGTATACATACAGTGGAATATTATTCAGCCATAAAAAGGAATGCAATCTGATACATGTCACAATATAGATGAACCTTAAAATGTTATGTTAAATGAAGTAAGACACAAAGGCACACATATTGTATGATTCCACTTATAGGCAAATTTATAGAGACAGAAAGTAGAATAGAGGTTAGCATGGGCTGGGAATAAAGAGAAATGGGAAGTTATTTAATGGATACAGAGTCTCCGTTTAGAATGATGAAAAAATTTTGGAAACAGGGGTGATAGCTGCACAACATTGTGAATGTACTTAATGCTATTGAATTATACGCATAAAAATGGTTAAAACTACACCGATTAGAAGGGCAAAAATACACTGATAATACCAAATGTTGCTGAGGATGTGGAGCAACAAGAACTCTCCTTCATTGCTGGTGGGAATACAAAATGGTACAGACACTTTGGAAGACAGTTTAGCAGTTTCTTACATAACTAAACATTCTCTTACCATACGATCTAGCAATTACAATCTTTGGTATTTACTCAAAGGGGTAGAAAATTTATGTTCAAACAGAACCCTACACATGATATTTATAACAGCTTTATTCATGATTGCCAAAACTTGGAGGCAGCCAAGACAGGTCAATGGATAAATAAACCGAGGCACATCCAGATGATGGATTATTCAGTGCTAAAAAGAAGTGAGCTATCACATCATGAGAAGATGTGGAGGAAACAAATGCATGTTAGTAAGTGAATGAAGCCAATCTGAAAAGGTTACATACTATGTGATTTTAACTATAACTTCTGGAAAAGGCAAAACTATAGAGACGGTAAAAACTATGGAGATCAGTGATTGCCAAGGGTTGTGGGAGGTGAGGAGGGATGAATATAGGCAGAGCACAGAGGATTTTTAGAGTAGTGAAACTATTCTCTGTGATACTATAATGATGGGTACATGTCATCATACATTTGTCCAAATCCATAGAATGTACACACCAAGAGTGCATCCTAATGCAAACTGTGGGCTGTGGGTGATTGTGATGTGCCAGTGTAGGTTCATTGATTGTAACAAATTACCAGTCTGGTGGGGGGTGCTGATATTGAAGGAGGTTGTATGTTTGTGGTGTGGGAGGTATAAGGAAACATCTTATATTTTCCATTTAATTTTTCTATGAACTTAAAACTGCTCTAAAAAATAAAGTTTATTTTTTAAAAGTGGTTAAAATGTGTATATTTTATCACACATAAACCAAACCTCAAGAGAACAAAAGACATTTTTTTCAAAGCTGTTTATTTTATTAAGAATCCCTTGATTCATGGTATTGTATCATATAATTAAAAGCTGTACTTTGTATTTTGGGGTAAGTTATTTTAGGTGTAAACAGTAAGACTTGCCTGAATAAGCAGGACACAAGAGGGGCAGAAAGGCCTCATCTCGCTTGGTCTCCTCAGTGATTTCTTTTCCTTGGGAACCTCCATTGTGGTGCCCTTTGGAGGAAGAAGTCCCTTGTTTTTCTGACCATCTGGTCCACACAGATGCTCCCTGTTGGAGTCCCTGCCCTCCCAAGTTGCCCTCCTGAACAACACTAAAGTGTCTCTTGGGCTGCTTCTTTCCCGATGTGGCCACATCTGGCCCGTGGGAAACGTTCAAGCCCGTTGCTGTGGCTGTGCAGGCTGGAGTCTACTAACCACAGGCTTGAGCTTTCCCTGGCCTGGCCAGGTGCTAGTTTCTTGAAAGGTCCTTCACTAAGTGTGAGATACAGAAGAGGGCATCTCCCCACCCTGCCCCTCATGGCAAAAAAGTGGGGGCCTTGGCCACTAATTTCTTCAAAGAAATCGCTTCACAAATGCACACTTATTTTCATCCTTTTATTATTATATTTTTGGAAACATTAAGGGGACTCAAGAGGTATAAAAAAATCATAGCCGAGGCATAGGCTATGTCATTTCTTCCTATGGTGCTGATCGCATACCTGAAGGTTTCCATTGTAGCTAAAATATTCTTCCAAGAGGTTGCAGCAGCTTGATATGGTGAAATGAACTAGAGACCAGAGGTGAAATAACTTGAGGTCTCGTATTTCCATTTTTTTTTTTTTGGTTTTGTGACGTTATAAGTGAAATCATTTAAGCTTTTTGATGATCACTTTCCATAAAATGGTTTTGAAGATTGAATGACTTAATGCACCTGAAGGTGCTTTGAACATTATACATGTGTTAGACGTGCAAAATGCTCTGTTGTTAGTTCAGAAGACTTTCTCTGCTGTGGCGGCTTCTAATGAACATGATCCTGTGATCATGAGACTCAGAACTTATAGTTTTTTTTTCTGATACTAAAAATGTTAGTCTCAAGGGACTCTTATAGTTGGAGTGGAAGTCCATTCTTATGTTACATTTGTTTACTAAGCTATACCGAGGAAAAATGGGAGTCGACTTAAATATTGTTTTAGTTTCTCTATTGGAACACATAAATGATTACTGTATCAAGGTAAATTTGAAGTTCTAAATGCAAAATTATGTTGTGTTGTCCAAGTGTGAACTTTGGTGGTTGCAACTGGTTGCTATTAGGAACATGTCTCAGTTTCTGCCTGCATTTGGGTCAGTTAGCTTTCATGGAGGAAAGTGGTATTTCTAGTTATACAGAAATAATAATAATAATTATCATTATTTTACAAAATGCATTTATATGGCACTTAGCATGTACATGCTTACCAGGCACTTACCTAACTGCTTTGTGTATACTGACTTATATTCACAACAATCCTATGGGGTAGCTGATATTATTATTATTGTTCCCAATTTACATAGTAGAAATTGAGACACAAAGAAGTTACAGTTCACCCCGGATGATAACACTTACTTTCAGGGTTGTTGTGGGTATTAACATGAGATAATGTGTCTGTCTGTGAATAAAAGCTTGGTGTATGATTCTTAGTCATTTTTAATTTATTCTAAGGGTCAAACATTACTAATTACACAAGTCCACGTGCTTTGGGACTTGCACTTGGGCAAAACCACAGATGTATGCTGAAATAAATGAAAATAGGCACTTTTTCTTATTTGGCCTATGTGTTTCCTTTCTTCTGCAACCTACTTTTATTTTCACTTTATATATGGATTACTTTGAAGCCCAAAAAACCATTATATCTTGAAATAATTTTTTAAAGGAATCCAATAACAAACTCAGAACTATTAAAGAATAATAAAGGTGAGATCATATATATTAAAATTTTTAAGGGTAACGCTTTTGGTAAAACTTGACTTGTTAGCTTTCATGAGATAGTATTATTAGTAGTTTTAGTATTGTCATTTTACTTGGGAGGAAACTGAGGCACAGAGAAGTTACAGTTTAACTGGGATAATAATACCTGTTTCCTAGGATTTTTGTGAATATTAACAGGAGTTAATGTGTGTTAATTTATGTTCTGACTTCTGCAACAGATATGTCCTAAAATATGGGTATAAAATAAGTTTTGGATTCAAATTCTATTTTAAATGTGATAAATGAAAAGATTTTTGGTAAGATGTATAATTGCCCTCCAAATTATCTTTGGGGGTGAGTATGAATTTTTATATGCAATGCACTATCCTCGCATGCAGGTACAACATTCTAAATCAGCTTTTAAGGCCAAGATGGATTATAGTCAAAAATCACCATTAGGACTACATATATATATATATGGTGTTGTGTCCACAACTATCATCTCTAACTTTTCACTGCTCAGTGCTTATCAGTGGCCCTCAATTAGTTCTTTAGTATCTTCTTTGAGGATGTTAACAAAGAAGAATCCAGTAGCTGTTATCAGTATTCAGTTTGTTTTCTTTTCTCAACAGGTCATAAGAATCAAATGAAGAGCATGTCAGATTTCAGCTGTTATCTTTATGTTGATTATTTGAAAAAAAATAGTAACCGTAATAATGGCCTAAATGTTTTACATTCATGATATGGAATGGACACCATGCTAAATGCTTTATGTGCATCACCTCATTTAGCATTTACCCACAAAGAGGGGTGCATTCTGTCTCCTACACTCCTCCATAAATGCTTTATACTTTCATTCATTCCTCAAATATATATATTTGTGTGTGTGTGTGTGTGTGTGTGTGTATGCATATATATATGTATATGTAGATATATTTTTTTTTGCCATGCATGCAGCATGCGGGATCTTAGTTCCTTGACCAGGGATCAAACCCGTGCCTCCTTCAGTGGAATCACGGAGTCTTAACCACTGGACTACCAGGGAATTCCCTCAAATATATATTTTATTTTTTAATTTCATTAAAAAAATTTATTTATTTGGCTGTGTCAGGTCTCAGTTGAGGAGCGTGGACTCATCGTTGTGGTGCGCCGGCTTCTCTCTAGCTGTGGCATGCAGTTTTTTCCCTCTCTAGTTGTGGCATGCAGGCTCCAGAGTGCATGGGCTCTGTAGTTTGCGGCACACAGGATCTCTAGTTGAGGTGCGCGAGCTCAGTAGTTCTGGTGTGAGGGCTTGGTTGCTCCGTGGCATGTGGGATCTTAGTTCCCCGACCATGGTTCAAACCCATGTGCCCTGCATTGAAAGGCAGATTCTTAACCACTGGACCACCAGGGAAGTCCCTCAAATACATTTTTTGAATTGGATATTTGTTATGTTCCCAGATGGTTTATCCCCAACTCCCTTTTGCTTTTTCACTTTGGTGGTTTTATTATTATTGTTTGTAGTTTTAAATGTTCTCTTTTCTCTTCTTGGCTTTCCCTCATTTCTATTTATTCTTCTAAATTTAGCTTGCACTCAACCCTTTCCATAAATCTACCCCAGCCTAAAACGACCCCCACCCTTTCTAAATCCACATGGCACCAAGGTATACCATTTATTTGTCAGTTACTCACAATGGTGTTTTCTATCCTGGAATCTTATTTAAGTCTTGTACTTAATTTTCACAAGTTTGTCTTCATTCTCCAGTTTGGATTAAGTTCTTCAAGATTGTGAATTATAGCTTATTACTTTGTGTCACCTATAGTAGTAGTTGCTTAATAAGTAGATTTTCGCAAGAAACTCAACTCCCAGTTGAAAGGATATATTATATTACAGAACGGAAAACAGTCTCAATTCTGTCACTTAAGAAGCACAGTGTAATTGAAGGCTTGCTCACTAAGGAAATAAAAACCTTATCACAAAAGCACAGGTTTTTGGGAGGCTAAAAATATAGTATTTTTGTGGTATTAAATTTCTCACTAAAATGAAGTCCAGAGAGCAATAACATATTCTCATGAGTCTTATCCAGAGCTTGTCTCTATAACTGATTAGACCAGAAGGGGAGGAGATAGCTCATAAAAAGCTTCTCAAGAGATCTGCTGAGAAAAAGATTTTGCTCCGTAGAGTTGGTTCATAACTGAATGAGAAAAAAAAAATACTGGAAGTTCTAAAATAGTGAAAGAGACATTCTAGGCCTCATGTGCTTTTGAAAAATAATGCATAGTAATTTAGTTTTAACTTGGAATTATTCATTCATTTACTTATTTTTATTTTTTAATCATTCCTGTATCTTTAAGGAATATTAAGTCAAAGAAGTAAGTGAAACAGTCCCTACTCTCTTAACACTTTCATTATAGGATTGGAGATAAGACATATCAAATAGTTCCTGTGCTGTGGAATGTGTAATACATGTTATATGAATATTTTTAAACATGTTACTTTGGATAGGGAATCTTTAAGCTTCTTTCCAGCTGTAAAATTAGATGAGTTGTACATTCACAGAGGAGAAAAACATTCCTCACAGTCAGTGGAGTGATCAAAGGAAGTTTTTGGTGGAAATGATCTTTGAGTAGGGCCTTGTTAGGTAATATTTTGATAGGCACATATTATAATCATGATACAAACCATCTATTGAGTGTTTGCTATGCAAGAGTCAGTATACTATGTGCTTTAAACACATATTCCTGTGAGGAAGAGGGTACTGCAGAGTTATCTATGAATACCCTGAAATTATATTGAAAGTTCTGTGTATGTGTAAGTTTGTATGTTTTTATGGGGAAAGGTCCCAGAGCTTCCAGAAACACGAACCATGGTAGAGAGAGTAGCACGTGTGATTCCTGGACTTTGAGAAATGCACACATAGATGGGTGGCAGGTGGAAAGAAGGAACTGTTGAGGACAAAGAAGCTGTGAAAGGCTGAGAATTAGATGCTTCTAGGAGGGGAGAGCTTGAAGTAGTGAAAAGCAGTGAGTCTGGGATGATTAACAGATTGCCCTCGGGAGTCAGAATGTCTGGATTTAAATTCTGAACTTCCATCTCCTAGCTGTGTGACCTCAGGCAACCTATTTATCCTCTCTGAACCAAGACCTCTGCTATCTAGATTAGCTGTTACGTATTTACTTAAATTTTGTTTGGTTATTTTTTTAAAAAAATTTATTAGAGTACAGTTGATTTACAATGTTGTATTACTTTTTGCTGTACAGCAAAGTGAATCAGTTATACATATACATATATCCATTCTTTTTAAGATGCTTTTCCCATATATGTCATTACAGAGTATTGAGTAGAATTTCCTGTGCTATTAAAGTATGTTCTTATTAGTTATCTATTTTATATACAGTAGTGTGTATATGTCAATCCCAATCTCCCAATTTATCCCTCCCCACTTTCCTCCCTGGTAACCATAAGATTTTCTACATCTGTAACTCTATTTCTGTTTTGTAAATAAGTTCATTTGTAGCCTTTTTTAAGATTGTACATATAAGCAATATGATATGATATTTGTCCTCTGACTTCATTCATTATGACAACCTCTAAGTTTATCCATGTTGCTGCAAATAGCATTATTTTTTTCTTTTTATGGCTGAGTAATGCTCCATTGTATACATGTACCACATATTCTTTATCCATTCTTCTGTCGATGGACATTTAGGTTGCTTCCATGTCCTGGCTATTGTAAATAGTGCTGCAATGAACATTGGGGTGCGTGTACATTTTCAAATTATGGTTTTTGTCCAGGTATATGCCCCAGAGTGGGATTGCTGGATCATATGGTAGCTCTATTTTTAGTTGTTTTTTTTTCTTCATTTTAAATCTTTAATCAGATTCCATCCATGATTATCAGCCATATTACATTCCATGATTAGCTTTCTATAAGCAATTTTGCTTTCTGTGTACAAATCAGTACCAATGAAATAAAAAATAAAACTGTATACTAAACAAAGAACTTTATTAACCTTTGTTTCAAACTTTATTCCCAAGCTTCTTCAGCTTAATTAGCTGCAAAGAATGAATTGTATATAAGCAAAAACTGAAAAGAGCTGCAGTGTCCAGGGGCTTGGGCTTAAAAATATTAGAGATCTAGATTTTATCAGATCCATAAAATTTTAAGGGAAAATCATAATGTAAAATAGCAGCTCCCAGTAACTTCTTCAAGGTTTATCTTCTTCAGAAGTTGACTCAATTCAGTTTGCTTCATTCTTGGAAGCCTCATCAAAATTCTCCACAAGATCTGGAACTTCATCACCATCATCCTCTCCAGTAGCAAGTGGTGCTTTTCCATCCACAGACTGTTTGGGCAGAGCTTCAGCCCGTCTCCTTAAATTGGTCAGACTGTCCGCGCCAAGCTGGTTTAAGATGCTGGGTAGCATTTCTGTCAGCTGCTTTGTCTCAGTGTGGCCTGCAATGGTGAAAGTGTTTGCTGCCAGAGATGCCTGAACTTTAGAGTTGTTAAAGTGGATCACTGTTCCTTGGTTTGTGAACATATTCACCTCTTCAATACCAGAGATATTATTTACCCCTAACTTCTTTAAAGAGAACTGAAGTTTTTTGTCATCTGCTGTGGCTGTTCTATGAACTGCCTTCTTCTTTCTGCCAGCAGTTCCTTTCCCGCCAATGTGCACTTGTGCCTGCAGTTTGGCGAGTTTCCTCTGGTTTGTGATAGTTTCTTTCATCTTGTTGGAGCAGAAATGGGGCTGCGCAGGGGACTATGGTTGGCACTCAGGGGGTCTCAGGCAGACCAGCCCAGATAAGGCGCACACACGCGGGGACGCAAGATGGCAGCCTATTTTTAGTTTTCTAAGGAACCTCCATACTGTTCTCCATAGTGGCTGCACCACTTTACATTCTCACCAACAGCATAGGAGGGTTCCCTTTTCTCCACACCCTTTCCAGCATTTATTGTTTGTAGATTTTTCGATGATCTTTGGTTATTTTTAAAATTAAGGGTTTACTGTGTGTTAAATGCTTTCATTCATTTATTCTTTGATATGTGTATGTAAATGTATATATGATGTATTCTTTGATGTAAGTAATATAAATTTGTTGAGACCATATAACTAGTCACTGGGAGAACTTTTATGAAGGAAGCAGACATGGCCATGCTCTTTTCCTCACAGCAACCTATGAATGAGATATCATTTACAAAGTAGGAAACTGGGGATTGGGCAAGGTAAATGACTTTGCAAGGCATGAGGTGAAGAAATGGAGAACCTTCAAACTCAGGTCTGATTCCAAAGTCTTAAACATTCATGTTCTCGGCTACAGAATATTGTACAGCATGGCTGACTCTGCAAGAACGTTAATGAGGGGAAACCTACTTTAGGGATGATTTAAGTATAGATTTTGTGGTTGAAAGAGGAAGGATGCAGATATTTTGCATGGGCTTGTCTAATGTTATGAAACTGCTAAAAGGGGTTATCAAGTAATAGAGCATATTTTCAAATCAGTTTTTAGTATGATAACACATTTGGATGATCGAGTAGTTAATACATTGTTATTGAGATCACACTCTTCGTTGTGATCCATGTGATATATTCATAACTGAGAACCCTCTAAAATGAGTGTACTTGTTTTTCGAGCAAGGTGATTTTTCTCATATATATATACTTAACTGATTATCATTTTTTTCAACTCTTACAATTTTATCTATTTTGCAAAAGTAATTGGTTACTTCCAAGTTTGAGTCCATTTTAAGGGAGGTGGGTGTCCTTGTGAGAGAATTTTCTATTTATTAAGCTCCTATTGAGATAATTGGTGACTATTGCAGCTAAGCATTAATTACACACAAATTGAGTTGGAAAAACCATAGTACTGAGGTTCAGATAAGAACTTTATTTTGTTTTTCTTTATAGGCACATTTCTTTTAACATCATTTAAACTGACCATATAATGCATTGGGTTTTGCTAAGTGCTGGGTGTTCTTAGGAGAATCCCTTGGAATTAAATAAAATATTATTTAAGGGGAACCTTAAAATATTTTAAATTTATTTATCTCCGTTTAGATAATTCAGATACTAATTGACCAGTTCTATTAATTGAGTTTTCTTCATACCAGGGGCAATTTTTAGTTTTCTCCCTCCCTCCTTCCTCCCCTTTTAAAGTTTTCAAGAAATGGTTGGATTGGCTCTATTGTCTGAGTCATAGAATAATTTTTGCAATTTATGAAGCAAAGGCGTCTTGTTGAAGAGTTACTTTGCATTTTAGTTTTATGCAATCAATTTTGAATATTATGCCCAATAATTTTCATACATTCATAATTTTTCATTTGTTCAGACTTTTGTTGCAAAAATATGTACTCTCATTACCAAGCTATCCCATACTAGCTCTGACTGCTAAGTGCTTGGGCCATAGTTGATAATAAATATTTTTGTATGACTCTCTACAGCACTGAAGTGATTTGCTCTAATGAGACAGAGTTTAGAGGAGATGTACCTCTCATTTATAAGAATATGTACTTTTGTTAAAATTTAATGCATTTAGCAGAGCAGGCATTCATGGGAAAATTCTTATGCTTTTACCTAAACATGCTCTGTGTGTGTATTTGCAAGCCTGGGCCAGAGGAGAAGACTTTTTTTGAGTAATACTGAAAAGAATGCTGTAGATAAAGATTAAATTACATTGTTTTGTAGAAATTGATAATCTGATTCTAAAATTCCTAGGAAACTCAAAGGACCCAGAATAGCTAAAACAACTTTAAAGTATAACAACAAATTCGGAGAATGAACACTACCTGATTTTAAGGCTTGTTATAAAGCTACAATAATCAAGATAGTGTGGCACTGATATAGACAAATAGACCAATGGAATAGAACAGAATTAAAAAATGGACCTACAGATATATAGACAACTGATTTTTGATAAAAGTGGAAAGATAATTCAATGGAGAAAGGGTAGTATTTTCAACAGTTTTGGAAAAATAGAATATTCATATGTAAAAAAATGAATTTTATTTATACCTTTCACCATATACAAAAGTTAAGTTGACTCTGTTTCTAACTGATAATGACCTTCAGGAATTTGTCATGAAGACATTTAGGAGCTTACCAAATACACTAAGATATTGTTAAAATATTTAGATGGAATGCTGTTGCTGACAAATTGGGTGTAGAAGCTCACACTCATAGAAAAATATTTCTTTTGAGAAGCTGCAGATATATCCAGTAATGTGTACTGTAATTTTGATATTTTGAGATATTTTTTAGTTACTTTTTTTTAACACTTTTTTTTTGGCTGTGTTGGGTCTGTCTTACAGCACGCGGGATCTTTGTTGAGGCAAGCGGGATCTTTTGCTGCAGCACTCGGGCTCTTGGTTATGGTGTGCAGGCTTCTCTCTAGTTGTGGTGTGCAGGTTTTTTCCCTCTCTAGTTGTGGTGCGCAGGCTCCAGAGAGCATGGCTCTGTAGTTTGTGGCACTCATGCACTCTAGTTGAGGTGCGCGAGCTCAGTAGTTGTGGCGCCTGGGCTTAGTTGCCCTGCGGCATGTGGGATCTTAGTTCCCCAACCAGGGATCGAACCCATGTTCCCTACATTGGAAGGCAGATTCTTTACCACTGGACCACCAGGGAAGTCCTTTAGCTGCATATTTATACACTTGTAGTTCTGATATAATTGCTACTTAAATTGCATCTATAAACTTCATTTCTTGTGCATAAGATTCTATGGGGAAATATTTTCATTTTGCAAATCTTAGACTTTCTGTTATATTTTTGGTATAGCAATTTGATTACTTGAACTTTCATGACAAAGTCTAGTCATTTCACTTTTAATTACAGAGTTTTGCTTGGCAGATCACCTTATTTTTGTCTTCTTAAAACAAGAAATAAGATTGAAATATTTGCTGTTTCTGAAATTGTACATTCAATTACTCTTTAATAATACTGTAATAACTCACTTATTTGGAAATCTCTTTGCAGTTTCTAAAATTTGCTGATTATCAGGAGGAAACAAAAAGAGTCTTGGGCTGCCAAAATTAATATTACCAAGTCTATGATCTGAAGCTCAATTTCACAGGGTCGTGGCCTTACTCAGGGCATTTCCAGTCATAATTTAGACTCACCATATGTACTAGGTTATTGGACTTCTCAGTCTAGAATAAAATATAAAGCTGCAAGTTACAATGAGAATATGGTTTAAAAACAGATGCACTGTCTATAATAAGAAGTGACAGCTGATGCAAAAGAGACACAATTAAAAAAGCATACAAAATGTAAAACAATTTTTAAGTTAACAAGTAATTGATAGCAAAAATCTTTGAAATTATGTATAGAACATTGCTTAAGGATACAGGAAACTGTATTATATATGTATGCTATATAATACATACTCAAGTATTTACCTTGCCCTTTCAACAGCTTTTAACATTATTGACTATTCTCTCCTTAAAACGTACACTAATCTTTTGGCTTCCATGATGCCAAATATTCTGGATTTTTGGTCTGTCTTTTTGGCCACTCTGTCTCTTTTGCTGATGCATTACCTGCTACCTGGCCTTTAAAGTTTGCCCCTACCCAAGGCTCCTTTCTGTGTCATTTTGTATTCTCCCTTAGGCAATCTCTTTTATGCCATGGCTTCAGTTACAAGTCATGCACCTATGACTCACATTTTTAGCTCCTGGGCGAAATGCCAGTTATGTATTTCCAGCTGACTGCTTAAAATTCTACTTGAATGTTTCAAAGATATCAAGCTCAATATGTCATAAGCCATATTTATGATCATTTTCTTCTCAATACCCACAAACCTCGTGTCCACTAGTGTTTGTTGATTCATTCACTTATTTACTCATTTGTTTATTTGTTCTTTAATACAAAAATACATGTTGAATGCCCAATAGATGCAATTCATTGTTTTAGGTATTGAGAGTACCGCAGATAATGTTCCTATTCTCATAGAGCTTATATTCCAGTGGTTAGAGACAGGCAATGAAAAACAAGAAATCTTCAGATAATGATTATGTGCACTGAAGAAAATACATTAGATGATGTGAGATTGTGTGACTGAGCTGCTACTTTCCTTTGCCTGATCAAGGAAGGATCTCTAAATTAGAGATGATATTTTGGATGAGATGTGAATGACAGGATGGAGCCACACACACACAGAGATCTGGATGAAGGGCATTCCAGAAGAGGAGCAGCTTGTAGAGGGGCCCTGGGGTGGAAACGGACTTGGTGTGCTTGAAGAGCAGAAAGGAGGCTGTTGCAGCTAAAGTGTTTTGAGCACCGACAGTAGAAATAGTGTTACAGATAGAGGTGGACAGGGGTCAACTGTCTAGGACGTTGTAGCCTGGGGAGAGGAATTTGGATATTCCTGACTGCTCTGGAAAACGAATAAAAAGTTTTAAAAGGGAAGAGACATGATCTGATATATGTTTTAGAAAGATCTCTCTATAGCTGCCATGTAGAGAATGGATGCAGTGGAGCAAGAATGGAATCAGGAAAACCAGTTGGGATGCTTTTATGGTAGTCCGGGTAACAGGTGGCATCAGCTTAGAAGGAGCATGGCCACAGTGGAGGCAGGGAGAAGATGACTGGAGAGAACTGAGGAAAAGAAGGATGCAAAAATGCTATGTTTTTTGATTTGAGGACCTGATTCAATGGTAGTATCAATAACTGAGATGTGGAAGACAGGAGGAGGTGGAGGTGTGATGGTGAGAGGGGAAGGCCATGGGGGATTAAAAGTTTGGTTTTGGACATGCTAATATTGAGATCTATTAGACATCCAAGAGGAAATGTCAGGTAAACATTAGAATTAGAATGGTGGAGACATGAATTTGGGGAGATACATATGTGATATAGATATTTAATATATATATATCGTGTGTGTGTGTGTGTGTGTATAATTTTTTAAAGGCCATTAGATTAGATGACAGAGGGTAGGGCATCCAACCTAGAGAGAGAGAGATGACAAAAGAAGAAGGTCTAGGAGGAAGTCTAGCTGCACTCCAATATTTAGAAGTGGTGAAGAGAAGAGAAGGAACAATGAGCAAAGGACATGGCAAATGAGCAATAAGAGAGGAAGGAGAAAAGTCAGGAAAGTTGGAATAATGGGATTCAGTAGAAGAGAATGTTTCAAGGAAGGGGAGGAAAATCATGTCACATGCTGCTGAATAATTATCCACTTTGCAATTTTTGGCCAAGTGCTTGATGTTCTTCCTATTTGGTTTCAGTATTTGGAATATAGTTTATTTCTCAATTGTGTTTTATGTGGAAACAATGATTATGAAATAGAGTTGATTTTTGTTCTACTCTTTGATCTCCTTCTGAAAAAATATGGAACTAAATTGAGCTATATAGGTATTACAGCTGCTGATTCTCTGATTGTTATTTTGGGCACTTGTGGTAGAATTCCATACAAATTCCTATTGCCGGAGGGACTTCTGTCAAATGTTAGTCCTGGTCTCATGTGCTGGCACTATTTTGTGGCCACTTACTCCTCACCTGTAGGCTTAACCTCATCCAGGTTAGACCCAGCTTAGCTCTTAAGGCAAGAAAACTGTATAGGCTATCGTTGAGCAGTAAATATCAAGGAAGCACTATTGTTAATCTCTCTAGACCCTGAGGTGTATGTGAATGGCTTTGGCTTTGTATCCTATGAGAAAGCCTATACTTCCCATTTTATGACTGAATTCTCACCTTGGTTATTTGTCTTAGGCTGTCTGGCTCACTTGGGTCTGGAGTTCTGTTTTGACCTCCTTCTCTGCTTCAGGAGTACCATAGCCCTGATCCTAAACCCTAGTCTTTGCAGCTGGTCTCTGATACCTGCCTAGCACCCATCTTTTGTCTGCTATAAAATCTTGGCCCTTCTTATTCCCACCCCGTTGTTCTCCACCCTCTGACAGAGACCTCTTACCTTTCACTCACTGTTGGACTTTCTCAGGTTAATTGTTTGCTTCTTTAGATTTCCTTTTTTTTTTTTTTTTTTGATTAATAAACTTTCCCTGTTTACCTTAGGACACAATTGACTTCTGCTTTATATCTAAGTCTGTATAATTCATATCTAACTAGCCTTGTTGCTTATTTAAACACAGTTCTGGGCCTTTACCTTCAATTTGGAATGACTTGAAGGCTTGCTGGAAGGATTTTTCCAAATTGCTCAATGGTGTGCAAAGAGGACTTCTTTAAAGAAGGAGGAAGAAATTTACAGGTGTTCTTTGCTCTAGATATGATAGGCATTAGGGAAACACAGATGACTAAAATGTAGCCCTTGCCTTTAAGGAAATATGTTTTTAAATGTAGTCATACTAGATGGTCTTTACAGCCAGTGGATTCAGCTAGTTGCATTGAAAACCATTCCCTATTTATGTGTCCCATGTACTCCATTTTTATTGGAGCCCTGTGCTTAAAAACATTCCTATTAAAACATTTTAGAAATAAAATTCCAGCCAAAGTATTGAGGACCCCGGTTCCTAGAATAAAGATTGACAAGAGGTTATATGCATGTACTCCATAATAATTCCTTTCTACTTAACCTTGATTAATTGAAACATATGCATGTTTTTCCCCATGGAAGGGGCATATTGGAAATATTTAAATTCTTATGGTCATGCTGTGCTTTTCACAGATGATTGGAATGCTGCCCAGGCACAAACCATATCATCCTTCTCCCAAACAATTTGTCAGCTGTTTAACCTAGAGTAATTTGTTTTTCATGATCAGCAGAAATGACAGTGCTAAAATGTTTTATAGGGAAATAAAAATAAAATAGGGTGATAGCTCTGATTTTTAATATCCTCTTTTTTCTCCCAAGTCATTCTTTGATATAAAAATGTATCTTAACCTTTCTTTCGAATGTAGGCTATTTTAAACACTGGGAAAACAGAAAAGAGTTTTTAAACTAGAGTCTTATTTTGTGAAATTGAGAACATACTATGAATTTCAGCAAGATAGGTTATATTGACACAATAGAATTTCATGGATGCATTATTAGGATTTCAGTGCTTATATACACATAGCCTTCATCCTTTATATGAGCTTGTGGCTAAGAAATTTAATCACTCTCCATTCAGGCTGAACTTGGGCTGAAGCCTGGCATTGTTTGAGAAAGAGATTATTCCATGTGCCCAACTACCAAGCATTTAGAGTGAAAGGAACACTGAGAACATGTCAGGAGACCTTGTGCCACTGGAAACTGTATCTATCTATGAGAAAGAGTTTATCTCAGGACTGTAAGATGAGACTTGTTAGATCTTTAGACATATTAATTTACAATAGTATAGAAGTCTCAGAAGATACACATTTACCAGCTCTTAAAAAGTCTAGCAATTGATCGGCTGATGCAGCCTGTTCTGTAGGGTTGGGCTTGGGTGTTAGAATTTCCTTCATCCCCAAACTCATGTGAACATTCTTCTTCAGTGGTGAGTATAGTAAATGATTCATTGCTCTTGTGATAATCCTTTCCAAGATTTTCACTTATAATTGTGTTTTTGGACAGCAGGAAAGTAAAGCTGTATGACCTTTAAATTCTGCATTGCTATCAAGATTTATTTAGGAATTGTGTGATGTTAAGCTGACTGACAATCCTCCTCAATAGCAATTATGGTCAATTGTTCAAAAACACACATGCTATCTCTGCTGCCCACTTGTTTATAGTCTGCTCGCTAGAGGGCTGGGATCCCACAATAGGACTGGCTTACCTTGCTGCTAGTAGGACTCACCTAATTGACAGTATAATCCTGTAGCTGTGAATTGTGGTTATGGTTGCCATGTTTTTCTAATTAGAAAGTAGGATATGAGGTCTGACAATTATCACTGTACTGTTAGAGACCAAGGGGACACACACCTGTGAGTCTCTGGACCTGGGTAGAGGATGGGCTACAGGTAGCTCCCTTCTGACAACTCAGATTAGGTTTTCCCTGAATTTTCCATCCTGTAGGATGAATTATTTCCCAGGAAGCTCTTTGAGACCCATAGAAATAGGAATTTTGTGGTTTCTGCCCTAATCATTAGTCCTTCTGATATGCTGGGCAGCTCTGAATCTCAGTGACGGATGTAATGTAGTTGAGACCCAAGTTGACATTCCTACTGTGGTTACTCTTGGGTCGTTTAGGATCACTCTATGAAGGGGGGTGTGTGTGTGATTTTGTGGTAAAAATAATAGTATTTGTAGGGTTTAACCAGTGACAATACATACAGAAATGGTTTTTAAAGGCATAAAATGACTTGACAAAAATGATAAATCCCCACTCTCACCTGATAAATTTCACATGTTCCCACACCATCTACTCTACCTATTTGTGTCATCCTTCAATACTCATTACTCTCTTCCCTTCCTGTTCCAGTGGATGAACTGGCATGTTCCTTTCTAGTGCTTCTTATCCCTCTTCCTTAAGACATCACTTCAACATTTGTCCCTTCTCACTTCTGCACCATCAGCTTTCCCTGAGGACTGCCATCAGCCTATGAACATGCTATTAGTTTGCCCATCTTTATAAAACCCTCCCTTGACTTCATAACCCTCTCTAGATGCCCTCTCACTTCTTTCCTTTCCTTTACAACACAACTTCTTAAAAGAATTGTCTACAACCAGTCTTTACATCCTCTCCTCCCATTCTCTCTAAAATCTCTTTCAATCAGACAATCACCCACCCTACTCCACTCTAACAGCCCTTTTCAGCATCCTGAAGGACCCTCAAGTTGCCCAATATTATGATTTGTTCTTAGTTCTCATTTTACCTGGCATGTTGGCAGTATTTGATGGAGTGAAAGGTCTCCTTTCATGAAACACCCTCTTTATGTGACTTTGGGTCACCTCTCCCTCTGGGTTTTTTCTCCTGTCTTGTTGTCCACTCATGCTTACTTTTCATTTCCTGACCTCTAAACACTGGAAAACTGGGGCCCAGTGCTCTGACCTCTTCCTTATCTGTCTCTCACTTAGTGATTTCATCCACTTTCCTAACAATAATGAATTCCAAATGTATATATCTCTAGCTTAGACTTCTTCCTAGATGAAAGACTCCCATATCCAGCCCCAAGGCATTTTTGTGCTAATTAGAAAAAGCTGCCCTTTCTTCAAGCCCTTGACTGCCATCTTCCGGAAAAAATTTCAGAATAGATATATATTTATCAGATGAGATGAATGTGAATTGTGTGTCTTTCAGCTGCGTGATTCTTAAGCATTAGCGGCAATTCTGTTTCTCCATGTGAGTGGTGTGTAGTAGACATCACAAACTTAATAGGTCCCAAACTGAACTTTTAAATTTTATTTTATTGGAGTATAGTTGATTTACAATGTTGTGTTAGTTTCAGGTGTACACCAAAGTGATTTGGTTATACATATACATATATTCATTTTTTTTTAGATGCTTTTCTCATATAGATTATCACAGAATACTGAGTAGAGTTCCCTGTGCTGTACAATAGGTCCTTGTTAGTTATCTATTTCATATATAGTAATGTGTGTATGCTCATCCCAAGCTTCTGATTTATCCCTCCTCCCACCCCTACGTTCCCTTTTGGTAACCATAAGTTTGTTTTCCAGATCTGTAAATCTGTTTCTGTTTTGCGAATAAGGTCATTTGTATCTTTTTTAAAATTAGATTCCTCATATGGGTGATGTCGTATGATATTTGTCTTTCTGTGTCTGACTTACTTCACTTAGTATGGTAATCTTTAGGTCCATCCATGTTGCTGCAAATGGCATTATTTCATTCTTTTTTATGGCTGAGTAATATTCCATTGTATATATGTACCACATATTCTTTATCCATTTCTCTGTAGATGGACATTTAGGTTGCTTCTATGTCTTGGCTATTATAAATAGTGCTGCAGTGAATACTGGGGTGCGTGTACCTTTTCAAATTATGGTTTTCTCCAAATATATGCCCAGGAGTAGGACTGCTGGATCATATGGTGACTCTATTTTTAGTTTTTTAAGGAACCTCCCTACTGTCCTTCATAGTAGCTGTACCAGTTTACATTCCCACCAACACTGTAGGAGGATTCCCTTTTCTCCACATCCTCTCCAGCATTTATTGTTTATGTAGACTTTTTGATGATGGCCATTCTGACTGGTGTGAGGTGATACCTCATTGTAGTTTTGATCTGCATTTCTCTGATAATTAGTGATGTTGAGCATGTTTTCATGTGCCTTCTGGCCATCTATATGTCTTCTTTGGAGAAATGTCTATTAAGGTCTTCTGCCCATTTTTTGATTGGGTTGCCAAACTGAACTCTTGATTCCCAACCCCATCTCCCAACATCTTCCTTTCTTTCAGTCTTTTCTATTTAAAAATTCTTCCCATTGCTGAGGTCAGCCTCCTTGAAGTTATTCTTAACTCCTTTCTTACGCCCATACCCTTCCTTTAATCCATCAGCAAATCCTGTTGGGTTTTCCTTCAAGATTCATTAGAATGTAACCACTTCTCACCACTCCCACCCAGGTCCAAGTCCCATCATCGCTCCTTTATCATTCTAATAGCAGGCTTCTTCTCTTATGCCTCATCGTCTGTTCTCAGTACAGCAGTACAGTTCTTTATTTAAAACCTGGGTCACATCATGTTTCCCCTCTATCCGAAACCCTTCAAGTGCTCTACCATTCATTTAGAGTAAAAATCAAAGTCCTTAAAATGGCCCACAGGCCCTACACCATCCAGGTCTGTACCACAGCTCTGACCTCATCTCCTGACTCTCTCCCCTATGCTCTGTGCTCCAGGCACATTGGCCTCCTTGCTCTTCCTCCAATATGCCAAGCATAGTCAGCTTCAGGCAGTCTACTGGGATCCTCTTATGTAGAGCATGGCTTCTTGAGTCTTTGCTCAGATGTCACTTTATCATATCAGAGAAGACTTCCTTGACCAACAGATATAACAAAGCAACCTCCCTTCCCCAGTATTTAATATCCCCCTTATTCAGTTTTTTCCAGAGCACTTACCCTCTGGCACACACACATTGTTTAATATTTTATCTCACTAGAATTTAAGCTTTATGAGGCTAAAGACAGTTTTTTCCACTTTACTATATCCCGAACATCTAAACCAGTGCCTGAGAAGTAGGAGCTCAATAAATATTAGCTAAATAAATAAATGAATACTGACATCTCTATATCTGTTTGTGGAACCCTATCCCTAAACAGAGGTTTGAGATGGTACTGCACAATTCCAATCTCTCAATTCCAAGATAAAAGCATTTTCAGAAGTCCAGGGATGAATTTAGATCTAATTTGCAAATAGCATTGATTTTACAGCTTTCTGGAAGGGCGTTAGTTTCCTACAGAGAAAGCAAGTAGGCGCCATCTAGTGGCAATAAGAGAGGTGCATATTTGTGTTACTTGAATTGTTGATTAGTAACAATTGAAAGTATAGTCCCGGATCCAGAAGCTTTTTAATTCTATGAATGTAATAATTACGATAGCGAAAAGTTCTCAGATTTGCATTTTCCACAGTATATGTTGAATTGAAAAATTACTGTTCTGTTTCTTCTAAATTATTTATGACTCATTTTTACTTACTAAGTTTTGTTTGTTTTTTAGAATCTGACATCCACCATTGCTCTTTATTTTTCATATTGTTTTATCCTCTACTTATCTTTAAACTCTTGCATGGTACTGGCCTAGCCACTAAATAAAATAAAGGCTCTATCTTCTAAGAATTTATAATTTAATAAAAACAGCACCTATGAGGTAAACATGTGAAAGAACATGCCAAGTGATGCACCGATCTCTTCAGGCCAGACTTCTGAAGGCTGCTGATGCTTAATTGTTGTGTATACTTCCACCATTGAGGCATGAGCCACATCTTGTAGCTGTCTCCCTATTGGCCTTGCTGTGTAGTGGGTGAAAGTTAAATATTTATGGTGGGGAGTGGTAGAAAGACTACCAATAATTGTCTCAAGCTGCTATCTGGGCCTAAGATACTTAGCCTTAGTCTACATTTGGTGGAGCAATTCTTCAGCTAGTTGTTAGAGAAATTATTTGTTAAGACTTGCTCCCTTGTTAAAATTATCATAAAATTTTTAGGTCTAATAGTATCAGTTTCTTTTTTTGAGTTGTGTTTATCATATACCTGATACCTCTGGAAGCAGATACAAAAATGGATAGCACAACAGTTTCAAGATGTTACTGAAATTTAAAAAATACTAGTTTTCTGTTATTATATAGTTATTTCAGAGTTTTTCCTTCTACCTACAGATGCTGATTTCTTTTTTTTTTTTAGATTGCAGGTAAATAGTTTCTTTATAATATCCTATCTTTTCTTCTTGAGAAATTATCTTTTTAATTAAAGAAATTGGTGTGGTATTTTGAATAGTATATTTTAAAGCTAGAATATTCCATATATTATTTCTTTTTAAAGAGTAAAGCAAACATTGTTTCTAAATCTTCTTGCCTTCTGAAGCTATATTTGTATAATGTAGCATTCCATCATGATAAAGTGGTAATATTGAAAAAGGACATGCTAATAAGATTAGTAAGTAGGCTTTTTGTGTACCCTAGCTCTAATTTGTGTGACAATTGGTTGCTGTTATTTGTTTTCTCATTTGGAGGGCCAAAATTCTCTTTATTTAATAGGCTAGGTGGTTTAAAGACTGCTTATAATACTTAAGTGCTTATCTGAAAATTAGAAAATTTAGCATCCTTAGCATTTGTACTATGTTTAATATTTCTAAAGTATTAACTGTGCTTTTTAGTAGCTACTGTGTTCTCTCATTGTGGTGGCTGAAGAGAGGCAATATTGGATACTTTGACTTGTAATTAAAGAAGCATTGTTTCCTTATAATCATTTCAAGAGTACATGAATTTTCGGTTGTGTTAATTTGTCTTTTGTAGAATATGCTGAATTTCTACATTGCAAAGGAAAAAAATTTACAGATTTTGATGAAGTTCGCCATGAGATTGAAGCAGAAACAGATCGAGTAACCGGAATGAATAAAGGCATTTCCTCCATACCCATTAATTTACGAGTCTGTTCCCCACATGGTAAGTAAAATAACAAACTTCCAAGTTCTTATCCTCAAATATTTTTACTATGTTAATTAACATCCAGTATTTGTAGAAGATGGTTTGTTCTCTCAAAAAGGAAACAAACAAACAAGTTTCTAGGATTGTACTTAGATACTTCACTAAATGGTATGATCCAAACAGCTCATAGAATTATTTATGGGGAGGCAGGAGGAGATAACTTTTCAAAGAGAATTGAGTAGTCATTTAAAAAAGTTTTCTTTATGTTTATCTTAAACTTGTAGAATTCCAAAGAGCCATGCATGAAAACTTCCAATTTTAGTATCTTCAGTTTTTGCAAAAGTCTTAGAGGTGCATGGTACTCTGGTTGAGTTATGCTTAATGAATTTTCTTTCAGTCCTATATATTCCTATTTAGTCTCTTTCTAAGGAATCAACTGTGATCTTTTTTCCCCCAGACTGTCCGCAGAAACTTGTCAGATAACCAATTCTTGATGTGCGATACAGAATAACATCCATTCTGACTAAGATTTTAGTGGGGCAGATTTTAATCTCTAATCTCCTACCCAGCTCTGTTGCTTTTAAAGTGGACCATGAAGGACATGAGCTCAATTATGACTTCTCAAGAGGACTTGGTGCTAACACTGTTGTGTGCAGAGAGAACAATAGCCAGATTGGGGCTGGAATTACTAACTCATTAGTTTCCTCAGCTCCCAAAATGGTGCTCCATGAGTCTGGCTGTAGAGCATGCACACTAACCTCATGGCACCATGAATGGCTAATGGCTTTCCAACAGGCTAAGTGACTAACACTCTGTAAATAATGTATGATGCTTTTAAAAGGAGAGGCAAACCTTACCCTGAGAATTTTTACACCGTTTAAAGGCAATGTACAAGACTGGCAGACAGTATATTCACTTATTGTTCAGTGTTTGAATTATAGCCCCCTAGTTACAGATGTGACAGCTCTCTGAGACAACTATTAGGTATGCAAATCAATGCTTCTTAAATTATTTTAAAATGATCATTTGGCCTAGCACAGTCATATCATAAAAACAAAGGAAACTTGCCAAAGCCATTTTGAATTCTATCTTTTTATTCCATGCACATGAGTCGGAGTTCTTCAGATACACAATATGTAAAGGTCAGCTTGTTTCATTTCTACTAAGGTGACACATGATTCTGTGTTGTTGATATCTTTCAGCACTGATGGTATATGTAAGACTTTTTTTTACTTTCCATAGTGTTAAATCTAACCCTTATCGACCTGCCTGGAATTACTAAAGTGCCTGTGGGAGATCAGCCACCAGATATTGAGTACCAGATCAGAGAAATGATTATGCAGTTCATCACCCGGGAGAACTGTCTGATTTTGGCTGTTACCCCAGCCAACACCGATCTTGCAAACTCAGATGCATTAAAGCTAGCTAAAGAAGTTGATCCTCAAGGTGAGTGTGTGGCCCATAAGATAAAAGGGAATTCGTTTAGAATGTCAAGAGTTTGGGTATATTTCAAGGTAACACAAATTCTCATAACTTGATTTTGTTATTAATTAAATTAGCCATTATTAAATGTTAGCTCTTTTGTATTTAAGATGCTGAAAGAAAAATAAGTAGGGAGTGTAATCTAAACCTATATAAATAAATGTAAGATTAACTGAGATCTAAGAAAATAGACATTTCTAATTGTCATGAATTACTTAACAGTTAATAAAAGAAATTTCTGATACAGAATTCAGATATTGCCCCTAGTTTTGTTTTTTTTAATAAATGTTTTTTAAATTAATTAATTAATTAATTATTTTATTGGCTGTGTTGGGTCTTTGTTACTGCACACGGGCTCTCTCTAGTTGCCGTGAGCAGGGGCCACTCCTAGCCATGGCGCGCGGGCTTCTCACTGCGGTGGCCTCTCTTGTTGTAGAGCATGGGCTCTAGGCACGTGGACTTCAGTAGTTGCAACACATGGGCTAAATAGTTGTGGCTCACAGGCTCTAGAGCGCAGGCTCAACAGTTGTGGCGCACGGTCTCAGTTGCTCCGAGGCTTGTGGGATCTTCCTGGGGCAGGGATCGAACCCATGTCCCCTGTGTTGGCAGGCGAATTCCTACCCACTGCGCCACCTAGGAAGTCCTGCCCTTAGTTTTTATAAGAGTTTTCTGAATATACTCTCAATAAAAAAATCTTTTCTGTTTTTTGTTTGTTTATAATTATTTGACTTAAATCTTTGCTTTTATCATATATATCTGTTACTGGCATTTCAGAATCCAAAAATGTCCCTTATTTATGCTGATGTTTGATTTTTTCTTTCTCTGAGCTAAGTAATAATGTATCTTCAGGGACCCCAATGAGAGGTCTTTGTGTATGTCTGTTTAAAGAAATTATGGAATGGTACTCAGTGATGTGTCCTTTCAAGACGCAGATGCATCTTCTCCAATTCTAGGAATTCTTATTTTATTAAAAATAATTAATTGCCCCATTTTCTCTGGTCTCTTTATCTGGAATTCTTATTATTGGCATCTTAGAACTCTTGGATTAATCCTCTGTTTAAAAAAAAAAGTCTTCCTCTTTTTTCATCTGTTTGTTTCTTTGTGCTCATTTTTGCAAGTTTTACTCAACTTTATCTTCAGCTCCTCTAATTAATTTTTCATTTCTGATGTCATTTAAAAGTTCCAATAGCATTTTCTTATTTTGTGAATGTTAATTTTATTTTTTAAAATAGCATCATGCTCTTGGCTTCTCGCGTGCAATATCTTCTTTAAAGATTTTAATGAGAGCTTTATGAGGTTTTCCTTTTGTAATCTAGAATGTCTCTGAGTCCTTTTTTTTTCTGGTTGTTTGTATTGATCGCTGTCTTTGATGTCAGAGACCTTTTTCAAATGATTGGTGATCTTTTGCTGCTCTTGTAGATTTAAGAGTAGAGTGCTAAAAAACTGTTGGAAGGTCTACCTGTGCTTGAAAGGGATTCATTGACTAATGGGCTTTTCCATAGGGTGATTGGGCTGGGACCTGGCCATTTTATTAGGAGACTTCCTCAGCTGCTATTAGATACTGCGAGTATTTTCTCTTGAGCTGGCCTGATATAAGCCCGATGTCCAGTGGTCTCAGAGCTACAAGGAAGAATTGAGTTGGTGGGGGAAGGTGGTGTGGTTCTCAGTATTCAGCATGTAGACTTTTCATTAATCCCTCTACTTTCATAATGGCATTCCTGAAGGTCTTCTTGAATCCAAAGTCCCTCTGGTTCATCCTCTTCTTAAAGTAAATCTTTAGTATTCTGCTGAGGTCTAGGAGGAATAACTGTGTGCTTGTGCAAGATGGGAAAAAGAGTCTGGCTGTCTAACAGTAAGCCGTATAAACTTTCAGCCAGTTCTTCTATTTTCACCTCCTCTTACACTAGTCTTTGTGCCTTCAGTTCTCGAACCTTTGCAGAGTTCTGCAGTAGTGACTGGTTTACTTCTTTTTGGCTTCTTTCAACATACCTGAGATTGGGGCTTGAAACAAAGCAGGTGCAAGTTCCAGGTGGCTAGATGGGGACCATCGCTAGGACTCCTTCTTCAGCATCAGTGGCTTGGGAGAGCCAGATTGTGGGTTGGGGCTGAAGTCTAGTTATAAAAATGATACTAAAACACCCCTATTTCAGAAGCCTTCTTGTCCCAAAGGAGACAAAACCAGGTTATCCTATTGGAACAGAGATGGCACTTTCATCAATGGATTCTAGTGAGTGCAGCACAATCACATCCCTGAGAAGTCCGCACTTACTTCAGAGGAAACTTCATGGAGGAGTGCAAATGATATCCCCAGTCTCTTTGCCACAAATCTGTATCCAGAAAGTTAGAGACTTTTTTTTTCTGTTATAGATAGACCTGACTTATTTTACAAGCTCATTTTTATTAGATGCCACTTAGAAATTGCCATGTGACTGTTCATGAATTTACCCCAAATGAGCCTCATTTCTTGAGGCTCATTATAACTCCTGCTTTGTCAAAAATAGGCCCTCGTTACCCCAGTTTTTTATATTCTGTAAGTGATAGTCCTAAGAACAGATTTTTGAAAGTTTGCAGGTAATTCACAGATAATTTTGCAGACAATTGATAATTTTACAGAAATAGAGAAAATATCCAGTGCCAGTATGCTTCTTCCTTGTCTACTCTTGCACGGTGATTGCTAAGGAGGACAGATTCATTGCCTGAAGTCTCTTAATTACAACTCTTGGGTTAGTTACTATAAGTTCTTTTCTAATCTCATGGTTTATTATTTGTTTTTGAATCCTAGTTTCAATTCTGAAACTTCTGAACACTGTCGTACTTGAGAACCCTCAAGTTTGCATGGTGATTAGGTCTCTACCAGAGACTCACTGTTGTGTGCTGCTATCCTGAGGCTTTGGCTAGACCTGGACGTCACTGAAGCTCCAAAGGAGGAGGGTGAATTCTTGCCCAAAGCAATAGGGTTCACATTGCAGTAAAAGAATTAAAATAGAGAAAAGAAGCAGCAGTAGGACTCAATGCAACTAGAGTTTAGAATATGAGACATACTGATATTAAGGTTGACAAATAGATACCTTTATTTACCCTCTGTGCCTTCCCAGTCATTCTGTGGGAATACCATATCATTCCAATATCTGATTCAGAGGTCTAGTTTTCCTTATAATTACAGCTTTGGTAAAATAGCAGTGACATCAACTTTGGTTATTTAGGTATGTGTTGCTTAATTTCTACATGTTTGTGAGTTCCCCAAATTTCCTTCTGCAATTGATTTCTAATTTCATTCCATTATGATTAGAGAACTTACTTTGTATCATTTTAATCCTTTTAAATTTATTGAGACTTGCTTTATGGCCTAATGTGTGGTCTATCCTGGAGAATGTTCCATGTGTATTTGAGAAGAATGTATTTTTTGCTGTTGTTGGGTAGTGTGTTCTATAGATGCTTTTTAGGTCTATTTGGTTTATAATGCTGTTCAAATATTGTTGCCTTCTTGGTCCTCTGTCTGGTTCTTCTATTATTGAAAATGAGATATTGAAGTCTCCCATTATTATTGATAAATTGTCTACTTCTCCCTTCAGTTGTGTTGGGTTTTGCTTTATGTATTTTAGGACTCTGTTGTTAGGTGTATTTATACTTGTTACATCTTTCTGATGGATCGATCTTTTGATCATTATAAAATGTTCTTTTTTTGTCTCTAGTAACAGTTTTTGCCTTAAATTCTATTTTGTTTGATATTAGTGTAGCCAGTCCATTTCTTTTTTGGTTACTATTTGCTTGGTATATCTTTTTTTCCATTCTTTATTTTCAACCTGTTTGTATCTTTGAATAGATAGCATATAATTGGATCAATTTTTAAAAAGCCTATTCTACCAAAATCTGCCTTTTGATTGGAGTGTTAGTCCATTTCCGTGTAATTACTGAAAGATAGAATTTATGCCTGTCATTTTGCTACTGTTTTTCTTTATTATTGCTTTGTTTTTTGTTAAAAATGTATTTTCTTTTGTACCATTTTAATTACCTTGTCATTTATTTTAGTATTTTAATGTTATTTTCCTATTGATTGCCATAGGATTACAATTAACCTCTTAATTTATAGCAGTCTGGTTCAGATCAATACCAACTTAATTTCAATAGTATACAATTTTTTTGCTTCCACATAGCTCCAGTCCCTTCCTTCCCTTTGTGCCATTATTGTTATACAAATTACCTTTCTACATACATGCCCATTAAACAGACATAATTTTTGCTTTGTATAGTTCTCTTTTAAATCAGGAGAAAAAAAGTTATGCACAAACACAAATACATTATATTTTCTCTTACATTTACTTACATACATTTGTCCCTTGGTATCCATGCAGGATTGGCTTCAGGACCCCCAGTGGATACATACCCAAATCTGCAGATGCTCAAGTCCCTTATATAAAATGGCATGATATTTGAATGTAAGCTACACACATCCTCCTGTATACTTTAAATCATCTCTAGATCACTCATAATACCTAATACAGTGTAAATGCTATGTAAATAGTTGCTGGTGTGTGGCAAATCCAAGTTTTGCTTTTAGCAACTTTATGGAATTTTTTTTTGAATACTTTTGATCCACAAGTCATTGAATACATGGATGCAGATACTGTGGATACTGAGGGTCAACTGTAGTTACCTTTATTAGTGTTCTTTCTTTGTGTGGATTTGAGTTACTGTCTAGTGTCTTTTCATTTCAACCTGAAGGACTTCAGTTAGTATTTCTTGTAGTGTAAATTTGCTAGTGAGGGAGTCTTCCAGTTTTTATTTATCTGGAAATCTCTTAATTTCTCAATTTTTGAAGGAAAATTCTTAGTTGATAGTCTTTATTTCACCACTATGAGCATGCCATCTCACTATTTTCTGAACCCTTTCTGATGAGAAATCAGCTGTTAATCTCATTGAGGATCCCTTGAACATGATGAATCTCTTCATGTTGCTTTAAAGATTTTGTCTTTGTCTTTCAATGTTTGATTATGATGTTTATAGATATGGACCTCTATGATTTTTTATCCTTCTTGGAGTTTGTTGAGCTTTTTGAATGTGTAAATTGATACTTTTCATCAAATTTTGGACATTTTCAGCCATTATTTCTTTAACTCTTCTTTCTTCCCCTTTTCCTTCTAAGATTCCCATTAAATGTATGTTGGTACACTTGATATGCTCCTTTATTTTCTTTATTCTTTTTTCTTTCTGATTCTCAGATGAGGGGAACAATCTCAATTGACTTGTCTTAAGGTTTGCTGATTCTTTTTTCTGCTTGCTCAGATCTGCTGTTGAATCTTTCTAGGGAATTTTTTATTCCTATTATTTTACTTTCCACCTCCAGAATTTATTTTTTAAAAATAATTTCTATATTTTTATTGATATTCTTTGGTGAAAAATCATCCTCTTACATTTTTAGTTATTTAGATATGGCTTCCTTTAGTTCTTCAAGGATATTGAAAATAGCTGATTTAAATCTTTGTCTAGTAAGTTCGATGTCTGGACTTCCTCAGAGACAGGTTCTATTGAATACTTATTTTCCTGTGTATGAGACATACTTTCTTCACACATCTTGTAATATTTCATTGAAAATGGAACATTTTAAGGAATATAATGTGGCACCACTTAAAATCAGATTCCTCTCCTCCCCTGATGTTTGCTTTTGTTGTTGGCTGTTGTTGTTGCTATTGCTATTTGTTTGCTTGGTAATTTTCCTGAGCTAATTCTGTAAGGTCTGTATTCTTTGTTGTTTGTGGTCATTAAAGTCTTTGCTTAATATTCTCATTGGTCAGCTAATTATTGGACAGAGATTTTCTTAAATGCTCAGAGCCAAGAAGTCTCCCAGCATTTGCTGAAAGATTTGATGTGCATTTTGGAATATGCCTTCAGTGCTCAGGCAGTTTACAGCTCTACCTTAATCTTCACTTCCTGCTTGTCTTTACTTCCTGCTTGTGTAGAGCCTTAAGATTAGCTAGAGGTGAGAGTTTAGGGCCTTTTGAGATCTTTTCTGAGAATGTACACAGCCCCAGGCATGCATGTGGCCTTCTAGATTCTAGATTATACAAAATTCACAGGCCCTTATGGCCATCTCATTCCCCATATTTTCCTTTTAAGTTTTTTGGTCATCTTCCTTTTTTGCCCCACCTGTTATTTCTGCCTGAGGCAGCTATTATGTGAAACAGTTGTCACTGATTGTTTTCCACATGCTTCCTGGGTGAAAAGGCTATTTGCACTGAGTAAGCTCTGAGTTGGGCCAAATAAAAAAAAGCTCTATGAATAGGTATTTTTAGAGAACTACTAGACAGGTTAAATAATTATAGTTCTCTGAAAGTGGTACTTTTGGTGTATTCCAACCCAATTCTGTCCCTTCCAGTAGCTGCTGGCAGCAATTTTTCACTGTGATTGTGGGATTTTTGGTTTTTAAGGCTACTGCAGAGCTTAGGGGAATGGGAATAGGGAAAGTCCAAACACCACAAATCTCTCTCTTCTTCTTGAGATCCAGCGATTTTGTTTAATAAATGCCACTCTTTGTTGTAAACCTTTGATTAATTTTGAAAGTTCTGAAAAAGTTGATTTTGACAACTATTGCCATTATTCTTGTTGCTTTTATGGAGGAATGGCATTTCCAGAGGTTCTAGTCCACCATTCCTTATTCCACTCCAATATTCTTTATGCTAATCCTATATAACTTTAATAATCAGAACATTTTCTTATAAAAGACATTTGAATTGAGATGATAAGGGTAATGTGGTTGTGACATCTGCCACCCTGTTAGTCTTCAGGATTGATTTGGCTGGCTTGAAAGTGACCTGTTCTCATCACTTCATGTACTTCTTTCATGAAGTTTTGCCCTTAGCTAAAGAGGATGACCGATTTAGATAATAGAGGACCATTCTTTATTAAAGATATCTGAATTATAATCTTATCCACCAAGGTACATAATTATATAGTTTTCTGAGGGGTGGTCTATTTTAGGCAATAGCTACTTTGTGCTAAATTAAGCCTATTTGACATAGATAGGCCATTTTCACCTAAGCAGGACTTGGGTATATTTGAATATATACTTGAGAAGGAAGTTTATGTTGATAGGTTAATTATAAATTATCTGCATAATGATCTTAATAGTAAAAGCTTTTACAAAATAAATGTTACTAAAATGCTGGAATAGGTTATACATGTTTTACATTAAAATAAGATTCACGATGAATTATTCTCCCAATGTATGTAGAATGTCACAAATTTGTAACGACAAATGTCAAGCTTATCTTTTGAGTCATTTGTGAAAAATGTTTTTACTGACTAAATGAAGATTTGTAGTAAAACTTTAAGGGGAATGGCTATACTATTTAAAAGGTCAAACTCCTAGTCATCAGAATTATATAATGTTTTACATATATTTTTCTCAGTATAGTGGTCTTAAATTTTCAAAGTGCTCTTACATACTTTGGTTTTAGTTTCACCAGAATACTTTGAGGTTGGTTGTGGTGAGGTCCTATTTTGTTCAGGTGATGTATACAGTGTTGAATAACACGCCTGTAACCACACAGTCCGTTTGTGATAGCACCTTCCTCCTCATCTGGTGCTCTTGCTACTTCATCAGACCACTCTTCAATTAACTGCTTTATTAAATGGTATAGATGAAAGAACACAGCGTTTAGAAACTGATCTGTCACTTCCTGGTTGTGTGTTCTTGGGAAAGTTATTTAACTTTTTTGAACTTTACCACCTCAACTCTAAAATGACATGAAATTGTAATAAACCTTATCTCAAAAGGTTGCTATGATAATTAAATAAGATAAATTTGTCTGTAAAGACAACTCTAACTTTAAATGGCTAGCCAAATGCTAGCAATTATTTTCCTCTTGAAAATATTCATAGGACACTACTTTGTTACTTTATTTATTGTACATTGTTTATAGTAATAATAAACCTATAAAACAATCAGTAGCATTCTCTAATCCAAACTGCTGCCTACACTAATATGAATTAATGAGACTTGATAACACTTAGAATTGTAGTAAAATTATTTTGAATATTTTAATAATGTGTCATAAAAATTTAAATAATTTCAGTTTCACCTGCAAATTGCTAGATTAACTATAGGTGAAAGTAGACCTTAGCTGGGTTGAGTCTGGAATAGGGTGGAAGGAGAGTTGTCCTTAGCTTGGCTTGATGTGTTTAAGGCATTGTACCAGATGCTACTCACAGAAACAGAGTAAGAGGGCCAGACTAGGCTTCTTACCATGGATACTAGGATTCTCGCCATGGAGACTGCACCGATTTCTCTAAGGAACTCTTCCTCCAGCTATTTAGAAGTTCTACTCAGGTGCATTAAGAATTCATTCACTGTCTTTGTTAGTTAATTCATTAATTTGTTGTTTAGTAGACATTTATCAGGCATCTATTGAGCCAGACAAAGTGCTTGTGGTGTGTAGTGTTAATTCTGTATGCTGGACCACCTAATAGGATCCTAGACTAGGTAGATGAACAGTACATATTTCTGATTATTTTTGTGACTCTCCACTACTTGAAGAAAAAAAAAAGCTGTTTGCGTGGCATTTTCTCTTATGTGTGAAGTCATAAAAGTCCCCAGAAAAAGGTTTATGGAGAATCTGCTTTCTGATATGAACATTTTCATATTTTAGGGGATGTGATTTGGCTCACAGCATGTATTAATTCAAGTGAAATGGGTTTTGTAATAACACTGTGTGTCATATGTTATAACCACAAGTATCCTGTCAGGTAGGTGGCATTGCCCAGTTTTATGTAAGAGGACCTGAGCTTAGAGAAGCTATGGAACTTCATCACGGTTAGACAGCTGATGAATAGCAGGAGCATGAAATGAGCCTCCCTATCTCTGATACAAGTAGGTGTAGTTTGCCATTGTATCATCTATCTTTCTCATACCAATTGTGTTTTAAACACTTTGTTCAGTGATAATCATGAACACATGTTAGACTTTAATAAAATTTGAGTAATACCTGCTTGATAAAGTAGTTTTATGGCACTAAACATGGTGAAGCATTGTTAAAGTTATATTGAATTAGGTTTTGCTTCATAATTCTTCATTTTAAGATAGAGATTTATTAGAATATCTCTGTATCAATCTGTATAAGAAACAGACTCATTGACAGACTTAAAGAACTTCTAGAGCAAATATTGTAAATGCTGGAGAAAGAATTGGTTAGGAAGAGTTCATGTTTATATTCTCACCTGAATGCTTCTTCATTATTTCCCCAAAGCACTCAATGAATATTATCTTCAACAATTTGAATGTGGTTTTTACTTTTCATATCAGTTTTTAATATGACTACATTGCTTTAACTAATTTTAAAAGATCATTGTAGTTGCTTGTTCATTTATTCAACAAGTAGTTAATGAGAAAGTACTATATGCCGGACTCGGCTTTGAGCGTCATGAATACAGTGGAACAAAACAAATGTTGGCCTTATGGAATTCATATTCTAATGGGGGAAACAGACAAGATTTCTGATAAATGATTATTTCAATATGCAGTAGTGATAAGTGCTGTGAAGAAAAATAAAAAAGGATAATGGAAGAGAGAGTGACAGTCCATGGAAGCAGCACATGAGCAGAGAATCGCTCAGTGAGGGAACAAGCCCTGTGAGTATCTGGAGGTGGAGCATTCTAGGTAAAGGGGGCAGCAAGCACAAAGGACTGGGCGTAGAACTGGCTTGACATGTTAAGGAACAGCAAGGAGGCCATCGAGGATGGAGCTCAGTGAGAGGAAGAGAATTATTTTCTGCAATCAGAGAGGTAGGCGGGCCCAGATCATGGGGGGTCTTCTAGGCCGTGACAGAGACTTTGTATTTTGTTCAAAGTGTGATGAGCAGCCGCTGGAGTGTTTTGAGTGTAGGGAGACAAGATCTGAGTTATGTTTTCATAGGTCAGTCTGGCTGCTGTGAGAAGAAATGACTAAAAGAGAGGCATGAGTATAAACAAGGAGATCAGTTGGATTACTCCTTCAAAGAGGTCCAGTGGGGAGAGGGATGATGTGGCTTAGAATAAGAGAGTAATGGTACAGAGGGAAGAAGCTGTCAGACTCAAGATATATTTTGAAAGCAGAGCTGAGAGTTTACTGATGTCTTGCTGTGAGTAAAGGAAAGGAGTCAAATTTGACTCCAGGGGTTTTAATGGTGATGCCATTAACTAAGATTGGGAATATTAGGAGAGAAACATGTTTGGGGGAACCAAGTGTTCTCTTTTGGACATATAAAATTGGAGGTGTTTATTAGTCACCTAAGTAGTGGTGTTAGAGACTGGAATTCAAGGGAGAGTTTCAAGCTGGAGTTATGAATCTGGGAGATATAAGCCTAGAGGTGGTGTAGTGAGTTGAATTATATCCCCCAAAAGATATGTCTAAGGTCTAACTCCTGATACCTGTGAGTGTGTCTTTATTTGGAAATAGGGTCTTTGTAGATGTAGTTAAGAATCTGGAAATGAGATATTTCTGGATTTACGGTGCTTCCTAAATCCAATGACTAGTGTCTTTGTAGGAGGAGAGAGAGAGATTTGAGAGAGACACAAAGAAGGTCATGTCATGATGGAGGTAGAGATTGGAGCTATGCTGCCACAGCCAAGGAACTCCAGGAGCCTGCAGAGTTTGGAATGGCAAGGAAGGGTCCTCCTCTAGGCCCTTTTGAGGGAATGATTGTGGCACTGCTGACACCTTAATTTCAGACTTCTGTGCTCCAGAACTGTGAGAAAATAAATTCCTATTGTTTTAAACCACCAGTTTGTGGTAATTTGTTGTGACATCCTTAGGGAACTGATTGAGGTAGGATCTAACTCCTTGAGACTAGTTGAGTAGAGAGCACGTAGATGAATGTAGGTAGAGGAGAGAAGGAATGCCAAGGAAGTAGTGCTGGGGCGCTCCAGTGTTTTAGTAGTGGTGAAGGGGAGGAGAAAAAGCAAAGGTGACTGAGAAGTAGTAGAAACCCAAGTGAATATGGTATTCCTGAAGCCATGGGAAAAGAGGGTTTCAAGAAGGATGTTGTCATAGGCTGTGCCAAATGCTGCTGAGAGATCAAGAGGGTGATTTGGTAGGTCAAGGCTGATTCTACTGCTCAGGCATTGTAAGGAAGCCTGATAACAGTTAGAAGTGAAACACAGGAGTTGGTAACTATGAGGTAGTGGGATACATTGCAGTGAAGTAGTGCACCCAACCTAATGTCATAAAAGGCAGTGCATCTATATTTCTTAGCCCCTCTGACTTGGCAATTTACCCAGTCCTCACAGCTTGTATTCAAACTTATAGTACTTCTCTGTAAGGAACCAGAGGGGTGCTGGGAAGCTGCATCCATTCAGTTGCTTATATTCTTAGCCCATGAATTCTTTCCACTGCTTGCTGGAAGATTCAGTAGTAAACAGAAGGAAAGCAGACTTTGAACTGTGTCTAAGTCATCATTACTTTCAATTTTTGTATCTAAACCAGACTTATATGTTCTCATCAATGGAGTTGAGGGTAGAGAATTGACCATTGGATTTGGCACATGAAAGCCACTGCTGACCTTAACAAGAAGGGTTTGGTAGGAAAATTTCCTAGGAGAAGGTTCAGAAGAGACTTGGATGAGAGGAAGTGGAGACAGAATACAGACAGCTTCTTCAGGATTCACAGTAGAGGGAAGCAGAAAAATGGAACACTAGTAGTTTAAGATCAGAGTATGTTTTTGAAGGATGGGCGATATTAATACCATGTTTGTATGTTGGTGAGAATGAACCAGAAGAGAGAGAAAACTGGTAAAGAAGAATAGAGATGGGATAAATGTAGGAGAAGCAAGATAAAGACAAGATAAATATATGAGAAAAATCCTGATTAAGTGTAGTGGGAATGTTATATATGGCACCTGTGAGAGTCTTTGCCCCAGATAGAAGAGAATTAGATTGTTCTCCATTTTAAGAGTAGGAAAGGCAGAGAATATGAATACAGATGAGATTAGCTGGTTAGACTGATTGCTGGAGAGATAGCTTTCAACATACTGAGTTTATTTTTGATGGTTTAATATCCACCTATCCTGATAGGTTCTAATGGTCATATAATAAAGACACCAAGGTCATATAATAAAGATGTGTTTACACTGCTGTTCAACATGACTAGAAGTGACACTAACATCTGTGTGTTTTATAGATACTTCTATACCCTCACTGAGCAGTTCATCATAATGAGGCACTCACATTTTCTGTATAAAAAGCAGGAGAGTCAGTCCCAGCAGTAGTATTGGTTTATTACTTGAGCATGAGTTCATTACCCATGAAGACTCTCATTGTGCCTTTTATCTTCTGGGCACAGCAGTATTTTGGCATTACCCATCAAGCTTGTCGTCTACAATAGAGGGCTGTTCAAAGGCCTCACTAAGGAGGCAAATGTGTCTGGAAATTCCTTTCATGGTGATTTATTTCACAGCAAACAAATTTCATTTCTAAATCTAACATGACCAGAGGTCCTCCTGAAGTATAGAAAACACTCCAAGAGGAGTGTTAGACCTCTAGTTGGGAAAGAGGGCACACACCATTTTCTCTTGAGATGAAATTTGTGAATTGGTGAGAATTTACCAGGAGGCTGGAAGCAGACTTCTTTATTTATTTTGTGGAGGTGTGTCCAACCTACCTCCTCAAGGTTTTGCCTTTCTACAGGTCTCCATATTCAGTCTGGAAAAAGTTAGTCCATAGGTGATGTAAGCTAATACTCATTGACCTTTGGTAGCACTTAGCAGTTTCCAAAGCACTTTACTTTTCTATCTGGTCATAGAGGTGCTGGAGGTGCTTTAAGTCATACAGAAGCTTCAAGCATCCAGGCATTAAGTCAGCATTCAGAATATGATGAATATGTTTATAAAATGCAAGTGTAAGAGCGATTCATGGAGAAAACCTATTTTCCAGGCAGTATCTCTTTCTCTGCAGCTATTCTCTTTTGCCTAATTGTATTCTTGTTTTACCTTGAAATTCTTAGCTTAAATATTTCACCATATTAAAAGGAATTAATACAGTTGTCCCTCAGTGCCCCGGAGGATTGATTCCAAGAGGCCCAGCAGATACCAAAATCCATGAATATTCAAGTTCCTTATATAAAATGGCATAGTGCAATGAATACAGTTCGCCCTCCTCACCTCAGGTTTGCATCGGCAGATACAGAGAGTCGGCTGTAGATAATAAGTCATTGAATCAAGAGTGCAAATCCTACCTGGTATTAATTGAATCAATTAATATTTGTGAAGCTATCTTATTCTTTAAGAAGAAATAACCTAGTGTGTTAACTCATAGAAGGCATGTTTTGACTTCTTAAGGGATATGTTTTTGAGCTTATTTTAGCATGAGTGAGACTGTTAAAATCAATTAGATTTTTTTTTTTTCAAATGGAGAAAATGCTAGGAACAGAGGCTAAAACCAAAATAATTGTGGTCTTTGAAAAAGTTGTTTTACATCCTTTCTGTTCAATCATTCTTTTAAATTAAACATCTATGTTCTAGGCTTGAACAAAGAATACATTAGATGTGAGCTCTAAAGAAAGCAGGGACCACAGACAAACATGACCTTACAACCCCGTGTGATCAAAACTTTGATAGGAGGTGTATGGAATATATCATCATAGTATTATACTCAGAAGTCTGAGAATTACAGAGGCATATTTCAATTCATATTGCTATTCTGCATTTGTACTTGAATTTTAAGTTTCATGCATATACAAAGTGAATATGTTTGTTAAATCTTATGTTAGAAATCAGCCTCTTTGCAAAGAGAGTAGTTTGTTAGAAGATGGATAAATAGGCTTGCTTAAGTGTAGAGAAGAACTTCCATTTGAGCTTTAAAAATGTATGTTGTCTTAGAATTGTATTTAAGATTATATCTAGATTTGTATGTCATATATAAATCACATCTAGATTTATGTACATCATAAAACAATATGTTGAATCTTAGAACTGGAAACATGACAACAAAAAAATTCACCTTAATAGGCTTTAAAAAGATTTTTTACAAAAGTATGTACTTCTTGATGTGCTATTTTTGTTGGGAAAAATAAAATAACCTTGATTATGAAATTCACCGTGCAAGAGAGAAAGAGAATAGATTTAGGACTTGAATATGGATATAAATAAATAAATAATAATTTTAATTATTTTAGAAAATGGGAATAAAGGAGGAAAATGTGAAGGCACTGGCAACAGTGAATGTTCTGTTAAAATAGAACTTGTTATTGTCATCAAGATTGTATCAGTATGAAAGGCCACTATGATGTGGATTACTAAAACTGACATGTTCATTCCTTTTGCCACTGGAGGTCACTGTAAAGACATTGCTTGTACAAGTCTAAAATTTCCCTTTGTGGCATTTGAATGTAGAAATTTAAATGTGAAACAGAAACACTATTTGTTACAAAGACTAAAAAATATATAAGAAAGAAATGACATTCTCTTGTACCCTTAATTGCATGTTACTGACATCAATCTTTCTTAAGAATTCTCTTTATATTGATATATTTGAATAAGTGTTGCATTGCTATTCAAAGTGGAAGTGTTTAATTAAAGTCTTTAGCATTATAGAATAATTGTATCTCATGTGTTTCTTGTTTCAAAATTCAAAGACATTTAAAACACAAGTAATAGATTTTAATTTTAATGCTATGGACTTAAATCTTACTCCTGAATTCTGATATGACCATAATCTTTTAATGTTCCCATTAATGTAGTAGCTCTTTTAAAAATTGCTATAGAAACATACTCTATAAGCCATCTTTAGAATATCTGTCCAAACCAGATCTATGTTTATTTTGTGGACAGTATAAATAAAAATACAACCATTAAAACAAAAAAAACCTCTTCTAAATGTCTATAAGACCCTTATTTTCCATGGCTTTCAGAGTCTCCCACTCCCTCTCTCCTTCCAGCTCTATCTTCCTTTCCTTTTACTCCTCTCTTGTTCTTCCTCTCTAACATTTCTTGAGTGCTTGTTATAATCCTTGAGTAGAAGGAGAATTATTTCTTCCACTGAAACAAGAGTGAAGTAAGAAATTTAGTACTTGCAGATAGAGGTTCATTTGTAGATATCTGGAGAAGCATTTGAAGAATTTACTGCCTATTGGCATATCTTTTTCTCTTAAATAAGAAGTAAGGCTACAGGCTGAGAAGGAACTGGGGAGTTGGGGTGGGGGTGGGGAGAATGGTTAGGAGGATAGGAGAGAAGGGGGTTGTGTGAAATGTTTGAGGGGGAAAGGTATTTTGGACAGTCACTGTGGGGAAAGAGAGAAGGAGAAAGTGGGCAACATTGAAGGACTCCATTGAGGCCAGAGCCCATCTGTAGTAAGCTTCAGGATTGTATGATCCCCCAAAACACTCAGCAGCTAGGGATTTTGAGAGGCAAGCACTTGGATTGCTTTTGGGTCAGAATTCTGTAGAATCTGTTGAATGGAAGGCAAGAGTTGAGGATATTGGAAAAATAATAGTTGGAAAGATGAACTATGAAATCCTTGGATGAAGGGAAGCAAAGCCCAAAAAAAGGACCTGTAAGTTTTGGGGGAAATGGGGTGGTTCAGAGATGAGGTTCTGGATAAGACTGAAGAATATCAATGCATTATTCATAGTATGTGAGTAAAGGAATTGGAAGAATAGGAGTTTGTGGTTAGAGACTAGAATATTAGAGTTTATAATTTACAGTTGGAACAAGTCCAGATAATAAATGTCCAGGATGTGGTCATGAGAGGAGATTGCTAAAATGACATTCAGGTGAAAATCATTGAATAGAAGAGATCAAGAAACTAAATACGTGAAGAGAAATGGATACATCATCCTCACATACATTGATGCTGCCTGGATAATGGTGGAACTAAGGGTGGTAAAGAAGACCATGATGCTAAAACCTACAGTAAAGAGTGTGTGTCTGTGTGTGTGTGTGTTTGTGTCTGAGCATTGAAGATGGGTGTCTGGGCGTTTGGTAGATGACAGCAACAAGGAGAAACAGAGGGTGCCATAACCAGGTGGTGTAAGGCTCCAAAGCAATGTTTTATATGAAGGTGGAAGATTTTGGTTTGGAACAGAACTGAGGAGTAAGAAAACTTCATTAACCTTCATTCTCTCTTCTTCCACCTGGGGCATGAAGGAAAGAACTAAATTTAAATGAAGGCAAGGAGGTGAGCTATTGTTTAGACCAGAGCCTGAGAATGTTGGAATAATATGGTGACAATAAAGACAGTTCCAAATGGCACAGTGAAAAGGGTTGGCAGGAAGGCAGCAAGGGGAGGAAGTGGGCAGCATGTTGAAATGAAAGTACAAGCTGTTCTGCTGAAATAACCAAGAAACATTCTTAAGAATTGTTGCCTTAATCAAGAAATTACATTAATAAAAGCATAAGATATATAAAAATTACATTTTAAAACAGTACAGCCTAGTGGCTAATAGCACAAACTCTGGAGCCAAACTGCCTAGGCTTGAATCCTGGCTCCACCACCTACTAGCTGTGTGATTAGGCAAATTTCTTTATAAACCTGTTTCCTCATCTGTAAAATGGGGATAATAATACTGCCTTCCTTATAAAATTGTTATGAAATTAAATGAGTTAATATCTGCATAGTATTTAAAAAAGTGCCTGGCACTTAATAAGCCCTAAAATTAATATGCTTCATTGGTTAAAAAGTAGGTTTGTGGCTGTTGAGTTTCACACTAACAAGGTTTTTTTTCCTGCAGGAATTTCTGTGATAAAGGCCAACGTGGTCTTACTCAGCAAAGTTAACCCTTGCTTTCCACTTCCTTCTTGCTTGTCTCTTCTTAGGGTTGCCAGCATTATTACTTGCCCAAGGCTCCTTACACATTCATGTGTTGCCACCTTCATAACCCATTATGATGCACAAAGCCAGAGCCAGTTGGATTACCTATGCAGTTGTATGCATGGGTGTGTGTGTGTCTGTGTGTGTGTGTGTGAAACACAGTTTCTGGTAATGGTACCTATATAGTGATCTATATAATGCAAATCATGTTCCCTATTTAGTAGGTCCCAGTGGAGCTGATGGGCTTAATAGAAACTTTTGCTGTAGGAGAAATTCTTGTTCAGATGAAGGGCAGATGACCCAAGGAGCTTGGATTTGGTTTGGGAGTGAAGGACGACATTAAAAGAGATCTGGTGCTATCAACTGGTTCCAAGTTAACCAGCTGGAACTTTAGTTAAGAGCTTGCATGCTGTTGCCAACAGAGTCCCTGGATGGTGTTCTGAACCAGAACATTTTGTAGTCAGCAGTCTGAGCTATCTGTTCAGGATTTCAAGTAGTTTGCTGAGGGCTATGTGTGGAGCATTATTAGTTATTGCCTGCAGTTAAGACCCCTATTTGAGAAAGGTAAGAGTGGGAAATATATAACAATTCCAGGTCCACAACAATGATGGAATCCTACTGGGCAGGCATTGTGAAGACTTCCTAGCCTGGCAGTGAAAGAAGTTTATTGATTAAATCCCAAGTGTACTTTCTGGGAGGAACTCCCTTCTCCGCTGTCCATTGTTTTCCCAGGGATCCACCTTCTGGGAGTTTCTTCCTTGTCCATTATTCTCTAAGACATATCTGAAGTGGAAATGAGGAATTATAACCTTCTTTGGAGATGCACAGCTTTCACAGCCTGTTGTCTACTTGTAAAAGCTTAGGGCCATAAAGGTTTTAAGACTCAAACTATCAAAGGCTTTTTCAAGTAGGCTTTTTGTTTCTTTGGGAATACATTTGCTTAAAAAACTCATTAAGGCTTAACTATCTGCCTCTAGTTAATTCCATGTACAAGTAACTATACCCAAAGCTTTTTCCTAGACCTAGATCTTAAATCTGTTTTCTGTTTGTTCATTTCTTTGCAACCAATATTCTTTCCCCACCCCTTTTCTCTCTCTTTCAACTTATTGTGGTTACCTTGAGACTATAGGCTTGGATAGGGAGGTATTACGTTAAGTGTAAAGTTTGATGAGTTTTGACAAACATATACACTTATGCAATTACCACCACAACCAAGATAAAGAACATTTCCATCACCTATAAAGGTTCCTTTTTAGTCAGTCCCACCCTGGTCCCCTACTCCTGGCTCCAGGAAACCACTGATCTGCTTTTTGTTGCTATACTTTAGATTTGTCTTTAGAGGCTTATATAAAATGGAATCACACAGTAAGTACTCGTGGTGCCTGGCTGGCTTCCTCTGCTCAGCATCATGTTTTTAAGATTCATCCATGCTGCTGTATGTTTCAGTTCATTCTTTTAAATAGGTGAATAGTATTTCAGTATATGGCTATGCTATATTTTGTTGATTCATTTACCTGTTGATGGAACTTTAGTTTTCTCCAATTTGGGGTGATAACAGATAAAGCTGCCATAAATATTTATGTACAAGTTTTCTAGGTTCGTATGCATTTCACTTGGAAAAATATTTAGGAGTGGAATTGCTGGACTATTCACAATAGCCAAGACATGGAAATAACCTAAATGTCCATTGACAACTGAATACATAAAGATGTGGTACATATATACAATGGAATACTACTTAGTCATAAAAAAGAATGAAATAATGCCATTTACCGCAACATGGATAGAGCTAGACATCATCATACTAAGTGAAACAAGTCAGAAAGAGAAAGACAAATACCATATGATATCATTTATATGTAGAATCTAAAATATGACACAAGTGAATCTATCTACGAAACAGACTCATGGACATAGAGAACAGACTTGTGGTTGCCAAGGGGGAGGTGTTGCAGGAGGGGTGGAGTAGGAGGTTGGGGTTAGCAAATGTAAGTTATTATATATAGAATGGATAAATAACAAGGTCCTACCCTATAGCACAGAGAACTATATTCAATATCCTATGGTAAACCATAATGGAAAAAGAATATTAAAAAAGAATGTATGTATAACTGAATCACTTTGCTGTACAGCAGAAATTAACACAATATTGTAAATCAACTATACTTCAATTAAAAAAAGATTGGAATTGCTGGATAAATATATGTGTAATATTTTTAAGAAACTTCTAAGCTCTTCTCCAGGGTGGTTGTACAAATTTTATTCCCAGCAGCAATATGTGAGTGCTTCAGTTGCTCCACATGCTCACAACACTTGGTATTGTTAGTTCTGTTTTAATTGTGGTCACTGTAATGTCTGTGTCGTGGTATTGATTTGCATTTCCCTGGTGACTCATGATGCTGAGCATCATTTCATGTCCTAATAGGCCATTTGTAAATTTTCTTTTGTGAAGTGTCTGCCTATTTTGAACTGTCTTCTTAGTATAGTATTAAGTTATGAAGCTTAAAAAAAAGCTGATGCAAATATTTTATCATGTAATGCAAGTACTTTCTCTGTCTATAGCTTACTTTTAAGATATCCTTTCCATATCTTTTAAAGTTTTGATTTTCATGATGCGTAACTTTAATTTTTAAAATATGATCCATATTTTTTTATCCTAAGAAATCTTTGCCTAATCCAAGTTTGCAAAGATTTTTGTCCGGTGTTTTCTTCTAGAAGTTTTGTAGTTTTGGCTTTTAATTTAGGTCTGTGATCCTTTTTGTGTGTGTGTATCATGTAAAGTAAAGGAGGGTCAGAATTCATTATTTCCCATGCAGATATGCAATTGTTTCTCCACCATTTATTTTGAACACTTTCCTTTTTCCATTGATTTACATTGGCATCTTTGTCATAAAACCAATTGTGTGTTTGTGTAATCTGTAACATTAGACTCTATTCTGTCCTATTGATCTATTATGTCTATCCCTATGCCAGTACCATGCTGTCTTAATTACTGTAGTTTTATAGTAAGCCTTGAGATCAGATAATGTTGCTTTGGTTATAATAGGTACTTTGTCTTTTCATTTGAATTTTTTAATTGGCTTGTCAGTTTCTACCAAAAAACTTACTGGGATTTTGTTTGGAATAACATTAAATCTAATAGCTTGTCGTGTCTAATATGCTGGCCATTAGCCACATGTGGCTATTAAAATTAAAGTTAAAGTTAATTAAAAGAAAATAAATTAGTGCCTCCATCACACCTCATTTCCAGTGCTCAATAACCACAAGTTGCTAATGGTTTCTGTATTGGGAAGCTTACATATAGGACATTTCCATTATTGCAGAGTGTTCTATTGAACAGTGCTGCTATAGACCAATTTGCACAGAATTGACTTAACAGTATTAAATGCCTCAGCCAATGAACATGGCTTTTTTTTTTTTTCATTTATTTAGGTCTTCTCTGTGGTGTATTAGTTTTTAGCATACATGTCTTGCATATATTTTATCAAATTTATCCATGTACATTTTATGATTTGGGATGCTATTGTAAATAGTATTAAAATTTTTTTTGTTTTCCAGTTTTTTATTGCCAGTATATAGATGTGTACAACTTATTTTTGTATTTTGACCTTATATTCTATGACATCAATTAATCCACTTACTAGTTCTGATAGCATTTTGTAGATTCTTTGAAATGTTCTACATATACAGTCTTTTTTTAATATATATACTTATTTATTTGCTGCATTGGGTCTTCGTTGCTGCACATGGGCTTTGTCTAGTTGCGGTGAGCGGGGGCTACTCTTCTTTGAGGTGGGAGGGTTTCTCATTGCAGTGGCTTCTCTTGTTGCGGAGCATGGGTTCTAGGTGTGCGGGCTTCAGTAGTTGTGGCACTCAGGCTCAATAGTTGTAGCTTGTGGGCTGTAAAGCACAGGCTCAGTAGTTGTGGCACATGAGCTTGGTTGCTCTGCAGCATGTGGGATCTTCCCTGCCCAGGCATGGGACATGTGTCCCCTGCATTGGCAGGCGGATTCTTAACCACTGTGCCACCAGGGAAGCCCCTACATATACAGTCTTGTTCTCTGTGAATAAAGACAGTTTTACTCTTTTCTTTATAACCTTATGTATTTGAATTATTATTCTTGATAGATTTCACTGGCTAGGACCTCCAGTAAAATGTTGAGTTAAAGAGTGAGAGTAGACAATTTTATTGACCTTTTCAAAGAATCAGCATTTGGTTTAATTGATTATATCTATTGTGTATCTCTATTCTGTTTCATTTATTTCTACTCTATTATTTCCTCATTCTACTACTTTGGATTTAATATACTATTCTCTCTCTAGTTTCTTAAGGTTGTAGCTTAGATCATTGGTTTTAAAGCTTTCTTATTTGGTAATAGTAATATTAATATTTTAAAGCTATAAGTTTTCTTATGAGTGCTTAATTAGCTGTATAGTATAAGTCTTGATAAGTTGTGCTTTTATTTTATTCAGTTTAAAGTATTTTAAAATTTCCCTATGACTTCCTTTTTGATTCATTGTACTCTAGAAATATGTTTTAATTTCCTAATATTTTGGCATTTTCCAGATAACTGTTGATATTAATTTTGGTATGATTTTATTCCTTATAAATATTGAGATTCGTTTGTTGGTGCCACATATGGTCCATTTTGATGTCTGACCAGGGTGCATTTGGAAGGACTCTATTGTAATGTTGTTGAGTATCTTGTTCTATAGATGTCATGTAAATATCTTTACATATTCTTATTTGCTTATTACAGGCACATCTTGAGATAGTGTGGATTCAGTTCCAGACCATTGCATAAAACAAATACTGCAATACAACAGGCACACAATTTTTTTGGTTTCCCAATGAATATAAAAGTTATGTTTACACTACACTGTAGTCTATTAAGTGTGCAGTAGCATGTCCAAAAATGTACATACTTTAATTTAAAAATTCTTTATTGCTTTATCATACTAAGTGAAGTAAGTCAGATAGAGAAAGACAAATATCATATGATATCACTTTTATGTGGAATCTAAAAAAATTGATACAAATGAACTCATTTACAAAACAGAAACAGACTCAAACTTTGGTCACCATAAATTTGTTTTCAAAGGGAAAAGATGGAGAAGGGATAAATTAGGAGTTTGGTATTAACAGATATACACTACTATATATAAACTAGATAATCAACAAGGACCTACTGTATAACACAGAGAATTCTACTCAATATTTTGTAATAACCTATATGGGAAAAGAATCTGAAAAAGAATGGATATATGTATATGTATAACTGAATCATTTTGCTGTACACTTGAAACTAACACAACATTGTAAATGAACAATAATATAAACTAAAAATCAAATTTTAAAAAATGCTTTATTGCTAAAAATGCTAACCATCATCTGGCAATGCAGGGTTGCCACAAACCTTCAATTTGTAAAAAGTGCAGTATCTGTATAGTACAATAAAGCAAAGCACAGTAAAACGAGGTATACCTGTATTTTTACATTTTCTTTTATATCCTTGAACATTTCATGCATGTTTTTAATAGTTATTTTAATGTTATCTGTGAATTCCAAGTTTCTAAGTGAGATAATATTGACTGATCCCCCGCCCCCCGATTGTGGTCACATTTTCCTTCTTTGTGTATTTGGTGACTTTTGTTGGAATGCTGGATATTTTGAACTTCACTTTGTTGAGTTCTGAGTTTTATTGTATTATTTTAAAATGTGTTGGACTTTATTTTATCAGGTAGTTACATTACTTGCAGATCAGTTAGATTTTTTGAGGCTCATTTTTAGGTTTTTTAAAGAATGGGCCTACAGTAACATTTGCTGAGATTTGACCCTTCTGGTGTCTTTAATTCAACAGGTTTCTCCACTCTGGCTGGTGGGACTTAATGATTCCCAGCCCTGTGTGAGCTCTGGGAATTGTTTGGTTTAGAGCTCCCTTGAAGTTTTTTGCCTAGCCTTGTGAAGTTTTACCTTTACATGAATCTTCATCTTTCCATGTTGCAATGCTTGTTTCCTTGCTACCTTAATCTTGCTGAGCCTGGTTTTCATTATGGCAGCTCTCTTCTTCAAAGTACCACTGTTTATACTGATATACAGTAATAAACAGACTGAAACATGTAATGGTACAAACAGTAGAAATGTCTGTGTTGAGTCGATTTTCAGGGTGGTGTGTTGTTTCTTGTCTATGACATCATTCAGATGCCCAGATACTTACATTTGTCACCTGTAGGGACTTAGGGGCTTATTATGGTTAGATCCAGCAAGTGGAAGGTGAAAGAGCTGTCAGGAGAACATGTGGGAAGTTATACAGACCAAACCTAGAAGTGGCACATATCACTTCACCCACATTTCACTGGCTAGAACTCAGTTATAGGCAGATTATAAGGGAGATTGTAACTCAATTAAAAGGAAGATTTGAAAATATAGTTAAGCTGTGTGCCAAGGAAGAAGAAGAAAATGGATTTAGGTGGAAAAAAAGCAGAGAAAGTATATGTAGTCCTCCTAATTCATGGGAGATATGTTCTAAGACCCCCAGGAGGTGCCTGAAACCATGGAAAGTACTGAACCGTATATATTCTATGTTTTTTCCTATACATACATATTTGAGGTGTGACAGAAAACTAGCAGGAATTTCTTTTTCCATCACAATTTCAATAGAAGATTGATTCTTACCATTGACCTCTGCAACCTCAGCATATGATTTTTTTCTTTCCTTATTGAGAACTTTCACTTTTTCACTTAAAGGAAGCACTTTACAGATTCTCTTTGACATATCCAAATGGCCAGCATCACTACTCTTGTGCTTGGGGGTCATTATTAAGTGAAATAAGGGTTACTTGGACACAAGCATTAAGATACTGCAAAAGTTGATCTGATAACCAAAAGGGCTACTAGGTAACTAATGGGCAGGATAGGCTGAACGAAGGGATGATTTACATCTAGGGTAATGGGGCAAGACGGTGGGAGATTTTGTCACGTTACTCAGAATGGTGCTCAATTTAAAACTTATTAAGTGTTTATTTCTGGAATTTTTTTCGTTTAAGATTTTTGGACCACAGTTAACTGCAGGAACTGAAATCGTAGAAAGTGAAACCGCGGTTAAGGGGAGAGGGGAACTACTGCATGTGGATTCTTTTTCTTTTGTTTCTTCATTCCTTAGTCTATTTTGGAGTACAGAGTCTCAGTGAAAGAACTACTCTATACCTAAATTTTCTTTTCTTTGGAGTAATTCTTATTTCTTCCCCTCCCTTTTCTCCTTTTCCCTTTGCCCTCTCTTTCTCCTCTCCCTTCCTTCCTCAAATATTAAAACTTTAAAGTACTTTGCTAGATTCTGGGCATAAATTGGTGAGCAAGATAGAGTCTCTGTTACCACAGCAACAGTAATTTTTGTTTTCTATTATTTACTTGATATATTACCTAGTATCACATGTAGTAATATTACCTGATGACTTTGAAAATGAAAACTGTGTTATTCAGAATTGTTGGAAATAACAAGAAAATAATGTTAATGGAAAACTTATGGAAAAAAAGATGAAACTATTCCTATTCATCACTGATTGCTTTCAGAAATAACATATTCCATAATCTTTGCCAAACAGAACAGCATTTACTTCAACTGCCCCCCACCACCAAAATACCACCAAAGCCCAAAACAAAAAAAAAAAGTGCATTAACTGAAGGACATCTAATTTCCTAAGTCTGTTTTTAATTTTGCTATATACATGTTTACACTAACTCTTCATTGATTTTGTTTTTCATTGCTGTTGTTTCAGTGTACACAGTGTTCCAGATTACTTTTCTGGCAACTGTTAATGTGGTTCGTGGCTTGGTTTTGTCCCATTTCTTAATTAGATGAAACAACACACTACTTATAATTTAGTTGCATATATAAACGGAAGAAATGGCAGTGTTCTTATAGGAAAATCACTGTGTTGACAACAAACCCAGGTAACATGACAGAATGGTATCATATTTCTTTTTTGGAATTTGTATTTCAATTCTTGTCTAAACCTAAGGAAAGTAAATGTGCTTTTTACTCATTTATTCATTTGATAAATAAACATTTATTGAGTTCCCATTCTGTGTTTGGCACCTATGTGAATTGCTTGGAATATGTAGGTTGGATGCTGTCCTTATTCTTGAAGAGATCATGGCTTAGTAGATGAGACAGACATATAAACAGATTCCTAGTGTCATATAAGAACTATGATTTCAGTGTACGCAGAGGGCTTTGAAGTCACAGAGAAAAGATTCCAAACTTAGATTTGTGGGAACCTGATTAAGGACCTGCAGGAGAGGCTTGTAAAATATTTTGAAGGATGAGTAGGAAATAACCAAAAGAAAAAGAGAAGGGAAGGATATTTGGAGCTGAGAGGGATAGCATTTTGAAGTTGAAGAGGCAAGAACACATGATCACATGGAGAGCCACAACTTACTGAGTGTGATAGGAGCTTAGGACTGGAGTAGAGTTGGAGTAGTAGTGAGAAACAAAGTTGGTGAGATCACAACTTTCATTTATTGAGTGGTTTTTATGTACCAAGTGTCAATACTTTACATGTGTTGTGTTGTTTAATTGTCTTTAATTCATAGACTTCATTTTTTAGAGCAATTTAGGTTTGCAGAAAAACTGAGTAGCAGGTACAGAGTATCCATATTATGTCCTGTCCCCACACATGCACAACCTCCCCAACTATTAATATCCCCCAGCAGACTGATAGGTTTATTACAATTGATGAACCTACATTGACACTCAAAGTTCTTATTTGGCATTAGGGTTCACTCTTGGTGGTGTACACTCTGTGGGTTTGGACAAATGTATAATGATGTGTATCAGTCATTTTACAAGATCATACAGAATAGTTTTCACTGCTCTAAGAACCTCTGTGCCCCACCTTTTCATTCCTGCATTCCCTAACTCCTAGCAATCACAAATGTTTTTATTGTCTCCTTAGTTTCACCTTTTCCAGAACGTCATATAGTCAGAATCATACACCATAAAGCCTTTTCAGATTGTCTCCTTTCACTTAGTAATATGAACTGAAAGTTACTCTATGTTTTTTCATGGTTTGATAGCTCATTTCTTTTTAGCACCGAATAATATTCCATGGTCTGGATGTATCACTGTTCATTTATCCATTCACCTACTGAAGGACATCTTGGTTGCTTTCAAGTTTGGCAATTATAAGTAAAGCTGCTATAAACATCTGTATGCAAGTTTTTGTATGGACATGTTTTCAGCTCCTTTCGGTAAATACCGAAGAGCACAGTTACTGAATCATGTGGTAAGAGTATGTTTAGTTTTGTAAGAAACTCCAAAACTGTCTTCCAAAGTGGCTGTACCATTTTACATTCCCTGCAGCAGTGAATGAGGGTTGCTCACATTCTCCATATTCTTGCCTGCATTTGGTATTGTCAGTGTTTTAGATATTGGCCATTCTAATGGGTGTGCAGTGATATCTCACTGTTGTTTTAATTGGTAACACCCTAATGGTGTATAATGTGGAATATCTTTTCATATACATACTTGCCACCTGTATATCTTCTTTGATGAGGTGTCTTTTCAGGTCTTTCACCCATTTTTAAATCAGATTGTTTCTTTCTTCCCGTGCCTAAAGCACAAGGAGTTTTTTTCCTCAGATACTCACTATGTGAATCTGGTTGAGATCCTGGAAGCAAAACTCAAAAAAGAGTATGAGTACCCTCTATGACTAGGTCCCCCTGGAGTTTTTAACTTAGTCTGCCCACACTGAGCTTCCAGCAATTCATCAATTACAGTTTAGGTTTTCCTGCCCAGGCCCTGGTTCCCACAGAGTTTTCTGCTTGTGTTTCTGCTCTAGTAAGTTGTGATTCTCTGTGTTCACTTATCTGTGTCTCCAAATCTGGGGGGCAGTGGTTTGCTCTGTGGCCTCACTTCTCTGATAATGGGTTGTTCAACCTCAACCTCTAAGAAGGGTTGTTAATTTTTCAGTTGTTCACTTGTTGGGACACAGTGGCAACTTCCAAGCTCCTTACATGCTGGACCAGAAACCAGAAGTCCTGTTATGTAATTTTGAAACATGGGTTTGTTATTTCCTCATTTTATTGATGAGCTAGAGTGAACATGTAACATCCTTCTGTTTGAAGTCATTCTAGAGTTAAAAGGGATGCTGTTAATAATTATCCCAGATATCAAATATAAACTGTGATATAAGATTACCCTTTTGATGTGGTTACACCGGATGAGGGAACAAATGTCTCGGAGCTAATAAGGGAAACCAGTGGGACTTGAACCCAAACAATACAATCCTTGACTCAATGCTCTTAGATCTATGCTATATATAAGAATCAGATTTTTGAAGTGCCTTGTATGTTTTTTCTAGGTCTTTGTCAGGACTCAGCAGTACTCATCATTGTGGCTACTCTTTACTGAAGAGAAACATAATTGAAAAACAGTATCACACATTATTTGTTAGCTCTTAATTTATTATTTTAATTTTCCTTTTAGTTGGAAGGCAAGAATTTTATTAGATTACTTTTTACTTTGCATATTACTCTACATAACCTCTTCTGAATCTGAAAGTTATTATCCTTCCTAGAATTCTGGACTTGAAAGAGACATCTAGTTAAACCTTCAGTTCTGTAGGTAAACAGGCCTAGATGATGTAAAATAACTTGCCAAATAACAGAGCTAATCACTTGTAGAATTTAGCTAAGAATTGAGAGGCAGGAAAATATAGTGATTAAAAATGTAATTAGGTTGCCTGGCTTCCACACTCTATAGCCTGCAAGCCTTTGGGCAAATCTGTTTTTCCTTTTCAAGTCTCACTTTCCTCATCTGTGTAGTTGAGATATAATAGTACCTATCTCATAGAGTTGTTTCAAGTCTATGCCTGGCACATAATCAGGACTTGACAAATGGTCTCTTGTTATTTTTATCAGAGTCTTTGTATTGCCAGTGAAGTGCTTTTAAAAACATGCTGCCTTTGAATCTATTCTGGCCATGTCTTTTTGAGATCTATGAGTGTAGGTCTTGAGTCTGCCAGCAAGAGTTCATTGATTAGTTAAATTGTTTACTTGTATAACTAAATGTGAAAAATAAAACAATTTCATTGACTATTTCTGGGATACTACTAAGCAGAGACTTTTCTGCCTTTTCAGAAATAGGGAGGGGGAAAGAAAATACTTTTAAAATTTAACTCTTATTTTTATTAATGTTATAAATGTACCTCACTTTAGAAAAATCAGTCTCTAAGGCTTTAAATAAAAACTTTCAGTCTCTTGCCCGCTCCTCCTGACTCTGGATTACTGATTTCCAGAGACTACCACTTTCAACCCTTTTAACTTTCTTTTGATATTTACCTCCCTATTTAAGGATTTGGCTGTCTTATGTCCCTCTCCCATACCCACATATATTTATACACACATATATACACTTACCTCCCCAATGCTACTAATATAACTATAGCATATTTTGCTAAATGAATATTTATAATTCTAAAAATATTATTCACAACTGAACCATGTGTTAAATTATGATTAAATTTCCTTTCTTGAGTGATAACTGCTCTCTTTGAGGTTGGTACCTCTCTCTCTCTTTTTTCCCATTTGCATAGTCCATGTATCTATCACCAGTGCATTCCCAGCCTCTCCTACAGAAGTCTGAATCTCTTAATACCTTCAAAAGCATTAGGCTTTAAGTATCCTATCATTTTCATTTTTTTTTCTTGGTAGGGGAAGATATCTCTTCAGTAATCTTTGTCCTCTTATTTTAATAGATATTGACTGCTTTCCTGCGCTTAAACTAGGATCTACACCATCCTAAAAATTCCCTTCTTTTTCTGGTTAGATTGGATTCTCTGCTTCCTGGATTTCCTGTCCATTTCTTTGTTAGTTTGTTCCCGTGTTTAGTGGAACACATCTTTTAGCAGTGTCCACCCGCCCCCACCCCCCAAAAAAAAAGGAGGAAGGGAGGTAAAATATTTTGAGATTTTGCATGTCTGAAAATATGTTTTTCTACTGTCACATTTATTGGTAGTTTAGAATTCTAGGCTAGAAATTATCTTTCTCTCTGAAGTTTGAAAACATTGCTCTGCTGGTTTTTAGTTTCCGGTTTGCTGCTGGGAAGACTGATGCTATAATAATTCTCAAACTTACTTTTTCTTTTTATAACTTTCTTTTTAACTTCTATGGGAGCTTTTTAGGATATTTTATTTGTTTCCAGTATTATGAAATCTTATATGCTATATTGTGTATGTGTGTGTATGTTTTGCATATTATGTTGGGAATGTGATGGGTTCATTCAGTCCCTAAATTCATCTTTCACCTATAGGACATTTTATTGAATAGTATGTTTCCACATCCCCAACTGTTTCTGTTTAATATTCTCTCTCTTATTGGAATGCCAATTATTCAGATATTGGATCTTCTGGATCATTTCTCTAGTTTTAAAAAACTTTTTCCTTTCCTTCTTTTTCTTTTGTTTTCTGGAGGGGTTCCTAACTTTGTATTCCAACATTATTATTTCTTCTCTCATATTTTTAATTATTGAAAATTCTTTTTGTTTGTTTGAAAATTTCCTTTTATGACATTGTATTTTTGTTCCATGAATGCAATGACCTCTCCTTTCCCTCTGAGGATATTAATACAAATAATAGTTTTCTTCTGTATTTTTCATTATCTTTGTTTTCTTTAAGTTCAGTTTTATCATGTTTGTTTGTTTTGGTCTCGTATTGGAGAATCTCCTTGTCTGTCCATTCATATTTAAAGGTGAAATATTATCAGGTGGTTGGAGTTCTGTGTGGGCGTGCTTGAATTATGGAATGATAGCTTTCACAACAGGATGATTTATTGGACTATTTTAATCATTGTTCCTTTGAATATCAATATATATGTTTTTCTCTTGGAATGGTTAGTATTCCCAGACCATTGTTCCAGTCTCCTGCTTGGGGAGGTTAAAGTCTACGAGCCATCTCTTTCTTGAAGTCAAATTAGGGAACTGGCATGGGGAGGGGGATCCTGCCATTTTCTATGTAGAATTTTACTTAATAATCCTCTTTTAATAGCAGATCTGTCCAAACTGGGCCAAGTGCCCATGAGTTCAGAGGTTTTTTTTGTTCAATGTTTCCAGAGAGTAAACCTCCTCAGTCCTGCCAGGATGGACCAGGGTAGCTCCTAGCTATGTTATCCATGGAAATCTGACTGCTTCCATCCAGTGCTTCTATTTTCAGCTTCAATTGCTGCCACCATTCTCCATAGTTTTCAGACCTATCGGTCCCCCAGGTCTTGAAGCTTACTGAGATGCTGAGATGTAAATTATTTAGCTTCTGGATGTCTCCCGTTGTTGGCTTTCTTGGATGCAGTTTTCCTCTTTCTCTGATCTGTTAAGTTAGTTAGCAGTCATCCTGCTAGGTTTCCACTTTCAAAATTTTTTCTGCATTCTTTTCCCATTTTCTTTGATCTTCTTGGTTTAAGCCTTTTAAATTTTAAAAAATTCTTTTTACCATGATAAGCAGTATATCGATTAAAAGCACAGACTCTGCAACCAGACTGCCCAGATCCACTTCTTATATGACCTTGGGAAAGTTATATAATCTCTCTCTGCCTTAGTTTCCTCATCTTAAGAAATAGTGGTTGGAGTACTTTTTAGGATTAAATAATTTGAGACATGTAAAGCATTTAAAACCATAGCTAGGTTGTTTTTTACTTAAATTTATTTTATTTTTAGCTGCATTGGGTCTTTGTTGTTGCGCAGGTTTTCTCTAGTTGCAGAGAATGGCGGCTGCTCTTCGTTGTGGTGCGTAAGCTTCTCACTGCTGTGGCTTCTCTTGTTGCAGAGCACGGGCTGTAGGTGCACAGGCTTCAGTAGTTGTGGTGCACGGGCTTAGTTGCTCCCCATCATGTGGGATCTTCCTGGAGCAGGGCTTGAACCCGTGTCCACTGCATTGGCAGGCAGATTCTTAACCACTGTGCAACCAGGGAAGTCCATAAAACCATAGCTGTTTTAACAAATATTAGCCATTATTATTTGAGAGGGGTTTTAGGCAAAAGATAACGGCTTGTATTCAATTAATCATATTTAATTGGAAAGCCAAAGAAATGCACTTAAAAAGACAAATTAGTAGGCAAATATTGTTCATTTTATCTAATGATGGACACAAAGAACAAATATATCTGATATGCTACATAAAATACTTATGTTTTTACATTGTTTTATTACTGAAAAGAAACTTGGATTCATGATTTCCAACTCTTTATTTTACAGATGAGGAAAACTGAGACCCAGAGAGTTAAGTGATTTGCCTTGAGACTAGAATCCAAGGCTCAGAATTCCTATTTCAGTCTTCTTTCCATTAAGTCATATTTCCTTTTCTAAGGAATAGTGAATGCTGTGAGACTTTCAAGTTTATTTGGGGGGATGATAGTATCCTATACCTAATTTTCTTTATCTTAATTTTTTGACCTCATTTGCTCAGAACTGTATCAATAATAAGCTTTGGTTTATGACACACCCATATCGTTGGTCCACGTGTAGCCTATTTCTTTGTTTTTAATAATGTGATACATAAAAAATTAAAACATCCATATTGTGTGCAATCCCTGGGAGGAAAATTTAAATGTATGATTTCCTTATGCATATAGTACAAGAGTAAACTCGTACATTTAGAAGTATTTTGGTGAAACAGCTATTTGTTTTTTTCTCTCCTGATTTAAGAGTTGCCTTATGGAGGCGTGGTTTTGCAGTTCTCTGCCTCATCCTATTGATGTTCACCAGACAGGGATAGCAGGGGGTTAGAAAATAAAATAACATGGAGAGGAATAGGGAAAGAACCAGGAATATGAGTGCTTTGCAATTAGCATTGAGACATATATATCTCTGAAACTTGTTAATCTTCTGCAAATTGTGTAATGCGGGGTTTGTTTGTGATGCAGGTCTAAGAACCATTGGAGTTATCACCAAACTTGATCTTATGGATGAAGGAACAGATGCCAGGGATGTTCTGGAGAATAAGCTGCTGCCGCTTCGCAGGGGTAATGTACTGTGTCCTATACAGGACTTCCTTTGATGATGTGGCAGAGAAACAACTGGGAAACCAATGGGAGGCTGGATTTTAATGCCTCCACAGTTGTGAGGAATGGATTTATGATTAGTTACACATTTTATGGAATGGCATGCTATTCCCAAATGATGTATTAAAAATGATCCAAAGGGAGAACTATTCCTTAAAATAATAGGAATAAGAAAACAGGAAAAGGAAGGGGTTTAGGGGGAGAGTATAAATATTCATCATAGGCTGCATAAATGTATACTATTAAAGTCTGAATTATTTACTTGCCTGCTATATGACAAAACTGATAAGAGATTTAGTCTATTTAAATGCACAGATCTTTTAAGGACAAAGGACATTACTTTGTTAATGCTAAAAAATCAACATTAGCCAGATCATCCAGTCATTTTTAAATACTGATATCTCAGACTGAGTTTTGTAAAGGGATCTATTATTCAGGCCCTTAAATAATTTCACTTTTCTTATTTAGCCTCTTCAAGAGCCTTAAAATTTCCCCACAATAAGAAACCAAAAGTGTCCCAAGCTCCATAAGTGTGTGTTTTGTTTTAGGTTACGTGGGGGTGGTAAACAGGAGCCAGAAGGACATAGATGGGAAGAAGGACATAAAGGCTGCCATGTTAGCAGAAAGGAAATTTTTTCTTTCACACCCGGCTTACAGACATATTGCTGATCGGATGGGGACCCCACACCTTCAGAAGGTCCTTAATCAGGTAAAAATGTTTTTTCAAACAACAAGAACAATTATAAAATATGTAAATGACTATTGGAATCCATATTTCTTATTTTTATACTTTTTTTTCTAAACTAAGACATTTAGTGTGATGATAGAAATTGAAAGGGTGAATAAGAATACTTAGATCCAGACTGTTACTATTCTAAGTGACCATAATCCACCTTAATATTATTGAAAGAACAGTGTGCAAAGCAGAAATATGTATTTATTTAGGAACAGTGAACAGGGGAATACATTTTAGCACACATTTACTCATAATATATGGTTATCTTTAGGAGTTAAACTTGTATATCTTTGAAAAGTTGGTCTCTTGGGATCTGTTTTTGAAATATAAATCTGTGATGGTTAGGTTAAAATTTCTTTGTGGTTTTGTTTAGGATTGATTTGTTCCTTAATTTACAATCTTGAAAATACATAAGCAGTCATTGGTCTTCATTCGTCTAAAAGCTTTGCCAGATAATCCCTTTCCTCATAACAGAATTAGGCCGTCTGCCTCCCCTCTCTCCATGCATGTACTTACTTCTTCCATAAAAGTTCAGTGTACTTGGTCACATATTTTCCTGCCCCTAGTGGAGTTAAGTCTCATTGTCAAAGAGTGTAGAGCCCCCACCCTGAGTTTTGATTATATTGATTCAAATGGTGAGCAATTTTTCTCACAAAAAACATGCTTTCATTTTTATCTATGAACTTAAATCAGTCAAGTGGTTATCAAACATTCTGATTGTTCCCTCCTAGAAGGTGTCAGTAGAGGCTAACATAATAGTAGGCTGCTTGTTACATTATACCCAAACCATTTAGGCAAAACAACTGAAGAAGTTTTGGAAAATAAAAAGCAATGGTGTACTTCTATTTTAAGCGACATAGTACTTCTATTTCAATGTTAAATTTGTACTTTTAAATTAAGAGTAGATGAGTATTTGCAAGCCATGAAGTAGTGATATAGTTGTGTCATTTAAAAATTGTGAACATGTTTTAGAGAAGGAATACTGGCTTGTCATGCAAGAACCATGATATTTTATCAATATATTTAGCTCTGGTAAAATTATTTTTTGCTTACTGCTTTCATGCCTGTATTGACTTAAGACGAAAAAAACCTTAGAGAAAAATAACTAAGATGATTAGAAAGATAAAATTAGAAATAAAGTTGTGAATACTAGATGGATATGATTAACCATTTGGTTACTACAGGTGACCCCTAAATTATGGCGTAACTGGTTCTGGTTGACTGAAAATTGAATAAATGTTATACTGAAGATCTTTCATTCCCTGGATAATCAGTTTCTCTATTGCTTCAAGGATCTTCATACTGTGTTTGAAATTACGATAATTTTATTGCTGATTTAGTATGCACCAACACCTCTGAGCCCGAAGGACTGTTACTATGGCAAAAGTCGGAAGAGGATAGGACATTTTTGAGGAATTGAAAGGAATATTATTGTGGCTGGAGGGCAGAGAATGAGGGAATGAGTTGTAAGAGATGAATTTGGAGATGCAGGCAATGGCTGGATCCTATAGTGTTGTAGGACAAGTTAAGGATTTCGGCTCGTTATCCTAAGAGCAGTGGGGAGTCAGTTGTTTAAGGAATATGAGAAGGGGAACAACACAGTCATATCTGTGGGTCAAAAAGGATTAAGGTGGTTGCAGATAGGAAGATCAAGAGTTGCCATGAGAGGACCACTTAGGAGTCAAAGTGAGAAATGATGGTAGCTTGGTCTTGGTTAGGGCCAGTGGAAATGGAAAAAGAAAGCAGATTTGAAAAAATGTTTAGGAAAATTGAGAACTTGGTGGTAGATTAGCTGTGGTGGGTGATGGAGAGGTAGAGTCAAGGATAACTCCCAAGTTCCCAGGTTGTTATGAAGTCACCAAGATGGAGAACCCTGAAGGGAATATAGTACAGTACTTAATTTCAGACATGCTGAGGTTGATGCTTCCAAGAGGAGAAATCAGGCAGGTGGTCTAGTACATATACCCACAGCAAAGGTAAGAAGTCTGGTCTGTAGATAACACATCTGTAGTTACAGGTGTTGAATATTTATTGAAACAATGAGCGGAATAAGATTGCCTTAGTAGCCAACAGACAGTGAACAAACAAGAGGTGTAGGACCCAGATTTGAGGAATATCCATATTTACAGGTCTGGTAGAGGAGAAAATCTTAGCAAAGGAAATGGAGAAGGTATATTCAGAAAGGTTAGGAGAAAAATGAGAGGAGGCTGGGGTCATGAAAGCCAAGGAAAGAACTGTTTTATTTTTATTTTATTTTACTTATTCTATTTTTTTCCAAGAACTTTTATTGAGATACAATTGACATACAATAAACTGCATATATTCAAAGTGTACAATTTGATTTTTTTTCTTAATGTATATATGGCAGTCCCAATCTCCCAATTCATCCCACGCCAACCCCCCTGCCCTCCTTTCCCCCATTAGTATCCATATGTTTGTTCTCTACATCTGTGTCTCTATTTCTGTTTTGCAAACCGGTTGATCTATACCATTTTTCTAGATTCTACATATATGCGTTAATATGCAATATTTGTTTTTCTCTTTCTGACTTCACTCTGTATGACAGTCTCTAAGTCCATCCATGTCTCTGCAAATGTCCTAATTTCATTCCTTTTTTATAGCTAATATTCCATTCTATATACGTACCACATCTTCTTTATCCATTCATCTATTGATGGACATTTAGGTTGCTTCCATGACCTGGCTATTGTAAATAGTGCTGCAGTGACTATTGGGGTACATGTATCTTTTTGAATTATGGATTTCTTTGGGTATATGCCCAGTAGTGGGATTGCTGGGTCATATGGTAATTCCATTTTTAGTTTTTTAAGGAACCTCCATACTATTCTCCATAGTGGCTGTATCAATTTACATTCCTGCCAGCAGTGCAGGAGGGTTCCCTTTTCTCTAACCTTCTCCAACATTTACTGTTTGTAGATTTTCTGATGATGCCCATTCTAACCGATGTGAGGTGATGCCTCATTGTAGTTTTGTTTTGCATTTCTCTAATAATTAGTGATGTTGAGCAGCTTTTCATGTGCCTCTTGGCCATCTGTATGTCTTCTTTGGAGAAATGCCTATTTAGGACTTCTGCCCATTTTTTGATTGGGTTTTTTGTTTTTTGATATTGAGCTGCATGAACTGTTTATATATTTTGGAGATTAATCCTTTGTTGATTCATTTGCAAATATTTTCTCCCATTCTGAGGGTTGTCTTTTTGTCTTGTTTATAGTTTCCTTTGCTGTGCAAAAGCGTTTAAGTTTCATTAGGTCCCACTTGTTTATTTTTGTTTTTATTTCCATTACTCTAGGAGGTGTATCAAAAAAGATCTTGCTGTGATTTATGTCAAAGAGTGTTCTTCCTATGTTTTCCTCTAGGAGTTTTATTAGTGTCTGGGCTTAAATTTTGGTCTTTAATCCATTTTTAGTTTATTTTTGTCTATGGTGTTAAGGAGTGTTCTAATTTCATTCTTTTACATGTAGCTGTCCAGTTTTTCCAGCACTGCTTATTGAAGAGGCTGTCTTTTCTCCTTTGTATATCCTTGCCTCCTTTGTCATAGATTAGTTGACCATAGTTTATCTCTGGGCTTTCTGTCCTGTTCCATGAACCTATATTTCTGTTTTTGTGCCAGTACCATATTGTCTTGATTACTGTAGCTTTGTGGTATAGTCTGAAGTCAGGGAGTCTGATTGCTCTAGCTCGTTTTTTTCTCCTCAAGATTGCTTTGGCTACTCGAGGTCTTTTGTGCCTCCATACAGATTTTAGGATTTTTTGTTCTAGTTCTGTAAAAAAATGCCATTGGTAATTTGATAGGGAGTGCATTGAATCTGTAGGTTGCTTTGGGTAGTATAGACATTTTCACAATGTTGGTTCTTCCAATCCAAGAACATGGTATATCTCTCTATCTGTGTCATCTTTGATTTCTTTCATCAGTTTCTTATAGTTTTCTGAGTATAGGTCTTTTACTTCCTTAGTTAGGTTTATTCCTAGGTATTTTATTCTTTTTGTTGCAATGGTGATTGTTTCCTTAATTTCTCTTTATGATCTATCGTCATTGAAAAGAAGTGTTTTAGAAAGCTAAGAGTGGTTCACAGTGTTGCTTTGCTATTGAGATATATGAGAAACAAATGGTGGAAACCAAGTATCTTGATTATATTTAGCACTCACATGGCAGTCAGGTGGCTACTGGTTTCTTCTGTTTACTGTTACTCTTAGATTTGGGGGTTTGTGTCTTGTGGCATGGCTACTGGGAATGCAGTCTTCTCCACTCTTTTGTTTCCTGCTTGAGCCATAATGGCAACACATGCCAGGGGAACAACATGATAATTCATAACCATGGACAAGGGTATAATATAGGTATGAATCATTGACAATTAAGTAACTATAGATTTATTGAATGTATATATCCAGGTAACCTCAGATAAACATAAAAATGATTTAAAATGGTTCTTGGATAGGCTAATCTGGGTCTATTTATTTCCCTTACTTTATATTTATTATTCTTTTTCCTTCATTTCTATGAAGTTTGTATTCTTTCTCTTAATTCTCAGTTTACTCCTTAAGCAGTTCAAGGTGATCTTTTTTTCCTTTTAATTCAGGCTTTCCTTAATAATGTTGTAATAGAAAGAACATCAGGCAGAGAGCTAACCAATCTGGGTTTATATCCCACCTTTGTTCTCAATTAATTGTGTTCCTATTAGAAATCTCTTAGAGAACTTTTTATCAGACTGAGCTTGAGGTGCCAGCAGATGACTTCGGTGAAAATGCCAAGCAGGTGGTTAGGTAGAGATATCAACAGCAGAGCTTATGTGCAACCTGTTGAGGGTGTAAGCTAGTGACTAACCACAGTTGGACTCGGGCCTAAATGTGGAGGTGAGAGGAAACACCTGCCTGAGCTACAGAATGGAGAGGAAGTTAACAGTTGACAGGTACCTCTGGGCTCCACCAGTGGCAAGCCATTTGTTGCTGAGAAGTCAGGCAGCACCTGTAACTCTTCGTTTCCTTCATTTGTACCACATTCTAACTTAGGATTCCTTTCAACAAGGTAGCTGATCTGACAAATCAGTCCATGCTAAGGACCTTCCTTAGTAACATTAGCTGCCTTTTAACAGGGTATCCCAGATGTAAAGAGATAGTCCAAGGGAGTGACTTTAGCTGAAGGAATTTTGAGCTTTGCCCTAGGGCAATGGAGGAGAGAGTTGGAGCTTCTTCTCACTATCTATCTACACAGTCAGTCTCCCACGTATATATGGCTTTTTAAGGTTTTGAATGATCTGGAAGACAGTGAAGGTCGATTTTTGTCTTCTGAGTTGATTTTCAATCTGTTATATGTGTGTATGATTTTGTTTTGTTTTATTTAGCAACTTACCAACCACATTCGAGACACCCTGCCCAACTTCAGGAACAAACTGCAGGGACAGTTGCTGTCCATAGAACATGAAGTAGAAGCCTACAAAAACTTCAAGCCAGAAGACCCCACCAGGAAGACCAAAGCATTGCTGCAGTGAGTCACCTTTCCCTTCTCTTGTTCTGCATTTTAAACTAATTTCTTCAGTTTGCTTTTTCCTTAGTCTATTTGTCATGCTGTTTTCTAGATTTTTTTTATAGACGAAGTAAAGTATATGAGGCTTTGTATATGTTATACAATGAGCCTTGAATCTTTGTTTTCTTGAAGAATAATTGTTGATATTAATCCTGTTATTATAAATTTAACCAGGGCCCAGTCCTATGACCAATTTTATTGTGTTTTTATAATTGGATTCAGTACATGAGCAAAACCAACAGTAATAACTCAGCAGGGATTTTTTGCCCTTAGTCTTTAGAAGTGGGCTAAATTCCTGTTGACAGTATCATCTGTATTGTGCAACTGTTTCTATTGGTGTCACTTGTACTTATTATCTTTTTATTTCAGTTATCTCATATCATCTATCTGTGTGTATTTTTCAGTGCAATGGGAACCAAGGATTTAATTTTAAAAATACAGACAGTAAGGGCACATTTAAATTTCTTTTTCCTTTTTGGTAGTGATTTTAATGTAGCCCTGTAAAAACACAAATGTGAAAACTGCCAAGTATCTTTTTACTCCTTCACGATCTTCCCTTCTTATCCTTGGGTAGTTAGATTTATCCCTGAGGGTTCTTGGGTTAGGATAGCAGAGTTGTTAGAGAATTGTTTGCCCCTTCTTTTACCCTCATTCCTTCTTTCAGCCCTTTTCAACCTCATCTGTCCTTTTATCCCTGTGCTGCAAATTGCCTCAGGTCTGTCTCCACCAGAAGACCCCCCACTGACCAGCTTACATCCCAGGACATCTGAAGTCCATCTCTAAAGATGACGCTTGCCACCTCGTATGGCCCCTTTCTCCCTCTGCGGTCTTGTAATCAAAATACCCTTAATTTGGCATTTAAAACGCACAACATAATTCCTTTTATTTGTGCTGAGATTTCGAAATGTTCAAATTATGTAAGTAACATACTAAATGCATTATCTTATACTCCTCCATTTAAAAAAATAATGATTGTACAGAGGAAAGAATTTTTTTCTTGGATTCATCTCTTTCCTAGTTTATCTTTTCTTTTTAATTCTTGGCTTTGGTTAAGCTCCTATAAAAACTCTTCGAGTTACAGAGAAAGGAAAGCTATTTCTGTTTAGGCCCTAGGTCATCATCTTAACATCCAACTGAAACTATTCTCTTTGCAAAGACTGGGTCTTGCCTCTGTGATTCTGTTGGACTCAGATTACAATTTTCCACAGCTAGATTCTTCCCTTGTTAGGGAGCTGATTCTACTTCTTTCCTTCTTTCCTTTTTTCCTTCTTTCCTTCCTTCCTGCCTTCCTCCCTCCCTCACTCCCTTTCTTCATTACTTCCTTCTTGCCTTGCTCTCATCTCTGTGTATCCTACTTGGTGTCTGGCTCTGTGCTAACTACTGGGAATTCAATAATGAATAAGATTTTAACTCTCAACAAGAGGCCACAGTAAAGCAGCCGAAACAGACATATAAACAACTAACTGTGTAAAAGTCTGATAAATGCTACATTTCTGGTAAGTATAAAATGTTAAGGGAACTCAGATAAAGAGCAGTTACATGAGAGGAAGGGTGTGAATTCACAGAATGTAAGATACTTCAGTGAGACCCTGAAGTATGGGAGGAGTTTATCAGGTGGAAGAAGGAAGTCACAAGAATAGTGTGAACTTCGGGATGGCTTGTTCTAGTGGGCCAGGTGCCTGGGGTGTAGGATATGGGGAATGGAGGTGAATTTTCAAAAGTTTCTCAATGTTTCATACCTTACCAGGTGTTTAAAATTAGAGTAATATTAGCATATGCATGAACACAGCTACATTCAATTATATTCTAAGTTTTCTGGCTTAAATATTTGCAGTTACTTTTAATTCATCCATGATTTTGATGAAGTAGAATAAATGATGCAAGTTTTAGGTGGTTTGAATTTTTTTCCTAATCTAACAGATTTTGAATTGGAATGTGTTCCAGTATGTCAAAATTAGAGTTTCTAAACCTACTAATCATAAATACAAGTAGTCATTTTTTTCTCTGTAATATATCTCTTTGTTTTTTACCAACTGCCTTGAGGTAATTCATTCCTTCATTGAACTTATTGAGTACCTCTCATATGCCAGGCAGAGGGAAATAAATAAAATGCATGGTCCTTGCCTTTGGAGAGAGACTGAAAGATGAATGATGGTGATGTACTCTGCTAAGGGCTATGCTAAAAATATGCTGAGAGAGCCGAGGAGGGGCCCTTCGTGTGGGTGGCAATGAGTGGTTGTGGGGAACAGGGCTGTGGATCATGGAAAGTTTCCTGGAAAAACTAATGCTTGAACTGAGTCTTGAAGGACAGATAAAAATTAGCCGGACAAAGAAGCACAAGGCAGAGCAGAAAGGAAAACAAATGTAAAAGCACAGAGACTTGGTGCATATGGGGAACTGCAAATAGCTTCTTTATGATTGCCTTGGAAGGTGAATGGGGATGAGAATTAGGAGATGGAGCATCCAGGGACAGACCACGGAGAGTCTTAGGTGATAGGGTAAGGAGTTTTAAATTTTATTAAATTCTGAGGAGTCACTGGAAAACAAGGCTAGAGCTGGTTGTAGAGGGGCATGGGTGGGGAGTCAGACCTTTATGTTGTTCTGGCAGCATGAGGTCTGTGATGCTGGGAAGAGAGTAGGTCATGAAGTATGAGGGGTCTCAGCTGGAGCAGTTGGAACATTAGGTGATTGTGATGTCACAGGAGTCGCGGCTCATTTGATTATTATATATAAAGTTTTATTGCTTAACTTTAATTCTTAAGTATTTTAAAATACCATTTTATCGTTGCAACTAAATGGGCAGAATGCACTTAATACACAGATTTAAAAATATATATATTTTAAATTAAATGTCTGAAATAACTCTTAACAACGTGCATTTCATATGGTTACATTTTGAGTAATGACTAGAGTGCAATGTTAATTCTGCCAGTAGGTGCCACTAAGAACACCAGGAAAAGAATTCTGAGGGATAGCCATAGCAAATTAAAATGGAAAATGAGAAGCCTTGTAACTTTAACTTGAATTTATTTGTCTTTCACAATCATAGGATGGTTCAGCAATTTGCTGTGGACTTTGAGAAGAGAATTGAAGGGTCAGGGGATCAAGTAGATACCCTGGAGCTCTCAGGGGGTGCTAAAATCAATCGTATTTTCCATGAACGCTTTCCTTTTGAGATAGTAAAGGTTTGTACCAAATGTTATTTTTCCCTTTTGTTTCATTTCATTTCTATATTCTGTTCTACATAACTTCATAAAATGTTATGTGAGTGGTAGGTGGTTTTCTTTAAACAAAAGCCTCCATACTCAGGTAATGAAATTTAGGAGAGAAGTTATTTTCTTACTGACTTTATTAAATGCGATCTAATGACATTCCAATAATTCAGCAACTAATAATTGGTTCCTATGATGTTTATTCATTATCTAATTAATTTTAAAATATTTCTTGAGCACCTATTGTGTACCAGTGATCTATGTGCCAGGGATCAAGACAAAGATACTGTCTGGTGGGAAAAGAAAATTAAGAAATAGACAAAACAAAAAAATGTCAAGTATTATTATGTGGCATAATACGAGAGAGAGGGGAGTTGGATAAGCCACTTTTGATGGAATATTCAGACAAGGTCTCTCTGACTATGGGGCCTTTAAAGCATGACCAGAATGGCATGAAGAGGTCAGCTGTAGGATCTGGAGGAAGAAGGTTGTTCAAGGCAAGAAGCCAGGGACAAGGCCCTAAAGCAAGCACCTGTATAGCAGGTGAGGAACAGCCAAAGCTGGTGCAGAGCTGTTAAGGGGAGGGGGTAGAAAATGAATTCAGAGGAAGGAAGTGCCCAGTTTGTGCAGGGCTTTCTAGGTTTCAGTGAAGTGTGTACATTTAACAACGGGAAATCAGGGGAGAGTTTTAAGAAAAGGCGTGACCCGATTTGGTTGGTAATTTTAAAAGAACACTGTGTGAGCTGGATTGTAAAGGGACAAGAGTGGATTGAGGGAGACAAGGTGATTTAAACAGTAGAGCCAGAGCAGGGATGGATCCACTTTCTGTGGGGCCTGAAACCTATACAATTTGAGGGGCCCCCTTTAAAGAAGAAGAACACAAAATTATAAACACACAGGCACAGAGTCTTGGAAGGAGCTTATGCAAGGGAGAAGTCTTAAAACATAAACTTCTTTAGCTTTACAGTAAAAATGTCTCAAAAGAGAGGCTTGAGAGAAGTGGATGGATTTGTGATTTTGAAGGTAGAGTCAATGGGGGTTAGATTGATGCAAAAAAGAGAGTATTCAAGATGACTCCCAAGATTTTGGCCTGCACAGCTGAGCAAATGTTAGTGCCCGTCAGATGAGGGGAACTGAGGAAAGGTTCAGTGTGGAAGTATGAATCAAGGGTTTTGTTTTGGATATGTTAAGTTTGAAACGCCCAATGGGCAACTAGGTAGTTTTAGGGACTATGTTACTTGCCTCACATACAGAGGCGGGTGCTTATGTCTTGATGTGGGAGGCAGATGGGTAAATAGACAGTTTCATTAGAAGGTGCTAAGTAAAGTGATAAACTTCAGTGTAGCGTGCTATGGAAACACAGCCCACGGACATGAATCCCAGCCCAGCTGTGTAAGAGAGCCTAGCTTCTGAACTGACTTAAGAAGGATGAGCAGCTGATTAAGCAGGAAGAGGTGGGGTTGGTTGAGGGAGACGTTGTTCCAGACAGAAAGGGGGGAATGGTTAAGGCTGCGCTGTAGAACTAAAGCAATTCATTGCTCTATGGCATAAAGTGTAAGGGGGGAAATGTACAGACAATGAGGCTGAAGAGGCCAAATCTCAAAAGTTATGGGCTGAACCAAATGTTTTCTTGATATCCCTTTCAGGTCTAAGCTCTATGACACTTTGATCCTGCTTCCAAATAAATTTAAGATAACTAGAACTTCTGGGAAATTTTTATACATTAGTCTATCCTGTGTTGGATTGCAAAATATTATTAATTTCCGCTTTTAAAGAGGCTTTGAACTCAGGTGGTTAAAATGGCCAGGGAGAAAAGACAGCCATTGTTAATCTCAGCACAGATGGACTGCTGTTGTACATCAGGTGACACTCTTATTTATGCATTCATCTGTGAATACATCTACTACATTCAGCAAAAGAATGAAGAATTATATATTTCAAATGAAGGGCCAGATTTATGTCCAGAAGGCATCCTTTATGCACAGCACTGCTTATCTATAATAGAGTTAAAATCTGCTGCACTAAAACTCCCAGAAATCCCTCATGTTCTGTGTTGCCTTGAACTCTCTATAAACAGATGTTTTGACCATCTGGGTTTAGGTTAGAAAAGACATGAGTCTTTATTAATAACGGAGTCAAGTTATTCTCATTTTTTATTATTCAACAATATTATTCAAAGGAATTAAGTGTCATAACTGTGGCTCATTTTGCATTTGCAGATGGAGTTCAATGAGAAAGAACTGCGAAGAGAAATAAGCTATGCAATCAAAAACATACATGGTATCAGGCAAGTGCTTCACATTTTCCTTGTCTTCAGTTCAAGCTACTAAAAAAATTGATGTTTATAAATGGCTAGTGAAGTAACCTTTTCATCATCTGAGCAGAGTAGAATATCAAGGTGGGAATAAGAAATAGGAAATCCTCCTTTGGGTTTGTTGGTAATTTCTAGTATTGTCATACTGTCTTTTTCAATTAAAAAAACAAACCCCCTTTCTGCACTCTCAGCACTGTGCTCTGAACAATCAGGGATTTACTGCTGAACAAGACCTTGTTCTCCAGGGCTGTATATTTCAGTGACAGAGGCCAGACTTGCTCATAAGTGATCATTACTTACACAGAGACCAAATAGATTAATTTTGACTGGATTTATGGAGCAAGGTTGGGAAAGATTAATGAAACTGGTTACTTTAGAGTCAAACCTTGCCTGTTTTGAGAACAAGCAAATGTGTCAGTGTGTATGGACATGCTTGTATGTGCATGTGTGTGTGTGTATGTTTGTGTGTGTATGGGGTAGGTGGCAATGCAATGAGATGTGAGAGGAGGGAGATTGTTGAGGCTGGAGGAGAAAAGAAGGGGCTTAAAGTGGAGGGAGTAGCGTGAGCAAATGCATGGAGGTGGCAAAGAACAGCACATATTCGTGGAGCAGGAAGCCATACATTTGGACTGGAGTTAGGAATGTAGACAGGAAAGTGGAGGACATGAGGCTGGGAAGAGAACTTGCGCCTGAATTCACCCTCATATAAAGTGGGGTTATTCTCATTTACTTTTGTTAAAGAACTGTGATAAGAAAATAAGTGAATCTTTTTTCCATCTTTATTGGAGTATAATAGGTTTACACTGTTGTGCCAGTTTCCACTGTACAACAAAGCAACTAAGCTGTATTTATACATACATCCCCATATCCCCCCACTCTTGAGCCTCCCTTCCAAGCATCCCTCCCACCCTCCCTATCCTACCCCTCTAGGTCATCAGCAATCATCAAGTTGATCTCCCTGTGTTAGGCAGTTGCTTCCCACTAGCTATTTTGCATTTGGTAGTATATAAATGTCAGTACGACTCTCTTGCTTTGTTCCAGCTTCTCCTTCTCCACCTCCCCATGTCCTCAAATCTGTTCTCTACCTCTGCATCTTTATTCTTCCTCTACCACTGAGTTCATCAATACCATTTTTTAAAATTCCATATATATGTGTTAGCATATGGTATTTGTTTTTCTCTTTCTGACTTACTTCACTCTGTATGACAGACTCTAGGTCCATCTACCTCACTACAAATAATTCAATTTCATCCCTTTTTATGACTGAGTAATATTCCATTGTATATATGTGCCACATCTTCTTTATCCATTCAGTGGACATTTAGGTTGCTTCCATGTCCTGGCTATTGTAAATAATGCTGCAGTGAACAGTGTGGTACATGTATCTTTTTGAATTATGGTTTTCTCTGGGTATATGCCCAGTAGTGGGATTGCTGGGTCATATGGTAGTTCTATTTTTAGTTTTTTAAGGAACCTCTGAACTGTTTTCCATAGTGGCTGTGTCCATTTACATTCCCACCAACAGTGCAGGAGGGTTCCCTTTTCTCCATGGCCTCTCCAGCATTTATTGTTCCTAGATTTTTTGATGATGGCCAACCTGACTGGTGTGAGGTGATACCTCATTGTAGGTTTGATTTGCATTTCTCTAATGATTAGTGATGAGCATCTTTTCATGTGTTTGTTGGCCATCTGTATGTCTTCTTTGGAGAAATGTCTGTTTAGGTCTTCTGCCCATTTTTAATTGGGTTGTTTGATTTCTTTGATATTGAGCTGCATGAGCTGCTTATATATTTTGGAGATTAATCTTTTGTCAATTGCTTCATTGGCAAATATTTTCTCCCATTCCGAGGGTTGTCTTTTCGGCATATTTATGGTTTCCTTTGCTGTGCAAAAGCTTTTAAGTTTCATTAGGTCCCTAGAATAAAGGAAATTAAAAAAATAATAAACAAATGGGACCTAATGAAACTTAATAAGTGAATTTAAAACACACATTTCTTGAGTTCATGTATAGAGGGCTAAATACATTGTAATGGAGCATATGTTAAATTGAGGTGTCCTGAGTTCAAGATAAGAAGACTTAGGTTGCTTACTCCATGATTATCTCACGTGAAGGAGGAGCCCCCAGTCTATTGGCCAGTTGTATCTCAGCTTCTGCCACAGGGCCAACTTGAGACTATTTTGGGAACAGAGGCTGAGAGGACAAAACTTGACCCTGAGTGCGCATGTGATGGGTGATTTTCCAAAGGAGTTATGACATTTGAATGATGTATCCTTACAAAATTTAGGAAATCTACTCTACAAGTCTCAAATAGTATGGGTAAATATGCATTCACAAAATGAAGAGGAGAAAACATGTATAACCACATCCATTGTTTTTTTCCTTAACCATCAACAGGATTTCTATGTTCCCTATTAATTCGATTCCCTCTCCCTCAAATCCAGAATACATTTGGTATAGAAACTATGTCTTGCTCTTTAGCTGGGCAGAACTAGTATTTGAACATATCAATCTGATAAATGCAGTGGAACCAGGTCACATTTTGGTGGAGGGGGGTTGTAAAGTATTTTACTTAACCAAATACAGTACTTTTACTTGACTTTTAAAACTCCTTACCAGTTACATTTTTGTTGAATGTAACTGCAAAAGCTCAGTAATTAGGAGTGTAGATTTCTGATTTACATGCACACCAACAGAAGAGATTGGTTGTTACTGTTATTCTGGAGTTAATTTGCCTATAAGATGATAAGAAGTGCACAGTGTCCTGCGTATAAGACATATTAATAGTGTGATTATTTATGCCCTTAAATACATTTAATTTGAAGAGTTTTGTTCCCAACTGATTGTGTTATATATTTGACTAATAGAAACCATCTTTGCCGACTAAGGACCCACCTGATGGTCCTTCTTTGTTCTGCTAACACTGAGTGCCAATGACGAGCAAGGAATCCCTCCTTGTGGGGAAAACAAAGATAAATGCAATAACGACTCTCCCTACTAGTATAGTAATAGGACTAAAATATGTGTTCTGACCGCTGTGGTGCAAAATAGGATGCTGAGGTCCAGAGAAGGAAGACCTAGTCAGTGGCAGGACTGGAGAAGGTGAGCTATAGGAAGTGATTGCTTTTGATCCCGTCTTTGAAGCACAGGTGGGATTTGGACAGGCTGAAATTGTGGGAAAGGTGAAATGAACATCCTAGATGAAGGAAAAGATATAAAATATTAGTATGAATATGTTTGTGGAAAGGCAAGTGGTCTGGTTTGGCTGAAACATAGCATACATGAAAGGAAGGAGGAAAATAACCACAAAGGAAGACTAGGGACAGACGGGGAAATTTTTAACATCAGACTAAACAACGTGGATTTTATTCTGTATCCAAAGTGGAGAAATTATGATCACAAATATAGTATGATTACTACAGTACAATTAGAAATGGAGGTGGGCACAGGGTGCTCAGTAAATAAGAAGGGACATAGAAAAGGCTGCTAAAAGGAAAGTGCTAAAGAAATGTCCCCAAAGAGGTACCATTCAATTGAGTGTTTCAGTATGAGGAGGTAACCAAATAAGGGGAAGGGAGGAGGGTCTAGGATAGGGAGGATCAAACACCAATGTCCGGAGCCTGCACATCTTTGGGCATGGCATGTGTCAGAGTTCAGGATCCCTCTTATTGTAGATTTTTTCCATCGACCTTTTGTTTAAATGTGAGTAATCATTTTTCACTTTTTATGAAACACATACACGTGCACACACACACCTGCTTTCCTGAGCTTTCGCACAGCATGAGGAAAGCATTGTGATGACACCAGTTTGAATTAATTCCAGCCAAAGGAAAAGATAGTTGCTGCTTTGGTTTTATCTTTTGTAAGTTCACAATTTAGGCTTTCTGGGTCCCAAGCCAGTTCCACTTAACTGCCTTCTTTTTCCTCCAGCACCGCGGGACCTCAAACTGGGAACCACTGAGCTCACTTCCTGGAAAGAATATGTTGTGTAGTCCAGGAATGCTGCTATTTCAGAGTTTAAAAAGTGAAGATCATTTCCTACTCTAGGAAGGACAAGAGAGGATTGCTTTTGGAATGCTTTGGAAATAGAAATGTAAATTTAGGACACCATTTCTATGTAGCATTCCTTTGTATTGCTGTGAGCCAGTGAGATGAGACAAATGACAGTTAAATATTGACGGTCACATTGTGGGCCTTGAAAACATTTGGGAACTGTTTTTGGGTTATGTTAATTAATCATCTATAGAATGTATTAAATATATTATTACAAATGATACTGTGAATAGAATAAATCACTGTGTAACGAACTAGGGTTTTACATGTTTTAAGTAACATGTCCATTAAAACATTTTTACAAAGAGTATTGAATATCATTCAATTTAAAATATCTAATGTGCTGCTTTCTTTCTTACATTCAGGACAGGGTTGTTTACTCCAGACATGGCATTCGAAGCAATAGTCAAAAAACAAATTGTAAAGCTGAAAGGGCCTTCCTTGAAGAGTGTAGATCTGGTAATACAAGAATTGATCAACACTGTCAAGAAGTGTACCAAAAAAGTAAGTTTGAATTATGTAACTTTCCAACCAGTAACTACTTGTTTTACCCATTTTTCCTACCCTACTACCTGCCTTTCTTTCCCTGTCCCTCCAGTTTTTTATAGAGGTTGTGTGTTTGCTCAAGGGGAAGGATTGTGATACATACTGAGTGGGAATTGCTTTCGTGATAGATGGGTATACTGACTTCTATTACCCCATTCCAAATAGGGTTGCTGTCTTAATCAGGTAAACATCACTTTAGAACAATTAAGTGAATGCCCTAAACCAATTTTTCTTGTGGTGCATGGATGGAAGTAATTGTTAGGGGAAGGGAATCAGTGATATTGTGTGTATCAAAAAGGTAATTCTTCTAGATTTTAAATGAATTCCACTTGAACCTGGATGTTCTGGGAAGGGGCATTGTGGTGTAGTAGTTAAGAGCCCAGCCTCTGAGGTCCAGTAATCTAGATTCAAATCCTGGCTCTGCTATTTACTTGCTATGTGACCTTGAGCATCATACTTCATCCTTATTTTTTGTTACTTTATCTGTGAAATGGGGATGGTGATGATGAAGATATCACCTCAGTGAAGATTAAACAAGATGATGCCTGAAACTTTCCCACGGGGCACTTAATACATTGATTAAACATAGTAAGTGCTCAGTAAATGGTGACTAATCTATAAACGGCCAATTTTAGTAGCACCCAATATTCTCTACCTTGTAATATTTATTGTAATATTTATTGATGAAGAGTAGTGGGCAAGAGACTTCCCAATATGGGGGCTCTGCACTGAGGAACATGGAGGAATTGTGCTGGATTCCACCCATTACACAGGGGCGTGAAAGGGGTACCCTGTATTGGAAAATGTAAGAAGAGAATTACTGAGGATGTTAAGATAGGATAGGCCTCGCCCTATGACAGTTAATATTGTTACTTTGATTAGCTCTTGAACTGTGTAAATACTTCCAATTTTGTTAGTTTTGTTACCCTTCCCTTTCTGTATGGTTACTATGAGTAACATTCCTGGAAAACCAGTGAGAATAAAGAGAGAATGAGTATGAGCGTTGGTTTCCAGTCACCTGGCGGAAAAACTGAGATGAAGGAAAGATATAAGTAGTGAAAGAGGAAAGGTGGCTAAATATGGAAATTTAGGATTGTGAATGCTAAAAGAAAAGGAGTCACATGGAACTAGCTTGGGGCCCAGAAGTGGCCCTGAAGATCTCTTCTCTAGACCTCTTACTTTTCTTCTACTTTGTTCCTTAAAGTTCTATTTTCTCTTCTCTAAAATAGGGAAAGCTATAGGCATTAAGGGACTGAGGGAAGGGGAAAGAATGCACATGAGGAAGAAAAAAAAGTCTTTATGCCAGCTCTTCATTTGGAAACTTGAAACCATTTAATAATACTTCACTTCCCTGCTGTCCTTGCCTATATTTCAAAATGCAATCAGCCTTGTTACCAGTATGGTGTTGGCCTCCTCTTAACTGACCTGCTGAAGTAGCTGATACTGCATTCTCTATATAACCAGGTGGATTGCCCCCCTCAGCATAAAAGTTTCTCTTCAGGTTGCCCATGCATTCCTGCTCCCACCAGTTAAGCTGTCTTCTTTCCAATGGCCAATTGTGCTGTGTTTGTCCTCAAACCTGTTTAGCCAGTTTTCCTTCTTATTTTAATTATGTAGCGTAAATGAAGAGTAAATAAATTGATCAAGTGCAGGAAAGACTTTAAATTTAGTTTCCAGAAAAACTCAGCTTTGGAATGACTTAATAAAGGTTAGCTACAAAAGTTTTGCTATGAACTAGGTGTAGGTAGGACAGGCTAACAGGATGTGGGGGGAGTTATGAAAATCTAGATGGGCTCTGCATTCAGATTATTTCCCAAGTGTCTTTAGGTTTCCCTTCCACTTCAAAGAAAGCAAAACTGGAAATCATAGATGAAGGATGTGGTTTATGTAAGACAGAAGATGTATTAACTCCAATCAGCAGATCCACATGCAGAGAACAGGCCTTGGCCTTACATCAAAAGATTGGCACATGTGTGTACATTTATGTTTTAAGTTATATAAAGTGTTTATGGTATGTATGAATCATTTTTTTTTTTATCATTCCCCATTGTATCCAACTTACTGGAAAACCAACAGTCGGGAGATGGCATGGGATGAGACAGCTTGTTCCTGGATACGTTTTGGCTTTTATTCTTTGCTTTCCACCCTTTGAAACTCCCTTTCCATTAAGCTCTCTAGATCAGTGGTTGTATATTTGTACTGTCTTCTCAAAACATTTTATATGTTGCCTTAAATAAAACCTGGCTTTCTCCCTGAGATTATTGTTTACCATTCAGCTCCCTTCACATAAGGATATTTATTGGCCCAAACTCAAAGAATCTAAGGGCCTGGATCAGGCTGGACATTTGCCTACTTCTCCATTTGTGGCTACCAAACATTATTCTTTCGCCTTCCTATATGAAGTCTTCCATTAAGGCCCAGGTGTTACCAGCTCTGCCACCCTTTTTCCTTCTATTCACTGTCACCATCAAGTTCTGGTCACTTTCTTTGCATTCAAGGAGTCTGGCTTACATTTTCCCTCTCCATCCTAAATTCACCTTCAACTTGGATGACGTCAGTGGAGGTCATGTCCAACACCCAGTAGCTGCTGTTCTTGGAGATCTTTGACTCCAGTGGTTCTCCATTCACCCCACACTAGCATCACACTCCTTGTGACCTCTTCCAGTCCCTGTCATGGTGGACAAATGTTCTACCAAAAGATTCTTCAGAAATTTAAAACTCTAAATCCAGGGTTTTCAGAACACCGATTATTCCCTTTTATCCTCTTTTAGCTTCTTAGTTGGAAAATCAGTAGAAAAGCTTAAAGAAGAATTGAAAATTTAGTATCTGCTTTGCTGCTGATAAATCTAGACTGGAAAACATAGCTGGGATTTTCTGCTGAAGTGGGAGCCTCCTGTTACTTCCTCTTCTGGCAGTAAACCTCAGAGCCCACAATGGTGGAGAGAGTGAGATGTGTGCCCAGAAGCAGCACAGTGTGTTTTGGCTGACCTACACCTGTGGGCCTCTACAGTGAGCAGTGACATAGCGCGCCTACCCCACGCAGCAGAGAGCTGTGGGCGGACACAGATCAGGTGCTCACAGGTCTTCTTTTATCTTTTCTTTCTTTCTTTTTTTTTTCTTTCCTGCAAGGTGGAGAAAATGACAAGGGCTTCTCCCATAGTACTTGCTTAAGGGAAGAAGAATTGTTGCTGGAAGTGTTCGTACTTCATAAGTGAGGTGTGAAGGGTGCTGGGGAGGAGGAAGGGAGAGAGCAGTTCTTCTCTGTGCCTCAAATTCTGCCATGGGCTCCCACCCTTGCAGCTCTCTCACTCCTTTACTCTCCCTATAACCAGTGTTTAAACTCAAAGAGACCTTCAGACCTTTGGCTTCTTCTTTTTTTCTTTCCCCCCAACTACTCATCTTCTCCTGATTTTATTGTGTTTCCTGATCATTGTATCAATCTGGGTCCAATCAGAAGAGAGAAACCACACAGCACTTTAAACAGGGAACAGTTACTATAAAAAAGTATTAACTAATCAGGGGCTTAAAGTAATGAGGGAATGGCTAGTAAGAAGTTAAGAGAACAACTGAATATAGGAGTAGAAGCTGTGCTAAGATGCCAGCTTTAGGGGAATACCCAGGAAAGGGGGCCCCTGCCCAGGGCTAAGACTGGGACTTCCTTAAAGAGGGCCTGGATGTGGCTCACTGGATGGCAGAAGAGTCGCCATAGTGTTATGCTGCAGATTTTGCTGGAAATCTGCCCTTTGGAGCATGCTGGGAGGGAAAAGGTGTCCATGGGGAAGTGTCTCCCTGGAGACACTCTGCTGCAAACTTTTCAAAGTGGGGGCAGCGGTGCTAGGGGGGCTGAGGGTGCCTTACACTGCCTGTAGCCTGCCTTTCCACCCGCCGCAGTGTCTCTCCAGGCCCCACCTCTCCCGACAAAGCTTCACTTGGTGCCAGCCAGCAAAGGAAGAATACGTAAAGAGCCCAGGATTATTTTCACAGCGGGGGCAGGAAGGTTGAATTTGAAGCTGAGAGGCAATAAATTGACAAGCAATACATTCAGCTTTAACTTTCTGATCTGTTACTTTAATTCCTCTTGGATTAACTTTGCCACCTGTTGGAACTCTCAGGCTGATCAAATTTACTATTTGTCATTTATTTCCCTTTCCCCCAGGTTGCTGAAGAGCTTGGAGATAATCCTCTATCTGTGTGGATTAGTGCCACATAATACACCCATCGTCATCAGCATTTCCTTAGTTAATGCTTGCAGTGTTCTTCATGATAGTGACATTAAACTTTTAACTGTCTCTTTACGAAGCTTGCTCATCACTTCAGTGATGCTTTCACAGAGAAGATGGGACCATAAATGAGACCATTAATGTCTAGCTCCCACACCTAGGTGTATTCCCAGCCATGCCTGTCCTTCTCTCTGTCTCTGTTGAGGTATTAATCCTGATCAGGGCTGGACTTCCACCCGTACTGTCACCTCCTTAAGGAACTTGCTCTTTGGATTCCTCTGTTTCCTGAGTCATCACCTTCTCCATCACATTTAATAATAAGTCAGTGTATAAATATATTTATGTCTCTCCTAACTTATAAGTAACAAAAACCTGTCTTCTGCCCTATTCCTTTCCTTTTCTTCATGGCCAACCTTCTTGGGGAAGAAAGTAGTTTATGCTTGCTATATCTTTACTTTCTCATCTCCAGTTAATTCCTTAACCCTCTGAAGTTTGGCTTCCACCCACCACTCTAGTGAAATAATCATGGCAAAGGTTAACCAGAGACTTGATTGCCAAATTGAATGGACACTTATTCCCAATATTGTATTCCACTCTCTTTTTGAAGCTGACACCTCTCTTGGATTCTCTTCCATCTTTCTCATGATTCTTCCTCCATTTCCTTCAAGAGTTTATCCACTTTTGCCTGCCTTTAAACACTGGAGTCCCCCAGAATTTGCTCCTGGTTTCCTCCTCTTCTCTTTCATTTCTCCCTGGCAGATCATATCTCCCAAGGTTCAACCAGCACTTAAAACATTGTTGATTCCCACATCTATACTATCAGCTCAAGTTTCTTAACTGAAACTGTCTACTCTAAAGTCTGCTGCAACTACCTTCTCTTCTTACTTAAGGGCCTAAAGAGTTTTGTTTGTTTGTTTGTTTTCAAACTAAATTATTCCAGTGGCCTCTTAACTGATCTTACTGCTTCTAGTCTGGTCATCTTCAAATTCGTCCTCCTCACTGTTGTCAAAATGGCCCTTCTAAAATATGTGCACATATTTTTTGCCTGTTCCCTCAAAATGATTCAAAGTCTCATATCTTAAGAAAGTTCCAATCATTTATGGTTGTGTTTAGTTTCACCATCTGCTCCCTGAGTACTTCTCCAGCTACATCTGTTGTCACTTTTTGCTTGCTTCAGCCATTCTAAGTGATTTGCACTATTCACAAAGATTTTTCATGCCTTTAATATTTGTACATGTGATTTTGTTTGTTTAGAAAGTCTCCTTAAGATACAGCTCAGTCATCGTTTTTTGCTGAAGGGCCTCTGTGAGCTTTTTCTTGGTTTCCATCCTCACTCCCTTCTTAGTGCTTTAATTGTAACCCTATGTTTACTTCTGTCATAGCAATTATGATACTGTGGTGCACTTTGTATGTAGTTTGTTTAGGTGAATGCCTCCTCTTGCTGATGATAAGCTCCTTTTAAAAAATAGCTTTTATGTTCTTATCCTTGACACCTCACCCAGTGACTAACCCTACATGAGACATTCTATAAATACTTAGTAATAATTTAGATATTCTAAAGTTATCCTGATGGTAAAGAAATCTGTACTTGTTTTAAAAAGAATATTTTAATCACTCCTTTTTAGAAATTTTTTAAATTTTATATTGGGGTATAGTTGATTAACAATGTTATGTTAGTTTCAGGTGGATAGCAAAGTGATTCAGTTATACATATATATGTATCTATTCTTCAAATTCTTTTCCCATTTAGGTTGTTACAGAATATTGAGTAGAGTTTCCAGTGGTATCCAGTAGGTCCTTGTTGGTTATCTCTTTTAAATATAGCAGTGTGTACATGTCAGTCCCAAACTCCGAATCTATCCCTCCTCCCATTCTTTTTCCAAGATCTTGGATCATCTTCACTATCATTACTCTGAATTCTTTGTCTGGTAGATTGCCCATCTCCACTTCACTTTGTTGTCCTTCTCGGGTTTTATCTTGTTCCTTATCTGGGACATATTCCTCTTCCTTCTCATTTTGTCTAACTTTTTGTGATTGTGGTTTCTATTCCACAGGCTGCAAGATCATAGTTCTTCTTCTGCTGTCTGCCCTCTGGTAGATGAAGCTCTGTAAGAGGCTTGTGAAGACTTTGTGATGGAAGGGACTGGTTCCTGCCCACTGGTGGGTGGAGCTGGGTCTTGTCCTTCTGGTGAGCAGGGCTGTGCTCAGGAAGACTTTAAGCAACCTGTCTGCTGATGGGTGGGGCTGTGTTCTTGGCTTGTTGGTTGTTTGGCTTGAGGTGTCCCAGCACTGGAACCTCCAGGCTGTTGGGTGGGGATAGGTCTGGGGAGGAAATGGCGGCCTCCAGGCAGGCTCATGCCAATGAGTACTTGCCAGAACTGCTGCTGCCAGTGTCTTTGTCCCCACAGTGAGCCACAGCTGCCCTCCACCTCCACCCTCTAATACTAGCAGGTAGGTCTGGCCCAGTCTCTTATGAGGTCACTGCTTTTTCCCCTGGGTCCTGGTGCACAGGAGACCTTGTGTGCACCCTCCAAGAATGCACTTTATGTTTCCCCCAGTTCTGTGGAATTCCTGCACTCAAACCCTGCTGGCCTTCAAAACCAGATTCTCTGGGGGCTCCTCCTCCCACTGCCAGACCCCCAGGCTGGGGAGTCTGACAAGGGGCTCAGGACTTTCACTCCTGTGGGAGAACTTCTGTGGTATAATTCTTTTCCAGTTTGTGGGTCACCCAACCAGTCGGTATGGAGTTTGATTTTATTGTGGTTGTGCCCCTCTTACCACCTTGTTGTGGCTTCTTCTTTGTCTTTGGATGTAGGATATTTTTTTTGGTAGGTTCCAGTGGTGGTTTTTTGTTGTTGTTGTTTCATTTTTTGTTTTTGTCAGTGGTTGTTCAGCAGTTAGTTGTGATGATTTTGGTGTTTTTGGTAAGAAGGGGTGAGCTCATGTCCTTCTATTCCACCACCTTGCCACTTCCTCTAGTCACTCCTTTTAAAATGATAAAATTTGGACAGGTTTTCTTTCAAATATCTTTTTCCTCAATTTGATGTTCTTGATTGTTGGCCTTATTATGTCTACCTTCAGTTGTTGTTGTTGTTTTTTTTTTTTTTTTTTTACCTTAAAACTGGTCTAATTAAAGTCTTTTGTAAAGCAAAATAATCCTAATTAAAGTTGAGTATTCCAGGACTTAATTACCTGACCCCCTTTTAAACACAACCCACAGATAAGGTGACCATGTAGTTTATTGTCCAACACTGGACATTTTTGAGATTAAAAGGGGGAGCTATCAGTACTTTCACTGGAATAATATGAGTAAACCAAGACTGCTCTAGGCAATCTGAATATATAGTTACTCTCACTGTATTATGAATGTATATATGTATATGTGCATATATATATATAAACTTAAGTCAGTATTTTCATTTACAATTCCTCATGTTGAATTTCTTATGTGTAAAATATTTAACTTTTCCTTAAGCCACATAAATAAACATCAGTAAAAAACATGGGGTTTATGTGTGTTCACATAACAAAGCACAAAGCTAACCTGGGGGAAGGTACTTCTTCTCGGATGTTTTTTCACTGTTGTCTCTGGGGCACTGGAGGACAAGACAGGGACATTGGAGTTTTATGAGATATTTGGCTTCTCTCCAGGGACATCTCAACTTTGGAATTTTTCTGGTGGGCATCTTTAAGCTGCTTTTCTCTACCTCCTCTTCTCCAGTGCTTTATTGCAGGGTCCTGAGCTTCTTTGCAGGAAGCACTGAGAGAAACATCTTGTTTTTTAACCACAGTTTAGCAACTGTGCCATTTTTTGGCCTCTTGGGAAGCCACACTCTTGGATCACCATCATACCAATTATTTGATTTTTTTTTCCCTATGCTTAGAAAAAAGAAAAAAGCTTTGCAAGGATATAAAAAAGATATGTTAGTTGGTTATTAGAAACACTGGGAAAGATTTTTCATTAGAAAGTGCTGTTAGAAGAAATGCTGAGTTTTGTGGCATGTTAGGCAAGTAGATATCTGACCCTGAAGACACATAACTGAGTGAATCCGAAGACCTTACCACGGCTTCCAAGGCCCCGCATGATCTTGGCTCCTTTTCATTTCTAAACTGCTCCCCATCTCCTTCCCCACAGTCTGCTTCAGCTACACTGGTTTCCTTGTTTCTCCAACAAGGTCAAGGAGATGTGGTGGCAGGGCCTTTGCATTTCTCATTCTGTGTTGAAAATGCTCTGCCTCGAGATATCTGCATGGGTCACATCCTAGCTTCTTTCTGGTCTCTGCTCAAATGCCACATAATCAGTCTTCCTCTGACTTTTCTTTCTATAATTGCACATGCTTCCTTTGTATCCACACAACCACACACACACACCATTCTTCATCTAATTACCAGATTTTGTTTTTCTTTGTGGCACATATGACCACATAAACTATACTACAAGGGGTGAGTCAAAAATTATCCACACTCTGGCTGTAGAATTTATTTTAATTAACTTTTAGAAAAGACAAATACATCATTTTTTGACATATTTTCCTTGCTTTTTAATACGCTTTGTCCATCTGTCAACAAGCTTTCATATTCCCTCATTAAGAAATGTTTTAGGATGAGCTGTGAGCCACAAATGCACTGCTCTCTTCACTTCTTCTTCAGAAGTGAATCTTTGTCCTTGTAAGGCTGCTTTCAGGGAACCAAACAGGGGAAAGTCAGATGGAGTAAGATCAGGACTGTAGGGAGGATGCTTTACCACCTCAAAAGGAAGTTTATGCAGAGTGTCGACAGTGTGGGCAGAAGTGTGTGGATGTGCACACCCTCAGACCACAAAAAACAAATCACTGCATACTGCTCTTCTTTCGTGCAAATCACAAGCGGGGCATCCATTTTTGCTTTCACTGCAGCTACAAATGAACTGATGTCACACATTCACACCTGCACAGCAGTGACTGGGGAGACAGTAGTCTTGAATGGAAAGCGCTGATAAGACAGTGTGGCCAACAGAAGTTTTTTGTTTGTTTGTTTAAGCTCTTTATTGGAATATAATTACTTTACACTCTTGTACCAGCTTTTGAGGTACACCAAAGTGAATCAGCTGTATTTATGCATATATCCCCACATCCCCTCCCTCCCGCAACTCCCTCCCGCTCTCCCTGTCCTCGCCCTCTAAGGCAGAAGTTTTAATATAACCAGTGTGAGGATAATTTTTGACTCACTCTCATATATTCATCTTTTATTTTTGTTGTTGTTGGACAGCAAAGGGACTTGGAGAACGTAAGCTCCATGAGAGTAGGGACTTGATTTGTTAAGCTCATCACTCTATTCATAACCCCTAAACTTCCAGGTTTTCAATAATAATTATTGAATGAATAGTTGAATACATGAATCTTGTCTCATTGACTTGGTAGGTGATTATCAGTTTGGCTAAAGTAGTCAGTTGAATACCTTCCATGAGCTCTTGTAGGATGAAGGAGAATAGCAGCAAAGCATCCTGCTCAAATAGGATTTTCTTTTAGGTCTGGATAGATCTGCTCTTGTTTTCACTCTGCACGTAAAAACTTGCATTTCACCTCTTCTAATGGCTGGCTCTCCAGTCAAGCACTCTGTGCTGTGCTTTGCATACAGCAGATGCCTCATGCAGCATGGTACTCAGGTTTCAAATCAGGCTGCGTATTAAAGTTTGAATCGTTTATTGGGTTTTGTATGAAATTCAGTCCTGGGAATCTCACCTTTTAATCTCACAATTCACTAAAGGATTCATGATCTTTGCAATTAATTCTTAATTTATAATTTACCTTGGCCCCTGCTTTTCCTCTTACCTTCTGTATGATTTTTCTTGTTCCATTTTAACTGCTCAATAATGTCTACCAGAGATAAATGTGGAAAGAGTGGCAGTGAAAACCTGATTATTGTCTTCAGGTGTTGTTTTGACCCAGTACCAATCCCACCCTGCCCTCCTGTTTGAATGTTTTCTGAATTACTTAATGAGATTATGGCTCTTCTGACTACCCTTCAGCTTTATTTCACTTAAGGTTGTGCCTTTTGTTTTAATTCCTTAGCATCTGCTAAATAACATTAGCATTCCCTTCATTTCTTTGTTTAGAAGAAATAAAAAGGTCAGATATGTGATGGAGAACATATCAACTTACCATATATGTTCTTCCTTCACAGACCTCACCATTTCTCCCATCATTTGTAGAAAATATTTGAGGTTTGGGATTTGCCCACTTGGAGAAGGAAGGCTAACAGTATTTCTTTCTCTCTGAGTGCTCTACCCAAGGCACCTGTATGGAATCTGGCACCCTTCCCCTTTTTACCAACTTTACTTAGGTCTTCCTAAACTTGCAATATGCCACTCCTAAAATACAGAATCCTTAATAAAGAATTTTCCCATTTACCCTTGTGAAGTTTCTTGACCTGTTTTATTAGAATTGTTTCTCATCTTTGATCACTTTTGTAATGTGAATATTTCTGTTTTTCCTTTTTTTCCCCATAACAAATGTGTCGTGCCCAAATAAATATTCTTTCATCTCCTGAAAAAAATCCAACATTATGCTACACACAAAAATCACTAGGGGTTTTGGGGGAAGATTTAAATTCACATAAATAGAATAAAATTATTGCATGCTTTTATAGGCAGTGAAATCACTATTGCGTCTCAGTTTGTAGTGCGTGGCCAACATTGGATGGTTTATAGCATTTTGATCAAAACAGAGCCCATATCTTTAGGCCAGCCAAACCAATCAACTCAAGTCATGCACATAAAAGAAACTTTATTCTGTTTTTAGTTTATTTTCTCAGTGATGTTTGGTATGGAACTGTGAACAGATGGTTACCTAATAACTTGAGTCTTTACTTAATTGAACTAGTTACTCTTGAAGGTATAGAAATCTTAGTGGCCTTGTGCCTGTTCCAAGGGAAACCTAATAGCATGGTTCTCATGATCTGATTAATCAATGATTAATACACTTTATACATGTATGATTTATTTTTATTGAATAGAAATGTGTTTCAAGTGATTTTTTTTTCCTCTCAGGAAAAATGTGGTCCATACTTTAAGTTTTTATATTGACGTCACATCAAAATAATTAAACACTACCCTAAATAATACTTAAAACATTGGATTTTATTAAAACATGTTTTTGTATTTAAAAAAATGATGGTGCTACTTTGTCTCAGAACACATATAATTAAAGTTTTCTTTTAGTTATATATTTAAAGTTTTGATTCCTAAATATATATATATTCCATTATTGCTTCATTGAATCTTCCTTATTATTTAAGAATATTCAATATAATTTTAACATAAGCTATTTGGAATTAGCTATTTAATAGATGCTCATCCTTGTCTGGAAGCTTTCCTGTCATTGTTTAAACATCAAATTGCGTGAGGCCTTCTCAGAGCAGATTTAGCCATTTACTTCTTTGTGTTTCTCTTTGGTTTTTGTGAAATATTTCTCTCATATGACAATATATCTGTATAGTCAGCCAGCCACTCAAGACTGTAAGGTTTCCAATATCAAGTGCTTCGACATAAACTGAGCACAGAGCTTGCCTATAGCGGTGCCAGGTGAAGGTTTGTTAAATGAATGACTGATATGAAATAAATTTAGGAATATAAAATTATTATATCCAATAGCAAAGCCTTAATTCCTTGATCCCATTTAAATCAATTTGCAGAATATTTAAATAATTAATAGAAGAATAAAAATCTAATGATGGTGATATTTAAATATTATTTTGGCACACATGATTACAATTTTGATGACTTTGACAAAAAAAAGAGTTCTTACAATGGTAAACTCTTAGTTCAACATCCAGAGCAAAAGAGATTGAAAATTATGATGACATAAGTACTTGAGAAAACTGATTGCACCTTAAGTAAGAGGCATAGGAGAGAGGTGAGGGATTGAAGTGATCTTTCAGCTGAATGTCTGTTAAAGCTTAAGTAGGAGGTCACGCAAACTGAGCAGGGATTCTGCTGAATGAGCTAATGAAATGAGTGGCGGAAAGCCTACTCAGAAGTCATTGTGAATGTCAGTAGGACTTTTTTTTTTTTTTTTTTTTTTGGCCTTCTTCCTATATGTATTATGAAGAATTGGGACTGAAGCATTACATTTGGGAGAAGCAATTAAAACTATCATTTTGATTTTTACACTCCTACATCCTTTTTTACACCCCTACAGACCTTTTAAGATCAACCAGTTAGAAACCATCCTGGCTTCGTTACTATCTTTCAGTAATGCCTAAGTCTTTCATTGCTTACTGTCTTCTTCAATATTTCTCCTCCTTTGCCTTCATGAGGGCAGTTCTTCTAATGTGTTCTCTTTCGCTTTTGTTCCAGTTAGAATTATGGCTCTGGCGGATTCCTTTCCTGATGAAACTGAGCTTGGAAAGATCAGGAGATATACACACAAAAAATCAATCCTCCTGCCAAGGGCAGTAGATTGGAGGGTTCTTAGATGTTTCTACTTCATGGGATACTCATCATTTTGGCCTTTCCTTGACTTATTGATGTCTGCATTCTAGCCTGGGGTCTTTCAGCTATCAAGTATTTAGTTTCTGAATAAATATTTATATTGCCACTCTTTGGTTTTTTAGAAATAATCTATAACTCATTTTCTAAATGCTAGTAAAGGTATTCCCATCCTACTTAGGCAACTAGAGCTTGTGTGGTCAGTTCTTTGCAGGAGTGTGGTTCTATGTTAGTGTGGCTGTCATCAAAAGCAAGTATACACTGATAGCTTGGGATGCTCTCTGAGCGCAGAGGAAGAACAATTGCTCTGGTGGTCTAGTGCAGGCTAGTGGTTTGTGTCAGATGTACTACCTAGGTTTTCATTAGTCAAGAAGAGGGACAGATATTCATCAGCTATCCCTTCCATACTTAGAAACTTTTTACAGGCCTCACAAAAAATAACTTTCAGTATTCTCAGAGTATAAAAGGGCTTCTGGAATGATAAAACTTTCCCCGATGAATGTTTCCAAAACTCACAATGGAAGCTGCATTTGTATCTTGAAGTTATTCATGAAGTAAGCCCCTAAATGAGCACAGGTCTCAGGATTCAGCTAGGAGTCTCAGTAATAAGGGGGCGATGGTTTGGTGATTTCATGAAGAGATACTGGGCTGTGAATTTTGAGGTGACCAAGGTAGTCAGGTTTTTGTGCTCTAATGATGTTGTTATAAAAGTACTCTATGTTCATTGTGGAAAAATTTGGAAAATGCAGAGATGTATATAGAAAAAATTTAAAATTATGCATAAGCCCATTATTGAAAGAGGTTGTTGCTATTAATATTTTGTAGTATTTGTATAGATTCTTTTCTGTGCACAGACAGCAGACTTACAGCATTAGGTGACTTAATGTTTATGTGTGATTTGTAATCACAACAGTTCCATGAAGTAATGCAGTTTGTTGTCTTGCTAAGACACTGAAGTGCATCATGCATGCTACAAAGTAGGTGTGCACAGTGACTTCGGTGACCATGGAGCCGTCACATCTCAGGGAGGCCTAGCTTACAAGTTAGGGGAAATATGTGCTACAGTATTACTCAAGAATTTTGGAGTTTTTGTGGTCTTGGGCTATATCCTGGAAGGATATCAAGGGGACTGTGACTGTGAGTGTGTGTGTGTGTGCTTGTGTGTAATCACATTATATATTTAGTAGCCTGATTTTCTTCACCCAGCGTCATATTACAGACACTTTACCATTGTTATTAGATATCATTTCTAAATCAGATAGTATTAAAATAAAATATTAGCTATTATTTGGAATGGCTTATTACATCCCATTAGTTGACCTGCCTAAATTTATTTAACATCACTGGATACATAGATGGTTTATAGAGTTATGTTTATTTGTCTTACTGTTGCTATTACAAGTAATGCTGTGATGAATTTCCTTATTATTTTAGCTCAGAATTCTGTGAAGTAGTTAGGCTGACCTGTGTGTGTCTTTAAGGTTTTTGAAACATATTGCCAAATTGCTTAACAGAAGGATTATTCTCATTGACATCCCTTCAGCAAGTTTAAACTGTGCTCGTCTCAGTACACCTTCACCTGCATTGTCTTATAAAATAATTCTAGAAATTTGACATGATAGTTATTATCTTTCTTTGTATTCCTCTGTGAAGTTTAATATTTCTTTTCTGCTTATTGACCATTACATTTCTTTTTAAATTAAATCAGGTTTTTTGCCTGCTTTTATGTGAGATATTAGTGTTAATCTTATTAATTTGCAAGTGCTTTTTATAATAAATGGAATTAATCTTTGCCTGTCATAAACCATGAGTTTGCCCACTTTTCTCCATTTCTATTGCTGCCATCCCAGTCCAGGTCCCATTATTTTCCATCTGAATTGCTACAGAAGCCAAAATTTCTAACAGGTCTACAAGGATCAACCTGATCTAGCCTGTTTACCTTTCTAGCTTTGCCTTGCTCTCTGCACTGACCTTTCTTTACTTCTTTGACCACTTATTGTTTCTGTCCTCAGCGCCTTCACACGTGTCCTGTGCTTGGCAAGCTCCAGTCTCCCCACAACTGTTTCCATACAACTCCACCCGACTAAGTCCTGTTTTTAGATTAGGCTTCCTTGAACATCCTTATAGCATCCTTTTCTTTTTCTTCCTTACGCTGAAAACAGCTATAATTCATTCATTTTTGCAAACTAAAATTTGCACAATTACCTGCATAATTTAGATGGGATAAGTGATTGACATGTATTATTTCTGCAGTTTTGCTAAAACTATGTACATAAAAACACATCTGTTAGGGGAGAATTTTAAGAAAATGATCTCTGTGGTTCATGGAATGAATCATCCTCAGAGAGTAATGGACAAGACCATGAACTCTGGAGTCTGAGAGCTTGGGTTGGAATCCTGGACCGACTGATTTTGAACTGTGTAGTCTTTGGCAAGTTACTTAACCTCTCTGTGTTTTGCTTTCCTCCTCTATAAAATGGGGTTAGTAATCAGATCTGTCTTTTATGATTGCTGTGAATTTTGAATGAGGTAATTCATGAGGTGCTTAACACACAACCTGGAACATGGCAAGTGCTCTATAAATGTTAGTCATTATCCTCCTTTTCATCCTCATTTCTATCTTCTTTATCTTTGAACTTTATTAAGTGCTAACTCTGTACAGCATAGTGCGAGATGGCATCTGGGTTTCTGTTTTCTTTGTAGGGAGTTTCTCTGCTGGTTTTGAAGTGCTTCGTCTCAGATAATGTAGTTACTTCTGATGGTAGTTTGGGAGTCTCTTCTGTCACTCTGCCATTCTTCTTTAGGATATTTCACTTCTGCTTCTAGAATGGTAATGCATGTCTTCTAGAATAGAGCATAACTTATCTTTGTTTCTTTTTTGGCAGTATAAACATTTGAGTATTAACACTCAGCTCTGTTTTTCTTGACAGCTGGCAAACTTCCCCAGACTCTGTGAGGAAACGGAAAGGATCGTTGCTAACCACATTCGTGAGCGAGAAGGGAAAACAAAGGACCAGGTGAGGAGAGACCTTCCCTGGTGGGCAGGGTCCCTGTGGGAAGTGGAAGATCTCTCCAAGGTTGTTTGGTGGTCTCCAACAGTCGGTGTATCCCTGAATGGAAAAAAAAAAGGAGCTGAGAACACCACCACATATGTTTATTTTTACTTATTTATGAATTTTATACGTGTTACTATACTAACATCTTATGTATGTTAAAAATATAAACATATACAAAGACTTTAGAAGGATAACATTTAAAAAGCAGTAATAGGGGTTCCATTATTTTTTCCTCAATGCTTCATGAATCATCATGTGCACCCCTAGCATGCACACATCCCACTTTGAAAACCACTAATCCAGAAACATACCACATTTTTTCTTTAAGATAGGGCGACTTAAGTTTTAATGGGCCCACAGATGGGCACCAGGATATTCACAAATTCCTAACATGTTTTGCAGAATGTTTAGTGTTTTTATTTTTTTTTCTTGAGGAGAATGGATAAAGCTATTCATCAGCTTATCCATGGAACCTATGACTAAAAAATAAAAACGTTTAAGAACAGCTTTTTTAAGCATTTCTGACTACTTTGTAAATACATGTGGTTTGTAAGGAGTGACTTTGAAATTGTCTTCAAATCTTGGCTAGCTCTGTGAATGAAAGATTATTTTCAAGTGAGGATAATTCATTTAAAAAATTTAAGGATTACATGAAAATAATAAAAGTTTCTTAAATTTAGGTGGATGTTTTCTTAGTTACTTATAAAACATTATAATGGGAAACACAAAGGTTTTCGGATGCTCTTCAATTCCAGGACACAACTGCGAGTGTGACAGCATGGAGAGGACACTGAACTCAAGCCATGTGTTTGCCACAGAATAACAGCATGTTCTTGAGCAGATCGCTTTTCAGGATTGTTGTTTTCTCATGTACAGTGTTGAAATGTTGGTCTATATGATCTTTGAAGTCTTCTATAAGTTAGAATTCCAAGATTTTGTGGTTCTTGGGTGACTTGGAAAGGAGGAGAGAATGAATGGGGAAAAGGAGGAGAGAAAGAACTCGGGGAAAGGAGGAAGGCAGAATAGAAGAGAGAGATACAGACAAACCAGAGGGAGAGAGACACATGCAACGTGAGTCAGGATATTGTAGGGTTGGGGTGGGCATGGGAGGAGAAAGTGAAGAGACAGAAGGATGGAGGCCTAGCAGGCTGGGCTATTTGTGAGTGATTCTGGTAACAACCTTCTGCTCTCTGCACCAGCTTTGAGATTCATTGCTGCTACTTTTTGTATTGTGTTTTGAAAGACTAGCAATTATTTATAGTTTTCATTTATTTTGCAACTTTCTCACTCTGGGAGTAGTCACAATAGCCAAAAGTGGAGAAAACAGGCTCTGTGACTTAGTGGAGATAAACAAATCAATGTTAACTCATAAGCCAGTGAAATCAAGCCTGGGTTGAAATACACAACCTGAGACCAGAAGTTCCCCTACACACCTAGTGTCACGGCTACTGCTGGACCAAGAAAACAAGTTTTGGTATCAACTGTACTCCTGACCTGAAGTAAATAAGAAAACTGTTTTAATTTGTGTCTTTATTCTATGAAATTCAAATGATAATACATCCTGCTTAACTCTTAGGGATCCTCTGTGAAAACAACATTGAGGAAAAAGTTGTACAATTATTATTTTAATTATCTTTCTGTTCATATCTAAATCAACTTAACTTCTTCATGTTTCAAGTTTCAGAGTTCTTGTTTTACTGAAATGACATACTCAAACTTATTGTGATTAAGATTGTGGGCTCTGGGTTCAGACTGCCTGAGTTCGAATCCAAGCTCTATCACTTACTTTCTGTGTAAACGAATAAGTTATTTAATAGCTTTACACTTCGGTTTCCTCATCTGAAAGTGGAATAATAATGGTAGTTAATTCATAGGTATTTTGTGAGGATTAAATGAAGTAATCCAAACATAGTTCTTAGTTCTTCATTAATTTTAGTTGTTTTTGTTGTTATTCCTAAAGAGCTATGACACATAGCAGACATGAGAAAGAATTGTCTTTTCTGATTTCAAAGGAGACTGTCTTCTACCTCTGACAGACTACCTCTGATGCAGTGAATTCATTCATTCCCCAAGTGGGAGTTAACAGAGGGAGCCAGCACCTCTCTCCTAAGTGACCATCTCAGTTGGCCTGGTCTGACAGTTAATCAACTGCCTGAAGAAGCTGGTACTTGCCACCGCTAATATGGACCTGTGTGGCATAATAAAAACATGCATGTTTTTGGTAAAGTGAACATGTCAGTTTGCACAGATTTCACATCTGAATTCTGAACTCCGTGCTGCTTTAGGCCATATGGTATTTCTGAAGTAGCTGGTCAGAGAGTGACCCATTTCCTTAGACCTCTGTACCAGAACTACTTTGAGGTATTCTTGCAGTTTTTTTTTTTTTAATGGAATTATTACCAACCTATGCCTGGAAACTTTTTTATGGAATTCTTTGGAATTAAAAATATGAAAAACCATAAATCTGTCTGAACTTTTTTCTAAAACAAAGGTTTTTTTGAACTTCGATGTGTGCCTACTGTTATTCCAGGTGCTTCCATACATGTAATTGCATGTTGAAATGGTTGGTTTTGTGGGTGATTACTGCTACCAGGGGTAGCTTTACTTTTCTTCAACTAAATATTCAGTAACTGTGGGTGAGAAAGGCAGTGAGAAACTCTGAGACAGTGAAAAAAAGAGAAAAAAATGTACTATTTTCCTTTTCATCCCCCACATGCAACCTGGCTCTTTTCCTAGGATGAACGCAGACTCCCAGTTTCCAGGAATATGTATGAAAACAGCCATAGTTGTTATTTTTCCCCTAGCCATAGTTGTCATTTTTCCCCTTTATTGCAGTCCAAGTTAATGTGTGTGAATGTCCAACATATTCATGACAACCTATGGCAATGTTGAGAATTATGTAGATATTTTGCTGTTTAGGTGGCAACTGTTTATTTGTGCTTAAATATTGTGGTTTATTGATCCAAACTCCTAGCCAAATGGATTTGGGGTATAAAATTTAATAAAATCTGGCTTTATTATAGGAAGAATAGTGGCAATGCCACAGATAATCTAATAATGATCACTCCTAACTCTTCAGTTTTCTTCATTAAGAGGAGAAACAAAACTATATCTGATGATATGAACATTTTTCATACAAGTATGATATTGTTGACCCAATAGTGCCTAGGCATTGACTTTATGTTTGGTAGTGGGGATGGGTTTGGGGTGATTCATTTACTCTTTTTTTGGTAGGCCACCTTGGGGCTCACAGCAAGATTTGGTCAGATGATCAACTAAGATTAGCCACAAAAACAAAGCCTCAGAGACCATAGCATTGGGTAATGAGTGAGAAATAATAATACATGTACTAATTATATGGGAATATATTGCTCTCTTTAAAACAAAATATTCTTCAAGGCTGGTAGATAGTTATAGAATTTACAGCCACAAATATTTATGTGTATCATGCTAGGTCCTGGGGATAAAGTGGTGAACAAGATAAATATAATCTCTGCTTCCATGGAGCTTACACTGTTGCAGGGAAGCAAAACATCAAACAAAATATAATACAAATAAGTAATTACATTTGTGGTAAACACCACAAAGAAAAACACAGGGTGTAACATAAAAATATAATCATGACATAGACTATATGAGAGTAATAGCATGATCCAACTTGGTCTTGGGTGAGGGTGTGGGGTGAGGATCAGGGAAAGCTTTCCTGAGGAGGCATCTACTGGGGAGCATTATATAGACTATGCCAGTGAACTGTTACCACCCCAGTGCTTTGATGCATTCAGATGTCACCTTTAGTGAAGCCTATTGATCTCAAGGAGGCTTTCTATTTATTTGTAGATTGCCTTTTTGAGTTGGTTGATGAGATACTTCTACTTGCCTAGAGGGAGCTTAAAGAGATAGAAGAGGAGAGGAAAAACAAGAGAAGATATTGCTATTTTGTGGCTAATATATGGTGTCTATGGCAGCAGGGAGCTCTGCACAGCTCTTCCATGGCCTTCTTGCCACTTGTCTTTTTATACGTGTCCTTTTGAATTTTATACCTACATTTTAGAGGAATAGAATAATTCTAGGTTATGTATCAAGTTGGCAAAGAGTACATGCCCATAAACTATAATGAGGTTGTCTTCATGTAGGACTCAGACTTTTCACATAGACTTTTCATTTCTGAGTTTAGAGTAAAAGTTATGAGAGTCTAATGAAAACAGTTAATGCAACTTTTCATTCTAACTGAAGCATCCTTTTTAAAATTAAATAAAGATAAATAATTTGTAGGCTGTTACCAAATTTAGTGTTTGAGAATATTTAACGTGGGTTTTCACTGAAGTGATTCTCTTTGACTTATAGGTCCTGCTGTTGATCGACATCCAAGTCTCCTACATCAACACCAACCACGAAGATTTCATTGGCTTCGCAAAGTACGTGAAATCCTTGATTGTCACATGCATTCCTCCTGCTGGTTTGTCTCAAATACACATTGTGAATTTCTACAGCAACCCCAGCATCTTTTGAGAGTACATTCAGTGTCAGGATTAACTCCTCTGAGTTCGCCTACTGAGGAGGTCTGAACCTCATGGCGATGGGGGCCATGTTCTCTGGATAAAGGAGTTGGCTTCTTTGTTGTACAGGATGTGAAATCATGTGTAGCTCAGATACTCCTTGTTTTTGGGTGATGAGCTGCAGTTTGTACTTGAGCTCCCACAGATAAGCAGTAACAGATGCACATTTAAAATAAGTTTGGTAACAATTTCTCACATAAATTTGAAATATCAAGCACAGATCACAGAATACATGCTATTTGGGCATCCCTAAATCGAACTATAGAGGCCTATTTTTTCTTTAAAACTGTCCTTTGTGAATTTAGATGTAATCTTTTTGGATGAACATTCTCTTTTCTATGAAGTATATATACTTTGTATAAGCTTGTCTATATGTTGCTATTCTATCATACATGTATTCTCTTATATTCTAATATTCTATTGCTATATTCACAGATATTGTCAGGTAACCTTTATGCTTAATTATTCAAGGTTGGTTATTTACTGTGTGATATTTTCAAGACCCTGAATTTACCATTTTTTTCCTGCCCTTTAGTGGAATCAGTTTTTTATTACTTTTAAATAATTTTGATTCTAACTCTAAAATATACTTGTGGCCTATAAGTAGTTCCAACTTCAAGTATATAAAATATAGTTTATTTTATATAAAAAATAAAGAGGCCTATGTAGTGTTACTTGTACTATATATTCAAAAGTAGGGACAAATAAAAAATAATACACAAGAAAATGTAAAACTAGACTGACTTACATTTTGACTTGGAAGAAACAAATATTTAGATCATGTGATCTAAACTAAACAGTGGCTTAAGGAATTTATAGGCATGTTTTAGAGAGGAAAGCCCCAATTATTCAACAGAAAATTCTCATTCTAAACATGGCCTAACCAATAGTGTACATACATTTTGCATCCAGCAGTTATTATCGTTGTATGGTACACTACTTTTTGTTTTGTTTTTGGTACATTAGTTTTTTTGAATTATTTTCTGTCTATGACTTATGTGTAAAATTGTTAGAACATAATGATTAATATGTTCCTTTAGACAGTTGTCTTTTTTAGCCACACTGCCCACTCCAACTTCTAGATAGGCATTTACTCCAGACATTTCACACAGACCTGCTCGCCTGTCTTCTAGCCCCCATAATTCTCACCATCTGTACTGCTCATTTCCTTCTGCAAAATCACCAGTGGGAAGAAACCTAGACTCTGATGCGCCTTCGTGTCCCGGGGCCTGGAAAGGTGGACCTGAGAATTTCTACCTGGTTTTCTGTGTAGTCAGTGAAATCCTTGTGGCCTGCGCCAAGCTCTACTCTAGTTGCTATGGGGAAAAAAAAAAAGAAAAGAAAAAGATAAAACTGTCTTGTAGGAGCTTGCCTAATAATTGAAAAGTATAGAGAAAGGCATGTAAAAATTTTAACTGACATTCTCCATTTAATTTACTTGCTTCTTTGAGGAATTTAAAAGAAAAAGAAATCCTTGAGTCATTTGAAATAACCAGGAGTGCTGCCTTTCATGTTGGTTTTTATTGGTTACAAATGCCAGTTCGACTCATAAAAATGTAGCATATGTAGATATAAACTTGACACCATAACTTAAAAGTGAAAAGGATATTGCAGCACTGTCCTGTTGTGGTATCCCAATTGAAGGAGGAAACACAGGAAAAAAAACATAATGAGTTTGGAAAGATTCAGGTTTTGAACATGTTTTGTAACCAGCATTATAATTTAAATTTAACCCCTATACTCTCCTTGAAACATTTTTCCCCTAGATTACCCTTTTGCTTATTTTTAAAGATAAATCATCCAGAGTTTATGTTCTCCAGTAAATTTTAATATTTTATACCTTAGAAGCTGTTGAACTAAAGTATTATATTGACTAGGTTTTCAAAGGCATGTAATTTTGCAGATGAAAATACTTTAAGCACAGCCTTTTGGTACAGTCTCTCTGTAATCCAGGTGACAGTCCCATTTTTGCAGCAGAGAGATAGATTATGAACCTTTACGATGTTAGGGAACTAAAAAAGAAGCATTGTTCAAACCACTTTAGAAACCCAGCAAGTTTGAACATTTCTCATCTAGTTTAGACTGCGCACCTAAATTTCCTTTTGAAGGGCTGGTCTGGGAGTCAGTCTGAATTCTTTTTTCCAGGTTTGCCTCTGTTGAGGTTTGAGTTTCGGCAAGTCACTTAGCCTCTCTGTATCTCAATTTATTGCTCTATCAAGTGGAATAATAAAAAATCCCTGTCTTGTATACTTTTCAGGATTGTCAGAAGATCAAATTAATGAAGTTACTTGAAAGTGCTTTTGAAAACTGTGGTGCAGTCTGTAAAAGTGAGAAAGTACCATATGTACACACTCTCTCTCTCCCTCTCTCACACACACATACACACAACACACAGACACAGACACATGGGAGAATTTGATTCTACAAGATGCACCATTTTACTTCATTAGGACACTTTAAATGACTGGAGTGTGATTGCCACTGAAAGATTTTTTAGTTGCTAATGTTATCTCCACATGTAATATTTTTCACTGAGACTCAGAGGAAAATGTTCTTTCTGTTTGTATGCTGAGTTGGAGTACATTTCAGTGTGACATGGGATAATTATGACGATGAAGAAATGTTCATTTCAAAACACTTTGAGGAGTTGTGGTATTTTCTGTGCTTTTAAAAATTAAAAAAATATGGTTGTAGCTATAAATTTTGAAGTTGGCAGGAATGCTGTTTCCATCAAGGAAGAAAAGTCAAGCCATATTTGAAGACAATTATGTAAGTATTTTTAAGTTCTGAAGACAGAAAATTAAAGTCTGGAGTTGAGGAAAATAAGCATTAGTTCCATAAGATTTTTAGAGATTTGCCAAAAGAGGGGGACCACCTCCTCAGATTTATAGGATGGTGATGTACAGAGTATTTTACACGTCATTTTTTTTTCAACTGGGATGACTTTTTGTTCTAAAAATTACCCCAAAAAGGAAAATAAATTGCTAAAATTAGGTTAATGGAAAATGAAGTCTCAGAGTAGTGTTCAGAACATCTCAAAATTCTTCTTTCTGCTATAGAATCTATTCTGCCATGTTGAATATGTGGAACTTTTTTTTTTTCCATCTCCCAGCTATTTGTTAAACATGGACTGTAAAATATGTACTATGTATAATGTGTCCAAGTGAGCACTGCTGTAGACTTGCTTTGGAATTTCCTGATTTCTGAAGGCTTGAGTTTTCAATTTAATATAGTTTCTGAACCTAAAAGTTTAGTATTCCAGAAGGAAATGACAACTTTCCTCATGACTTAAGAATTTTAATTTGTCATTCTTCCATGTTGAAAAAAAAAACCCCTATATTCTGTTTTTCTTAACGTAATTAGTTTTTGTTATTTAAGAAAACAAGCTATTCCAATTAATTATTCCTTCATTCACTTCCTCTCTTTCTCAGTAATCCTGTTGTCTGAATAGAAAGGAAAGCTTGTTAGCTAAATACCTTGGGGAGTGAACTTTCAAATTCTTGTGCTCTTCTCCATTTTCATGGGCACAATTTGCCTTCTGAGTTACTAAGATTTATGCAGTCCAGTGGTTTAAGAAAAATGGACTCCAGATACAGACTGTTAGAATAATATCTCTATGTCACAAGCAGCTGACTGAGGTCTGTTTTTCAATCTGCCGAGTAGGTCTCCCACCTGTTTTCTCACAGTTGAAATGATAGTGTGCAGATTTCATTTCTTGTTATGGGAGCACCATGAAAATTCTATGGGTGGTAACATTCATTGTATCTCTTTCCTGATCCTCTGGAATGCCTCTGTTACCATTTTGCTAAAGGCAGTATATGTGAACCTTGGTGCCAAATTCCAAAATAATCTTGTTCTTTACCTTTACATTCTTTTTTATGTGTCCCTAATACAAAATCATATTCCATTGTAATGGTATCTCTACTTCGTATTCTTACATGAGAATGCTCTCTCTCGTGTAGAATTAAAACTTGGGTATTAGATTATAGCAAGAGCCTTATTTGCCAATTTAGGAATTAAATGCTTGGTTGCTTACTGGGACTGTTATCAGGTAGACATATAGGATTGGGCAACTTGCAAGGATATCATTAGTATCATCTATTTAAGTAAGATATAAATTCCAATGTTTCAAGCAGTATTTTTAAAATGAGTGGACTTCCACTTTTCTCTTTCATTCTCAAATCTGTTATTTTGAACTTTATCTTCATCCTGAAAATGAGTCTTAGGAGATCAATCATCTTTCTTTTATAGGCCCCCACATTCTGTAGGGTTTTCTTGCATAATAATTAGCCTGAGACATCACTAAAGATCCTGCAGGGGCAGTTGACATCATGTAGTTTTCCTCTCCCTTTGGCTTCAATCTGATTGGATGGAGCCAAGGCTACATGTGATAAATTGCACTCTTGGGACTCTCAGCAACTGTTTATAATCTTTTTGGGGTAATATAAAAGAACATTCTAAAAGAGATTCTTTACTCCAGAGCAGTGCTGTCTAATAGAACTTTCTGAGATGATGGGAATATTTTATAACCTATGCTGTCCAGTACAGTATCCACTAGCTACATGTGACTATTGAGTAGCTGAAATGTGACTAGTAAAACAGAAGAAATGAGAAGAAAATTAAATTTTAATTAATGAAAATTTTAATTTAAATAGCCACATCTGGCTACCAGCTACTGTATTGGACAGCACAGTTCTAGAATATGGTGAATCCAGCTGATTGCTCTGGGTCCTTTAGTGGGCCATACTTTATTGACAGCTTGGTGGTAACCTACAGTGGTGGCTACAAGAAGAGAAAAAAGAGGTAACTCTGTTAGCTGCTTCTAAACAAACCCCAGGGCTCAGAAATATGCAATCAGCTTTTTAAATGCTCTGTCACTAAAGTATAAAGGATGGACTTTTCCCTTCTACTGCATTAGTCTGTATGTTGCCATTTTGCTAGTAATTTCTCCAACATAGTACAACTGACGTTTCTTTTAATTCCAAGTCTCCTCTACAAACTAAGCATAGTAGTAGAGGGAGAGGTACACTCTGACATTTGCCATGGAATCTGCATCTCTGAGGGACTCCATTTTCTTGATTCATTTTAGCCCTCTTTGCCTTGACTTAGAGTCGGTACTCCCCTTTCTTCTTTCTCACTTCTCTTTCACTTTTCGGCTCACTGTAGTCTTGTTTCTGCCGCACCACTCTACTGAGATTGCTTTTGGCCAGAAGCAGGCAGTTAATCCCATGGACAACTCTGAGTCCTTCGTTGGACACCATTAACCACTCCTTGTTAAAGAGACCTATCCCTTTGCTGAAAAGACCTCCATTGTCTTCTGGCTTTCCTCTTCCTGCTCTAGCCACTCCTCATTTTTATTTTGGAGCTCTTTATCCTCTGATCATGGCTTAAGAACTCCTTTTTATCAGTATTCTTCTGTAGACCCTTTTCTTTTCTCACTCACTGCACTATCCCTATCCTATGTTACCCACTGCAGTGGTTTCAATTACCAACTTTATCTGATGCCTGTAAGCCTAGATCTCCATTCCAGAAGTTTTTCTTGGACTGTTACCATATTCAGCTACATACTGGGCATCTCTACTTGTAAATCCTGGGGAAACCTCAACCGAATATTCCCAAATTAAGCATATCAGGTGAAGAATCAAGATGGCGGAGTAGGAGGACGTGCACTCACTCCCTCTTGCAAGAGCACCGGAATTACAACTAACTGCTGAACAACCATCGACAGAAAGACACTGGAACTCACCAAAAAAAAACCACCCCACACCCAGAGACAAAGGAGAAGCCGCAATGAGACAGTAAGAGGGGCGCAATCGCGTTAAAATCAAATCCCATAAATGCTGGGTGGGTGACTCACAAGCTGGAGAACAGTTATACCACAGAAGTCCTGAGGGTTCTGAGCCCCACGTCAGGCTTCCTAACCTGGGGGTCCAGCAACGGGAGGAGGAATCCCCAGAGAATCAGACTTTGAAAGCCATCAGGATTTGATTGCAGGACCTCCACAGGACTGGGGGAAACAGAGACTCCACTCTTGGAGGGCACACAAAGAAGTGTGCTCACCAGGACCCAGGGGGAAGGAGCAGTGACCCCATGGGAGACTGAACCAGACTTACCTGCTGGTGTTGGAGGGTTGCCTGCAGAGGTGGGGGGCAGCTGTGGCTCACCAAGGAGACAGGGGCACTGGCAGCAGGGGTTCTGAGAAGTGCTCATTGGTGTGAGCCCTTCCAGAGTCCACTATTAGCTCCACCAAAGAGCCTGTAAGCTCCAGTGCTGGGTCACCTCAGGCCAAATGACCACGAGGGTGGGAACACAGCCCCACCCATTGGCAGACAAGCAGATTAAAGTGTCACTGAGCTCCACCCACCAAATCGGATTCAAGTTTTACTGAGCTCCACCCACCCCGCCCAACCCACCATCAGTCCCTCCCATCAGGAAGCACCCTGGAGCCTCCTAGCCAGCTTCCTCCACAAGAGGACAGACAGCAGAATCAAGCAGTATCAGCAGGATTTCATCTTGTGGAACTGAAAATCCCAGCCACAGAAGGACAGAGAAAATGAAAAGGCAAAAGACTTTGTACCAGGTGAAGGGACAAGATAAAACACCAGAAAAACAACTAAATGAAGCAGAGATAGGCACTCTTCTGGAAAAAGAATTCAGAATAATGATGGTAAAGATGATCCAGGACTTTGAAAAAAGATTGGATGCAAAGATTGAAAAGTTGCAAGAAAAGTTTACCAAAGACCTAGAAGGATTAAAGAACAAACAAACAGAGATATGCAACACAATCGGTGAAATGAAAAATACACTAGAAGGAACCAATAGCAGATTAACTGAGGCAGAAGGACGAATAAGTGACCTGGAAGACAGAATGGTGATAATCACTGATGCAGAAAAGAATAAAGAAAAAAGAATGAAAAGAACTGAAGACAGCCTAAGAGACCTCTGGGACAATGTTAAACACACCAACATTCGCGTTATAGGGGTCCCAGAAGGAGAAGAGAGAGAGAAAGGACCTGAGAAAATACTGGAAGAGATTCTAGTTGAAAACTTCCCTAATATGGGAAAGGAAATAGCTACCCAAGTGCAGGAAGCACAGAGAGTCCCAGGCAGGATAAATCCAAGGAGAAACACACCAAGATATATAGTAGTCAATGTGACAAAAATTAAAGACAGAGAAAAGTTATTAAAAGCAACAAGGGAAAAACAACAAATAACATACAAGGGAATTCCCATCAGGTTAACAGCTGATTTCTCAGCAGAAATCCTGCAAGCCAGAAGGGAGTGGCATGATATATTTCAAGTGATGAAGGGGAAGAACCTACAACCAAGAATACTCTACCCAGCAAGGATCTCATTCAGATTCGACAGAGAAATCAAAAGCTTTCCAGACAAGCAACAGCTAAGAGAATTCAGCACCACCAAACCAGCCCTACAACAAATGCTAAAGGAACTTCTCTAAGCGGGAAACATAAGAGAAGAAAAGGACCTACAGAAACAAAAACAAAACAATTAAGAAAATGGTAATAGGAACATACATACTGGTAATTACCTTGAGTGTAAATGGACTAAATGCACCAACCAAAAGACACAGACTGGCTGAATGGATACAAAAACAAGACCCATATATATGCTGTCTACCAGAGACCCACTTCAGACCTAGGAACACATACAGACTGAAAGTGAGGGGATGGAAAAAGATATTCCATGCAAATGGAAACCAAATTAAGCATATCATCCAATTTTATAATTCATGCCTCCTCCATTGTTCCCACTCTCTGTAGGTGGTAACTCCCAGTTGCTCAAACCAGAAACGTGAGTGTCATTCTTTACCCCTTGTTCCCCTCATCTTTGTTTCCTTCTGTCATCACCAGGTCCATATGATTCCACCTCTTTATAATATTTTTGGAATTTGTCTATTTCTTCCTATCATCATTGCTGCCACTAACTAAAGTTAGTCTTCTCTTGGTTGGGTTACTACAACAGTTTCCTTAGCCTTTGTCATGTTCTTTCTCATTCCTTCTGGAATTCCTATTACTTTCAGAATAAAGTGTAGACTCACTAGTGTGGTTCCCAAGGCCTGGTTGAGTCTTTTGCTTACCTCTTCAGCCTATTCTATTGTTACTATTCCTCTCTATCCCACCCCCTCACTGTGTTCTAGCCAGACTGGCCACTTTTGGATTCCTAAATGTACCATACTTGTGCTGCAGCACATACTTATGAGGGTGAGTCAGAAATTATCTGCACTCCAGTTATATTAAAACTTCTGTTGACTGCACTGTCTTATCAGCACTTTCCGTTTAAGGCTACTATCTCCCCAGTCACTGCTTTGCAGGTGTGAATATGTTACATCAGTTCATTTGTAACTGCAGTATGAGCAAAAATGGATGCCCCACTTGTGATTTGCACGAAAGAAGAGCAGCACTCAGTGGTTCATTTTTTGTGGTCTGAGGGTATACCTGGTGCCATTATTTATCGAAGACTTTGTGCACAGTATGGAGAAAGTGTTTTGTCTCAAAGAAGTGTGTATGAATGGATAGAGAAGTTAGAGGAAGGTCGCACAAGTGTTAACCATCAAGGAGGAGCCCGACGCCTGTCCACATCCATGGCTGATGACAACATTGAGTAGATGAGTGACAGTGGATTATGTGGCAAATCATTTGCAAATAAGCCATGGCTCTGCCTATGAAATAATCCATGACATACTTAGGTTTTGAAAAGTTTGTGCTGAAGCCGAAACTTCAGATTAAATGCAGAGGACTGCTATCCAAGGGCGTTGTGATCTTGCATTTCAATGCACATCTGCACGCTTCTGCCCACACTGTTGATAGTCTTCAAAAACTTTGTTTTGAGGTCTTAAAGCATCCTCGCTATAGTCCTGATCTTGCTCCATCGGACTTTCACCTGTTTGGTCCCCTGAAACAGCCCTTTGTGGACAAAGATTCACTTCTGATGAAGAAGTAAAGACAGCGGTGCATTCGTGGCTTGCAGCTCAGCCTAAAACATTTTTTAATGACGGAATACAAAAGCTTGTTGACAGATGGACAAAGTGTATTGAAAAGCAAGGAGATTATGTCAAAAAATGATGTATTTGTCTTTTCTAAAAGTTAATTAAAATAAATTCTACAGCCAGAGTGCGGATAATTGTTGACTCACCCTCGTATTTCAAATTATTTAAATTTACTATCGCAGATAGACATTAAGAATGTGGTTGTAAACAACCCTGGTATCAAAATACAATTCTATAAATATTTCTTAAGAAACTACCCTAAGCACTGCGAGGTAATGTCAGTGGCGAGAGAGGTAGAGGTGCTGACTAATGCAAACACACCATTGGCCATCAAGAAGCAGACCTTGTTGGAGGGGAGTTAGTGGCTTGCCTATAACACAATCCTGTTTATAGAATACAGGCACAGACCAAGAGCTTGTGGAGTTCATGGGAAGGAGAGATAACTGGAGGTTTCCGAGAAGGCATAATCCAGAAATGGTACTTGCTTTGATTTTGAAGGCTGGGCAGGACTCCAGTAGTCAGAGGGAGGGGGTCAAGCCTGGCTGCTTCCTGTCTTCCCTGGTTCAGAGTCGATACTGCCTATTTCAGGGAGGTAATATTTAATAAAACACTTCTTTGATCATGCCATTTTCTGGCTCAGAATCTTTGAATTCTTTCTGCTGCCTTCAGTATAACGACCAAATTCTCCATAACTGGCCCTAACATAGAGTATTATACTAAGTTGCTTTTAAGGCCATTTATTCCACAACTTTCCTACATGCCCCATCTTTCTACCTCCTGGCCTTCTACCTCCTGCTTATACTACTCTATTCTCTTGGAATGCAGTTGATTTTCTTCCTCTATTAAAATTTTACTTTAAGTTTTCTATGAAAATCTCAGAGCAATTACTATGTATAGGATTTATTTGATAAATGGTCACACATACCCCTTGGTACATTCTTATGTTATTACATCATATTATTGCATATGCACATGGAGATGGATAGAAATAAATATGCAAAAAAATTTTGAACTAAGAGGTAACATGAATTATTTTTCTTTGACTTTCAGTGTGCTCTTATTTTTATAAAAATTTAAACCTCTTGTTATATACTTTCAAAATCATTATGTCTCAGAGCATTGGACCAATTAACCTAATTTGGTTTTATGTGTTTTAATGTTCTGGCGAAGTCTTCCACAGTGACTTGTGTGTAGTAGGAATTTTATATGATTAATAACACACAGATAATAAGATATGGGAGTAATTATATCCCACATTTGAAACAGAAGCAGTTTTTTTTGGCTTTCTGTTACAGCCTCACATATTTATTCTTTTAGAGCTTATTCCTTTGTTATTTGTGTTTTGTGTATGTATGTCACTACCCCGCTAGATAAATCGTAGGCTCTTATTACAAGAACCATACCTTATTCATGTTTATATGTTCCACAGAGTGCCTTTCAGATAGTTGGTGCCCTAAAATTTTTGACATGTCAAATTAAAACATTATATATAAATGTGTTGTACAGTATTGCAGATATAACCAGTTAAGGACCTATTACCAAGAATGTGTCCAAGGACTCAGACTAACTTGCAAGTCCTTACATGGTTTTCTGTGAACACATTTTTAAATAAATATTTTGAAATACTTTCAGTTCAGTTATCATCGCATTCCTAAGAATTATAATAAAGGATGTTTTCTAACTAGGCAACTGATTTTTATTGTTACTTGTGGCGTAACTTAAAGTACCTAATTAAGTCATTAACAGCAGTTTCTTTGGTTTATGGAGCCAGTTGGTGCAAAAAAGATTATTTTTCAGATGAAAATTAAAGGTAATTTAGTATTTGTTCTAACACTAATATTTGAGATTGCCTTATAAAATAAATCTATTTGTCCCCTGCATATTCTTACAAGTGGTAGATCTTAAATATGCATTATCTAGTAGATGAAAATTATATATCAGTGGAAAGTCTCTTCACCTAGTGGATTTCATAAGCATCTGAGAGTAACTTTGCATCTCAAGGAGTCTTGGATCTAAAAGAAACTTAAGAAACGGCTAGTACAGTCCCCCACTGCTTGTCTCTGTGTCTCTGTCTCTTAACACACAGACACACAGACACAGACACACACACACACACACACACACACACACACACACACTTTACAGCCAAGAAAGACAAAAAGCTAAGGTCTGTTTAGGTCATACTCTTTGCCTGAAGTAGCACAAGGAGTCATCAACAATCTCTGTGTTTTTTGCTTTATATTCAGCTTCTTTTCTCTTATATGATTTTAAGGGGACCTATACATAATTCGAAGGTCCCCAATAGTTCACCTTATCCAAAATAAACACCTGTAAGTCTGCCATAGTTCGAAATTATTACTACTAGTCAGTGATTTATTTTAAAATAGTTCCTCTTAAAAAGCAAACAAACAAACCTCTAAAACACAAGTATGATGCTTGGGAGAGATAGTCATATCCATGAAGAAGGCATGATCGCATTATAGTAGTAGTTTTTCCATTTCTTCCTAGAAGAGAGGAGAGCCTGGAGAAAGCAAGCATGGGATCTGAAGCCCCAGGAAGAGTAGTACTTTAGACACACTTCGTGCATCAGGGCATGGTGGGCAGCCAGAGGGCAGTGTGGGCGCATCAGAGCCCTGGCCACAGACACAACCTTCACCCCGTTCACAATCTCACCACAAAAATCTGAATAATGTAGATTTGGATTATAGGGAAAAGGTTGGAGAGATGTGAATTTCATAGTAATTAAGGGAATTAAGCATTTAACTAAAAACTAGAAAAATAAGAGGAGCTGAGGAAAGAAGAAAAGCTAAACTTTGACATCAGTAAATTGAAAAAAAAGATACACACAAAATATCTTTAGTAATCAAATACAGTGTGGCCTTTCAGCACCCACATCTTCCCCATCCTCAGTAGAAGGTAGTATATAGTTTTTCTATAAGTTTGACAGGAAGCAGCTTAAATACATCATGGGAGAGTATAAAAGATTGCCATTTTGAGCAACTGTTCTAAATGTGGTGTTGATTTCTGATGTGCTACTGAAGTATAATATAATATCCCACTACTTTAAAAGAGTTGATTGATGACCTTAACCTATCTTTTCTCTGTTTTAGACTATTTCATTGATCTCCCAAATAGCTCCTATAAACAACTAAACAACCAGTTAGAGAGTTCGGTGTTGCTAGTCTTCTCAGAATACCGAAAATGAGTTGTATTTTCTCATATTGGTATGTGTTTACTCACGGACTCACCGAAAGAAAGCCTTCATTCTTTTGAGAGAGAGAGTAACATAGTGCTTAATTGTGAGAGTTCTGGGGTTAATCTGGGGTCATATCTGGCTCTTATCCCTCGGTGCTCATGTTGTAATGGTATCAGACTCCTTGGATTTCTCATTCAACAGATATTTGTTGAAGCCAACTATGTGCCAGGTAGTTTCTAGGCACTGAGGTTATAGCAGTAAATGGAACGGGCAAAAACACCTGTTCACAAGGAGCTTTCATTCTAATGGAGGGAGGCAGATAATAAACACAAAAAAATCAGTAGAGTATATAGTATGTTTGAAGGTGAAAAATGCCATAGAGAAAAATAGAACAGTTTAAAGGGGATGAGAATCCTGGAGGAAGGGAGGGATTCAGTTTTGAATAGGGTGGTCATGGTAGGTCTCACTGAGAAGATAAATTTGAACAAAGACTTGAAGGACATGATGTTGGGAGTCATGCAGATATATGGGGGAAGTTTATTTTTTAGGCTGATGGAGCAGCTAGTATAAAGGCTTTGAGGTGGGTGTGTGCCTGGTGGGGTCAAAAAAAAAAAAAAAGGAGGTCAGTATGGCTGGACCTCTCTAATGAAAGAGGTGGAGAGTAGAAGGAGATGAGTTGAAGAGGTGGAGAGTGGGGGTTAAGGGCCTTGAGGACCATTGTAAGAATTTTGACTTTTACCCTGAGTGTAATTGTGTTGCATAGCAGTAGAGGGTTTTGAGCAGAAGAAAGACAGGAACTCCCTTTTAAAAGGATCACTTGGCTTCTGTGTTGAGAACAGACATTAGGGGGACAAGTGCGTAAGTAGAGACCAAAGAGTAAGTGATTGCAGCAATACCAGTAAGAGATAATGGTGGCTTGGAACAAGGTGGTAGCAATGGAATAAAAAGATGTTGACTTTTAAATACATTTTGGGAAGAGGGTCAATAGCATTTCCTGATGATTTGATGTGGAAGTAAGAGAAAGAGGAACCAAGTACTTTGGCTTAAGCACTTGGAAATATGGAATTGCCATTAATTAAGAAGGGGGAGAATGTGGGTAGAACAGGATTTAGGGAGGACATCACAAGTTCAGTTTTCACAGATTAAGTTTGAGATGCCCGTTAGAGATCCAAGTGGAAATGTTGAGTTGAAAACATATATGAGTCTAGAATTGGTGAGATGGGTCCAAGCTGAAGATGCGCTATGGGAGTTGTCAGAATATACTGGAATTCAAAGCATTGAGATTAGATGATATCATGAGTTTGGGATCTGGAATTAGACTACCTCGTACCAGCACTCGTTAGCTGAGTAACTTTGGGAAAGCCACTTAGCTTCTCAGTGACTCAGTCTCTCCATATGTAGAATGAAAAGACTGATAGTAACTACCTCACAGGGTTAAAATTAAAATAAAATCACTAATATCTGTAAAGCACTTACAACATGGCATATATTCAAAAAGTGCTATCAGTTTTCAGTACAACAGTCTTGTATACCAGTGGGACATCACAAATACTTACATTGACTTATTGTTACTAATATAGCAATACAGCTTTTCTTCTTATGGTGTATTATTTTTGATTCCTGATTACTAATTGGTTCTAGGAGTTCCACTGAGTTGGTTTTGCTTCCAGAAGTAAACTGACCTGGATTTTTTATATTAGCTCTGCCTCAGTTGTTGGTATATTTTTAATGCCTGTATTTATTTTAGTATCTGTTACTTGCTCAGAAAACAAATCTTATGATTTTCTTCAGTGCTGCTCTCCTTTGCTTTTCTCAGTGCTCAGCAGAGGAGCAGTCAGGTTCACAAGAAAAACACAATTGGAAATCAGGTAGGAATTGTTTAAAAAAATTAGTGCATGCATGCCCCAAAGAATTGGAACTAAATTGCTTGATTGACTTTTTTTAAATGCAAATTAATCATGTGCAAATTTTGCTGGAAATGCAGTTTTTTGTTTTGTTTTTGCTTTTAACGTTTTTGGAGTGAATTGCATTTTTTTTCTTTTTTTTTTGCTATTTTATGCAGTTAACCCTATTGATTTATTTTAAATAACTTTTCTGCTGTTTGCTCTGCTTTTCAAATTTGACTCCTTGTGTCCTACTTTGCTTGCTTACATTACCCCTAAATTTGATTTAACATTGAATCTGTGAGTCAGTTCAAGGTTAAAATATGGTGAGTAGTTGCATGAGCTTTCTGGTGCTGCTGACTAGTTCACACATTTGCACAGCTTGGTAACAGTGAAGGGACAGCTCATAAAGAAGGCAGTTGTTGGATCTGAGATTTAATCTCTGCCACACCAAATCCTGTTGGTTAATGAAGATGTTAATTCCGAAGAAGATCTGATCTTTTGAGTTTTTGTGTTTTGGGCTGACCAGCTGTCTCTGACTAATAGTGCTCTGCAGAGATTGCATTAACTCTGACAGTTTGCTGTTTCTTTTATGTTTTATGTGATAATGAATATTTGCATTGTTATTTCTTTTCAAGTCAAAACAATGATGATTTTATAGTTTTTTTAAAATTCAGAGGTACAATTATTGAACAAATTGAAACCTCTGCTCTAAAATTTTTTCCATTGTTTTGAAAGGAGAAGAGGTAATAACAGACTTTATTTTAAAAACTTTTTTCTGAACTAAAGCATATAATTCTTTGCTATTTCAGGGAACCAATCTTCCGCCTTCAAGGCAAATTGTACGAGCTAAGTTCTGTAAGCTTTACTGTTGCTTTTTCATTTAGCTTCCCAAGGGCACAGTTTGTCTTTAACTGATTAACTCAACTAGCGCTTGCTACTAATTTTTTTAAACTTAGATTGTCTTGTCCATAACACCCTATCATTGAAATAAAAATCCTCTTAAGAGGGTTCATCCCTTCACTGCTAATAACTTGCTGTGATTGAAAGGTATGAACTAGTAAATTCTAAAATGCTATAATAATAAATGTTTAACACTGTGGGTGCTTTGATATTTCTCTAATTTTAATGGGCCTTAAAATAATTAAAATCATTAATGACCTTCATCTCTGTCCTTTTATGCTATGTTGTTATAAGGTGTGAGCCTTTCTCTTCCCCTTGTATGATAATATTTCCAATAAATGTAGATGATACTTCTAAAAGGTGGGTGAAATTAAACACCTGATTTTGATATATCTGTTGATAAGCCTATCTAATACCAATTATTTGTACCTATTTTTTAAAAAATAATAAAACAAAAGCAAAATTATATCGATTGACATTTTATATGGTTTTAGAATTGAAGCTTTTAAAACCCAATGCTATATCTTCACTTAATGGAAGTATAAAGATACTGTCAAATTACTAGCATAGGCATTAAAAGAAAAAGCAATTTTACGCATTTCTACCATGGGTGAGGCAGCCCTAAAGTCTTTCTTCTAGCTATGCACAACTTGAGAATTAGATTGGAGGATGGATCAATTATTTTCCTCGGGATGTTTTAGAAGAAACAAACTTTGGAGCTAGATATTCCTGGGTTCAAATTCTCCTCTGTCACTTAGCAGCCATGTGGCCTTGGGCAAATGGAATCCAAGTTTGCCCAATTGTGTGATGGGAAGAATAGAAAATATCTCTGCTCGGTGATTGTAAGAATCAGAAATAACCTACATAATGAGGTTTGCAGCTGGGTACCAGATACGTGCCCTGTAAAGAGTAGAAGGTAGGTAGGTGCTACTTCTTGAAACTTTGGGGAGAAAAAAAATATGAAGTATAAGAAAATTATAAAAGTTATTAAATGGGAACAATGAAACATTTGGGAAAATTAGAAACTGTGGCAATTATTCTGTAGATTACAATGCCCAGATTAAGCCTGGGTGTGGTGTAATGGATTTATCTATAAAACTTTCCTCATGGTCAGAGCTCTAGCTCATAGAAGTTTATACTTATTGGAAAAGCAATAGTATAGTGGCATAAATTCATTCTTTAAATTAGATCTGAATGGAAACCCAGAACAATTTTCAATTATATTGCTTCCAAATGCTAAAATCATGCTAATTGTGTTTCTGTGCCTTTACTTTCACTGAGTACTTCAAAGCCCATACATTATGGTAGTTTTATACCTCAAGAAAATAGAATTGGGGTGAGTGTTATAATAGAATACAGATCCCTTATCCAAAACCTCAGGGGCCAGATGTACCCTGAAGGTCAGACCTTTCTGGATTTTAGAAAAATATTGCATATATCATATATTACCCAATATTCCTATAGGGTCAGAGGCAGCACCCTGTAATTAAACACGTATTTCTACAGTGAAACAAATGATAATCACACTAAGTAGATTAAATGAAAGACATAAATATTTTCACATCAAGCCAGGTTTTGCTGCCAAATTTGTTGCTGCTGTTGTTTTAACTTTTAACTTTGCAAGTAAGAGGTTATAAACCTGAATATCTAATTTTTCAGAACCAAATCCAATAATTAAACATGATACAATGTATTTTAAAGGATCCTTTGTTTTTTCTGCTTAGCAGAAATGAACCATAACAACTTGAAACTCCTTTCTCGATGAATCTGAATACTGAGGTTGATTTGGGTTGTATTAGGAAAAAATGAAGAAGCCCAAAGCCAGGGAGCCTTGGAGACCAGCCTGCTAATTGATGTCAGCTTTTAGGGTTGGCGGGGCTAAAATACTCTGCACTATCCTAGGAAATGCTTCATCCATTCTGATAGCCTCTTAGAGCTCCTGATTATAGGAGATGGCTGTGCAGAATCTGTTCTGAAATATTTTAGAAGAATTTAAAGAAAGAACAATTCCTTCTTAAAGTCTAAAGCCCCATTTGCTTTCATCTGCCTAGAAATTTGTCTGCTTAGAAGTTTACAAACTGGTGTCAGCAAATGTATGAAAAAAAAATTTGAGCACACCATTAGCCTAAAGTTGCTCTGCCCAGAAATTTCAACGTAAACTTCATTTATGCCTTCACTCGTCACATGTGTATTTGAAACCCGTGAGTGTCAAAAACTGTGGTAGATGTTAGAATGATGAATAAATCAAGGACCCTGCTGTCAGGGAGCTCACATCCCAGTGGGGATGATGGTAAGTAATTGAAGTCTGTCCCCTTTTTCAAGGTTATCTCCTTCTGATACTTCAGGGTTCACGGAAACATCAGTAAGAGGCTAGCCCTGACTGTTGAATCGAAAGTCACTTTTCCTCCCCCAAATCTTGTCATTATTATCTTGTTTATTTATTATTTTTTGTTTTCTTTCACTAGGATAGTAAGCTCCATTAAAGGTATTTGTGTGTGTGTGTGTGATGGTGAAAGCCATGGAGTGTCATTGTAACATTTTAAGTGAAATCATAATAATACTTTATAAAGTTCATTCTGCCCATAGTGTGGAGAAAGATTTTGAAGGGAGGACAAGATTAGAAAAAGTAGACTAGTTAGGAGGCTGTTGCAGACAAAAGATTATGATGCTTTGGGCTAGCTAAGCTCTCTCGACTAGATTTGAAGAGAAGCTGATGAATTCAGGAGATATTAAGTAGGAAGAATCTAAAGGATTTGTGATGAATTAGATGTTGAGGGGAGGGCTGGGTATTGTCAGCAGTGCTGTCCAGACATCTGATTTAGGCACAGATGAGATGGTGGTGCTTTTCATGGAGAACGAAACATAGTGAGGAAGTGTAGACATGTTGAGTGTAGACCCTGTGGAAGATTAAAGTAAAAATATCCAGTGGGATGTTGGATAAAAGTGTCTAGACTTCAGAAGAGACAGAGAACTATTTATTCCAAAAGTAGGGAACCACTGGAAGATTTCCATTAGTGAAGGGATATCATCTGATTTATATGTTGGGAAGATCTGCATATTAGACATATGAAATGATTTGGAAGAATAAAACTAGATATATGGAAATTGGTGAAGACATTTTTGAAATAATTCAGGTAAGAAAATACAAATGTCAGTAGCAGGAGGTATCTAGGAGGAGAATAGATTCAAAAATATATTTAAAGGATGGAAAGAGTTATAAATAGTTGTGTGGGTGGGGGCGGGGGTGTTGTCATTCTCCCAGGCTATGGCTAAGGAGGCCTACTTACAAAGAGAGTACAGGTAAAAGAGGAGCAGATTTCAGTGGAGGTGGGAGAAGAAGTGGTGATTTCAGTTTCAGATACATTTTTTGTGCCTATTGGAGATGTCAGTAGAGTTTGAGGTTCAAGACTTGTCTAGACTGGAGATATAAGTTTTACAGTTGTCAAGGTGCACATGGTAGTTGAAGCCATGGGAATAGATGAGATCATCTGCAGAGGATAAGCGCATAGAAGGAAATGTGGGATTTAAAGGATAAATGAGAAAGAAGGATGGAGACAGAATGAGGAACTGAAAAGGAGTCTAAGAAGTGATAAGAGAGGTAGGAAAACTTGGAGAGTAGTAGAATGAGAGCTCAGGGAAGAGAATGTTTCAGAGAGGGAGTGGTCAAGTAGTAATAGATATTTCCAAGAGCTCAAGAAACACTGAAGAAGTTGTCAAATGGGTGGACTGGTAGGAGGTCCTGTGTGTTGCCTGCACCGCCCGAAGTAGTACCAGTCCTCTTAGTCTTGTGAATTGCTTTTCTACTCCACAGCTGGAAGGTAGAACAAAGCTGAGAAAGCAGACAATGGAATTAACACCCTGAGCTGAGGTTTTTCCAGAGAGGCAGCATGTAAGGTCAAGAGAGCAGATGAATTAAAGTTTTGAAGAAAGACAGGTTGAAATAAAGGATTGTATAATATGAATGGTTTTGCCTAAAGTACTCGTCACATTAGTCAGGAGAGGTTAGCCAAGTGACAAACAACCCCAGAATTTTAGTAACTTAATATAATAACAGTTTAATTCACCTTGCAGGAATTCAATCAAAGTCATCTAGATGGGGCTGGGGTGAGGCAACCCTGCTTCACGTGGTCAGTCATGGACTTTCGAATTCTCTTCATTCTTCCAACAGATGGGAAAGAAAGAAGCCTGAGTGAGGGAGGTTTGTAAGGACCAGCCTGGAAGTGGCACACATCTTTTACATTTCTATTCCATTGACCAGAACTCAGTCATGGCCTCATCTAACTGCAAAGGAAACAGGAAAATATAATCTGAGATTGGGCCTATAAAAAAGAAAAGACAAAAGATGATGTTGACTGAAAATGGGAAGGAAATGGGTAAACTAGGGAACTGGGGTTTTCTGAAATTAGAGAAAATGTATACCAGGATTAAGGGGAAAAGATGGTAGGGTTGGAGGTTGAAGTCAGTGAGTGGGATATTGTATCTCAAGGTTTAAGAGGGAAGAGAATGCTGCCTTAAAGTCATAGATGTTATTGGACTAAGAAGAAATAGACATTGGAGGAGGGGAATGACAAATGATAGCTACAGGTATTTGTGGAACATTGTCTTCAGTGGGTCTGGATAGTAAAGAGAAATAGGGATGAAATTTTTTGGAGTTGAATGTGTTAAAGGCCAGGATATATTGAGGCCAGGAGGATTGATGTGGCTTTTACGTGACTGATAATCCATTCCTTTAGCTGTAAAAACCTAGAGCAGGAAGGCACAGCTGATATCCTTGGCCCAGACTGTATCCAACTGCAGTTGTGTAACTAGGAAGACCTTCTCCTTTGGCAGTGAGCAGAGCAGATGCTTGCAGAATACCTCCTAGTTCTGGGTGATCAGGGTACCTCCTAGTACTGGGCTTATTGTTGGTTTTGTTTCCCTCCAATGTTCCCTCTGTTGTTCTAACTTTGGAATTGAGTATGAAATTTGGCTTTCCCAAACCTACAAGTCTCCAGTTAACTGGATTCTTAACCTTCTTGAATTGTAGGCTGTAAGGTTAAAAGACCTTTCTTATCAACATAGGGTCTCTTCCCTCTCTCCTTTCTGAAAGCTAGTTTCAGTAGACAGTACTCTCTTTTCCTTAGAACTCCCTACAGGTCTAAAAAAAAATCAAAACACTGCAATATTCTAAAATTTTCCTACCAAGTCCCCTAGTCCATCAATTGCTGTAAGTAATAGTTTGAGACCACTGTTAAAAGAGGTGAGAGTTTAATCAGCTATTTTATAGCTGGATAACAAAGATTGCCAACTTCCTAGGCTACAATAGAGGGCTCCTCACAGCCCTCCCTCCTTCTTTGTCCACTCAGGTAATTCCACCTTTCAGGGTCTGTCACTTTTAATTCCCATGCTCATGTGACTTCCTGGTACCAATATCTATATCAGGATTCTTTCAAATATAAATTTCAGGAGAACTCAATTTAAATGACCTTGGAAAAAAGTGAATTAATTAGTTTACATGATTGAACATTTCATAGACAGAGTTAAGTACTATTTAATCCATGGCTCAGACAGTATCAAGATGGACTTATTTGATAAACCATGATGAACTAGACAAACTCTTCCCATTTTTTGGTTTTGCTTCTTTGCTGTTGGCTCCATTCTTCTACCCCAAAGGATTGCAGTATGGCAGCCAGGCAGTTTCCTTCCTGGTTTGAATCCCACAGAAATAAATGAGTCTTTCTCCCAGAATTCTCAGAAAAACTCCTGAGGCTCACTCTGATTGGACAGGCTTGGATCATGTGCTCATTCCTGAACCAATCACTGTGGCCAGAGAAAGAGATGTACTGATTGGCTTAGGCCAGATCACATGGACTGGAAGTGGGGGTGGTTTCCTCTCCACTTGAAGTCAAAGCTATTGTAAGAAGAAGAGAGAATAGACCCTGGAGGAAGTACATCAGAGATGATGGCTACAGGTACTTGTTGAGCATTGTTTGTCTTCAAAACAATTTAATTTGGATAATAGGATTCTTGTGTATTTTGTCTTCTTAAAGGGATATAAGATTTTTAATACCTCATTATTAAAACCCTTTATTCATTTATTGATTAAATTTAATAATTTTCACAGTTTATCCTCTATCTCCTTCCTCCTTCTCTTTCTTTTTTAAAAATAATTCTGTTGACTGTACAAAGTTGAGAAGTAATATAGTGCAGTGGTTCTTTAGAGCTGGAATTGTGAAGCCACTCTGTGACAAGGAACAAATGATTTAACCTTTCTGTTCCTCGGGTTTCTAATTTATAATAAGCTGATAAGACTTGGAACTGCTTCATAAGGTTTTTGTAAGTATTAAATGAGATAGTACAAGTTAGGTACCTAGAATGGGGACTGGCTGATAGTAAGTGCTATGTAAAGTACTTCCTATTATTATTGTTGTTATTGTTATATATTTGTATTATTCTGTTAGTCTTCAAGAAAGATAGTGAAATAATTGCTTTTATTTTCAAATTGAACCTTTACTCATTTGGAAGTGGGAAGACTGTTACAAAGCAACAATGAAATCTGCATATTCTGTAATGGTTCATGGATTAATTTTTTAATTGAAATATAGTTGTACAATATTATATGTTACAGGTGTACAATATAGTGATTCACAACTTTTAAAGGTTGTACTCCATTTATATTTATTGTAAAATATTGGCTATAGTCTGTGTATTGTACAATATATTCTTGTAGCTTATTTTAAACATAATAGTTTGTACCTCTTAATACCCTACCTCTAGATTGCCCCTCTCCTCAGTGGTAACCACTAGTTTGTTCTCTATATCTGTGAGCCTGTTTCTTTTTTGTTATATTCACTAGTTTGTTGTATTTTTCAGATTCTACACGTAAGGAATATCATGCAGTAGTAGTTTTTCTCTGTCTGACTTATGTCATTTAGCAAAATACCCTCTAAGTCCATCCATGTTGTTGCAAATGGCAAAATTTCATTCTTTTTTATAGCTGAGTAGTATTCCATTGTATAAATATACCACATCTCCTTAATCCATTCATTGGTTAATGGACACTTAGGTTGCTTCCATATCTTGGCAGTTGTCAATAATGCTGCTATGAACATTGGGGTACATGTATCTTTTCAAATTAGTGCTTTTGTTTTTTTCAGATATATGCCCAGAAGTGGAATTGCTGGGTCATGTGGTAGTTCTCTTTTTAGTTTTTTGAAAAATCTCCATACTGTTTTCCAGTATTGGTGGCCACACCAATTTACATTCCCATCAACAATGTACAAAGGTTCCCTTTTCTCCACATCCTCACCAATATTTGTTATTTGTGTTTTTTTTGTTTTTGTTTTTGTTTTTTTTTGATGATAGCCATTCTGACAGGTATGAGCTAATATCTCATTGTGGTTTTGATTTGCATTTTCCTGATAATTAGCCACGTTGAGCATGTTTTCATGTGTCTGTTGGCCATCTGTATTTCCTCTTTGGAGATGTCTATTCAGGTCTTCTGCCCATTTTTTAATCAGGTTTTTTGTTTATTTTGATGTTGAGTTGTAGGATCTGTTTATATATTTCAGAAATTAACCCCTTATTGGTCATATCATTTGCAAATATTTTCTCCCATTCAAATAGGTTGTCCTTTCATTTTGTCAGTGGTTTCCTTTGCTGTACAAAAACTTTTAAGTTTAATTAGGTCCCATATATTTACTTTTACTTTTATTTACTATGCTTTAGGAGATAGATCCAGAAAAATATTGCTACAGTTTATATCAAAGAGTATTCTGGCTATATTTTCTCCTAGGAGTTTTATGGTTTCCGCTCTTGAATTTAGGTTTTTAATCCAGTTTGAGTTTATTTTCATATATGGTGTTAGAGAATGTTCTAATTTCATTCTTTTATGTAACTGTCCAATTTTCCCAGCACCACTTATTGAAAAGACTGTCTTTTCTCCATTGTATAGTCTTTCCTCCTTTGTTGTAGATTAATTGACCATGAGTGTGTGTGTTTATTTCTGGGCTCTCTATTCTGTTCCATTGATGTATGTATGTGTTTTTGTGCCAGTGCCATACTGTATTGATTACTGTAGCTTTGTAATATTGTCTGAAGTCAGGGAGTGTGATTCCTCCAGCTCTTTTCTTCTCTCTCAAGATTGCTTTGGCTATTGAGGTCTTTTGTGTTTTCATACAAATTTTAGAATTATTCTAGTTCTGTGAAAAATGCCATTGGTATTTTGATAGAGATTGCATTGAATCTGTAGATTTCCTTGCCTGATGTGGCCATTTTAACAATATTAACTCTTCCAATCCAAGAGCACAGTATATCTTTCTATCTGTTTGTGTTGTCTTCAGTTTCTTTCATCAGTGTCTTATAATTTTCCAAGTACAGGTCTTTTACTTCCTAGGTAGGTTTATTCCTCAGTATTATATTCTTTTTGATGTGATGGTAAGTGGGATTGTTTCCTTAATTTCTTTTTCTGATAGTTCTTTGTTAGGATGTAGAAATGCAACAGATTTTTGTATATTAATTTTGTATCCTGTGACTTTACTGAATTCATTGATGAGCTCTAGTAGTTTTCTAGTGGTGTCTTTAGGATTTTCTATGTATAGTATCATCTTATCCATTAATAGTGACAGTTTTACTTCTTCCCTTCCAATTTGGATTCATCTTATTTCTTTTTCTTCCCTGATCACTGTGGCCAAGACTTTCAATACTATGTTGAATAAAAGTAGAGAGAGTGGGCATCCTTGTCTTGTTCCTGATTGTAGAGGAAATGCTTTCAGCTTTTCACTGTTGAGTATGATGTTAGCTGGGGTTTCATCATATATGGCCTTTATTATGTTGAGGTGTGTTCCCTCTATGCCCACTTTCTGGAGAGTTTTTATCATAAATGGATGTTGAATTTTGTCAAAAGCTTTTTCTGCATCTACTGAGGTGATATATGGTTTTTATTCTTCAGTTTCTTAATATGGTGTATCACATTGATTTGCAGATATTGAAAAATCCTTCCATTCTTGGGATAAATCCTGCTTGATCATGGTATATGATCCTTTTAATTTATTATTGGGTTTAGTTTGCTAATATTTTGTTGAGGATTTTTGCATCTATGTTCACCAGTGATATTGACCTGTAAATTTTGTGTGTATGTGTGTGATATCTTTGTCTAGTTTTGGTAACACAGTTATGCTGGCCTCATAGAATGAGTTTGAGAGTGTTCCTTCCTCTGTATCATGAATTAATTTTTGAGGACAGCTTTCTGAGTACAGAACAAGAAAAATGCCCTCATTCCAATATTCCAATAAGCAGTTTATAACATGTATTTTTAAATGGTTGTTATAAATTTTTGGAATCAATCAACAGTTCTTTATCAAGTTCTTTTAATTAAAAGTACTGTAAAAAACATTTTTATAGGAAGAATAGAATAAATTTTTGCTCCATCTCTCCGTTGATCTTCAGGGTAGCCAATTTTAATGAAACCTCTTTTAATGCTCTAACAGGTGTTTGTGCTTCTTTTTTTTAATTTAATTTTATTTTTTTTTTATTATTTTTTTTTGGGGGGGTACACCAGGTTCAATCAACTGTTTTTATACACATATCCCCATATTCCCTCCCTTCCTTGACGCCCCCCCCCTCGAGTCCCCCCCCACCCTCCCTGCCCCAGTCCTCTAAGGCATCTTCCATCCTCGAGTTGGACTCCCTTTGTTATACAACAACTTCCCACTGACTATTTTACAGTTGGTAGTATATATATGTCTGTGCTACTCTCTCGCTTCGTCTCAGTTTCCCCTTCACCCCCCGCCCCCTCCCATACCTTGAGTTCTCCAGTCCATTCTCTGTATCTGCTTCCTTGTTCTTGTCACTGAGTTCATCAGTACCATTTTTAGATTCTGTATATGTGAGTTAGCATACAATATTTGTCCTTCTCTTTCTGACTTACTTCACTCTGTATGACAGATTGTAGTTCTATCCACCTCATTACATATAGCTCCATCTCATCCCTTTTTATAGCTGAGTAATATTCCATTGTATATATATGCCACATCTTCTGTATCCATTCATTTGTTGATGGGCATTTCGGTTGCTTCCATGTCCTGGCTATTGTAAAGAGTGCTGCAATAAACATCATGGTACAAGTTTCTTTTGGGATTATGGTTTTCTTTGGGTATATGCCCAGGAGTGGGATTACTGGATCATATGGTAATTCTATTTGTAGTTTTTGAAGGAACCTCCAAACTGTTTTCCATAGTGGCTGTACCAACTTACAGTCCCACCAACAGTGCAGGAGAGTTCCCTTTTCTCCACACCCTCTCCAACATTTGTGGTTTCCAGACTTTGTGATGATGGCCATTCTGATTGGTGTGAGGTGGTACCTCATTGTGGCTTTGACTTGCATTTCTCTGATGATGAGTGATGTTGAGCATCTTTTCATGTGTTTGTTGGCCATCTGTATGTCTGTGCTTCTTTTTTAAAGAAATAACTGAATATTTAAAAATTCTCAAAGATTTGTGGTAAGATGTTATATGTACCTTTAAGAATATATAATGATTATATGTATTCATTATACATTAAATAGATGTCCCTTATCAGCAAAGGAATGTAAATATAATTTTTATTAGATGTATTGGACTGCATTTTAAGGAATACTTTTATAAAATTATGCAGTTCAAGTTTGTGGGAATATAATTTGTCATGCCAGTACATATGTATATCACAAATGTTCTAGCATGTACCTTATTTGTAAAATGAGATCTATTGTTCTTAGCTGAGTTTTTTTTCCTGTTAGGATAATATAGCATTGCCTGTTGCCACTTAGTCTGACAGTGAAATCTTTAAGTTTATAAACTAATTCTGAGACTTCTGTTTTCCTTGATGTATTAGTTTCCTAGAACTGCTGTAACAAGGTACTACAAACTGGTGTGGCTTAACACAACATAAATTTATTCTCTCAAAGTTCTGGAGGCTAGAAGATCGAAATCAAGGTGTGTTTGTGGTTATATTCCCTATGAAGGCTCTAGTATTCCTTGACTGTGGCTGAAATCTCTGCCTCCATCTTCACATGGCTTCCTTCCAATGTATGTCTGCCCGTGTCCTCTCCTCTTCTTTAAGAACACATCCATTGGACTTGGAGCGCACTCTAATTCAGTATGACCTTGTCTTAACTAATTACATCTGCAAAGACCCTGTTTTCAAATAAAGTCACATTCTGAGGTTCCATGGACATTTTGGGAGACACTGTCCAACTCACTACACTTTGTATACTTGTAGATTTTCTTTTCTTTCTTCTCTTCCTTATTTTTAAAATGGCTTATTATAATAAAACTTTACCTAGGATTTAGCTTTACAATGTATCACTGCACTTTAATTGTTTATTAAACCAAATTTATAATTTAGACCATTGGAACTTTAGAAGGTATTTTCTTTATTATTCTGTTTTGAGAAAATACTAATACCTTTTGTTACTGAGATAAATCACAGCTGTTCTCTCCTTCTGCATGGTACCATTGTTTAAATTTTATTTTGATTAGTTTTTTTGAGGGTTGCTTCCTGAGAAATTTTCTATTTTCTTTAAAACTCTGTGGCTTACAAGGTAATTTATCATGAGGAAAAAATGAAACATTTAACACTTTTTGAAATGATAATACACAAACTCTCTTTTTCCTTATTCATTTTCTATGTCACCTAGTCTTCCATCCAGTCTCACCCCACCCTCAAGAAAGGGCACGAATGGAAGGGAAGAGGACAGCAGAGAGAAAGAACCAACAAAGAGATGGATCCATGAAGTTCCACAAACATGGTGTGGAACTAGGAATCCATTATAAGATTTGGGAATTTACATTTTCAAAACCTGCCAAGTAGGAAAGTTTTATTTACTAAAAAAGATGTAACAGAGTGAATGGCTGTCTACTCCCACCAATCACAACAGTTAACATTGATTACTTAACAAGTGTTTCAGGTGTGGTTATAGATACTTTACACACATTAATTCATTATCTCCCCCCAACAACCCTGAGAGATAGGTACTCTAATTATTCAATTTTACAGATAAGGAGGCATGGAGAGGCCAAGTCATGTGTCCAGTCATACGAATGATAACTGACAGCACCAGAATTCAAATCCAGGCAATTTGATTCTAGACCTTGTTCTCTTAATTACGGTATTTAACCACTGTTTCTAATAGTTGGTAAGTTGCATAAAAAGTCTAAGTTAATAGCCTCGGTATGGCAGGTCACATCATTTCAATCATTCACTATTATTTTTATTTATTACGTACATTTTTTCTTAATCTAAAGTGGATTGATCTTGAATAGAATGAACTTGGGTTTATATAAATAAATCTGATTTGGTCATTGTGGGCTGCAATAACAGAGTAACGTAGACCTGGTAACTTAAACAACGAACATTTATTTCTTGTGGTTCTGGAGGCTGGAAATCCAAGATCAGGGTGCCAGCATGGTTGGGTTCTTGCTGAGGGCCCTCTTCCTTTTTAAGTCCTCACATGGCCTTCCATGGTGCATAAAGAGAGAAAGATCCCATGTCTCCTTCTCTTTTTACAAGGGTAGTAATTCCATTGTGGGGTCTCCATCCTCATGATCTCAGCTAACCCTCATTACCTCCTAAAGGCCCCACCTCTTAATACCATCCCATTGGGGGTTAGGGTTTCAACATATAAGTTTTTGGAGATCACATTCAGTCCACTGCACTGATCAACAATGAAAAACTGTAACAGCTGTTAGAATGTGTTTCCTTTTTATCCCTTAATTCTGTGAAAGTATCTCCAGAGGGGCCAATCAATAGCTTATAAAATACAACAATCTTTATTTTAATAAAATTGACAGAGGATGGAGTCCATGAAAACCACAGTTAGTGGAATGTATACCCTGCTAATTTGTTCTGTATCTTTTAAATCTAGACTTCTACTTGAAATAGCACATAATGTATCTCATGACATTTTTTCCAAAAAATACACGATGTGCTTACTGTATTTTTATAGCCAAATTACATCTTAATTCAGGGTTTAGGACTGAAAATCAGTAAGAAGAAAAATCCTGTGTATTCAAAATTACTTTGAAAAATTCCTTTTGTAGGCAGCATCTAGCCCCACATTTTAGCTGTGATCTTTCCTCTGGGCAGTTGAGGCCTGGTCTTGTTTCACCAGGGAAATGGGTACCTGGGCAAACTAAGGGTTTCCCCTCCTGCTTCTCTCCTGCTATCTCACAGCTACCCTTGCTCCCTCCCTGCTTCCCTGTTTTCTTCTCTCTGTCTCTTTTGTCCTAGTTGTCTCTCTCTCTCTTTTTTTTTAACATAATGTATTTCATTCTAAGTAAATTAAATTCCTGTATGATTTGAATTCCCTGGAATTTTTGTAACATAAAATTTTATTTTCTCCCACTATTATTTTATTAACCACTGTAATTTCAAACCTGAAAGTTCCCATGAATTATCAGATAAATGACATCTTAGTGTCTTCCTGTCTATGACTGTTGTCAATGTTTGTGGACATTGGGATTGTATCATTTCCTTGGTCCTGGATATGTAGCTCTCACTGTTTTAATTTTCACTTCTTTAATCTCCACTCCACATCTCAGAGAAGAGGTGTCCACTTTATTCCTACACAGCCACCAGGGTGTGGAGGAGCTCCACATGGGTTGCTACTATTTGGCCCAATATCAAAAGTTGCTGGTTTTCTCCCTCAGGCAGGCCTATCATAAGCCGATCCTGTGGTAGACCCACCTAGGCCCCTCCGTCCCCCAACACAGCCCGCTCCATGCTCTTGATTGCAAGCCTGGGGAATACCAGTGGTTAGCTCCTAGATGTCTCACTCAAGTCTCCTACAGCTTCATTGTAGTAGATTTGCTCCCATTTCTATCCCTTACCAGTTAGCTCATCATCTAATCCTTTGGCCACAGTGACTTTTTAAGTAGTTGTCAAGGATAGTCACTGCTGAAATTTTCTTTAATTCTTGCTTCAGTCCTTCCCTTATGTGTACCGTATAGCTTATTTAGCATAGAGTTTCAGTGTAATGTATGATTTTGAAGCTTAATATTTGTTTGTTATACAAGAACTACAGGAACACATTTTTCATTGTGAAAAACATAATACAGATCAAGTAAATACACCCTCGACCCTTAACCAGTCTCATTCACCTCCATAGCTATAATACTGTTATCATTTTGGAGCATATATACACATATACATACACACCCAAAAACGTGTACATATGCACACACATAAAGACACATGGCTTGTGATTTTAAAAAATAAAGGGGTGACATATTGTACATATTTTACACTATAGTTGTTCGTTCCACAAAGGCAATGACTTTTATTTCTTGTTCGTTGATATATCTGTAATATCTAGAACCTGGTGCATAGTAGATGCTCATTAAATGTATTTGAAGATGAACTAACTATCTACTTAATGATATGTCTTGGAGATCTTTTCATGTAAGTACATATACAGAAGACAAGACTTCTTTTACTGGCATGTAGTATTATTGTACATTTTATAGTGCACATGTTCCAGAGTAAATTTAACCATTCCTTTAAGGTTAGGTATGTGTGTTGTTTCCAGTTTTTCCAAAACAGTTGAACCAGTTTATAAACCCAACAACTATTTATGTGAGTACCTGAATCCTCAGTACTGGTTAATTATATTTTATATAATTTTCAATAATCTCATGGGAAGAATAATACATTATCTTGATTTGCATTTCACTTATTGCAAGTTATAGAACAGCCTTTCAAATATCCAACAGACATTTGTATCCTCTCTCCTATGAAATGTCTGATTATGTCCTTTGTCCATCTTGAAGGGACTGTGATGTTACCTCCTCATTGACTTTCAGGATTTTTATATTCTGGATATTAATTTTATGTGTATTATATATAGTACAGATATTTTCTGCTTGTCTATCACTTGATTTTTTTTGTGTGTACGTTTTGTCCTGATTTTTTTTTAAGCTCTTTATTGGAATATAATTGCTTTATACTCTTGTACCAGCTTTTGAGGTACACCAAAGTGAATCAGCTGTATTTATACATATATCCGCGTATCCCCTCCCTTCTGCGACTCCCTCCCCACCCCCCATCCTGGCCCTCTAAGGCATCACCCATCATCGAGTTGATCTCCCTTTGCTATACAGAAACTTCCCACTAGCTATCCATTTTACAGTTGGTAGTGTAAATATGTCTATGCTACTTTCTCACTTCGTCCCAGCTTCCCCTTCACCCCCCACCCAACCCCATGTCCTCCAGTCCATTCTCTGCATCTGCGTCCCTATTCTTGCCCTGTCACTGGGTTCATCAGTACCATTTTGTTTTAGATTCCATATATATGAATTAGCATACAGTATTTGTTTTTCTCTTTCTGGCTTACTTCACTCTGTATGACAGACTCCAGGTCTATCCACCTCATTACATATAGCTCCATTTCATTCCTTTTTATAGCTGAGTAATATTCCGTTGTATATATGTGCCATATCTTCTTTATCCATTCATCTGTTGGTGGGCATTTAGGTTGCTTCCATGTCCTGGCTATTGTAAATAGTGCTGCAATGAACACTGTGGTACATGTTTCTTTTTGGATTATGGTTTCCTCAGGGTATATGCCCAGCAGTGGGATTGCTGGGTCATATGGTAGTTCCATTTTTAGTTTTTTAAGGAACCTCCAAACTGTTTTCCATAGTGGCTGTACCAACTTACATCCCCACCAACAGTGCAGGAGAGTTCCCTTTTCTCCACACCCTCTCCAACATTTATTGTTTTTAGATTTTTTGATGATGGCCATTCTGACTGGTGTGAGGTGATACCTCATTGTAGCTTTGACTTGCTTTCTTCTAATGATTAGTGATGTTGAGCATGTTTTCATGTATCACTTGATTTTAACTTTATTGTATATTATAAAACAAAAGTTATAATTTTGATTTAGACAGATTTTTAAATTTTTGCGGCATTTATATTTTGTCATGTATTGTCTTCTAAAAATTTTACAGGTATTTATATATAGCTGTATGAAAATGAAGATTATTTTCTTGATGATCACATACTTCTATTTTTTTTTTTTTTTTTTTTTAAATTTTATTTATTTATTATTTTTTTAGGGGTACACCAAGTTCAATCAACTGTTTTTATACACATATCCCCGTATTCCCTGCCTCCCTTGACTCCCCCCCCCTTGAGTCCCCCCCACCCTCCCCGCCCCAGTCCTCTAAGGCATCTTCTATCCTCGAGCTGGACTCCCTTTGTTATACAGCAACTTCCCACTGACTATCTGTTTTACAGTTGGTAGTATATATATGTCTGTGCTACTCTCTCGCTTCATCTCAGCTTCCCCTTCACCCCCCGCCCCCACCAAACCTCAAGTTCTCCAGTCCATTCTCTGTATCTGCGTCCTTGTTCTTGTCACTGAGTTCATCAGTACCATTTTTAGATTCCGTATATGTGAGTTAGCATACAATATTTGTCTTTCTCTTTCTGACTTACTTCACTCTGTATGACAGACTGTAGTTCTATCCACCTCATGACATATAGCTCCATCTCATCCCTTTTTATAGCTGAGTAATATTCCATTGTATATATATGCCACATCTTCTGTATCCATTCATTTGTTGATGGGCATTTAGGTTGCTTCCATGTCCTGGCTATTGTAAATAGTGCTGCAATAAACATTATGGTACACGTTTCTTTGGGGATTATGGTTTTCTTTGGGTATATGCCCAGTAGTGGGATTACTGGATCATATGGTAGTTCTATTTGTAGTTTTTTAAGGAACCTCCAAATTGTTTTCCATAGTGGCTGTACCAACTTACAGTCCCACCAACAGTGCAGGAGAGTTCCCTTTTCTCCACACCCTCTCCAACATTTGTTGTTTCCAGATTTTGTGATGATGGCCATTCTGATCGGTGTGAGGTGATACCTCATTGTGGCTTTGATTTGCATTTCTCTGATGATTAGTGATGTTGAGCATCTTTTCATGTGTGTGTTGGCCATCTGTATGTCTTCTTTGGAGAAATGTCTATTTAGGTCTTCTGCCCATTTGTGGATTGGGTTATTTGCTTTTTTGGTATTAAGCTTCATGAGCTGCTTGTATATTTTGGAGGTTAATCCTTTGTCTGTTGTTTCATAGGCAATTATTTTTTCCCATTCTGAGGGTTGCCTTTTAGTCTTGTTTATGGTTTCTTTCGCTATGCAAAAGCTTTTAAGTTTCATGAGGTCCCATTTGTTTATTCTTGATTTTATTTCCATGATTCTAGGAGGTGGGTCAAAAAGGATCTTGCTTTGATGTATGTCATAGAGTGTTCTTATTTTACTTATTTTTTAATTAATTAATTAATTTATTTATTTATTTTATTGGCTGTGTTGGGTCTTTTTTGCTGTGCGCGGGCTTCATTTTAGTTGTGGTGAGTAGGGGCTACTCTTCCTGGTGGTGCGCGGGCTCCTCATTGCCCTGGCTTCCCTTGTTGCGGAGCATGAGCTCTAGGCGCATGGGCTTCAGTAGTTGCAGCACATGGGCTCAACAGTTGCGGCTCATGGGCTCTAAAGCACAGGCTCAATAGTTGTGGCGCACGGGCTTAGTTGCTCCACGGCATGTGGGATCTTCCCGGACCAGGGCTTGAACCCGTGTCCCCTGAATTGGCAGGAGGATTCTTAACCACTGCGCCACCTAGGAAGCCCTGCCGTGGAACCAGTCCTTGCAGATATCGCACTCGATCATGAAGCGGTTCACGTCGTACGGCTGCCGGCACACACAGTACACCGGCGGAGGCGGCGGGGGCGCCGAGGCCCGGCCCGGAGCCGCCACCGACACGGCTGCCGCGGCGGCTCCAGCTGCTGCTCCCGCGGCCACCGCCGCCGCCGCTCCGGCCATCTTTAAAAAACACACACACGCTCGCTCGCTGCTCCGCTCGCCGACTGCATACTTCTATTTTTTAAACCTCAGTCACTTATGTCTAAATTTTACTAGTGAGAAAAATTTTTTTCATGCTTATTGACCACTGGTATTCTTCTTTACTGTATAAGCTATTAATGCCTTTGCTTATGTCCTCTTGGAAAGTTTTCTTTTACTTTGTTGACTTAGAATTTTTATACAATAATGATATTGATCTTTTGCCATTTTTACTAACAAGCATTTTTCTCATTTTCTTGTGTAGGTTTTAATTTTACTTATCAGGTATTTGAGGTAAAAGTTTAAAATTTTTTGTAGGAAAATCTGTTACTCTTTTTTTCTGTCATTTCTTCCACTGCTTTTAGGTTTAGAAAGGTAGTGTTCACCTCAAAGGCAATTAAATATTCACCCGTGTATTTACAGCATTTTTATGAAGCCGTTATTGACATTTGTCTCTGTAATCCATCTGGGATTTATCATGGCGTGTGGTAGAAGGTAAGGCACTAGCTTGGGGAGCAGAGTGTAGGGATTAAGAGCATGGATTCTGAAGCCTGACTGCTAGGCTTCAATATCTGGCTCTGCCACTCATCAGCTATGGGCAAATTATTTAACATCTCTGTACCTCAGTTTCCTCATTTGCAAAAGCGAGGAATTGTATCTACCTGTTAGTGTTAATGGGATTAAACACATTGGTCCATGTAAAGCACTGAGAGCAGTGCTTTGCACATTGTAACAACTCAATGATTATTGACAATGAAAATAATAACATAATTATTATTAAAATTTTATTCCACAGAAGTAAATGTTTCAGTATAAGTTTTTGAATGATTCATACCATTGCAGTTGGTTTGCAGTACTTCTGTGATCATATAATAATGGCAACAATAATTGTAATAATTGTAGCAGCTCACATTTCTTGACAGCTTAGTCTGTGGTTGGGTATTGCACTGTGTTCCTTGCATCAACATATGCAGTTCTACAACAACCCTGTGAAGTAGGTTCCATTATTTCTCCTATTTTATAAATGATGTAACTGAAGTTTAGAAAAGTTAGATAGTTCACCATCGGTCTTAGAATGGGTAAGTGGCAGAATTCTAGCCTTAGTCCAGGCCATGGACGAGTTCTTATTCTAGGATCTGAATCTGGATTTGGATTATTTATCCCCCCATATGTTGAGTTTTGTACAATGACATACTTTTTAATTATCGCAGATTTCTAATATATTTTAATATCTGCTAGGTCATTTTCTTCCGTTACTTTTTTTAAAAATGCATTTTGCTTTCGTAGATTATATTCTTTGGTTTGAAGATTAAAATCTTGTCTTATTCCAACTACAGTTCTATTTGAATTTTGATGCGATATTTGTAAAACTTATAAATTAATATGCAAAAAAGTCACTTTTCCTACCCTTTTTCCCCATCAAACCAGATGATGATTCCTTCTGTTTACTATAATTTCCTGTTTTTTTCCCTAGATATATGTAAATTCACATTTCTTGTTTAAATATAAAATAACTGGAATACCCTTATGTTTTAATTATAAATGGAATGTTTTTCAATTATATTTTTTAATTATTTAGTGTTATAAAATGAAAACTATTGATTTTTAAGCATTTTGGGCCTGTGGAATTTACTGGATTATCTAGTAGTTTTTAATTTAATTATAATTTTTATCTTGTTTGTGGAGTTGTATCTTTTATTTCTATTTTCATATATTATTTCTTTCAGAACATTATAAAATTATATTAGATTTTCTCAGCTTTTTTTTTTTATCTTGATGGGAATGTTTATAACCATTGGATGTTGACTTTTGGGTTAAAATATATTTATTGTGGTAAAGAAAGAAATTCTTCTGTTTTTCTGCAAATGATATTCTCAGAAATGAGCATTGAGTTTTGTTGAGATGATCATGGCCTTAGATATTGAACAAATTATGTAATTTGTTACATTGATAGATTTACTAACCATCCTTGCTTTCCTAGTATAAGCCCTATTTGGTCATTAGCAGGTGATTCTTTTGCCATTCAATTAATTTTACTATTATTTAGATTAAGATTAATATATTTTACCTATGAAATAAAGTTACTCTTTATAAAAATAAATGAATATATTTATAAATGAATAAATGAAAAAAAGAATGACTTTGCAATACTATTAAAATTCCTAGTGAAACAGATATGTGACAGAAACTGAGAAGAGAATATTGTATGCCTCGTTCCTGATTATCTCAATTTGCTTGATGAGAAGGAAAGCTGGGCTGTTTGTTGAGAGCTAGGGGAGTGGGAGTTACACATTACACAGGAGTCTTAAGAAGATGGTGAAACTCAGTGTAGGTTCCAAGTGGAGTGTAAAGAGGAGCAAAAGGGCTTTCAGCTGTTGGCCATGCTGGGATCTCACCAATAGTTCATATGCTGAGACTCCAGTGTAGAGATGCTGATTTCTTTATTTGTTATATTGAGAGAACCCCAGTGCTTTCAATTTAGCAAATTAAGGAATTAGCGAAGAACAAATCATAAAACCTCATTGACAACAAATGTGCCATGGGATCTTTTGTTAGTGGTGATAACCATGTCCTATATCAGAAGGTCCTTTTGAAAGGATGCCATTGATTCACTATCACAGTGAAAATAGAAATAAATCGAAGCCAAGAAATTCTTGTGTGTATTTCCAATAGAACTCTTTTGTTATTTTTGTTCATTGCTTCCCATATTGAAATCAAATCCACCCAACACAAGTATGTCCCCAATTCACCATGACCAAGGCAAATTGCAGTTTCTACCCCTTGAGCACGAATCGTTTCATGCTCAGTGCAGTAATGTTACAGAACTTTTCCTGAGTCATAATGTTTAGCCCAGGAGCCTCAGAATATAGAGACATCTTTACATTCTTAAGATACTTCATTGACAGTCCTGAGATGTGTGTTCATAGAAAAGAATGCTCATGCTGACCATGTCAGTTAGACAGGGGAAGACTTGGTCATCAGCCTTGTGGGCTCCATTCTCAGCATCACTCCCAACTCACTGCTTTATTTTGAGTCTCTTTGTCAGATACCTAAACGTCAGAGAATTTATCCTGGTATTAATGTAAATTGCTGGGACAATTTATTATACTTTAAAAAAAAATTGTTTTGTAATGGAAAAATTCCATTTGAGAATAATCTTATTTTTCCCCCCAAAATTTAAATATATTTTTTAATCTTAGGGTCTCAGATTTCCCAGATAGTAGCTTTATATGTCAGTCCAAATTTTATTTGTCCCAAGTTCCCCACCCCTTTGTGAAGTACCTCCTTTTCTTCTCCCTCTAGGTATCTCAATGAGGAGGTCTCTAATAGCTTCTACAGAATCACATCAACTTTTCCTCAGGAGTAGTTTGAGTGGTATGCGAAGATTGTGATTTAATCACAGTAGTCCTAGTAGATTGAAAGAGTTCGTGCTGGTCTCAAATTTATCTGAAAAATCCTTTTATTTTCCTAGTAGCATATATTTCCTAATTATGTAAGTGCAGAAAATAAAACATATCAGAGATGGTCTCTTGAACGAAATGTAAACTTGTAGAGCTTTAGCTAAACTAAGGAATAAAATGTTTTGCCCCCAAAGTAACTATGAAATCTCTTTGACTCAGCAGCCAATCCATTCCCATCTCAGGGAATTCCATTAGGCTGAATTCTATGGGATGCATATTCCCACTCCAGGAAATGAGTGTCCTGGCTTCATAATTGAACCTAAGTTTCTTGAAGCTTTGTACTGTGCTCTTGCCTCACCAGATAGTTGGCTGAAGTTTTTGTCCTGATTCCTGGTGAGGTTATTTACACTCTCAGCCTGTGATGGATGGTCCCTGTGGGCAGATTGTGCTATGTGCTGCCATTTCTATTGCCTGGTTGGAGTACTACTTGGGAATAGTGTACGTAAATAAAAATTAACTTGAGAAATAAAAAATATGAATAGGAAATTTGGTCACCATAAGTTGTTTCTATAATTATTCTTTGTTTGCAGTATAATATGAATTCCTTGTGGAGTTCTACCACCTCCAGCTCCTTTTCTGAGTTTTAATTCAAGTCTCTATTGACTTTTTATAAATGTCTTTTATGAGAAGGCACTATCATAACTAAAACATGAGTTTAATAGCAAGTCATTTATTTCCTGCCCCAGTCTACTAAATATAACCTTCTTAATTAAGGTAAGACATTTTAAACATTTGTGTTCAGTGTTTTGTTTTTTTTTTTCTCTTCAAAAATCTTTTCCTTCTCTAGCAACTCTGGTCTTCCTGTTGACCTGCTGTAAAGTGGAGGAGGGGAAAAGGAAAAGGAGGATTTGTTTTTGAGAATTCAACTATCTGTAAATGACTTCCTCTTGTTTGGTACATCCATTTGCAGGGTTTCATTTTCAAATGCCTGGTTGCAAGATCCATGTCCTGGAGGAAGGAACCATGTCATCCTTCACTCATCCTGTGCACATAGCTCGACCACTGCTCCGAATATTATCTCCTATCACTTCTGGCATTTTTTGTGCTTCTGCTCTTCCTGAAGTTCATAATTCATGTCACTGATTTCCGGTGCATACGGAGTCAGGTTTTAGAAATACGAGACAATTTTAAAATTACAGATGCAAAGCCTAGTGTTTGAGCCAACATCTGCAACTAGTTTACAGGATTAAGCAAAATAGCTGCTCTGGATGACTGATATTTACCAGGGCCTCTCCATTTCCCATCAGAAATTAGAATGCCTGTTACTTATATGTTCTTCGGTTTTCAACAGAAATCAGGATCTCATCTGTTACATACCTCATTTTATTAAGCTTCCCCACAGAGTTTCTTAAGTTACAGCCAATTTTCAATTAGCCATGATTAAGGAAGTCAGGAAGAATATGGGTAATTAAAATCCACAAATAATTAAAAGACTTACTTTCACCAGAATTCAACACTTTCTCCTAAAATTTTTTGTTGAAATTACAAGCAAGTAAAACATCTGATGTGATTTTCTTTTGTTTTGGTGAAGACCAGAAAAATCTGAACATGCCACTCCCTTGCTTATGGTCACTCAAAAGAAATTCTTTCCAATTAGGATAAAGTCTAAACTTTAACATCTATTATCCATTCCCTGCCTGCTTCTAGTTCCCTCTCTTGCCACTAGCACTCTTGAATTCTGTGCCCTGGCAATAGTGACCTTCAATCAGTGCCCTTAGTGGTCCAAACTCTTTCCCTGATGGGGCTTTTGATATGCTCTTTCCTGTGCTTTAGAATAGCTTCTTTTCCATTTTTGCCTGAGTAACAACTTGTCATTTTCCTTAGTTTATCACTTCCTTAGGAGTACTTTCCCTATCTTCTACAGTATTTTCAGTCCTCTGCTATATGTTCCCATAAGAGTCTGTCCCTTTCTTATTGAACATTTGTGTATTTTCTGGTTTAATATTCTTCACTGTTTGCCTGTAAGCTCTGTGAAATCAGAGACAGTAGTTGCCATGTTCACTGCTGTACTCTCTGTGTCTAATGTAGAGCCTGCTCATGATAGGTGTCCAAAAAGCTGTTGAATGAAAGACTTACATATTTTAAAATCTGAAGGTAAATGACCAAATATGTAAATGCTCTAAAATATTGTGAGGTTAACATTCAGAAAGGAACATCTAGAATATATTATAGCACCTTATTAACTTTGAACATTAGTTTTGTCATCAGTAGATAAAATTGGGTCTCAATTTATAATTGTTATTCAGAGTTGTCATTTCAGGTTTGCTTATGGTGATTATTCAAGTTTCCCACCTAAATATATCACTCAAAAAAATCATTACATGTAACTGTTTCTGATTGTAATAAACTCCAGTCTTATAAAGAAACTGATTTAAACTTGATTAACAGTTAGAGCTAACCACCCAGTAATGAATTGTATTTGGACTCCAGCAGATACTGTTGTCATTTTAGATAGGAGAGTTCTTCATTTATCATCTTTGATCTTTACGTGGCAGCTATCTCCTAGACATTGTGTTGGTACAGTATGCCTGCTACATACACGTTTACAAAAAGCCCTTGGTGGTGGTGTTCCCCCTGGTTTAGAACCATTGTACCAATAATTTGTGACTAATCTGTGATCTAGGGAAAGTTTAAGTATTTCAAAGGAGCATAAAGCACAGTTTCTACTTTGATAATATTTTTCATTTATTGAACATTTGCCAGATGCCAGACATTCTACTGAGTACTTTATGTATATTCATCTCACTTAATACAACGTCTGTTTGAAGTTGGGACTATTAGCTTCAATTCTCAGGTCAAAAAATGAGGTTTGGTTAAATTTAGTAACTTGCCCAAGTTCATACGTCTAGTAAATGGCAGAACTGACATACAAATCCCAAAAGTCCATGCTTTCATCTAAGCTCTAATCTTATTGGGATAATGGGAGTAAAGCAAACACAATTGCTCATAATTCAGAACAAGATGATGGGAGTGCTAAATTCAGATAATGAACAAAATAAATGTTCAGAGAAGGAAGAGACCCATATGGGCTCCTGGAGCTTCTTCACTATTTATTAAAATAGTATCACAAATTAATTCCTTTTGCTCCTTATAGTGTTATATCACCCAGAAACTGCTGCATGTATTTGTACTTCTGCCTATTACTCTTTGGTGGATTTGATTTTTAAATAATTATATCATAAAATTAGCTACCACTTTTTTAATGGCTGTTTTGTATAAGGCAGTGTGTTAAGTGCTTTGTTCTTCAAAACACTTTAACCTGAATGGTTGAAGGACAACACATCTTGTTGCTTCTCATTATGAGTCAGAATTTCCAGGAACTTTTTAAAAACAGGTTCTCTATTTGATATATATTTTCTTCATTGGCCAATTATTAACTTAAAAAGTTTTTTTTAATTAAAATAAAATTTTTTTTGGCCACACCTCGCGACTTGCAGGATCTTAGTTCTCTGACCAGGGATTGAAACCATGTCCCCTACAATGGAAGCAGAGTCCTACCACTGGACCACCAGGGAATTCCCTGGCCAATTACTAACTTAAACAAATCTTTTTGGAAGAATTTTTTTCTGTGTCTAGAGGATGTTGTGAAGGTATTGATTCATTACAGAAATCAGAGTTGCATAGGAGACCTTCAACTCTGTTATCCACCCATTCCAATCTGTCTGCTTCCCCTCTCCATTAAGCCACAGAAACAATGCTTGGTAAGATTGCACAGCCAGCTTGTATCAGTGGAGCCACAGTGGTTATTCAAATATTGAATGCTTTCCTACAGGTTCTAACTGGCTGCTCCCCCAAGTGCCTGCCTATCATCAGAGAGGCTGAAGTTCCTCTCTCAGAATCCCTACAACTTCCCCCTTATGCAGAAATAGAAGGCAAAGTTCTGGCACAGAAGGGAACCTATCGTACCTTACTCTAGTACTTTGACCCCTACACCCCTTCAGATTGGTCATACTAGTACGATACCACACTAGTTGTTAATTATTTTTAATATTTTCTCTTCAGTAACCCCCATGTTACCCAAACCAGTGAATAATTTTTTACTTTGAATCTTACTTTCCCTCATGGTGTCATATGACTTTTTCAATCCTTTTGCCTTATTAAAACATTCTCTTCTACTGACTTCGGTTTCTTCCCCCATCCTTCTAGCCACCTCTCTCTCTCCTTTGCAGGTTCATTCTCTCCTCCAAGCTGTCATACATAATGGCTTTCCTCAGGGTTCAGTTCTTTGTCTTCTTTTCCTCTCATTCAAACTCACTTCATGTCATTTTTTTTTTCATACCTGTGGTTTTAATCACACAGCTAATCGACATTTCACAAATCGGTGTATATGATGATGACTTCTCTGTAGCCAGTGGTTCATTTCACATGTTCACATCTTTACAAGTCCAGACTGAACTCATGACTTACCCCTTAACTAAACATATTCCTCCTACTCTCTCTCAGAGCATTTACCTCCATAGTCTGTCCAGTTTCCAGAAACTTACACCTTGGGAGTTGTCCTTGACACCTCATTCTCTCTTCCATCTCTAATTTATCCTTGTCATTTTAATTTTTCTTCCTAAACATTTCTCAAATCTGTCCTCTCCTCTGTCCATTTCTACCACTCTTGTCAAAGTTATCATTGTCTGTGACCTAGGATTTTATCCTTAGGAGTCTATCTATCTCCTTGCATTCTCTCTCCTCTTTCTAACCTCTCTATCAGACCAGAGCTAGAAAAGGGAATGTTTCATGATGCAAATCTTGTGTTGCTGCCCTACTTTTAACACTTCAAAGGCTTCCCATTCCTCTCAGGATAAAGACCAAATTTCTTCACATAAATGACATGGCCAAGCATGATTTGCCTCCTCTCCAGGCTTGCTTTGCATAAGGCCCACTCTTGCTTTCTGTGCTATGGCCATCCCATCCCCCACTCCCAGCCCACACCCGTCATGTTAGTGCAAGTGCTAAAATCTTCAGGGAGGCCTCTTCATATACCCCATGCAGGTCAGAGCTCTAGTAACACACTGAACCACTTCTTGGCAGCAACACCAGCCACGGCAGTAATTTTACATTTGTCTTTGTGAGTCTTTGCTTAGTGTCTATTCCCTCATTTATCTGTAAGCTCCATGAAGTTCAGGGACTGTGCCTTTTTGTTTGTTTGTTTTGTTTTTTGTTTATCCTTTTATTTTTAGTGTGCTGCCTGACATATATGAGGTACTTGCTAATTTTATAATAAATATTGACTAAGTTGCTTTTTCTTTCTCTCTTAAAGAAGCTCTCTGGATTGTTTTTAGTAAAATATCCAAATCCTACTCAGAGCTTGCTCATTATGTGGTATCTTTTCCTTTGTGTGTGTGTATATTTTTGTCCTTGAACATGAGAAATAAATGACAGGCTTAGTTCTCATTCTGTTTTGTATCATTTGGAATCTCTTCCACATGGAGGATTCCCATTAACTTCAAAGGAAGCTCTGCACATGGAAAAGATACATAGGAAAAAAGTGAAAAAAGTAGAGCCCTGATTTTCATCATGGTTAATGGCCTGGATCGTGTAGAGGCTTAGGTGAGTAAATTCTGAGAATAAACAGCTCACTCTTAGTGAATTCTTCAGAAGTAGCTGTGCATGTGGCAGAAATAATGCATAAATAGGCAGTTGGGAAAATTCTGAGAAACAGTGAGAAGGGAAGAAATTCCTCAGGAGTAATTTTGAGAATTAAGATAATATAATAGCTTAGTGAGCCACAGAGGCATGAAAAATGTACTGGTTATGTGAGCATGGGCTAATGTTCTGGAAGTAAGACTCGAGGGAAAGGGTTTCAGGTGCTTTTATGGGGCAGAATGAATGGAAGCTGATGGAGGCACCGTAGAGGTAGTCCTTGTAGACGTAGTCCTTGTAGACTGGGGTGGTCCAAAAAAAAGTGTGAAGGAGGTTCCTCAGGTTACCTGGTGAGGTTATTTTATGAAACGATAACCTGGAGTTCTGCTTAACCTACAAAATTTTATTTATGTGGTTATGATTTAAACTTATACCAGTGTTTTTAGGTAACGGTTGATTTTTATAGACAAGCCATAAAATTATTATCTTTTTGGCAGCTGTATCTTCAAATAAAAAGGAGATTTGATATGAATGTTAAATGTCAGTTTCTTATTTTCAGTTTTTATTACACACTGTTAATATGTTTTCAGTCAATCAAACCAGTTCCTTATTTAACACAGTCAAACTTCTTTCACCATGATCGTTTCCCGTGTTGTATTCCATACCTATTTCTTTTTCTGTTATGCTGTAGAGTTATTTCACTACCTGGTTGTTTGTAGTCTGCCTCACTTCTCCAACATGCTGTGTTCATTGCACATTAAAGAGAATCTCAAGAAATTGCCTGTTTAAAGCAAGCAATAATGTGATGGCAATTTGCATTTTTAATACCATGAATATTATAGGAAAATATGGAAAATATAGGAAAATTAAAGGAGGAAATAAACATAACTGTATATCTTGCCACTAATTTTCAATCACAGTTGGCATTTTGATATATATTACAATCTTTTTTCTATCTTTACATTAACACATATAACCAAAATAATATGTAATAACACTGAAAGGTACTGATATAAGTCCTTTACATATATTAGCTCATATTTTTCATAACAACTCTGTGTTACAGATGTTATTGTCCATGTTATGTATGAGGAAATTGAGGCAAAGAGACTCACCCAGTGTCATCCCAGCTAGCAAGTGTTGGAACTAGGAGGCAGTCCCAGACCGTCTGACTCCAGAGTCCTGCCCAGTGTTAGCACTCCCTTGCAAAAATGTTACATCATAGAGTAGGTGTTTTTTCTCAGCTTAATTTAACATCAGATGATTATATCATAATCTATTAACCACTTTCCACTTTGGCAGATAGGTTGTTTCCAATTGCTTCCTGTTGGAAACAGTACTATAGCCAACATCCTTGTATGTGTTGTGAATCAAGGGCTAGGGCTCTGAAATCGGACCACCAGGGAGACTCTATTTTATTCAAGTGCTAAGGTGCTGCATCCTCTGAGTGTGCTCTCCACAGTGGAGTAAAATGTAAGAAAACTTGTTGGCAGTGCAATAGGAGCCTGATTGTAGTTTCCTCATCTGTCACATAAGGAAAATAATACCTCCCTCAAAGGAATACTGTGTGGATTAAAAGAAATAATACACATGGAGCCCTTACCACAATTCCTAGCACAGAGTAGTGTTTAGTAAATGTTAGCTATTGTTATTTTTCTCGAATTCCTAGAAATGGAGTCAAACTGTATTCTTTGCCTATTTCAGATACTTACAAAACTCTGTGGTCTGATTTCCTAGAAAGTTAAATCTATGAAAGGAACATCCAAACATAAAAATGTCACTAAGCGGATTCATTTGTAGTAGTATTTTATAGTCTTGAGAAAAAAACAAACAATATTTCATCAAATATTTGATTATTTTGTACCTTAATTTGATTATTCTTTAAATCCCTTTAGATACGCTTTACCTTATTTGTTTGTTTTCACAGCTTCTTTATCCCAATCATAAGTTCATTGGATGTGAAAATCTATTTTTCATCTTATGTCAGCCCACTGATGAGACACACCTGGACATAGTTATGGTTGCTCTCATTTGTGATCAAAGGGGTAGAGCACCTAGCACAATGCCCGGTCCATCAGAGGCAGTCAGTACATACTGGTTGGCTGACTTATCAGCTGTCTTAGGTGAGAAAAACCTTTGAACACTTTCCTGAATTAAACATCCCTTAAAACTGCAGGCCTGAAACCCTTTCTTCTTCAGAGTATGTGCTCTCTGTGGGCAAGCTAGCTCCCAAGTTGAATAGGGGAGAGGATGGGGGAAGGAATGGCCCTGGACTACACTTCTCTATTTATTTTGAGAAGTCACTTTCCTCCTCCACTGGTGAAATGAGTGAGGAAGCAACAGGCGGGCCTCTTCATCCTGCACCCCTTGACAGTATTCCTCAGCCTTCCTCCACTTTTTATTCTACTGAGTTAATCATTGTTAGTGGTTAACTAGGGGTGTGGCCAGCCCCCTTTGGGGGAAGAGATTAACAGTCTATCAGTCCTGCTCCTACCTTCTTGAAGCCTCTCCTCCAAAGCTAATCACGGCTCCTTTGGGCATCCTCCTAGGACCACTAGTGGATAGAGGGCTCTGAAATGGGTCCAAATAGCACATCAATAAAATCCACTCCAAGGCTGGTTTGTACCCCAGGTCATATGTTTCCTCCCTATTTTATTTCCTGTTTCAAATTACATGCAGCCATATTGTTCCCTTAGCCTATCAGAGATTCTGCAATGGTCATATGACATCATTAATATATTCTAATACATTACACCCAGTAATAAAATGTCAACAAAATAGATATGTCCTCAGTGTGACTGTGAACCCCCTCGTACTAGGAAATTCTCAGAAATTAAAGTCCAAAGGAATTTGAAAGTCTAAGGTATTTGTGGAACATCAAATTAAAGTCCTCCCTCAATTCTTACTTTCTGGGTTTCAGCCAAAGAGTTTCTCTTGCCCAGGTGAAGCTGGGGTTCTTTCAGCACTGCACCCTGAGCTGGCCTCCATAAGAATGAGTTGTTCCTTCTGGGCTTTTTAAGTTGAAATAGTCTCTTGTGTTCCTTACTTCATAAATAAAACAAAGATTGGGACACAAAAGATAATCCCAGCACCAGCTCTACAGCAACTAAATTTAATATGATAAATAGACTCCTTGGTCTTTAAAATGATCTCAGGCTACGCTATGTTCCCAAACCCTTTTCCTAGATATAGCCACCGACTATAGCAGACATTCAGAGGTATGAATGAGAGAGGGTAGAAAGAGAAAATTTTCTTGGTTTTATCCCTACCTAGCTGTCGATCAGTTTTTTCTAGTTTGTGAACCTATAAATTTATTGGAGGAAATCCCTCCCTAAGAGGTTAATTTTGCCACGATGCGCTTACCATAAAGGGGGAAAGCCGTCCATACATAAAGTCTTAGAGAAGAATGCTTGAAACATTGCTATTTCAAAGTTTAGGACTTTACAGCCATGGCAGTCCCAGTCACCAGATCTTATTTGAGTTACCTTCCTTTCCTGTGCAGCATATTCAAAACCTCGTAATTTTCCCCTTTTGCTTTTGTGTTTCTCTTCCTGTCTCTTGTTATATAATTTTTTCATGTAGACGCCTGGGCCTCCTAAGGAGACTTTCTCCTGCTTATGTAATTAATCCAGAGACATTTTGAGAACATGTGCTGGGGTGGAAGGCGGGGTGACTCTTGAATCTGTCAGTAAGCAGCACAAGAGTAGCTCTCCTCAGTTCCCTTCTTGCCCTGGCCCAGGGTAAAGGATGGCACTAAGGGCAGCTAATCTAACCCTTCCTACTTCCCACCTAATAAAGCTAGAACTTCAAGAGTGTGCTGTGATATACATATGGACCTCAGCTGCCTCACAGTTTAAACATAGTAAATCTAATTCTCCCTCTTGAGGCCTATCAGGCCTGTATATAGAAAGACTTTTCTTACTATATTTGAATTCTTGCCCCAGGCACACCTGTTTAGGAACATCTCTGCTAGTCAAATTCAAGGATAAGCAGCCTATATCCTGAGGATGCCTGTGCTCACAAAGGTCGGTTGCTCCCAACCAGATGAGTGACCTGCCTGGCCTGTGCCCTTGCTGAGCGTATGCAGCTCTGCAGATCCACCAACATCAGCCATGCGGTGTGTGAACTGTCTTTACAGAAGCAGCTACTCACCTATGGTTAAAACCTTTTGTAATCTACCAAGATCGGAGTATCAGACAGTCTGTGGTTACAACCTTCACACACAGGCTGCAACAGTTAAAAGCCAGCTGCAGTGCTGAGAAAAACTTGTATGGTCTACCGTAAACAAGGCTGAGGTCAAAATGCCCTGCTCACAAAGTTCAAGGTCCGAAGCCTTGAACTTTGGCCACATTAGAACTTTTCTACATGTACTGTTTTCTTCCCATAATTTTATTCCTTGTCTGTGTATTTTATGATCCAGGGTGCCAGCCAGATGTTGAAGTCTAAACTTGTCCCTAACATACAGGTTTTACCAACCCTGACAAAGCCTGACTTTTCATAGCGTGGAGGAACCAACTACAACATATACTCTCTAGAATAGGCTCACCACTAAGAGGAAGGCTGGACTACTCCACTCTCTCTATTCCACTTTCAAAGTGTCTGTATTTGGCAAAAGAAGCTTGAGTGATATTTATAGCAATAAATATTAAAAAATGGTTTGCCTCAAGCCTTACAAATAAGACATGCCCTTTCAGCTCTCAAAGTCCCTTCTAGTCATATAATTATCTTTTTCACTTGGACACCCAAGACAGATTTGATATTCAAACACTGAGAGGCTGTAAATGGTTATTGTACTAAATGTTGATGTATTTATTTGGAGAATTTTAAATTTGAATATAAAATTAACATATCTTTTCCTATGAAGAGACTAGAATCAATCACATTTGTCTTAACATTCTTTTCAAATTTTATTATTTAGTCTTTGCCTTCTCTTTCTCCCTTACCATCCTGGTTTTGTTTCACTAATTTTGCCTTAGTGTTTTTTTTTTTTTTTTTACTATTTAGTTATTTGGCTGCTCCTGGTCTTAGTTGTGACACATGGGATCTTTAGTTGCAGCATGCAGGATCTATTTCCCTGACCAGGGATCGAACCCAGGCTCCCTGCGTTGGGAGTGCGGAGTCTTCGCCACTGGACCACCAGGGAAGTCCCCCCCCTTAGTATACTTATCTCTTGTGTTCTGGCCATTGTTCCTTAATGCTTGCCTTTTCTTATTTTGTTCCATTGTTTCTGCTTGATTTTGTGATTTTTCTCTCCCTCAGTTCTTCTGTGAGAAAGTACATCAGGAATTGCTCTTTCTTAATCTGTATTTTTTGCTGTTTGTCATTGGGGAAAAAAGTCCATTTGTGGCAAATATGCTTTTTTTCCCCCCAGGAGGGGTTGGGATTGGACCAGAGCTTCTTAAACTTTTTTATGACAGCTACGTGCTGACAGCGTTCAGTGCTGACCACACTTCCATGGATTCCTAAGAGGGGATGTAGGCCATGTGTACTCACAACATGGCAGCTGCAATCCTCTTTTTCTCTCCAAGTGAGAAAGCTTATTACAATTAAAATGACTAATGTCATAGAATGTAATAATCTCTTTTAATTACTTTTTATGTTGATTCTTTGCAAATTTCATTTTAACTGTTATTAGTAGCTCATAATTTCCATATAGCTTGATTGACTATATCTATTGGACTAAATGGTATTTAATAAATATCCATTTTGGCTATAATGTTCAATACTTCTAGATATAGGGGTGCATCTTTGAAAGGTGACTCCAATGATGCCAATAAGATCAGGCAACTTATTGCTTTACATCATCTTTAATTCCCCAAACTCTATTCTTGCCTTTATCTACATAGTACCTGAATTTTTTCCTTTCATTTTCTGCCTCTCTGTTAGCCCCTCCTGCCTCATTTCTCTGCCTGGCCTAGATTAAGTGGATGGTCACCTAAATTACTCTCTTGCCCCAAACCTTCAGGATCTTTACACGTATGTGCTTAGGTCACTTGGGTCCAGAGCCCTGGATCAGTTCCCACTTACCATCTCTTTTTCTACGTCGAGTGTGCAGAGTGCTTCTAGAGACGATAATGCAACTATGTTGATTGTATCTCTGCAAGTTATGGTCTTAATTCTCAACTTTCAGCTGTTATTTTTAAGACCTTATTTTTTATGTTTGTTTTTTAACAGCTGCGTCAGGGTCTTAGTTTTGTCACTCAGGCTCTTCGTTGCAGCATTCGGGCTTCTCTCTAGTTGTGGCACGAGTTTCTCTTCTCTAGTTGTGGTGTGTGGGCTCAGTAGTTGTGGCATATGGGCTTAGTTACCCCACAGCATGTGGGATCTTGGTTTCCCGAACAGGGATCAAACATGCCTCCCCTGCATTGGAAGGCAGATTCTTTACCACTGGACCGCCAGGGAAATTCAAAGACCTTATATTTTTAGAGCAGTTTTAGGTTTACGACAAAATTGAGAGGCAGGTGCAGAGATTTTTCATATTCCCCCTCCCCCCACGTATGCATAATCTTTCCTATTATCAACATCACTCACCAGAGTGGTACTTTCTTTTTTTTTTTTTAACTAAAGGTGAACCTACATTGGCACAATGTAATTACCCAAAGTCCATAGTTTACCTTAGGGTTCACTCTTGGTATTGTATATTCTTTGGGTTTGGAAAAATATATAATATATCCATATAATATCAAAGTATTTTCAGTGCCCTAAAAATCCTATATGCTCTGTCTATTTATCTCTCCCTTCCCCTACCCTACCCTTGACAACTACTAATTTCTTTATTGTTTCCATAGTTTTGCCTTTTCCAGAATGTCATATAGTTGGATCATACAGAATGCAGACTTTTCAGATTGGCTTCTTTCCCCTTGTAATATGCATTTAAGATTCCTCCATGTCTTTTTATAGCTTGATAGCTAATTTGTTTTTAGTGCAGAATAATATTCCGTTATCTGGGTGTGCCATGGTTTACTTATCCAGTCATCTACTGAAGGACATCTCAGTTGCTACCAAATTTTGACAATTATGAATAAAGCTGCTATAAACATGCATTTATGTACATAATTTTTCAGCTCCTTTGGGTAAATCTCAAGGATCATGATTGTGAATACCAAGAATCACGTGGGAAGTGTACATTTAGTTTTGTAAGAAAGCACCGAACCATCTTCCAAAGTATTTGTGCCATTTTGCATTCCCACCAGCAATGTATGAGTGTTCCTGCTGTTCCACATCCTCATCAGCATTTGGTGTTGTCAGTTTTCCAGATTTTGGCCATTCTAATAGGTCTGTAGTGGTATCTCATAGTTTTAGTTTGCATTTCCCTGATGACGTGATATTGAGCATCTTTTTGTATGCTTATTTGCCATCTGTGTATCTTTGGTGAGGTGTGTTAAGGTCTTTGGCCCATTTTTTTAATTGGGTTGTTTTCTTATTTTTGAGTTTTAAGAGTTCTTTGTATGTTTTGGATAGCAGTCCTTTATCAGTTATGTCTTTTGCAAGTATTTCCCCCTAATCTGTGGCTTATCTTCTGATTCTCTTGATACTGTCTTTTACAGAGCAGAAGTTTTTAATTTTAATGAAGTTCAGATTACTAATTATTTCTTTCATGGATTGTGTCTTTATATGTAGGGAGGCGTCATCACACCCAAGGTCATCTAGATTTTCTCCTGTGTTATCTTCTGGGAGTTCTTAATGTTATGTTTTATCAACCATTTTTTTAAAAATAATTCTAGTTATTTTGTCTCATTCAATTACTGATTGTCCCAATGCTTAACACTATCCTCAAACCTTATTTCCACTTCTCACCCTCACTTTCCTGCAGATAATTCAGTCTATTCTCTTATCAAGAGAAATAGAAACATCAACTATAACCTTTCTAAACTTTCTATCCTTTTTTCCTCAGAGGACTTACATCTACCCTCACTCTTCCAGCCTCCCAGGCTCACAAGATGAGGCAACTTCATTCCTGTTCAAGGACAACCCCTTCCCTGTGCTCTTCACCTCATTCATTCCCATCTTTGTTGTCCTTGTATCATTTTTCTATACCACAGCCTCTCACTCTGTACTATTACTTCTCCTCAAGCAATAAAATATGCTGATTCTTGCCCATACCAAAAAAAAAAAAAAAAATCCCACAACCAAAAAACCCCAGCAGCAGCAACAAAGACAGCAACAAAAGAAAGCACTTCCTTTGACCTCCTGTCTATTCTGATTTTATCTGACTTTCATCCTCCTCTGGAAAGAGCTCTCTTTAGTCATTGTCTCCATTTTTCACTTCCCATTCACTTTTCAACCCCATGAACTCTGACTTATCCCACCGCCTCACTGCAGCTGGCATGGCTAAAGACACTATGACATCTCCATTGCACTTTACGCATCCCTTTCTGTGCTGAATCTGACACTCCCAACCGCATGCTCCTTGAAATTCACCTTGCTTGTGGCTTCCGTAACCTCACTGCTCTTATTTCTCTGACATTCCTTTCTAGACTCTTATCTGGCCACCTCTTACATGGTATTTTCCCCAGGATTCCACTGTGAGCCACTGCTATTTCACACGGTTTTAACTGCCACCTATGTATATATGCTGATGACGTTCAAGTCTACATGTTCCGTCCTAATATCTCCATTTTGCTTCACAGTTCCAGCCGCATCTATATGTGTTTCCCTCAGGTACCTCAGATTCAACACGGCCTTGGCTGAATTCTTAATCACCCCCACTTCCAAAACTTGGTTCTCTTCCTAGATTCCTTCTGATTTGGTCGCCCTATGAGTTTCAGAATCATTCTAGAACAGAATAATGTCCAATAAAAATATAATGAAAGCCACAGGTATAATATGAAAATTTTCTGGTAACCACCAGTAACCACATTAAAGAATAAAGTGAATATTAAGAATACATGTTATTTAACCCAGTATACCTAAAATATTATCATTTTAACATGCGATACACTTAAAAACATTTAATGATATATTCTACATTTCTATTATACTAAGTTATCAAAATCCAGTGTGCATTTTACACTTATCACACATCTGAGTTTAAACTAGTCACTCGGGCTCAATAACCATATATGGCCAGTGGCTATTACACAATGCAGTTCTAGTCTTTACCTTCACTAATCCTTCTTTCTTCCAGTCATAAGTCCTATTGATTTTGTCTCCTAGGTGCTTCTCCAGTAGGTTTATTTATTTGCATGCTTTCTACATCATGGCTTTACTTCACACCCTGGTCTTTTCTCACTGGGTTATTGCAATAGCTTACATAATCTAGTTTGTCTCAGAGAGCATGCAAAATTCTCTGGAATGCAGGAGGATAGAGTAGAGTATCTACATACATATTTTTATCTAGAAAATAAGGAAACAGTGAAGATTTATTAGTATCATATATATATATATATATATATATGCCAGTACCCTTGCTCCGTATCACAGAGAAGTGAATAATAAAGTTATAAATGTAACAAAATACGTTTCCCCCACAAAATAAAAAAAATTAAAATATTTATTTCATCTTCATATCATACTTTACAGTTTCTTTGTGCATTTCTTTGGATGTACACAGTTTAGTAGCACAATGGTCATATCTAATTGATAAATTTACATGTGTACTTGAAATTTATTTTGGTACTGCCGAATTTTTTTTTAAGCTCTTTATTGGAATATATTTGCTTTACACACTTGTACCAGCTTATGAGGTACACCAAAGTGAATCAGCTGTATTTATACATATATCCCCATATCCCTTCCCTCCTGTGACTCCCTCCCTCCCACCCTCCCTGTCCCAGCCCTCTAAGTCATCACCCGTCATCAAATTGATCTCCCTATGTTATGCAGCAACTTCCCAACTTCCCACTAGCTCTCTATTTTACATTTGGTATTTCATATATGTTATGCTATTCTCTCACTTCATCCCAGCTTCCCCTTTGCTGCTCCCCCCACAGCCTATGTCCTCAAGTCCGTTCTCTACATCTGCTTCTTTATTCTTGCCCTGTCACTGGGTTCATCAGTACCATAGTTTTAGATTCAGTGTATATGAGTTAGCATATGGTATTTGTTTTTCTCTTTCTGGCTGACTTCACTCTGTATGACAGTCTCTAGGTCCATCCACCTCACTACAAATAACTCAGTTTCATTCCTTTTTTTTTTTTTAAGCTCTCTTATTGGAATATAATTGCTTTACACTCTTGTACCAGCTTTTGAGGTACACCAAAGTGAATCAGCTGTATTTATACATATGTCCCCATATCCCCTCCCTCCTGCGACTTCCTCCCGCTCTCCCTGTCCTGGCCCTCTGAGGCATCACCCATCATCGAGTTGATCTCCCTTTGTTATACAGCAACTTCCCACTAGCTATCTATTTTACAGCTGGTAGTATATATATGTCTATGCTACTCTCTCACTTCGTCCCAGCTTCCCCTTTGCCCCCCGCCCCCCCAACCCTGTGTCCTCCAGTCCATTCTCTGCATCTGCATCCTTATTCTTGCCTTGTCACTGGGTTCATCAGTACCATTTTTTTTTTTTTTTAGATTCCATATATATGAGTTAGCATACGGTGTTTGTTTTTCTCTTTCTGGCTTACTTCACTCTGTATGACAGACTCTAGGTCTATCCACCTCATTACATATAGCTCCATTTCATTCCTTTTTATGGCTGAGTAATATTCCTCTGTAAATATGTGCCACATCTTCTTTATCCATTCATCCCTTGATGGGCATTTAGGTTGCTTCCATGTCCTGGCTATTGTAAATAGTGCTGCAATGAACATTGTGGTACATGTTTCTTTTTGGATTATGGTTTTCTCTGAGTATATGCCCAGTAGTGGGATTGCTGGGTCATATGGTAGTTCTATTTTTAGTTTTTTAAGGACCCTCCATACTGTTTTCCATAGTGGTACTGCTGAATTTTATCACTAAAATTTGAGGTCTTTTGAACTGGATTGACTCTGGATTTACCTCACTTGCCTCTCCAGCCTCAATTTCTTCTTCCCACCTCACATTTTCTGCATGAAGTAGCTCTTTCATATTTTGTTCTTGTTTGTCCTTCTTCATGAATAACAAAAAACAGGCAAACAAAATACTTCCTGACTTAAATTTAATTCTCTGCCAGGCTCTTTCTAACTATCATGTCTCCAAGGAAAGCCTATTAACACTCACTAAGCTGTGTCCAGCCTTCCTCCTCTTGCTGAGCTTACATCTCTAACTACACTGTTATGATGAAATTCTCTCTTTATGGATCTTTGTTCCCTACAAAACTCTAAAATGCTTGAGGGCGGGGTGTGGAATCATCATGCTTTTTCATCTTGACATCTGATAGGTTCTTAACAAAGGTTTGTTGAACTAAATTCATGGCTCTCCTTGTTGAGGCCAGCCTGTTCTATCAATGCGTGAAATAGTGATTTTCTTATTGCAGTTTGTGGCGTAATCTGGAAGACTTCCTCTTTATCCAAAGGTGCCTGATAAAATGAAATAGTAAATATACTTTCATTAAGTACTATAATTAGTATACTATTTGTAATCCCTGGTGGTGTAGGTAACAGTCTTATTGGGAAATAACCAGTTCCTTCTTACTAAATTAAATGAGATTATTTGCTCTAAGGAGAATGAAGTTTTAATTGTATGTATACATGCAATGGTTTTCAAACTTAAGTATAAGAATTACTTTGGGACATGTTAAAATGTAGATTCCTGGGTTTCATATGTATATATTCTGATTCATTTGGACTTGCAGGTGTTCCAAGAATCTGTACTTTTAAAAAGCATCCCAATGGTTACTTATTATAACTATTTTATTTTATTGGCTGGTAGAAACCATACTTTGAGAAGTATTGTTTCCTTCTTTCTGAAGCAGAGGGTGAGAAGGAGTAATTTTGAACAATGGAGAGAACTGCCTTAGTCTGGGCCTGAATGGGGTTCTATCTGGGGGTCTGTAAAAGTTAAAGAGTGGGACTTCCTTGGTAGCACAGTGGTTAAGTATCCGCCTGCCAATGCAGGGGACACGAGTTTGAGCCCTGGTCTGGGAAGATCCCACATGCCATGGAGCAACTAAGCCCATGCGCCACAACTACTGAGACTGTGCTCTAGAGCCCGTGAGCCACAACTACTGAGCCTGCATGCCTAGAGCCCGTGCTCCACAACAAGAGAAGCCACTGCACTGAGAAGTGCGGACACCGCAATGAAGAGTAGCCCCTGCTCGACACAACTAGAGAAAGCCCACGTGCAGCAACGAAAACCCAACACAGTCAAAAATAAATAAATAAATTTATTTAAAATTTTTTTTAAAAAAGTTAAAGAGTTAAAAAGGAAAATGGACGATGCTGGGAGATACTGTAACAGGGAATCAAGGGTGACAAGGGACTTGGAGTGTGGAGAGAGGCTTGAAAGATCAATAATGACCTTGGCTTATTTCACAGTTTTCCCTAGAATTGACTTTCCTTCAACTAGAAAACTTAAACATAAAATTTCAAAATATCAAAATAAAATCTGATTATTAGGGTATTTTCATTTTCCTTTAGGAAGTGACACTCATTAGTCATTCAATACATAATTTAAAAAATTTTTCAGGATGCCTAGGATAATGAGCAGTGTAGGTATAAGATGACTTTTGACATTTGGAATAATATCATACAATTCCATATAGCATTTCAATTCTATGACAACAAAAATTATCTAAAATAGAGGAGATGGTAAACTATGCCATGTGGAAAACAGAATTTAACTTTATAACAACTGTGAGAAAAAGATAGATTTTCACTTAAATGCCATTTATAGATAATTTCTATCCAAGTTGTTAATGTTTAAACATGTAAATGCTATTTAAAGATTTTTATGAAGATTCTGTGTATTTTTTAGCTTGGCAAATAACAACCAGAAATAGATGGATAAATCTAGACCATTAAAAACCTCCAAACTTTTAATTTCAGCTTGTTGTTTCAGCTTTCTTCCCCACTCAGCCTATTGAGAGCTGTTAACAAGGAACTAATTGGTTGGCTTGAGTTTTTTCTTTTCACCATTTGGTGGCCAGTCCCTGGTAGAAATCCTAATGAGATGCAAACCAGGCAAACAAATGGGCTAGTGGGCTGGAAAGGGATAAGAGACATTGGGCATGGAGAGTCTATTGTTGTTTGTCCAATCAACTAAATAAATTTTAATTGTAGCAGCAATGCCATAAATAGGCCTGGCACAAGCCTATTAGTCTGCCTTATTTTATCCATGTTCCAGTCTTTCTGCTTCCACCATCCGTACAAGTCCACGATTTTGATTTTGTTCATTTGATGGGAGAGACTTCCCTCTGGTTGTCTGTGCTTTTGGAAGATTTATTAGTTTGAATAGTTTAATTGAGGGTGAGCTTTGAGGGAACAATGCTGTTCTTATTGTAACTTGTATCTTGTTTTTAACTCAGTGCAAGACCTGTGTTCCCCATGGGCTCGTGTTAAACTAAATGTCTCTGCCGATCTGTGCTCTCTTGAAGGTGATTCGCAAGGGATGGCTAACCATCAGCAACATTGGCATCATGAAAGGAGGCTCTAAGGGATACTGGTTCGTCCTTACTGCTGAAAGCTTGTCCTGGTACAAAGATGATGAGGTAAGCCACAGAAGTGACAGAATTTTTTAAATTAAAGTGTTTCTATTTCAAATTAGTGGATATCATTGTGATATACAATTTTAAGACCCCAGTGGTTTTCTTTCAGTAAGACTTAGCGTGGAATCTTTGAAGAAGCACTGTTTTTTCCTCATAGATTTTAAATTTTACAGTAGTCCCCTCAAATATCTTTTATTTCTTTAATGTAGTCACGTTTGTTTACCTGAAGAAAAGGAGTTAGGGATCAGTAGTTGAAAACTTTCTTCTTTGTAATAATGGCAAGGTACTGATATAGTGAAAGCAATTTTCATTAAATAACGTGTTGAAAATACTCAAGGTAGTAGAGCATCGTAAGAGCAAAGTTAATAGCAGTGATGCAGTTAATAAAGCATTTTGGGATTGTTGCTGTGACATCTGTCTCAAATGACAGGCTTTTGAAAATGTCCAAATCACTAGTCTTCAAGTGAGTTCCAGATAATTGTTTACACAAATTTTTTCTTTGAAAATTTGATATCTATGTAAAAGTATGAATTATGATAATTATGGTGTTCTGGTTCACGTTAGATGTTAATAATTTTGGTCCTGTGACTTATTACTCATTTAAATCTGACAGTTAGAAAAGCAAACACATAAAAATCAGTCTCACAGAGCCATTGAAGTGCTATAAAGTGATACTGGTATATTTGGGAGGGCATGGATGGAAATTTTAATAGCTCTGGTCTGACTTGAGATGTTTTTGGTACTTATAATGCAGCATGAAAACATTGGTTAAGAATATTCAGTGATAGCAAAACTGTTTGCAGGTGAGATTGTGTCAGTTGTATTTGGCTATAAAAGGCATGCATTTTGGAGTTAAAAGTCCTTCCCCTCTTGGGTTGATATCTTTTGAAAGCACTATAAGATGCTGTTGCAATTTGTTGGAGGAGAAGCTTCATGTTCTACATAGTTCTTTCTTTTTTCTAAGTGCTTTGTGCACAATAGTGTGTTGAATAAATATCAGATGACCAGTTGATGGCCACTAAATTTTCTGCAGTAAAGGAAATAAGATCTTATAGAAAGGTCCAAAGAAGATTTCTTCTCAAAAGCTTTATTTCAAATTTTTGTCATATATTTTACAGACTTCAGTCAAACGTGGAATTGTTTGTTGTGAGTCTGAGGATTAGCAATGGTTTCTTTCCTGTACTGGCTGCTGAGATCTCTCTCTCATTCTGTGGAAGCTCCCCTGTTTAAAGACCACAGCTTCAGGAGCTCTGAGACGCCTTCCTAGATATAAACATCAGAAAACACATAGTCTTCTTTTGTGCTCCGTTGCCCTACTAGATCTTCTCTTAGATACATTTTGTTTACAAGGATTTAGGTGATCATTTATGTACAGTTATATACGTATTGATCTTGGGCCTTTCTCAGTTATTCTAGGGAAAGCAAAAGATTTCGCTGCGGAGTCATGATAGTAATAGCTAGTGTTTTATATTTATTAATTAACGATTTTAATCCACCTTACAACCCTAAGGATAGGTCCTATTATTATCCTGATTTTTCAGGTGCGTAAATGAAGAAAAAAACACAATCTTTTGAAAAGTCATTTCTCTAGGACTCCGTTTTCCTTACGGTAGCACACTTGGTGTTGGTGAGGATAACTAACTTGCCAAGGTCTCATAGCTGCTTGGTAGCAAAGCCGAAATTTGAACACACGCTGTCTGGCTCCAGAGCTTAGGCCTTCAACCACAGATGGAGGCAAGAATCTCTGAGGTGCTGGAGTTTTCCAAGTCAGCCTCATCCCACAGAGGATTTATTAAGATGAGTTCCAGGCATCCCAGCATTAACCTTTCCCTGAGTGTTAGTATCAGGGGCTCTGAAGACTCTGGGATTAGCCACCATGCCACTACTGTTGGAGTATGGCTTTATGGTTTTCTTTTTTTTTTTGGTTTGGCTGCACGGGTACTGAAACAAGCCAGTGAGCCAGTTGGAAGGCATATGATGCTCCCTAAAGGGAAGGAAGAGGCTTTGAGAGCTTGGTGAGCTCATAGTTACCAGTCAACCCCTTCTCTCCGCTATAAACTCAGAATAACTTCTTACAAAATCTCTGCTGCTGAAGCTCCCTCGTGAGCATTTGATTACAATAAATATAAAATACATGTGTGCAGTTATAATATTAACTGAGAGCCAGAGAACATTTTATTAAAGGTATGTGTGTGGAAGGTGCTTGGGTGTGTGTGTGTTGGGGGGGGGAAGGGTAGGTAGTAATGACCCTTGAAATAAACTGGATTTATTTAGATGAAGAAGGTTTAGAAAAGGCTTTTTTCCTTTGGTTAGATCATTTTAAGAAAGAGAAAATGATAGACAAGGTTGCTGCTCTGTGGTGCTAACAAGTAGACTAGTAATACAATATCGGATATTAAGTGCTCTGAAGAAAGTAGGTCATGAGCTAGAAACTGGTTGGGGAGGGACCTTTAGATTGGTTGTTTGGGAGGAAGTAATATTGGATCAGAGACCAAAATGATGAACTATGTAGAAGATTGTGTTGAAGAACATTCCAGGGTGGGAGTGGGCAGGAAGCTTATGGCTGAGATAGAGGAGTAGGAGAGAGAAGTAGGAAATATAAAATCAGAGGTACCTTGTCAGACTCCACCCAATGATTTGGATTTTATTCCAAGGATAATTGAAAACCATTGGCCTGTGTCAACAGAATGGGACCTGATTAGATTTATGTTATAGAAGGATCCCTCTGTCTGCTGGGTCGGGCATGATGTGTGGGATGGAATGTGTGTGTGGATGAAGTCGGGGTGGCAAGAATAGAAGGAAGACCAGCTAGGAGACTGTATCAGTGGTTTAGGCAAGAGAAGATGGTGGCTTGTACTGGCTGGAGAGGAGAGCTCAAGTTCAGGGTAGCAAATTAATGGGCCACATGTAGCTATACTGTAGTCATTAGCTACTGTTTCTCATTAAGAACTCTGCTCAAGGAACCAAATAGGAAATTTTCCAAATATTAATACCCGACTCATGATCCCTATCTTCACAGTATTTGTGTCATTGGGGCAAAGCCTTTTCCCCTGGAGCCATCCTCATTCATTCCCACCTTACCACTCCTTGGCTGCCACCACTCTGGTTCTTTTTCCTGCTCTCTTTCTCTTGTCAGTGCTTCCTACCACCACAGACCACCTCTGAGCCTGCCAGCGGGCAGAAGGGAGGGGTCAGCAGTGTTCCTTGATCTTTGCCAGTATTAAACTAATAGCTATGAGCCTCTGCTGGGAGCCGAGGCTGGAAAGGAGGGTATGGGAAAAGGAGGTCAGGAGAAATGTCAGGAGGGTAGGGTTTAGAGGTGGTGATCAGTCTCTGGCCTCTTGAATTTGTACCCTGAACACTCATCCTTTAGTAGCAGTGTTTTAAATGATGCTTAGATTTCATGCATGCCTCGCTGTCATAGTTTAACTTTGTTTCTGGATATGGATTAAATATGCTTCTGTGCGCAGCCTTGAAAACCCCAAATTTAGAATTTTCCTTTTTGAAAATAAGCGTGAGTTCTTACTCAACTTTTGGAGTCAGTTTGTTGGTAAGTTGAGTGCTTGTATTTTGTTCCCATGATATCTGTCACACCAGCACCTACACACTTTCGAAATTCTGTTACATGGCAATTTCTCTCTCTTAGTCAAGCAAGTGTGACGTAAATATTAAGTTATAGATTTATCATTTATTTAATAATTTATATTAAATTGTAATAGGGAATTGCTATTTGTTTCTGTGTTCTTTCATCTTCCTGCTTTCTTGTGTAATTAGGCGGATATGTTTTCATTATATTATAATTGATGAATAAATAGCATATTATGTCTTATGAATAAATATGGTTTTATTTAACTTATGACAGGTTTGTATTAAATATAAATGACTTATGAAATGTATTTGTGATTAAAGAACAATGGTTCAAACTGTTTTCAGGGTGACATTAATTGAACAAAAGGCCCTACAGACTATATGCTTGGTGCAGTGAAAAGGGTGAGGTGCTGGAGGATGTGAATTTGCTATGAGTAACAAGCCAGTGTTGGAACAAGTCAGACTTCTCTGAGCCTCGGTTTTAGCTTATCAAATGGGGACTGTTACTGACCAAATCACCTCAAAGGGAGTGTGTAGGACTGTGAAATCATATATTAACAAATGCATTTATAAACTTTTAGGTATCACATTTATATATTTATTCTTGTCATTGCAAGTAATACCGTGCCCTCCTACGATAATGTCATTCTTTGACTCACATGTCTTCAGATTTCCAATTTGTTGTTATTTCATATTGTGAGATAGGATGTATGGGCTCTGGGGTCAGCAGAGAATGGTAAGGTTCAGACATTAAGAGGGAACTCAGATCCTGTTCCTTCAGTGGGACCTTTCCATGCTGCCTCCTCTCCAGCCTATGGGTTAGAGATGATAATATCAAACTATGTGATTTCGTATTCAAACTGGCGGAGGCAATAGCATGATAACCCCGTGTAATAATTTTAAGCCAGAGTTGGCATGATGGTAATAGTAGGTCCCCAGCACTTTTCCTACTTTTTCACCATCCTTAATGTAACTATTCACCCTACCCAGAAATTTTAGGTGGATTCATGAACACCCTCAAACATCTGTGGACTGCATGTTTTGAACCATTACGCTATTTTACAGCAATGTTATTTGTAATGTTACTGACAGATGATCTTAATAGAAAGGTTTCCACCTGTGTCCCAGGCAATGTTATTTCCACGTGTTATCTTCAGAGAATCTATATAATACAATGTGGTTATGGAAAACGTAATCTACCTACTTGACTATATGTTATCCTTTAGTATTATTCAAAAATTGGGGCTTTCTGAAACACGAAAAGAAATAGACCATCTTGTACAGGGTTAGATAGTTTATAACTAATCACCAAGGGGATTTACCCAAACCTGACTGTCCTTGCAAATCATACTCCATTACCCCAGACTCTGAAATTCTGTACAAAATGGCGCTGAATGCATTTCTAGGGATTGCAAGGACCTCTTCCTGGGTTCATCCTCTCCAGGGCATTCTGTCATTGTGCATACCCCAAGTCAAGGAGGAGCTGTTGGGTGAGGGCAGAGCTTGAACATGCGGGCTTGTGTGTGTCCACATATATCCCTTGGAATCTTGGGTGAATGATAGCTCCTTTGATTTCTATCAAAATAATAATATAAAGATATTTGTAGTACTTATATTTACTAAGGATTTGGGGAAGCAATATATCAATTCAAACAACTTCAGATAGAATATTAGATAACACTCTGCACAGCAGTTTTTAGCCACTGGACACTCTACTTGGGTGTGTCACTGGCAGCTCTAGCCTTGTGCTGGCCCAGCCCAAGGACAGCACATTGGCTTCTCTCTTTCTCGTCCCCTACCCATTCCTCCCCTCAGTGCTGTCGGTTGGGATTGCCCCAAACTCAGGGTGTTTCCTCATTCTTTTATGTACACCCCCTCAGCTCTTCTTAGCATCTAGTCCAGCCTTAGCTTCAGGCTCACCTTTGTATATCCAAATGAGTCAAAATGCTCAACCAAGCCAAATGGACTTCCAGTTAACAAGATGCTCCCTAGTTCTAAAGTAATCGTGGTTGTAAAAAACATCTCTGCTATTCATTCTACCTGCTTAAACTCACAAAGGCCAGCTTTCAGTCTGAATGATGATCTTCATGATGATGGTTAACATTTATTATTTATAGTTTACCAGGCATTGAGCTAAGTCAATATTTTAAGTACATTCTTCATTTTAGAAATGAAAACTTAGACTCAAAGGGAATGAGTAATTCAACCAGCTGCTAAGTATCAGTGCTGTGCTCTTAATCACCTGAACATTTCCCAACAAATACATTTTGAGCACTTGTTATGTACCAGACACGATCCTAGTCACTAAGGATAAAGTGGTTAGCAATGTACCTGCCCCTGTGAAGTATATTTCCCGATGAAGAAAACATAAACAAACAGGAACACCTATGAGATTCAGATTACAAACGGTGAATAAAATAGATCCAGTGATGTGTTTGACTTAAGGAGCATCTGGGATGGGAATCACAGAATGGGGGGACGTTAAACTGAGTGGTCAGAGAAGGTTTATGTTAATGCGTGAGGCAAGATTGAGCCTGATGAACATAAGAAACCAAATTTAGGCCACTTTGACTGGAACAAAGAGAGAAAAGGACTTTATAAAGATTAAGGATTGTGATCCTAAGAATGATGAGAAGCCTTTCAAGTTTTTAAGCTGGAGAGTCACATAATACGATTTGAAATTTTTATAGACCTTTTTGATTGTTTTGTAGAGAATGGACTAGAGGAGGACAAAACTGGATTGGGGAGTTGTTAGAAAGCTATTGCTGTCGTATATGTAAGAGATAATGGTAGCTTGGGCTGGATGGGTTGAGAGAAATTGATAGAAATGGATGAATTTAAGAGATTATTTCAAAAGGTGAACATTGACAAAACTCATCACATTTGCTAGGTAAGTATTGGTTGAATGCTTAAGTTCCTGCTAAACTGTGAGCCTCTTGAGACCAGGAGTCACTTGTCTTGTTCCATGTTCTACCACCAGTAGACATGGCACTGATAGGTGGCGCTAAGTAAATATTGGCTGAATGAAGATGTGATTGAGCAAATAAATAATTAAGCACAGCATAGTAATTCATCATGTCCTGATATCTCAAGTGCCTAAACCAAATTTATTGAATTACAGAGTAAAATTACCCTTAGATGTGGATTGTCTTAAAATTTTCATAATTTTCATCATTGAAGGTTAATGGATTTTTTTTCCCTTGACTATATATCTTCCTGCATTGAAGATAATTTAAGCAGAAGATAAATTTCCTGATGTCATTTCCATACATTATAAATATATTTTGCACAGTTCTTTTGAGGAATTTAGAAAAGGGCAAGGCATTGGAATAAAATAGAAACTATCACTTCAAAAGGATTTTGAATTTAGATAGTTTTAAAGTCAGATTTGGGGGGAAAAAATGTGATGGCTTTTATTTTAAAATATTCCAAAATAAAAAATTTTAAAAGAATAGGATATTCTGATTCAAGGAGAAAAGAGCCTTATTTTTCTCAATAAACACTGCAAAATGTGTAAATGGTAGTTAAAATCTCTGGAAAAAAGGGACTGCTAGTTTATGAATAATGATAGTACATAGCCAATATTTATTCCATTTACGTAGTCCAACATGAAGATTAAAATCATAATGGAATACCCCTAGGAAAGTAGGATAATTCAACAGAAGCATTTCCAGTGGAAATGTACTAACCTTACAGTATTGAAGAAAATCCAAAATCTGCATTGAAATAAGGACATTCTTTGGACTCATAAAATTACAGGCCTCATTTTTGTGGGTTGATGTGTTTGGATAGCTTGATAAGGAGATTATATAATTCCCTTATAGGGATATTTACTTAGTATTGTTTTTATTATGTAGCTGTAACAGATGACACATGTAGCTTTGGTAATAGGAAATGAGGTGACAGCTACACCCCTGGATGGCAAAAGCTGTGAGATGGAGAAGTTATAGAAATCTTCAGCTCTTTCCATTTGCACTTGGACTTTCAAGATTCTGACTGTTTCCTGCTAGGTCTGCATGCTCCCTGTGATGAGGTCAGGATTGACCCTGTGAACACTAGTCACACTCCTTGCTGAGTTGTTTTAGTTAGCCAAAACTTAGATACTTTTTATTTTAAAAAAGTCTCAATAAATATTAAGCTTTAAAACATTTATGTTACTTTACATTCTTCATGATTATAGTTGTGCGTATGCTTTTTCATATACATAAGCTGTCTTACATTATGCTTTTTAATGCGGGATTATTTCATATAAACATTTCCAAGTTCTGGCATTATCCAAAGATTTATAATTTTGAAAAATATATCCAACAAACCATAATGGTAAATGCGATTTCAAATTTATTAAAAATACTTACAGACCCAAACCCATTCCCTCATATGTATTATTTGTTGTACTCAAAAGTTTATATTGGAAGAAAAATATTACCCTTTATATTACCCTTTCCTGGAAGAGTAAAATTTTTAAATGTACCTCATTTAATGACTTTATATATATATATGACATTCTTTCAAGTTAAGTAAAAAACAAAAACAAAAACAACAACCACAACAACAAAAACGTAATACCAATATGTTAACCTCATGTTTTAAGAGAATTATTTGAAACGTCACCCTGGAGTGGTTCAGTCCAGGATGACTGCGCTGGCCTGGCCTCCTTAGCTTTCCCTTTGGAATTTGCTGGAATGGAGCAGTCTCCTTTATGCTATGACCCAGCTATTGTGTGAGCCAGAGAGCTTTCAAGCACTGTGCTGGCACTGCTTTGCAGGGTCCAGTAGTATGATCCATGTGTGGACTCCTGTTGGAGGTGTTTGCTACAGGTTATATAAAACATTTACAATTGGGTGATTCTATGCAAATATTCTATGAGACATTTTTATATTGTCTTCCTGTTTATATTTTAAATTTTGTGAACTATTGTTTAGGACTTTATTTGTTAGTCATGGGACTCTTCTTTAAGATAAAAACCTTCATTGCACAATGTGTTTCGCAGTAGCATGTTTTAGCAGATGACATATTTCCGTAGGCCAGATTGTAAATGCAAGAATTTAGCCTTAATCATATTTTTACTTATTAGTTTTACCCAATCACTGGTTTCGTTGTTGTTGTTGTTTTTAAGAAACTATGGTGTCAGGTTTCGTAAAATATCACATAATAATAGAAATTTTGAACTTCGTGGAGTTTTTAGCCTTATGACTAAATCTTTCATTTTAAAAATGAAATGTCTGAATAAAAGTAGTTTGCTTTAATCCAAAATATACACTTGAAACGTTTAGTTAGATTTAAAAAAGCAAAAATTTTGGGTAACCTTGTGCAACATTTTTTAAAGTTTGACTAGAATCTTTCTAAGAAAGTTGAAAATTAATTGTAAATACTGAAGTTAAAACATTTTAGTGAACCAGATCAGTTGACAAATTTTTAATTGTACCCATCTCCTCACTTTTTACTTTTGAATATTTGAAATATTTATATAAACAAGCCAACCCTGATCATTTCACTCCAGTTCACAGTGTGTAAACTGAAGTTTTGACATTTCCTCAAATGATATGGCAAAATATACACTGCATATCCATTAATATCTTTCCTTGTTCTTTTTGAAAAGAATTGAATTGCCTGAACATTTCAAGAGTTTGAAAGTTTACAGTGAATGGGAGCATGTATTCCAAGTGAGTCCATTGGCCCCATAAATTCCACCCTTATAAACTGTAGTTCCGTCTTAATTTAACAATGGCAGTAATAAATTCATGTACATCATGACACTTGGAAGTATCAAAGCTTCAGTTCCAGCTTTCTGTATATCAAAAGAAGAGAGGCAACTATTTTAATACTTTTGAAAATTACGTTGGAAAGAAATACTCTTTTCGCTGTGTTTTACCCAGACCCAAACTGGCAGAGTTTTTAATTCAAAATACATGATCCCCTGGAATATTATCTCTTCATTCTTTTTCTTTTCTTCCTCTCTTTCCCTTAAAAAGTCATGATGATATAGAAAACTAAACTTAGTTTTTGGAGTAGAATTATTAGAATCACTTATTCTTTGTCAAACATTAGACTGGGGTTATATTTCATTATATTCATTTTGGGGGTGCTGCAAATTTATGTACAATAAATGTCGAGGGTAGTAACTTACTGACAACAGTTAGGAAAAGAGAACTATAGAAAGCACAGGAACATTTTCAGAAATGGGTTTTATTATATTTCATAAGCACCACTCACTTTACTTTTGGTGGGTTTCAATATTTGAATCAATAATAATAATAATAATAATAATAATAATAATACATACGAGTTAAGAAACCAACAAATTAAAACCCCAGCCCCCGCGCCCCTCATTTTGGTTGTAGCTCTTGGTGTAGATGCTATGGTGTGAGGGCTGCTTTCTTTCAATGGCTGGTTGTCATTCAGGCTGGGTTGTCATGTGACTGCCTGTCTGTGCCTGCTGTACAGGTGAGCGGATGTTCTGCACAGCAAGTGTAGACAGGCAGACACATGACAACTCCGTCCAGCCAGGCCCTTGGTTCCTTCAGGTTTCCTTTGCTCATGGGCAGATACAATCAGTCTGTTTTCCAGATTTGGTGATTTTGGAGGGTCAGGGGAAAGGGAGAAAAACACACAATAGAATTAAACATTAAAACATTATGGAACTAAAAACAAGGTAGACTTTTGACTTTATTCAGAAAGTACACTTATACATTTGTTCCAAATGTGCTAACATGGATAACTGACATAACAGAAAACTCACATTGAAATTTTAAGGAAACAACAACAAAACAAAAGACTAAACACAAGGTTTATTCTTAAATCCAATTCATATTACTACTGGCCCACATGCAGTCAGAGTTCAGAGTAATTGAACCAGATGTTTTTCCTCTTCACAAAAACTCTGCATATTTTAAAACCAAAGTTAAAGATAAAGACTATGTTTATACATGTTTCTTGTAATAGATAAGTAGCATAACCTCGCCCGTGAAAAAGAAACTTGTCATTTACATGGAAATGGCAGCCATTTTCAAAATAATTAATGAATCTAATGTATTTGACAACTCAACCAGCGGACTCTGGTATCTGATGCTTTGATAGCGGGATTTTTACAAGGGGATGTGTTTTTATCAATATTTTATTAAGCAACAGGAACTTATTTAAATTTCTCATATGCTTTTTAATGCAAAGTTCTAAAGTATGGATGTGAAAACCAACTAAAAAGCAGTTGTGAACTTAAGTTCTCCTTTTAATTAACTACAGGGCTGTGCCATGAATCAAAAGGGTATAAACTAAAAAGTTGTTACCCATAGTGATGCTCAGAATGTGTTTTGGATATTGTTAGTGCAATGCAGTTACAAAACAGTACCTTAAACACAGAAAAGGAAATGTCATTTCATATCCAAAAATTAAAACCAGAACCTTTGGAAAATTTCCTTAAAATTCATATAAGAAAGAATTAATGGTGTTAAATATACAGTTAAAAAATTTAATTCCGCTGACCTGAGAATAATTCTACTGGTTATTTTCATATAAATGGTCAATTCACATCCGTAGAGGTATTTAACAAATTCCCCTGCCCTTTAAAAAATAAAATATCCAGACAGTCAAAATTCCAATAAACAGAATTAAAAAAAATAAAACAAAATGTTATTGTCTAAGGAGTATGTACTTAGGGATTTTTTCAAAGCATTTTAAGGAAAACAAATTGTTATTTCCCTTTAATTGTAAAATTCTGAGAATATAGCAAATAGAAAGTTTATGGAGAGCAAAATAGTTTTTAGAGACTGAAAAAAAATGGTATTCTATACATCTGAACTTTTATGCAGTGATTAAATATGGTACAGTTTTAACAAAGAGTTGATAAGTGCAACTTTCCATTTATTTATTTGCTTTCAAAAAATAAATGTCAGATTCTGTTTCTGGTCATCACTTCTGAGTAGAGGACTTATTTTTTTTTTCTTGATAGAACCAAAAACATCACTAAACTTGGCTGCTATTTAAATAATTACAAGGCCAGAGTATGCAAAAACAAATACCTTAAGAAACTACTTTGTTATTGTTGCTGCATTCAGTGCAACAGAAAATATTTATGGAGTGATTCGCTTACAAAGAGTATATTGGTGGAAATTTAAAATTACTGTAATTCTGTATAGCTTTCCCTCTCTCTCCCATAAATAATTTGATCCAGTTAACTCTGCTCAATTAAAGGAATGATGCATGCAACCTGAAAAAATAGAAAGAAATATTTGTGAGTTCATATTATCCTTTAATATGAAGCAATTCTATTAAACCAAGATACTCCAATATATTTGAGCCTGAAAAACCATAACTGTTTTTCAGGGGGAAAATCTTGCTGAAAAATGATTTTATTCTACTCATAAGACTTTTGGACAATTTATGTTTCTAGTAGATTTTAAAAACACAATTTTAATAAGTTTGTGGCATATGCAAACTTTTTGGTTATGTTGAACTTGCCCCTAAGCTTTTTAAAAAGATGGAAGTCTGAAAAAACATTTAAGACTTTTTTTCTATCTTCTAAACTGTACACTGAATAGTAATTCATTATCACTTGAAATACTAGCTAAAATATAAAAGAACTATTTATATTATCATACCATGTAATTTTTAATACGGTTATATCACTTTTTTGTCTTTTATTTATTATCTTAAGAAAGAAACGCAAAGAAAGAATCATATTCTAAGTCTTCCACAGTAAAATTAAACCAAAGCACCTCCTGGCTGTCACAATAAGTCAGGAAATTCAAAGTTAAGATTTAATTATTTTCCTTAATTTATTTCATTATCTCTATTTATTAAAGCTCATAAAAATTCTTAATAAGAGATCTTCAAAAAATTGATAAATACTTCTGTCTACATAATTTGTAGCACAACACCAAGGTTAAAAAGGTAGAAGAAACCAAGTAAGAAAGTTTCAATCTTTACTCAGGAATTTCCTGTCTTTTCTTAGGTTAAAGCCTGACTTCTAGTTATTTTAAGCTGGGATTTATGAGTGATGGTCTCTTAGTTATTATTTAGACATTATTGAGATGCGTGGGTTAGTCTCCTTAGAGAAGAGGAAAATGGGTTGTTTGTAAAGAGCAAATCTCTTGTAGAGTAATCGAAAGCTTTGGCTTCTCTTTAGTAAGGATGGACGCTGGTGGGTGAGTGAACTTTTTTTTTACATTACCAAGTTGTATTTTCTTTTTACGTCCTATAACAGCTTTAAGATTTCAACCAGGGGAAAGAAAAGGAGTTGGGGGAGAAAATTCCTTCATTAGGAGTTTTGTGCCTGAACTCTTTTACACAAAGTGAAAAACTTGGGTGGTCTGTGGTATATTTTGGTTTTTAAAAAATATAAACACAGTATCTTGGCTGAAAGCTCAAATGCCAAGCAGGAAGGACATTAAAACTATTGACTAATTGCAAGAAAGTGATCAGTGTGAAATTTTGTCCCATTGTAAATAAATTTTCTTTGTTTTTGAGAACTATGGCTTAAAAAAGTAGTGGGAGTTGAAAATGTAAATAAACTTTTTATATTGATCCTTTTCCTTCTCTTAGCGGAAAAAGTCTCCTTTTAACTTAGTACTTAGTCTAACTTATCAGTCATCATGCGCTAAAATGCAAAATTACTACTAAGTTTCTATGAAGTACAGTTTGGAAGGCCTTGCAAACAATTTTCTCTTTCTGATGTACGATATTTAATTTTAATACTTACACTTACCATTAAATCCAGGAGTAGTTTTTAGTAGAAGATGTTCATTGTTGGTTAGTTTCCTCTGGAATAGATCCCATGATCCCTAAAACATTTGTATATTTCCTTACAAAGTAATATCAAAATAAAGTTAAACAGTATTCTAATTACCCTGGAAATAGATAAGGTTATTTTACAATACATGTGTGTATACATGTTGGTATATATACTGGCACATAAACTACCATCCTTCTTTCAGTCAGCAGTGGTTTATAAAGTGAGCTTTTACTTTTGATTTTTAATTTAGTTCATGCAATTTAAAAATACATACTATTCCTTTCCATTTGTTAAAAGTTTGTGTCAAAAATTGGTTGCCAGAACTCCATGGAGCACGTGGGATCCTCGGCTACCCCTTTTGAAAATTAATTCTTATGTTCCTGCTCCTGTACTTATGCCAAGGATGCCATCGGGTCGGTCCCCTCTGTCTCCAGACTAAAAGTAATCCTGAGGGAGAAAACAGGTGAGGAACCAATGGGGTTTTGTTTCTTTAAAACAAAAAGTCCACTTAATATGAAGAAAGACATTTAAATTAAATATACATGAAATGAAAGCAAGTTAGGAAATTCAATTATGTCTGTGGAGTAAAAAAAAAAAAAACCCCAAATTTGAGAAATCAAATATTACCAAAGTACCTTATAGTTATCTTCTTTAGTAACTATATCAATTAGTAAAAATATATTTCTTGAAAAAAATAAGCTCCCATAAAGTTACCTAACAGATTTTTTTTCACTTCTCCTATGTAAAATAAACTATGTAGATTTTTAAAATTTTACTTCTTCTATTAAAAATAATTAATATGGAAGCCTCCTAGATACAATAAAAAAAATGACGTTATTGTATCATCTAAATGGAGAAAATAGCTAAAATAAATCCTTGCTTTTTATATTTTAACTAAAAACCATGAATAAAAGAAAAAAACTTTTGTACCAGTTTTGGAATGATCAAAGGGGTTATTTTTAAAATAAATTGTTTTGACAAAAGATAACTTGGGGAACCATTGGTAGTAAAATGTTTTGCCAAAGAGAACTTGTGACAATGTTTGAATTGTTGCAAAATGTATGATTTAGAAAAGGATTTAAGGAACCACTGTAACTTTACAGAATTTAAAGGAGGACAAAAGAGGTTACATTCACACAAAAGCCTAAAGAATAGATGTTTTCATTATATAGAATTATTTGGGGGGTAGATATAAATGGGGGTTGAGGCAGTAACATTTTTTTCCAGAACGTTCTTTAAGGGACCTATCTCTAAAGTTCAGCATGGATCGTATTGCAACCCAGACTTTCTCTGTTATTCTCTCTATTGGGATTTCATTCAGCTTGAGGGTTTTCCTCCCTCCCACCTTCCTCCCCCTCTCCCACCCTCCTTCACCCCCAGGACAGCTGGAAACTGACCAAAGAAAACTTTGCTTTCGTTTACAAATTCCTTTTTTATCAGTGGGTTTCTAGACAAAGTACCTTATCATTTTAAGTGCTCAGAGAAATAGAAGCATTGTAAAATACAGCCACGAGGGCTCAGCTGACCAGCAGTTATCAACCATTCTTGGATTTTTTAAAAAAATATAATACAGTGATATATATTGGGATATCTGAACATAGAGGTTTTTATTCTCCAATTTATTTGGTTGCTGACTCAATAAATTCTGGGTTGGTGCTCTTTTCTGTCTGGTAGGCAAAAATTTGGCAGCCTCTTCTTTTATTGTTAGATACTATTATTCCTGCTATTTATATTATATAAAATTTAAGAAAAGCACTATTCACATAGTATTTTAAAAATAGCAAGTATTCTTTACTGTGGGGCAAAATGGTTTCAATCCTGGGATACCAAAAGTTATACTACGGCCCTCATTCAAATAAGGTTTTAGGTCTCTGGATTATCAATTTCAACAATTCAAAACCAGCCTCATTAAATTATTAAGTGTTTGGGGTCTTTTCATATTTCATTTTGAAGTGGGAAAACCTTTAAACTTAAGAAAATACTTAAACTTCAGAAATTGAATAACACCTAGTAAATCGCTACGTACCACACATTGTTGCTCTTTTAAAACTAAATGCAGACCTATCTGTCACACAGATACCTCAGTTTCTCTCGCATGTGAAAGCAAATCATTGGCTCCCCACCCAGGCTTTCCTGGTCACAGCCCAGGTGAGCAGTCAAGAAGGCCTTACCCACAGGTCTTCCCTCGAGCAGTCCTTTCTCCGCAGTATCCCCGAGGGCTTCCTGGTCCCTACTGTGCAAAACCTGTGAAGAAAAACACTGGATATGAGATTCGAAAAAGGAGCAAACAAATGTCTTCTCCTTGGAAACAGCAACTTTTGTCCCCAGCTGTCCATGGCGTTGCTCTCCCTTGCCCAGTCTAACCAATGTGCAGACTACTGTACAACGGCATTGTCCTGAACAGGTAGTCTGAACACTGGGGCGACGGAGCAGGATCTCCAGAAGCTTCCATCTATGTACTTAAAATCCTCTCCCGGTCTTTGGGAAAAGCCTCCCTTCCTGCACCAGGGGTTGCCTTCGGCTTCCCCCCCTGAATTCTGCTGCCCCGACTGAGACTCAAGGGCTGTGATTTCCAGTCTTGACGTGGCACATTTGCTGCAGACTGGGGAACTGGCAATGAATTTAGGACCAGGAAAAGGGGGAGGGCTGGGCTGGAGAGTCCATATATGGGATGATGTCACCCTGGGGAGGTTTGGGTATGCGCTGTGCCGCTGGAGAGACCGCTAGAATCGCCTGCTCTCAGACATGGGTCTGTGCATAAAATGGTACCAGATGTTTTAGTGTAATGTTAAGCAGTCATTTCATCTTCAGGCCAGATTTTTTTCCTCAACTGGGCAGGAAGTGGGCCCCAGTATGGAAAAGCTGTAAAAAAAGAGTCGAGATGTACAGTTCTGCTGTGGCCAACTGAAAGCAAGTTAGTGTAGAAGTACAAATTTGCTGTCCGATTCAGGCTAGAAAAGTAATTTGAAGATAGAGGGTAGATACAAAAGTAAACAGAAAGTTGAACACTGGAAGCCAGGGCTCATTTGGAAACCTTTTTGAGCTTTCCTGTGGTACTTTATTTTCTGATATTTCACTCGTCAGAAAGGGCAGATAAGTTCATTTCCCTCCCCCCCCCCTCTGTCTCTCTCTCTCTGTCTCTCTCTCTGTGTCTCTCTCTCTCTCTCTCTTTCCCTCCTCCTCCTCCTGTCTGTTGGATCTGTCAGCGGCTTGCAGGCTGATCTAGACTTGAACAGTAATTATAGCAACTTCCTGAAAGTGAAGCCCCCATGAAAAGTCTGGAGAAATGTTCTTTGTCATGGCCTCTCCATGAGTAATTAGTTCCACATGTGGCCTTCCTCAGCAATTTTGGCTGGCTCTCCAAATGCTGTGCTATAGCTTGACCTAAAGAAACTCAAAAGTTTCGATTTCAAGCCTCCAGTATGAAATAACAACTCTGGTCTCCTAACAAATTGCCTCTGGTAGATCCATGCTATTAGGTACAGCACTGTTTTTCACTGGTAATTCCTGATTCTGTGTTAATACTTTTGTTTTAATGGTATTCTGCTGCTTAGTTTTATTGCTGGTTAATTAAATCTGTTGAAATTTGCCAAGTACTGCTTGACAACAGGTTATAGCATATCAGCCTACTGGCATCTACTTTTCTTCTTTTGGTGATGTTTTCAATTATGTATACTGTTGAATATTCTGATTATACAGCTAACTTCCCCTCCATAGTATTCTGATTGAAGTTCAAGTTGCCTCAAACAAGAGCTTGATTAATACCTCTTCCAGAGATCAAAATGTGAGAAAACTTCTAGATAGCTTCCAAATTTGATTTGAGTAGCCAAGCTAAGAAACTTAGAATTCTTTAAATAATTATAGCCAAAGCAATTCATTTCTACTGACCTTCTGCAATACTTTTTAGAAGCAGAAAAATCTCTCTCTTTAAAATATGTTGGGTTGAATATTTCAAAAGGCTTCATGTGAGAACTGTCTTAAAGCATTTGCTTTTCATTAAATGTCTTCTCTTGAATTAACATACCATTAAAGAGTTCAAAAGTTATTACAAGCCCTGCTCACCTATGGAGGAAGATTAAATAAGAAAAAATGAATTATCCAGCAGTTTAGGATGGAACTAAGAGATTAACATAAGGTACTTCATTCATAGAGAGTTTTTAATCATCAATGGAAATTCAGAGGGATTACTACGTATCACTGTACTTCTGCTTCCGTACTTGTGTTTTCAGGGCCTATTCCATAGTGGCTGAGCAAGCCCAGTATGCCTCGACTCTGTTTTTCCCTGTCACTGCTTTACAGTATTACATAATACTGGAAATATGCAACTGTAACTACATACTATCTAACAGTCTTATTACATGTGGATACCAACTCTGTCTTTTTTGAATATCTGTGTGTTTATTCACAAATCATCATAGGGGAGTCAGTGGGAGAATAGTCAGCCAGGAATCCAGCATTCCAGGTGTGGGCTTGTTCCTGCCACAGATAGTGAAAGTCCTCTTCTATTTACATTGATGAAACGTGCCTTGGGAATTTTTGTAAGGCAGATGAAAGGTGATTTTGATCAGCCTGCTCCATGATTTCATCTTAGTTTGCACATCTATACTTTTTCAAATATAGGAGAAATCTGTTTCTCAGATAGGGGTTTTTATGACATTTTATTCAAAGAACTCAATTTTATACTTACCTTTACTGCTTCTGAAGCATTTTAAGTGATTTTCTTACAGAAACAACTGTAAAGGTTGTATTCCCCTTAGCATATATGCCCATCTCATTGGGCTTCCAAGTGAGGAAAATGTTTTAGAGTTATCTTTCTTCCAAATAGTTCAACAAATATTTATTCTTGCCTATTCACGTGCTAGTCACAATGCCAGGGACTGACATTAAGATGAAAAAGATATGACTCCTGCTCTCAAAGAGCTCACACTTACTTCTAATGTTAGGAATGCTAATCTATGATCGAGTTCAATCTAAAAAGTTGGCCATGCCTTTATGGTAAGCCCTCGGCATTCACTTGGAAATGGCCTATGTCTGTAAAGTTATCAGTTAAATATCTGAAATGTGATGGGCTCTAAAAAGCAAAGTTAGACATGACAAAGGCTTGCCTTTGAGAACTAATGTTATCTACCTTATTTTTGCAAAATGTATTGACCTGAGTGATTGTTTGAATCAGTGGATGGTTTTGGGTGACTACAAAATTTGCTCTTTTTGAAAATGGCATGGAAAGGAAACACTGTTTCAGTTGGTTATCATTCCCAAGCTTGGCAAATTTTTGTAATTTTAGAAATTCTCAAATTGAAACCAGGACTGAGTCTTGTTTCTATGTATTTATAATGGAACAGCATTACTAGGGTTTACAGTTAGAATATTTTGTGACATCCAGGTACACATACTTCAGATAGTATTTATATAGCTTTAATTTCTTTTGCTACAAGATTAGTGCATGAGCATTATGAAAGTTCAAATAATGGAAAGTATATAAAGAAAAAGTTAATAATGTTTCCCTCCAACTTCCCAGCGCTCTTTACTTTTTCACTTTAACCGTAGCAGTTTTATGATTCCTTTTACCACCTTCTCAATGGTCATTTTATAGCTTCTTTATAGATGACAAACCCCTTTCATATACAGTGTATCCATTTCTTATAATAACCTTATGGGATAAATATTATCATCATTCCCATTTTATTGATGGTGGAATTGAGGCTCAGAGAGGTTAAGCATATTACTTCTTGGAATTACAGTAAGTGGCAGAGCTCAGCTTTTTTCTAACTCAAAGGCCTGTACTCAGAAGCATATTGTCAGCCCACACAGATAAATTTTTTCTCCTATTGACTTCGTACAGCACTTACTTTCCTGTTAATAATTTGTCAGTTATCTGCTGCCTTCTTTTAGTATTGTACTGAAATATTGTTATGATTTCACATGTTAATTGAAGGCAGGAATGGTGTCTTTATACTTTCTTTAGCTAGAATAAAGTAGGCCATTCAATAAACTATCAAAAAATGAGTAAAAGCTACATAGTTTCTGATCAAACATTTATCATGACAAGAATTCAAGATTTAAAGCTGTCTTATTTTTTATCTTAAATGGAAAGCATGGTACAGTTTTAACATTTACATATGTGTACTGCAGTTATATCAGATTACACAGTTCTTTTAGAAATAATTGTGAACATTGGTCCAGCCATATTTCCTTGCTTATTTTTGGCCTTCTAATCTTCTGGATGCATCCTGTGTAGCTATCAGTCATACAATCTTGTGTGAAAAGCAGGATCTAACCAAGATGTAGTGTTTCCTCTCTTGTTGTTTTCTCTTTCCCAGTTTGTATTTGAGATAAAAATCTAGTTGACCCCAGTTCATTGCAAATTAGGGAAGGTAGCCCCACTTAGTTTGGCTTTATGTTGTGTGGACTAGCACTTTTTTTTTTTAATTGAAGGCAATGCTGTCTTCTAATCACCAGCATTTCCTATTTTGTCAGGGCCTGAAATGACTGGGAGATTTGTTGCAGCAAAGCTTTCCCCTTTTCTCTCCTTCCCTGACTCTCAAACAAATGGGTGCCTTCAGATCACTGCAGTGAAGTGCCTTCTTAGCCAGAGATGCAAATCAGAGGCTGTAAAATAAAGGAGAAATAGTCCAGAAGAGTTAACAGATTTTCTTTCAGCAACTGAAAAAGAAGTTAAATTAGAACACGTATAAATCATAAACTTAATGCAACTGATTTTACAATCTTCAGAGAGCTTGCGAAAGGCAAAGATTGTGAGAGAGTTGATTTTAGAATGTACATTTACTAACGCATGTTTTGTTTTGCCCGTCTCTGGAATTTCCATTGCTGAGTCTGTTTATTTAGAAATCAGCCCCTAACCAAAAGCAGTATATATTTTATGAACATTTGTTTCCTCAAATCAATTGAGAAAGATAATGTTACGTCTTTGAGTTTTACTAACCACTGGTGTGCACAGCAGCCATTTCTATATTTCAGTAACATAATACATCCAGCAGACACACCTTACAAACTCTGGCTCTATGGAAAACCAGTCGCATGAAGGTAGATATATGATTTACGACTCCAGTAAAATCTGAAGCACTGTCTTGAAATCTTTAGGTGGAGGCAAGATAAAGGGATTGGAAAATTGGTGCTGGCCTTTTCAGACAGGTTTTAAGTGAGAGTGTACTAGGAATGCAGTCTGCCGCCTGCTTCAGTCCCCAGGTCTGACGAGAATCATCTGAATGCTATGTGCTATGAACTCTTGTTGGATTCCACGTTACAATCAGACTTTAAAATGAGTATTGGCTTACTTGGACAAGAGAAATATGGTGTCCTCGAGTCACTGACAATTTTAGAATATTGACTCCTGATGTCTTTTGGCATCACCAATAGTTTATTTCCTTAGTACGACTCAGAAACGAGCATGCGTGGTATCAAAAAGGGGGAAAAATCTACATGAGCATCACATAAAGACTCAGAAATCACATTTTTGCAGAGGTAGAAGAAGTATCCTTTCTGCGGCTGGGGGTGCAAGTGAAGCATATTGGCTACAAGGAAATATGTGTGTGAAGAGAGCTTTCTGCTTTATCCGGAATACCTGCAGTTAATCAGTAAATCGTTATGGAAGCTCCAAGTCTTTACATGATGATAGGCATACCTGCAAAATACGTGGCACAGTATTTTTATCTTAGGATTTATAATCTTTTGGTGTGTTCAGAAGGGAAATACAAATTATATGAATTGCTAAAAGGGTTAAATCCAACATAAATCTGTTTAGTTGAGAATATTATAGTTACCTTAACTGGCTTCCCAGTTCTGTTCATTCTCTGGAGAATTTATTTAAGGGATATATGAGACCATTTTAAAAGCCACCATGAGAATTTGCTTTACCTTTATAGACAAACAAAAGCACTTGGTGTATAAATTAGTTCATGTTGAAAGATTATTTCCATGTGCAAATAAGCATTAATCACGTATCTTTATGGAAGCCCTTATTTGCATATTAACCAAAAATTGCTTCAATTTGCCATGAAGAATCAGGTTATGTAACTTCATTGACACTCAGGACTACAGTGCAAAAGTTGTAGAGAAAGGAAAATGTACTGTTTTCCATTTTTAAAGGTTTGTTTTGTTTCTTTTTAATACTTTTTTTTTGAGACTTATTTTATACCACGCTAGTTTTTCACATGTGATATAATTTAATCCAACAACCCTGAAAGGTAGGATTTCTTCAACGTTGCAGATGGAGTGGAAGCTCCAGGAGGCAGTGCAGTGTGAGGGTTTTGGAACTGGCGGGCATGTGTTTGAATCCTGACTTTACAACTTACTATTCATTGACCTTGGCAGTTGTTTAACTACAGTATTCTGAGTTCTAGTTTCCTCATCTGTAAAATGGGTTTCTCTGAGGACTAGAAGGGGTAATGTGTGAGAAAAGCTTGGATCAGGGCCTCGCCCAGAGGAAGGCCTCATGCAGGTTAGGTGCTGCTGTGAGAGCACAGCCAGGCCTCCACCTTGATTCAGCTCCTGACCCTCTATTCAAAACCAGGTCCTGTGACTCCAAAGCTCAAGTAACAGCAAGTACTGTTCAGGAAGAAAGAGTTATTTTTCTCAAGGTGTTTATAATCTAATTGGGTAAATAAATCATCTATGTGTAAACAAGTAAAAATAGAAGAAAATACTTGATTCTGAAAGAAAGACAGCCGGATTTTTAAAAAACACTTGAGCGGAAGAGGCTCCTTAAGATAATGTTTTGGAGAATCTCTTTGAATAGTCAGTAATGACCTTCCTCCCCTTTGAGTTTATCTACTTTTATTGTAGTTTTGTATGTATATATTAAAATGCATGTGTATAAATGTGAGCATGTAAGTGCATCTATGTGTATGTGTATATATGTACTTTGTAAATTTTATATCATTTATAAATATTTTATATATGTCTATATATACTTTTAAACGAAACCAGATCTATATATGAGAATTACCAACATCAAAATCAATTCTTACCCTTTTTAAAAGCTAAAGCATGTGAATCTTTTTTTGTAATCTTAGACGTTAGTTTTAGAGTGTGCACATTTCATTCTTTTTAAAAATTGTGCCTGCCAGAGCTTTGTAGCACCAGTTGAAGGTTAACAAGTGAAAATTTAGTTGGATATGCCTTTATAATTTTGCAAATGCAACATCTTAAGGGGATTGATTTCTCTACAGGTGGAGCTGTCACTGATTGCATTTAAAAACGGCACACACACTTTGTGTAGTATTGGTTTGGTTTTGTTTGGGAACAGTTTACTCCCAACCTTCTGCCTTGTACCGGGCTGTTTTCTTCTAGTGCATGCTTCTTCATTTCCATTTTACCTTAGTCTTTTCAAGAAAGAATTAGTCTTGGATTTTATTAGCCAGAATGGATTATGATTGCTTTTGAAATATTGGCTTGTTTTGTTGGGGAACTAGTAGATTTTTAAATAGTTTGTTTTCTTTAAGGGATCTGGACCCCACTGAAAATGTTTGGAGGTGGCCTCAGGTGCTGTCTGGCCCAGTATGTGCATCAACTTACTGGAACCGATACTTAGAGTTCACTCTGCATTTTCAGGGCCTCATGAAATTATTACTGAGAAGCTCATCAAAGAACTAAAAGAACTTAAATGTTTTTTTTTCCCTCCAAGTTTTCTAAACAGAAAACGAGAACCAGAATAAGCTGTATAAGAGGAATCTTTTTATGTTTCTAAAAGTAGTTGCCTTCTGCCAGAGTGTGAGGACAGTTGTATTTACCTCCCTTTTTTCATGATTCCAGTCCATGAAATTTTCATTACTACATTTCAATTGGTTAATTTTTGGAAAGTTGACGCCCTCATTGTTTTTTAGCCATTAAAAAGGACAAGAAAGCTAATGGGAGTTTATTTTCCAGTAAATTTTGCCCTGCCTGTTTTCTAAATCAATCTGAATTTTAGTTCCACCTTTGCCTTCAGATCATAAAATAATTAGTGTAAGTCCCCTAATAATACTCATACTGGCTAGATTGGATCCAATTTTTTAATGGCAATTCTAACTTCATATTAGTATTGTTTCATTTTATTTTGCTTTGACAGTATTTTGTCTATTCAGACTCAGATGAATGCCACTTCTGTTACATTCCTATACTGTATCGTTTTCAGTGCATTTGTCTGTTGTATGTATATGCAGGGTTTCTGAATGTATCAAATTCCTCACTTTTCTTTTTGTCCTTGCTGAGCAGCTTGCAGGATCTTAGTTCCCAACCAGGGATCTAACGTGTGTCCCCTGCAATGGAAGTGTGGAGTCCTAACCACTGGATTGCCAGGGAATTCCCCAAATTCCCCACTTAAAACTATCATTCCCATGGTACATATTTCCTTTACATTAAGTATAGGAGAGTTCTAGTGAGTTTTTTGTGTATATGTATGCTGATGGAAACTGTTTGGAAAGACCCTGTTAAAAACTGTTCTTTGTAAGATTTTTTTCCATAATATAGTTCCTTTTGCTTTCCTACATCAATAGAAGTTTCAAATTAACATTTATAGTGAAACAGCTATAGCCAAGTTACTCAGTGCCTAGAGCAGAAGATGTTTGGTGATTTAGTGTTTGTAGAAATTAAATTAATTGTATTTGATTTCAAAATTTCATCTTTGTGCAAATTCCATTTCTTTGAAGTTCAATTAAACCTTTGCTTTCTTGGATACAACTGAGGTATAAGAGAAGGAGCACCAGAATTGTTTGGTTCTAGTTCAGCTCTGCTATTTTCTCATTTGTCAAATGAGAGGTTGGTTGGCAGAAGGTGGTTGAATAAGTTGGGATGTTTTTGAAAACATTTTTCAACAATTCATACAGCAATAGTTTGGGGAATTGCCATGGCATTGCCTTGGGGCCGGTAGTTGTGGCACTTTAGCAGATACCATTTCTACCCATGGCAACTATTGTGGTGCTGCTGAATGTTTAAAGAGAGGAGAAGATCTGAGAATATTAATTAAACTAGTTTTTGTGTCAAAAGGTAGTGGTGTGTGTTGTTGTACCAAAAGGTAGTGGTTGTGTGTCTACCAAAGTGATCAAGAGGCATTCAGGAGAATAGGCTTATTATTAGCTTTTGTTCATTTCTTCTCCTCCTCTTTCCTACTGTTCTGTCTTCCCTCTCTGTCCCTCCTCTGCTCTGTGTGAGACTTTCTGTAGCTCTTCCCTCTTCTCTTCAGCCACAATTCTTCCTGCTGCTTCTTTAGGAAACAGAGTTGGAATTGAGCTACCAGTGAAAATATGTATTAGACTGTTTAATGTGATTTTGTTTTTCTCCTTGAATTTTCAATCAGATTAATTCAATCCTGTATATGCATTGCTTAAAAACAAATAGCTCCAGAACTAAATTAAATTGTTTTTAATTTAGTTGTGGCCTTTAAAATAATCCTCTCCAGAGACAGTGACTTTTGATTTCTTTTTATTTTTTTAATTGTTAAATGTCTTCAGAAGAGAGTTTTAGACTGATTACATCGTTTTACTCTATTTTTTTATTTTTTTGGCCGCACTGTGTGGCTTGCAGGATCTCAGTTCCCTGACCAGGGCTTGAACCTGGCCACAGCAGTGAAAGTGCTGAGTCCTAACCACTGGACTGCCAGAGAATTCCCCACACCATTTTACTTTAAATCAGCTTTCTCACGGTTCCAGAGAATATTGCTCAGATATTTCCAGATAGCCTTATAGACCTCACTGTCCACTCCATTCATTGATCCATTTGTTGTTTGTGCTCTGCTGATTCTTCTCAAACTGTTGCTTCACTTGTTCTGTCATTTATGTCTCATCTTTTTCACTTGATTATAAACTTCCTGAGGTCAGGGGCCACGCCTGTAGTTACTATGTGTGCTGCACAGTGGCTTCTCAAAGGGAATCAGGTTAATAAATGCATATTGATGAATCTGAGATTTTCCTGAATGTGAAGAGTCAAAGAAAGGAGATTCCTTCTTAAGTCAGAATCAAGGCCACCCAAAATCACCTTCCTAGATTACATTTTTAACATCTTTATTTACCCAAGACTTTAAATGTAAACTGCAATCAGAATGCTGTAATGCACAGGCCATTTGTAGTGTATTTGAGAGTGTGCTTAGAATGTGCCACAAAATGCTACAGATGCCATCTTACTTAAAAATCACTTAAGGAAGTCGTTTCCCAGCAGATGAATGTCTGCTGGGAAACGACTGCCAGGAGAAATGTGGAAACCACATGAAATTCACTACATAAAGAAATCTGGTTTCCATTTCTGCACCGCATTTTGTGCTAGCAGGAAGAAGATAAACAAGCTGTTTAAAACTAAAGTGAATGGCAAAAGGATTAAATTTTAAAATCCCTATGTAAATGTATTTTGGAATTTGTGAAATTTAATCCCATCACATAGGATCCTTTAAGAAGGGAGAAAATATGTTGGGTCTTCTAGTCTTAGATATCTCAGTGGAATGGATGAGTAATTTTGCTTCCTGTTGATGAGTGGTAATACTCTAACATTTGTCTCAGTTGAAATTAAAACGAAAGTCTCAATCTGGTTTTTGGTAGGCAGACATTCTTTTGAGAGTGAGAAAGGGAAGAAAGCAGAAAAACCCTCTTTTTTTGGTTAGTTTTAGATCATCCCTTCTAGGGACAGATTTTTACTGTAGTGTTTTAATTTAGCTATGTAAAACTCGATATGAATAGATGTGTAAATGGACTAGATGGCAGTAGGAGAGTTGAACTCTTAATTTTCAGAAAAATATTCTGGAGATTCTTTTTTAGTTTTCTATTTAGTAGCCCTTGTACAATTTAAATATACTATGAAGCTGGCACTTAAGGAAGAATAAACATGATTAAGATAGAGTGTGAATAATAAAAATGTTAACATTTAAAATATAAAGACCAATCATTCAAATTGTTATTTCCCGTTAATAAACATTACCAGATCATACATACCTATGTTTAGGAGTAAACATACCTGCATTTCTAAATTCAGTGGGCCTTGGGCTTTGTAAAAATAATAAATAAATAAATAACTGTGAGATCAAGACTACAAAATTAAGTTGATTGTATACTTCAGTAGATTAAAACTTTTCCTTCCACACCTTAATTTCCCACTTTAAGTTGGAAAGGGAGCCTGAGTTGCTTAAGGTTAATTTTATGTGTTCTTATTTTAATATGGCCTTTTTAGGAGGTTTTGTTTTGCTTTTTACTATTTTAACTTCCAGTCTGAAAACTTTTAGCTGGCTACACTTAATAACTAATACATAATTTGTCTAAGGCTACATTTATAGCCAAGGTGTCTTGTGTCCTTTGAAAGTGCTGTTTTTTAGATAAGATGTAAAAATAAACTTCTAGTCACTCCATTCATTTCTCTCATTCACTCATTTACTCCGTAAACATTTATCAGACTCCTACCATGTTACAGACATTGTACTGCAGATAGAAAGATAAAAAACACAAAACTCATGCCTTCCAGGACTTTAAGATGACTTAAAGGGCAAAAACAGTTGTTAAGAAGAAAGAATGATTTTAATCTTTTGGGTAAATATATAGTTATAAAAATGCTCAGGTTTATCTAACAGTGTGCTGTTATCTGTTTAAACACTGCAGAACTAGGTTTTTGGGTTTTTGTTTTTGAGTTAACAGTAGGATAGTGGTTGAGTTTACAAATCTATGCAGTTAGATGGCCTGGATATGTATCCAGCTTCTACCACTTACTTTGCTATGTGACCTTGGAAATATTACTTGCCATTCTTGTGATTTGGGGAAAGTTCTCCACATAGGGCCTGGTGTTTATTAAGCACTTTAATAAGTGTTAGCTTCAGGGATGATTTTCAAGATATTTAACAAGCAGTATAGTAGGAGCACCAAACACTTAGAACTGCTGTTGGCTGTAAAATCTGACATGACCACACCAGTGTGTATGGTCCAATCAGCTCAGTTAGCCTCTACTGTTATTATTGTTTCTGCTTAAAACTTCTGAACGAAGCTTTATGCCTCACCCCCACCCCATCCTGTAGACCATGAACCTGGGCCAGGCTCTGTGGAGCTCACAGTCCTGGAGTTTCTAGGTGCCTGCAATTCATATTTTTTAAATCTTTTTATTTTTAAGTAGCTAGACTTAGTATAGACTTATTTTCATGTTCCAGACAATTCGGGCTGCTTTTCTTAGCTAATAACTTTGAGAAAGACACCAGAGCCAAGCCTTGTTTTCTCTATTTCTTTTCCCTAATGTTGAGTGGTAATTGTGATAATGTAGGTTTTATTCTTTTGGTCTTTCTTTCTTTCTTTCTTCTTCCTTTTCTCCACTTCTCCTTTCCATTCCTCATTTCCTCTTCCTCCATCTCCTTCCACTTCTCCCCCTCCTTCTTCTTATAAGAAGAAAATATCTAAAGCTAGTTGCCTCACATTCTTTTTTAGAACAAGATATATGCCATATATAAATTTACTCTTTATAGTAATTAATTGGTCAATAGTTTGTGGTAAGGGTAGAATGGATATAAGAGCAGAGCATTTGGGGAAAGTTAAAAGACATATGAGGTACAAGAGACTTGTTTTGTAGTCTAGTTCAGCTCTGTCATTTTCTCATTTGTCAAAGGAGAGGCGGTTGGGAGGGAGTGGCGGGAAGAGGGTCTGACTTAGAGGATAATGACAAATAAGTTGGGCTGTTGTTGAAGACATTCTTCAACAATTCATACAGTGACAGTTTGGAGAATTGTAGTTTCAACTGACACTAGTTGCTTAACTGTAGTTAATTCACTTGATCTCTCTGTTACATTTTCTCCATCTGTTAAAATTGGGATGGTAATAGAACGTTCTCATAGGATGGTGTGAGGATTAAACCAGGAAATACATATCAGGCACTTAGAACATAAATTTCAATACAGTCATTTAATTTATTATACTTATCAAGCACTTAGGATATAGCTGGCATTCAATAATTTTATTTAATTTATTCAGCAGATATTTAGAGTACTTACTATGTGCCAGATACTATTCTAGGCATTGGGGATACGACAGACAAAACTCCCTGCCCTCCTGCCAGTCCAGTGCATTGGAAAAAACTAAAGCAGGAAAAGGGAGCAGAGAATCTAGGAAATGGGTTGCAATGTAAAATTAGGGTGGTTAGGAACAGGATGTTGGAGAAAATATGTGCAAGTGGTGAGGACAGACTGCTGGGGAAAGAGCCTTTCAGGTATAGGGAAAAGTATATGCAAAGACCCAGAGGCAAGAGTATGCCTGGAGGCCAGTGGGCTTGGAATAGAATGGGAGAAAGAGTAGGAGGAGGTGAAATTGGTGCTTAGAGACCTGTTTAAGATCTGAGTGATACATTGACAGGTATAGAGAAGGGGAATCAGGAACATACCAGAGAAGGCTTCTTAGAGGGTAAGGTAGCCTTTGAAAATGAATAGACTGTGAAGAAGTGCATGGAAAAAGGAGAATATTCCTGTTAAGAGAAGGAATAAGAATGTGAGCGAAGGCACAGACAGTGGAGGAGGTAGGCTTGGATGGCATTCAAGATAGCCTGTCCAGAACAGAGTGTGAACAGTGGGGGAGTGGGACACAAGATTAGATAAATAGAGTGGGTGTTGGGTGATGGAGCACCCTGAAAGCTAGGCAGAGAACTTTTAGTTTCTGCTGATTTAAAAAAAAAAAGTTTCTTGTCAGTAGAACCAAACCACTGATAAAATCTTAAAATCCAAATTGAAAATCCACGTATACACTATATACATACAATTCTGTGAAGTTTGTTTTCAGACAAATAGAAATATAAAATTAAAATAATAGTTTGATGTATAATAAGGAAAAAATTTTGATACTGTTTTTTTTTTAAAAAGTATTTACTATTAAATAAAAGATCCCCTAACACTCTTCTATGTGAATTACAGTTATACCCATCATGGCTTGGTAAACTATCAATAGATGTTGCTTTAGATATTAAAGTCATAATCCTTCATATGAGTAATCTTGGTGTTCTGATGGTTCTCTTCTTTATGCCCATGATCAAGCTTTGAACATAAGCTGTTTTGCTGGGTACTATGTCTACCTGATTTCGTACTCACAAGCATTGGTACAAAATGAGAGAGGCACATGAGCCAAGTCATTTAAATGGTCATGTGCTTCCTTTGGAAAATTATCTTGCAGTTTGAGACCCACTGGCATTATTAATTTCTACCTCTTTTAGCTTTCTATTCAATGACAAGCTATGCGAAAAGGTGACAGGATGGACAAAAGGGACATCTATAGCTGGGAAAGAGCAAGCACCCTGTTAGGTTCATCAGACTTTCAGACATCCTCATAGGCTCATGTTTTTTTCCACGTAAATCTCTTTAGAAGAACAGATTTTACTTGAAAATAAGTTTCCACCATGAAATGACTTCTGCTATTTTGTTTCAGCTACAGTGATTTCATCTCACAGTGAGTTATAGTCCAAGACCGCCATGATGAAGATGCCCTGACTCACATAGAACTAAGCTTATTTTTCACATAAATTGGTCCTCCTTAGAAATTTAGCATTATGTATAAACATGTTACTTGATCTTCCAAAAGTGAATGAGGTTCAGTTCTAAGTTGATTTTCATGAAATCTATTTTAAGAAATAGATGATGTGCTCATCAGTTGAGTGACACAGCATAGAATATTAGGAGACTTTTTGATTCTATTCCTGACTTCCCTGTGATTCTGCAGCAAGGAATTTGGCAGCATGTGTGCTCCCTGTTAATGCATGTACTGAGTATCTGTGTGCAATCAATGCAAAATATAATACCCTTAATAGATTTTCACTGAAGGACTATACAAACTTATTAGTCTGGTATGTGCTATAAGATGTGAATTACTTTAAGAAATCATAACAATCACTCTATTATAATAGGTTGAAATATACTCTTTAAAACAATATAAATTTATTAACTTGGTTTGGGGAGGGATTACTTACTCTTTTCCTCAATGATTTTGATGACAGAACTCAGAATAAGTTCATTGGTTTTTGGAAAACAATTAGGCAATGATGTTAACCTCCTGTATGCTCTAAATACAAAGTGGCACTTGCCATTCAGTCAAACGATGAATAAAAGGTAGAACGCAGTTCAGGAGAAACAAAGGAATGACACAGGGCTAAAGAGAAAAACGAAGACCTCTTTGTTACCATGGCCCGTTTCTTAGCTCAAGTTAAGCATTACAGGACTCTTATTAAGAATTTTTTTTTTTTTTTTTTTTTTGGGCTGTGTTTGGTCTTTGCTGCGTGAGGGCTTTCTCTAGTTGTGGCAAGTAGGGGTTACTCTTTGTTGCAGTGTGCAGGCTTCTCATTTCAGTGGTTTCTCTTGTTGTGTAACACAGGCTCTGGGTGTGCAGGCTCAGTGGTTGTGGCACATGGGTTTAGTTTCTCCACATGTGGGATCTTCCCGGCCCAGGAGTCGAACCCGTGTCCCCTGCATTGGCAGGCGGATTCTTAACCACTGTGCCACCAGGACAGTCCCTTATTAAGCATTTTTAAGAAGTTTAACACAACATTAGAATGAAACAGTAAGGATGTGAACTGAGTCAATAGAGTTTTGCTGGAATGGGGTGGAGGCAAAATATGCCATATATCGATCAAGAATAATGCTTCCCCTCTGCTTGGCATTGGTCATAATTATTTGAGACGTGACCCCATTTAACATCCATATCCTAAGAGAAGTATGAAAAATTTGAGGAAGGTACCGTAGATGAACAACTAAAGTGATTCAGGGCTGGAATCCGGCAAGATGGAGGGGGCCCCGGGTTGTAAGTTTAAGAAAGAAGGTGTTGTTTTGACTGGGGAAGAAGCTTAAAATCGACTTAACTGCCTTTAAGTAAAATAGATTTCAGTGTAAGAACAATGTTCACCCACACTTCATTTTCCAAGGGAAAGTAAACAAAATAAATTAGTGTTAATTGCTACCAGAAACTTAGATTGAACAAAAGAAAGAACTCCATGGAACTGATTGCTGCTAATCTCCAGGAGGTACTACCATGATAAGTTATGGATTTTCTCTCTGTGACTATCTTTTAAAATGGGATTTATCCATCTTGCTTGGATGATTGCTTACCTTGTTTCCTAAAAACATGATTCTCTAAGGCAGTATTTTTGTTGAAGTGTATTAGCAAAGGAATTGAAAAATTAGTTCTGTCTCCATCATTTTGTTAAATTTCTTGCTATTCATGTACTTCAAAGCATCCATTCAACAAATACATATTAGGCATGGACTTATGCTAGTAAATGTTTTTGTAATGGTAGGAAACAGCAATACACGCAATTATCATCACTGAAAAACAATACATAATATCTTGCCTAAACTTTGCCTCTGATTATTTATATGGATTTTTATGTAAAAAAAAAATACTTCAAATCTAGTATGATATAATGACTCATCTGTTGTTGCCTGATTATCAGCTTTCAGATTTCCCGAAGAAAATTCATGATTTGTAAGTTCAAAAAATATCATTTGGGGTCACATAATAGACATAAGGGCTGCTTTCCAAACATTTGGCAATTAATTCTGACCTGATTAATGTTAGGTAGCTTAATGTGAGATGTTCTTATAATAACAATTATCTAAACACAAACAAATATGCAAAACAGATAAAAGATGTCTTTCTAATGTATTTCTCCTTCTTTAAAAATACTCTAGTCAGGAGTTAGAAAGATTTTTTTTTAAATACATTTTTTATAGTTTTTAAATTTTGAACTATATGAATATATTGCCCATGTAAAATGTTATAATATTTGAAAATTAAACCTTATAATACTAAAAATTAAAAATACTTGTTTTGTCTTATAATTAAAATTTCTTACAAATTCTTCTCTGAACCTGAAAAAAAAATCAGTTTCCCCAGAATAATTTAATCTATTTTAACCTATACTCAGATCATTGCATTAGAGTGTTACTCTTTTCATTGTTTTCAGGGCTTCAGGTAAGGTGGCCTTTTAATAATATATCCAGAGGATGTTTTGAGAATGAATACCTGTCAAAGCTTTTAAATATTACTTTGATAGAGAAGCATGTATCTTTTTCAAAGCGCTTAGCATAAGCAAGCATCTGGTAGGATACTGTCTCTTCATGCAAACAGGTGTCCTTGAGACTTTATATTGAATTAACCACTTTTTCAAATAAGAAAAGAAAATACAGTTAGAAACAATTGAACAGTAGCTCTACTTTCTCTTATGATAAAGGGACGGGGAGAGAACTAGCATTCTTTTTTCTTCTCTTTAATTTTTGTTTTTTGAGACCTTTCTATGTACCAAGATAATAAAATACAAGTTAAAGCAATAGGCAGTATTAAGGGCTGTGTTCAGCTTAGGGTGCTATTACTTGGTATTATGACTAGAGGACCAGAAATATCCAAATCCTCCGGAGACCACAGCAACCACTCCCCCCGTGGTTTCTGAAGAAGGAATAATGGCAAAGAAAAGTAAAATAACACTTCGTTATTTTCTGGGGATTTGGCCCCAAACCCCAGCACAAAGAACTCTGGCCAGATGGGTCAGACCACCTATCTGGAGCAACCACTTGAGGTGGTGAGGCCTAGTAGCTTCAAACTAAAGGAGGCCTCTTCTGTCCTAAAGTCCATACTGCATTTTTTACCTCTTATCACACTCCAGCCACATGTAAGAAAAAAATCAAGGGAGGGCTCGTAGATGGCGCAGTGGTTGAGAATCTGCCTGCCAATGCAGGGGATATGGGTTTGATCCCTGCTGCAGGAAGATCCCACATGCCTCGGAAAACTAAGCCCGTACACCACAACTATTGAGCCTGTGTGCCACAACTATTGAGCCTGTGCTCTAGAGCCCGTGAGCCACAACTATTGAGCCTTTGTGCTGCAACTGCTGAAGCCCTTGTGCCTAGAGCCTGTGCTCTGCAGCAAGAGAAGCCACAGCAATGAGGAGCCCACGCACCACAATGAAGAGTAGCCCCGGCTCACCACAACTAGAGAAAGCCCAAGTGCAGCAATGAAGACCCAACACAGCCAATAAAAAAATAATAAATAATAAATAAAATTAAAAAAAAAAAAAGAATCAAGGGAGGGTGATGTGTTTGGACCTGGGGGAAATGAACCTTGACCTAAAGATGCCAAGCACAGGGGAAGGATGGGAGGATGTAAATCAGAGAGAGAGCCACGAACGTGTGCTGCTGGGTTCCTGTTCACCCTTTAGCAAAGGTAGCCCAGTCTATCAAACCACAGCAATTCCTCTTCCTGGGGGGGTGGGGGCAAGTGGTGTGTGAGGAAAGTGGTGGGGAGAGTGGTCTTAAAGGGCACATTCTCCTAAGGGCAACAGGCTTGGCAACACTGATAGTGGTGGAAAGTAAATGAGCCACACTGCTGCTTTTGTTTCAAAGTCCAAGGCACACACCCCTCATGTTTATGCTAACAGCACATGCAGCTCTTTGTCCTGAGGCTGAGGCCTTGGCGCAAATGCAGCCTTGTCATTTCAATCAAGTTTACAATGTAGGCTCGTGATCCAGTTTCAGCAATTGGCCATTTTCAGTCTATCCAAAGAAGCAATCTTAGTAAGTCTGGATATATGTAGGTATGTGTTAAAGACCTAACTGGTCTTTAACCAGATTAATCTTTCAAAAATACAGCTTTATTGGGTGAAGGGTAGAGGGGAACTTTCTGTACTATTTTTCCAACTCTTAGGTAAGTCTAAAATTATCTCAAAATAAAAAGTTTTCTAAAAAGTAGAAAATGAAAGACGACAATAATGTGTTTCAGGAAAAAAAAAAGATGAAAGTGTATGTCTTTAAGGAAATAAATATATTCCTACATGTTTAATATGCCAAAAAAATAGCTTTTATGTTACCACACTGCTCAAAAACTTTTAGTGACTCCCTATAGTTTATAGAATGCAATTCAAACTCTTTAGCCTTGGAATTCAAAATCTCTTAACTCAAGCCACAGTCTACCTTCCCTGTAAAATAAGTTACTATCACCTACCCTAATCCACATCTCTAGCCAAACTGGTCTCCTTGCTGACCTTCAGTGAGGATTTGCCTATACAGTGTCCTCCATCCTTCTGTCTCATGAAATCTGCAACAACCCTGCAAGGTACCTAAAATCTCACTATTTCCAGGAAGGCTTCCGTAAACACTCTCAGCCCAAGATAATACCTTGTTCTTCTGTACTCTTAAAGCAAATAGTGTATTTAGCACTTTAATGCTTCTATTTATTAAAACTCCTTATTTTTAATGTCAATTTTATGTGTATATGTCTCATCTCCCTACTAGAATTTTTAAGCTGCTCAAAGTCAGGGCTTTGGAATTCCCCATATTGCTTAGAATATTTATTCATTCAATAAACTTTTATCAGTTACCTTTTATGGCCAGGTACTGCGCTGGGTGCTAGGAACATGAAGCAAAATTAAATTATTTCTTAAGGAAACCTTTCTTGTTTCCCCCTGGCCAGCTTAGTCAGAGGGTCTCTCTTTTGGGCTCCCATTGAATCTTGCCTTTACTACTATCTTACTTAGAGGTATCATGCAGTATTTTTTGTTAGACCATGTGTCTGTCTCCTCTGCACTGGGAGCACGTTAAGGATAGACACTCAGTCTTTTTTCATTACATCCCTCATACTCAGAATATGTAGTAGTGCATGTAGTAGTGCTCAGTGTATGTGCACTGAATGAGACAATTGCAAAGAAAGGCAGCTGAAAGTTGTGGTTAATTGGTGGGATAATTATGACTGAGGCCCTCACTTAAATAGGTCATTAGCTTTTAAGCAAGCTGTGTGAGAATCACATTCTTAGGATTTTTTTGATCCTTTCTTTAATTAATGTATAATTTTAGTCATGATGTATGTGTCATTACTAACATGCCTTTTTGTTTAACCTCTTTTTTGAAATATAATTGCTTTACAATGTTGTGCCAGTTTTTGCTGTATAACAAAGTGAATCAGCTGTATTTATACATATATCTCCATATCTCCTCCCTCCCGCAACTCCTTCTCACCTTCCCTAACCCAGCCCTCTAAATCATCACCCATCATCGAGTTAATCTCCGTGTTATGCAGCAGCTTCCCACTAGCTATCTATTTTACATTTAGTAGTGTATATATGTCAGTGCTACTCTCTCACTTCAGCCTGCCTTCCCCCTCGCGCCTCCACACCCCCCCCACCCTGTCCCATGTTCTCAAGCCCGCTCTCTACATCTGCATCTTTATTCTTGCCCTGCCATTTGGTTCATCTCTGCCATTTTTTTAGATTCCATATATATGAGTTAGCATACGGTGTTTGTTTTTCTCTTTCTGGCTTACTTCGCTCTGTATGACAGGCTCTAGGTCCATCCACCTCACTACAAATAACTCAACTTCATTCCTTCTTATGGCTGAGTAATATTTCATTGTATGTATGTACCACATCTTCTTTGTCTGTTCATCTGTTGATGGGCATTTAGGTTGCTTCCATGTCCTGGCTGTTGTAAATAGTGCTGCAGTGAACATTGTGGTGGATGTTTCTTTCTGGATTATGGTTTTCTCAGGGTATATGTCCAGTAGTGGGATTGCTGGGTCATATGGTAATTCTATTTTTAGTTTTTTAAGGAACCTCCATACTGTTTTCCATAGTGACTGTACCAATTTACGTTCCCACCAACAGTGCAGGAAGGTTCCCTTTTTTCCACACCCTCTCCAGAATTTATTGTTTCTAGACTTTTTTTTTTAAGCTATTTATTGGAATATACTTACTTTACACACTTGTACCAGCTTATGAGGTACACCAAAGTGAATCAGCTATATTTATACACATATCCCCATATCCCCTCCCTCCCGCGACTTCCCCGCACCCACCCCGTCCTGGCCCTCTAAGGCATCACCCATCATTGAGCTGTTCTCCCTATGTTATACAGCAACTTCCCACTAGCTATCTATTTTACACTTGGTAGTATATATATGTCTATGCTACTCTCTCATTTCATCCCAGCTTCCCCTTCGCCCCCTGCCCCCTCAACCCCATGTCCTCCAGTCCATTCTCTGCATCTGCATCCTTATTCTTGCCCTGTCACTGGGTTCATCAGTACCTTTTTTTTTTTTTTTTTTTTTTTTTTTAGTTTCCGTATATATGAGTAGGCGCACAATATTTGTTTTTCTCTTTCTGGCTTACTTCACTCTGTATGACAGACTCTAGGTCTATCCACCTCATTACATATAGCTCAATTTCATTCCTTTTTATGGCTGAGTACTATTCCATTGTATATATATGCCACATTTTCTTTATCCATTCATTTGCTGATGGGCATTTAGGTTGCTTCCATGTCCTGGCTATTGTAGATAGTGCTGCACTAAACATTGTGGTACATGTTTCTTTTTGGATTATGGTTTTCTCTGGGTATATGCCCAGTAGTGGGATTGCTGGATCATATGGTAGTTCTATTTTTAGTTTTTTAAGGAACCGCCAAACTGTTTTCCTTAGTGGCTGTACCAGCTTACATTCCCAACAACAATGCAGGAGAATTCCCCTTTCTCCACACCCTCTCCAACATTTGTTGTTTCTAGATTTTTTGATGATGGCCATTTTGACCAGTGTGAGGAGATACCTCATTGTGGCTTTGACTTGCATTTCTCTAATGATTAGTGATGTTGAGCATCTTTTCATGTGTTTGTTAGCCATCTGCTTGTCTTCTTTGGAGAAGTGTCTGTTCAGGTCTTCCACCCATTTGTGGATTGGGTTATTTGCTTTTTTGGTATTAAGCTGCATGAGCTGCTTGTATATTTTGGAGATTAATCCTTTATCAGTTGCTTCATTTGCAAGTATTTTCTCCCATTCTGAGGGTTGTCTTCTTGTCTTGTTTATGGTTTCTTTCACTGTGCAAAAGCTTTTAAGTTTCATTAGGTCCCATTTGTTTATTTTTTATTTTATTTCTATTATTCTAGGAAGTGGGTCAAAAAGGATCTTGCCTTGGTTTCTGCCTGTGTTTTCCTCTAGGAGTTTTATAGTGTCTGGCCTTACATTTAGCTCTTTAATTCATTTTGAGTTTATTTTTGTATATGATGTTAGGAAGTGTTCTAATTTCATTCTTTTACATGTTGCTGTCCAATTGTCCCAGCACCACTTATTGAAGAGGCTGGGTTTTTTTCCGTTGTATATTCTGACCTCCTTTGTCAAAGATAAGGTGCCCATATGTGTGTGGGTTTATCTCTGGACTCTCTATTCTGTTCCATTGATCTGTATTTCTGTTTTTGTGCCAGTACCATACTGTCTTTTTTTTTTTGGGGGGGGGGTACACCAAGTTCAATCATCTGTTTTTATACACATATCCCCGTATTCCCTCCCTTCCTTGACTCCCCACCATACTGTCTTAATTGCTATAGCCTTGTAATATAGTTTGAAGTCAGGGAGCCTGATTCCACCAACTCCGTCTTTCCTTCTCAAGATTGTTTTGGCTATTCGGGGTCTTTTGCGTTTCCATACAAATCGTAAGATTTCTTGTTCTAGTTCTGTGAAAAATGCCGCTGGTAATTTGATAGGGATTGCATTGAATCTGTAAATTGCTTTGGGTAGTATAGTCATTTTCACAGTGTTGATTCTTCCAATCCAAGAGCATGGTATGTCTCTCCATCTGTTTGTATTGTCTTTGATTTCTTTCATCAGTGTCTTCTAGTTTTCTGCATACAGATCTTTTGCCTCCTTAGGCAGGTTTATTCCTAGGTATTTTATTCTTTTTGTTGCAGTGGTAAATGGGAGTGTTTCCTTAATTTCTCTTTCTGCTCTTTCATTGTTAGTGTATAGGAATGCAAGAGATTTCTGCACATTAACTTTGTATCCTGCTACTTTACTAAATTCATCAATTAGTGCTAGCAGGTTTTTGCTGGCATTTTAGGGTTTTCTATTATAATATTATGTCATCTGCAAAGAGTGACAATTTTACTTGTTTTCCGATTTGTATTCCTTTTATTTCATTTTCTTCTCTGATTGCTGTCGCTAACACTTCCAAAACTATGTTGAATAATAGTGGTGAGAGTGGGCACCCTTGTCTTGTTCCTGTTCTTAGAGGGAATGCTTGCAGTTTTTCCCTGTTTAGAATGATGTTGACTGTTGGTTTCTCATATATGGCTTTTATTATGTTGAGGTAATTTCCTTCTATGCCCATTTTCTGGAGAGTTTTTATCATAAATGGATGTTGAATTTTGTCAAAAGCTTTTTCTGCATCTATTGAGATTGTCATATGGTTTTTATCCTTCAGTTTGTTAATATGATGTATGACATTGATTGATTTGTATATATTGAAGAATCCTTGCATTCCAAGCTAAGCCCCACTTGATCATGGTGTATAATCTTTTTAATGTGCTGTTGGATTCTGTTTGCTAGTATTTTGTTGAGGATTTTTGCATCTATATTCATTGTGATATTAGCCTGTGATATTCTTTTTTTGTGACATCTTTGCCTGATTTTGGTATCAGGGTGAGGTGGCCTCGTAGAGTGAGTTTGGGAGTGTTCCTCCTTCTGCTATATTTTGGAAGAGTTTGAGAAGGATAGGTGTTAGCTCTTCTCTAAATGTTTGATAGAATTCGCCTGTGAAGCCATCTGGCCCTGGGCTTTTGTTTGTTGGGAGTAACATGCCTTATGATACAGGATTTACATACGCAGCTATATGGATACATCAGCCATCACAGTGGTCACTTTACAAATCTACAGATATACAAACTTTTCAAACTCCAGGAATGTGTGCTACCAACTCTAATAATCTCTAGCAACAGATATCAAGTCAGCATTAGATTTGAATTCCTTGAAGCCAGGGAATCCAGTTTGGGTTGTAATCCATCTTTGTATCCCAAATGTCCAGGAGGAGCCAGGTGCCTAGAACAGAGTACATGCTTAATAAATGTTTGTGGAATTAATAATTTGAATAATGATAGTTCTTCTCCCCACCCTACATCATTTTTTCACTAGCCATTTTAATCTCTTATGGTTCTGTCAGAGATACTAAAAATGGAACTTACTGACTTGAGAGTCCTTCTACTCTCCCTACTTTTGTGCTCTGAAATCCATAAATGACTAAAAGTTGGAGCTCCAAGAATGAAAAGGAGCAAAAAATACTTTTGTCATCCAGAAATTCATTTTCAGATCTATATGAATGTCAGTGGTTTGAGTTTTTAATTAGATTTTAAGCTGAAAATTGCTCATTACTTACTAACAAAGAAAAACCTTATGATTATTTTACGTAATATGGGTCCTCAATTATTTCTAGGAATAAACAGGCACATAGTTTAGAAGAATTTATCAAAATCAATGTCCTGAAAATTTAAATCCAGCTACAGTTATTTAGCTCCCATTGCTCCAAAAAGAAGTTGAAGTAGAGAGACTCTTAAGTTTTTAAACTTATCTTGATAATTCATATTACCACAGTAAGATTTTTTTTTTAAGTGTAGTTTCCTACAAAGTGGAGATTAATTCCTGATGCTTTGAGGGTTTGGATTCTTCAGATAAAAGACTACAAAGGGAAAACATGAACATGCCATCTCCGGGAATAATTATACTCTTTAGATTTCATGGATGTTATACTGTTCCCATGAACATTAGCACAGCTTTGCTCTATTTCAGTGTAAAGCAAACATTTCCTTATGGTTTTAACCACCTATGTGTTCTAATTCATTCTGCAATAGCTTGCAGTAGGTGCTAGGTAAATACTTGCTGAATAAATGAATTTCTTTTCTGATTATTAGTTGTTGAATACGGTCTCCCTATCATTTTTTTTCCAGTCTTTTCTTGAAAGGTTAACTGTACTGTAAAGGAAAAATAAGAAAGCACACCTTCTGTTTCCTTGTTATGGTCCATCACAGCTTCCTGTATGTGTTAACACAGATGACAGAAGGAAGCTTGCATATTTTTAACAAAAGTTTTGGTGATCATCGCAGGATGGATGCTTTAAACAGGGCTGAGTATACAGTTCTGTTATCAAGGCAATTGCCTGATTGAGAACAGTTCCCTGGAAGAACTCCAAGTATGTGTCTGGATTACCACAGGGTGCTGGAGTGATTAGAATTGCTCATGAGCAACCAGTGCCCTGGCTAATCTCCACAAAGCAATTGAAGTATATGGGATCCCTGAGAGACATGACTTAGTTGAAAGTGTTCTCTTCCTGTTTTAGCCTTCTTCAGCTCATTGGAAGTATTAAATGCACAGCAGATCTCTGCACAGGAAGACCTAATGCAGACATTAGGTTTGCAAGTTGTCCCTGACCAACACCATATGGGACAAGCCCCCCCGCCACCCCAGTCTTATTGCTTGTAGAGACCTGCCTTGATGACCACTTATAAACATTTAAAAATCAGGTGTCATTTATTAAGTTCTACAAGCCAAATTGCAATGAATGCAGGTGGATGAATCCACAAGTAAGGGGTGTATGCTGTTACTCCAAGAGATGAAACTTGGCATACATTTTGGGATGAATATGGTTCTTTTACATTTGAATTTCAAAAGTCTGGTGGCTCAGTTGTTTATAAGTGACTGATAAAAAGTCAGGGATGGTGAAAATAGTAGTAGTCTTTGCCTCTTTTTCTTTTAAATGATTATCCCCATAGTTCAGGTTTCACCTAACTGACAAGGTTTCACCATATTATGTCTCACTCAGTTATCATCACCATGCAACTTCTGTCATAAGGCAGACTCCTTCCCTGTTTCTGCACTTTGTCTGGGGTGAAATTCTTTATTAAGTGGCATTTCTCTCACTCCAAACACTTTTAAGGAAAAGAGTCTCTTTCAATTCTCCATCAACCTGAGTGGGCTGAGGTTAGGCACTCCCAGGGTTGAATGGGTCAAACACTCCTTTATTTGCCCCTCCGACTCTTGGTTACTCGAAGTCCTATCTTCTAGCTACGTTTCCATGATTGCTGTTTCGCAGAAGAAATATACTTGCTGTTATTTTCACGAAATCATGAAGAATCATATAATCTTTTCATTCTCTCATTTGAGTTTAAATCTCAGGGAAAACAGCTTTTTGCCTAAGGGTATTTAGTTTTCAAGTGGTTTAACTATTTGCTGACTTTTTGGCTTGTAAACTCTCTAAATGACCACTAATGCCAATAAGCCTTGTCCAAACTGTCCTTTAAAATATTCTAGTTAACTTGAGTCTTGGGGATAGAAAGTTAATCTGGGATACCTTGAATTTCGGGATAAGAAGAAACTTAAGAAAGATCTTATGTGACTTGAGAGAAAAACTTCATGAATAAGCCTGACTTAGTAGAAAGTGTTTGCAGCTATGGACATAGACTCACGTTATTCCATTTACTGACTGGGTGACATTTGACTAGTTGTTATTTGATATGAACATCAGTTTCCATAACTGTGAAATTATTTGTTGTGATATTTAAATAAAATATTATAATTATAATTTTTTCTTCTCTTAAAGAAATTTGACTTTCAGTTTTTATAGCATCAGAGAACTGAGAGCAAAACCCAGTAATATGTTGTTTTGTAGTATGAGAAGAAAAATCCCTTGCAGCTCTGTTTATAAACTTAGTTGCCTTTTTTTTCTGTGTTTAGGAAGCAGGTTTGGAAGAGCTAGAAATCTATGTACTGCAAAGCAAGTTAGCTTCTACATAAATGTTTTCAGAGGGGAAAGATTAGACAGTAGAAGAATTCACATGAAGAGAAACTAGAGAGCTTTTTGGTTTTGTTCTATTTATGTTTAAATTCATATACATTAAGCATTTGATATATGCTAAATGCATTATTTTTATGTCTTTGCAATAACCGTCTCAAGTGGAGGTTCCATTAATATTCTCACTTGATAGATGAGGAAACAGACTTGGGAGGTCAGGTACCTTGCTTCATGTCTCACAGCTAATAAAATGGCAAAGCCGCTATTTGAAAACAGGCGTGTTGACCTCGAGCTTTTAACAACTAATGGGGAGGGTAGAGGTGAATGCAGCTGACTCTGGAACTAGGCTGCCATTACTAACTGTGCGACCTGGGGCCTTAATCTCTCTGTACCTCCTCAGTTTCATATCTATAATGTGAATAAAAGAGGATTAAATTAGTTAATATATGTAAAGCTCATAACATAGCACCTGGAGTATGATAAGGACTTCATTGTTAAGTGGTGGTGTCGTTGTCAGTGTTATTATAATTATTTTCTGAAGATGGTCACATTGGGGTGATTTGTTTAGAATTCATTAATGGAACATCATAATGTTCTTGTTTGCTTTGGTTTTCTGGCAGAAAGAGCTAGGGAACATTTGAATCTGGTCCTCTACTTTCACGTGAATTAATTCTTAGAGTCCACATTTGAAGAAGGCTGGTGCATTGTACCTTTTTGTAACCAAATCATAAAGAAGGAAAATTGAATTTCTGAGTTACTAGGAATATGTCAGCTCTGTCTTCATTTTATATTAAAGTAAAATTAGAAAAAGATCTAATGGGTGATATTTCTAAATTGTTGGAAATATAGTAATGTTGTTTTTCATCTGGAATTTTAACTTCTGCGCATCTTCAAATTCACAGTCTCTTTCTATATCCTGGTGTGGTATTTCTGTTCCTTTTCAACATAACTTCTGAGAAATAGAGGTTGGTTAGTTTTGTATCTCAAAGGACATGCCTCCAGTTGCTCTAATGAGTCCAGAGGAAGTTGTGAGGAACAGCACATAACTTCAAAGAGAAGAGAGTTTGTAGTGGTAGTGATTAACTGGTGATATTGATTCTTTGCCCTCATACTTATTCTGTATTATCTTCTTTATCCAAGTTAAGCTATTTTGACTTTCTGGAAACATATAAACAATAGAACGATTTTTTTCTAGTCAGTGTGATCATGTTAGTGAATAATTTATTACTCCTTATTTAAACATAGAATTTAATGCTGTATGATAAAGGTATATGAGTAGACTGTAAAAATGAGGTTACCCAAGTCAAAATTTACCACTTGGGGTGGGGTGTGACTATATAGAAGGAAAAGAAATAAATTGGATATGTATTTTTTCTGAAGTTCTTATTTGTATGTCATTCTCCATTTAAAATGGTTGAGTAGAGGAGCTATATACTGTGTACCAGTGCTCTATAAGACCTCAGTACCAGCTTCTCCTTGGTGGTGAGTGAGGAGACGCAGACATACTTTGGAAAATGTACTCATTTCAACCTTAGACAGAAGAGTTAGGCTGATGACAATATCGAACAGTGTTTGTTAAGTTGACTTAACCAATACTTATTGTATAGTCATCTTGAGTTGTGCTGATTTCTGTATCCAGATGATAGCTATACATAAATAGCATAGTGCCAAAAAAAATCCTGTAAATAACAGTACTTGAGTCTTTATTCTCTCTGTTGTAGGGGAAGGCTGAGAAGAGGGGATGTGGATTTGTATTCCAGACATAAGAAATAATCTCAAGTGTAGAGGCTGGGGAGCATGAAAGAATGATGTGTTCAGGGAACTTTACATGTGACTGCGGAACAGCACCTGGGGCCTGGCAAATAAGAGGTGCCTGCTATTTATGAATGAATAAATATTTGTTGAAGAAATAAACAGGGTGCCTTGAGAAGAATGATGGGAAACGTGTGTGGAATGTAAAGGGGAGCAGGGTAGGGAGCCTGCTGAGGAGCTGAAACTTATTCCTTCTGGTAAGTGGTTCATAGCTGGCATGCTCCTGCTGCTCAGTGAGGAGGACCACCTTCATAGGTGGGCTTCTAAGACTTCACTTTTTCATTTTTGCTACATCTGTGAATACATGCTATTCTGCTGATGTCTGTCAGCCTTAAGCTGAGTTGTGGATTGTGTGATGCAGTATAGAGAAGGATACAGCTATGCATGTAAAAAGATGGTGAGCCACGGTTACAAGTGGTGGAGAGCTCTTGAAGGGGTTGAGCAAGGAAACAATGTGATCAGGCTTGAGTGTTAGAGACATTATCCTAGTAGATGTGTAGAGGATGTATTGAAATGGGGGAAAAACTGGACATAAAGAGAATGTTTAAGTGATTGTTATTTGTGTGAAAGATGATGGATGCCAGAACTAAGGCACTGACAGTGATGACAGAGAGAAAGGGAAGGAAGAGATTAAAGTGGTAGAATTGACAAACTTTTGATTGAGCCATTGGATGAGGGAGCTGAGAGAGAGAAGGGTCAGGGCTGATACCAAGGTTTTTGCTTAAGCAAATGGGCAGAATGGCAGTACCAGTAACCACACAGAGAATATAGGGAGTGGTAGGAATATTAGGGATAATAATTTAGTTTTAGATACACTGAGATTCACAAATATGTGAGCCATCCAGGCAAAGATGTCCAATGGGAAATGCAGAATTTAGTCTCAAAAGAGAGCTTTTAATCCTGAAGCTAGCCAGGGAGAAGTATTATACCAAGGAATGATTTTGGGATAAATTAAAAAGGAATAAAATTATGGTTAGATTTGTTTGTGATTAAAAGTATTAAATTGAGAGTTTACAGTTAATTCATAGCATTCATGCTTGTCTTTCAGAGGGTTAATATTCATTATATTTTCAGGCCTACACTTTTATATTTACCAAATGAATATAAAAAAGTATTCATCCTTAAATGGAGATACCTACAGCTTAAGTCTTCTGGATCATATGGCCAGGACCAAGCTAGCGTGATGGTATTTAGAGTCCACATATCTCAGAGGAAATTAGCGTCTTAAATGCTGAACTTGAAATCATGATGAAGCAATAGTAGTGCCATAACCTTATGTTCTAAGAAAAACTATATCTGTTGATTTTACTGACTAGAAATACTTAAAATGATGCAATTCTTTATAATGTATGCTGTATGGAAAATGAAGGGAAACTATCATACTTCCAAATATTAGAGAATATTTCTTATAAGTACTAAAGTTGAACCTTAAACAAATTTGATGATTGAGTATAGAATGAGTTTTTTTTTTCTTTTTTCTTTTTTCCTGGGCTTGAGTCCACCAAGTCAGGAAGGAATTATAAATTAATGGAGCGTAAGTTTAAGTTTTAAATACAAGGTTTTGAGACCTTTCCTACTTAACTGTGGGTCCATTGTCAAGTGAATATGCTCTATTTTGAAATAAATGTGTCCATAAGTGAAAGGAGAAGATTTGAGACTGAGAACGCTTTTTTCTTTGGCAGCAGCTGAGACTTGGATACCAACTCTTGATTTTCACTGTTTGGTTTAGAAGAGACTGACAAGTTACACCTCGGTGATTTATCTTCCTTGGCCAGTGTTTTTGAACAAATCCCTTAGTGTGTTATATTTAGAACTGCTGTTGTGCTTAATGTTTCCTTTTCTTACTGTTTAACATTACATATTAACTGACCTTATATCAGAGAATGAATGCTAATGTATCCAGAAAGAGCAATGTCTAATGATGAAGAGTTGGTAGACTATCCTATGGATGGCACATAGATGGCAAATAGATAATTTATTTTTTGTTATGTGTTTTCATAAATGAGTGAAAGATATTGCTGTGTTCCAGGTTTATTCTCTAATAGTAAAGGCACTTATGATAAGCATTCATTATGGATATTAACAAGTGTTTTCTTTTTTTTTTTTAATTGGAGTATAGTTGCTTTACAATGTTGTATTAGTTTCTGCTGTACAATGAAGTAAATCAGCTGTATGTACACATATGTCCCCTCCATCTGGGACCGCCCTCCCCCACCCATCCCACCCATCTAAGTCATCACAGAGCACCGATCTGAGCTCCCTGTGCTATACATTTTCGTAATGAGATATCACAAGTCTCAGAAAGGTGCCATTTATCTAAGTTGCTTTATTTCTTTCAAGAAAAAACACATTAATAGTGAGATCATCATCAAGTTGTGAAAGTACTGATTTTTTAAAGATTATTATCTTTTTCCATAAGACAACTGCCAGGGAATTATATTCATAATAATAATCTATTTCATTGCCACACACTCTCTCCTGACTTTGCTCAGGTCTTCCAGATTGCTGTCATTGCTCATGCAGGAGATATTGTAAAGAGTATGACTGGATCAGCACAAATGTATTCCCACTTCTGGAAAAACAACAATATTCTGACTGTGAATATTTGCAAATATTTGACTATCCTTATTTGCAAACAATGATCCTCTTACCCATTGTGCGTGCACCTTGATTTTCCTCTTTATTTTTAAAAGTGATAAAAGGTAAATATAGCAGGCAACTCATATGTTTGGTGACTCAAAACTTATTCATAATGATTTATTCATTCGTAACTATTGAGTACTTACTGTAGCTACAGGTTGTGTCGTGGGCAAAACTGAGTAAAAATGTAAGGTGTAATTCTTATTTCCTGAAGATCTAACAGTATCATATGGAAGTATCCATTCATATATTTAATTTTGGTGGTGTTAGAAATTGCATGTTATTTGAAACCAAGTGAGTAATATACATAATAAATACAAATAAGAGACTAGAGGAAAGAAAATCCTCTGAGAACTAACAGTGAGAAAGAAGATTGCGTGAACGAGATGGGAGCTGAGGTGTACTTTTCTCTTATTTTATTATGAAAATTTTTAAACATTCAAAAGATGAAAGAATTTTACAGTGAGTACCAGTATGCCCTTTATCACTACCATTCACATTTTTTAAATATTTGGTTTATCACACATAAAATATGTTTTAATGATAAGTGAACAGGTCCCACTGAAAGGATCAAAGTGTGTTCAAGATTGGGAAGAAGTAGCAGATAGATTTTGTGGTACAGTCCCCAATGATCTCTCTACACACCCTTGTATAATCCCCTCCCACATTGTAGCAGGGTTGATCTGTGTGACTATTGTAGGTTCAGTAATCCCCCTCCCCTACCTCCCCAGGTGCCCTAATCTCCAGAACCTGTACATATGTTATCTTATGTGGCAGAAGGGACTTTGCATATGTGATTTGTGAATAAGTTAAGGATTTTGAGATGGGGAAATTATCTTGGATCATCTGGGTGAACCCAATGTAGTCACCAGTCCCTGTAAGAGGGAGGCAGTAGACTTAGTGTTAGAAAGACGATATAAGGATGGAAACAGAAGTCAGAGAGGAGAGAGGATGCTACCTTACTTACTGGCTTTGGAGGAAGATGGAGGAAAGGACTACAAGCCAAGGAATGTGGGTGGCCTCTAGAAGCTGGAAAAGAAAGGAAGTGGATTCTCCCCTCGTGCCTCCAAAAGGAATGCACTCCTGCTGACTCATTTTAGGTGTTTGTTCTCCAGAACTATAAATTTGTGTCACATAAAGCCACCAAGTTTGTGGTAATTTGTAATAGCAGTGATAGGAAACCAATACAATGACCAACAGAATGTGGCAAAAGTGAAGGTATATCACTTCTAAGGCAATTAGATTATAAACGACTGCAGCTTCGGTCTTGGGCTCTCTCTGTCTTGGATCGCTCACTGTGGGAGAGGTTAGCTGCCGTGTCACAAGGACACACAGGCAGCCTATGGAGAGGCCCACATGTCAAAGAATTGAGGTTTCCAGCCAGTGGCCAGCAAGGAAATGAGAGGTGTCATTCACCATGTGAGTGATCTTGGAAGCAGATCTTCCCCTAGTTGAACCTTCAGATGTCTGCAGCTCCAAGCCGGCAGCTTGATTGCAGTCCACGGGAGACCCTGAGCCAGAATCACCTAGCTAAGCCAATCACAGATTCCTGACCCACAGAAACTATGAGATAATAAATGTTTATTATTTTAAGCTGCTTAGATTGGGGGCAATTCACTATGTAACAAAGGATAACTATACAGAGTTGAAATGGTAGGTTGAGGAGAGTTGTCGAAGGTTTGAATGCTATACTAATTGCTCAGTAGGGAACCCTTGAAAGTTTTTGATCTGGGAAGTGACCAACTCAAAACAATAGCAAAATTTATGGGGTTGGATATGTTAGAGAAAGGGAAAACTAGAGGGAAGAAAAATAGATGTAGTAATGTTAGGGATAGTAAAATTAGATGTAGCAATGAAAGCCTGTTCCAGGGCTGTGAATGTAAGAAGGAAAAGGAAAGAACACAGGTAAAACTTCAAAAGGAACTCAATTGTACTTGGTGACTGAATGGACTCAAGGGAAAGGGAAATCGAAAAGTAGAAGATGTGTTTTAAGTTTAAGAGAACAGTGGTATAATTTTGAAAATGGAATGTTTAAAATGAAAACCAGTTTTTGAAAGTTTCTTATTCTCTCTGAGATTGAGTTGGATAGGTGAAAATGCTCAAAAAGAAATTTAGGATAAAAGATTTCATTACGTGCCTTATGGGGGCTTAGAAATGTAGGATAAGTGAGAAATGAAATTGGGACATGAGACAATAAGAGTAAGGGATATAATGTTTCAAGATACATAACTACATGTTTAGAGACCTAAACAATTTGGCTTTAAGTGTTCTTACAGCCAATCCAGAGGAAATGCTGATGATACCATGTTTTCAGTACCGATAGGACTAAAACAGACTGATAGACTGACGTGTTTCTTAACGTACTCACTGAATATAATGGTCAGATAAAAATAAAAATAATTTGATTTTAGGTCCAAAACATTAGTGATAAAAAAGAAATCTAAATCTTAAGAAGGTGTCCAGAGATTAGGAGTCATTTACTCCAAAATATTTATTGAGTATTTACCGTGTGTTAGGGTCTGTGTGAAATTCTGAGAGTAAAATAGTAATTATATATATATATAGTACTAGTGAAAGTGACAGGAGAGAAGAGCAGGAGGTTGAGCAGTAAATTGTGGAGAACTCACAAGGACAGGGAATGAACAAAGATGGACAGGATGAAGCAGCTAGAGAAGCAAGATAGTAAATAGGGCCAGTCATGATGGTGGGCTGGGGTGAGGAGGGAGAGGGAGGGAGAGAGAGAGAGGGAAAGAAAGAAAAGAAAAGAAAGAAAGAAAGAGAGAGAGAGAGAGAGAAAGAAAGAAAGACAGACAGAAAGAAAGAGACAGACAGAGGAAGGAAGGAAGGAAGGAAGGAAGGAAGGAAGGAAGGAAGGAAGGAAGGAAGGAAGGAAGAAAGAAAGAAAAAGAAAGAAAGAAAAAATAGGTCATGGATTTGATCATTAATTGATCATCAGTGATATTTAGGATTTCATTGTCAGTATGATGATACAGATAGGAGCCAGACTGCAGAGGGTTAAGGGGTGACCTTCTGGAGATGAAATGGAATCAGCAGACTCTAAGTCATTTTTCCAGCTCCCTGGGCATGGCTATATCACTTTATGTCTCAGTCCATAAAACAGAGCAAAAATAGCAATCTCCTTCCAGCCCAAGATATAAGGAGTGGTTCGAGCTGCTGGGTGATGTACAGTAAACACAGAACATTAATAGTAGTTATCAGTGTGTACTTTGAATAAAACTAGACTTGAGGATTGATTGCTGAAATAGTTGGTTTGTGGAGTCTACTTTCAAATTGTCACCTCTAATTTCGCATTAATATAAAGCATCCCCTGTCTGGACTGGAATTTGGAATTTTTGTTTATTACTAGTGGTGCCTGATTGTCATCTGTGACCTTTGGTTTATGTGTTATGAGGTGGAATTTGGTAATTGGTGGTCTTGCAAAGCTTTTCTGACTAGTCCTGCTGGGTCTCAATTTGACAGGTTGTTACACCCACTAGGTTTTAATCAGATGTAGAATTCAGTGTGATATTAGTACTCTCACTGTGTCTTTCAGGAAACTAAAATACAATAATAGGTATGACTGTGCTTTGTAAAGTTAAAGGATCATTTGAGTATTAATTAGGTTTACCATCATTATTAAAATGATTGGAAGTATTATCCTATTAAAATAATGTTACAACTGCTGAATTTGTCATTGAAAGGAGACGGAAAAGTTTTTTTGCTGTGGTTTATTTCAGCTTCTGTATAATTACATGAACTTTCTAAGAAAAACATGTGTACTGGCAATATTTATAAATATATGTATGTTTTAATGATGCTATATTTAATCATTTGCATTTGTATTTTTTGCGGCCTTATTTAATTCTGCACTTATTTTCCCAACATAGTTTTGGAAATATGGATTCAATCATATTTTAGATACAACTAGTAACTACTGGGTTACTATGTGAGAAATACTTCTTCATCCCTCACCTGTACATCTTCACAGTAACCTTTTCAGGAGGTGTTATTACCTTCTTATACACAGGAAACTAAGGTTCTGAGAGATTAATTAGCTTTTTGTCCATGGTGTATATAGCAGAGATTTGAAACTACAACTAGAGCACCACAGTTAGTTAGATATAAACTTAGGCAATGAAAATCAGTTTGCTTAGTTAAAGCATAACTGTATTTGTAAATATTGTATCAATATCATATCATGTCTCTGAGTCAAATTTGCATTGTTTTCGAAGTGGCTTTGTCTTTCACCAGATCTCTCTCACCTTCAGCATGAACACATGACAGTTTGCCACGTAGGAATTTTATCTATGTGAACTTGTTACCAGTTAGTCTACGTGAAGTAATTCCAGTTAGTCTCGAGTTTAGTAACCTAATATATGTGAAGGATAAGGTATTATATATTTGGGATTTTTAATATAGAGCCATAACAGATGATTGAACCTGGTGTACCCCCCCCCCAAAAAAAAAATATAGAGCCATGAGTAAAGGATAAGATGGTTAGTGAGGTTTTGTGGAATCCAACCTCTCTTTATGCCTCATGGTTTCCTGATTTTCTTGACATTCTTTATCTCATTCATTTGATCCTCACCATCACTCTGTGAAGAAGATAGGCCTGAATTTTTTTCACCTCATTTTATTGCAGAGGAAATGGAGGGTAAAGGAGGGGGTGAGATTTTCTCAGCAAACTTCAAATACATCTACATAAAAAGGATTCTGATAGATAAATACTCTTAGGACAACTGGATCCAATGCAATAACTACAATACATGTTACTGCTTATATATCTGAGTTTATTGTGGATTATAGTTTGGTTTAGGTAAAATTTCTCATCAAGTAGCATAACTGAGGAAAACAGGAGAGAATAGAAAAAGTTTCCTTCCTTTTTCTGCAGGGAGATCATACCACTTATGTGAGCCCTAATTATTGCCCAGAGGAATGCTGCACATTTCTCCAGTGGTTGTGTGTTTTTGTGGCGAGTTAAAAGAGAAGCTGCCCATACGCTTCCCGTAGTGATATTACCAACCCTAGAACTGTGACCCAGAATACTCTGCTGGGTTATATACGTGCGTGGTAATTTGTCCACCTGTGGCATGTGTTGTTTACTTGTGAAAAGGTCATAACGTGTGAAAGCTTTGTTTCCTAGTCATGTATGTCATGGACAATTACATCAAACAAGGATAAGTAATCTAGTTACCAACATTTAAAAATCGTTTTTTCATGTCAACCAGCATTTACTGAGTACTTAACCGAGTGTAGCTGCAACGCCAGGCTCTGAGAAACACAGATCTTCCTGCATTTGGCTCATAATCTAGCTTGTGAGGTCCAAACATCAGGACAAATGGTTTCAAGTTTCATTTTTCACAGAGTAGTTGTTTCAGTGTGTTTGGTCTGCTATAACAAAACCCAAAGCCTGGGTGGTTATAAATAACAGAAGTTTATTTCTCAGAGTTATGGAGGCTAGAAGTCCAAGATCAAGACACAGAAAATTCAGTGTCTGATGAGGCCTATTTCCTGGTTCATAGACAGCTGTCTTCCTTCTGTGTCCTTACATGGCAGAAGGGGTGAGGGAGTTCTCTGGGATTTCTTTTATAAGGGCACTAATCCCTTTCAGCGGGGCTCCACCCTCATGGCCAAATCACCTCCCAAAGGCCCCACCTCCTAATATCATCACATTGGGGATTAGATTTCAATATATGGATTTTGGGGGACACAAACATTTAGTCTCTGACTGTAGTTTTGAAAGCATATGAGATTTCTCAAAATATAGTTTTTAAAAAGATGCTTTTTCACCATTTCTAAAGTAAATTTGTTCTTTTGGCAAAGCTGTTTTTAATTGTTGGCACATTTCCAAGACAAGGAACACACTCTGTTGACACTCCTTTCAAAATGATCAGATGAAAACAAGGCACACAATGCCAAGTCACAAACTCTCCATTGTACTCTTGAATCCGTTCTTATGCTTTATGCTTTAGAACAGTTGAGTTTGTACATACATCTTGCTAGTAGGGTGATTCTCTGAAAGATTACACTACTTTCTTTATGTACAATGTCAGTGCCACAGTATTAAACAGAAATGAAATATGTGTCTGTGCTTTCCTTCTTAAAAATGTGAATGTATTTCTCTATAGAGTTGTTTTGTAGCTGTCTTGCTATTGAAGTAGTGTCCAGCCCCAGGCCTGCAGACTGCTGACACACAATTAATCTCACAAATTTATGAATGCCAAAGCATGGAGCAAAATGAAAACAACTGGGGGAATGTTTAAGGGAAATAATTGGACTGTATCCAGATGTGCATGTGTAAAACATCACTCCTTAACTCCTCCCCCATATCCTGTCTGAAGACAGGATTTTTTTTTTTTTTTTCAAAAATAAACTGAGGTTATTTGAAAGAAGTCGTGGTCTCTGACTGAAACCGAGTAGGCAAAGCCAGGCTGAACATAATCATGTATGTTCTTGGTGTCTTTGTTTTTTAATTAACTCATTGGATGCTATGAATCAATCTGCCTTATGGCTATTCTTTGTGGCCATGGTCACAATTTCATGCACTCCATCTGAGGATAATATATAAGAGTTTTCAAGAATGTTAATTTACTTGAATTTTGGGTTGTCATGAACTGTAACTTTTTACTATTAGAAATGGGCAACATTAAATTGTCTAGTGTGGAGGAAGTCATTAGGATGGACATTGAAGTCTGGTTACAAGGGTAAAGGAGTGTGAGAGCATTTATGGTTTTTTTGTTTGTTTATCAGTCCAAGACCAGCTAGAGGAACTGAAGAGAAAATAAAAGAGAATTTATTTAGCTCACTAAATAAAATGTAAAAATAGAGGTAATAGTCACCTTGCATACATGAAATTAATTTAGGACCTGGCATAACTGGGATAAGAGAAACTAGATAACAGGGATGTTCTGAGTAAGAACCTTTGCATGTTGGTATCCGACCATCATATGTATCTTAAATGTACCAGAGGTGAAGCAATAAGATACACTTTTTAGCTTAAATGTCAAGCAATAGTTCCTTGAAAGCAATAACCAAATCCAATAATAAGTCCAACTAATTTCAATAAAGGAGTTTTCTCCATAGACTTGCTTTTTTCTTGTTCTACATAAGAACAAAAGTAAAGATGAAATTAAACCGTAATGAACCTTAGAAGGACTCATTAAGGTAGAACATATAAAGACCTCCTGCCTGCATGCCCCTCCCTGTGCAGTCCCAGAGACTCTCCAGAGTGATTAGAATTCCTAGCCTCATTAGGCAGAGTTTTGAGATTGGATTTCTGTTTCATTCAGGAAAAAAAAAACAAAGTGGAGAAACTTCAAATACCCAATTTTTTATCCTATTTTAGAAAAGATTAAAGACCCCAATTCTAAATGTTTCTGCCATGGGTGGCAGATTTCTAACTTGAAACTTCAGTATTAGAACAGCATCAGCACTGCATTTTGAAGCTAAGCATTGATTATCTCATATCATTCCAATTGTGCAGTTAATTATCCCACTTAAAGCCTAATTTTAATATCGTAAATACTGGAAGTAATTTCCATAAAAAAAGGAATTAGTCCATATTCTCAGCTCCTTTACTGAAGGGAACTGGGTGGAGAAAGGCATTGTCTTGTGCCAGATGCCAGGATGTCAGTGGGAACTGATGGACCCAGAGAGGGAAAGTAGATGGGAAGATCACTTGTTTAATAATTTTATATGTATATATATATGTACACATATAGCACCTATCTCTGTACCATTTCTATTATTCCCCTCCAGACCATCTCCACCTACTACCTGATAGTGATGTATTTCAGTTAGTCACTTTCAGTTTCAAAAGCAAATAGTTTCTGGGAAAGTTAGACATTGATTTTATATACCTTATGAATATATAATTTCATGATGTTGAAAATAGTCTATATTACCCACAGTTTTTTTAAACAGTTAAATTAAAAAATTAAAATTTGATGATGTCTTAAGTGAAAACTTGGTGAATAAATACTTTAGAACTATTTCTGTAGCAGTTTAAGGAAAAAACAGTGATTCTGGGTTTTAAAACCCAAATACAGTAAACATTATGGACTTACTTAGAAGGGTTGTGCTTGGTCTGGCAGGTGATATAATCTTCAGTTACTAGAATGGCAAGACGTCACTTCCTTAAAATTATTGACAGTTATTTGGTAATGCATTCAAACATTTTTCCTGCTAGAGAACCCAAAAGCAGTAATAGTAGGAATGACTAAACTAATGCTCAAAAAAAGAACAACCACAACAATGACAGCAAAATCTGGGTTCTTGCCTCAGTTGTACCAGTTAGGACAGTAATAGTTTGACCTTGGATTAATTGCTTTACGTCTATGAGCCTGTTTTCTCTCTCTGTAATGAGATTAGGATCTCTATCCTGCTCACTTCACCTGTTGTGAAGGTCATTATGTCTATTGTTTCATTCCTGCAACGTTCCCTACCCCTCTCGCCTAAATCAGCTCCTGCTCTAGTCTTCATCTGGAAAACACCACCTTTATCTTTTCTTTTTTTTTTTTTTAAGCCAAAAAGCTAGGAGTAATCTTCCATCCTCCCCTCATTCCAACCTTTCTAATTCATCCCCAAGTCCTGCTGATTCTACCTCAAAGTACATCTCAAATCCAACTCCTTCTCTCTAGTCGCACTACTACTAGTCTGGTCTAGGCCGTGGTCATTGCTCACCTGAATGGCCACAGTGCCCTGTCAGCATCTCCCTCTACTCTTTCCCTTGGTACCTCATCACATCCCAGAGTAATCTTTTGAAAGCAAAAATCAGATCTTTTCACTTTTTTTTGCTTAAAACATGCCAGTGGCCTCAGTTGCTCTCACAACGCAATATAAAATCTTTAATTTGACCCCCACACCCTGGTCCCTTCCTACCTCTTTGCCTTCATCAGCACTTCCTTGCCCCTCCCTCTCCCCACATTAAGGGGCTGCACTCTTGCCACACCAACCCCTTTTCCATTTTTCCTTTGAGTAATGCTCCTTCCCACTCTAGGGCCTATAACCTTTCAGCTTTAAGATTCCACGTAAATGTGGCCTTTTTCAGAGAAGCTTTCTCTAACTTCCCCTTCTAGTCTAAATTAGATTTCCCTTGTCATATTCTCATGACATCTTCTTTTTCCTTGGAGCACTTATTCCATATATAATTACATATTTATTTGTGTATTTGTTCCCTGGTGCTAAACCCAGGGGGCCAGGAGCCTTGTCTCTATTGTTCACTGCTGAATCCAGAAGGCAGATGTATTGCCTGCATGCAGAAGGCTCTTGAATGGCGCTCTGCACGTGCTGGAAAGAGTGTATTCTCCCTTCTGAACATCGCCCTCAGCACAGTATTGAGCAGCATGACGGGGAGAATATGACAATACCCCAGAACACCTCCCCAGGCTAGGCACTGAGGACCAAATCCCTCTTTTGGAAATTCTTTGTTTCCAGTTAAACCGTGCTGTCTTCATATTGTCTGCTTTATAAGACAGATCCTTCTGGGAGGTGTAAGTCTGGACGTAGGAAGGAAGGAGAACATCCTAGAATTTATTGAGTACTGAATCTGGGCCATGTGCTTGGCATGCTCATTTCCCTTGCAATCTTGTGTTTTACAAATGCAGAATCCAGGTCTCAGAGAGGTTGAGTAACCTTCCTGAGTACTTTTTACCTTGAATGAATTGTAGAGCTGGGATCTGACCCCCTAATTGGTCTGCCTGTAGACCCACGTTCTCTCCTTTGTGCTCTCTACCCCTCCTAGTAAATTAATTCATGAGATGTTTTCCTCAACATACGAAAATTAGAACAGCAAGAGTGCGCTAAACATCTGGAATAGTAGCCATGATAAAAAATAAAGGGGGGTGGGGTGGGATGGGGACAAGAAAACAGAAAAAGGAGGCTGGAGTCTTCAGTCCATAAGGAGCAGGTCCTCTGGGCCCTTCCTGTCAGTGGAATTTGCTGTGTGCCTCGAGGAGCTCAGATGAACTCTGGGAGCCAAAGCTAAAATGACATTGAAGGAAGCTCCTGATGTGTCCTTCTTTATTTCAGCAATGAGATTGAAAGGCTCCCTTGGTATGTGAATACCTGGAATTAAAAGACTACAAATAGGCACTTCGGCTGTTTACTTTAGATTTCCTGTTTACCTTTCTTCCAACTTTATTCTCTCACTGGGAAGTAAAATTGGATTGAAGAGAAAAAAGGCAAGTAGACTCAAAATGGAAATGAAACTCAAATTTGAAAGCGGAACCATTTTTACGTTTACGTTAAACTGTGGGTTTAAAACATGCAGCTCGCTATTGGAAACCATTGTGGGTGGAGTGTGTTTGTAGCAGAGCTTCACCTAATTCATTCTATATGCTTGGCAGAGGAAAAACAGAAATAAGAGCCAAATTCCAAAGGATCTCTAAGGGAAGCAAGGTCACACTGTATTCAGAATTGAGGATACAGCAACCTGGCCTGAACAGAGCATTTTTAATGTGTTTGTGCACTTAGGAATCATTCTTCTAGAATATTGTAATTGTTTAACCATTTTGTGAAGTTCTGTTACGCGTGTATTGCAAACACTGCTTCAGAGCTAGATAAAAAAGACTACTAAATAACTTAATTGAGTTTAACTCAGTTGATTTTATAACTGGTTTTGAAACTAAAAATAAGATAATGTGGAAGGGTTTATTGATTAGTTGCACTATCATAATAAACTTATAGAAATGTCTAAGAAGCCACATTTTTTTTTTGGTCTGAGGAATTTGGCCCATCCTTCAATAAAAATTGTGCTTTAATTCCAAGCGGTCTTATTATGAACAGTTGTTGAGTTTTACATCGTTTTATAATTGGCTCTGGTGTTTAATAAAACTCATTTGCAAGGCAAAAGCACAAAGATGTGAGAAGCAAGGAAACCAAAAATTGTTAATCAGTAACTACAGTGAAAATGGGAATAAACAAAAGTGTCACTTTAACTCACTTTCTGGGAAGATGTTCCGGGGTTTGGGGAATGACAGAACATCTTTTGGGTGCTTAGGGACCAAAAGGGGAGTAAGGACTTCAGACTTTTAAAGTTGTTTTTGCTTACAACCAAATTTATCTCAAAGTGCAGAGTCCATAAGAATTAATTTAATGTTGGTTACAAATTCCAAGAAATGTGGAGATATAAACCAGAAAGACAACATGACCTAGAGAGCTGAACAGAGGTTTGGGAATGTGGACTCTGATGTTCACCTTGTGTCATTTTTTATTTATAACTTTGAAGTATTGAAATACAGCTTCTTTTCTGTTGACCCCCCCTAAGGTGGTACCAAATGCAGATAAAATAGAGCATATTTATTTCTGTTTTCCTTGGGAATAATATGAAAGGACAATACCTCCCTTTTTTGAAGGTGATAAAGAGAGCAAAGTTTCAGCCATTTCTGAGAGGTCTAGGATCCGGGCACCTGCCTTTTGATGCAAATATTGCTACCTCCTGCCTCTGTGAGGTACTTCTTGCTTTCTAGTGATGGTCAACCCAGCCGAAGAAATCAGACTTAATTGACAAAAGTTTTGGGGGCATCCTTTGCCAACTTCAAAGTATACTCTATCTATACCAGTGGCTCTATTTTTTTTTTTTTTTTGGTGGATGTTTTTTTTTTTTTTTTATTGGAGTATTATTGCTTTACACTGTTGTGCCAGTTTCTGCTGTACAACAAAGTGAATCAGCTGTATTTATGCATGTCCCCGCATCTCCTCCCTCTTGAGTCTCCCTCCCACCCTCCCTATCCCAGCCAATCAACAAGTTGATCTCCCTGTGTTATGCAGCAGGGTAGCACTGACATGTAGATACTACCAAATGTAAACTAGATAGCTAGTGGGAAGCTGCTGCATAATATCAGTGGTTCTTAAATTTGGGGGGCCACATACCCATTTGAGAACATCATAAGAGTTAGGGACCTTTTCCTTGGAGTATTGCACATAGTCACAAAATGACTTCCAAAAGTTCTCCAGCCCAGAGGCCCATCCATCAACCACAGGTTGTAAGCCCTAGCTATACAGGGTTAATTTTCCTAGACTCTGAAAACATGACCATCCAAATTATCTTCTCTAAGCAAGGAGCTGCTCCTCTTAGCCATTAAGTCACCTTGATGAAAAGATCATACATCTGTGCAGTGTAATCTGTTCTCTTCATAGTCTGTCCACCTCTGCTTCTTCTCTGAGGTATCGGAAGACCGCCTCAGAGGGACCTAACAGTTTGATGTCATTATTTTTTTTTCTGAGATCTGGTCTTAGTTTTGAGCAGGTCTCCTTTTCTTTCTCCTTTCTTTGCATCAGACTCCTACCCATCTTCTGACCTGCTGTATTCTCCTCTCCCACCTACCCTCCCTCACCAGCAGCCCAGAATGACCACTCTCCCAGTGATTTCTATTACGATTCATTTGGTACCAGCCATATGATGTCCATTATTCTCTCTCTTTACTTATTTTTAAAGTAATTTTACTATGTATATTTTTATTAAATATATACCTATGAATGGAGAATAGACCTGCTACCTGTTTTAATGAAATCTTAGCATTATGACATATTGCATCAGATCCTTGAAAATAATAACAGTTATAATGAAGATCTCCTACACCACCCTTGGAAACTCTTCCTCTGTTTCCCTCCCTGGCAGTAACCACTGTCATTTCCAGGCATGGTTCTTCCTTTACTTTTCCAAATTTTTCTTCCTGAGTATAGATCTGATCTCTAAAATGAGACTACAATAATTCCTGAGAACAGATAATAACCTTATTCTTCTTTTGGTTTGTCCCACAGTGTTTGGCTCAGTACTCAGGGTCCTTAATAAATGACTATAAATGCATGCAAGTTGGATTGCTTGGCTTCACTTTAAGGTTCTCTTCCATATTCTTGGCCCTGAAAGGTAGTTTGCATCTTTTTATCAGAAATTTCAGAAGAAGACTACTTTCTGTTCTTTCCTGTTTTTTTCTCTTCTTTCCAGAGAAGAAAACTCATATTAAACTAAATTTAATACTCCTCTTGGTATTCTGTTGCTCTTCACATTCTTGTGTCTCAGTGTATTTATTTGAAGGTGTGGGGGAAATACTCTAGCTTTAAATTACCTCAACTTTATTCAGATCGTGTAAAATATATGTAATGTGCTATTAAAGACACAAATTCGTTTTTTTCCCCAAATATTGTTGCTTTACCTTCTATGTTTATACACTTCTAAAATACATCAGTTTGTCCCTCTTAGCAGTCTTGATTTACTCCCATTTGATGGATAAGAAAACCAAGGCCAGGATTGCTAAATGACATCTCAAGTAGCAGGGCTAGGGGTGAGACTAAGGTCTCCAGGTTTCTATTCTTTTCACCTTGCCATTACGCATTATTACAGTAGAATATTAAGAACACCAGCTACTAATCTTATTGAATGGTTTGACATTGTTTGGGGCACTTTACACCTCAAGCTAGATGGTTTATAATCCTAGGTTAACAGTTATGCAAACTGAGGCTCAGAAAGATGAAAGGGAATACTTAAAGACATAGCTAATAATTAGTACTAGTAATGATGAATGATAACAGCACACACTTTTATAGCACTTACCCTGTGCCAAGCACTGGTCTATGGACTTTACACAAACTAGTGTTTTCACTTCATGGACGAGGCAAATGAGACATAAAGAGGCTAAGTAACTTGCCTAAAATCACTCAGCTAGTAAATGCTGGAAGAAACTTAAAAATCCTGGTAGCCTGGTACCAGAATCATAGTGTTACCTCCCACTAGCAAGAACAGGATTCTAATCTCAAAAGTGGTTATGCTTGTCATTTTGCCTCCAGATTCTTCTGCAGTATAATTCTTTTCCTAATTTGTTGTAAATATAGAAATATTTGCTCAGTTTGGAGTTTTATTCTAGTTTCTTATTGTTGTGGCCTGGAACGCCCTTTACCAAATGAACAGGAAACTCTAATTAACTCTTCAAGACCCTATTTGCCAGGGCTTCCTAGGTGGCGCAGTGGTTAAGAATCTGCCTGCCAATGCAGGGGACATGGGTTCGATCCCTGCTCCAGGAAGATCTCACATGCTGCGGAGCAACTAAGTCTGTGCGCCACAGCTATTGAGCCTGCGCTTTAGAGCCCGTGAGCCACAACTATTGAGCCCATGTGCTGCAACTGCTGAAGCCCATGCACCTAGAGCCCATGCTCCACAACAAGAGAAGCCACAGCAATGAGGAGCCCGTGCACCACAACAAAGAATAGCCCCCATGTACTGCAACTAAAGAAAGCCCGCACACAGCAAAAAAAAACCCAACACAGCCAATAAAATAAATAAATAAATAAATTTATTAAAAAAAAAAAAAAAAGAAAGACCCTATTTGCCATCTCTGTTACTGTCCCTGTGTTCTGGAGCTCTTTCCTCCCTCTCCCCAAGAGTTTAATCACTCTGTTAAATATGCTGCTTTTGAAACATAAAATTAAATTTAAAAAATTAATAGACTTTTAGAATACTTCGAAGTCTACAAAAAAATTGAGCTAACAGCACAGGGTTCCCATATATCCACTTTACTCACAGTTTTCCGTATTTTTAACATCTTTCATTAGTGTGGAACATTTGTTAGAGTTGACGAATCAATATTTGTACATCATCAGCTCTATTATTAACAACTATTATTATTAACTAAAGTGTATAGTTTACATTATGGTTCACTCTTGTGTTGTACATTCTATGGGTTTTAACAAATGCTTAATATCATATATCCACCATTACAGTTTCACTGTTGTAAAAATCCCCTGTGTTTCAGCAATTTATCTTTCTCCCACTTGCCTCCTCTAAACCCTTAGCAACCACTGATCTTTTTTGCTGTCTTTATAGTTTTGCCTTTTCAGAATGTCATATAGTTGGAATCATATAGTATGTAGCCTTTTCAGACATGCTTCTTTCACTTAACAATATGCATTTAAGGTTCCACTGTGTCTTTTTGTGGCTTATTTAATAACTTATTTCTTTTTATCGTGAATAACATTCCACTGTGTGTACGTAGCATATTTTGTTTATGTATTCACCTATATAGGAACATCTTAGATGTTTCCTAATTTTGTCAATTATGAAAAAAGCTTCTATAAACATTTATGTGTAGGTTTTAGTGTGAACATAAGTTTTCAACTCATTTGAGTACATGCCAAAGAGCATGATTGCTGGATCATATGGCAAGGGTATGTTTAGTTTTGTAAGAAACTACCAAACTGTCTTCCAAAGTGTCTGTACCATTTTGCATTCCTACCAGCAATGAATGTGAGTTCCTGTTGCTTCACAGCTTCACCACTGTTTGATACTGTCAAGTTTAATTTTTTTTGGGGGGAGGTGGATTTTAGCCATTTTAAAAGGTGTACAGTGGTGTCTCGTTGTAATATGCAATTCTCTAATGACATATGAGGTTGAGCTCTTTTCATATGCCTATTTGCCACCTGTATTATCTTCTTTGGTGCGGGTGTTTAGAGCTTTCACCTATTTTAATTTTATTTATTTATTTACTTATTTTTTTAATAAATTTTATTTATTTATTTTATGATTTTATTTGCTGTATTGGGTCTTTGTTGCTGCACACAGGCTTTCCCTAGTTGCGGAGAGCAGGGGCTACTCTTCATTGCGTTGCTCAGGCTTCTCATTATGATGACTTCTCTTGTTGCAGAGCACAGGTTCTAGGCGCACAAGCTTCAGTAGTTACGGCACATGGGCTCAATAGTTGTGGCTTGTGGGCTCTAGAGAGCAGGCTCAGTATTTGCGGTGCACGGGCTTAATTTGCTCCACGGCATGTGGGATCTTCCTGGAGCAGAGATCAAACCCGTGTCCCCTGCATTGACAGGCAGATTCTTAACCACTGCGCCACCTGCGAAGCCCTTTTCTTACTTATTTTTAACCACTGCGTTTGCTGTGCCCTGGATCACTACACCCGTTCTATTTTCTTACTAGTTGCCACTTGGGCCAGGCCAACCCCAGTAGTTACCAATAATTCTGTTTTGGTTTCTGCCTCCATATCAGTTGGTATGGAAAATTACCTTTCAAAGCCTATTCTCGAAATGTTTCACCTATTTTTAAATTGAGTTGCTTTATTATTGTTGAGTTTTAAGGGTTATATTTTGGACACCAGTTCTTTCAGATTTGTGTTTTGCAAATATTTTCTCCCAGTCTGTGCTTTATCCTTTCATTTTCTCATTTTCTTAACAGTGTCTTTCACATAGCAGGAAGTTTTTAATTTAAGCCCAATTTAGCATCTTTTCTTTAATGGATTCTGTTTTGGATGTTATATCTAAAAACTCATCACTCAATCCATGGTTACCTAAATTTTCTCCTATATTATTTTCTAAGTGTTTTATAGTTTTGTGTTTTTCATTTAATTTTATGATCCATTTTGAGTTAATTTTTGTGAAAAATGTGAGATTAGTGTATAGATGCCGCTTATTTTCATGTGTATGTCCAGTCATTTCAGCACCATTTGTCAAAAAGATCACCCATTCTCCATTGAATTGCCTTCGGTCCTTTGTCAAAGGTGAGTTAAATGTATTTGTGTAAGTCCTTTTCTGGGCTTTTTGTCTTTTCCACTGACCTATTTGTCTCTTCTGTCACTCATACCACACTGTCTTGATTACTGTAGCTTTATGGTAAGTCTTGAAGTTGACTAGTGTCAGTTCTCTGACTTTGTTCTTCTTCAGTATCATGTTGACTCTTCTAGATTTTTTGCTTTTCCACATAGATTTTAGAATCAGTTTGTCAATATCCACATAGTAACTTGATGAGATTTTGATTGGGATTGCATTGAACATATAGATCCCATTGGGAAGAATTGACATCTTAATAATTTTTTTTCCAATCTATGAACATGCAACATCATTCCATTTATTTATATGTTTTTAATTGATGCCATCATAGTTTCATAGTTTCCCTCATATAGATCTTGTACATATTTTGTTAAATTTGTATGTAATTCTTTCTTTTCTTGGTGTTAATGTAAATAATGTAATTTTAATTTCAAACCCCAGTTTTTCATTACTGATGTGTGGGAAGGCAATTGACTTTTGTATATTAATCTTGTATCTTGCAGCCTTGCTCTTATCACTTATTTCAGTAGGTTTGTTTGTTTGTTTGTTTTTGGTCAATTCTGTGGGATTTTCTACATAGACAATCATGTTATCTGCAAACAAAGACAGTTTTATTTCTTCCTTTACAATCTAAATACTTTTAATTTCCTTTTCTTGTCTTACTGCATTACCTGGGTATTCCAGCATGGTATGGAATATGGAGTTATAAAAGGGAACATTTTTACCTGGTCCAGATCTTAGGAGGAGGCATCTAGTTTTCTCATCACTAAGTATGATGTTAGCTCTATGTTTCTGCAGATGTTTGTTGTCAAGTTGAAGAAGTTCCCCCATTCCTAGTTTGCTGAGAGTTTTGGTCATGAATAAGTGTTGGATTTTGTCAAATGCTTCTTTCTGCATTTATTGATATGATCATAGGATAATTTTTCTCTTTAACCTGTTGATGTAAGGGATTACACTAATTAATGTTTTTATTGTTGAACCAACCTTGCATACCTGGAATAAATCCCCTTGGTCATGGTGCATAATTCTTTTTAAACATTGTTGGATTTGATTTACTAATATTGTGTTAAGGATTTTTGCATCTGTGTTAGTGAGTGATATTAGTCTTTAGTTTTCCTTTCTAGTAATGGCTTTATCTGGTTTTGATTTTAGTGTAATACTGTCCTCATAGAATAAGTTAAGAAGTGTTCCCTCTCTGTATTTTTAGCAAGAGATTGTAGGGAACAGATATAATTTCTTCCTTAAATGTTTAGTAGAATTCATCAGTGAAACCATCTAGGCCTAGTGCTTTAATTTGGGGGAGAAGTTATTAATTATTGACTTTATTTAATATATATAGGCTATTCAGATTATCTAATTTTCTTTTTGTGAGTATTGGTAGGTTGTGTCTTTCAAGGAATTCGTTAATCACTGAAATATTCTATTTCTAAACCATGTATCTACTTTTTATATGGCATATTTTATATGGCATAGTATAAAATATGTGTTTTCTTCTGCTTAAGTGTGGGGTTCTTGAGAATACAGACCATGTTTTTAAATTTGATACCCCTAAGACTTGGTACAGTGACTGGGCCATTTCACTGAAAGTTGACTGAGATGACCGGAGATTCTCCAAAATATGAAATAGATATAAGAGATACATATTAGAACACCATAGCTGTGAGAAGAAGAACATGAGATTATTATTAATGTTATAAACGTTTTCACTTTACAAAAGGTTAATCTGTCAGGTCCCTTTAACTGGTTTGGTTCTGTGATGAATTTTAATGTTAAACTATAGCCAATTTACTGTTTGAGAGAAGGCTGAGTGATAGTGAGTCAGAGAAATCTAAGGTTAAAGGAGTTTAATCCAAAATGATGATAGTTGTCGTCGGAGGAATTATTAATAGAATTGTAAGAACGAGATTCACCCCTTTCCCTATTTCTAGAAATTATCTGTTGCATGAAACAGAACACACCTGAACAGACACAATAACCATATAAGCTGAGCCCCACTGGGGAGAACTGATGATTAAAAATTACAAAACAGGAAGTTAGACTTATAATTTAAACTTCTGCTTAGTCTTTGGCTATAATTAAATATTATGTTCAGGACAAAAAGTGAGCTGGAGACTCTCTTTAATCTCTGCTCTGATATGCTAACTACTATTGTGTAACTGAGGTACCTTGTGTTCCCCAAAGGGTGAGCCACAGGCTGCTTTCTCCAGAGCCTGTGTTTAGGTTGCTTGCAAGCCCTCAAGTGCTACATCCGCTGAGACTCAGTGTTGCATTTCATTGATGTATTCAGCCTCTTTTGGTCAGAGAAACCCGAAGCATAAACATAGCGCTGACAAGTCCGGGTCATGGAGTGGTTTTTGGTCACTGAACTGCCCAAGCAGGTTATTAGGGAACAACATTTTAGCAGTAGCAGCAAGTTGTTTACATGATATCTGACTCCAGACATTTTACATGTGTTTAACACTATATGAATCTATTTTTGAGACGTGTGATGATTATGGTAAACAACCAGATTTCCTGGTGAAGTTGACTCTTGTGTTATTTCTTATAGAATTTATCACATTATTTATATGTATTCTCTATAGACTGTGAAGTTTGCTTTTGTATAATGGGTTTTTAAAAATAATCCATGTGTAAAAAAATGTTTAGTCCCAGCATTTTATTAAATAATAGTGTTCTGTGTGGGTTGGTACCAGAATATAATGTATGCAGTTCTTCAGTTGCAAAGCTGTGTGGTGTAATGGATAAGTTCTGATAAAAGTTTGATTGCTAAATTGGTTATTTAAATAGTGTCTGATGTTTGCAAGGCTGCTTAACCAGTTTGATTCTTGGTTTCCGTCACTATAAACTGGATCAAACTGTGTGCCACATTTTTAATGGTCATGAAGATCTTTGATATTTTTCAAGTAAAGTGTCTTGAACCAAGGATTTTGTTGCCATTAAACACATATTTAGTAATGATAAGTAAGCTTGACATGAGGCATTTAAAAAGAAAATAATTGAGTTGGGGTTTGTGCCCTAAATTTTGAATGCTTATGAATTTAACATTTCTTCACTCATATGATATTTGTGTCCTTCCTCCTTAGATCTCTGCAAAAAAAATAATAAAAAATGAGTGTAGCACTCTCTTACATTTGGCTCATAAAGTGTTTATATCCTTCTGCATGTTTTATTGTCACGAAAAGATTTTCTTAGCAGTATGTAACGTCTCCCAGTGCTATGGCACGTTTTGACAAGGACCACATGTGCTGCCTTTCTTTTGTATAAATGAGCCATGTTGAGGAAACTTCACAATATAATGGCCTTTGCAAATTTATTTTGAAACTTGAAACTAGTGTATTTTTTTGTTTTACTGTTTTTAATGACACTGTGTCTTCTACGACCACAGCTATTTTGCATAAACTGATACAAGAGATGTGTTATTTATGCTCAAAAAGAACACACCTAATAGTGTTAATACAGGACTGAGGGGACTAATACAGTGTTCCTAAAATGACAGTATGGAGACCCAAGGTCAATTATTTCTGTATTTTCAGATTTGAATTCTTTCCACTTCAGTAGAGTCAAATTTCTGTTCCCCTCTCACTACTTGAATGACTTGCAAGCATCTGAGATCCAGCCCATCCAAAACTCAGTTTATTTCTGCCTTTACTTCCATGCCCTGTGAACCAGTCACTCTCCTGCATGTTCTGTCTTAGCTAATAGCCTCAGCAGCTATTACAAATTATCCCAAATTACAAACTTCCTTAGAGTCATCATGGATATATCTTCTTCTACAGGACCTACATCAACTTATCTTCAAATCCTGACAGTCCTTTCTATCTCAAATAGTGCCCCTCCTCTCAGCCCTCTGGCTCAGTTCATATTCTTACCATAGCTCCCCTGGACAAACAGAACAGTCTCCTGAATGTTGCATCTTCCACACCACATCTTAAAACACAAAAGTGATCATGTCACTTCCCTGGGTAAAACCTCTGTTGCCCCTTGATTCTCCATAATATGGAGCAGTGTTTGACAAAGTATAGGTTGCAAGATATTAATGAGTAGTGAATTCACATTAGTGACTTACATTGAACTTTTAAAAATGTCATAAAGAAAATAGAGTGCATCACATTTTGTAAAGATACTATTCTGTGAAACTCTGCTCTAGTTGTATTTATCTATATAAACATGCATGTGTTTGGGTACTGTTTTGGGGTATAAAATGTATATCTGATTGTGGGTTTTAGTCATGAAAGTTTGAAACCCATTGGTATAGAGAATAAAGTTCAAACTTTTTATCAGGGCTTATAGTTACTTTTATAATTTGCTCAGTTTACCTTCCTACTATCAACTCCAGCCAACTCTTCAAAGAGGCCTATGCCTATTTCTACTTAGGAACTCACCATATTTCCTTTGCATGAACTTTGCCATTATACAAACTGAATGTGAATCACCTGTTGCAATGAACCCGTAATTTAGGTAGGACTCTTGGTATTTTCTTTTAAATGAAGCTCTCTTTTTGTTGTCAGTCTTAGCATCTTCTGCTGTCTCATCTTTGGGTCTTTCCCCCTTTGCAGAGAAACTCTCCATGATGTTTGTTTTTTACTCCTTTTGGCTAGGGTTAGCTTGTGGGCTTACCAAAACAGTGACTGAGACAAGTGCACAGTGCGGGAAAGAGGCACAGATGGAAGTGGTAAATAAAATAATGGGCGGGCCACACTCAGGCTAAAATGAGTGTTGGATTCTGACTTAAAACCTGCCACCAGATGCAGCTGTACAATGGAAGTACGTCAACTCACTTTGCTCCTATAAAGCCTGCCACCAGATGCAGCTTAATTGTCACTTGCCACTCATTGATAGGGTTTTGGTATGAGTCTGCAAGCAACTCATTTATTATGGTCTCTGTGCAGTCAGACCTCTCTGCTAATGATAATCTGTATTTGCAGCCACTCCCCAGCACTAGCATCACCGCCTCAGCTCCACCTCAGATCATCAGGCATTAAATTGTCACAAGGAGTGCGCAACCTAGATCCCTCACATGCACAGTTCACAGTAGTGTTCCTGCTCCTATGAGAATCTAATGCCACCTCTGACCCGACAGGAGGCAGAGCTCAGGATGCAATGCGAGTGATGAGGAGTGTCTGTCAATACAGATGAAACTTCATTCACTTGCCTGCTGCTCACCTCCTGCTGTGCCACCCAATTCCTAACAGGCCATGGACCAGTATCACCAGTATCAGTCCATAGCCCAGGGGTTGGGGACCCCTGCTATAGACTATATCTATTGATATGTAACATAACTAGAAGTTAAAATGGAAGATTTTTTAAAATATTAATTTATTTAAAATAATAATAAACCCATGGTGTGTTGTCCTAAGTAATATATTTTTTGTAAAAAATAGCTGTATTTTCCAAAACAAATTCAATTAAAAGAATGACATTGTTTTGCAATCTTGAAAATCTCTTTAATGTTTGGCTTGATAGAAAACAGATGGATTCTAATATATGCTTCTACATTCAATCTGTTGTTCTGTGTTATTTGGTTCAAGAATATGAAGAAAATTCATACTCTAACAGATATGTAGTTGGAAAAAGTTTGAGTATTTTAACAACCTTTTCAGATAATTATGTAGATATTCTTCTTTAATACTACACCAAAGTGGTAATTTCTTAAGGTTTGTTGCAATGTAGAATTGAAAACATACCAATTAACTTTTCATCATCTATGGCATTAAAATCCATTGCTTTGTCTCATTTTCACTTTGAATGAATCTTACCGATGTAAGATTTTGCAGTATTATGCACTGGCCATTGGGAAATACTGTTTCTTTGGATGATGTGTAGGTCTTCCAAATGTTCATCTATTTTATTATACAGTGTCAAAAAAATCACATTGGTTAATATCACCATGGATTGCATCAGATAAGTCTTTTAAGTGTTGGGAAGCTGGCAGGCTCACTGTGGCAGATACAAGTATTCTAAAGTTTTAATTTTCATATAAAAGCACTAATTTTATGACTGGTAACTAATACTACTACTTGTTTTTCTTGAAATGTCATACATCTGATTCAAAGTTTCACAGAACAGTAACCTTACAGCCTATGATATGTCTGAATTACTATAGTTTGTCTGGCAGTGATTCTTTCAAGTAAAAATGGTATTTCCTGAAAAAAGCACAACTCCAGAATCACACAAGTGCTTTTCTTTGAAACACCCATTGAACTGAAGAATGCAGAAGGGTTTTGTGTATACTTCCCTATTTCATCACACAGAACATTAAAAAGCCACGTACTGAATGGTCAAACGTTTAGAAATAATTTTTACTGCTTTATCAAGGATACTCCTAAGTAAATTTGGCTCTTTGTTTAACTGCAAGTGCCTGGCCTTGAAGAATATGAACACTAGTATCCCAGCCTCGATTTGTGCTAAGACATCAGCAGTTTTCCCATCATTACTCCTGTGTCATCAGTGCAAATATCCACATGGTGAAAAAGACAAATAATGCACTAACGTTACTATAAAAATAATTTTGACCATGTGGGCCTCCTGAAAGTGGTTCTGCTTGCTCTCAGGGAACTCTGGTCCACACTTTGAGAATTGTTGACTCGAAATCTTCCCTAAGCTCATTATTTGCTTGGAAAATTTGCCTTAAAATCTCAAGATAAGGTTCAAAAGTCATGTCCTTGGTGAAGCCTCCTAAAGTACCCCAGGCTTATTTGTCACTTCTTCTGAGTTCCTATTATAGCCCTTAGTCCACTTTGCTTTGTCCATGAAGTACTCCTGGTAGGGGCTGAGTCTTATTTCTTTACACCCTACAGTGACTGATATACACTCAGGATTTATTAATGAGTAGCAAGCCTGCTCACCCTGTTACACAAGCTGGTTTTTGTTATTCTCCCTCAAGTCTGGCATCGAGTCAGAAGGGGAATAATTATCTGCCTTCCATTTTCTGAGGCAAAGCAAGAAAATTTTGCCAACAAATCCTTAGTGCCACTCCCATAAGCATTAGGAAATACTGATACAATGCTTGGGATTCCAGGGCCATGTTATAGTATTGATATCATGACAATGATGTAGTTAACACCAAAATCATTTCTGTTCAATAAGAGTGTGAACGATTTCCTTGTGTCCAAACCTTGATACAGGTCAAGGGATAATTTTGATTAACTCAACCCTAACTTAAACTATCCTTGGATCTATTAGTCTCCTATTAGATCATTTTAATTGGATTTTATTTGAATATTTTCTTAAACTTCTATTCAAGAAACATTTATTCAACATCCACTATGTGCCAGGCACTATGCTAGGTGCTCAGGATACAAAGATGAGCAGGACATGACCTTGCCCTCAAGGTGATATAGTAGAGGAATGGGAAAAAGGTATCTGGATTTAGTTCTCAGATTATGGTGCTTTTATTTTCTATAATTTGAAATCTGAGAGTTAAGGGAGTTTTTAAAGTATGTTTTGTGAATAAAGGCTAAATTGTAAAGGTTGTGTTATATGTTTCAGTTGTAGATATCTTTCTCTCCCTGTATTTAAAATAGTTTTGAGTTTGTTATTTGGAAATTCTAGGTCCAGGATAAGGCTTCTAGAATAAAGAAAATCACATTCCTTAACATATTATTTACAAAGATATATCACAGTATCTCAGCATTAAATTTAAATCCTGTATTGGATTCAGGCTTTTTAGCAACACAAAGAAAATATGCACTTCAAGTGTACTATCCCTTTAAAAAAATCCGACATTTATTTTCATTAAGAATTATATAGTAATATTGCTCAGTATATATAGCTTTATGCAGAAAGTGGAAAAACATTCCTAGCTTGTCCAAAGACTTATTACTATTTATTTAATGAGGAGATAGACCAAGTAAAAAAAAGATGTTTCTACAAATCCAAGTAAGAATTATGATTGAGAGTGACTCAACTACAAATTGCAGTTCTCCCCCAAGATTGGGAAGAGAGGAAGCCAAAAGTAGTGGATGCTGCAAAGCAGACACAGCATAGCTGTTGGCTTTCCTCTTGGAGTTTAAGGACCAAATTCCAAAGTTAGTCCCTATATATTGTTATCTAGATCGTGTTTTGCTGATGTGATTCCTAATTTTATGTGTCCAATTGGCTGGGCCACAGGACTCAGATATTTGCTCAAACACCAGTCTAAATGTTGTGTTGACAGTATTTTTTAGAGATTAACATTTAAATCGGTAGATCCAAAAAAAGCAGATTATCTTCCATAATGTGGGTGGGCCCCATCCAAACAGCTGAAGGCCCTAAGAAAAAGACTGACTTCCTCTGAGGACAAGGGGAATTCTGCCTCCAGACTACCTTTGGACTTGAGCTGAAACATCAACCCTTCTGTGGGCCTCCAGCCTGACACCCTGCTCTGCAGATTTTGGACTTCCCAACCTCCACAGTGGTGTGGACCAATTCCTTAAAATAAATCTCTCTGTGTCTATCCCTCCCTGTCTCTGTCTGCATGTCTCTCTCTGTCCACACGTGCACGTGCACACACACGTACTCAGAGCCTATTGGTTCTGTCTCTCTAGAGAACCCTAACCAATACAGTTGACTTGTCCACATTTTTGGTCTTTTTTTAGTCCAAGGAATAAGATCCTGCCCTGCATACTGTCTAGTCCTTGACACTACAAACCTTAGGCTTAGAAATCATAATAATGTAACATTTCAGATCACAGTATAGATTTCAAAGAACTTGAACATTTGTGCATAATAAACTGTTTCTATACAAGTATTCAGAAGCAATGAGCACTAGGGAGCCATGGGAAAAAGAAAATGTGTTGAACTACAAGGCCATGGTGGAAAGGAGATATTGATACTGGTGGGAGAAGTAATAGGGGGAAAGCCTTGTTATAAGATGAATTGTGCCCCTTCCCCCTAACCCTCAGTACCTCAGAATATGACTATATTTGGAGGCAGGGCCTTTAAAGACATGTTTAGGTTAAAATGAGGCCATAGGGTGGACCCTAATCCAGTGTGAGTGGTATGCTTATAAAAAGAGGAAATTTGGACATAGAAGGATACACCAAGGATGCACACAGAGGAAAGACCATGTGAGGACATAGCAAAAAGGCAGTAACCTGCAAGTCAAGGAGAGCCTCAAGAGAAATCAATCCTGCTGACACCTTGATCTTGGCCTTATAGCTTCCAGAACCATGAGAAAATGAATGTCTGTTGTTTAAGCCACCCAGTCTGTGTTATTTTGTTATGGCAGCCCTAGCAAACTAATACAGGTCCCAAGGGTGAACATTAATGTCTTTTCAACTTCGCCTAGGGCAGGGCGTGATCTTGGTGTGTTAGACATTTCTGTTAATCCAGAAGCCAAATCAGTGGATCTCAAGAACTGCCTTCGCTGGGCTGGACTTGTTGGTCCCTGGTTGGCTTAAGAGAGGCCAGTTTGATTGTTACTATTTGCATTGAAGCAGGGAGGGGACTCTGATACCTCTCCTAAGAGCCCAACAGCAACAAGTCCTGAGTCGGCAGTGCTCCTGCCTGCGTCCTTGCCACTCTATAGCTGCAGCTCCAGAAAAGTCTTGTCAGCTCAGGCCACAGGCATTTCCAACAGCCCAGTTATTTTTTTCAGCTTAATATTTCTGACGCCATTTTTCATCACCTCAAACATGTATTTACTGAACTCTGGGTTTAAATAGCTATATTCATAAAATTAAAATTATTTTTTAAAACATTACTAATTATGGGATGGTATAATACAATCATCAAAAATGCATTACTTATTTGGTGCTTTGCAGTTTTGATAATAATTATATAATAATATTAATATTGTAGCTAATACTCATATTGTGTTTACCATGTACCAAACACCATTCTGAGCTCTTTACAAATGTTGTTAGCAGTATTTTGACATAGACTATTTCATTTGATCCTTGTAATAAAGCTATGAGTTAGACGAGGCAGGTATTATTCCCATTTTGTGGATGAGAAAATTGAGACTCAGAAAAGTTCAGTGATTTCCTCAAGGACACCCTGCTGGTAAATGGCAAAGCTTGAAGCATAATCCACTTCTTCAGATTCCTAAATTAGTGCTTTTTCCAAACCACTTCTCTGTAAATAGCCTCAGATACTTTATAAACATAATCAAGAGCATGCCTTTCTTTGCCTTCTTCAGTTCTGAACAAAGAAATGTGAGAATCAGTAAGATAAAGAAAATGATATTTGCCTCTCTAAAGGACTACTAACTTTCAGTCCTTGCAGGAAGGACTGGGAGTGAAGAAGAGAGTCCAAGAAGCACTCTGTCTTGCACACCAGGAGCTGTATGGATTGGAGAACAGAATGAAACTAAGCTGGAACTAAAGCAAAAGGGAATATTAAGCCAATACAAGAAAAATAAATTATAAAGTTACATCTGAACAAATAAGAAAAACTATAAAGGGAATTAATATTACATGAATAAAAAGTCTAGGAAAACTTTATTTCACTTATTTCATTGGTAAGATGAATTTGATTTACAGGAGGCAAAATATGCCCCCCGCCCCCACCACCAAAAGTTATGCCTTTGAGAGAGAGAAGAAAGAGGATAACATATGTCTGTGCAAAATCTGAGTTTCTAACATGTATCAGTATGTTCTTAACAATATAAACTGTCAGTTTCTATACTCAGGTTTCACTCTGAGCTACAGCAAAAGACCCTTGTGAGGGAAGAGTTTAAAGCTATACTAGTCAGAGAAAGAAATGGTTAAAGAGCATTTGTTAAATCCAGTGAGTTCAGCTGCCCTCCCTTAAGTCATAACTCCTGAGCAAATTTAAGATTGCTATTGCAGTAAAAGAGCAGTCGAGTAAACAGAGCTGCATCTTATTGTTTCCAAAAATTAAAAAATATTATAATACCTTTTGGTGATTTCAGTATTTGGGGTAGGATAGACTCTACCCTGCCCATAAAGATACTTAGGAAACAAAGTAGCATTATTGCTTAACCAATACCTTGATTGGCTAATTAAGGCTTGAGACAAAAAAAAAAAAAAGAAAAAAGACCGGGCGAAACTTTTCTGATTATCGTCACTCGATAATTACTAGTACTTTCCATAACCTAGGCAACTCGGTGTCTAAGAAACAAAATCCGGCTGAAACTGAACTTTCAAAAGTTTTCCTTCTACATTTTTTTAAGACCCAGAGCAGGATCTCTGTCATACTAAAGTCCCTCCTGGATGTCTGGAAAAAGTCTTAGAGTCTGGGAGACATTCCAAAATATGTGCAGTGACCATTGCCACAGGCGTGAACTTCTTAATGCATTTTGCAGAAATCTCCGCCACGCTGAAATTGATTACTGTCTGAAAGGATATTTTTTTCCTTTTTTAAAATAGCAAGCAGTTAGAATATGCTTTTTAATATTTTATTACATCCTTAAGTATCTCATGTGGACTGAATATGACTGGAGAAAGTTGCTGCTCTAAATTGGATATACAATATCTAGTTTAAATGTTTTTTTTTTAATTGATAGGTTTAGGTGAATGGAAAAAGGAAAGACTCTAGGATTTGTGAAGACTACACATCCAAAGTTGTATATTGATTACTAAACCTTGAGTTTCTGTCCAGTTCTCCTACTGCAGATACTGAAATAAGGTCAGAGAATAAGTGTGAAGAAATGGCTTTTCAAGGAACAGGTGGAAATTGAAAAGAATATGGAACCTGGAGTTTTGTGAGTCTGTCTTGTAAGGACAGTATTATGAGGATGGAGGAGGGGGTGGGAGCACTTGTTGTAATGTTTTTTTTACATAATCAGGATTGAATTGTTCAAGTTCTTTAATGCTATCTATTCATTGCAGTGAAGCAAAAGAGTGAATTTGTAGTTAACAGGCAATAACTTAGGTTTTCTTCACCTAATACAAATAATTGCGGCAGAACTGTCGTCAGGCTTATTCTAATGTCATGTAGAAAAAGTCTGATGAATCAAGAGAAGGAAAAGTGCAGGGAAGATACTGGAATCATAATAAAGAATGGACAGAAGGAACACCAATTATGAGATTTATAATTCTTGTTTTCGTGGCAGTTGCCATATTCTTGTGAGCAGTTGGAAGGCTGCTCTGTCTCTGGTATCAATCATACCTCAGCTAGACAGCAAACTAAGGCTAGTCACTGCTGCTGGAAGATTTCTTCCTGACAATGATTCATGTGAGCCAATTGTCAGAAGTTTTGAAGTTCTTAAATAGAAGCTGATGTATGTCTTTTACTCTTGTGCAGTCACTGAAGATATTTCATATGATGCAATATAGCTTTGCAGAAAGATTAATCTACTCCTTATCTTTGAACAAGGCTTACCTCAGAAATCATCTGCTCATTTGTGGGCGTCACATTTCCTGAGTATTTCATGTTTCATGTGTATGTGTGATGAAATTCTTATTCTTACGGTACACAGGTTACCACAGGAGGAGGTGGGAGATGCTATTTAAGAAGCCCAAATTTTAGTTTATATTGTCATGAGAGATTAAAAATTGTGCATTTAACTTGTGGTCTTAGAAATTATTTATTGACATCACAGACTGCTTTTAGTCCATAAGCAGGGCAGATCAAATAATTCTAATTCAGGCTAAACACATGATTCCAGAAATAGGAAAGATAAGGGGTAGAAGTCCCCCCTAGTCAGATCGGTACTGAAGAGGAGAGGATTTACTTCTTTACACCTCACCTGTATATCCAACCGTCCTTCCATATGAAATCATAATATTTTAGCCTTGGAACAAACCTTAAAGATCATAGAGTCAAACATATTTTTTGATGGATAGAGGAAATTAAGGTCTAGAAGGGTTAATTAGCTTAGTTGCCCCAGGTCAAATAACCACTTGGAGGAAGCAAATCTGAGTTTCAAGAAGTGGATTTGCAACCTGACAAGTCCAGGTTTCTTTCTTCTCTTCCCGCACTCTCCCCTGCACCTAACTTTTCCCCTGGACGGCAAGAGAGCTGCAGCAGTATCTCCATCATCACCATCATCAGGCAGGGCAGTGTCAACTTTTAGAGGGAGCCCCTTGCCCACAAACCAGCTGTACTTCAGGCCAACAGAACTAGAAATGACAAGCTAGCCTTGCTTTCACTCTGTATCTGCCTCAGACATTACTTTTTGGAGAAAATGCTTTGACATGGTAAATTAAAAGGTGTTGTTAGAAGGAGGTTACAAGGACAGGGGCATTTGGGGTGCTGATAATGTTTCTTGATCTGGTGCTGGTTACATGGGGACATTCAGTTTATGAAAATTCTGTGAGCTATGCATTTCTGGATACTTCAACAGAAAGTTTAAAAATTTTATAGAACAGTTAAAATTCATTGTTAAGGAAAGCATGTTTTTGCATCAAAGAAATTAAATATCGCTGGAAATTATTTACACACATATTTTAAAAATTTAAAACAAAAATTTCAGCAAAAACAGTCATCATTGTTTGGCATGACGAGTTATTATTGTAAAGCAAATTTATTTTTTCAGGTAGAAACTTTTTCTAGATGCTGGATCTTTCCTTTAGAATGTGTAACTGGTAAAGAAGTCATTTAAAAACAAAAATCTGTTAAATGCTTACCATATTTTCTTACTATGGGAGTTATTCTAAATTACAGCTACCTCAAAGTTTTTTTCCTCATCTTCATTTGAACTTGTAATTTATGTGTAAATAGTTGCAAAATCAATTTCAAAATTTCGTGGTATCCCATTATAATTCCTATGGAGAAAAAGAAAATTCAGAAGTTGGCCTGGTTGGATAAAATGTTGTTCTAGTTATTTAACTATTGTCATTAACAAAGAAATGTTTATATACATATAAACACATATATGTGTACATACACACACACACACACACACACACAACACAAAGAACTGGAATGTGGTAAATATACTTTAGCACTAAAGCTGCACTGGGCATAATTGAATGTGTTTGTGATGAGTCAGAAGCATTTCAGGATCTTATAGCACTTTAATTTTGTATACTATAGTTAATATCCTGTGGATATGAAAATGGCCATGAACATGCTGGAATGTAAATTTTAAAGTAAATGCATAGCAGTGTAGATGTAGAGAGATTTATGAGTAAATTAGTACTTACTAATTATTGAAAATCAGCCTGTATTTTCAATAGTATAAAAGAGAAAATGAAAGAATACCTGAAATCAGTATATTTTGAAATTAGGCTTTTCTTCTGTTTCCAGCTTCCAGTGGAGTGCATATTAATCAGAAAAAGGACCAAATAGACAAAAATGCAGAAAGGAAATCTATGGCATAAAGTGCTTGAGTAATCAATTCCTACCTAATAAAGATTCACCTATGTTGAGAGGAATTAAATACTGTTAAGAAACTGATACCAATTACATAAATAATAAGCAAATATTTTTATGTTTCAAATGTAGCTACTCAGCAGATATCAAGTAATAAGCACATTTAAGATTGATCCTATGTGCCTGGTAACTGGTTAACATGAGTAGACTCTTTAGTAGTAATTATTTCCAAGCTGATTGGGCAGGAACCATTTCTACCACAGTTTTGAATAGCAGCTTGAATCCTGTTGGCTTTTAGAACATGTTAAATAACAACGCTCTCTGGAAATGTTGGCATCTGGTAACTTTTCTTTGAAGTGCAAACTTAAATTCTTGGTTACAGTAGTTTGTTCACTTGCCCCCGTGTCTATATGAACAGATCTTTACATGCATCAAATAAATCACACTTACTGGAAGATAGAATGATTTCTGAATGTACATAAACCCAAAAGGGAAGTCATCAGCTTAGGGAAGTTTTCAGCTCCATTCTTTTTAAAGTATGTATCTTTTAGATTAAGAAGCAACCCAAAAATTAAAAATCAGGGACACTTAAGTTTACCAGAGCAGGGAATTCTCTGGTGGTTAGGACTCTGCACTTTTCATTGCCGAGGGCACAGGTTCAAGCCCTGGCCAGGGAACTAAGATTCCACAAGTTGTGCTGTGCTGCCAAATATCTATGTATGTGATGGATTCTAGAGTTCTTCCAAAGTATTTATTTGCAGAGGTAATTCTTGTACTGTCTGCCACAAAAGTATTTAGAGTATGTAATATGTAATACAAGCACAAATGACTGTATTGGTTTGCTGATTTAGTGAGGATTATGAGTGTCATATATATATATATATATATATATATAAATATGGGGAAAATGTTCACTCTGCTTATCAAAGGAAATTAAAATGAGGCAGTGAGCAAAATTTGAAAGAGTAATGAAGTAAATAAAACCAAATGGAATAGAACAATAGCTAAAATAATACAACACTTTAAGAAGGATAAAACTGCAAATTTCCCCTTCAAATTGTACATATCCACGAGCTGGGCTTGATAGTTGGTCATCTTTTCTTAATGGAAACTGGGAGTTAAACCTTATGACTGATTATGAGACAGAGCCAGGGTGACTGTCTCATCGGAAACAGAGCCATAGAACCACTGTGAGAATTGTTACGCCTGTGACTTAACTATAGTTTTGAACAGCATTGGCTCTTATAAATCCTGAAGAGTTATAAAACCTTGAGCCATTTTTTCCCTAAATTACCTGATAATTCCGTTGGTAATTTACACTTAATACTATAGGAAAAAAAGGAAGGGGCAAGAACAGCATCTATTCAAAATTGCACATATAAATATACTTTTCAAACTCGCTGTCAAAGAAATCAAAGAATCATAGGAGGACCTGAATAAAATCAACAAATTTAGCTATTGAGTTGTAAAATAAGATTCAGCATTCTAAACCTCATCCAAATATAGTCTCTTAAGTATATTGGGAAATTGTATTCCAGAATGGCTTCTCCATTCAAAGGCATAATTCCCTTGGAAGATTCATGTGTATCTTATGCAATTTGGCCCTAAAAATGTTTTTTAGAGCTTTTAGAGTCAACTCCATGATAAAATTTGAAGCAGTTTGGTGCCCTTATCAGTGTTTTATCTCAGACGTGTTCTACCATAGCAGTGATTATCTGGCGTATTTACCCAGGCATTGATCTGCTTATTCCTAAAAAATCTCAATCTTCTCCCCACCCCAATTTTAAAAAGCAAGGCAAAAACCTGGCTTCCTCATTGGTAATGCATGCTTTAGTCATGATCAGCCAAAAGGCTTCAACTTATTAGATTACATCTGAAGCCACAAATTTATCTTGTTGGTCTCCAAGTTCAAAAGGTTAAAATGACTCATAGATGCACTCAGCCAAATTAGAGAAAAATTCCTGTCAAATATTTCTTTCTTATAAATGGGATTTAACTCCTTGGGCAAATGTAACATCCTTTTCACCTCTATGATCACCAAAGTTTCTTTAGAGAAGAAATAAGGGAAGCAATATATATATATATATATGTATACACACACATATTTGTGTGTATTTTTCTTTTTTTAATCTCATGCTCCAACTACACAGAACAATTATTGAATATGTCTGTGAACTTGGTTTATGCTCAGATTTCAAGTCCAGGATAAGCCAAGTTTTTCACTTAAATATTTTCCTTCTGTAATTAGATACATACCTAGATATTTACCATAATAATGGATTCTTAACATAATATTAAAATTTCATTTCACTATTAGAAAATCATAATTTATTGTTTTTTTTTTTTTACCAGATCCTTTCCAAACTTCACAAGAATACCACTTTATTAATTAAGGTGACACACCTATGATTATTTGTTCCAGTGGAAACGGAATCCTTCCTAGAAAAAAAAATGTTCTGATTAGAACTACAGCCTACAAGCAGTATCACTCATACAGTGATACTTACAGACATTCTGACTTTACTTGTCTTCTTACACCCATCCTTATAATGTCACCACTATTCCCTGAAATGTGGAGAGGCGGAGATTTCTTTCTAAGCTTGAGTGCTTTCTCTGACTCTCTGTTTGCTGCTGCCACCCTTTCTTACAGGAGCAGCAGTGCTAAGGGGCTACTTTCAGAAGTCCAAAGCCTATAGGGTGGTTTGGAAGCCATGTGTTAGGTATGGTTAGGGCCTGTCAACCAACTATGCTCAGTCCTTTACCCTCTGAGATATTTGAAAGCTCCTGGTGGCTCTCTTGGTGTAGAAGTGAGTGAAGATTCAATAGGACAAAGCTTTAAATATGCTGGAGGCCTCTTTTCCATTAGAGATGTGTTGCCTGGTTGAATTTTGGCCTCACACTTTATTTTTTTCTTCTCACTGCCTCTTATCACATCACTTGTTTATTTTGTTTTCATTCTTTCTTTCTTCTCCTTCTCCTGACTAATTTTATTTCTGAAAATTCAACTCATTTTAGAATATACTGTATGCCAAGCAGTGTTCTATTTTCCCTGTGCTTTTTTACTCACAACCTATCAACCAAACATTATTCTATAGTTGACTTCCCTTTGGGAAAAAGGCAGAAAGAGACAAATCAAATATATATGTACGATTTCAGAATATTTTAGGTAATTGGGTAAGGAAAATTTCTAGAGTATTTTTATTATTACTGAAACAGACTGTGGACTATAATGATAACATCTGGTCATCTGCTAATTGAAATGATTCCTGCATGTTTGAAGACATCAGAGGCATCCTTTAACTTGTGAAATTTCTTTCTATTCTATAGACATAGTCACTGTGACATACCATTACAGAGAGATAGTGTAGTGACCCATCAAGTAGGAGAGTAAAAGGAGGACGGTAGCATACTGAATCAGACTCTTAAGAAAAGCAATTATTAAAAAAATAGCTGTGTAGCTCAATCAGAATTAAATGTTGAGACTGATAGAAACGAATATATTGGATGGTTTGGGTTTGGATTAAGTACATGAAGAAATTTTTTTTAATGTGAGAACTATGCATCTTGTTACTCTAGTAAGATTAAAATTAATCTGAGTAAAGGTAAAAAGGACTGAGCAATTAATATGACATGTGGGTTCATTGTAGCAAGCTAAAGAAGATAAATTCTGGCAATTTTTGTTGGCAAAACCTGATTTGCACCTAATGTGAAGTTATTTATAATGTTTATATATCCCACTTAGTGTGACTGTTCATATATCTTACTGTGGAAACACTTATGTGTGGGTCTTGCCACATATGCTATATACACAATATTACCTTTGTAAATTCTGAAAAAATCTGAATTATGAAACATGTATGGTTCCAAGAACTTCAGATAAGGAATTATGAATTTTTGTATAATTATCAACCATTGGGAGGAGAACTGGAAGGGGAATTATGAGTGAGCTAAAAACTCCTCTTTAATAGGGGAAGTCAGTAGCTCATGTGTAAAATGGTTAAATCTAGAAGCAAAAATATATGCATATTATATAGGGTTATGGACCAGATGATTTAGATAGAAATTCAAAGAAATTTCCCTTTGAAGTGGAGAGAGATGAAGTGGGAAACTTACTTCTCATCACATGCTCTTCAGAACTCTTTGAACTGTTAGCACATGCATATATTATTAAGGTTTAAACAAATCTAATTATTTCAACAAACTTGCTCTGAGTTTGTACAATGTGCTAGGCACTATATTTGAAAAAGTAAAAATTGAAACCTTCAAGAATTCTGATGTGCAAAAAAGACTATAAACAATGAAACAGAAAAAAAGTAAGTGATAATCTAGTTATGCAAACAGAGAAGAGAATGACTGCTGTTTCTAGGACTAAGAGAGAGTGTAAATAGATGTAAGCAACTGTGTGCATCTATATGTGTATGAAGGTGATGGGCCTGGTGAACTGTGGGCGAAGGAAGAGGGAAGTCAGGCGGAGAAGTCGTCACAGTGATGACTTGTTAGAACCCAAAGGTCTCACTCCGAGAGAGGTAAAGGGGAGATGGAAATGGGAGACAAGATATGGAAAAGTTTATGATGAAGAGCACCTTTCCATGCCTTCCCTGTAGCCAGGGAAAACCAGCCTGCAGCTTCTTAATTTAGACTTGTCTTCCCTGGCAAAGATGAAGCTGTCCAGATAGTTTCTTGTTGTTTTCCCTGGGGGGTGAAGGAGGAGGGGAGAAAGGTGCATTTTACATAGGAAACCTATGTTTTACTTTTACTCTCAAAATAGAAAACCCTGAGACATAAGCAGGAAAAATTTTCAAGAAACTCATTATAAAGTCAACTTTTTCTAGATTGTAAATTAAATGTATGACAGAAGTGAAACATGGCTCGTCTAACCAGGATCCTAGAGTAGGCAAACTAACTAAATCTCACAGGTGGTCTTTAAGGACAGCCCTAAATCCAGAATTCTTTGCACTAATCCAGCTTAAATTTTTTAAGGGCGTGAACAAATATGATGAGGTCATTAATGAGAAAGGGTTGTTTGCTTCCATACCCATCTTGGCAGCTGTAGCAGCTGTGGTATCTCTTCAGACACCCAGATTATAGGTTAAACCCTCCAGTTGAGCCTTTGCGTTTTAGAGCTAGATAGAAATTTCTTGAAATATCAGGCTTTTGGTGCAGTAGAAACAATGGCATAGGAGCTGTATGCAAAATGATTGCAATGGAGAGTGATCAGATACATTGTGAATAAATACAATATACAAAGACAATTAAAAATGGAGAATGAGGACAACTCTCCAAAGAGCTCAACAAAAAATGCTTCAAGTCCATATAGAGTTAAGCGTGCACATGCAAGTGGCAGTGAGGCCTCTGACAGGTGGCAGAGGAAGTAAGTTGACAGATGAGCTTTACATTTCTTGAAAACTTTGTCTTTATCTCAGAGTTCACAGAGGCGGATGGGAAGGGAACAGATGTCAGACACAGCAGTGCTTCTCAGGGAAGATTAAATAGAAGAGGAAATGGAGATCGCATTACCAAATAAGACGAGAAAGGAAAGCAGTGTGTCTAAAGGGCACTAGATGGAATGACCAGGTGGAATGTGAATCTGAAGTTTGATGAGATATCATATTATAGTAATAAACATCAAGCTATCACAGTGTATCTGGCTGAGATTCCATTAATTGATGACACTTATGGGTGCTTCCTTTTTTTTGTTAATAAAATAGAGCCATAGATGAGAAAATTGTTATTTATTTACTTATTTATTATTGAAGTATAGTTGATTTACAGTGTTTTGTTCGTTTCTGGTGTGTAGCAAAGTGCTTCAGTTTATACATATATTTTTTTTCATATTCTTTTACATTATGGTTTATTACAGGATATTCAATATATTGATAATTCCCAGTGCTATACAATAGGACCTTGTTGTTTATTTATCTTATATATAGTAGATTGTACCTGGTAATCCCAAACTCCTAATTTATCCTTCCTCCTTTGGTACCCCCCATGCCATAGATGTTTGTTTCCTATATCTGTAAGTCTACTTCTGTTTTGTAAATAAGTTCATTTCTATCATATTTTAGATTCCACATATAAGTGATATCATATATTTGTCTTTCTTTTTCTGAATTACTTCACTTAGTGTGATAATCTCTAGGTCCATCCATGTTGCTGCAAATGGCATTGAGGAAAATTAAATTTTTAATTTTTATATATATATATTGCTCCATTTCAGAATTGGTGGGAAATTGAAAGTATTGTTGCAATGTGTTGAAAAGAACTAGGGTTTAGGAAGATTTGAGGCTGAGAGCTGATTGGATCACAACATGTTACTTTTCATTTATTTTTCCCCTTGTTCCACTTCCTTTCTCACGCTTTATTTCTTCATCTTTTCTCCTTATTGGGACATGTGAAAGTGGGAACTCCCATGTGGGAACCCACAAACAATATTCAAAGAAAGAAAATTTAGTATTAAGGATATTGCCTACATTATTATTATATGAGTATATATTCACTAAGAAAACATTTATATAAGAAATATAATCAATTAGATTTCTGGCTCACATATTAAAGATCTTTTCAACTGAAAGAACTTGAGGCTGGAGTTTAAAAGACCTGACCCCTAGTTCTAGCTTATTCCTAGTTAGCACTGTGACTTCAGACAAGTCACATGCCCTCTTTTGATTGTCAGTTTCTTCACTTGTAGAGAGAAACCTGAGATAATGTCAGAAGTGAATGTTCGTGGTGGATCGAATACCAGAGTCTAAGTGGTGACTCTAGTTAAAGCAAATAGCATTCACTGTAATAATAGCAAGGGAAAGAGTGGCTCCAAGAGCAGAAAATTACCTTGATAAAGGAGTTCCTACATTTTTTATTCATTCATTCTGCTAGTGCTAATCAAACATTACTGTGATTTTTCTATGCCTGGAAATGTTTTTCTTCCAGATATCCACATTGCTCATTCTCTTGCCTCCTTCAGGTCTTCACTTAATGGTTATCTTCTCAGGAGACTTTCCTGCTTCCCTGTTTAAAACTGTGCATATATGCACACACATGCATGTACTCCCCCCCACACACCATCCCTTTCTTTGGAATTCCCTATTCCCCATTTTATGCTTTATTTTTCTCCATAACACTCCTCATTTTCTAATATTCTAAAAATTACATTTCTTTGCTTTATTATTTATATCCCCCACCAGAAAGTAAGATGAAGGCAAGGAATCTGTCAGTTTTGTTCAGTGTTGTGTGTTTAACCCATGAAATAGAGCTGATCACATGTTCGGCGCTCAGTGATGTTAAATTCTTGCTCATCAGGTGACCGAGGCATTCTAGACTGGTTGTGAGTGTATTGTTGACGTGGGAAGGGATAGGGAGACTAGGAAGGTCAGCAGTTGTAATGGATGCATGACTGTAATTTTCAAGTGTTTTGAGTAATTGGATCTTTGCTTCAGATGGAAACTTACGTAGAGACTCTTATAAGAAGAGTAAGCACAGACCTAGTCTGAGTGAAGCAGGTGAAAGGAATATGGCTCAGCCGGCTTTTCTCCTGCGTCCTCAAGGGGGTCCCTGAAGAGGCTGTGCAGATTTTCTCAAATTTACCTAAGCCTCAAAATCACTTGGGTAACTTGTTAAAAATAGGAAGGAATGAGGGGATAGCAGGAAGCTGATAAAGGGGCAGAGGTTTATATCAAGGAAGTGACAGTTGGTAGCAGAGAAGGGCAAGGATTTAAGGGGTTGAGCAGAGAGAGAGGTTAGCACAGGGCATTGGGGTCTAGTGAGTAAAGTAATTTTAATGGTGGTCAGTCACTTATGCTTCTCTCCCACATGAGAAGAAATAATTGGATCTTGGTTTGGGTTGAGAATCAAATATGTTTAAAAAGAGAAAAACAAAGCCATATTTAGGGGTTTGTTTTGTTGAATTTTATTATTGACAATGACGCCAAAGAACGAGCATACAACCACTTGAACTAAATAGAACATTAACAGAGAGTTCTAAACATTCAAACATGTGATGGAAAGACAATTCCATTGGTCAGAAATCTCAGAAGGGACATAACTCACTCATTCATTAAACTGGTACACACAAAAAAAATCTAGAAAAAGATGTATTCATATTCCTTGTTTTTCATATTAAGTATAAATTTCTTTATCAGCAGATCATAATCAAATTGTCTGTTGTGCAACCTCCGGACACATCTGCGGGTCCCATTGTATATCCATTCTTTTGTGAAAATTCCCATATATCCTTTAACTTTTCACCCATTAATCCTTTTAGTTCTTTGCATTTATTGAAATCTAAATTTCTTCTCAGAACATCACATCCTCAAAACTATATCAAATAGAGTATTTTTTCCCATTACCCTTGCTCCTCTTGGATATGTCAGACTCCCCAGCATCAAAATATGCAAAATGGAACTCATGGCCCCAGTGAAGCCATGACTTATTTCCATCTATTACTCCCTACCTAGTGAACATCACCCCCATGTCCAATCCATTACTAAATCCCTGTTAGTCATCTAAATAGTTTTCAAATATATATGTACTTCCTCTACTCTCCAGCTTTATTCCAAGCTACTGTTGTCTTCTTCCTTGACTCTTGTAATAGCTTCCTACCTGTTCTACTGTGTATTTGTAGACATTCTCTAAATTCTTGGGAGTCTGCTCAAGGTGTCGCTCCATCAATCACTTCTTTGCTGTTTTCACTGCCATTATCACATTCCATCACCTTTTTATCTGGGCCATTGGAGCATCTAGCATACAAGTTGCTGTCCGAAATTTTAGTCTCTGCCTTCTTCTGTTTACAGTATATTCTGATACCAGTTTAATCTTCATAAAGCATACATGTTTCCCAACTGCCCTGTTGCTTATTGAATTTGATCCAAACCTATTAGTTTAGCATTCTCTCCCTCAGAAATACCTTTTCTCATAATTATGCCTATCAAAATCCTGTGCACCCTCCTCAAGGCTCTTGAAGCTTTTCCTGACCTCCCTTCAGCCTGATGAGGCAAGTCTGTCTCACATAGACCTGATGTCCTCTCTTACTATAGATTATAGACTTCCTTGAGAGCAGAGTTCCACATTTATATCCCCAGACAATCTTGCACCGTCCCTTGCATGTGATAAATACTCGATACATTTAATTAATTGTAGCACATTTTATCTGAATAGGTTTTTTTAGACCTCGAGTCTCGGAAAAGAGCTAAATTACTTTATTCATTTTAGTGTTCTGGAATTCTATAATAATCAAGTGGAAACCACCCTGCATGTGAAAGCATAGCTTCACTCTATTTGTTTCATTGCAAAGTGAGCCAGGTCCTTTTACCACCAGAGAGGAAAAAAGGGGATTAAGCTGAAATTAATGTTTTGATGAAGATGAGGCAGATGGTAAATTGGCCTGAGGGAAGCAAAAAAAATCAACTTGCCACATGTTAGCAACAGAGACTCTTCATGATTGACGTTCAGTGACTTGGAAATTCTCTTCAGGGCAAACTACATTTTCAGTGCTTACTCACATATATTCTGAGGCATAGATTAATTTCAAAACAAGAACTTAAAGCTATAAGGAACCTCTGGCATCAGCTTAGTTTGTGGTTTTCAAACTTTTCTCTCTCTTTTTTTGTTTTTAAGTGTTGGAACCCTTTATTCATTCAAAATATTCTGTGAAATCCCATTATATGAAATAAATAAAAATAGAGTTGTTTTGGTTAAAGCAGGGTGGGAGACCAGGATCCAGCCCTCTTGCCTCGCGGCACTCCAATTTCCATGGTGGCCCGTGAAGCACATCCAGAAAAGCCCCAGAACACTGTGATCTAAGTTTGAAAACGAAGGATCTGGTCTTCTCTTTCATTCCTTACACGAGGAAATAGGTTTAGAGAACTTACATGACATGCCCTGAATTACATGACAATACCCAGGATCGGGCTGTGGTAGAGCCAGGACTAGAACTTGGTTTCTTGCCATCCAATCCAATATTCTGCTCCCATTTCACCATGCTATTTTCTTTAGTGGCACATACCTCCTTCTAGTCATCTCAATTTAGTCTTCATTTTTCCCAGTGGCAGCACATTTGAACAAAAAGTTCTGAAATTTTTCTTTGAGTGTTTTGATAACTTCTACTCAACACCTTAACTAGCAACTATTACAAATGGTCTTATTATTATATTTTTATATAAAACTGCATTAACAGGGCTTCCTAGGTGGCACAGTGGTTTAGAATCTGCCTGCCAATGCAGGGGACACGGGTTCAATCCCTGCTCTAGGAAGATCCCACATGCCGCAGAGCAACTAAGCCCGTGTGCCACAACTATTGAGCCTGTGCTCTAGAGCCCATGAGCCACAACTGCTAAGCCCATGTGCCACAACTACTGAAGCCCACACGCCTAGAGCCCATGCTCGGCAACAAGAGAAGCCACAGCAATGAGGAGCCCACACACCACAACAAAGAGTAGCTCCTGCTTGCTGCAACTAGAGAAAGCCCACCTGCGTGCAGCAACAAAGACCCAACACAGCCAATAAATAAATAAATAAATTTATTTTAAAAAATGCATTAACAAGTCAGTAGCATGTTGACAGGCAATTCTAAGAACTTTGCTTCATCACAGCATTGGGGGAACTTGAGATAATAAAGGTAAATAAGGATAAAGGGCTAATAATTCAATTTTGAGACCAGAATAGACAGAATTAGAAAGCGGGGAAATAAAAAGTTCTTAAAAAGAAAAAAAGAATCCTATCATCTTAATTAGAGTTCAAAAGTCTGGATTTCTAAAGAGAGGGGAAATATATAGGACTTTTTAAATAGGAAAACCAAATGGAACTTAGAAAAAGCTTTATTGACTCCATATTTTCCCCAAATGAAAAATACTTAATTTTTTAAAAATTTGGTTTTTAAAAATTTGTAGTAAGAACATCTAACATGAGATCTACCCTTTTAATAAATTTTAAGTATACAATGGTATTATAAACTATAGGCACAATGTTATACAGCAAATCTCTAGAACTTATTTATCTTGCATAATTAAAACTTTATGCCCACTGATTAGCAATTTCCCATTTCTCTCACCTCTCCCCCAGTCCCTGGCAACTACCATTCTACCCTCTCATTCTAAGAGTTTGACTGTTTTACATACTTTATATAACTAGATCCAGCAATCCCAATTCTGGATATTATCCAAAAGAACTGAAGTCAAGATTTCAAAGAGGTATTATCATCCTAAAGTTCAATAGAATGTTATTCAGCCTTAAAAAAGAAGGAAATCCTGCAATATGCAGCAACATGGTTGAACCCTGAAGACATTGTGCTAATTAAAATAAACCAGATACAGAAGGACAGATACTGCATAATTCCACTTACATGAGGTTTCTAAACTGGTCAGAATACTTTAAGAACTTTTTATTGAAAAGTTCAAGAATAGAAAGTTTTACAAAATTCAATATCCCACCATATAGGAAAAAAACACTATTAGCCCTTCCTTTAGACACCTCTCTTTTGAATGTAAATGCATGAATTTATAGAATTTAATATAAATATAATTATACTATGCATGCTATTCTATAGCTTGCTTCTCTCAGTCAAGAAAAATCTTGGTGGTCTTTCCACTGAATATAGGTATGTCACTTTATTTCATAGTCACACAGTAGTTCTTTTGTATGAATTTATCGACCATACTCTGCTCACTTTAAACTTAATGACAATAGTACCCACTTTATTAATTTTATTGGAAGGATTAAATTGCTAAATATATGGTAAAATGCATAGAACAATAAGCACTTGACAACTGTTAGCTGTTATTAATAAGTACCATAATTTTTTAGCTAGTCCCCAGTTGATGGACGATTCAACTTTTCAACAATAGCGAAACAAATAGCATTTCATATATGTACACTTGTGCAAGTACTTTTTAGGCTATATTCCTAAATTAGAAAATGGAGTTACTGGGTCAAAGGATAGATACATTTAAAATTTTGGTATTTTCACATCTCCCCCCTTCCAAGAGACTGTGCAAATTAATATTCCAACCAAGGGCATTTAAAATATCTATTTCATTATGGGATATTATCAGTCTGATGTGCAAATATTTACACACATGTAGTTGTTTTTTTTTTAAAGCTCTTTATTGGAATATATTTGCTTTACACTCTTGTACCAGTTTTTGAGGTACACCAAAGTGAATCAGCTGTATTTATACATATATCCCCATATCCCCTCCCTCCCGTGACTTCCTCTCCCCTCCCTGTCCTGGCCCTCTAAGGCATCTCCCATCATTAAGTTGATCTCCTTTTGTTATACAGCGATTTCCCACTAGCTATCTGTTTTACAGTTGGTAGTGTAAATATGTCTATGCTACTCTCTCACTTTGTTCCAGCTTCTCCTTCGCCCCCCACCCCAACCCTGTGTCCTCAAGTCCATTCTCTACTTCTGTATCTCCACTCTTGCCTTGTTAACTGGGTTCATCAGTACATGTAGTTTTCTTTATTTTTTTTTTCTGTTTTTATTTTAGTACATGTAATTTTAATGTGCATTTCTTTGAGATTTAGTGCCTTACTTTCTTTGACCATTTGTCTTTCATCATCTGAGAACTGCTAAAACTATCCTTGACCCCTTTTCTGTTAGTGTTTATTTGTTTTTTTTTAATAAACAGATTTTTTGAAGCTCTCTGAATATTAATTTTTAGTCATATATGTTCCCAGTACCTTTTATCAAATTGGTATCTGTTTTTCAATTTTGTACATTATTTTGCAATGAAGAAGTATCTCATATCCATAAGACATTTCGTAGCTTCAGGTTTTGTGCCACATATCAAAAGTTGGGGTTTTTTGGTTTTGTTTTTAACTCCAATCTTACCAAAATTATCACTTCAGCTGTACTCTGGACTTTGAGTTCTGACCCATATAAAATTTTTGGAGGGGGGTGGGAAATGGAAGCCAATTTTTCTGAGGTTGTTTATTCAAAAGTCTGATATGTAATGCCACCTTTATCACGAAGTAAATTCTCAGATATATTTCATTCTTTCCGTGTTCTTTTCTATTCAGCTAATCTGCCGGTGAACTTTTACGACAGGCATGTGATGTTTATCATTGTAATTTTTATATTAAATTTTAATATTTGAAGGGTATATTACTTTTTTTTGGGGGGGTGTTATACATTTAATGAATCACCTTTAATAGGGGATAAAGTTCACTTCCATAAGGACTGACACAGAAAACTCAGGCCATCCCAGGAGAAGCCAGCAGAGGGTCAGGCCCTGCCTGCATTCTTCTCGTCTGCCTGTCTCCCCTTCCCCTAAAATTTCCATTTGTAACTGCTTTGCCTTCATCCCTCCTTCCCCAAGGAGGAGGATACCTATGGGAGGATGTCACAACCTGCAACCCACTCCCTGCCCCAGCCAGTGCCTGCTGCCCTTCTGCTGGGCAGGCTGCTCCAACAGTCACAGCAGCTGCTGAACCTCCCCCGAGATGCCCTGCCTCCATGTTCTCTGCACCCACAGCAGCCATGTACCTCCTTTCCCTGGTGCTTTACTCCTTCACAACGCCTGGTGCCCACTCTGTCCCACACCTCTAAATAACTAGGGGAGATGTCAGAAGACTGAGGCACAGAAGAGTTAAATCAAGGACCTACAGGCAGTTAAACATAGAGGCTCCTCCTTAGAATTCCTGCTTCTATCTCCTTCCACTTCACCAGAGAGCACCTTGTGAAGATGCTCAGGTATGAAATGGTACTAACAGCCTGAAGGGTATATTACTTCAGATTACATTTTTTACTTTTTATTTTTTTAGAAATTTCCTGGCTGTTTATTCTGCCAAATGAAATTTAGAATCATTTTGTCAAGTTATCTCTCACAAAATTATATTGAAAAATTTCTCTGAGATTACATTATAGGTATTTAATTTTAGGAGAATTTACAACTTTAAATACTAGAGTTCCCTGTTTAAAACCTGTTTATCATTTTATTTTAGCTTTGTTCCTCAGTATAATTTTGTAAATTTATTCATAACATACTGCACATTTCCTGTTAGATTTATTCCTGGGTATTTTCTAGTGATTATAATTTAATGATTCATTTGGAGTACCATCTGACAAATTAAGTCTGCAGTGTGAATATAAATTTTTTTTAATTTCCATCACACTTTTAATGTTTGAAAATCCTGTGTTGTAGGATAAAGCACAGAAGTAAATTTGTTAAAGCTCTTAGAAACAATATTATTCAGTGAATAAAAATATGAACATAAAAAAAAATTTCCATCAACAGTTGACACCAAAGACCTCTCCTTTTGCCATTTTCCTATATGGAGCACAGGTTTCCCAAGCAGTTCAAACTGTATTTCAGAATCCTTTAAACAACAGGTCATTTCTGAATAACATCTCTCACCTACATGCAGTTTCTATTAAGAAAGAAAAAAAAAATACTTGTTTGGCCAAGATTTCACTATAAATTATTCAAAGAGTTAAGTTTTCATTATTCTTCTAGTCTTACCTAAAGAAGAAACACAACTGGCAAGTTCTTGAGTTTGCAAACTCACTAGGGTTAAAAATAAATACTCTAAATTCAGCCAAATAACCATTATGCTTAATTGTCATTCATCTGGTGAACAGTTATTGAAACATATTATGTTCAAAGTTAGAAGTAGAAACATTTTCCTACTCTACAGAGACTCATTGTCTAGTAGGAAAGACAGAGGTGAAACAAATAATTGAAATACATATTCTGAACAATCTGATAAAATGAGTAAGAGCTCAAAATCAAATAACAATTAAATACCTAGTGAATACTGTATATGTGTGTGTGCGCGTGCACACGTGCAGTAGCAGAACTTATTTGTAATGAATAGCACACTAAGGCAGAAATACGCCTGGCTAAGGCAAGTTTCTATGAGGTGTAACTGTTAACTCTTTTTCTCACTCTACATACAAAAACGTTGTCAGTAATAATCAGGCTAGGCCTACCCTATTTATAAGCTCTGACTCTAGCAATAACTTTTGGAATTTTAAAACTCAAATGTTTAATAAAAAGATAAGAAGAGAATGATTGAGTTCATGGTACAGAATAAGAGCTATATCCTTTTTATTACATAGATGTGTATGTATATTACAATAGTGTATAATAAAATATACCCACTCACACATGCACATTGGGGTTCTTATGTAAACTCCATTTCTCCTCACTACTCCAATAAAGATCTGAGGGGAAAAAATAAAATAAAAAATAAAAGGCCAACAAACGTAAAAATATTTCTAACCTCACCAGTAATCAAAGAAATGTAATAAAATTAAGATGTCAAAAAAAAAGAAGGAACTGGTTAAGAGAATGCTTCTTTCATTGTCCAAGTTGTACTGAGTCTTCCCTGCATGTGCCAGTGTTCTCATCCTTTGCTGATCTGTGCTAGGATATCACATTCTTATATAAGTTCACTTTCTGTTCTCGTCCTCTGCTTTTGTACTTGTTCAGAGCTCCATCTCCAGTGTTACTGGAGTTTTGTTTTGTTCTTTACTTCCTTCACTGTGGGAGTCAAAACTATGAGCCTGCTTAACTTGTCACCCTGGCGATGGCTGCCACGTTGTGATAATTCTTGGTCGGCCTCTGTTCTGAGAACACTGTATGCTAAACTCTGCCCCTGTGAGAATGAGCTAGGTTTTTTAATTTATGGGGACAAAGCTCTTGCTTGGCATCCAAGCTAAAAAATTGCCTTTTCTCCATTGGACAAAATAGTGTATGTGATAACACACCTATATAATTCCACTGAATTCTCTTCCTCACCACAGCAGAAGCTCATGGTATTACTGTTTAACCCAGTTGATTTTTGAGAGTTTGACTAAAAGCTGTGTCTTCCCCTCCTCCCCACAATATATGTGCATTTACAGAAGTTTGCATGTTGTTTCAGGGAAATGATTGCCTTTCAGGGAACCCCCAGCACTCTGGTGCCCTCTTGACTCCAGGAAAGGACCCTTTGTTTAACCACTTCATACCTACTATCATGTGGGACACAGGCTATTTGAAAAGTTGGAAAAATATACGTACTAATAGAATGTTTTAATAAAGTTAGAATGTTCTTTTAAGTGAATGTTATTTTCTTATGTGCAGTTGTTTTCTTTTTCTTATTACAGCTTGAAGGTTAAATGTCCATAGGAATATCTTTCCTAGGCATGTCTGTAATATATCCTCTACTTCCTCATTCTCTATTTAACCCACTTCATCCCAGTTTAAGCAGGTTCTGTTCCCAGCCTCTCCCAAAAAAGCACTTCCCATGGTTATCAATTTCCTATGTCTTGACACATGTAATGGTTACTTTTCTATCCACATCTTACTGTATTTCTTAGAAAGAGTAAATATAATTCACCTCCCCCTCCATCTTAGAAAACAGTCTCCTCTTTTCCTAATTTTTTTTACTAGCTCTTTTGTATCCTTTAACTGGTTCTTTCTCCTCTCTTCTACCTCTAAATGTTGGAGTGGCCTGGGCCCTGTCCTCTTCTCTGTCTACACACACTCTCTAGGTGAACTCATCTATTTTTTTTGGCTTTAAATACCATCTGTATGCCCTATTTTTATGACTACCGTAACTACCCGAATTTGGTTATCTGCCTACCTTCTGGACATAAATATTTGAAAATCTAATCAGCATTTTAAATCTAACTTTCCAAACAGAACTCATGTCCCACAGTCTTCTTTATCTTAGTAACAGGCAAACCTAAAAGTCCACCTTTGATTCCTTTATTTTTCTCACCACCCTCCTTACACGTAATTCAGCTGCCCTGATTGTCATTCTAATACTTGGATTTTCTTTCTTGCTCCTTTATTTTTCATAACACTCCATCGCCAAGTTTTTTTTTTTCCCATCCTGACCTTCTTTTTCTAATCATTCCTTCCAAAGTGATGGATTTTTATTCATATTAAAAGATGCTTATATTTCCTAAAATTTTGAATATAAGTAAATAAGTATAAAATACACTTTGTTATGAGGAGAACTTATCAGTGAGGCCTACTGTAATACCAATGTGTAAGGTTGTAGTGAGGAACAGAGAGGTTGCAAAAATCATTTATAAACTCTTAAACACTAAAAAAACTGATTGTAATTTTTATTAATTAAGAAGTTGATGTTATTAGCACTACTGAAAATGAATTTGATGTATCAGTTAAATTATATCCAATAGTTATGGAGCATGTGTCTTCTATAAAGCTGGGTGCTGTAAATATTGAGAAAAAGTAGGGTTTCTTAAGTAAGTCAGTGCCAAGGAGGGAAGGCAGACATGTAAGTAAATAAATATGATAACGAAAGAAGTACAACAACAAAGACATGTACAAGATAAAGTGGAGGCAGCCAGGAGAGTGTGATTGGCCACAGTGGAGAGGGTGTGTCCATCACCCAGCCACTCAAGCTAAAAATACAGGTGCTTTCCTTCATTCCTCTCTTTCCCTCATTCCTTCCTCTACCTGATTCGAGTTCAATATTTGCTGACTCTACTCCAGCGGTTGTCAAACCTTTTCTGTAAGAGACAGATAGTAAATATTTTAGGCTTTGTAGGCCACATGTGGTTTCAGTCACCTATTTTTCTTCTCTCTCTTTTTTTCATAACCATTTAACATGGTAAAAATCATTCTTAGCTATTAGAGCCATATGAACATAAGCTAAGGCCATATTTAGCCCTCTGGGCTGTAGTTTGCCAACAACTGCTCTCCTCCAAAACCTTTTTCCAAACTCAGTCACTTCTCTCTTCAACTGCTACCCTAGTTGGAAAGACCACTGTCTCTTTCCTGCACTACTGCATTGGTCTTCTATTTGGTTTCCTGCTCCTGCTCTTGGCCCTCCCTACTTCGCACTCCACATAGTGACCAAGTGATCTTTTAAATCGTATGTATCACTGTCCATGTCAAGGAAATCTTCCCTGATGAACCTGTAAAAACTAATGTCTTTCAACATTTCTGTTATGCTTAAAGAACTGAGGTTGGTTTCTTTTTTTTGGGGGGGTGGGGTGTTGGAGATCCTGGTATTTCTAGAAAAGCGATATAGTTCTCATCACTCTAATTTTATTTTAAATATGTTAACACAGTTAAAATAAGAAGGGATCTGAGGTTTACCTTTTTATATATTGAAATATAATTATTCTGAATAATGAAAGAGTAATTAAATTTAATTATAAATAACCATTAAATCTAATTGTAAATAACTCAGTAACTACTTAATTAGCATGAGTAAGAAGAGGAGGAGTGGGGCAGGGAAGAGGGGAGTATATACTCTCATCTAAAGTGGGGTAAAATTCGATATTTGTATTTTTTTAAGCTCTTTATTGGAGTATAATTGCTTTACACTGTTGTGCCAGTTTCTGCTGTACAACAAAGTGAATCAGCTGTATTTATACTTATATCCCCATATCCCCTCCCTCCCACGACTGCTTCTCATCCTCCCTATCCCACCCCTCTAAGTCATCACCAATCATTGAGTTGATCTCCCTGTGTTCATTTAGGTTGTTTACCTCTCTTTGGGTTGCTCTGGGTCTTTATTGGTCTGGTCCTGTCTGTGTTAAACTTTTCTGTGTTATTAATGAGGTCTAGGTATGAAAATCTCCATAACCCCCACTTCCTTCTATTACCTTCTCCCAGCTTCTTGATGACATCTTTTCTTATCCTTAGCACCACCTTTTTCTGCTGTGTTCTCCCTTCCTCTTCCTTTGATTCACCCATTCTTCTTTTGTTAAGGGCCCAACCTTATTGTGTCTTTTCCCAAGTATCCCTAATTCTTCCATAGCTCTATTTTTGAATCACATAACTCAGCATTTTACCAACCCAGCTTCTTAAAGGAAGCAGATAATTTGCAGCAAAAATTAAACATAGGTTCAATTACACATGTCAGTATGAATTAGACACATATTATTGAGATATTTTCAAGAGTTTCTCTTTTAAATAGTACCTTGTTTTTCTCAAAAGATGAAAATGTTCTTTTCATCTATTGCCTCTTTGTTCCCATAAAGTGAAGTTTATTTGTTTTCATTTTTCAATTTAAGGATTGAGTTTGTGTATTCTTATTCCTGCTTTACATATAATGAAACTGAAGCACAGAGCAGGAAAACAGTCCCCCCAAGGACCCTCAACGTATGCTCCAGCCAAGGCTGGGCCTCCCAGCTTCTGAGGGCTAGAACTGTGTTTTTTTCTCCTGGTCCTGCTGAGGACAATTAGAAATTAAAGCAATTCCTAAGCTATGCTGCAAATTATTTATAAGTCAGGGTCATTTGTTTGTACCTGTTTTGACCATGTCAACCCTCTTAAGAGAATTCCAAATACACTTTCCCTAAACTAGTGTTTCTCAAACTTGGGTAATGTGCAAACACCCTTTAAAGGAAAAGAATCTTCATCAGTTACGAACATAAGCAAACTATTTTTACTCGTAATGTCATTTATGTATGCATACAAAATCATTTTATTTTCAATATCTACAAATATATAAATACCTTATGCTTATCATTATATTTTAAAAAAAGACAAAGCAAGTCAAATTCAAGCAGAACTATATTACCAAGAAACTTCTATTGATCAATAATATTAACGTGAGAGATGATGTCCTTCTAGGAAATGTCATTAGCTAGTCAACAGGAATGTGTTCCAGCTGCCAGGCATAGGGTATTTTGAGATTGGCATAGTATGTGCTGGATAACCCCAGCATCCTTCTGCAACTTCTATCCTGTTGGAATGAAACCTCCATCAACCCATGGCACTGTGATGTCATTAGAGGAAAGTACATAATTGGTATATTGACATCTGTCTCGTTTTTTCATCAGTATTCTGCAAAGTACTATTACTTAGTGCATACGAAACATGGGCACTAAAATTGAATACCAGTGTTCACTTAGAGAGTGACAGTTTAGAAAATCCTTTATCCTAATTTTATTAAGTACCAACACAAAATGTTTTTTTAATTCTCACCAGACCTCACAGACTGGGAGCCAGGAGACTCTAACTGGAGAAACATTAAGCATACTGCTTTAAGATATGGAGAAGCAGCCAGAGTTGTCTGGTCCAGCCTTGCACTAGGCAGCTACATACTGGGATGATTTAAGGACAATCCAAGGATCTCAGGCCTACCAAGTGGCTAAAGCACTTAAATGACTCAGTGCTTTCAGGTGGAAGGATTGAAGTACCAAATTTAAGTGCAAAAATATTACCTGGGAAGAATAATTAATAATAATTGATTTTCTAGCTGACATTAATTTATTATAAATTGTAAACAAAACTTAGCAGAATGAGACATAGTAAAGTTTGATATCATCATAAATCAGCATATATTAAGTATCTGCTGGTATCAGTGATCTACAGAGATAAACAGTTCCCACTCTCAGTTTTTAAAATCTAGTTGGTAATATACAGGACAAATGGAGTGAGAAGGGGAACTTTCTTCAGATGTAGCAGAGGGAGAAATTTACAAATAAGGCAGCCGCAAAGCAATCAGCTCAGGCCATCTTGGAGTGGAATCTACGTAGAAGAGAAACTGCCTAAATGGAAGATGTTTGGAGAAACAAAACAAACCTTTCCTACTTTTTAGTTTCCTAGTTGGTCTTCAGACTCTTGCTTATCTTTTTTTTTTTTAGCAGTTACTTTGTTTATCTTTTTTAGCATACAATAAACTGCATATATTTAGAGTGTACAATTTGGTATCCCAGTCTCCTAATTCATTCCCCCCCTCAACCCTCCCCACTTTCCCCACTTGATGTCCATGTTTGTTCTCTATATCTGTGTCTCTATTTCTGCCTTGCAAACTGGTTGATCTGTACCATTTTTCTATATTCTACATATATGTGTTAATATACGATATTTGTTTTTCTCTTTCTGACTCACTTCACTCTGTATGACAGTCTCTGGGTCCATCCATGTCTCTACAGATGTCCCAGTTTCATTGCTTTTTACAGCTGAGTAATATTCCATTGTATATATGTACCACATCTTTTTTATCCATTCATTTGTTGATGGACATTTAGGTTGCTTCCATGTCCTGGCTGTTGTAAATAGTGCTGCAGTGAACATTGGAGTTCATGTGTCTTTTTGAATTGTGGTGTTCTCTGGGTATATGCCCAGCAGTGGGATTGCTGGGTCATATGGTAGTTCTATTTTCAGTTTTGCAAGGAACCTCCATACTGTTCTCCATAGTGGCTGTATCAATTTACATTCCTGCCAACAGTGCAAGAGTGTACCCTTTTCTCCACACCCTCTCCAGCATTTACTGTTTGTCAATTTTCTGATGATGCCCATTCTAACTGGTGTGAGGTGATACCTCATTGTAGTTTTGATTTGCATTTCTCTAATAATTAGTGATGTTGAGCAGCTTTTCATGTGCCTCTTGGCCATCTGTATGTCTACTTTGGAGAAATGCCTATTTGGGTCTTCTGCCCATTTTTGAATTGGGTTGTTTGTTTTTTTGATATTGAGCTGGATGAACTGTTTATATATTTTGGAGATTAATCCTTTGTCTGTTGATTCATTTGCAAATATTTTCTCCCATCCTGAGGCTTGTCTTTTCATATTGCTTATAGTTTCCTTTGCTGTGCAGAAGCTTTGAAGTTTCATTAGGTCCCACTTATTTATTTTTTTATTTCCATTACTCTAGGGGGTGGATCAAAAAAGATCTTGCTGTTATCTACGTCGAAGAGTATTCTTCCTATGTTTTCCTCTAGGAGTTTTATAGTGTCTGGTCTTACATTTAGGTCTTTAATCCATTTTGAGTTTATTTTTGTGTATGGTGTTAGGAAGTGTTCTAATTTCATTCTCTTACATGTAGCTGACCAATTCTCCCAGCACCACTTATTGAAGAGGCTGCCTTTTCTCCATTGTATATCCTTGGCTCCTTTGTCATAGATTAGTTGACCATAGTTTATCTCTGGGCTTTCTATCCTGTTCCATTGATCTATATTTCTGTTTTTGTGCCAGTACCATACTGTCTTGATCACTGTAGCCTTATAGTATAGCCTGAAGTCAGGAAGCCTGATTCCACCAACTCTGTCTTTCCTTCTCAAGATTGCTTTGCCTATTTGGAGTCTTTTGCATTTCCATCCAAATCATAAAATTTCTTGTTCTAGTTCTGTGAAAAATGCCATTGGAAATTTGATCAGGATTGCATTGAATCTGTAAATTGCTTTGGGTAGTACAGTCATTTTCACAATATTGATTCTTCCAATCCAAGAACATGGTATGTCCCTCCATCTGTTTGTGTCATCTTTGATTTCTTTCATTAGAGTCTTATAGTTTTCTGAGTCTTTTACCTCCTTGGTTAGGTTTATTCCTAGGTATTTTATTCTTTTGGTTGCAATAGTGAATGGGATTGTTTCCTTAATTTCTCTTTCTGATCTTTCATTGTTAGTGTATAGAAATGCAAGAGATTTCTGTGTGTTAATTTTGTATCCTGCAACTTTATCAAGTTCATTGATTAGCTCAAGTAGTTTTCTGGTGGCATCTTTAGGATTTTCTATGTATAGTGTCACGTCATCTGCGAACAGTGACAGTTTTACTTCCTCTTTTCCAATTTGAATTCTTTTTATTTCTTTTTCTTCTCTGATTGCTGTGGCAAGAACTTCCAAAACTATGTTGAGTGGTAGTGGCAAGAGTGGACATCCTTGTCTTGTTCCTGATCTTAGAGGGAATGCTTCCAGTTTTTCACCATTGAAAATGATGTTTGCTGTGGGTTTGTCATATATGGCCTTTATTATGTTGAGGTAGGTTCCCTCTATGCCCACCTTCTAGAGAGTTTTTATCATAAATGAATGTTGAATTTTGTCAAAAGCATTTTCTGCATCTATTGAGATGATCATGTGGTTTTTATCTTTCAATTTGTTAATGTGGTGTATCACATTGATTGATTTGCATATATTGAAGAATCCTTGCATTCCAGGGATAAACCCCACTTGATCGTGGTGTATGATTCTTTTAATGTGTTGTTGAATTTTGTTTGCTAATATTTTGTTGAGGATTTTTGCATCTAAATTCATCAGCGATATTGGTCTGTAATTTTCTTTTTTTGTAGTATCTTTGTCTGGTTTTGGTATCAGGGTGATGGTGGCCTCATAGAATGAGTTTGGGAGTGTTCCTTCCTCTGCAGTGTTTTGGAAGAGTTTGAGAAGGATGGGTGTTAGCTCTTCTCTAAATGATTGATAAAATTCACCTGTGAATCCATCTGGTCCTGGACTTGTTTGTTGGGAGATTTTTAATCACAGTTTCAATTTCATTCCTTGTGATTGGTCTGTTCATATTTTCTTTTTCTTCCTGATTCGGTCTTGGAAGGTAATACCTTTCGAAGAATCTGTCCATTTCATCCAGATTGTCCATTTTATTGGCATATAATTGCTTATAGTAGTCTCTTATGGTGCTTTTTATTTCTGCGGTGTCCATTGTAACTTCTCCTTTTTCATTTCTAATTTTATTGATTTGAGTCCTCTCCATCTTTTTCTTGATGAGTCTTGCTAGAGGTTTATCAATTTATCTTCTCAAAGAAGCAGCTTATAGTTTTATTGATTTTTGCTATTGTTTTCTTTGTTTCTATTTCATTTATTTCTGCTCCGATCTTTATGATTTCTCTCAATCTACTAACTTTGGGTTTTGTTTGCTCTTCTTTCTCTAGTTTGTTTAGGTATAAGTTTAGATTGTTTATTTGGGATTTTTCTTGTTTCTTGAAGTAGGATTGTATTGCTATAAACTTCCCTCTTAGAACTGCCTTTGCTGCATCCCACAGGTTTTGCATCATTGTGTTTTCATTGTCATTTGTCTCTAGGTATTTTTTAATTTCCTATTGGATTTCTTCAGTGAACTCTTGGTTATTTAGTAGTGTATTGTTTAGCCTCCATGTGTTTGTGTTGTTTACAGTTTTTTTCCAGTAATTGATTTCTAATCTCATAGCATTGTGGTCGGAAAAGATGCTTGATACGATTTCAATTTTCTTGAATTTACCAAGGCTTGATTTATGACCCAAAATGTGATCTATCCTGGAGAATGTTCCATGTGCACTTGAGAAGAACATGTAATCTGCTGGTTTTGGATGTAATATCCTATAGATATCTATTAAATCAAACGGATTTATTATGTCATTTAAAGCTTGTGTTTCCTTATTAATTTTCTGTGTGGATGATCTGTCCATTGGTGTAAGTGGGGTGTTAAAGTCCCCCACTATGATTGTGTTCCTGCCGATTTCCTCTTTCATAGTTGTTAGCATTTGCCTTATGTATTGAGGTGCTCCTATATTGGGTGCATATATATTTATAATTGTTATCTCCTCCTCTTGGATGGATCCCTTGATCTTTATGTAATGTCCTTTCTTGTCTCTTGTAATATTTTTCATTTTAAAGTCTATTTGATCTGATATGAGTATCACTACTCCAGCTTTCTTTTGATTTCCATTTACATGGAATATCTTTCTCCATCCCCTCACTTTCAGTCTGTATGTGTGGCTACGTCTGAAGTGGGTCTCTTGTAGACAGCATACATATGGGTCTTGTTTTTGTATGCATTCAGCCAGTCTGTGTCTTTTGGTTGGTGCATTTAGTCCATTTACATTCAAGGTAATTATCAATATGTGTGTTCCTATTACCATTTTTAATTGTTTTGTTTTTGTTTTTGTAGGTCCTTTTCTTCTCTTATGTCTCCCACTTAGAGAAGTTCCTTTAGCATTTGTTGTAGGGCTCGTTTGGTGGTGCTGAATTCTCTTAGCTGTTGCTTGACTGTAAAGCTTTTGATTTCTCCATCAAATCCGAATGAGATCCTTGCTGGGTAGAGTATTCTTGGTTGTAGGTTCTTCCCTTTCATCACTCTAAATGTATCATGCCACTCCCTTCTGGCTTGCAGAGTTTCTACTGAGAAATCAGCTGTTAACCTTATGGGAGTTCCCTTGTCTGTTATTTGTCTTTTTTCCCTTGTTGATTTTAATAACTTTCTCTGTCTTTAATTTTTGTCGGCTTGACTACTGTAGGTCTTGGTGTGTTTCTCCTTGGGTTTATCCTGCCTGGGACTCTCTGCACTTCCTGGACTTAGGTAGCTATTTCCTTTCCCATGTTAGGGAAGTTTTCAACTATAATCTCTTCCAATATTTTCTCTGGTCCTTTCTTTCTCTCTTCTCCTTCTGGGACCCCTATAATGGGAATGTTGGCGCATTTAATGTTGTCCCAGAGGTCTCTTAGGCTGTCTTTGGTTCTTTTCATTCTTTTTTTTTTTATTCTTTTCCACATCAGTGATTATCACCATTCTGTCTTCCAGGTCCCTTATTTGCCCTTCTGCCTCCGTTAATCTGCTATTGGTTCCTTCTAGTGTATTTTTCATTTCCGTTATTGTGTTGCATATCACTGTTTGTTTGCTCTTCAATCCTTCTAGGTCTTTGGTAAACTTTTCTTGCAACTTTTCGACCTTTGCATCCAGTCTTTTTTCAAACTCCTGGATCATCTTCACCATCATTATTCTGAATTATTTTTCTGGAAGGGTGCCTATCTCCTCTTCATTTAGTTGGTTTTTTTGGGGGTTTTATCCTGTCCCTTCATCTGGTGCAAAGTCTTTTGCCTTTTCATTTTCTCTGTCTTTCTGTGGCTGTGGTTTTCAGTTCCACAAGACAAAATACTGCTGATACTGCTTGATTCTGCTGTCTGCCGTCTTGTGGAGGAAGCTATCTAGGAGGCTTGTGGGTGCTTCCTGATGGGAGGGACTGATGGTAGGTTGGGCTGGGTGGGTGGAGCTCAGTAAAACTTTAATCCGATTTGGTGGGCAGAGCTCAGTGACACTTTAATCCACTTGCCTCCCAATGGGTGGGGCTGTGTTCCCACCTTCCTGGTTGTTTGGCCTGAGGCTACCCAGCCCTGGAGCTTACAGGCTCTTTGGTGGGGCTAATGGCGGACTCTGGGAGGGCTCATGCCAATGAGCACTCCCCAGAACCTCTCCTGCCAATGCCCCCATCTCTTCAGTGAGCCACAGCTGCCCCCCACCTCCACAGGCAACCCTCCAACACCAGCAGGTAAGTCTGGTTCAGTCTCCTATGGGGTCACTGCTCTTTCCCCCTGGGTCCTGGTGAGCACACTTTTTTGTGTGCCCTCCAAGAGTGGCATCTCTGTTTCCCCCAGTCCTGTGGAGGTCCTGCAATCAAATCCCGCTGGCTTTCAAAGTCTGATTCTCTGGGGATTCCTCCTCCCGTTGCTGGACCCCTAGGTTAGGAAGCCTGACATGGGGCTCAGATATCTCACTTTAGTGGGTGGACTTCTGTGGTATAACTATTCTCCAGCTTGCAAGTCACCACCCAGCATTTATGGGATTTGATTTTAACGTGATTGTGCCCCTCCTGCTGTTTCACTGAGGCTTCTCCTTTGTCTCTGGATGTGGGGTGTTTTTTTTTTTTGGTGAGTTCCAGTGTCTTTCTGTCGATGATTGTTCAGCAGTTAGTTGTAATTCTGGTGCTCTTGCAAGAGGGAGTGAGCACATGTCCTCCTACTCCGCCATCTTGATTCTCTCTCTCGAGACTCTTGCTTACCTTTTTTAAAGTATAATAATATATCTGTAATAAAAAGTAGATGATTCTTTAATTATTGAATTTAATTTTTGTATTTCTTTCAGAACTTGCACTCCCTGCAAGTAATTTCCCTGATCTGTTCTGTGCCATCCGTCATCGGAATGAAAGAGAGGAAGTAGTATCACCCTTTAGCCTGTAGTCACATTTCCTCTCTCTGGATGTGGACATAGTCTGACAGTTCTGGGTTTCTTACAAATCTTCCTTGAATAAGAAAGCAGAGTTTAAAGTTGTTTATATTGTTCACTGCTTGTCACCCTCCTGGCTCGATATTGTTCATGTAATAAACACATCGTTTAATGTGTATTTATCTACTGGGAGTGTAATTAACTCATTTCCCTCAGAGTTCATAGCTTACAAGTGTAAAAGCTTACTATTGAAAATATGTTGAAGAAACACCCACCTTACTGTGTTTATTGGTAGGAAGATGATGGCTAATAAGGTATTCCCCAAAGGAAGGTAAACAAACATTAGGAATCCCTGAATGCACAGAGCTCTGCATGATCTCATTTAATCATCACACCCCCCTATGAAGCACTTCTATATAAAGATAAAATAAGGCTTAAAGAAATCAAGTAATTTGCCTGGATTCACATGGCTAGTGTCAAAGCTAATATGTGAACCCCATGTCTTAATTCCAAACCATGTGTGCCCTTTCCCTTGACACACTGGTCATTGTTTCTTGGAGGCTGGGGATAGGGCCATCTGTGCATGCAGTGAAAGCAGAGAGCACTTCTAGCTTAGGTAGCTTTTGGTTTCTTTTGATTCCTTCTAAAGGTTGCTTCACTCTCCCTTTCTCTGTCTTCCCTCTACCTGCTGCTTTCTCTTTCTCTTTCTCTGTGCTACTTTTTTCTTCATCTCCCTCCCACAGAAAGCAGTGGGCAGGCTTGGAGTCATGATTAGGATTGAAGGAGAAGAACTAGTCCACTTCTTTTTCCCTTGTCCAAAGCCTGTTTCTGGGTGGACGTGTTTGAGCCAATAGCGGTACACAGACCACCAGCTGTGCTCAGAGAGATCCAGCCAAATGTCATCTTAAGTCCAGGGCCGCGTGTCAGAAGCCACATGGAAGGGGCCCCTTTTCCCCTGTTTGCATCTGAGCCCATACGCCCTGGAACACAAGAAGGGCTCTCACTAAAGCACAGAGGGCATGATACGCAGGTCTCGTTTTCAAACAGATTGTTTCCCTCTCAGAAGGAACCTCATTGAATTATGTTCATATCAGCAGAGGAGTGGGGGTGGGGGTAGCTTAATGATCAAGGCAAAGGACTTCAGAAAAGCTCACTAATTTGGTCGATTGTTCAGTCCTGTTGCTTTTTTTTCCTTAGTGCTGCTTCTTTTTGAATATTTCTTTGCTGAAATGATAGGGGAGAGAGGGAAAAATTAAGCTTTGATTTTTGTTTGTAGCTTGGTGACAAATGATGGGAGTAAAATTTAAACTGTTCATCTACTGAGTTCTGGGAATTGTCAGAGGATTTTATTTGTACATGCCTTCCTGACCCCCATTTTTCTTGGCTAAGTAAAAATTATGCTGCATTTGTAAACAAGTTACTTTTATTGACTTGAACGTTTACAAATGTATGGTGTACTTAGCCAAAATAACACTTTTATTTAATACAATTATACTCAAAGGGCTATGCATGTAGAATTTTGTATGATTAATATGCACTTGAAAGTGTTACAAAGTAAGCATAATTTCAGAGTTTGTGGGATCTCTTAAATTCACTTTGTAATTTAATGTGCAGCCACAGAAGTCAAAATTGAGGGATATTACTACCGGGAATTCATATCATATCACATACCTTTTCATGTAAACTAGTCATCATTCCAAACTTGAAACTTTCTCTTTAAAAAAAATATATATATAAATTTTGTTGCGTTGGAACACAGAAAGAAGTGAGGAAGTGAGACTATTAAGCATTTGAAATATGCTAATTTTAACGTGCTTGCAGTATGTTTTGCCATGCTAAGTAAATTTTTTCCTTCCTAGTAACTGAAAAAGTATAAAACACAAACTAAGTCTCCATACTTAGCTTACTAGTAGAGAAAATTTAACCCATGAAGTTCACTGTGATTATAGAGGTAGTTTTTAATAGTTTGTGAACATACATGCCACCAGGAGTTTTTCTGTTTTACTCACATCTGTTGCCTTATTTTGTTTCTTATAAATCTGTTCAGATGCTCTCACCTACCCCTTGAATTTTCGATTTAAATTTTCTCATACATGTTATTTCTCATATATATAATTTTTCCTGGTTAAAGACTATTTCCTTGAGTGAAAATTCCTAAAAATTCATAACTGCATAGCGTGTTCTCTCTCTGTCACAAACACACACACACTCACTCACACTCATGCTTACATTCACATATTTGCTAATAATCTGTTGATGTAATTTTTTTAAAAACAAACTATTAAATGGGAAATGCTATTGCTCTGCTTTACTGCCTGTTCATTTTTCCTAAGATGTAATAGTACATGATGACTAGATATTGCTACTGTATTTTCAGAGTTCTTAACTGTCAACAACAGAATCTACTCTGGCTACTTTAAGTAGAAAAACATTAATTAAGGGGTATATACCTCTCAAAGAACCTTTGGGAGGGAAGAATTACGGAAATAGGCTTAGTTTCCAGGAATGGTTCTCCAAATTAAATTTCAGAACCAGGGTTGCCAGGGAGCTGTTGCCTCCACCAATCTGGAGGCAACAGAATTAGGAAGGCACCCTGTGTTATATAGCGTCTGGATTCAGAGCCATACCACCTCTGCCATGATCTAGGCCAACAAAACAGGTGCCACATACTCTGTCTATTTCCGGTGTGACTCACTTTGGAATCAAAGTCTGGCATGAGCACATCAGATTGGCTGAAACTATGTCTCATCTGGATCCCTCACTGTAAGAGCAAGGTTGGGAAGGGAAGGAGAGTTTTGAATTGAACTCAAATGTTACAGGGAGGTTGGAATGGGTGTTGAGATAGCCCATCCTCAGAATCCACTTCAGTTAATAGCTATGATATATATAATCTATGGTGATTCTGTGCCATTCAGCTACTTGGAAATTCTGTGTGTGAGTGAGGCTTACGGAATATAGGATTTCCTTGTAAGGGGATTAGGTAGCACGCTGGCTTTTTCCTTGAAATGTTAGGATACGGAGCATTTTCTCTGAACCTGCTTAGCTTCTCAGAGAAGAGCAGTCCAATATCCTGCCTGACAGAGGAATAGAAATCCATCTAGTTGCTGGCATTCTGAGGAAAGGCAGGAAAGGGGAGAGGGACAATATTTTAGTATAAAGGCTTTCACTAAGTTCTCTCATTTTTATCCCATGTTTGCTGTTCCACCCTGCCTGGTATCTCTGGGTCCAAAACTTCTTCTGTATACTTTTTTCTCTGGGGGAAAGCCTCTGGTCTTCTGCTGGAGTTAAGGAATGGGCTGCCATACTTAGAGGGAGGGACCCTGTGTCATCAGTTGTCCTGTGTACTTCTGTATATGGCTCTATCTAATCCTGCCCTTTCACTCCTAGAACTGTATCCCTTCATGTGGAGTACCAGGTGCCTCCAAGGGGAAGACAGGACCTAAGTGGGTTAGCATCTCCTCCATTCTCTCCCCATGTAGGTGTTAGGAGGGGATAACTGCTTTCTGTATGCTAAGTTAATGAATGCTCCTCTGCTTTCTCACTTCCAAAGCTTTGGGGAAATCTCTTGTCACCTGTTTTCTCCCCTCCCATTTTCTTTATCCTTGTGGATCAACATCTTTTTATTATTTTACTGTTATCATAGTGGGGGTTAGAGGAGGGAGAGGCTATATATGCATACAATCAATCTACCATGCTTAACCATAAGCCCTTTAAGTTTATTATTTAGTGCACTTATTTTATCTGTCTTTTCCATTGTCAGTGTATGTACAAATACTCATGAATATTGCTTTAAATATAAGGATTAATATAGAGGTTAAATATAGACATTTAAGAACAAAATCATTAAAATGTTCTCACTTTCAAATTAGGAAAGTACTTTTTTAGTGGGGGGTAAGGGGAGTCCACATTTTGAGGGTATTAGATGTACCTGAAATTATAGGGATATATATAGATAGATATACATACACACATATACACATAGTAAATAATAAAAAAAAAAGTGGTATTGCCCAAGAATGCCATGAGAATGGAGAAGGGAGCCCTCCAGTGGGCTCTTATGGCCAGATAGGCTTCCTGGAGGAGGTGGAAATTTAATTGGACTCTGAAGAGAGAGAAGGAGCCAGGAAAAAGAGCAGCGTCTCCAGCTGGGTAATGGCAAGTGTGACTATATTTCCCTTACCCAATAGAGATATGCCAGGGCGTAGCTCCATTTAAGGATCTGAATGAGTGCAGAGGGGGCAGCCGTGAAGCCAATAGCATATAAACCATGAAGTTTTCTTGGGCCTACTCGGACAGCCCATCAAAGGCATACGTGGACAGTTTCTTCAGTGCCCAAAAGAAAACTGTAAAGAAGTACTATTTACCAGCAGTGTGCTGGCTCACAGATGTTGTTTACTACTCAAAATATAACTCTGATTAAAGCAGGGTATTAAAGCCCAACTAAAAAGATGGGTAGTTTATGAGTTTCATACTTGCACATCTCTATAGTTATAACTTTTTAATAGCAATAAACACCAGATTTTACTTTTCAACAGCATGTGGAACTGGTAATCTGTTATTCTCAATATTTTTATAGCCTCTTTTTTCTTTGATATTTTGATTATTTTATAAGTCAGTCATCGTCTCTGTGTCCTTAATCTAGGCAAAGCACCATGCCAGTCTCTGAAGGGACTCAGGCATATGTGTGTTCAACACTTTGTGGAATGTCAACTATGCAATCAAAAGTAAGAAGGAATGTGGCATATATATACAATGGAATATTACTCAGCTATAAAAAGGGATGAGATGGAGCTATATGTAATGAGGTGGATAGAACTACAATCTGTCATACAGAGTGAAGTAAGTCAGAAAGAGAAGGACAAATATTGTATGCTAACTCACATATACGGAATCTAAAAATGGTACTGATGAACTCAGTGACAAGAACAAGGACGTAGATACAGAGAATGGACTGGAGAACTCGAGGTATGGGAAGGGGCGGGGGGTGAAGGGGAAACTGAGACGAAGCGAGAGAGCAGCACAGACATATATATACTACCAACTGTAAAATAGTCAGTGGGAAGTTATTGTATAACAAAGGGAGTCCAACTCGAGGATGGAAGATGCCTTAGAGGACTGGGGCAGGGAGGGTGGGGGGGACTCGGGGGGGGGAGTCAAGGAAGGGAGGGAATACGGGGATATGTGTATAAAAACAAATGATTGAACCTGGTGTACCCCCAAAAAATAAAAAAAATAAAAAAAAGTAAGAAGGAAACAGTTGCTTCCCTCAAAGATTGATGCTTTGATAGGGAAATCAGGACATAGTTATGGAGTAGCAGGGAAGCAAGATACATAGAATGATTAACAAAAATAATAATAAAGGTAATAATAGTAATTGATTCGCCCTTTCCTTTAGGAGTTTACCTTGTAGTAGGGAAGGTAGAGCATACACACACTTAGGTGAAACATTTGGACATGTAGAAAATAAGACAGAAGTACAAGGTAATATAGTACAAACCAAGCACACAGGTGCCAAGAGATCAGACTTGGGTGAGAAAAATCCAAGAAATGGTAGAGGAGGGCCTGAGTGCCATGCCTGGCCATAACAGGTGCTTGTGCTGGTTCAGGAGCTCTACCTATTTGAGTGAGTTTTCAGTGGGCACATCAAAGTTCCCAATCAGGCAGAGCACGGCACGAGTGATTTGAACTGGAAGGATTTGCTAGATTGTGTCCATGGTTCTGAGAGATATGTTTGCTCAGTTAGAAGTCACAGGGAGTTAGATGGAGCTACTTGGTGTAGGGGACTTTAAGGGGTGAGGTGAATCAAGTTGCAGGCAGCCTGGAGGTGAGAGCAGAGCACTGGCACTACGGGAATATCTGGAGAATAAGGCTGGCAGGTGGACCAGACTCTGGAAGAGGGATCCAGAGATCCAGGCCTGTGTATTAGAGTCTTTAGTCATTGTCACTACATTTCTTAGAAGCAAAGACAGGCCGATAGGATGAGTCTTAATGGGCAGGTTCAATCCAGGAGCTACACTTTTTAATCTACGTAACGTAGTGGGCTTTTGTGTCAGAATTTTTTTTAAAGGATCCCACAGATTTGAAAATACTAAGTCTACAAATAGTATGGGATAGGAAAAGAAGACAGAAAAATGAGACATATAAAACTTGAAGAAAACATGCATTGATCTAGATGGAGTAATCTTTTGCAGGAATTTTGAGGGAAGAGAAACAGAGTGGCAGATAGGAAGCAGTATTTCTAGTGGGGGAAGTAGTATAGATGAAGACGAGAAGAGATGATTGGTTGTGTTGTATGTAGAGAGTGAAAATGCATTGACCTTCCTGGAAAGTATCAGTCCTGTGGTTGGTGCAGTGGTTATGTTGAAGAATTTGACTTTACTCTGAAGGGCGATACAGTGTCATCTTGGAAAACGAGGTGAGGTGAGGGTGGGAAGCATGATGAATATGTATGCTTTCATAATTCTTATGTCAGTTACTCAGCGCATGCAAGGCTTATGTTAATATATGAGGGCATCACATTTTTCTTGGCCCTGGTCCCCACCCAGAAACCCAGGATAATGTCTCCAGTTTCCCTCTTTGCAAACATTCTGGCCGCAGTATGTCAAGGAAAAAAGAAAACATTGTCAGGAAAAAAACATTGATCAACATTATTGTCTCTTGAGCAACAAGCAGATTATAATTGAATGTCCCACAGGATCTCATGAGTTTTCAGGATTCTGCAAAAACATTTAGAGCCCCTGGATGAGGGATCTTTTCAACTTGAACTGATCTGGGGGCTACCGCCCTATTTTTGGACCAGATTCTCAGTTGCCCCATCATTCTGTCTCCTCCTGTAGCTAGCACTGCCATACCCTCTCTGTGGCCTACACACATTGTTGGTGCGGCTGTGTCAGAGGAATGTTGCATTAGTTGCTAGAAGGATGGTGCAGCACTGAGGGAGGACAAATAAATGTCAGCTTCTCAATAGGAGGAGACATTTAACAAATCAGGAATATACAATATGGCAAATGTGATAATAGAGAATGCACAAGAAATATTATTGAGTATGAGAAGAAGAGTGGTCAAAACTAGGAATCTTTGCTCTAGTGAAGCACAGCTATTCTCAGCAGCCTGGAATATTCTGTTAGTCTGTCGTGGAATCTGTTTCTAATCTGATTATTTATTAGCCTGAGAAATTGCCATGATGTTTTAAAACGTTAGAGCAAGCCAGTGAAGAATTATAACAAATCTCACATATTTAAAAAATAAATTTAGAACCATTATTACATATTTCAAAGATATATTTGGTGCCATTACTGGCTTTTTATAATATTTTCCTCTAGTCTTTTATAATCTACTCTCTTTTATGTTCTGTCATTTTTTAAAACTTTGTCGGTTCTTACCTCTTAAGAGCAATATATCTGCTGCATTTTGTTTTTGTATTGTTTTGAAGTATATTGGATTGTCGTAGTATTTTTATATGTTTAGGCTGTGAGAATTTTTTATTAATCAAATCAAGTATATTGGTCTAGGTTAGTAAAATTTCACCTATAAACTATATGATACTAAGCAAAACACTGTAAATTAATTCAAAATCAGTCTTTACGGAATTAAAAATAAGTTCTCATGCCACTTCTGGTTAGATCATTTTAACATAATAGTATAGGTAGACATAGTAGTAAAAATAGTATAGGTACAACATAATAGTAAAATTCCATCATGTTGGTATTTTATTTGTAATGCATCATCAACAAAGATTTGCTAAGCAACATCTGTATATGCAGCCATGTAATAACTGCTAAATATAAACACGAAAGAATTATAACAATCCTTGCCTTCAAGGATCTTCCAATCTACTTGAAGAAGCAAGCTGAACGTAGATAAGAAATGGCATTCTATATAGCCTATGACAAAAATTATTGGAAATTTGGAGCTATACAGAGGCCTATGACTTGTAATCACAGTAGGCTTCATGGAGGACGTGGCACTTGACATAAATTTAAGGCCACTAGTATTTGCCTTCTTGCAGAGAAGAGGTATTCCTAGCAAGTAGAAGCAATACAAAGGCAGAGGAAAAATAAACATGGCAGTCAGTCTAAACTTTATAAAGGTTTAATGATCAAAAGCAATGCCAATCAGTTAAGCATCTTATACAGATTTTTTTCCATAGAATTTTTATTTGATTCTCAAAATATATGTGACTATCAGATTTTTTTTTTGCTTTTATTTGCAATTTTTAAGCTCTTTATTGGAGTATAATTGCTTTACTCAACATTTAGCTTTGGTTATCAGACATTCTTAAGTTAATTCAACAAATATTTATAATGTATGCTATGTAAATTTCAATGGCCACTATGCTAGGTATTACATGGAAAGAGGAAGGATTCATGATCTTATCGTCAAAGATTTTGTTGCCTTATTAATGAGAAAGATAAATAAAATGATTCAAGGTGGTCACCAAACCAAGGCCACTCAAATATTCCCCAAGTTATAAAACTCTCTACATATGAGTCACCAAATGTATAATAGACTTTCCAGTCCTTTGCATATGCAGGAGCTATTCCTCCATACACCAAACCCTCCCCTCATACCCACTATAGCTCCTTCCAGCAACCGAGTTATATTGATGGTGCTCTGCCAGCTAGAGGTTATCATTGGGCACTTCCTGACTGCACATCTGTCCCTCGTTGATCCTTTTGTTTCCGTTCAAGGTGGGTGAACACACCTCCCTCCAACTTGATTCCTCTGCTTTTACTACTCATAGTTTAGTTACTTTCAGTGCAGACCACACTCTTTCACACATTAATGCCTCCTTTTTTGGCCTATTCTATTTCTTCTCTTTCTTCTAACTCTTGCCAAGTTACTGCAAGGAAAAAACATGCTCTCATATTCCCTCTCTCTTTGAACAAAGAATCCCTGTCATCTTTGATGCCTCCCATACAAATAGTGCTTGTAACCATCTTATATTGAGAAAAAGAAAGGTACCATGTTTAAAAATGAAGAAAAGAATGGTGTTGAATGAGTGGCATCAGCTTCTGAAGCTTTTGAAAATATACAGAAATTTCTTTCTGAATCTCCATTAAAAAATCTTTCTCTAGAATTTTGCAAATGCTTCCTCCAAAATGTCTACTAAAGATAAAATGTTTAAAGTATAAAAATCTATTTCTTATTTATTTACAGATATTACAAAAAAAACTACTTCTGCTTTTTTGCTTTTCTTTGCAAATGTAACCTACATGAACACTAAAATTGTCTGAACATTCTGAGTTCCAAATGAACAACCTTGAAAGAAAAATTTAAATGTAATGCATTTACAAGATGAGGATGTCTCATATACGGTATACAGGTGTACCTCATTTTATTGTGCTTCACTTTATTGCATTTCTCAGATAATGTGGTTTCTTTTTTTAAATTGAAGATCTGTAACAACCCTATGTTGTCAGATGGTAGTTAACATTTTTAAACAATAAAGTACTTTTAAATTAAAGTAAGTAGGTTGTTTTTTTAGACATAATGCTATTGCGCACTTAACAGACTACCATATAGTGTAAAGTTAATTTTAAATGCACTGGGAAACCAAAAAAAAAATTTTGACTTGCTTTATTATGATATTTGCTTTATTGTGGTGGCATGGAACTGAACCTATAATATCTCTAAGGTATGCCTATAATTTAAAGTGAATAGAATAAATAATACCTCCTGTATGGATTGAAAGGAGAGAGATGGGAGAGTGACACAGACAGACAGACAATTAAAAACCTGGGAAAACTTTTTGCACAGAAGATAGAACTTGAGCTGGACTCTAAATAGTAAACTTGATATGATAGGGAGAAGTTGAAAGGGTGTCTCAAGCTGAGAAAAGACTGTTGGCAAAGTGTATTTAGTTGAAATTGAGACTTCTTAGGGAAGAATGAAGGAGATACTGACAAATCAGGATCAAACCAATTTGTAGATGCTTTTCAATTTCACATTAAGGAGTTTCATGGAATTTCTTCTGTAAATAATGGAGAGCTATGAATGTTTTGAAGGACTGTAATGAATTTGACAGAGTAGTTTAAGAAAATTGCCCTCCCTGGTGATGTTAGAGGAATTAGGAGACTAGATAGGAGGTCATTTATAACTGCATGCTTGTGAGATGCCAGGAACCTGAATTAATGTAGTGGGAATATCAAACAATGGGAGCTCTGACAAATGCTTCAAACACAATGCAGCATAGTCGTGATGTAATAAAGGAGGTGAAGGAAGACAGTATGTCGTAATGATAGTAATGTTTCACACTGAGTGACTGGGAGAATGATAAACACACCTGATGGCAAAAACAGGGAGGTCAGAAGAGGAAAATTGAATGGATGAGAGGAAGGAAAGTGACGATAGGTACATGGGCTCATTGCTGTCAGTACAAAGTTAAAGTGAGCCACATATGTCATTTAAAATTGTCTAGCAGCCACCTTCAAAACAGTAAAAATAAACAGATAAAATTATGTATAATAATGTTTTATTTACCTGAATATATTCAAAGTATTAGCATTTCAACATGTAATCGATATAGAGTATTAATGATATAGTTTGCGTTCTTTTTCCCATACTAAATCTTTGATATCTGGTGTGTATTTAACCTTAAAGTACATCCCAGTTTGACTAGCTACATTTCGAATACTGGGTAGTCACCTTAGCTAGAGGCTACCGTATTGAACCCCGCATTATTAGACAGTTTAATAGAGTTAACAAAGAATATGTAGCAAGTGTCTCAATTAAGCGGGTGCTAAGATTAACCATATTTTGGAAATTGTAATTCTGTTTATCCTTCCTCCTCCACTATTTCTGTTGTTTATTTTAGCTATTTCATATTCAAGTTGTTCTTGTAGCAGAACATCATACTTTTCCAAAAGCACCAAGACTTTTAGAAATATCCACGATGTGTCGTTTCATTGCTCTCTCATTTAATTCTCCATTTGATTTACAACTTTAATTAAACAAATCAGTCTGAATCTTCTTTTTCTTCTTTTTTTGTCAGTCTTAAAACAATTGATTATGAAATACTTTAGCAATACATCCTCAAAAATCTTGGATAAATGACATTTACTACTTCGGAAATGAAACTACATTTTTTATATATCTCTGCATATGTGTGTATTTCTTCAGTGTTTAATATCTGATGTAAACTTGCTGGAGTTTTGATTTCCACTATATGCTAAAGAATGCAGTACAAAAGGGAGCCTACTTCTATAGAAAACATGCCAAGGACATTGTGTTCCATCTTTACAATGAAATACAGATTTTCCATTAAAAGGCGAATCCATCATTTCAAAAGGTTGAATAAAATGATGCATTAAAAAAAATCCAGCTGCTTAAATTTAGGGCATTGAAAAACGTCCAATAAAAAAAAATGTTCCCTGGGTCTCAAGCATTTCATTTGATTATGCATTGGTTTGCTTTTCATTCTGTCTACGAACTTGCCTCTTAGAATACTGTCCTAAAATAGTCTGACAAGTCTTTCAAACAAGTTAGACCCAACTGTGATGCTTCATTTACATAAATTATCTATTTTGCTATTTAGAATATCCTCGTGTTTGCTAATATACTGTTAATTTTTGTACAAGAAATATTGGAATCTTCTTACAGTGCTTTGCTTTTTAATGTTTATTCTTGGTCTTCTCTCACAGCCATTCAATTTCTTTTATGTTTTTGTTTGGTTTGGTTATCTTCTTTGAAGACTTTGCCTGCCAGGACAGCCATTTTGTTCTCCAACCAGCTTCCTTCAACTTCTTGAGTCACCTGTTTCTCTCTGCCTCACTATTCTAACGTGCTCTGCCCAACTCTCCCCTGATTAATTTAGGAGTAAGAAGTGGCAAAGCCAGAGATAGTTCTTGCAATAACACTGTCTGATGTCTGCAGAGAGCATGGCCCCCACAAGCTGGCTAGGGAGCACAGAAGAGTTCTGCCCCACACTGTTGAGCCTGGACAGATTCTCGAGGAAGAGCTGTAGGAGCTGCTAGGAACAAAATGGCTTATGTCAAACATCTCTCTACGATGCTTGTATTTCCCACAGGCATTAATAGTTGTTTATTAAAAGTCATGACTAGATCTCCATGCTCTCCTCCTCTGGAGTCTAGGTCTGACTCTAGCTCTGACTCCAGAGGAGGAGAGGATTATCACCCAAGGATTTTCTCAGGATTGTCACCCAAGATATACAGAGGACTACTGTTTAACAAGGACTGTGCTAAAATGCCCCAGGTAATAGGAATTGACTAGGTTTCTTAAACTGAGTATTTGGCTCTCTTCTATTATACTGGTTGTTAAGCTTTTATGCATATGATAATATTGTCCCTGAGCCAGTACTTAAAAGTAAATGTTTCTAATAATTCTCCGGCATCCAATATGTTTTACCAAGATTAGTTTGGTCCCATTTGCAGACCTCCCCTCTCAGATGTCCATTTTCTTCCTAAAGTAGTGCTAATTTTAAGAGAATTTGTTCTAGTTAATATCAGTTCACTTATAGTAGTTTCTTTTTTTCTCAAAGAGTTTGACAATTCAATGGAATCATTTTTTTCTGGACTCACATTTTATTCTAGAAGGAGTAAAGGAAGGAATTATTTGCTGTGCTTTGTCATGGTTTATAGGGGGTATTTTATACTAGGGTCCTTGTGCTTCCAGTCTCCTGCCAGCTCTGCCTATCAAAACTGCTTAGGCTGCAAATAAAATATGAAATGAAACCCATCTGGCATTTCTCATTGAATTAGGACCAGAACATTTTTGTTAAATATTAACATATGGCTAAATTTTTAATATCAAACTAACATTTTAAAACATCTAAGGGGACCCACATGAGAAAGAAAGGATAGAGGACCATGTGTTTTCTCCATCCCTGAGCCTTTCCTTCCTCTGCACTTTCCCTTCCCTCATTCTTCTGACCCATGTGTTGAGAGCCACTGGAGTCTCCCATCTCAGATAATTTTTGTTCTTTGGTAGCTGGTATCAAAGTAGTGTGTGATGTTATCAAAATATTGTAATCAAATGTTGACAAGCTCAGGTGATGTGTTGCAGTGGGCATGCTTCAAGACCTTTGATTAAAGCCAATTCTCCCTCTCTCTGTCCCTCTCTCTCTCTAGGAAAAAGAAAAGAAGTATATGCTTCCCTTGGACAACCTGAAAGTTAGAGATGTGGAAAAAAGCTTTATGTCTAGCAAGCACATCTTTGCACTCTTTAATACAGAGCAAAGGTAAGAAAATGAAGCAACTTTTGTCTTCACATTTTTTTCCTTGAATTTCTATATGATCCATAGGCCATATTTGCAGGATTTCTTTTGGTCCCACCTTGAAATTTGTCAACTCTTCAGTTTTCCTTTCATTTATTTTGTATTTTTAGCTTTTTCCATGGGTTGTCGATTCAAAAGATTGAAATTTAGAATAAGGAGGATCTTCAAGTATTAATTAGCTTATTTCCTGCTTTTCCAGAAGGCACCCATGTTATGCTGCTTCCATTCTTCTTTTTTTTTTAAGCTCTTTATTGGATTATAATTGCTTTACACTGTTGTGCCAGTTTTTGCTCTACACTACATTTTGTTAAAGTCTTCCTTGTCCTGAATTTATTGTTTACATACTTATAAATAAATTACTCAGTTATAATTTTTAATAGTATTTGTCTTGCATGGGTGAAAATCACTTAAGACCTTCTCATGTGTATTATGACTCAATTCTTATATCAGTGAATAGAATTACTTAATGTGAATATAAATATATTGTTCTTTACAGTTTTTCAAAACACTGTCCACATTATTACCTGGTTTTTGTAACAACTGTCTGTGAGGTAAAAGATAGAGTACTGTGGTTACCATTTCATAAATTAGAAATGTAGCTCAGAGACTTTCTTAAGATCACAAAATTAGCACTGAATTTTGGGCTGATTATCATGGAGTGCCATGGTTGTTCATTGAGATGAAGCAGTAAAGTTAAGTTAACAAATGGGGAGGTAACAGAAAGTTGGATAGAGAGATGTAAAAAAGCTACAAGTAGGCAAAAATAATAAAGGAGGTCTTTTCCAAATGGAATTGTTATAGGAAAAAGCTAATTAATTTCTGAGTCAGTTATTGAGAGACTGAGTCATTAGGTGGCAGGATCTAATTTTAACCCATCTCTCCAGGCCTTTTATCTTTATTTAGCAGTGAATGAAGTTCCTTGATTAGGTTCAATGACTGGCCCAGGGTCAATCACACAGTAAATCAAAATAGAAAAAAAAAAAAAAAAAAAAGCCTTCTTTCTGCATTCCCAGTCAGTTGCTCAGAGTGACTCATTATACAAAAATACTTAGAAAAACCACAAGAGCAAGCATTTAAAGAATTAAGGGAAAAGAAAATTAAATAAAACTCCCCTACCAAATACTGAGATGGGATTTTATTAAGACTTAGTCTTATTTGCGAGCAGCTTGTGAAAAGACACTGAAAATGACAAAGAATGAAAAGGTTTCCTGGAGAGAGCAGTAGTGTGTCTTCCACTAGGGCAAAGCTCAGTACTGTTTACATACCTTCCTCAGAGCAGTGGGTGTTGGGAGGTCCTAAAGGACTCTTCAGGGGTGTGCTCAGCCTTCTTGCCTGGTGCAGAGTGGGAAGTATGATTACCATACATGAGGTCAAACTAAATTTGAATGCTTGATCAACCTAGAAAGTTCAGGCTATAAAAAAGGCTGAGTGCAAAGTAAAAAAAAAATCAGTCAGTGGTAGAGCATCTATTTAGACAAATACAGCTACAGATTTTAAAGAGAGCAAAAGACATACATATAAGAAAACTCTGGGCTTCTGAAAATCTAGATATTCTGGTTTCAACCACTTCTCAAGACCTCTGTATGTGCAAGAATGTCCCATCTACAGGCACATTTGCCATTTGTCTTTTCCTCTGACATCTTGATTATTTTCAATTATTTTTGTACTGGGTAGGCCCTCCAGTACAATGTTAAGTACAGTTGGGCATCTTTGTTTTGTTTCTGATTTTAAGGAAACTTATTTCACAATTTTATGGTTAAGTACTTTCTGATAGGTACCTGATATCAGGTAAAGAAGATCCCCTGGGATCCTTGTTGCTCAGGTTTCTGTTTTAATCATGGATGGGTATTAACTCTATCAAGTGCTTCTTTTCGCCTCTATGATTTTCTTCTTTAATCTGTTCATGTGGTAAAATATGTTAATAGACTTTATTGTAAACCATCCTTGATCTCCTGGTATTAAATCTAATTAAAATATGATGTATTATTACCTATTATGTGTTCGGGGCTTAATTTAGCCTGCATTTTATTTAGACTTTTGCATTTATGTTCATAAGCAAGATTGGTCCATAAATGCTCTTTTATGTACTGTCCCTGCCTGGTTTTCATATCAAGGTTCTGTTAGCTTCATCATTGAAGTGGAAATAAGTTCTTATTGTTCTTTGGAACACTTTGTGTAAGATAGGAATTAACTGTTAACTGATTGGTAGAACTCACCCGTAAAATCATCCATCTTTGATAAGTAGACTTTTGACTAGTGATTTAATGTATTTAATATTTATGGATTTGTTCAGGTTTTCTGTTTTTTCCAGGAGTCAGTTTAGACAAATTATATATTTTTTTAGGAAATTGTCCATTCTGTTCATTTTCACATATATCAGCATCAAGTATTTCTTTTTTTAAAATTTATTTATGTGCTTATTTATTTATTGGCTGCATTGGGTCTTTGTTGCTGCACACGGGCTTTCTCTAGTTGCAGTGAGAAGAGGCTACTCTTCATTGTAGTGCATGGGCTCCTCATTTTGGTGGCTTCTCTTGTTGTGGACAATAGGCTCTAGGCATGGGCTTCAGTAGTTGTGGCACATGGACTCAATAGTTGTGGCTTATGGGCTCTAGAGCACAGGCTCAAAAGTTGTGGTGCATGGGCTTAGTTGCTCCATGGCATGTGTGATCTTCCTGGAGCAGGCATCAAACCCCTGTCCCCTGCATTGGCAGGCGGATTCTTAACCACTTGCACCACCTAGGAAGCCCTAGCATCAAGTATTTCTTAATGTTCTATTTTTACAAATATCTGCTGTATCTGAAATTTGACCACTTTTTATTTCTAGTATTAAGCCTTACCTTTTTTTAACTTGATCACTCTTTCCAGAGTTGTACCTATTTCCAGAGAAGCAGCTCTTTTGATCCCCAATTGTATATATTTTATCTATTTCAAGAATTTCTGCTCTCCATTTCCTAACTTGTGTTTTCTCTGTGTTTACTTTGCAGCTCTTTTTTTCTAACTTCTTAATCTAGATGTGTAGCTCATCAATTTTTATCCTATTTTTTATATATGCATATAAATATTTAGATTTCCCACTACGTATTTTTAGCTGCTCACCACAAACTTTGTAATATAATACTTTGGTTATCATTAAGTTCTGTTTTCTGCAATCTTCTGTTTCCATAACCTTCATTATGATTTTTTCTTTGAGTTGTTTAGAACTGTGTTTTGTATTTTATACTGCATGGAATTTTATTGTTTTGTTGTTGTTGATTTCTAACTTAATTGTATTATGATCAGAGAATATGATCTAGCAGATGGTGAATTTTCACAAATATTTCATGTATGCTTGAGAAGTATGTATTGATTTAGGAGTACAGGGTTCCATGAGGGTTCTTTGGATTGTACTTGTTAATTATATTATCCAATCTCTATAGTTATTATCTTTTTTAGTCTTTATTAATTAAAAAATTCAACAAGTATATATTAGGCAGCTATTACATGCCAGGCATGCCATATACTTAAAATATATCTATGAATAAAACAGAGAAAGATGGTACATTTTAAGATTATATTCTAAGGAGATTGTTGGCAAGGAGACAGATAAAAGCCGTAAAGAATCAACTTTAATAGAGAAGTTTTAAAAATCTCACTTCCTGATTGTGAGCTTGATTATTCTAGTAAGTCTGTCAGTTTTTGCCTTACGTATTTTGAGGCCAATCTAAGAATCTACTAGATTCTTACAAGTTTAGAATTGCTGTTTCTTCCTGGTGACCTTTTAAAAAAATAATTTTGTAGCAACCCTCTTTATTTCTAATATTTCTCTTTGCCTTAAAATTTATTTTGTCTGATCTTAATATAGCTACACTGCCTACCTTTTGGTTAATATTTATCTGGTTTATCTTTTTTACTTCCTTTTGCCATCAACCTTCCTGTATTTTTGTTAAGTGTTTCTCTTATAATAGCATGTAGGTGGATTTGTTTGTTTGCTTTTAATCTAATGTGAGATATCTTTCCTTTAACTAGTAAGTTTAGGCCATTTATATTTTTTATTATTATTACCAATTTATTGAATTAATTTGAACATCCTATTTTAGTCTTTTTCTTTACCCTGCCTCTTCTATACTTGTTTTCCCCCTTATTTCCAGACATTTTTCTTCAATTCAGGTTAACTTATTTTTTCCTTGGCTTGGAATTTACAATATATACCTATTTTTATTCTTTTAGGCATCCCTTTAATATTTCTGACTTAAAGTTTGAAGTTAATCATTCTACTCTCTTTTCAATATGACCTCTACATACTTTAGCTCCACTAATTCTCTCCCGATTTCCATATTACTGTTACCAAGGATTTGAGTTCCATCTTACTTTTTACCACCTCACTCAATATTATAATTGATTGACATAGGCAGTGCTTGTTCAGATTTATTGATGTGATCACCAATTTCTTTGTTTACTTTTCTTTTTGCATCCCAGTGTTTAATTTTGTTTCATTCTCTTTCACACTAAAGTATACCTTTTAGAAATCCCTTCAATGGGTGCTACTTGATTGTAACTCTCAGTTGGGTGTTTGTTTTTATTTTGCCCTCAATTTTGAATAAAACTTTAGTTGGATATTAAATTAGTTCTTTAACCTCATAAATTTGAAGTCATTATTCCCTTATATTCTGGCTTAAGCTCTGCTTTTTAGAAGTCAGCTGCCAGTCTAATTATTGCTCTTTTCATAAGTTAATCTGTATTTTTTTACTGGTTGATTTTAAGATCACTTTTCTCATTGATATAATGAAATTTCAGTACAATATATTTATGTGTGTGTGTTGCTTTATATTTCCTGCTTGGGATTCATTGTGTTTCCTAAACCTTATGATTCATGACTTTCACAAAATCTGAAAGTCTAGATATATCTATTATCTCTGACTATTTTTTTAAATTGAAATATAGTTGATTTACAATATTCAAATATATATATGTGTACACACACACACTTTTTCTATTCTTTTCCGTTATAGGTTATTGCAAGATATTGAATATAGGTCCCTATGCTATACAGTAAATCCTTGTTTATTTTACATATGGTAGTGTGTATCTGTTAATCCCATAATCCTAATTTATCCCTCCCCCAATTCTGCTTTGGTAACCATAAATTTGTTTTCTATGTCTGTGTGTCTGTTTCTGCTTTGTAAATAAGTTCATTTGTACTATTTTTTACATTCCACATATAAGTGACATCAAATAATATTTGTCATTCTCTGTCTGACTCACTTCACTTAGTATGATAATCTCTAAGTCCATCCATGTTGCTGTAAATGGCATTATTTCATTCTATTTTTATGGCTGAGTAACATTCCACTGTATGTATATATACCACGTCTCCTTTATCCATTCATCTGTTGGTTGACATTTAGATTGCTTCCATATCTTGGCTATTGTAAATAGTGCTGCAGTGAACATTGAGGTACACCTGTCTTTTCAAATTCTCTTTTCTGGATATATGCCCAGGAGTGAGATTGCTAGATCATATGGTAACTCTATTTTTAGTTTTTTAAGGAACTTCCGTACTGTTTTCCATAGTGGCTGCACCTTACATTCCCATCAACAGTGTGGGAGGGTTCCCTCTTCTGCACATCCTCTCCTGCATTTATTTTTTGCAGACTTTTTGATGATGGCTATTCTGACCAGTGTGAGGTAATACCTCATTGTAGTTTTGATTTGCATTTCTCTAATAATTAGTGATGTTGAGCATGTTTTCATGTTCCTGTTGGCCATGCATGTCTCTTCTTTGGAGAAATGTCTATTTAGTTTTTCTGCCCATTTTTCAATTAGGTTGTTTGTTCTTTTGATATAGAGTTGTATGAGCTGTTTGTATATTTTAGAAATTAAGCCCTTGTTGGTCACATCATTTGCAAATATTTTCCCCATTCTGTAGCTGTCTTTTCATTTTGTTTATGGTTTCCTTTACTGTGCAAAAGCTTAGAAGTTTGATTGCATCCCAGGTGTTCATTTTTGCTTTTATTTCTTTTGCCTTGGGAGACTGACCTAAGAAAACATAGCTACAATTTATGTCAGAGAATGTTTTGCCTATGTTGTCTTCTAGGAATTTTATGGTGTCCTGACTTATATTTAAGTCTTTAAGCCATTTTGAGTTTATTTTTGTGTACGGTATGAGGGAGTGTTCTAACTTCATTGGTTTACATGTGGCTGTCCAGCTTTCCCAACATCACTTGCTGAAGAGACTGTCTTTTCTCCATTGTATATTCTTGTGTCCTTTGTCAAAGATTAATTGACCATATGTGTGTGGGTTTATTTCTGGGCTTTCTATTCTGTTCCATTGATCTATTTGTCTGTTTTTGTGCCAGTGTCACACTATTTTGATTACTGTACCTTTGTAGTGTTGTCTGAAGCCTGGAAGGGTTATGCCTCCAACTTTGTTCATTTTACTCAGGATTGCTTTGACAATTCTGGATCTTTTGTGGTTCCATATAAATTTTAGGATTGTTTGGTTTAGTTCTGTGGAAAATGTCATGATGAAATTGATAGGGGTTGCATTAAATTTGTAGCTTGCTTTGGGTAGTATGGCCATCTTAACACTATTAATTTTTCCAGCCCAAGAGCATGGGATATCTTTCCTTCTGGAATCATCTTCAATTTCCTTTATCAATGTTTTATAGTTCTCAGTGCATAACTCTTTCACTTCCTTGGTTAGATTTATTCCTAGATTTTTTTTTATTTGATTTTAAAAAAGATTTTTTTTTTACTTCCTCTATCTGATATTTCATTGTAAGTGTACAAAAATGCAATAGATTTTTGTGTATTGATCTTGTATTCTGCTACCTAGCTGAATTTATTTATCAGTTCTAATAGATTTTGTGTGGCATCTTCAGGGTTTTCTGTATATTTTATCATGCCCTCTGCATATAATGACAATTTTATGTCTTCCCTTCTGATTTAGATACCTTTTCTTTTAATTGTCTAATTATTGTGGCTAGGACTTCCAATTTTATGTTGAATAGAAGTGGTGAGAGTGGACATCCTTGTCTTATTCCAGATTTTAGCTGAAAGGGATGGCTTTCAGCTTTTCACCAGTGAGCATTATGTTGGCTGTGGGTTTATCACAAATGGATTTTTTTATATTGAGATATGTTCCTTCTACACCCACTTTGGAAGGAGTTTTCTTTTTTTATCATGAATGGGTGTTGAATTTTATCAGATGCCTTTTCTTCATCTATTGAGATGATCACATGATGTTTGTCTTTTCTTTTGTAGATGTTGTGTGTTATATTGATTGATTTGGGTATGTTGAACCATCCTTGTGACCCTGAGATGAATCCACCTTGATAATGGTGTATGATCCTTTTTATGTATTGTTAGATTCAATTTGCTAAGATTTTGTTGAGGATTTTTGCATCTATATTTATCAAAGTTATTGGTCTATTTCTTCTTGATTCAGTTTTGGTGGGCTGTATGTTTCTAGAAATTTGTACATTTCTTCTACGTTGTCCAACTTGTTGGCATGTAACTGTTCATAGTATTCTCCTATGATTTTTTGTTTTTTGTTATTTCTTCTCTTTCCTTTAATTTTTTTATTTGGGTCCTTTCTCTTTTCTCCTTGGTGAGCCTGACCAGAGATTTGTTGATTTTGTTTATCCTTTCAAAAAATCAGCTCTTGGTTTTGTTGATTTTATTTTCTATTTTTTAATCTCTTTTCATTATTTCCTTTCTGATCTTTATTATTTCCTTCCTTCTGTGGACTTTATGGTTTTTTGTTTGTTCTTTTTCTAATACTTGTAGGTGATAGGTTAGGTTGTTTATCTGAGTTTTTTCTTGTTTTCTGAGGAAGGCCTGTATCACTATGAACTTTCCTCTTATGATTGCTTTTGCTGCATCTCTTAGATTTTGTATGGTTGTGGTTTTATTGTCATTTGTCTCAAAGTATTTTTTTCTCTCTCTTTGATTTCATCATTGACCCATTGTTTTTTTTCAGTAGCATATGGTTTAGTTTCCATGTAAACATTTTTTTCTTGTTTCTCTTTCTGTGGTTGATTTCTAGTTTCATGCTGTTGTGGTCAGAAAAGATGCTTGAAATAATTTCTATACTCAAATTAGTTGAGGCTTGTTTTGTGTCCTAGTATGTGGTCTGTCCTAGAGAATGTTCCTTGAGTGCTTGAAAACAATGCATATTCTGGGTTTTTTTGGATATAATGTCTTGTAGATATCAAGTAAGTCTACCTATTGTGTCATTTAGGATCTCTGTTGCCTTATTGATTTTATGTATGGAAGATCTGTCCATTGATGTCAGTGGGGTGTTTAAGTTTCCTGCTATTATTGTATTCCCATCATTTTCTCCCTTTATATCTGTTAGTATTTGTTTTATGTATTTGGGTGCTCCAGTATTGGGTGCATATATGTTAATGAGTGTAATATTCTCTTCTTGTATTGATCACTATATAGTGTCCTCCTTTATCTTTCTTCATGGACTTTGTTTTAAACTCAATTTTGTCTGATGTGAGTATTGCTACCCTGCTTTCTTGTCATTTCCACTTGCATGAAATACCTTTTACCATACCCCCTCACTTTCAATCTATGTCTCCTTCACCCTAAAGTGGGTCTCTTGTAGGCAGCATATTGTAGGCTCTTATTTATTGTTCAGTCTGCCACTTTATGTCTTTTGATCCATTGATCCATTTAGTCCATTGACATTAAATTTATTATTGATAGATATGTATTCATTGCAGTTTTAAGCCTGGTTTTTCAGTTAATTTCATATTTCTTCTTTGTTTCTTTTTCTTTTTGTTTTTCCTTTTGTGGTTTGATGATTTTCTTTTGTATTATGCTTAAGTTCTATTCTTTTTGGTTTTTGTGAATCTATTGTATGTTTTTGATTTGTGGTTACCCTGGGTTTCAAGTATGTTAACCCATTACTAGATCTACTTGCTTTAGACTGGTAGTCATGTAAGCTCAAACACATTCTAAAAAACTATATTTTCTTACTCCCCTCCCCAACATTTATGATTCTGATATGCTCTTTTACATTTTCATGTTTATCCTTTTGCTGTCCATTGTAGTTATAATTGCTTTCACAAAACTTTTTCGATTTTTAAAAAAAATCTGTGTACTGGTTTAAGTTATTTACTTTCCTATTGTGAGCTTCTCTTTCCTGTAAATTCTTGCTTCTTTTTTATTTACAGAAGACCTTTCAATATTTCTTTTTGGATAGGCTTAGTATTGCTGTATTCTTTTAGTTTTTGCTTGTCTGAGAAATTCTTCATCTCTCTTTCTATTCTAAATGGTACTCTTGCTAGATAGAGTATACTAGGTTGCAGATTTTTCTCTTTCAAGACTTTGAATATATTTTGCCACTCCCTTCTTACCTGCAGCACTTCTGTAGAGAAATCAGCTGATAGCCCTATAGGGTTCTCTTGTAATTAACTCTTTGTTTTTCTCCTGCTGCCTTTAGAATCCTCTCTTTAACTTTAACTTTTGTCATTTTTATTATACTATGTCTTGGTGTAGGTCTGTTTGGATTCATCTTTGGGACCATCTGTGCTTCCTGTACCTGGACATCTGTTTCCTTCTTTAGGTTTAGGAAGTTTTCAGCCATAATTTTTTCAAATACATTTTTGATCCTTTTTTCTCTTTCTTCTCCTTCTGGAATTCCTATTATGCATAGATTGGCATGCTTTATTATTATCCCTTATATCTTGTATGTTCCTTTCACTTCTTGTTTGTCTTTCTGTCTGCTGTTCTGATTATGTAATTTCCATTATTCTATCTTCCAGATCATGTATTTGTTTTTCTGCATTGTTTACTTTGCTATTTATTGCCTTTAGCTTGGTTTTCATCTCTGCAATTGAGTTGTCTAATTTTGATTGGCTCCTCTTTATAGTTTCTGATTCCTTGTTATAGTGATCTGCATTTCTTTTGATAGTGTTTCTTAATTCCTTCAGCAGTTTTATTACCTTTTTTTTGAACTCAGGTTCTGCTAGAATAGAGAGGTCTGTTTCACTGTTTGTTCTTTCAGGGGATTTCTCTTGTTCTTTTAATTGAATGTAGTTCCTCTGCTTTTTTCATTTTACTTATATTTCTCTGACCCTATGAATTTAAGAGAAACAGTTATTTACTATGGTCTTGAAGGGCTGTTTTTATGTGGGAGTGACCCTGTGTAGTCTGTGTGAGGCCAGTATTTTTGGTGCAAGGGTTCCTTTTGGTATGGATGCTTGCCACATATTTCCTCAGTGTGTGCTGGCCCTTGTCCCCTTAATAGGGGGTGTGTTTAGTGTTGTGGTGACCAGAGACCATATTGGATGTTAGGCAGGGCCTCCTCTTTGCTCTGTGGTTATCACAGCCCTGTGTGGGGCAGGTCTGCCTTGCAGTCATTGGAGTAGAAGACCCTAGATCCAGTTTCAAGTTGTGGTGTGAGGTAGGCAGGACTGGAGCGCTCCCTCTGGGGAAGGAGCTGCTGCGTATTCTTCCCCAGTAGCTGTCTGTTGGGACATATGATTCTGTAACAGGATGCCCACAAAGATCACTATTGCTGGCTCTCCTTTTGGGGGCTGGGTCCTCTGTAGGAGCACTGGTAATTGATTCAGAAGACCCTCAGGTATGTATGCAGGCTTACGAAGCTGCTAGCACAAAAATCCACTGAAGCCATGTATCCACAGCCATTGTGAGAGAGCAGGCAATTGGCTCAAATTTCAGCCCCACCTGTATGTGTGCATGCCCACAAAGTTCTCTGCTGCTGGTGCCTAGACCCATCTCTGCCATGGGAGCGCCTATAACTTGCTCAGATGTCCCTCAGGTATGTGTGCACTCACAAAGCTGCCAGTGTGGAAAACCCACTAAAGCTACACTTCTGGGCCCACTGTGAGAGCCCAGGTAATTGACTCAGATTTCAACCCTGCCTCTGCATGTGTGTGCCCAGAAAGTCTGCAAACCCACCCATGGTGGCTGAACCTTGCCCCACTGTAAGCATGCTGATGATGAGGCTGCTATGGCGGATCCACATCCCTCCCTTCCCATGTTGACAATGGGTTTCTTATGGCAGATCCCTGCTTTGTCCTGCAGGCACCCCCAGTTGTGGCCCAGACCATAGTCCAGGCACTTCAGGCTGTTTCCACACAGCCAAATCGAGTCCTCTCTCTGGGTCTGTGCACTGAAGCCCAAGTTTCAGCACCCAGTCACTGCACATACCAGCATGCATGTGTCTCAGGCTAGGAAGTGCAGCATGGTCACAAGAACTATCTGTGTTGGTCTCTCTCTGTCCTGCCTACTACAGGCTGGGTGTTGCACTCTCCTCTTGAGCCTCTGTAGCTCCCTATCTGTCCTAGCTGACATCCCACCTGGTGAAGGAGGTTCCCAGGGTGAGGGAACCTTTCCTCTTTCACGGTTTCCTTCCAGGGCACAGGTCCTTTCCCAATTATTCTCCCTTTTCCCTTCGTTCTTCCTGGTTACATAAGGACCTTTCTTGCAGCTTTGGTTATATAAGATCTTCTGCAAGCTTTCAGTAGGTATTCTGTGAGAATTATTCCACATGCAGATGTATTTTTGATGTATTTATTGGGGGAAGGGGTGCTCCACATCCCTCTTCTCCACCATCTTGATCTCTCTCCATTATCTCTTTGACTTTTGTCTCTGTTCTTTCTTGTTTCTCCTTCTAGAATTCCTATTAGACATGTATATACTAAAACATTTAATCCTGTCCTTCATATTTTTAACTCTCATTCTTGTATTTATATCTTGTGACTTGTTTTGGGTCACCTTCTGTTTTCTCATACATTTATCTGTGACTAGGCCAGAACAAACTTGCCTGTCATCTTTCTTTTCTAGTGGACAGATTTATTTTTTTCAATCTATTCCTTTTCTGAGGATGAGGCCTTTGAAGAGTCCTAGTTCTCACATAAATCCCAAGATTGTGTTTCCTATTCTTTTGTGGCCAGTGAAATCCAAGCCTTTTGGTTACTAAAACTGACACAGTGGCAAAAAAGGTAAAAGATGTAGTTCCTTTTGGCCTGTTTTTCAGCACTTCTAGCTGTCTTGTAGGAAAGAATTTAAAATTTTTCCATTCTGCCATTTTGGTTGAAATGAAAAGGTCTTTTCCTACCATTAAATTATTGAAACACAAAACTATGTTCCTGACTCCCCCCAGAAGGGAGAATTGTGATAAAAGTGAACCAGGAAGGTCAGCCTGGGAGTTCTCTGTGTTTACAAACATGAATGTTTTACAAACCAAGTAGGGAAAAACAGTGGTCATTCTCCTATTCTCGCATTCATTTTCTTAATAAATAAATATCCTGTTATTCATTCCAAAATGTTTATTAGACAGTTCTGCATTATTAGCCCTGCATATCAGTATTGGTACTCTAAATGAAATGTAAGATGTGATCTTGTTTTGCATAATCAGTGACCATATACAACATTTGTTTTCCCTGATCTTAAGATATAAAATTTAATAAATCAATGAAGAGATTAAAAAGGAAGAAGAGGTAGTCTAGTTAAGGGGATATTATACACGAAACAAATGGGTTATAGTGTAAAAAGTAACATTTAAACAGACTATATGATAGTGTATCCCATTCCAGTACTTAAGCGCTGGAAATGCAGAGAGCATAGGATTTAGCCACAAGCAATAGTTAATATCGTAGAAGATGACTCTCATTGGGTTTGGCACAAATTGATGGAGAGGAAATAGAAAGGAATATCCCAAAGAGGGAATAGTATTAGTCAAAGCAAATGGGTGGAAAATGTTGCTTAATCTGTTACCAGCCTTTCCTGGATGAGAAGAAATTAGTTTCAAAGGCAAGATGGCCCTAGTTAAAAAAAATAAAAACATTCTTTTGTCTTCCATAGGGCTTAATGAACTGTACTTACCGATGTAAGTTTATGTATTTACTATTTCATGTAAAGGGAAAATCATGCATCTATCAAAAGCCCATATACTTAGCATAATTCTTTTAACTGCACGTGAATGATATTCTTTTCACCACTTACACTGATTCTCAAATTATGTTCCTATTTTTTTTTTCTTTCTTCTGAGACGAGATCATAAAAGTTAAGTGTTCTCTTTCCTTGACTTTAGATGAATTGATCCTTGGTTAATTTAGAAGAGATTTTGTAAATGCTTCTATTGCTTTGTGTTCCTCATCCCTGTGTTCCACTACAGTATTTTAGATCAATTTATTTAGCCATTCAGCTGACCCATGTAAGATGCATCGGCCTAGGACTTAGAGTTTCTGTGTGAACATCAGGGTTGGCACTAATGTAAATGTAAAATATCATGGCTTTTTAGGGTTCTCTGAGACCTCAGAAATCATCTTGTCTGCCCTCCTCACTTCACAGATTAAGGAGCTGACACTTACAACAGTTCAATGCTTTCCTCATGTCAAAAAAAGTAGTTAATGACAGAGCCAGAACTGGTACCCAAGTCTAATGTCTCCTTGGTCCATGGCTCTTTCTGATACTGTAGTTTTGATATTAACTATGGAAAGGAAACTGCACCTAATATTTTAACTGGAATTGTTCCTAAAAGAGCACCAGTGAAAAGGTTTTTACTTTCTCTTGAAGGTATTTCAGTATGCTGTTAGGTCTTACAGATTTCCATGGAACACTTTTGAGTCTCATTTGCAAATGTGGAATTGACCTTTTCCCTTGCTACAGTTCTTGAAAAACTATATTAGCCATTTCTACTTGTATCACAACATTATTCCTAAGAGCTCATTCAGTTGATATTTCAACTTTCCACCATAAAGTTTAAAACAGTTATTCTGTAGTTCCCAATCATCAGGTGTGTGGGAATTGATACATTTAACATCCTTCTTTAAAAAGCCTTCAGTGTCCTGGTGAATTAATATGATCTTTATGAGTCTGGTGACCAGATTTTTGAGCCATTCTAAACAGTGTTTTAGTGCTAAGATTTTTATAAATGGAAGGAATTGTTACTAGCTGCAGTAACTTCAGCACTTGAAGAGAGTAAATTTCACACCTAGACTGATTTAGCCTACAAAAACTCCACGTAAGAATATGTGCCCTCAGCCTTTCTCTGAGCCTTTCAAGGAGGGCATCTTAGATACCTGGGGAGACTGATAAGTTACAATATTTACATTTCACATTCATTGCATCACCATATCATTTACAAAATCTAAGTTAAAATCTTCCTGAACTTCTTTGTGGCAAGATTGGAGTATTCCTCCAGGTTCTTGTTCCATTTGATTTTGTTAGAAATGGCATGTGTTCTCTGGTAGAAGGACCTCTCAATAATGGCTTCACTGTGCTGGTCTTTGCTCTCCCCAGGCAGGCATTGGCTTTTAAGTTCATGCTAAGGCCCATTTGGTCCCAGGTATGTCAGCTCTGGTAGCCAGCAGAGATCTGTGCCTGTCCAGGGAGTTCGTAGAACAGCCACATGGTATTTTCAGAGCACCCCTTGGGGTTGTCCAGCTCTGTTTTCTTTTAAATTAAGGCACTCTTTCTTTGACGCTGCTTTGTAGCTTCAATTCAGGATATGGTTTATCAACATTACCAAGTGTTCCAATTCACCCCTCCCCCTTTTTCCTACAGAAAGTGATTTTAGGATGTTTCACTACTCCACTCAGTCCCCAGCACAGTGCCAACACTCAATAAATGTCAAATAATGCTGCACTGTAGTGAGTGTAGGCTCTTTAGGCATTCTGTAAAGAATGGCTCTTTATTCTCATTGTTGAGTGGTGTATTTTTCCAATTGTTATCTGGAAAGGAATTGGAGTCAGGTTGTCCATACACACACACACACACACACACACACACACACACACACACACACACACACACACATATATATCTTTATGGCTATGTTTCTATATTGAGACATGCTTGGAGTTTAAGTTATTTGGAAAAGTGCTTAATTAAACACATGCTGGGCAAGAGGTAGTATGCAATGCCTTGTCTAAGGTTATGTCCCACATGGGTGTGGTGGAATGTCAAATCTATATTAAAAGGTAAGCAATTACTCTTCCATAAATAGGGATGGCAAAGGAAATTTATTGGAAATTCAATAGGGTAAAAACATAGTGTTTGGTACTAGGAAATGTAATATTGTGAAGAGACTACAATGCATTTAAGCTTATGTTTGGAACATAAACAAGACACCTGGAGAAGTTATTTTATTTCATTTTATCCTCCACTGTTGTCAAAAAAATGTTTAAGACATTTCTTCTTGCTTCATAGAATACGGAGAATTGTTTATCTTCTGAATATTCTGAGATTCAGTTAGTAACCAGTCTTTCAATCCAAGCTGAGTAGTGAACCATGTGTCATCCTTCACTTTCTCATGGAGTGTAGGTGGGTTATCTTTCCACATAGGGAATGTTTGTAATACCCTCTAACTATGAGTACCTGGTGGAAGAAAAAAATCATTTTGAGAGTATAAACTCTTTATCACTCTCAATTGACTAACCCAGTTCATTGTACCCTTTCTGTAACTTCTATAACGTACAATATAAAGATGTGGGTTTCCCCATACTTTATTCTTAGTGTAAAAAAATTTCTTCTAGATATGAGATCAACCAGGGTCTGGTGCGTTGTCCTGAGGAACACATAAATAAATTGGTGTTAATCAGGTATCAGTGGTATTCCTGTGAGAAACACTTAAACAATGTGTTTAAGTAACAGAATGTGTTGTCAACATTTTAACACCTTGTACTTCTTTCTAGTTTTAACACAGAAAGATGAATTAAATTAATTAAAATGTATTAATTAATTAATTAAAAATGTAATCATATCATCGGTGTTTATCTCCACGGCTAGATTGCTTTCTATGAGGCAGAGGCCTTTTTTTTGGTTTTGTTTTTGCTTTGTTTTGTCTTTTTAATTTTTATTAGAATATAGTTGATTTACAATGTTGTGCTAGTTTCAGGTATATCACAAAGTAAATCCATATACATTATACATATACATACGTGCACTCTTTTTTAGATTGTTTTTAGTTTCTTTTCCCATATAGGCCATTACAGAGTATTGAGTACAGTTCCCTGTGCTATACAGTAGGTCTTTATTAGTTATCTATTTTATATATAATAGTATGTATATGTCAATCCCAATCTCTCAATTTATCCCTTCCCCTACCCCTTTCCCCCTGTTAACCATAAGTTAGACTGTGTTTATCTTGCTCATTGCTTTTATCCTGAGGGCCTAACACAGTGCCTGGTGATTGTGAGAGCTCAGAACATGAATGAAAAGATGGATGGATACTAAACTTTCCTTCTCTATTATATAGAGAAAATATAAATAACGCCAATTGTCAATAAAAAGCATTCTGTAGGTAAACTCTAGAGAGGCCTACAGCCTCAGATCCAAGTGGGCTGAAAATGGAGATACAGATGAATACTCTCAGAGGAAATAGTTTTAGCAGAAAAAGAAATCTCTCACTTAAAAGTAAGAACCTGGGACTTTCCTGGTGTCGCAGTGGTTAAGAATCCACCTGTCAATACAGAGATATGGGTTCAATCCCTGGTCGGGGAAGATCCCACATGTCAAAGGGCAACTAAGCCCATGTGCCACAACTTCGGAGCCCACGTGCCACAACTGCTGAAGCCCGCGTGCCTAGAGCCTGTGCTCTGCAACAAGAGAAGCCACTGCAATAAGAAGCCTGCGCATTGCAAAGAGTAGCCCCTGCTCGCCACAACTAGAGAAAGCCCACACGCAGCAAAAAAGACCCAACTCACCTAGAATAAATAAATAGAATAAATAAATGTTAAAAAAAAAACACTTCCTTTAAAAAAAATAAATAAATAAAAGTAAGAACCTGAGAATTTTCAGTTATATATGAAAATGCGTTTTGTTTGTATAAATGAGTTTTTTGTATGAATTTAATAGAACAGAATTCCATGACAATTTAAGAGAAAATATAGAATAGATGTTTTGTTGTAAATTGTCTCAACTTTGTTCCATAATCTTAATAATATTATTCAAAAATGTTTTGTAGATATCTATACTCAGCTTACTAAATCTTCATTTCTTTAGCTCTAGCAAAGTGTTAACAAGTTTCATGTTTTATGTACAGAACTTTTGAAAGTTAGGGAGGTGGAGAGCTGGAGGACAGGATTTTAATTTTCTGTTCGTAAGTTTTTGGTCCTTTTTGTTTCTGCTAGAACTATTAAGTTCACATGGGTCAGACAGAGATTTGAGAACTTTTGCAGAGTTATTGATTGTAAGTTCACAATATGACAGTAATGTTTATTTCCTCTATAAATCTAAAAAGATCAACCCTGTGCTTTCCCTGTGGAGGAGTTGGATAGGAGTACATGTTTAGCAAGACAGTAAAAGGATACTTTATATCTTGAAAGCTGTTAAATCCAGATCTTTGAATCAGAGAACTCTTGCTTTTGTGTCCACTCTCTTCTTTGTTTGAGTCTCTCACTGCAAAGATATTTGTCATATGGTTCTGATCTTGCATATTACAGTAGTTTCTCAGTTCTTGCTACTGCATCTTTTCTCTTTAAGAGTATCTTTCTAGTTGTGAGATAGCATCATTAGGAAATCCTAGGTATATCAAAGAGGAGGGGTGAAAATATTTTCAAAGGGGAGCCTGGAGAGAGATGGATTAGAGAACCAGAATTGTCTGCCCATTTGATTTAGTTGATTCACCAACCACACCAAGACAGAAATCAAATATGATTTAGTAATATTTTTGTGAACTAAGTCTGTGACAATTGATTTCACAGCTAAGATAAATTCTCATGAAAGCCAACATAATTGCTTGAGTGTGAAATGTCTGTGGCTTGAAGCAATCAATTTAAATTCTTCTCTTACTGGTTTTCAAATTAAACTCTGAAATGAAATAGGAGTCTGATGCCCTACTTGGATGACTGTTTTTGCCTTTTCTGAGGGAGAAAAATAGCAAGTTAGTGCTTTTCAGCTTTTTAAATGCCATTAAAAGGCTTTGGAGAAATTCTTCATGCTTAAAACACCTGTGTATAGTCCGTATCCATTTTTCTAAGGGAATTTAGGCATTGTGCTCCCTGGGAGCCCTTGCATATTTCAAACAAAGGGATAGACAGGATAGACTCAGCAACTTAGATTCAGTTCCTTTCTTCACTAGAATTTCAGCTGGAGTTTGTTTTAAGCCATTGGTAGCGCCAGCAAGGATTTTGGTCAGTTTTTGAGGCATTCATGTTCAGGAGGTTTCTGTCCAAGGGCTGTCTTGATGAATGAGCCTAACAAGGCTGTGTAAAGTTCAAGAACAAAAAGAAATTATGTCCTTCACAGCAAGTTTACTTTTCTTCTAGGATTTCAGAACAAACACATTGCCTGCTCCCCACCTACTTCCCGGAACAACTATTTGCTGATGGTCAGTCCCCTCCCTCTACCACCCCCTTCAGACAAACACTGTGGCTTGGGACAGATGTGTTCCTCCATTTGGGGACCATAAAACGGCCCCAACTATGTTCATTAATGATAGGGGAGCAACTGCTAGTTGCAAACATATTACAGAAAAATACATACTTGGTTCCAAGATACAGTCTTTAGAAGAGATGCTGTAGTGGTTAAGTTGCAAGTGAAAGTGACAGATCATTATTATAAGAGACTGGTACCAATGACCTGATATCTTTAAATATGTGATTGTTTATAAATAAGATTGTATTGCTAATTTTTATTAAATTATTTTTCCCTTTTGAAAACTAATTAGTCATACTAAGGAACTGGATTCAGGATATTAACTAGCTTGTCTCAGGCTTTTAGAGAATGAGTTTACCTTCTGGTTATTTATGGTAAGGAAAGAAAGAAAGCGATTTGTGTGCTACGGCTTATATAGTGTGGTAGTGATTTTGTGATGGCTGGGCACCCTCAAGCTGAAGCCAGCAGGGGGATAGCCAAGTGTGCAGGTATTTCAGTCAGCAACCTGTGGGGAGAGCCCTTAAGAAATGAATAAGCAGGGGTGTGAAAATTTCCCTAGCTGGGTCTAGCCTGAACAAAATTTCTAAATACTTAAATTTCTTTGGCAGTCTTAGAGGCCTCCCAAGAACAAAAATAAAGAAAACTATGGGCATGTTTTACTATTGCAATAGTCAGGTTTTTAGTGATGACCTATAGAATATTGTATAACAATCTACATGTTGAAAAAGAAACTTACATCAAATAGAAGAATAAACAGAAAAAGTCCAAAAAAGGGTTATTCAAAGCTGTTGCTGTTGAAATCCAGTTACATTGAACAATTTATCCATGGTGCTCACTGGCAGACACAGTATTTTCCATTATTACCAGTTTTACCAAATACTATCCTGATTATTAAAGCAGTTACTAAAGCAGTAACACCTTGCCTAGAAGTTCTTGAGTTTGAAGGGGGAAAAAAGGCCTTTAAATAAAAGTAACACGCATAAATATAAAGCTCTGTAAAGTTCACAGAGCGCCCTCAAATCATTCACTCAGGAATATTAATTATAAGCCTGTTTTTTTTGGTAATATCAATTTATAAATCAGAAATCTTTTTGTGACCTAACATTGCATGTGTGATATATTTTTATTTTTCCTCAGTTGATTTACTGTGAAACCAACTTACCCATAAAGAATGTCCTTAGTGAGTATACCTGCTGAGAGAAAATATTGTGAAGGTTTTAATTATATACCTTCATATAAATTATATTATGCTGCTTCAGTTTGCTGTATTCAGAGGGAAACTATTTACTGACATGTGTAATTAATTTTAATTAACACACATAGCCTTAGTAAAGGAAACTGTCATGGCACAAGCCTTGGTAGAAAATGTTAGTCACACTCTGCAACTAACTCTGAGCAGATGCATGGTTTCATAAAGAAAATATTTGCAAAGTCTAACTGAAGCAAGGTTTTTCCTTTTCTTTTCTTTTTGTAATTTTGAAACTGCCTATGTTTATTTCTTAGAGCCTGAGGAAAATACCGTTCACTTAAAGGAACTGTCTCAAAGAATGCAATCGCAGAGAGCAGTTTTGAGTATTCAAACAGAGTCTGCTTTTTCTATCCGTGTGTTTGTTAAATCCATACCTCATTCCATATCTTTAAATCTCTAGTAGGCCAAACCATGAATGCTATGTGTTATAAAATTAGATATCAGCCCAAACTCATTTTAATATTATAGAAGGATTTCGCATTAGAAAAGAGGTAAATACTTGAAACTCGTTTACTCTATCAGTGCACTAAGGTAGTAAAAACATTTCTGTGTTTTGATGACTACATTGTGATTTTTAAAATAATTTGCCGTATAAGATCTTTGTGGTGGCTCTCATATTTTTTGGTCTGATGACCCCTTTCCACTCTTAAGAATTACTGAAGGCTTAAGAGCTTTTATTTATATGAATTTTGTGGATTACTATATCAAGAATTCTATGAGCAAGTTGACTTCACATTATCACTTAAAATTGGTATTTTTAAGAGACTATTTATACCATGGAAATTAGCAAATGCTGCAAACCACAGCTTTTCGGAAAGCTAGTTGTTAAACATTTATTAGCATACTGCCAATTATATCCATTGTTAGAAATTAAAAATGAAACATTAGAAAAAATTAACTTATTAAATCAATTAAAAATAATAATGAATCAATTTCATATTAACTTAAGTACCATATCTTATGGAAAAATATTTTTTAAAATATCAGTGAGAAGAATGGCATTGTTTTTTACAATTTTGTAAATTTCTTTAATGTGTAGGTTAATAGAAGACAACTGGATTCTCATATCTGCTTCTGCTTTCAATCTGTTGGAATATGTTGTTTTTGTTGAAGTACGTGAAGAAAATCTGGTCTCACAGATATGTAGTTAGGGAAGAATATTTTAGTAGCTTTTCCACATTCTTGTGGATTTTCTTCTTTGATACCTCATCAAAAGGCAACAAGTGATTGTTTCCAAACAGTTAGTTGCAATGTGGAATCTGAAATCATGTCAATGAACTTTTTATGTTCCGTTACATTAATCCATTGGTCTATCATGCACTTTAAATAGATCTTTTACTTAAGAGTGATTTTGTAACATCATACATTTTGTCATTTGGAAAATATTGGTTCATTGTTTATACAGATCTTCTCAATGTTTCACATTTCATTTTACAGTACTTTCAGTATATTCGTTAATATCACCACCAATCTCAACAGAAATAGGGGAACTGGGCTTCCTAGGTGGCGCAGTGGTTAACAATCTGCCTGCCAGTGCAGGGGACACGGGTTCGATCCCTGCTCCAGGAAGATCCCACGTGCCACAGAGCAGCTAAGCCCGTGTGCCACACTATTGAGCCTGTGCTTTGAAGCCCGTGAGCCACAACTATTGAGCCCATGTGCTGCAACTACTGAAGCCCACAGGCCTAGAGCCCATGCTCCACAACAAGAGAAGCCACAGCAATGAGCACGCCACAACAAAGAGTAGCCCCCACTCACCTGCAACAAAAAGAAAGCCCGCACACAGCAAAGAAGACCCAACACAACCAATAAAATAAATAAATAAATAAATTTATAGAAAAAAAAAAAGAAAAGAAAAGAAACAGGGGAGCTGAGAAGCCCACGGTGGGAGATACAAGGTTTCCAAAATTATAAGGCTCAGTTTTATCTTTGGTTACAAATACTGTTGGTTGTCTTTCTCTAAGTGATAAGCTCATTTTGCTCATTTTTGAGAAAATTTCCACGAAAACTCAAGTTTTCTTGGACTTTTTTTTTTTTTTGAGAACTTTTATTGAGATACAGTTAACAGACAATAAACAGTATATATTTAGAGTGTACTATTTGGTATCCCAATCTGCCAATTCATTCCCTCCCAGCCCTCCCTGCATTCCCCACTTGGTGTCCATATGTTTGTTCTCTACATCTGTGTCTCTATTTCTGCCTTGCAAACCAGTTGATTTGTATCATTTTTCCATAGTCCACATATACGTGTTAATATACAATATTTATTTTTCTTTTTCTGACTCCTTTCACTCTGTATGACAGTCTCTGGGTCCATCCATGTCTCTACAAATGTCCCAGTTTGTCTACTAACTTTGGGTTTTGTTTGCTCTTCTTTCTCTAGTTTGTTTAGGTATAATGTTAGATTGTTTATTTGGGATTTTTCTTGTTTCTTGAGGTAGGATTGTATTGCTATAAAATTCCCTCTTAGAACTGCCTTTGCTGCATCCCATGGGTTTTGCATCATTGTGTTTTCATTGTCGTTTGTCTCTAGGTATTTTTTGATTTCCTCTCTGATTTCTTCGGTGATCTCTTGGTTATTTAGTAGTGTATTGTTTAGCCTCCATGTGTTTGTGTTGTTTACAGTTTTTTTCCAGTAATTGATTTCTAATCTCATAGCATTGTGGTCGGAAAAGATGCTTGATACGATTTCAATTTTCTTGAATTTACCAAGGCTTGATTTATGACCCAAAATGTGATCTATCCTGGAGAATGTTCCATGTGCACTTGAGAAGAACATGTAATCTGCTGGTTTTGGATGTAATATCCTATAGATATCTATTAAATCAAACGGATTTATTATGTCATTTAAAGCTTGTGTTTCCTTATCAATTTTCTGTGTGGATGATCTGTCCATTGGTGTAAGTGGGGTGTTAAAGTCCCCCACTATGATTGTGTTCCTGCCGATTTCCTCTTTCATAGTTGTTAGCATTTGCCTTATGTATTGAGGTGCTCCTATATTGGGTGCATATATATTTATAATTGTTATCTCCTCTTCTTGGATGGATCCCTTGATCTTTATGTAGTGTCCTTTCTTGTCTCTTGTAACATTTTTTATTTTAAAGTCTATTTGATCTAATATGAGTATCACTACTCCAGCTTTCTTTTGATTTCCATTTGCATGGAATATCTTTTTCCATCCCCTCACTTTCAGTCTGTATGTGTGGCTAGGTCTGAAGTGGGTCTCTTGTAGACAGCATATGTATGGGTCTTGTTTTTGTACCCATTCAGCCAGTCTTTGTCTTTTGGTTGGTGCATTTAGTCCATTTACATTCAAGGTAATTATCAATATGTGTGTTCCTATTACCATTTTTAACTGTTTTGTTTTTGTTTTTGTAGGTCCTTTTCTTCTCTTATGTCTCCTGCTTAGAGAAGTTCCTTTAGCATTTGTTGTAGGGCTGGTTTGGTGGTGCTGAATTCTCTTAGCTGTTGCTTGTCTGGAAAGCTTTTGATTTCTCTGTTGAATCTGAATAAGATCCTTGCTGGGTAGAGTATTCTTGGTTGTAGGTTCTTCCCTTTCATCACTTGAAATATATCATGCCACTCCCTTCTGGCTTGCTGAGTTTCTACTGAGAAATCAGCTGTTAACCTTATGGGAGTTCCCTTGTCTGTTATTTGTCTTTTTTCCCTTGTTGCTTTTAATAACTTTTCTCTGTCTTTAATTTTTGTCAGCTTGACTACTATGTGTCTTGGCATGTTTCTCCTTGGGTTTATCCTGCCTGGGACTCTCTGCACTTCCTGGACATGGGTAGCTATTTCCTTTCCCATGTTAGGGAAGTTTTCAACTATAATCTCTTCCAATATTTTCTCTGGTCCTTTCTCTCTCTCTCCTCCTTCTGGGACCCCTATAATGCGAATGTTGGTGCTTTTAACATTGTCCCAGAGGTCTCTTAGGCTGTCTTCAGTTCTTTTCATTCTTTTTTCTTTATTCTTTCTTTTCTGCATCAGTGATGATCACCATTCTGTCTTCCAGGTCACTTATTCGCCCTTCTGCCTCCGTTAATCTGCTATTGGTTCCTTCTAGTGTATTTTTCATTTCCGTTATTGTGTTGCATATCTCTGTTTGTTTGTTCTTTAATTCTTCTAGGTCTTTGGTAAACTTTTTGATCTTTGCATCCAGTCTTTTTTCAAACTCCTGGATCATCTTCACCATCATTATTCCGAATTCTTTTTCTGTAAGGGTGCCTATCTCCGCTTCATTTAGTTGTTTTTCTGGGGCTTTATCCTGTCCCTTCATCTGGTACAAAGTCCTCTGCTTTTTCATTTTCTCTATCTTTCTGTGGCTGTGGTTTTCAGTTCTGCAAGACGAAATACTGCTGATACTGCTTGATTCTGCTGTCTGCCATCTTGTGGAGGAAGCTATCTAGGAGGCTTGTGAGTGCTTCCTGATGGGAGGGACTGATGGTGGGTAGGGCTGAGTGGGTGGAGCTCAGTAAAACTTTAATCTGATTTGGTGGGCGGAGCTCAGAAAAACTTTAATCTGCTTGTCTGCCAATGGGTGGGGCTGTGTTCCCACCCCGTTGGTGGTTTGGCCTGAGGTCACCTAGCACTGGAACTTATAGGCTCTTTGGTGGGGCTAATGGCAGACTCTGGGAGGGCTCATGCCAATGAGCACTTCCCAGAACCCCTGCCACCAGTGCCCCTGTCTCCTTGGTGAGCCACAGCTGCCCCTGACCTCTGCAGGCAACCCCGCAACACCAGCAGGTAGGTCTGGTTCAGTCTCCTATGGGGTCACTGCTCTTTCCCCCTGGGTCCTGGTGAGCACACATTTTTGTGTGCCCTCCAAGAGTGGCATCTCTGCTTCCCCCAGTCCTGTGGAGGTCCTGCAGTCAAATCCCACTGGCTTTCAAAGTCTGATTCTCTGGGAATTCCTCCTCCCGTTGCTGGACTCCCAGGTTGGGAAACCTGATGTGGGGCTCAGATATCTCACTTTAGTGGGTGGACTTCTGTGGTATAACTGTTCTCCAGTTTGTGAGTCACCCACCCAGCATTTATGGGATTTGATTTTAACGTGATTGCACCCCTCCTACGGTCTCATTGCAGCTTCTCCTTGTCTCTGGATGTGGGGTGTCTTTTTTGGTGAGTTCCAGTGTCTTTCTGTCGATGATTCTTCCCAGAAACTCAAGTTTTCTTAACCATAGATTGACTATTGGACTTTCAAGTGAAAATGGTGTCCCATGAAAAAACTAGGTACCTCAGTTTACAATTTAATTGTACCCATTGCTTGAGAAAAGCATGTCAGTATGCAGAAGTGCTTATGCAGACTTCCTGTTTTTGACATAGACTGTTAGAAAGATGTATACTTAAGTCTAGATTTTAAAAAATTAATGTGTTTACTACTTCATCAGGATATCGTTAAGTGAAACTGGCTTTTTTTTTTTTTTTTTTTGAACTGTGTGTTCGTAGCAGTGAAGGCTACAATTGCTGTCAATGCACCTTCATAACATTGTCTTGATTGGTTTTAAGTCACCCATCCTTGCTCTTGCATTGCACCATCAGTGCAAATGATAACATATTTCTTGCAAGATAAATCATGAGATTCAAAAACTTTGTACTTTGACTATTTCAGCAACACTTGTTAATAAGTATTTATATAAAAATTGTCTTCGAGGATTAGTTTTGGTACTAATACCAGACAAATATAATGAAAACAAGGATGGTCATTCTTTAGATTTGTCCATTTTAAGGCAAAAGTATAATTCTGCAAATGAGATTTTTAATTCATGCTCCATGTTACAACCAAATCTTAAATTGAGCAAGTTACTATATCATTGGAAAACGACAGTAATTTCTTTTTACTGACTTTTTATGTAGCAGGTACTCACCAACATCACATGCAAAATTTTCGATTATTAGTCTCTCAGCTACAGTGGGCACTTCTCTAGCTGCTGCAGTACAGTGACTTATCTCGCAAGATGCTTCAAGGGCTTTTACATTTCTACTTTGAAAAGCTCTAACAAACAGTATTTGGATTTCTTTCTTTTTTTTTATTAGCTCTTTATTGGAATATAACTGCTTTACACTCTTGTGCCAGTTTTTGAGGTACACCAAACTGAATCAGCTGTATTTATACATATATCCCCATATCCTCTCCCTCCCGTGACTCCGTCCCACCCTCCCTATCCTGGCCATCTAAGTCATCATCCATCATCGGGTTTATCTCCCTGTGTTATGCAGCAACATCCTCCTAGCTATCTATTTTACATTTGGTAGTGTATATAGGTCAATGCTACTCTCTCACTTCGTCCCAGCTTCCCCTTCACCCCCTTCCCACCTGATGTACTCAAGTCCGTTCTCTACATCTGCATCTTTATTCTTGCCCTGTCACTTGGTTCATCAGAACCATTTTTTTTTAGATTCCATATATATGTGTTAGCATATGGTATTTGTTTTTCTCTTTCTGGCTTACTTCGCTCTGTATGACAGTCTCTAGGTCTATCCACCTCATTACAAATAACTCAGTTTCATTCCTTTTTATGGCTGAGTAAAATTCCATTGTATATATGTGCCACATCTTCTTTGTGTATTCATCTGTTGATGGGCATTTAGGTTGCTTCCATGTCCTGGCTATTGTAAATAGTGCTGCAATGAACATTATGCTACATTTTCCTTTTTAGATTATGGTTTTCTCTGGGTATATGCCCAGTAGTGGGATTGCTGGATCATGTGGTACTTCTATTCTTAGTTTTTTAAGGAATCTCCAAACTGTTTTCCATAGTGGCTGTAACAACTTACATTCCCACCAACAGTGCAGGAGGGTTCCCTTTTCTCCATACCCTCTCCAACATTTATTGTTTCTAGACTTTTTGATGATGGCCATTCTGACCCGTGTGAGGTGATACCTCATTGTGGCTTTGACTTGCATTTCTCTAATGATGAGTGATGTTGAGCATCTTTTCATGTGTTTGTTGGCCTTCTGTATGTCTTCTTTGGAGAAACGTCTGTTTAGGTCTTCCGCCGATTTGTGGATTGGGTCGTCTACTTTTTTAGTATTAAGTTGTGTGAGTTGCTTGTATATTTTGGAGGTTAATCCTTTGTCAGTTACTTCATTGGCAAGTATTTTCTCCCATTCTGAGGGTTGTCTTCTTGTCTTGTTTATGGTTTCTTTCACTGTGCAAAAGCTTTTCAGTTTCATTAGGTCCCATTTGTTTATTCTTGATTTTATTTCCATTATTCTAGGAGGCGGGTCAAAAAGGATCTTGTTTTGGTTTATGTCACAGAGTGTTCTACCTATGTTTTCCTCTAAGAGTTTGATAGTGTCTGGCCTTACATTTAGGCCTTTAATCCATTTTGAGTTTATTTCTGTGTATGGTTTTAGCAAGTGTTCTAATTTCATTCCTTTACATGTAGCTGTCCAATTTTCCCAGCACCACTTATTGAAGAGGCTGTCTTTTTTCCATTGTATATTCTTGCCTCCTTTGTCAAAGATAAGGTGCCCATATGTGCTTGGGTTTACCTCTGAGTTCTCTGTTCTGTTCCATTGATCTACATTTCTGTTTTTTTGCCAGTACCAAAGACACATCATCTCTCTATTTAAAATATGTGATTTCTTTTTTTAAAGTGCCCAATAATTGGTCTTTAAATGATGCTGTAACTTAACTGGCATTATAATGCTATTCAAAAGTGTTCAACTGGACTTCCTTGGTGGCGCAGTGGTTAAGAATCCACCTGCCAATGCAGGGGACACATGTTCGATCCCTGGGCCAGGAAGATCCCACATGCCACGGAGCAACTAAGCCTATGTGCCACAACTATTGAAGCCTGTGCTCCACAACCAGAGAAGCCACCGCAATGAGAAGCTCATGCACCACAACGAAGAGTAGCCCCCACACACCTCAACTACAGAAAACCCACACACAGCAACAAAGACCCAACACAGCCAATAAATAAATAAATTAAATTTTTTAAAAAAGAAAGAAATCAGTAAGGAACGTCTAGCTTTTTTTAAAAAAGTGTTCAATCGCATAAGACAGTAAGGTAAATTATAAACATTTATAAAGCTAAGGAAAAGGAATAGGTTTAATTCTATTTTTATTTCATCTTTATACAAGACCAAAATGTATACATATAGGTTTGTGTTTCTCCACATAGGCATGAGGGAAACTTTAGGTTTTCAAAATAACAATTTACTGGATCATAATGAGGTTACAAAGATTATAGCAGGTATAAATAAAAATAGCTATTAAGAGCACAGTAGAAATACTAAGAACAAATGAGTTAATCTCTGAAAAAGCACATGCTTCCTTTGAAAATTCTAGATAACATGAGTGCACAAGCTCATCTTCCATTAACTGCCTGAGTGATGACATCATCACGTCATTACAGCTTCTAGCAAACTCCTCTGTGCATTCATTACAAATGAAAGTGAAAAAAAATAAACTAATATTATTATAAAAATTTTGACCTTGAAAACCCCCTGAAAGGGTCTTGGGGATCCCATAAATCCCCAGACAATACTTAGAACTATGGCAGTTAGGCAATACATGATATAATAATTTAGTGGTATGACATCAATTTAAGGTTTATTTCATGCTATGATGGGAGTACCTACTGCATAAATATATCTATTAGTTGCTTCAAAACTAAGAGTTTTGAAGAACCAAGAATCCACTGATTACCAGGTTGGATTTTCACATGTCCCCTACACACCATACTAAAACAGAGTGAAAACAAAACAGTATGGGAAATCAAACTCATATCAGGCCAAGTTGATAAAGAGATATATTTTAGCAATCAAAGCCATGCCTTTCAGTCTCCTCCCACTCACCCCTAAAATAAAATCCAAAACAGTTATGGAAATTCCAGAACATTCATTTACTCTCCTTATCTGTCATTGCTCTTTTACCAGTGATGATGCTGAGGAAGATGGGTGACAGTGAGAGAAGTCATCAAATAGCTTTAGGTTGAAAAGCAGATGACGATGTTGGAAATATGTTGATTTCCGAGAAGCGTGTGTGGAAACGCATTTGTGATTAAAGAGAGTAGCCCTGTTACCAAGGACATAGACATTTCCCCTGCTCTCTACTCTGTCCAAAAGTGAAAGGATCCAGAGCCTCAGTCTCAAATGAGAGAACTCCTCTGGTAATCTGGGGGTAGATATCAAATATACCCTCTTTCCCTCCCTTACACTATGATAGGTTTGAGAAGTGATGAAAGAGAGGAAATATTGAGCTACTGAATGGGTTGGATGGGTTTTTACTAAAGCTGTGTATGTAAAGGGTTGTTTGGTCAGTATCCTTCATCTTGAATTAAAACAGTCAAAAATTTAAAGTAGAGAATTTTCTCCTAAACCACAGCTTTTCAAGCTTTCTGTGATGAAGAACTTTTAAAAAGTTTTTTTCAATCTCTTCAGAATAATACAAAGTCCCACTGCACAACCAATATTCAACTTAAACTGCATGTGAGGGCTCTCATGAGTTTAACAGCACCCAAACTGGTCTAAACCCTACTCAGTAAGGCTTATCCACTGATAGTGCTTGGATGTCATGCAGTGTCAGACAACTACAAAATTTCCAGCTGCTTTTTCTCAGATTCCATACTTTAAATGTGTTGTAGACCAGTAACAAGCAGTTCTCAGACCTCAAGTACTGCTCTGGTTTTGGCCATCACAAATACAGGGTTGAATTTGCCAAACACACTCCCTAGTAGAGATGAATTATTTCTAGACATTTATGGCCTGTCATTTGTGTAGCTGTTGCTAGACACACAGTGGAGCTAGTTACAGTAATGTTGGCTCAACAGGTAGAATCATTCAAAGCATATGCCATTTACATCTCAGATCAGTGCCCATGGTCCCGATACTGATTTTGGCTTTTCCTATAAAACACAAAATGATGTTAAATTACTGGATAGATGAAATGCATGGCAATTAATTCATCTCTTTTTAAAAAGTTTTTATTGAAGTATAGTTGATGTACAATATTACAGAAGTTACACGTGAACAATATGGTGATACACAGTTTTTAAAGGTTATACTCTATTTCGTTATTCTAAAATATTGGTCATATTCCCTGTGTTGTATAATATATAGTTGAAGCTTGTTTATACATAATGCTTTGTACCTCTTCATTCTCTACATCTGTATTGCCCCTTCCTCTTCCTCTCTCCCCGCTGGTAACCACTGATTTGTTCTCAGGTGGCTTCTTCTTATACCTGAATTGTTAATGAGGAGAAAGCCATCTGAGAAAGATGCACTTACTGATACTTCAACTTTCCTGTTCTTTTTTAAACTATTTACTTTGTCCTGCTGACTTCTTTTGCCCCTCTCCACAGAGCAGATTTTTTTTTTTTAACTTCCACATGACGAGTGTAAAACTCTGGTTTCCAGCCCTTGGACATCCAGATAGTGCATTCGAGCCAGGGGCCTGAGAAGGGAAGCTGTCAACTGCTGTTAGTCCTTTAGAGCTCCTGGCTCCATGAGAATACCTGTAGTATAGTTCCTTAAAAATCATATAGTGTTATAATTTTTGTTTCACAACAAACTTATAATTCAGTATTTTCTTACTGAATCATTTTACATTTCACCTGGCATTTTGTGGTTAACCATTTATGTTTAAGAAGAGCATGAAAGTTGTCTTAGGGAGCTGAAGGATTCACATTATGTATTGCCTTTCCAGAGGGTCAAATTAGTAATGGTTAAAAGTGACTCCGAAAAAGCTATAAGCTCATTAGAAAGAGGTGTCTGGTATTTTTAATATTTTTATTTGTTACATATATATTTTATATTTTTACTATAGCTTTTTAAAAATAGAATGGGCAAGTTGTGAATTAGCAAGCCTCCCCCTTTCCTTTGCCAGAGCACTTGGAGCAGAAGCTAGATTAAAAGCTTATTTGTAGAGTGATGATAATGTATCATCACTTTGGGGAGTAAAAGGGAGCACTATTAATAATTATGCTGGAATAACAGCTAGCAATAAACTGATAGTCTGGGCAAAAAAGGACAAATGGTCAAGCCTACATGTTGTTGATGTCATAGAGGAGAGTCCTGCTTTATGGGGGAACTTAGTTTAGGTGATCTCTGTGGTACATGCCAACTTAATTACATAAACCTATTTGATGCACAATTATTTCCCTATAGTTTTTTATGATTACTTATTTTGTTAGTATTCCCTAAATAGGAAGGAGTCTGAAGTACATTATTAAGCATTAGAGTTTAAACTAGGTTTGGCAAGATTTTTGTGTAAATGGTGTTGTACTTCTTTTAAATCTTGTAACAGAAATTACAGACACACACACACATATTCTAATTTATATATGAATTGCTTAGTATAATGGCCCATTCCTTAATTGTCCTTTATAAGTGAGAATTCATGTTAGTTATAATTTTCCAGTCTCAAAAGTGGTACTTATTATTGATGCTTTCAACTGGCCAATGGGATTCTTCTTATGAATTGGAGGATCAGAGTGTTCCCAGAATCAAAAATGGAGATTTTCACTTTCATATCAGGTAAACTGGTGTAAATTATAATAAACAGTGTGAGAACTAAAAGTTACACAAAAGGCAAGATAGTTTCTCTGAGAAGAAAGCATGCCTAACTATTCTCTGAGCTCTTTGGGAGTCTAAATATATGGCAATAAAAAATAATCAATGGAGGTACAACATGGGGAGTATAGCCAATAGTTTGTAATAACTGTAAATGGAGTGTAACCTTTAAAAATTGTATAAAAAATAAAATTTTTTAAAAAGAATAATCAGGGCTTCCCTGGTAGCACAGTGGTTAAGAATCTGCCTACCAATTCAGGGAACACAGGTTCAATCCCTGGTCCAGGAAGATCCCATATGCCGCGGAGCAGCTAAGCCCATGTGCCACAACTACTGAGCTTGCGTTCTAGAGTCCACAGGCCACAGCTAATGAGCCCATGCTCTGCAACCACTGAAGCCCATGCACCTAGAGCCCGTGCTCTGCAACAAGAGAAGCCACCTCAGTGAGACGCCTGAACAACACAACAAAGAGTAGCCCCTGCTCTCCACAACTACAGAAAGCCTGTGAGCAGCAGTGAAGACCCAACTTGGCCAATAAATAAAAATAAAATTTTAAAAAACTTAAAAAAAATTATCAGTGAGAAAACTACACATTTAAGTTTTCAGATAGCCATTGGCAAAGTTTTACTATAAAGTTCATGAAATTGAGAATTTTTTTTAATGTGGCTAGGAAACTCTCTTCAAGAAGATAGGTTGAGGATGGAAATTAACCAAATTATAAGCACTTTATTGAACACTTATAATGTCCTGGGGTCTGTGTTAGGGGCTAAAAGAAACAAAAATTGTCCTTGTTCTCTGCATTCATGGCTTTCATAGTGTATTGGGACGAGATGGGTATTTCTGTCAGTGGCATTGTATAACTGAGATTTCCCACCATCCTAATTTCCTACATTTGCAATGCACAAACTAGGCTTAATGTCTGTGTAAATAATCTGAAACACATTGCAAAAACTCAAATTCTGTACATCCATCTCCCTTGGGCAGTGAGAAAACAATCTTTAGAAGAACTCACAGGGCTTTAGTAGTAGGAAAATGGCAGACTAATTGCAATGTGCGAAAACACGAGGTGTCATGTATTAGAGGAAAATGATCCAAACTCTAAGACTCTAGGAATCTGGTTAAGTGCAGAGAGTGAAAAACACCTAGTAGTCTCTGTAGACTAGCTCTGAAAGCATCTAGCTTTCAGGTGGATATCATCAAGAATTGAAAATGTCCTGCTTTTTTACAAAACCATGGTGTTTTATAGCCTAGAACATTACACTAAAAACTTCTCAATTGCAAGGAAAGGTATAATATAAAAAGACAAGATCCTATGGGTGAAAATTAAAATAATTGGTGAGATTAAGAGATTTACCTTGCGTATCATAGCAAGAGGATTAGGGTGCTTTATTCTGCAAATAGGAGAGATGTTTTTAAAGCGTTGATGTCATTAGATTATGTTACTATGATTTTCCCCAATGAAATTTTAAACTACTAGAATTTGGAGGGATCTTTGGATAAAAATATAGGCTACACTGTAGTCCTGCCAATTATCAACCTTAATTGATTACATTATCCCCAAAAGGTGGTGCAGATACATCTCAAGCAATTTATATAAAATTATGGCTGCATCAAAAAATAGCCTGTTCCTGAGACAGCTTCCTCCACAAGAGGGCAGACATCAGTATCAAGCAGTATCAGCAGTATTTCGTCTTGCAGAACTGAAAACCACAGCCACAGAAAGATAGAGAAAATGAAAAAGCAGAGGACTTTGTACCAGATGAAGGGACAGGATAAAGCCCCAGAAAAACAACTAAACGAAGCGGAGATAGGCACCCTTACAGAAAAAGAATTTGGAATAATGATGGTGAAGATGATCCAGGAGTTTGAAAAAAGACTGGATGCAAAGATCAAAAAGTTTACCAAAGACCTAGAAGAATTAAAGAACAAACAAACAGAGATATGCAACACAATAACGGAAATGAAAAATACACTAGAAGGAACCAATAGCAGATTAACGGAGGCAGAAGGGCGAATAAGTGACCTGGAAGACAGAATGGTGATCATCACTGATGCAGAAAAGAATAAAGAAAAAAGAATGAAAAGAACTGAAGACAGCCTAAGAGACCTCTGGGACAATGTTAAATGCACCAACATTCGTGTTATAGGGGTCCCAGAAGGAGGAGAGAGAGAGAAAGGACCAGAGAAAATATTGGAAGAGATTATAGTTGAAAACTTCCCTAATATGGGAAAGGAAATAGCTACCCAAGTCCAGGAAGTGCAGAGAGTCCCAGGCAGGATAAACCCAAGGAGAAACATGCCAAGACACATAGTAGTCAAGCTGACAAAAATTAAAGACAGAGAAATGTTATTAAAAGCAACAAGGGAAAAAAGACAAATAACAGACAAGGGAACTCCCATAAGGTTAACAGCTGATTTCTCAGTAGAAACTCTGCAAGCCAGAAGGGAGTGGCATGATATATTTCAAGTGATGAAGGGGAAGAACCTACAACCAAGAATACTCTACCCAGCAAGGATCTTATTCAGATTCAACAGAGAAATCAAAAGCTTTCCAGACAAGCAACAGCTAAGAGAATTCAGCACCACCAAACCAGCCCTACAACAAATGCTAAAGGAACTTCTCTAAGCAGGAAACATAAGAGAAGAACCTGCAAAAACAAAAACAAAACAGTTAAGAAAATGGTAATAGGAACACACATATTGATAATTACCTTGAATGTAAATGGACTAAATGCACCAACCAGAAAACACAGACTGGCTGAATGGATACAAAAATAAGACCCATATATATGCTGTCTACAAGAGACCCACTTCAGACATAGGGACACATACAGACTGAAAGTGAGGGGATGGAAAAAGATATTCCATGCAAATGAAAATCAAAAGAAAGCTGGAGTAGTGATACTCATATCAGATCAAATAGACTTTAAAATAAAAAATGTTACAAGAGACAAGAAAGGACATTACATAAAGATCAAGGGATCCATCCAAGAAGAGGAGATAACAATTATAAATATATATGCACCTAGTATAGGAGCACCTCAATACATAAGGCAAATGCTAACAACTGTGGAAGAGGAAATGCAAGGCAGAAAAAGAGACACAGATGTAGAGAACAAACACATGGACACCAATTGGGGAAAGCGGGGACGGTTGGGGAGGAATGAATTGGGAGATTGGGATACCAAATTGTACACTCTGAATATATGCTGTTTATTGTCTGTTAACTGTATCTCAGTAAAAGTTCTTAAAAAAAAAATAGCCTGTTCCTGAGGAAAAGCATCTCTGAGCTCAGAAATTAATTGCAAGGGAGACCTCTTTGCCCTTTCTGATACGTTTCCTACTTTCTCTCTCACATATGGAATATTCTCGTGGTGGATCCTAGATGTGACCCAGAGTTATGTTTTTCTTTTACTCTGTGCAAAGTGCAGGAGACTTAAAATGTCAAAGTGCTTGTGAAATGTACTCTACAGTCTATTTTCCTTAGATACATAAATGTCTCTTTTTCTTGCCCAAGGTCAATATTTCTTACATTTTTATCACAATTTATAATTTATGGCCACTTTGCAGGAGTGCATGTTACCATTCCTGTCTCATAATAGTAACCCATACAGTTGACTTCAGGGAAATGTTCACTACTCATTCTTTGACATGCTGCAGAGGAGAAGGCAAGCTTCTGTGATTCATTAGCCCTTTTCTTCACAAACACCCCTGCTTTATCCTGCCTTCAGTTACAAATCAGGAGAATCAGCATGTGAGTTATTGCATAAGTATACAAACTCAGCCTATGTCACATTGCACCATTGGCTTCACTGCCTTTCATGTTCTGCTGTGTTTCCACGGTGAACCCCAGCACACGCTGACTAGAGAAGAACCCCAGCAGCTTGGAGTGCTTGGTTTAATTTGGAGGTTACAATGTTCTTTCTCTGGTAGTTGGTATTATCACTATAGCTTTTCTGGACTGTGAGGTCAGTCTTCCCATGCTTCACCTGCGGAGGTAGGCCAGTTTTCTTCTTGCTGAAATTTCCTTTGCTTATTTTAACTAGCAGTCTGGTTTTATAAACATAATCCTGCCAGACTATGTGTCATTCTTCTCCTTTCAGTAGAGGAAATGAATGAGTGTGCATGTTGAGAAAAGGATTGATCCTTCACCACCTTTGGAGGGTGCAATTCATTTATGAGAAAGCTTGAGAGTAAAAAATTTTACACTGGATTGAAAACTAATGGGCATTTTTAATTCTTTTTAATACACTGATGTTGATAGTAAAAGCTTATTCATTTGAAATACACAAGTTCAAAAAAATGTTTGATTAACTTTGGGTAATAGAATAGTATAATACCCAGTGCAGGGGCTTTTATTTCTCTGCCTAGGCAGAGTAGAGCACGTAAGTATTTGCACTTGAATCATTTCTAAATCAGCACAAAACCACCAGCAAACTCATGACCTTGGTCCATTTGCATTGCTGTTGTCAAATCAGTCCTGATCTTCAAGTGAGATCCTGAATGCTTCAGTCACCAGTGTCACCATGTGAAAATAATCAGAGAGTGTTCTCGCTCTGTCCGTATGCTGAGGGTCCTAACTGTACACATCCAACTCCACTCTTTCTCCTGGACTTCAGATTTATACCCAGTCTCCTACTCATCAGTACCAGCTTAGAGTAAACTCCTGATCTGCGCACGCAAACAGGCTCCTCCTCCAGTCTCCCCGTTGCTCATGCTAGAAACTTCGGATTCGCCCTTGATTCCTCTTACGCTCACTTTCCACAACCAGCTCCTCAGAGAAATATGATGGCTCTTCCCTGGAGAGAGATACATATAATTGGACCACTTTTTACCACCTCTGCCTCTCCAGCCTAGTCACCTGTGGCCTGGACTTCTGCAGCAGCCTCCTCCTTGGTCTCTTTCTGCTCTTGCTACACTACAGTTAGTGTGTTCATCACATAGCAACCAGAGAGATATTTCAGAAGGAGTAAATCAGATCCTACTACACACCTGTGCTTGAATTCCTTCAGTGTCTTTCTATTATGATTAGGAAAAAAAAAAATCCAAAATCATTATCATGGCCTATGAGGCCCTCCATGATCTGGCTTCTGGCTACTTCTCTGAACTTATTTCTGACTACTATTGTTCACCATGCTCCAGTAATATTGGCCTCCTTACTGTTTCTTGAGTATGTTGAGCTTGATCCTGCCTGAGGGCCTTTGCATTTGTCTGAAATGTTCTTTCTCCAGAAATTCTCATGAGTCACACCACCCTCTTCAATTCTTGATTCTTTTCAAGTGTCATCACCTCATTTTCTGACTACCCTCTCTAAAAAGGCACTTCCATCATTCTGTCCCCTTTTCCTGCTCTATTTTGTTCATAACATATTACTTTTTTGATATTTTTACTTGTTTTTTGTTTTGTCTTACCCATTCGAGTATAAGTTCTGTGAAAGCAAGAATTTAATCTCATTTGTTCATTGCTATATCCTCAGTGCCCAGAACAGTGCCTGGCACAGCGTAGTTTTCTGCAGTGAATGAGTGAGTGAGTGAGAGAATGAGTCACTGAATAGATTTTGGTATTGCTTATCAATATCCTTGAGCTTGCTGCTTGCTGGATTTTTTTCCCTCAGTTTGAAGCTTTAGTCAACATTTATTTAATGGTAACTGCATGTTCTGTGAGGATATTAAAAATGGTGCTGAATAGTTATATAGAATTTTATACTTTACAGTTCATTTTAACATATATTCCTTTATTTTGTTAAACATTTAGGTAGCCATCTAAAAGAGATTCCAGATTAATAATCGAAGGAAATAAAATGTTCATGAAAAGTTTATAAGGAGAGACACTAAAACCAAAATAATTGGAATTAATAGTATCCGAGTTTTGGATACACACACACACACAAACACACAGTGAGAGAAGAAAGGAATTGTTCAAGCCAAGTATTATTAATTAAGTTTTCATGAAATACTTTTGTGAATGAGGTAAAATAATGGATTGAAATAGAATTCCACATACAAAGACTGGAATATAGGAAGTCTTGGTCAAAGCTAGAAAATTGTGTCCAGAGAACAGCAAGTTTTGCTTTGATAGGAAGGGGTATTTATAACTGGCAATTATGAAAACTTAAGATTTTCTGTGTGTGTGATGATGGGGAGGGACAATGTGTTAGCAGAATTGAATTATAGGAAGTTTTAAGGCTGATCTGAAAAAGTTTTGAGGCTAGGGAACAAGGAACTTCTCCAGATTTTTAGAAGAAAGTTGACACTAGTATGGAGAGGAATATATTTCTAAGGAACTACAGTGTGGGCTGAAAGAAGGTGAGTTGAAATACACGGAAAGGAGCCTGGGATGTTTTTGGAATGTTCCAAGAGATAGTAAAATGAGAGTTCCAGTTGGACTATTCACTTGGAATTGGTTTCTTTTCTCCAAGGTTCACAGGTTAATCATCACAATAGCAATCTCTCAAGAGGAGAGTTAGCAGAAAAACGGTACCCCAAATAGAGATTATGTAACCTATGAGCCAACATCCCCATCTTCCTCAATGTAAACACGCTTAAAACAGGCTGAGTTAGAAGGCAGCACATCCTCTGGGCCAGATCTTTGCTTCCACAAAGTGTTTTAGAGACCAAAGTGTTGATGCCTATTGTTTAGCACTGTAAATTACTTTGTAAATAGCTATTGCACTCAATATAAGTAATTATTACTCATTTTTAAAGTATAGTAACAAACTGGATCTTAGTATTTTCTTTATGAGTCAAGCTGATTTGCAGACCTAACTCTAATTTACTGTTGGTCTGTTCTTGAATGTTAGCTTCTTTGTTTGGTAATATTGTAATTGTTTCTTCTTCAGTGATGCTTTGAAAAATATAATGTACTTTTGTTCATCCCATTTCTTTGCTCTGAAATCTTAGATCTATATAACATTGAGATTGAAAGGGACCAAGTGATGTCATGTTTCATCTCTAGGCAAGACCATGTCTAAAATATATTAGCAAGATGAATATCTATTATACTTGCTTCCATGGCTGTTTTTTAAAATTAATTTTTATTGGAGTATAGTTGCTTTAAATGTTGTATAAGTTTCTGCTGTACAGCAAAGTGAATCAGCTATATATATTCATATATCCCCTCTTTTATGGATTTCCTTCCCATTTAGGTCACCACAGAGCAGTGAGTAGAGTTTCCTGTGCTATACAGTAGGTTCTCCTTAGTTATCTATTTTATACATAGTATATACATATGTCAATCCCAATCTCCCAATTCATCCCATCCCACCTCCCGCCGCCCCCCCACCCCCCGTATCCATACATCTGGTCTCTATTTCTGTGTCTCTGTTTCTGCTTTGCAAATAAGTTCATCTGTATCATTTTTCTAGATTCCACAAATAAGTAATATTGTACGATATTTGTTTTTCTCTTTCTGACTTACTTCACTCTGTATGACAGTTTCTGGGTCCATCCACGTCTCTGCAAATTGCACAATTTTGTTCCTTTTTATGGCTGACTAATATTCCATTGTATGTATGTAACCACATCTTCTTTATCCGTTCCTCTGTTGATGGACATTTAGGTTGCTTCCATGTCCTGGCTATTGTAAATTCTATGACTGTTTATTCCAGTGTTTTTACTAAGCTCAGGACAGAGAGCTATGGAGGAGCTAGAGTTTGTGATTGATCTTGTCCCTTGCTCATCCTCACTGTTCATTCTGTCTGCCTTCTTCTTCCGTCTTTCTTTCTCAGTTAGTTACATCATTTGACATTGCCTTGCGAGCTAATAGCTTTCTCTGGGAGCATTTGCATTTTAATGATAATTACTACCAGGCACCATGCTAAATGCTTTGCATGCATTATTTCAAATCCTTAAAAACCCTCTTAGTACTATCCTCAGTTATCAACAAGGAAATCGAGACTCTAAGAACTTGAGTAACTTGCCCAAAATCACAAAACTAACACATGATTAACAAGTTCCAGAGTTTGAATTTCTCTGATTCCAAAGGCTATACTCTTTCTGTCACATCACGCAATGATTCCTGCAGAAACATAAAGCTCTCAAGACTCAAAAGAATGAAACTGCCAGAAACAACTTGGTGAAATTTTTTATATAGGATAAGGATATTCCGAGTAGGATAAAACTGTTCACCTACTTCACATATTGAAAAGTCACTTTATTTCTATCAGGAAGCATCTGTTGTTAGAGCACTGGGATGTTAGGCTTAAATCTACTTGGAGGTAGTCTCAGATTCCTTATTTTCAGATACAGTTCATCATTCTTGTCTGGTAACTTTTACAGCCAGTAGAAATCCACATGTGTTACTCATATGGAAGGAGAAGAAAAGGACAGTCCTTCAGCCCGGGGACCTGGACAACTTATGGGGCATTTCAGGCGGGTTTCACCTTTGGGTCAGACTTGTTTTTGTGCCTACACAGCTCCAGCCACATGGCATCACCTTGCACCTGTTTACTCCAGATTCTCTTCTTTCCTAGGCATCAGCCACCTTATATCCTTGCTAGCTACTGAGAGAGACTCGATTATCAGAGGCTCACTTGAATTACCAGAAAGTTCTTCCTCATATCTCTGTGCCACATTTTCTCTCAGCTTTTCCATCAGTGGCAATGGCTAATTAAATGCAAGGGGCTTCAGAGTGCTTCAGACAGTGTTTTGCCTGCTAGTTTCATCTTGAAAAGATCTCCCTCTAGCCTTTTAACCTTATCTGTCTCCTCTTAGTCACCTTGGAGGCTCTCTCCAGCTCCCTCGTGGTTGGACTTCATTGCTTTAGTTGGATTCCAAAGCTGGGCACCGTGGTTGGCGGGACTTGACCAATGAAGTATACTAGGCAGCAATTACTTGTTTTTTTTTGTTTGTGACCGATTCTCCATTGCTACTTCCTGAAGTTGTTTTAGTTATTCCTTTCTATTCTTATAGAAAACCAACTTAACCATGGTCTTATTGAGATTTAGAGGGGTCATTTTCTAAGTTTAGCAGGGAAAGAGGTGAATTTCACCAGGAAAGGGCCGTTTTCTTCTTCTTCAGCTAAAAAGAGATGTGAGGTTGCCTTTGTGTTTTCCTTGTGGTTAAAAATGCGCAATTGCTTGTTTTGCAATAGGTTTTGTTCTGTGTTGTATGCAATTTTCTCTTTTATATCTTTTTTCCCCTTAAAATTAAATCCAGTAAAATGTGAAAGAAAGAGAAGTGAAATAATCTCCACAGCTGCTGAGTTTTCCTGGAAGGCAAAGACATCTCAATTTTAGTCTTAAAACATGAAATCATTGTTCTTTCAAGCAGCTGTCTAGTCAAAAACTCCTTTGTAGTGTACATTTTTAAACAGCAATTTTTAAAAACCACTAGGAGTTTTGTAAAGATTTCCTTTATCTGGTTATGAATTATTTTCAGTCTTTTGAGTAATTGTTAAATGATGAAACTTACTGGAATAAAACAGATGTCTGTTTTTTCTTTTGTTGTTTAGGAGGAAGAGGGAAATGTCATTGGGATATTGGGATTTACTTGATACCTTGAAAGTGAAGTCTACATAAATGATTGTTAGTATCTTGGTATTCTATTCACCATCAATTTTTGTACGAACTGCCAGAATATAAGCATCATGAGAATAGGGACCTTGTCTGTCTTAATCACCATGTGTCCCTCAGGACCTAGCACAACACCTGGCACATAGGTTCTCAACAAATGTTTATTAAACAAATAAATCAATAAATGAATGCCACAGGAACCATTATACAGAATGCCATGTCATGTAACCAGTTACATAATTCATCCATCCTTCTGTTATATTTTACAAAGACGCTTGGTGTGAAAGTCTTCCTTAATAGAAAATTGGAGGTTGAAGATGTATCTCACAATCTCTGCTGTTTTTATTAGTCCATTATGGATCTTTTACCCAGGATTTTATGTAAATCAGCGCTGTTATTGTGTATATTTCTACCACCTCTAGGAGTAATAAATTCCTTAAAGAGAAGGTATAGTTCAATTCAAATGATATATAAGTAAGGCATTAGGGGAACATAGAGAAGAGGATGATCTAGGTAATTAATGCTACCTGGGGAATAGTCAGAGGAAGGAGTATTTGAGTTGAGGCTCTAAGGATGAGTAGAAGTTTGCCAGGTGGTAAAGAAGGCAGGAGGACATAGGCAACATTGAGTGAAAGGGCCTGTAGGATGAAAAGGCATGCCGTGGGACCCCTGGTCATAGAACCACCATCATCATCATCATCACCTTCTGCATAAATATTACCCCTTTACACAAGATATAGGTTGCCATTGATGTGCTTAATTTTTTTTTTCAGCCTGATTTATTTTCTTTGAAGAGTCATTTATATCCATTATGTTGCAAACTGTGACTGCATCTAAAATGGCTTCCCCAAACGAGTCACTTGAATAGCCAAGATTCCTGCAGATCAGGTTTCTACAAACTTTTTGCAGCAAGGAGCCTAATGTGTGTGTATACAGATTTTGGGCCTTAAGCAATTTTGTCCATCTGGTTGTGTGCTGCTCACCCCAATCCTGGTATCTCTTAAGGGAACCAGTGAAGTGCTGCAGAGCCAGGATGGAGGTGGTGCTGGTTCCTTGAGTGGGGCCCTATTTTCAGAGCATCCCAGACTTCCCACATGCACCTAGGATGTCTTTTTGTAGCTACAGATAGAAGAATGGCATGAAGACCTATCTTTCTATGTAATATAGACACATACAGAACTTTCAAAATTGAGTTCAAGGAACTGACTTTGATCTAACTTGGCATGATTAAAATAATATAATAATAATAATAGTATCAACAAATAATAATTTAAATAATTTGAAAGACTAGTTTGGGGGGGAGCCATTGCGTAAAACCGTTGATACCACGACCATGCCAGTTGCACTCGTTGTAAAATTTTCATCTACCCTGTTCTCTTTAACAGTATCTCAATACTGATAAACTTACAAACATCCTCACCCCAATCCCAGGCTCTGAGGATTCTCCTCAAACCCTCTCTAGGTGTTTGGGGGCTATGAAATGAATCTATAACTCCATTATCTCATATTGTGGGTTTTTGGCTTCTTGATTAATACCGTGCCTTCTGGGAATAGATGTCGCTTCTCCTATGTTGATAGTTACTCATACATCTTATTTTTTAAGACTTTTTAAAATTTATATGATAATTATTATTAGTTAGTCATTAACTCAAATGACAGGTCCTATTAATAAGGTGATTCTCAAACAATATGTGCTGAAGGGAAAAGGCCAGGCCAGTGTACACTGGGCAGCATTTTCTTCCTAATTCATGATGAGGCATCGCATCAGAGGACTAATGGCTGCTCTATATTTATCCCTCAGATTTTAGAAATGCTGAGCTTAAGCAGATCATTACCTCAAACTCTTCTGACCTAATAAATGAGACAGAGAGAATAATTGTGATTCCCTCTCTGCTTTCTTCACCAGTTGCCTTTTATTCCCTTCTGAAGTCTTTCATTGCTTTGGGCTAAATGAAGTTTGGATTGCAACAACAACTTTTTTTAATGATAGTGTAATATTGGCTAATTTGCCTGCTATTGGTTATGCCCGAGTAGACACATGACCTGTGGCTGTTTGGCTTGTCCTCCTATGGGAAAATACTTAACAAGGCTAATAAGCTGTATTAAAAAATAATAAAAAAAATTCACATGGCACCTAGCATCACAGCCACATGTAGTATGGTTATTATTTATTATCCTGAGACACCAGTCCCGCATCTCCAGCTGCCCACTGGGCATTTTCACTCAGAAGGCCTACTGTCACCCCCTGTTTAACCCATCTGAAACCAAAACCATTACCTTCTCTTCAAAGTTATCCCTTGCTGTTGGAGTTTTAGGAGGCCAATAAATCACACCTTTTTCTCCCCTTCTCCAGTTCAAATTTGTTGCTGTTGCTGTTTTTAGAAGCACAGGAAACAAACAGATAAGGCATGAAACAAATGATCTAGATCTGTGGCCAAGTATCTTGTTAATACTTCAGCCCCCAGTAATCATAGCCAAAGCTGAGCAACCGCAGGCCTCACCCATAAGGCAGAGCTCACCAGAGCATCTTGGAATGAGAGAGAAATGCATGTGTCCTAGAGGCACAAGCTTGCTCAATTTCTCTTTCATAACCCACCAATCAAAGCAGTCAGTCCTCCTCCTCTTTTGCAGAAGAAATAATGAAATCTGGGGAATAAGGGCCAGGAACAGAAGGTCCTTTAAGAAGCCAGATCAAGTTCCTACTAAGGAATCCAAAGTTTCTATTTTTATTTAGATTACCTTCTTAAATTGTGTAACATCAGATTATTTTAGCATTTGGGTATGAGGAAGAATATTTAGATGTTAAATATGCTGTATTGTAAGAATTTCTACCTCTTAAATTGTAACCTGCCTTCTTTATGATCTTTTTCATAAATAAAACCCCATAGTTACAACCTTATAACCAAAACTCATACTTTCAGCTCTTTTATTGTGACTGTGATTAACACTGACATGGACTTGGCACCATGGCCGTTGGCAGCGAGAGAAAGTCAGGAGTGGTGGTGACTCAGCTGATTCTGCAGCTGCACTTACAGTAAATGTGTTTTGCAATGCTCTTATATTTTAAAATATTTTTTTAATTAAATTCCTTTTCTTTAAAATTTTTATTTCTTCATTTTTTTTCTCTTTACTATGTCAAGGAAAGATTATAAAAGGAAAGATATTAAAGATTGAATATCAAAAGTGGTGATCTTTATCCTAATACATTGGGCAGCCATTGATGGGGTTGGGTTTGGCTGCAGAATGAAGAGTAGGAGAGAAGCAAGTCTAGGAGTTAGGAGTCTTGTATAGCAGTCCAGGTGAAATATGATAGTGTCCTGGACTAGAATGGAGGCAGTGGGGATGAAATAAAGGAGATTCATTAGGTGGCTGTGTTGATAGAATGGACCGATTGAAACTGAAGTAGGGGAAAAAGAGACATCTAGAATGACACATATCTAGCACAGGCAATTCAGTGAAAGGGAGCACCATTTACTAATACGAGGAAATTTTGGAGGAAGAGAAGATTAGAGAGTAAATCAAGATTCTGAAAGTAGAAATATCCAGAATTTAACTGTAGCTTGGAGGAGAAGCCTGGGATTTATGAGTGGTCAACTTATACATGGTACTGAATACAAGTGGTCTCTTTCCAGCACTCCTCACAGAAAATTCTCTTAGGAAAAACTCTACTTGGTAGTGGTGGCTGGATATCTTTTTTCTATTGTTGAGGTATAATTGACATATAACTTTATATTAATTCCAGGTGTATGACATAATGATTCAATATCTGTATATATTGTGAAATGATCTCCACAAGTCTAGTTAACATCCATCACCATACATAGTTACAAAATTTTTTTCTTGTGGTGAGAACTTTTAAGATTTACTCTCTTAGCAACTTTCCCATATGCAATGCAGTATTATTAACTATGATCACCATACTATACTCCATGATTTATTTCTTTTTTAACTCGAAGTTTTTATCTCTTGCCCATCACCCCACCCTCTGCTTTTGGCAATCAACCATCTGTTCTCTGAATGTATGAGCTTGGTTTTTTTGTTTTGTGTTTTATAAGATTTGACATATAAGAGAGATCATATAATATGTCTTTATCTGTAAGACTTATTTAGCATAATGTATATATAAACATAAATAACATTTTCTTTATTCACTCATCCTTTATTGGACACTTGGGTTGTTTCCATGTCTTTTGAGTTAATGTCTTAAATTTCTTTGGCTAAATACTCAGAAGTAAATTGCTGGATCATACTGTAGTTGTGCTGTTAATTTTTTGAGGAACCTCCATACTCTTTTCTATAGTGAGAGCTTCAATTTACATTCCCACCAGCAGCGTACAAAGGTTCTCTTTTCTCCACATGCTCTCTCCAACACTTATTTTTTGTCTTTTTGATAATAACCATTCTGACAACTGTGAGGTGATATCTCATTATGGTTTTGCATTTCTCTGATGATTAGTGATGTTGAACACCTTTTCATGAACTTGTTGGCCATCTGTATCTCTTCTTTGGAGAAATGTCTACTCAGTTCCTTTGCCCGTCTTTAAAATTAGATTTTGTTGTTGTTGAGTTGTATGTGTTCTTTTTCAATGCTTGGATATTAACCCTTTACCAGATATATGATTTGCAAATATTTTCTCCCATTAAGTAGATTGCCTTTTCATTTTATTGATGGTTTCCTTTGCTGTGCAAAAGCTTTTTAGTTTGATGTAGTTTTGTTGCATTTGCATTTGGTGTCAAATCTAAAAAATCATCACCAAGACCCATGTTAAGGAGCTCACTGCTTATGTTTTCTTCTAGGAGTTTTATAGTTTCACGTCTTAAGTTCAAGTCGTTAATCCATTTTATATTTATTTTTGTGTATGGTGTAAGATAGTGGTCCAGGTTTATTCTTTTGCATGTGACTGTCTAGTTTCCTCAACACCATTTATTGAAGAGACTGTCCTTTCCCCAATGTATATTCTTGGCTTCTTCATTGGAAATTAATGGACTATGTATATGTGGGTTTATTTCTGGGCTCTCTGTTCCCTTGATCTGTGTGTCTGTTTTGATGTCAATACTATACTATTTTGATTACTATAGCATTGTACTATAGTCTGAAATCAGGGAGCATGATGCCTCCAGCTTTGTTCTTTCTGAAGATTGTTTTGACTATTCAAGGTCATACGTTTAAACATTTTATTACAGTCAATTTCCTAACACATTTTTTAGGAGTTTTACACCTTTATTCATAGGTGAGATTGGTTTATAGAAAAATATCCCACAGTTTAGTCCTTAAAGTACACACTAACCCTGCGAAAAGTTCAAAGAAAAAAGATTCTAGGGTCAAATTTACTCTGGAAATTCTGCTTAGTATGTTCTCTTCTTGGAGATTTACAGTGTGTTTTGGCCTATTAATATTTCTGAAATGTCCCTTCATAAAAGAATCTTTCCCTTAAAATTTGGAAAGAAAGAACTATAAACTCTCTGAGATCAGAACTGTTTTGAATAAAAGTTTTGTTTTCCAGTTTATGCTGTGGATATTGGTCAGTTTGGATTTTATGATTCTTATTTCATAATTTCCTAGAAATTGTACCCATCATTGATACTTCTAAATTTACTATCATAAAAGTATACTTAGCATCTCTTAAAATAATTTAATCTTCTCCCTGTTAAATCATGTCTCATTTCTGATTTTGATTGTTTTTTTCATCTTTTCTTTTCTAGATATTACAGAGCCATTTCATTATTTGATTCCTCAAAGGGCAGACTTAAATCTATCAATGATAATTCAGTGTTCCATAATTAGTTCCTAATTTATTATATCCTGTATTTTGTTCTGCTTAGTTTTATAATTTTCCAACTTGTTAAATGCTGACAATGTTTTTGCTTCTTTAAAAAAAAAAATAATAAGATGTACATGACCATGATTTTGCCTCTGAAAAGAATTTTGGCTGCATATCCTGAGTTTCAATCTGGTGTGTGGTGTTATTTTGTCTACTTAGCAAATAGTGTGTAATTACACTTTTATGTTGCTCTTTGACCCAAAAATTTTGGCGGGGGGTTACTTTAAGTGGTTTTGTGGTTCTTTTCTGTTTAACTTTCATCGTAATTTCTAGTTTTATTGCACTGCTTCTTATATATTATACATACATGAAATCAGGAATATTCTCTGTAAGATATAAGAATAATTCATATACCTAGCTTATTAAATTTATATTGTTGAAATCACAGGTTTGGTTCCCAGTTTGTGATAATATAACATCTTGGTATAATTGATTCATTGCCAATAGTCTTTGAAGAATTTTGGATGCTGAGGAAAGACCGGAAGAGTTGTTAGTTAGCCAACAAATAATATTGAGCACCTGATATATAATGTAAATGCTAGAAATACACTGGTCAACATTCAGCTCTCCATCAATGAACTTAGGCTGCAGTTGGAGGAACATAAGTGGAAAATGAAGTTGGAAAAGTAGATTATTCATGGCAAGAAGTTTGAATATTTTTCCTGCTCATAGTGGGAAGTCATTGGAGGATTTTAAACAAGCTGGTGATATAATATATGGTTACTGTGGCTTCTGTGTGGAGAGTGGAGCATGAGAGGTGTCAAGGAGGTGTTAGGAAGCTGTAACAATCATCCAGATGAGAGAAGATGGTGGCTTGGATATGGGAGTCTGTAGTTCAGTGGAGAGGTCTGGAGTTATCTGCATTTAAAAGGTATTTAAGGCCACCAGACAGAGATTACCTTGGAGAAAGCATAGACCGTGGAAGGAGCTTGGGGCACTCCTAAATTTAAAAGTCTATCAAAGGAAGAGGAGACAGCAAAAGAGATTAAGAAGCTGTAGTCAGTGAAGTAGAAGTGTGGAAAGCAGGAGAGTGTGATATTGCAAAAGTCTTGAGAAGACAATGATTGAAGACAGGGAGTGGTCAACAATGTTAAATGCTGTAGTGAAGGCAAGTCATACGAAGGCAAGGAATTGAGCATTTGCAGTGGCAACAGGTAGATCACGTAGCCTTGATAAGACCAGCATCTATAGAGTAGCAAGATCACAACTCTCACTGGGGTAGATTGATGAAAGAATGGGAGGGGAGAGAATGGAGAAAATGATTGAAGATAACTCAAGGAATTATGCTGTGATAGCAAACAGAAATGAGGCAGTTCTTAAGGGGTGAAAGTAAAAGACAGTGTGTGTGTGTGTGTGTGTGTGTGTGTGTTTATTTTTTGGGGGGTACACCAGGTTCAATCATCTGTTTTTATACACATATCCCCATATTCCCTCCCTTCCTTGACTCCCCCCCCTCGAGTCCCCCCCACCCTCCCCGCCCCAGTCCTCTAAGGCATCTTCCATCCTCGAGTTGGACTCCCTTTGTTATACAACAACTTCCCACTGACTATTTTACAGTTGGTAGTATATATATGTCTGTGCTACTCTCTCGCTTCGTCTCAGTTTCCCCTTCACCCCCTGCCCCCTCCCATACCTCGAGTTCTCCAGTCCATTCTCTGTATCTACATCCTTGTTCTTGTCACTGAGTTCATCAGTACCATTTCTAGACTCCGTATATGTGAGTTAGCATACAATATTTGTCCTTCTCTTTCTGACTTACTTCACTCTGTATGACAGATTGTAGTTCTATCCACCTCATTACATATAGCTCCATCTCATCCCTTTTTATAGCTGAGTAATATTCCATTTATATATATGCCACATCTTCTGTATCCATTCATTTGTTGATGGGCATTTAGGTTGCTTCCATGTCCTGGCTATTGTAAATAGTGCTGCAATAAACATTATGGTACAAGTTTCTTTTGGGATTATGGTTTTCTTTGGGTATATGCCCAGGAGTGGGATTACTGGATCATATGGTAGTTCTATTTGTAGTTTTTGAAGGAACCTCCAAATTGTTTTCCATAGTGGCTGTACCAACTTACAGTCCCACCAACAGTGCAGGAGAGTTCCCTTTTCTCCACACCCTCTCCAACATTTGTGGTTTCCAGATTTTGTGATGATGGCCATTCTGACTGGTGTGAGGTGATACCTCATTGTGGCTTTGACTTGCATTTCTCTGATGATGAGTGATGTTGAGCATCTTTTCATGTGTTTGTTGGCCATCTGTATGTCTTCTTTGGAGAAGTGTCTATTTAGGTCTTCTGCCCATTTGTGGATTGGGTTATTTGCTTTTTTGGTATGAAGCTTCATGAGCTGCTTGTATATTTTGGAGGTTAATCCTTTGTCCGTTGTTTCATAGGCAATTATTTTTTCCCATTCTGAGGGTTGCCTTTTAGTCTTGTTTATGGTTTCTTTCACTGTGCAAAAGCTTTTAAGTTTCATGAGGTCCCATTTGTTTATTCTTGATTTTATTTCCATGATTCTAGGAGGTGGGTCAAAAAGGATGTTGCTTTGATGTATGTCAAAGAGTGTTCTGCCTATGTTTTCCTCTAGGAGTTTGATAGTGTCTGGCCTTACATGTAGGTCTTTAATCCATTTGGAGTTTATTTTTGTGTATGGTGTTAGGAAGTGTTCTAATTTCATTCTTTTACATGTTGCTGTCCAATTTTCCCAGCACCACTTATTGAAGAGGCTGTCTTTTTTCCATTGTATATTCTTGCCTCCTTTGTCAAAGATAAGGTGCCCATATGTGTTTGGGCTTACTTCTGAGTTCTCTATTCTATTCCATTGATCTTCCTTTCTATTTTTGTGCCAGTACCATACTGTCTTGATCACTATGGCCTTGTAGTATAGTTTGAAGTCAGGAAGCCTGATTCCACCAACTCCATTTTTCCTTCTCAAGATTGCTTTGGCTATTCGGGGTCTTTTTCGTTTCCATACAAATCGTAAGATTTCTTGCTCTAGTTCTGTGAAAAATGCCATTGGTAATCTGATCGGGATTGCATTGAATCTGTAAATTGCTTTGGGTAGTACAGTCATTTTCACGATGTTGATTCTTCCAATCCAGGAACATGGTATGTCCCTCCATCTGTTTGTGTCGTCTTTGATTTCTTTCATCAATGTCTTAAAGTTTTCTGCATACAGATCTTTTCCCTCCTTAGGCAGGTTTATTCCTAGGTATTTGATTCTTTTTGTTGCAATGGTGAATGGGAGGGTTTCCTTAATTTCTCTTTCTGCTCTTCCATTGTTAGTGTATAGGAATGCAAGAGATTTCTGTGCATTAATTTTGTATCCTGCTACTTTACTAAACTCATCAATGAGTGCTAGCAGTTTTCTGGTAGAGTCTTTAGGGTTTTCTATATATAATATCATGTCATCTGCAAAGAGTGACAATTTTACTTCTTCTTTTCCAATTTGGATTCCTTTAATTTCTTTTTCTTCTCTGATTGCTGTGGCTAAAACTTCCAGAACTATGTTGAATAATAGTGGTGAGAGTGGACACCCTTGTCTTGTTCCTGTTCTCAGAGGGAATTCTTCCAGTTTTTCTCCATTGAGAACGATGTTGGCTTTTGGTTTTTCATATATGGCTTTTATTATGTTGAGGTAATTTCCTTCTATGACCATTTTCTGGAGAGCTTTTATCATAAATGGATGTTGAACTTTGTCAAAAGCTTTTTCTGCATCTATTGAGATGATCATATGGTTTTTATCCTTCAATTTGTTGATATGATGTATCACGTTGATTGATTTGCATATATTGAAGAATCCTTGCATCCCAGGGATAAACCCCACTTGATCATGGTGTATGATTTTTTAATGTGCTGTTGCAGTCTGTTAGCTAGTATTTTGTTGAGGATTTTTGCATCTATATTCATCAGTGATATTGGTCTGTAGTTTTCTTTTTTTGTGACATCTTTGCCTGGTTTTGGTATCAGGGTGATGGTAGCCTCGTAGAATGAGTTAGGGAGTGTTCCACCTTCTGCTATATTTTGGAAGAGTTTGAGAAGGATAGGTGTTAACTCTTCTCGAAATGTTTGATAGAATTCGCCTGTGAACCCATCTGGTCCTGGGCTTTTGTGTGTTGGGAGATTTTTAATCACTGCCTCAATTTCCGTACTTGTGATTGGTCTGTTCATGGTTTCTATTTCTTCCTGGTTCAGTCTTGGAAGATTGTATTTTTCTAAGAATGTATCCATTTCTTCCAGGTTATCCAATTGATTGGCATATAGTTGCTTGTAGTAGTCTCTCATGATGTTTTGTATTTCTGAGGTGTCCGTTGTGACTTCTCCTTTTTCATTTCTAATTCTGTTGATTTGCATCTTCTCCCTTTTTTTCTTGATGAGTCTGGCTAATGGTTTATCAATTTTGTTAATCTTCTCAAAGAACCAGCTTTTAGTTTTATTTATTTTTCTTATGGTTTCTTTCCTTTCTTTTTCATTTATTTCTGCTCTGATCTATATGATTTCTTTCCTTCTGCTCACTTTGGGGTTTCTTTGTTCTTCTTTCTCTAGTTGTTTTAGGTGTAAGGTTAGGTTGTTTATTCGATCATTTTCTTGTTTCTTAAGGTAGGACTGTATTGCTATAAACTTCCCTCTTAGAACTGCTTTTGCTGCATCCCATAGGTTTTGGGTTGTTGTGTTTTCATTGTCATTTGTTTCTAGATATTTTTTGATTTCCTCTTTGATTTCTTTAGTGATTCCTTGGTTGTTTAGGAGTGAATTGTTTAGCCTCCATGTGTTTGTATTTTTTGCAGTTTTTTTCCTGTAATTGATATCTAGTCTCATGGCGTTGTGGTCTGAGAAGATGCTTGATATGATTTCAATTTTCTTGAATTTGCTGAGGTTTGATTTGTGACCCAAGATGTGATCTATCCTGGAAAATGTTCCGTGTGCCCTTGAGAAGAAAGTGTAGTCTGTCGTTTTTGGATGGAATGTCCTATAAATATCAATGAAGTCGAGATGGTCTAATGTGTCATTTAAAGCTTGTGTGTCTTTATTTATTTTCTGTTTGGATGATCTGTCCATTGATGTAAGTGGGGTGTTCAAGTCTCCCACTATTATTGTGTTACTGTCGATGTCCCCTTTTCGGGCTGTTAGCATTTGCCTTATGTATTGAGGTGCTCCTATATTGGGGGCATAGATATTTACAATTGTGATATGTTCTTCTTGAATGGATCCCTTGATCATTATGTAGTGTCCTTCCTTGTCTCTTTTAATAGTCTTTACTTTCAAGTCTAATTTGTCTGATATGAGTATTGCTACTCCAGCTTTCTTTTGACTTCCATTTGCATGGAATATCTTTTTCCATCCCTTTACTTTCAGTCTATATGTATCCCTTGGTCTGAAGTGGGTTTCTTGTAGGCAGCATATAGAAGAGTCTTGTTTTTGTATCCATTCAGCCAGTCTGTGTCTTTTGGTTGGAGCATTTAATCCATTTACATTTAAAGTGATTATTGACATGTGTGTTCCAATGACCATTTTCTTAATTGTTTTGGGTTTGTATTTGTAGGTGTTTTCCTTTTCTTGTGTTTCCTACTTAGAGAAGTTCCTTTAGCACTTGTTGTAAGGCTGGTTTGGTGGTGCTGAATTCTCTTAACTTTTGCTTGTCTGGAAAGCTTTTGATTTCTCCCTCAACTGTGAATGAGATTCTTGCTGGGTAGAGTATTCTTGGCTGTAGGTTTCTCTCTTTCAGGACTTTCAGTATATCCTGCCATTCCCTTCTGGCCTGCAGAGTTTCTGTAGAAAGGTCAGCTGTTATCCTTATGGGTTTTCCCTTATATGCTTTTCTCTTGCTGCTTTTAATATTTTTTCTTTGTGTTTAATTGTCGTTAGTTTGATTAATATGTGTCTTGGTGTATTTCTCCTTGGGTTTACTCTGTATGGGACTCTCTGTGCTTCTTGGACTTGGTTAATTATTTCCTTTCCCATGTTGGGGAAGTTTTCCACTAGAACCTCTTCAAATATTTTCTCAGACCCTTTCTTGTTTTCTTCTTCTTCTGGGATGCCTATAATTCGAATGTTGGTACGCTTAATGTTATCACTGAGGTCTCTGAGACTGTCTTCTAATCTTTTTATTCTTTTTTCTTTTTCCTGCTCTGTGGCAGTTATTTCCCCCATTCTATCTTCCAACTCACTTATTCGTTCTTCTGCCTCAGTCATTCTGCTGGTTATAGCATCTAGAGTATTTTTAATTTCAGTTATTTTGTTATCCATTGCTGTTTGTTTTTCTGAGTTCTTATGAACTGTTTCTTGTACTTTCTCTATTTTGTTATTGAGATTTTGTATCATTTTTACTATCATGACTCTAAATTCTTTTTCAGGCATTTTTCCTATTTCCTCCTCATTTATTTGGTCTTGTGGGTTTTTTTCCTGCTCCTTTGCCTGCATGGTGTTTCTTTGTTTCCTCATGGTTGTCCAAAGTTTTGGGGTTGCTTGTCCTGGCAATAGAGGTGTTTATAGAAGACTGTCCAAGCCTCAGACTAATGTCCAAGTATTGGATTAAACGAATATTAAGTCTAGGAAACACATACATGTATAAGACACACAATTACTGAATCCGTTAGGACATAAGGCTCTAGAAAGACCTGACAGAACCCCAGTGTGCTATCAGATATTCAAAGAGAAACCCAGCAGAAATTGACAACTGAAACAGAACAAATCAGAGACAAAAGCAAAAGCAAACAAACAAACAAATAACACCTGACACATACAAACATTAATCCAGGGAGATTTTGTAAGCTAGGATCAAATATAGAAAAGAGCCAGAGTACCACCAGAGAGAATGGAGATTCTCAGAATGTAATTAGACAACTGTACTAAGAACTAAGATAAAGACAAAAACCTAATATTAAATACCACAGCAGTGTGTCATCTGGAGAATAGAGCAAGGAGTCTGAGCAGACCGATAGTGTTGCTTATAAGTATGTTAACATAAAATAAACTTAAAAAGGCTGGAAGAAAGGGGAACAGAAGAGCGTAATGTGGTTGGAAATATGCAAATAAAAAGAAAGGAATAGAAATGTATAAAAGATAGGGATGAAAGGAAAGTATGAGAGATATATTGTCCATACTACCAAAAACTTAGCTAGATATAGAAGTATATAAAAAGGCAAAAAAAAAAAAAAAAAGAATAAAAATATCATTAAAAAATTATGTTATAAAACTTGTAGATCCCTTAGGGCTAAGATCGTATTTAATAAAGAAAAAAAAAAAAAAAGAGAGAGAGAGAAAAAGAAAAAAAAAAAAATCCAGAACTGATCCCAGAATGGACCAGTTCAATAGGTACTGATACTACTATTTCTGTTTCCTTAGCGTCTCAGCTGTAAGTGTCCTTCTCCTTGCCTTGGGTTTTTTTGCGTTATTCTGTGACCAGCAGAGGTTCCTTTATTGTTCGTCTGTAAGCGTCGGTGTGTGGGGAGGGAGAGGGTACAATAGTGGCTCCTTCTCCTGGGAGTGAGTGAGCAGTGGCGCACTGTTGTTTCAGTCGGGCTTGGAGGTGCCTGTTGCAGAGGGCGCTGGTGGCTCAGGCGTACACAGAAAGTCTTAGAGTTGGGCCTCTCTAGGGTTTTTTTTGGTTGTTGCTGTTGTTGTTTTTTTTTTTTTTCTCTCGGCAGCCTCCCTGCTGCTAGCGTTGCAAGGGGTTTTAATCTAGCCCCGCCCGAGTGCCTGAGGGTGCTTGTTATCCCTGAGCTCCTTAAGTGGCCCACAGGCGTCTCTCCACTGCCTGTTGCAGAGGCGCGGAAAGAGAGAGGGAGAGGCTATGCGCGTGGCTCCTCCCCCCCGCCCGTGAGCCTGCAGCCTCCAGCCGCCCTCATGGCCGGGCAGCTCTCAGGGACGGACGCTCCTCTCCGCGGACCTCCTCCCTCCTGTCCTCTCGGTCCGTCACCCTACCGGCAACAACGTTTCTCACCCTGAACCAGCTCTCCGGTTCCCACGCTCCCGCTCCTGGACCCTCCGTTCAGCCGCGGATCGATGTCTCGGTCCGGGAACGCTGAGCTGCGCTGCAGACCCTCCGTATGTTTCTCACTCCCTCCCGTCTGCCACAGCTCCGCCGCTTCACCCTCTTTGAGCCGTCGTAGATGCCTCCCTACCGGCTATGTCGGGCTCCCCGCAGCCCTTTCTGGTGTCCAAGGCCGTCTGCTGGTGTTCTGCTGGTTCTCTGTGGGAATGACTGCGTCCTTCCGTGCATTCCCAATGCATCTGTGGAGAGGGATGCACTCCATGTCTCTCTACTTCGCCGCCATCTTTTCTCTCCTGTGTGTGTGTTTTAAGATGGTTGCTTTTGAGACATGCTAGTATGCCATATTAATGATCTAATAGTAGAAAGGAAGAAATTGTTGAGGTAGAAAGGAAAGGAAATAATTGTAGGAAGTTTTTGAAGACCTTAGAAGAGATGGGACCCGGTGTAGAAGTTGAGGGTTTGGTCTTCCATGGTACAAGAAGATGCCAGAACCTGTTATTGCTAATGCAGGTAGTCTTATGGATTTGGTGGAAAGAAGATAGATCATTCTCATCAGATTGTATATGTTTTTCCTATGTATTATGAAGCAAGATTACACTCAGTTAAGTGTGAGTGGCAGGTGGTGTATTAGAGATATGAGGGAAGAAAAACTATGAAGTAATCCTGTAGTGCAGTGAGAAAGCATATTGACTGCAGACTTATAGTAGGGAAGTCTGGAAAAGGTAGGTGCCCATTTGATATTTGAAGTGAGTATAGTCATCACAATTGTATAGTTTTTCTCTTGGATTCTTTAGCAACTTGGATATATAAGCTGAGTAAGAAAGTAATTCAGTTGGAGTTTTATTATAAATAAAATGGTGAAGGAAAAGACAAGTAAGGGAGTCAGAAGTTTGCAAGGTAGTAGTTACAGTGCTAAACTGAGTGCACACAGAGGTGAAGACATAAGGAAGGCAATGATGAGTGGGAATGTGGTAGGATCAGTGAATCAGTAAAAAAAACAGTTCACAGAGGAGGTTGTTTTCCAGATTTTCAAAAGGGAGAACAAATGGAAATTTAATTGATGAGTTTATCATCAATGCCCTGCTATATATGCCTATAATTAATTATAAAATTGATATTTATAATTATTTAGAAAGGATATCAGTGATCAATAGGAACTTTCTTTGAATCTTGAAAAACAAGTTGAACTAAACTGACTCCAAATTTTTAATAGAATGGAGTAGATATAATATACTTAGACCTTGACATAGTCTTTTGAAATATACATGAGGGGAAATAGACATGACTTAGTAGTTCATTTATGGTGGATTTATGATTAAATCTTAAGTCTTATTGTTGATACCCAATGGGTACAAGTTAATGGAACATGTAACTCTGGTATGGGATCCTTTGAGGTCTGTTTTCGGTCTATAATATGATTACCAATGACTCTGATGATGATATGGGAATATTATGAAATAAATATGTAGATAATGCAAAACAGGAAGAATTTTGAATATATTTTTTGCCAGAATTTGGATTCAGAACATCTGAGCAAACTGGTAAATGGGCCAAAACTAACCAGATGAAATGTAATAATGCTAAGTATAAATTTTACTCATGTTTTAAAAAGTCTGTATGCATTCAATTCAGGAGAGGTCTGGTTTTATACGAGGTCAAATGTAAAGGACCTAAATGCAGTGAAAGTAATGCATAATAATAATTCTTGTATTTTATATATTTTACTTGTGTATTTACCCAGTGATGGGCATGGTGTGAAAAAAGCTCTTCACACATATAACCTTATTTTATTATCATAGTAAGCCTGAGATAGATACTGCTATTATCCCCATTTTATAGACAAGTAAACTGAAATTCAGAGAGGTTGCCTTCTCCGGTGTCATATAAGATAATAAATGGCACAGCCTGGATTTCAATATGTGTTTATGGTCTTTACTATATTCTACTATGTTTTACTTAAACTTAAATTAGTAAAGGTTTACTGTCCAGAAAGCAGGCAAAAATTCTGCCAGACTTCTTCCTTACATCTGAATAATATTGCATCTGGAGATTTGTGATCAGTTGCTGGCATCTTATTTTCAGAAAATCCATTTAAAATAGAGTAAATTCACAAGAATGCAAGAAGGATGCAGTATTATCTAAAAACATCTTCATATGAGAAACATTTGGAAAAGTTGGCAGAAGGGTTGGCTTGGGGACTAGAAGACTTATGGGACACGTAATATCTGGTCTCAGATGTTTGAAGAGCTGTCATAGGCAAGGAAATTAAACTGCACATTTTTAACACCCAAAGACATTCTTATGATGTGAGTGAAAGTTATATATATAATCAAAACATGGGCTCACCATGTGGTCATGTTATCTACAGTGTAACACTAGCCTTTTACCTGTGGGATAAAATTTCTTATGATCATTTTTAATAGAGGTGAATTTTATTTTTTCAAACTGCAAAACATAGTTCAGCTTGATTTCATAGTGAAATCATTCAGAAGCTCCTATCTGTGTGATTGCAGCTGAAATAGACTAAACAAAAAAAAAAATGCAGTCAGTACAAATTGCTGTGGGTTATCTATATAGCTATGGCATGTGGTGAGAACCTGGAAGCTGCACCCACAGAATTTATGAGACTTCCAGTAAATCAGCTCAGTTCAGTGTTTTAGACCTGTATCCAACTCTCCTTGGATGTCTAGACACAGCCCAAGAGGAGGCTTCAAAAATGGGTAAATATGAAGCAGCCAAAGCCACCAGAAGCCTTTGACCCTCTTCTAATGTTTCAACCAGATAATTATTTTCCCTCTCAAGAATTTGGCTATCCTTTGAGGGAAAAAAAAAAATCAAGATTTTCCATGTGAAGAGCCCCTGAAAGAAAATACACTAGAGAAAGGTCAGTAAGAATGGGCCAAAGCTGAATTCTTCAGATCTGCTTAGAGAGTGTGGAAAGTCTGTACCGTCTCTACTTTTCGTGCTTTCCAGCTGGCCAAGAGCTCCCATGGCATTTATCCAGCTTTGCCTTCCCCATACCTTTACATCTTAAAGGAACTTGTACTGTACAGTGGAAATGCCTCACATGGAAACCTAAGTGGTAGCTAAAATTGTATAGAGGTAATTAGAAAATCAAAAGCACTGCAAAGTGGAAATGTCAATCAACTACTTGCAAGACTCACAGAGTAAACTAGATTGAAATCCTTTGAGTGCCCAGTGCATGCTTTTCCCAGATTATGAAAAATTGGACTAAACAGTAAAAAACGAAAAATTCCTTTGCTTACTCACTGACTCAGTGTGAGAAATGTGGAGACTGCCCCAACCAGAAATTTAGATAGCCAAGTCTACTTTGAGCCAACTCAAAAAATGAATCCAAGATGTGGCACATACATACAATGGAATATTACTCAGCCATAAAAAGGAATGAAACTAAGTTATTTGTAATGAGGTGGATGGACCTAGAGTCTGTCATACAGAGCGAAGTAAGCCAGAAAGAGAAAAACAAATATCGTATGCTAACTCATATATATGAAATCTAAAAAAAAATGGTACTGATGAACCCAGTGACAAGACAAGAATAAAGATGCAGATGTAGAGAACGGACTTGAGGACACAGGGTGGGTGGGGGGCGAAGGGGAAGCTGGGATGAAGTGATAGAGTAGCATTGACATATATACACTACCAAATGTAAAATAGATAGCTAGTCGGAAGCTGCTGCATAACACAGGGAGATCAACTCGAGGATGGATGATGACTTAGAGGGCTGGGATAGGGAGGTGGGAGGGAGGGGATATGGAGATATATGTATAAATACAGCTGATTCACTTTATTATACAGCAAAAACTGGCACAACACTGTAAAGCAATAATATTCCAATAAAGAGCTTAAAAAAAAGAAAAAAAATGAATCCAAGAATGAATTTACAGATAGGGAAGTCCAGGTAGAAAATGCCTGATGATAAATCTTTATTAAAGTTAAACATGTAGATTTCCATCTAAATAATTGCTTAAGTGTAACAAAATTGAATACAAAAGTAAAAAAAGAAAAACCTCAAAGAGATATGAAAACAATAATTCAGAAATAACGTTCTAAGTTAATATTTCTAGACAGATTTGCAAATGTCATGAGGTATTGTAGAAAGTAAAAGCTTTTAAATCCCTCAAGAAGCCAAGAATTATTATTTTATTCCTAAATTTTATATACAGGAATTTTATATACAAAAATGAATTCAAGAATGATTTGGAAACTTTAAGATAGTCATTTACCTGTAGAACTGAAAACCACTAAAAAAATATAGAAACCAAAAAGGCGAGAAATAAACATGATTAAAACTTTCCTGATTGTAGGAGGTGACTTTCAAATTGGGATCAAAAATAAAAGCCTACTCTATGGTTAGCATTTATAACAGATATTTCTTTCTAAAAACTAAAACAAATGGATAAAAGCAAAAAAGTAAAAGAGACAAAGATATGTCAGGCAAATGCAAATAAAAAAATGAGAAATTTTTACAATAATATACAAAAAGGATGTAATGAAATCAGAACAAAGAATATCATTTCCATAAATATATAAAAATGCTCAACTTCCTTAGCAAAAATATTAAAGCTTTGATGGAAAATCATTTTTATATTATAAAATTCGCAAAGCTATTTTAAAGATGGTAGTCAATACTTTTAAGGGTATGATGACAGTCATTATTCAATAAGTATTTATTGAATACCTACTAGAGCTAGTCATTTAGTAAGACCTAGCAGTATAGTGTAATCAAATCAACACATCCAGATGTACCTTCCCATTTATGAAGATCTTTTAATTTTCTTTACTGAAAAAAATTTATTTTATGAATTTTATCAGCTTTCTCCTAATGTGACTGGAGTATTTTTTCCAATTCAAAGTTATCGGGAATATTGAGAAAAGTCATTGATTTTTGTATATTTGTCTTGCAGTCAATTTTAGTCTTTTAAGCAAGTATCTTGTTAATTCTAGTAGTGTTTTGTAAAAGCCACTTGGATTTTCCAATTCTTTCTGAGTTAATTTTGTTAATTTTTGTTTTTTAGGATATTATTAATTACCTCTAGTTTCTTAGTTTTGAAATAGGATTGCATAAAGTATTTGATTTTTATTTTCTCAATCTCATATATATTTGTGGGTATGTATTCTGTCCTTTCTCATTTGTGATCTTGTATACTTTTGTTTTCTCCCCTAATTAGGATTATAAGTTTATTATCTATTACTATGGGAAAATACTCATGGATATCTTTATCCTTTAAGTTTTCTTAATATTTCCTATTTTGTTAGTTTTGGCTTTAATCTATGTTAATTTCCTTTCTTGGCTTATTTTGTTTTTTTATCCTAATTTTATAGTTTCTGAAGATGAAAATTAACTTTTTTCCTTTTTTCTCTAAATGACAAACATATTTAAATGTATGGCTTTTGCTGTGCTCCGTTGGTTGGATATGATGTGTTTATATTTTTTATTGCTTTCTAAATAATTTATAATTTTGTTTTGGTTTCTTCTGCAATACAAGGATTAGTGAGGAATGTGCTTGTTTTTTTTTTTTTTTTTTTTCTTTTTGAGTCTTTTTTTTTTTTTAGAAACTGTTTTTCTTTTTCTTTTTTTTTGTTTTGTGACCAAAGAATGTGATTTATAAAATTGCTCTTTTTAAAAATTTCTTAAAGCTGATATTGTGTATGTGTGCAGATCCAAGTATATGACAGATTTTTGTAAATGGTTTGTTGATGATGAAAAATCTTTATCTTCTATTTAAGTGATAAAGGAATCTATTAAATTTACTTCATCAGGTGTACTATTTATATCTTTTATGTGCTTACTTATTTTTCGTCCACTATATCTAATTTGAAAACAGCCATATTAAAAACTTTCCATATTTATATTTTAATTAATTATATGCAATAATTATGTCAAGTTTATCTTACATTTTTAAGTAACATTTGTTTCATTTACTGGTCTACTATGTCATATGATGCAAACAGATTTATGAGTATTTTCCAATTTTCATAAATTGTACTTTATATCATTATATAATATTTCTATTTGTTCTATTTAGTGCATTTAAATTATTTATCCTATTCAGTATAAATCTTATTTTTCTCAGTTCTATAAGTCTTTTTGTAATGCCCTCTTGTACTTCTTCAAATATTTATTATTCTTTTGCTACCTCCAACCATTTTCTTTTCTTGATAGACTGCTCTGATTGCCTTCTTTATTCTTTGTCTCTCTGTCTGTTAGACCTCTTTGGGTGTCCTTTTATTTTCCTTTGTTCATTGTAGCACAGGTCCCACAGCTGGGTACTTTAAGTGAACTGGTCCCATGAGTGTGGGAAGGCACAGACATCTCAGTCATCATGGCCAGAAGTAGGTAATTTGCCAGTTAACAATTGAGCCACCTGAAGGGAGCCTTTCTCCTGCATTAGGTTAGAGAAAGTTCAGTCCCTCCATACTTCCTTATGGCCAGAGGATTAGGAACACTTAATGGTCCTATCATCATTGAGGGTCAGCTCTACAAAGGGGCTGCTACCTGCTGGTCCTTGTCTTAGAGTTCTCCTGCTGTGGTCTCAAAGCTCTTTTTCAGCCCAGAGCAATAAAGTACCACAGCAGCTATCTAGCTCACACTCTCTACTTGACTACCAGTCCTAATGTCTGCTTGACTTAAGAAAAGAGGATGTGTTTGACCTGAGTTGGAAGTAGAGAAGAAACAAAGCACAATTAAGCCATCATCTTTCCTGAATCCTCTGGGGATATAATGATGAGCATAGAGAGAAAACCATAATCCCAAAAGAAACTTGTACCATAATGTTTATTGCAGCACTATTTACAATAGCCAGGACATGGAAGCAACCTAAATGCCCATCAACAAATGAATGGATACAGAAGATGTGGCATATATATACAACGGAATATTACTCAGCTATAAAAAGGGATGAGATGGAGCTATATGTAATGAGGTGGATAGAACTACAGGCTGTCATACAGAGTGAAGTAAGTCAGAAAGAGGAAGACAAATATTGTATGCTAACTCACATATACGGAATCTAAAAATGGTACTGATGAACTCAGTGACAAGAACAAGGACGCAGATACAGAGAATGGACTGGAGAACTCGAGGTTTGGGAGGGGGTGGGGGTGAAGGGGAAGCTGAGACGAAGCGAGAGAGTAGCACAGACATATATATACTACCAACTGTAAAATAGATAGTCAGTGGGAAGTTGTTGTATAACAAAGGGAGTCCAACTCGAGGATGGAAGATGCCTTAGAGGACTGGGGTGCGGAGGGGGGGGACTCGAGGGGGGGGAGTCAAGGAAGGGAGGGAATACGGGGATATGTGTATAAAAACAGATGATTGAACCTGGTGTACCCCCAAAAAAATAAAAAAAAAAAAGATGACACATTCTGTGTCCTACCTAATATTGCTCATAGGCTAGTTGGGAAGATAGACATTATCAAAACAATTTAATAGAAAAGAGAGAGTGAGAGAGAGAGAAAGAAACCCACATATAATACTGAAATCACAAACTGTGATTAGTGCTATGAAGGAAAGGTAAATAGAAATATGAAAAATGTATGAAAGAGAAGCTGACCTGTAGAGGGTCAGGGAAGTGATGTCTGAGGAAGCCATGGCTGAGCTGAGAGCCCAAGAAAGAGTAGGAGTTAACTGCAGAATGAGGGAAGGACAGATAGCTGCAGACAGAGAGAGCAGTATATTCAAAGACTTTGGGAACAAGCATGGCATATTTGAGGAAGTAAAAGGCCAGTGTGGCTTGAAAAAGCAAGGGAGGACAGAGTATGAAAAGAAGCCAGAGAAGAAGGTAATGGGGGACCAGACTGTGCAGGGTTTTGTAGACCATCATAGTGAGTATCGTCTTTTCCTAAAAGCAGGTAGTATTGGAGTGTTTTATACCAGGGGTAAAAATATCTGATTCGCATTTTCAGACGATAATAAGGATTCCGTGTAGAGAGCAAATTTAAAGTGGCAGTATGACGCTGGGAGACTAGTGAAAAGACTGTTGTAATAGCCCAAAAGAGAGATGATAATAAGATGATGGTCAATATATAGGAAGTACACTTTTAGGTGGTAAAATGTAAGGAGGTGTACAAAAGTGTAGAAGATGTCTAAGATACCTCCAAAATATCTGCATTACACTGATGCTGCTTGAAATGGGAACATCAAGTTGGAAATCACCAATGCAGTCATTCATGTCAAGGTGCCTTTGAGATACTCAAGAGGAGAAGTCAATAAGCAGTGTGAATCTGGGGCAGGTCTGCACAGGGGATATAAATATATGTAAGCCATCTGGGTTAGGTGTAAATTTAGACTCTTAGGCATGAATAAGAACACCTTGGGAGATATAAAGAAGAGAAAAAGATTGTTAATCTTGTACACTAGTATCTATCTAAATTGGATTATCTTTTCTGGAGAGATGATTGGAATGTGTATCATTGTCTTAAAGAATGATTATAACTTTGATTCTGCAACTCTATTTATAGAAATCTAGCCTCAGAAAATAATAGTAGTAAATTAGAAAGACAAAACCTTATGGATAAAAATTTTTAAGCATTATATATGATTGCAAATAAAGGAAATTACTTATCTAATATTAGGAGGAGGTCAAGTGAATTATCATACATTTATATTAATGAATATTATACCATTATAATTTGATGTTTATGAAGATGTAATAGCATAAGTATATGACCATGATATAGTAGTAAGTGAAAAGGATACAAGATTGATAGAACCTCAACTGTGTGAAAAATGCATAGAAAAAAGAATATGAAGAAATGTTTATCTCTAAATAGTAGAAAATGGATGATTGTATCCGTTTTTATACTTTTATCTAATTTCCAAATTAATCAAAATGGGCATTATTATATCTTGTGTAATATTTTATTATTAGGAAAGGAAATACAAAATTATAGTATTGTCCCAGTTATAAATATGCACATTATAGGCACTTTACTCTGTTAAATACTGGTTAATGTTATTTCCTGTTCACAGTATTGATGAACATTTGTGATCTGAATCCAGCATAGTATTTTATTTTTTGATATTATTGCCACAATTTTAAAGTTTTATGAGCCATTTAGACTTGTAAATTATTCTCAAAAATTGATCTAATTACTAGGCAATAGCGAATCCATTCCACTCAGAACAACTCCCCGTCAGTTGGCACTCAGTGTATCATACTGAGAGCATTTATATCTGCTTTTCTTCTTATTCCTTAGCAGTACAGTTAACTCAAAATTCTTAAATGTGATGGTTTTTTTAATTGTTTAATACATACATATAGGAATTTGCTAATTATTTTAAATGCAATAGATTGTTTTTGTTTTTCTTCAGTGACTGTCAGATAACCCTCCATTTGGACTGTCATTTATATTATTGTCTGCAGGGATATGAAATCATTTTGAATTTGGTTAAAAACTAAAAACATGATTTTTTTTTTTTTGACTCCAGGAATGTATACAAAGACTATCGTTTCCTTGAGCTGGCATGTGATTCACAGGAGGATGTAGACAGCTGGAAGGCATCTCTACTAAGAGCTGGGGTTTATCCCGATAAATCTTTAGTAAGTTGGATATATATCTCTTATTTTAAAATTATTAACCATGTTTAAGAAAGCATAATTCTACATACTGTATATTGGAGAAACTAGTTCTCGTTTGACCTAATTAATTTGGCATAGTTTTAACTGATACTTTGCTTATATTTCTTTTTATCCATTGGATTTCTGTTTTAAGAAGCTTAGCAGTATATTAAGGAAAATGTCCAACTTTGCCATAAAACATAATATGTGTAATCTCAAAGTAAGAGAGAGTTTCTTTGCTTTAATTTGAAATTTTATTTTCCTTGGTATGCTTCTACAGTATACTATTCTATAGTATTCATATAAGTAGTTTATAACATTCTTCATATAGTCATAGTATATATATATCATCAATCATAACACTGTTTTCATATTCTTTAAAATGTACTTATTTTTATAAAAAGCTACCTCCTTTCATTATGTCTATAGTACCTATATCCAAAATTAGACTCTGGTTAATGTCATTGTGCGTATAAAAGAACAAAAAAAATATTATATTGCTATTCCCACTTATCTTTATTAATATACTTCAAGTGTCTTGGAGATGCTTCTCTCATTCAAGTTAATAAACAAACTTTGTGTTCTTTGGAAAATGTAATATTACGCAGACTAGTCTGGATTTAAACTTCAGAATTCCCACTCAACATATGTACACACGCTATTAAACAGACTCTGCAGCTGAGTGGCTCTCTCTGCTTAGTTGCTACCCCCGAGGCATCCAGGTTCCCCCCAGAAGTTAAGCAATGAGACTGAGCTTTGGGGATTTACTCCAGCTTGACCTTTGTGGTGCTTAGATTGGCTGTAGATTAGTTTATAGGACTGACCATGCACAGTTGGGTTATTTCTAGGCCCCAAATAGGGATAGAGTCTTCTCAAGGGAAAGTCTGAGTTGTGAGCACATTGTGGGACAATTGAAGCATCTCACGGGGGATTTTGGACCTGACCATATCCCTGAGATTATACTGGAATTTAACAAAGTTCCAGGGGTAAAGGATAGAGGATTTGTGCCAAAACATTCTCCTTGTTGCTGTTATTTTAGTTCTCACATAGACCTCTTAACCCCACCTCAACCTCCACTTGTCTGGTTAGCACCTAAAACAATGAACCCCCATGACACACCCTGTGCCCTCCAAATGAGGTAAAACCAGACTCTTTCCAGGTGATATGCAGGTACAGAGGTATCTTCTATACCACTTCTATTTTTGTTGTTAATTCTAATCATTACTTATCCTTTGACAAGTGTGTTCAATTTTACAAACGTTCTATATTAAAAATACACATATACTTAATATTTATTCATTCATTCCACAAAAGCCTGTTGAGAATGTGCTTTTTGTCAGCTATCTTTCTAGGCACTAGTGATGCTGAGGTGAACAGTGAGGTCCTGTCCCCCAAGGAACAGATGTTAAACAAGTGAATGAGTAACTATAATTGTATGGTGTGATTTATTAGAGTGAAAAGTTCTATAAAAATATAAATTAAAGGTACAGATTGTGAGAATGAGGGACAAGTGAGCTTTATTTTAGTAAAGATGACCAGGGAAGGCCCCTTTGAATAGTTGACATTTGAGTAGGCTCTTGAAAGAAGCAGGGAAGTAAATAATATGAAAGTCTGATGGAGAGTGTTCATAGCAGAGAACTAGCAAGTACAAAGACAGCTCAGTATCTTAGAAGAGCAACAAAAAAAGTTAATGTGTCTGGACACAATGAAGGAGAACAAAAGTAGCTCATGATTTCCCAAAGTGGTCACTGGCCAGATTATGTAGGCCTTGAAGGAAGTGGCAAGCATTTGAGTTTTATTCTGGGTGAGATGGGAGGCCATGGGAGGGTTTCAAGCCAGTTAGTGACATGATAAGATTTACATTTTTTAAAGATGGTTATGGCTGGGTGTTAGGAGAAGCAGTAGAGCATGTGGGTTAAAGCACAGGCTTTAGTATTAAACTACTTAGACTGAATTTCCTGATGCTCCCATATAAGCTGTGAGATCTTGGGAAGATTTCCCAGCCCTTTTATCTTTCAAGATTCCCACATCTAAAATGGAGATAACAAGAATCCCCTGTAGCGTGTTTGAAAGGATTAAGTGAGATAATGCAGGGAAAGCACTGAACATGGTGAACACAAGTAAGCACTCTATTTTTATTTATAATGATGAGGCTGAGGATGATAATTGTCATCACAGACTACTTACTTAAGCCAGTAGAAGAGAGTTAAAACATTGTGAATATTTATAATACAGACCAGTGAGACTGTAAATACTTCATGATATTTTCTGTCTTCCAAATACAGTTGGTTATATAAAATGTCAGTGTGTGTGTGTGTGTGTGTGTGTGTGTGTGTGTGTCTTCCTTCCAAGGAACTGTAATGTTTGTGAAAATGTTTTCTTAAGTAATGATTTTGTCAACTAAACTTATCATAAATGCACTAGACAAGTTTGCCATTTAAAAAAATTATGTAATACATCTCTTGTGAGGGAAAAACTATCTTGGAAAAGCAAAATGACCCATCCCTCTGTGAACTGGTTTTATAAATCTGAATTTTCATGTATCCATAGCTCTACACGAAAGAAGATGGTCAGTGAGATATTTGCTATTTTTTAACTAGAATGCTCAATTTTAAGCAAGTCTAGATTTGTTCTACACAAACTGGTTTGATTCTTTTCACATAATTTTTATTTGTTTATTAACAGACATTTGGTATCATTACTTGGAAAATCGAGACAAAGGGGCTTTTTACTACATGCCAAAGACGTGACAGGAAATTAAACTTGACAGTGTGCCATGAACGTTGCTTTTCTCAGTTTTCATCATAAACAATATTTGCATTTCTTACGTACCATGTATTTAGTTCTGCAGGTTATATTACACCATTGCTTGACTTTCAGATGTTTAAATGGCAACTAACTACTGAAAGCAATCTAAGTAGAATGCTTATCTAAACATCACATTTCATGAACACTCTTAGGTTTGGGGGAAGTGATGCTTTTAGGAACCATTCCTAATTTAGAAAGATTTGACAAAGTCAGAGTAACTTAATAACAGATGTCTCTTTCTAAGTATATTTTTAGGACTTTTGGTGTTTTTGTTTTTGTATCAATAAACCATTGAGTCAACAGCAAATCAGTCAATCCCTACCCTAGTAATGAAACATTTATATGTCATTCATGGATATGAGTCTAGACTCAAAAAGCTCAGCTTTCTATGTGAGACATCTCTATTTTAACTGGAAAAAAAATTGTACATAGGTCATTTTTCTAAATTTTATAAGTTTGGCTTTATTAGATAAATAGCCATCACCCAAATTTGAATGAATTGACATTTTGGGTAATTTTTTTTGTCCGAACTAAGGTTGCATACTTTTTTATAACACATTTTTCCTCCTCATATGTTTTTCTATCATGTACACATGGTAGAACATTTTTATGTCACTCATATAATGTTCTGCTGCCCTGTTCCTTCTGTCTCTTAGGTCATTTCTCTTGGGGTTTTTTACAAATTTTTCCTCTTCCTTTCCTTCACCATCTTCTCCCACTTCCTTCCTTCCCTTCATCTATTACTGTTATGGTGGGCTCTAAAGATTCAAGATAAAAAAGGAGGCAATTCTTACTTTATAGGCGTTCCAAGTCTAGTGGAAGAGAGAGATGCAAATAAATAACTACTGTACAGTGTGATTGAAAAAACTATGGTAGATATCTATGTAAAGTACAACAGCCCAACTCTATTCCTTGTATGCACTTTCTAATTACTTTCTATTTTTTTGGTTATCTTCTGTTTTACTATGTGCACTTTCTAATTACCTCCAGTCCCTTAAACTTTCTGGATCTAAAGATAAATGTAGACTTCTTATCTGAGCATTTTATTGTAGTAGTATGTGGCCCTAAAATGAAAATGAGGAGTCCTGAATTTAGTTTCCCGCTATGCCACTGACTTACTCCATGAACTTAGACTTACATCTCTGAGCCATAACTCTGGCATTCTGCCATCACCTGAGCTTTTTTGAGCAGCCAGAATATTTTTTCAGTATATTTAAATCTGAATTTGGATTTAGCAGAATTTTATTTTTTATTTCTATTTCCTTTGGCCATTAAATTGAAATTATAGTCAGTATATATTTGTTAAATATGTGTATAGGATTTTACACAGTTTTGAAGTAAAGATGTTTCTAATGGAATTAATTAAGTTTTTTGTTTTTGCTTTTTACTGATGAGATATTCCCTCAAGTATATGGTGAAATTTGAAATAGGCGTGGGGACTGAAATCGAGTCCCCCTGAAACTGAGTTCCTCTAAGTTTGTGACTAAGGTCTCTATCCAAAATTTTATTCCCTTTCTTGTTCTGCACCATTTCCCCCTCAAGATTAAGTAGCACCAAAAAGTGTGTGTGTGTATATGTGTGTGTGTGTCTGTGTATCAGCAGCTACAGGTCACAGTTTTAAAACTTTTAAAATATTATTTTATGACACATGTACATAAATTTTTCCTCTAAGTGTGAATACAAATAATTATGAATTTAATTAAACATCTAAAGAATGTGGCATAACAAATGACTGATTTTGCTGGCACATTTTGTCGGCTCACAATATGACTTTATACATAAACATGAAGGAATCCCAATTTCTTTGGGACATTCCGTGTGCACTGAAGTTAGGTAGACTTTAAGTCAAATCCACTTGCGTTGGAATCCTGACCCTTCCATTTTTGTGCCATGTAGCTCAGGCAACTTACTTCACTCTTTAGTTGTTTATTCTTTTTTAAACTCAAAATAATAATCTCTTCATTTGAGTAATTTTATAGGACTAACTGAATACTGTCGCACATCACATCTAGCTCGGTGCCTGCAACTGAATGAAAGTGTTCGATGCCATATAGCCTTTATTATTGTTGTTGACTGTCGTTAACATGTCCATGAAGCTGCAATTCTCAGTTTAGTAGTTCCTTTTTTTGGAAACTATCAGTGAGATTTGGGGAGAATTTCCCCAAGTTGGCAGAGGATACCAAATTGCTTAGGAGAGTCTTGAGGTTATGCTGCCCTCTGGACAGGCTGGCCTCAAAGGCTCCATCGCTTAGTCAGTAGCGAGCCATAGAGGCTGTCAGGGGAAGTGAGAATCCACAAGATGTTTGTCGACTTCCTATCTCAAAGAAGCAGCTTGCAAATCTGTGCATGCCCTGGAAATAAATTTGGTACAAATTCAGTTTTGCATATTTGTTAACTCATATACCTCAGGACCTTTTACGAGGTTTTTTTGTTTGGTTGTTTGTTTTTTTTTTTTAGCTATATAGATAGATGGTCCTCCCCTCTAGTGTATGATTTCTTAAGAGATGAAAAATGACAGTAGAAAGTGAAGCACCCTGGAACTTCACTAAACCTCTGAATTCAGGAGGTCATAATTCATGCTTTTAAGGACTACCTTGGAGATTGAAACCATCCCATAACGAAGTCTTTAGGGGAAATCAGAAAGTCCTTTTGAGTAGACTGTACAACTGAACTTTTCTCTGTGGCAAATGACAAATAGGGGAGAAGGTCTCTGTCTCAGTCTAGGGGGAGAAGAGGGATGGACACAGACCCCCATAAATATTTATTAATATGGTGATAACCACTCCCATGCGTTTACTCAGCAGTGTTTTACACAAGACAGAAAATGCCCATATTAGTCCCGCTGTACATAACTTTATTCTTAGCTTATTCAACAGTGCTTCCCACAGAAATTAGAGCAGCTCCATGACCAATTTTGAAGAGTTTAGTTTCTCTTCAATGGAGATACTTTCTAAATATAAATGCTGCCATACAGAGTAGTGGAGGAATTACAGTGAATTTACAGTTCACCAGTCCTGACTGTTGTGCCTCTCTCAGAATAAACAATTGGGAAATGGTTGAAGGAAACAAGAAATGGCAAAGCCACACCACGTCCTCTACTTGTATGTTTCTCGTATTTAAGGATTAAGGCCCCCTACTCTGTGACATCACTGTTGCCACTACAAACAGAACCATCTGCTACCGAGCAGGGAAGCTAGTCATTCCCTAACGTGCAGAAATACTTGGTTGAACTCCTGAAACTTATTTGGTAGATCAAAAGCTGCACTGCTGTGGAATGCAATAAACCCCATCTGTTTGAGGTATTTTCAGCAATATTGCATTTCTTTGGAGAACCAAGGTCTCATTATTCTCTAAAATAGTATTTTACTCCTGATAAAATTCTCTGTAGGGTTCTTTATTGCTTTATTGAACCATTGGCATATTCTTTTACAAAAGACTCTTTTCCCCCGATTTCATTCATTCTCACACCATTATTTATGTCTCGTGTAAGCCAGTGATGTTAACGGTTATATCATGGCAACTCACGATGTCAAGAAGCTTCTCTACGCTGTTTTATCAATGTCTTTAAATTGTTTTTATTAAATACGAGGGCCTCAGTGGTTCTTGAATTAGACATTTCCCCAGTCACCAATTGGCACTGTTTTCCAGAAAATACACTCTCGTGCGATCGTCCCCTTACTGCTCACAGAAAATTTTTGTGTGTGTTAGTTCCCCGCGTACATTCGCTCCTAAAACTAAACAGCTCTCCAGCCCAACCTGTTACTCCACCCGTGCTCGGGCTTCTGCACAGATGCACGCACCGCTCGCAGCTCTCTTCCACTCTGCATCTCAGTGGAGAGAGAAATTCCTTCTGGGCCCCTTGTGAGAAGAGTTCAGATCTGTTCCCTGCCCATATCCCATCACGTCTCCCCCACAGGATCTGACCTTGCAAGGACTCGGGCTGCCCTGGGAGTAATGAATCACCGTTTTATTTTTTTAAGCCACATGTGAGTTAAATTGTTTGATATAAATCATACTCCTACAGCTCCAGTTTGAAACAGGAGAGCCATTTGCCTGCCGCCTGTCGCTGGCTGCTCTCTGTGTCTCTATCCAGAGTGTCGCTTTTAGAAATGACTACATTTTTGTGACTAACCTTTCCAGACCCATTTTCTTGAATGTGGACCAGTGTTTATTTTGGCTGCATCCCCACTATACAGTTTTCGCTTCCCATGCCAATCCAAGACAAAACTCATAATTTACAAAGTAAAGGAATGGTACAGATGGAGGTCGTAACTTGGTCCGTTTACCCAGTCTCCCCAGAACCACCCACTCCTTTCCTCTGCTCTTTTTCTTTCTGTTTTTTTTTTTCCCCACCTTCTTTGAAACCAAGGATGTAGTGTTTGTTTAAAAATGCATTGGCTGATGAAATTTTCCACTGCTTGGCATGTTGGAGGAGGGGCTGTCAGGAAAGGGCAAGCCAACATACTAAATACTTTGCCTTTCATGCTAACAGTTCACTTATTACCAATTCAAACCAATGCTTTTTGGCCAGGTTCCCATACTTCAAGTATTTCAAGTAGAAAGGGGGAAACCTCTGTCATAAGTTTCTACTATTATAAATGTATAATTTCACTTAATATAAGCAGAATGTTTGACTCCTCCATGAGCTTTGGGTGCTGTATATGTATGAATGGGACGTCAGTGAATATTTAAAATATTTGTTTTGATTTTGCTCTAGCATGAAAAACCTCATGATTTTAAAATAAATTTATGTTTAACATTTCTTTTTTGTTTTGTTTTGTTTTTTTCCTTGCGGCTACGTGCACAGGGGAACCACAAAGTAAGTTTTTTGTCCTACTGCAGCTCCTCTGTCTCTCCAGCCCCGACTCCCCTCCTGCATGTGCCTTGGCAAGAGTGTTTCTGTGCACTTTGAAATGACCGATGTCTGTGACACTGCACAAATGATAGAGGGTGTGCAAATGTCAGAGAAAACTGAGCTTGGACTACCATCATGGCTGTTCCTTTTTGACCTTTTAGGAAGGGAAATATTATGTTTCTCAGGGTTGGTTATTGGACAGTTCAGAGAGGTTGTTATTATAAGGAAAAGAGAGCAACACCGATTGAGAGCAAAGATTATGAAGATTTAATAATGAGGACTCTTCTGCAGAAAAGGTACAACAGTGTGATGAAACTTCAGTGCAGCTGAAGTTTTTGACCAAAAATCAAAGCTCTCATGTTAATATGCAGTTATAAAAACCCCAAACTGGAGTCTTAAATAGCAGGATGGCTGGCTTTGTTGGTGAAACTGCACTAGATCAGTGCTCTGGCTTTGAAGGTGCCTTAAAATGGATGGAGGAGGGTGGGGTCAACATTTGCCTTGGCTTCTGCGCCCTTGATGTATTCCAGCTGGATGGAAGCAGGAGGGTGTGGGGAATGGAGGGGGGGCCTGAAATGTGTATGATAGATTTGTGAAACCAGGCAACACACACAAATGGTGGCAATTATTTTAATGTTGTTGTTGTAATAAATAAATGAGTAATTTAGTAGTTCATAGGGTGGCTAGCTTGTTAAAACTTTAATTCAACTTTTGCAGAAGATTAGAAATATTTCTCATTTATATTAGGTATGGAATAGTAATGCAGTTGGGGAAGATGGTCTTAAGTTTAGCAGGGTGATTTGTTTTTCATTTTTTTCTATGGAGAATTATTAGTGCTATATCCTACCAGGTGGCCCACTTAAAATAGGCCTCATTGAATACAATAAGAATTGAAAAGAATCTGTTGTGTAAGGGTCTGCCTGCATATTTAAACCAGCTGGAATTCATCAGAATTGCTATTCATAAGCCATACATATAGAATTTAAAACAAATGTGGGAAATCTTGGAGTTTAATTTGATGGAATGTGCTATTATGGAATAAGTTGATAGAAATGGTTGGTATTGAAAATGTGTCACTTTATAAATTTATGTCTTGCTATAACTGCTTGTGACCCAGATAATATTATTTAATAAAGTTAAAAATAAGAAAAATACAAGAAAGGCATTTGTGAAGGACCAAAGGGGTGAACTCAGCCCACTAATAGTTTACTTCTTAAAACAGAAGGTAACATGAAATTGATAAAAAATTTCTTCTACAAAGTAAAGGATAATATTTCTAACTAATATTATCATTGTTGGAAAAAACATTTGGACAAAATTTTAGTTCTTATACTATATAATAATGTATTTTGATTCTTGAATAGTAAGTATCTCTGATCCTGGTCTCTTACATTACACTGAGTTACTATCTAGAATTGCGTGTGCTGCATCTTTTAATTGTTCAAATAGCCTGAACTATGTGAGTGTACTAATGGCAAGCCTATGCATACTGAGGATCAGGGAATCAACTGCTGACATTTTAGGGAGGTGCTAACCCTTAGAGCATTCAAGAGGCATTTATGATTTGCCTCTTTCACTAGTGATTCACTGATGACTTAAAAGCATTTGTAAAATTCCCCAAAGAAAACTCTTCTTCATAGTAGGAGTCATCCATTTGTTGTGTCTTGCTTCGTAAAGTTCTCCTGGGTAATAAAATGTTCAGTTTGATACAATTTACTGATTTTTTCAAATAATTGTACAATGAACAATAAAACTCACACATTCTAAGGTGCCTCTCCTCAAGGCTACCTCTCGGGTGATGCCAAAGGCCCTCCAGGGTCTCCTGGCACCTGGAGCCCCCATCTGCATTGTGAACATTTGGTACAGTGCTGTGGGAGATATTTCAGTGGCGGTTAGAGTTAGAGTGTTGGTTGAAGAGTGCCAAAGATGCAAGCACTTACTGTTTTGATTTTTAATTAAAGAGCGGCTGCTTTGGAGGGGCTGATGTTTCTTGCCCCTATGCCTTAATTCTTTGTTGCTTACGTTATGAATAAGTAATAGTTTGTGAAAAAATATAAGGCTAATACTTTTAAATTTGATCATTATACTGACCATGGACTCTGGCACAAAAGAGCCTCTTCAAATCACAAACAGCACATCTGCATGCTATTTTCCTTTAGCTTGGAATTTCAGTATAAATGGAAAACACTGGAATGCAAGCTGTGCTGTCTCCAGAGTATAGATCTGGAGTCTTCAAAAGGAGAGTATGAGATTCTTTTTTCCCTCTCATGCTAGAATGCTTGTTCTGAGTTGTCCCCAAGGCAACATACCTGACTTGTTGCCTGCCATATATGTGAGCCAGCTGCAAAAGGTGACTCATTTCAGACTCACAAAGGCTAATTGTTTATTTAGTGAATGGCATTTCATTATTTATGATACTAACCAGACACTGAAGAGAATGAAGCCTGCTCAATTACTGTTTCTTTAGATGAGCAGGTTGAATGTATTCATCTTCCTACATACATTAAGCATAGTGCACATACACACATATACATACACACACATGTATTATAAGGCGTATGGAGCAACCCTGCTGTTCATTTTCTCAGACAGCTAAAGTGATCTGCTTCCTCCACCTTTAGATTATGCTTAGAGTGTGAGAGCTAATTCTCCAAACTCCCAGAAAAAACGTCTACAAGAGACACACATTTATATTATAAAAGCATGATGGGGCAAAACACCAAGGGTCACATTCTTCCTTGAACAATTATATGTATTTTGTTATTTCTCCTTAAAAAGCAAATTTTCCTTTTTTGAGGAGATCACAGTTGCTCAGGAAAATTTCCTTCCAGGCCCATTACTTATTTTTCATTTGAAAATGTTTTTCTATTGGTATGGTGATATCCTAAATTGCTTCGGGTAGAGTCTGTCCCTTCCTTAGAGGGGTTTCCTTAGACCATGAATTCCAAGTCAATGTCTTCCATGCTAAGACTATAATCTAGGGCTCTCTGAATCAGTTTGGGGAATGTGAACAAATGTAGTACAGTAAGAGGGAGGTTTGGGGCTTGTTTGGTTGGCTGGTTTGTTAAGCGCAAATGTAAATCAGAATGTCATTTTCAGAACTGAAGACTTCAGGTAAAAAATAATCTCCATGCTTTGTCCTAGAGAGAACACATTTAATTTCCTTCTTTATTTTGATGCCCTTGCTTGGTAGGCATTGCTAGAGATTTAATAAGTATTTAGTTTTATTTGTTAGACTTTGAGTTTTGATTAAGTATCTTTGAGGTTAATAGGCAAACTGAAGGTAGAAAAAGCCTTTAAAATGCTATAAGACTCTCAACTTTCTTAATGATGTTGGTTCAGGAACACAAATAAAAACTAAAAAGAACCCTAGGTTGAGAAATGAATACTTCAAAAAATTTTAAGTTATAGAGAAACACTACATTTACTGTTCTCTCTTATGAATCTTATTACATTTAAAAGAAATTTACTATCCCCTTACTTCACTTCCGTCTTTTTAACACCTGATTCTTGTATGCCACCCAGCAAAAATATGAAGTTGACTGCCTTGTTTGGAGAGAAGGAGCACTTGAAAAGGAGAAATAGAACTGAAACATGCTAAAACATGTTAAAAAATGTCATGTTAAAAATAACTAAGTTTTTACTAAGTTCTAGTTAGGTTAAATGCAGTAATTTTATAGACAGTTGAGGGCTTTGACATTTAAGAAAAGAAGGAAAGAAAATCTGATTTGAACACCTGTTTTAACAACATTTAAAGACTACTTTGTCTAGTAATTTTCCAACACATTCAGCAAGACAAGTGGACATTGTCAGTCTCCATTAGTGGGAAAAGTAGTTATTACCTAGAGTAATGATTTTGGTGATCCATTGGATTCTAGCCGTCATTTGCGAAGACAGAGTGTGCCAAATCAAATGTCACCAAAATATATTACACCAAAAAACACAGATATTAAATCCATGTTAATTTGTTTTGCCTCTTATGCCAGATCTTCAACTCCCAAATTCCTACTCTTGGTCATATGTGAGAGAGCATAGGTAAGCACTGAAAATCCATCATCAAACCTGGAAATGTCTTATAGATGTTGTGTGTTGAAATCTTGGTAGATGAAGGAGCAGACAATACAGTGTCAAAGGTATATTTCCTCTCTAGTATTTAAAATGACTGAAAGAACATTCTAAATTGTTTAGGTATAGTCAGCTCCATTAGGGTTATTTATTTTCTTTGAGTAATGTATATTCTTTCCTTGATTTTCTTAAAGAAGTTTAGCAAATGCATTTCCCTGGAATTTAAGGAGAGCCTCTCTGGTTCACTTAATTTATGTATAATCCAATAAGAATATCATTAAAGTTAAAAGAAAGGATGAAAACTCACTGGCCTCAAAGTGTTATTTTAGTTCTATGTGCATATACAAATGAATTGTCTGTTTCAGTCACTGCAGTACCAATAAACCTTTGGTTCTTTTTTGGCAAACCAGTCTTGAAAGCGTTGCTAATGAATGCTTAGTTTTTGAACCCTCAACTTTAATCTTAAACAGTTGGAAAAAAGGACAGTTCAGTTGAAGGCAAAAAGCTTTGGTAAGTGAGGTGGAATCTATATTGTGTTCCCAAATTTATTAATCTTGTCAAATAGACTATAAGAAGGCAATAATTGATCTGCTGTTTAGAAAGCTCACAGTGGGTGATAGAACAGAGACCTCTGAAGGATGTTTTGGGCTTATTTTATATTTTTATTTTCTCTAGTGTATCTAAAAAGAAGTGACTTTTCTCTAGTTAATGAGATATAAGAGAATAATGTCTTACATTTTAGCTTTTTTGACATATTTTTTCCACAATATTTCAGACATCTTTCTGTACGCCCCATGATATTTTTCAAAGGAATTGGGTTAACACTGCCCAAAAATAAAAGGAATTCTTTATGATTCTGTTTTGAAAACATGTTGTCATCAAGTATGATTTTAGAAGTTTCATTGTGATAAGTTTTATTTTGAAATTTAAGCCTTTACAAAAGTATTTTCAGTCAAAAAGTAGAAATTTCTTTTGTTAATTTATCTTAATGTGGTTATCACACTGTACAGTGATATCATACAGTATCACCTTAGTTATGAGACTTTAAAATCCTTTTCCCTACCTTTATCAGATCAGCTGGGAAAAAACCAAAATGTAAAAAGAATGTGATTGGTATAAGAAACAAGGTTGATTCAAAAAATATGTGTGTGTATATTTAAAGTATATATAAATATGGACTATCTAATAAGCTTTAGGAAACTAGAGATACGTAGCAAACTTTAAATGTGAAAACTTGGCTACTTAGAAATGAAAAAATACACTCCAAAAATGGATCCAAATGGAAATCAATGCTTAATTTACAGACTGTTTAAAATATAATAACAATGAAAATATGATACAGGAAATACTAAAAATATACCCAGTGTTATACACAGAGAAAAATTAATAACTTTAAATAGAATTATTATTTTAATAGAAGTAAATAAATTTAAAAGGTCGGAAGGAAAGCAACAAAAAAATCTAAGGAAAGAAAGAAATTAATGATTAAAGTAAAAATTAATGAATTAGAAAATAGGAAAAAATGCAGGCTTAAACTGCATGCAAATTTAAAACTTTTTCATAGGACAGGAGATAGCAAACAATAAAAAGGCAAATGACAAACTCATAGAATAATTGCAGCATATATGACATACAAAGAATTAAATATCCTCAAAATAGAATTGTTTCTATTCAATTCATTTAAAGTAACAAAAAGTTAAAAAAAAAGTTAAAAAAAGTTTAAAAGTAAAAAAAAAAATAGACGTTCACTTAAGACCAAAAAATAAAAAGTAAAAAGGCTGATAAGTAGATGTGAAAAAGGTTCAATTTCACTAGCAACCAGAAATTGTAAATTAAAATAGCTATCCACACATTGTTTTGAGCTTTCGGATCATGAGAAATGTGAAAGAATGGTCATGAGAGGTGGTAATGAGGAAGCTGTCCTTCTTATATACTACATGTGGCAGAGAATATACACAGATTTCCTGGAAGGTGGCCAGTTTGGGGACATGCATCAAATGCCTTGGTTATGTACCAACCTTTTGGCCAAGCCATTCCACTTCCAAAAATTTATTTTTATCAAATAATTTGATAGTTGTGCAAAGGTATTTGTTCAAAAAATATTTGCAAACATTTTTCATAATTACCAATGTTTAAAAACTGTGTCAATATCCATCATAGATAATTGGTTAAGTAGAGTATGATACATCAATAAAATGCTATGCAACAAAATTTTTTTTTAAGCTCTTTATTGGAATATAATTGCTTTATACTCTTGTACCAGCTTTTGAGGTACACCAAAGTGAATCAGCTGTATTTATACGCATATCCCCATATCCCCTCCTTCCTGCGACTCCCCCCACCCTCCCCATCCCGGCCCACTAAGGCATCACCCATCATCGAGTTGATCTCCCTTTGTTATATAGCAACTTCCCACTGGCTATTTTACACTTGGTAGTATATATATGTCTATGCTACTCTCTCACTTCATCCCAGCATCCCCTTCACCTCCTGCCCCCCCAACCTCGTGTCCTCCAGTCCATTCTCTGCATCTGCATCCTTATTCTTGCCTTGTCACTGGGTTCATCAGTACCTTTTTTTTTTTTTCTTTTAGATTCTGTATATATGCGTTAGCATACAGTATTTGTTTTTCGCTTTCTGGCTTACTTCACTCTGTATGACAGACTCTAGGTCCATCCACCTCATTACATATCTCTTCATTTCATTCCTTTTTATAGCTGAGTAATATTCCATTGTATGTATGTGCCACATCTTTATTATCCATTCATTTGTTGATGGGCATTGAGATGGCTTCCATGTCCTGGCTATTGTAAATAGTGCTGCAGTAAACATTACAGTACTTGTTTCTCTTTGGATTATGGTTTTCTCTGGGTCTATGCCCAGTAGTGGGATTGCTGGATCATATGGTAGTTCTATTTGTAGTTTTTTAAGGAAACTCCAAGCTGTTTTCCATAGTGGCGGTACCAGCTTACATTCCCACCAACAGTGCAGGAGAGTTCCCTTTTCTCCATACCCTCTCCAACATTTGTTGTTTCTAGATGTTTTGATGATGGCCATTCTGACCGGTGTGAGGTGATATCTCATTGTGGCTTTGACTTGCATTTCTCTAATGATGAGTGATGTTGAGCAACTTTTCATGTGTTTGTTGGCCATCTGTATGTCTTCTTTGGAGAAATGTCTATTTAAGTCTTCTGCCCATTTGTGGATTGGGTTATTTGCTTTTTTGGTATTAAGCTGCATGAGTTGCTTGTATATTTTGGAGATTAATCCTTTGTCTGTTGCTTCGTTGGCAACTACTTTCTCCCATTCTGAGTGTTGTCTTCTTGTCTTGTTTATGATTTCTTTCACTGTGCGAAAGCTTTCAATTTTCATTAGGTCCCATTTGTTTATTCTTGATTTTATTTCCATTAATCTAGGAGGTGGGTCAAAAAGGATCTCACTTTGATGTATGTCATAGAGCATTCTGCCTACGTTTTCCTCTAGGAGTTTGATAGTGTATGGCCTTACATTTAGGTCTTTAATCCATTTTGAGTTTATTTTTCTGTATGGTATTAGGAAGTGTTCTAATTTCATTCCTTTACATGTAGCTGTCCAATTTTCCCAGTGCCACTTATTGAAGAGGCTGTCTTTTTTCCATTGTATATTCTTGCCTCCTTTGTCAAAGATAAGGAGCCCTTATGTGCTTGAGTTTACCTCTGAGTTCTCTATTCTATTCCATTGATCTTCCTTTCTGTTTTTGTGCCAGTACCCTACTGTCTTGATCACTGTGGCCTTGTAATATAATGTGAATTCAGGAAGCCTAATTCCACCAACTCCATCTTTCCTTCTCAAGATTGCTTTGGCTACTCGGGGTCTTTTGTGTTTCCATACAAATCATAAGATTTCTTGCTCTAGTTCTGTGAAAAATGCCATTGATAATTTGATAGGGATTGCGTTGAATCTGTAAATTGCTTTGGGTAGTACAGTCATCTTCACAATGTTGATTCTTCCAGTCCAAGAACATGGTATGTCTCTCCATCTGTTTGTATCGTCTTTGATTTCTTTCATCAGTGTCTTCTAGTTTTCTGCATACAGGTCTTTTGCCTTCTTAGGCAGGTTTATTCCTAGGTATTTTATTATTTCTCTTGCTGTGGTAAATGGGAGAGTTTCCTTAACTTCTCTTTCTGGTTTTTCATTGTTAGTGTATAGGAATGCAAGAGATTTCTGTGCATTAATTTTGTATCCTGCTACTTTGCTAAATCCATCGATTAGCGCTAGCAGTTTTCTGGTAGAGTCTTTAGGGTTATCTATGTATACTATCATGTCATCTGCAAAGAGTGACAATTTTACTTCTTCTTTTCCAATTTGGATTCCTTTTATTTCATTTTCTTCTCTGATTGCTGTGGCTAACACTTCCAAAACTATGTTGAATAATAATGGTGAGAGTGGGCACCCTTGTCTTGTTCTTGTCCTTAGAGGGAATGCTTTCAGTTTTTCCCCATTTAGAACAATATTAGCTTTTGGTTTCTCATATATGGCTTTTATTATGTTGAGGTAATTTCCTCCTATGCCCATTTTCTGGAGAGTTTTTATCATAAATGGATGTTGAATTTTGTCAAAAACTTTTTCTGCATCTATTGAGATTGTCATATGGTTTTTATCCTTCAATTTGTTGATATGATGTATCACATTGATTGATTTGCATGTATTGAAGAATCCTTGCATTCCAGGGATAAACCCCCCTTGATCATGGTGTATGATCTTTTTAATGTGCTGTTGGATTCTGTTAGGTCATATTTTGTTGAGAATTTTTGCATGTATATTCATCAGTGATATTGGCCTGTAATTTTCTTTTTTGGTGACATCTTGGCCTGGTTTTGTTATTGTGGTGATGGTGGCCTCGTAGAATGAGTTTGGGAGTGTTCCTCCTTCTGCTGTATTTTGGAAGAGTTTGAGAAGGATAGATGTTAGCTCTTCTCTAAACGTTTGATGGAATTCTCCTGTGAAGCCATCTAGCCCTGGGCTTGTTTGTTGGGAGATTTTTAATCAGAGTCTCAATTTCTGTACTTGTGATTGGTCTGTTCATATTTTCTATTTCTTCCTGGTTCAGTCTTGGAAGATTGTATTTTTTAAGAATTTATCCATTTCTTCCAGGTTACCCAATTTATTGGCATATAGTTGCTTGTAGTAGTCTCTCATGATGTTTTGTATTTCTGAGGTGTCTGTTGTGACTTCTCCTTTTTCATTTCTAATTCTGTTGATTTGCATCTTCTCCCTTTTTTTCCTGATGAGTCTGGCTAATGGTTTATCAATTTTGTTTATCTTCTCAAAGAACCAGCTTTTAGTTTCATTGATCTTTGCTATTGTTTCCTTCCTTTCTTTTTCATTTGTTTCTGATCTGATCTTTATGATTTCTTTCCTTCTGCTCACTTTGGGGTTTCTTTGTTCTTCTTTCTCTAATTGTTTTAGCTGTGAGGTTAAGTTGTTTATTCAATACTTTTCTTGTTTCTTGAGGTAGGACTATATTGCTATAAACTTCCCTCTTAGAACTGCTTTTGCTGCATCCCATAGGTTTTGGGTTGTTGTGTTTTCATGGTCATTTGTTTCTAGATATTTTTTGATTTCCTCTTTGATTTCTTTAGTGATGTCTTGGTTGTTTAATAGCGTATTGTTTAGCCTCCATGTGTTTGTATTTTTTACAGATTTTTTCCTGTAATTGATATCTAGTCTCATGGCGTTGTGGTCTGAGAAGATGCTTGATATGATTTCAATTTTCTTGAATTTACCGAGGCTTGATTTGTGACCCAAGATGTGATCTATCCTGGAAAATGTTCCGTGTGCCCTTGAGAGGAAAATGTATTCTGTCATTTTTAGGTGGAATGTCCTATAAATATCAATGAAGTCAAGATGGTCTAATGTGTCATTTAAAGCTTGTGTGTCCTTATTTATTTTCTGTTTGGATGATCAGTCCATTGATGTAAGTGGGGTGTTCAAGTCTCCCACTATTATTGTGTTACTGTCAATGTCCCCTTTTATGGCTGTTAGCATTTGCCTTATGTATTAAGGTGCTCCTATGTTGGGTGCATAGATATTTACAATTGTTATATATTCCTCTTGGATTGGTCTCTTGATCATTATGTAGTGTCCTTCCTTGTCTCTTGTAATAGTCTTTACAGTCTAATGTGTCTGATATGAGTATTGCTACTCCAGCTTTCTTTTGACTTCCATTTGCATGGAATATCTTTTTCCATCCCTATACTTTCAGTCTATATGTGTCCCTTGGTCTGAAGTGGGTTTCTTGTAGGCAGCATATAGAAGTGTCATTTTTGTAACCATTCAGGAAACCTGTGTCTTTTGGTTGGAGCATTTAATCCATTTACATTTAAGTTGATTTTTGACATGTGTGTTCCTGTTACCATTTTCTTAATTGTTTTGGGCTTGTTTTTGTAGGTCTTTTCCTTCTCTTGTGTTTCCTATTTAGAAAAGTTCCTTTAGCAATTGTTGTAAGGCTGGTTTGGTGGTGCTGAATTCTCTTAACTTTTGCTTGGCTGTAAAGCTTTTGATTTCTCCATCGAATCTGAATGAGATTTTTGCTGTGTTAAGTATTCTTGGCTGCAGGTCTTTCTCTTTCAGGACTTTCATTATATCCTGCCATTCCCTTCTGGCCTGCAGAGTTTCTGCAGAAAGATCAGCTGTTATCCTTATGGGTTTTCCCTTATATGTTATTTGTTGCTTTTCTCTTGCTGCTTTAAATATTTTTTCTTTGTGTCTAATTGTCATTAGTTTGATTAATATGTGTCTTGGTGTATTTCTCCTTGGATTTATTCTATATGGGACTCTCTGCACTTCTTGGACTTGATTAATTATTTCCTTTCCCATGTTGGGGAAGTTTTCCACTATCACCTCTTCAAATATTTTCTCAGACCCTTTTTTTTATTCTTCTTCTGGGATGCCTATGATTTGAATGTTGATGTGCTTAATGTTGTCACCAAGGTCTCTGAGACTGTCTTCCATTCTTTTTATTCTTTCTTCTCTTTCCTGCTCTGTGGCAGTTATTTCCCCCATTCTATCTTCCAACTCACTTATTCGTTCTTCTGCCTCAGTTGTTTTGCTGGTTATAGCATCTAGAGTATTTTTAATTTCAGTTATTTTGTTGTCCATTACTATTTGTTTGCTCTTTAGTTCTTCTGAGTCCTTATTAACTGTTTCTTGTATTTTCTGTATTTTGTTATGGAGATTTTGTATCATCTTTACTATCATTACTCTGAATTCTTTTTCAGGCAATTTTCCTATTTCCTCTTCATTTATTTGGTCTTGTGGGTTTTTTTTCCTGCTCCTTTGCCTGCATGCTGTTTCTTTGTTTTCTCATAGTAGTCCAAACTTCAGAGGTTGCTTGTCCTGGCAATCAAGGAGTTTAAAGAAGACTGTCCAAGCCCCAGACTAATGGCAGAGTGTTGAGTCAAACAAATATTAAGTCAAGGAAACACATACATTTATAAGACACACAAATACTGAATCCAGTAAAATATAAAGCACTAGAAAGACCTGACAGAAGAACCCCAATATGCTATCAGACAATCAGAGAGAAAACCAAGAGAAATTCAAGGCCAAAACAGAACAAAACAAAAGCAAACACAAAACAAACAAACAAACAAAAAAAACGCCACACACACAAACACAAATCCAGGGAGATTTTGAAAGCTAGGATCAAATATAATAAAGAGCAAGAGCACCACCAGATAGACTGAAGTTTCTCAGAATGAAATCAGACAATTATGCTTAGAACTAAGATGAAGACAAAAACCTAATAATAAATACCAAAGCAGTATGTCATCTGGAGAATAAAGCAAAGAAACAGAGCAGACCGATAATATTGCTTATAGTAAGATAAAATAAACTAAAAAAGTATAGAAGACAGGGCAACAGAAGAGCATAGTGTGACTGGAAATATGAAAAGAAAAAGAAATAGAAATGTATAAAAGATAGAAATGAAAAAAAGGTAGGAGAGATACAGTCAGCACTACAAAAAACTTAGCTAGAAATAGAAATACATAAAAAGGCTAGAAATAAAAATAGAATAAAAAATATATTATAAAACATGTAGATCCCTTGGGACTAAGATCATAATTAATTTTTAAAAAATAAGGAAAAAAAAAAAAAAAAAAAAAACCTAGAACTGACTCCAGAATGGACCAGGTCAATAGAATTAATACTAATATTTCTGTTTCCTTGGGGTCTCAGCTGTAAGTGTCCTTCTACCCGCCTTGGACTTTTCCTATTATTCTGTGACCAACAGAGCTTCCTTTACTGTTCATCTGTAAGCGCTGGTGTGTGGGGAGAGAGAGGGTACAATAGTGGCTCCTTCCCCTGGGAGTGAGTGAGCAGTGGCACCCTGCCTGGGTCATGGTGGCTTGGGCAGCTCAGGCTGAGAGAGCGACTCCAACCACGGCTCCTCCCCTCCGCCACACCTCCACCGGCGCGCCCTGCCTGGGTCACAGCCTCTCAGTTGGCCGTGGTGGTGCCTGTTGCAGAGGGACACCAGCAGCTCAGGTGTAAACAGAATGTCTCCAGAGCTGGGCCACTCTGCAGGCTTTTGGCTCTCGGCTGCAGGCACTCCAGGCTACAGGCACTCTAGGCCAGCCCCACCCAGGGGCCTTTGTTATCCCTGAGTGTGTTAGCTAGGCCCACAAGGGTCCTTCCTTTGTCCGTCGCAGGTGCCGAGAGAGAGAGAGAGACAGAGACAGAGACAGAGACAGAGAGAGAGGCTACACCCGTGGCTCCTCCCCCCTGCTCATAAGTCAGCAGTATCCAGCTGCCACTATGGCCGCGCAGCTTTCTGCAGTAGGCCCTCTCTGCTGTGGATTTCTTCCTTCCTGTCCTCTCAGTCCATCTCCCCACTACCAACAATGTTTCTCACCCTGAACCAGTTCTCCAGTTCCCACGTTCCAGCTCCCAGGCCCCCTGTTCAGCTGTGAACCGACGTCTCAGTCTGGACACACTGAGCCATGGTGCAGACCCTCCATGTGTTTCTCACTCTTTCCCATCTGCCACAGGTCAGCCACTTCACCCTCTTTGAACAGTCCTAAATGCCTCCCTTCTGATCCAGGGAAATTCCCCATTGGAGAAGGGGCTTCCCTGTCAGATAAGGGGTGTTTCCCTGAATTCAGCAATCTCCCCTCTGTTTCAGATTCCCCCACCCTAGGGTGTGGGACCCATTGCTTTCCTTTCTTCTCCTCCTCTTTCTCCTTTTTTTTTTTCCCCTCTGTCGTACCCAGTTATGTCAGGATTTTTGAAGTCCTTTCTGGTGTCCGAGGTCGTTTGCTGGTGTTCAGCTGGTTCTCTATGGGATTTATTGCATCTTTTGGTGTATTCCTGCTGCATCTGTGGAGAGGGATGCATTCCATGTCCTTCTACTTTGCCACCATCTTTCTTCTTCCAAATTTTTAAAAGTAAAGATATTTTATATATACATATATAAAAATATATCTCAATAAAAGTTATCTCAATAAAAGTTCTTTAAAAAAATAAAAAATATAAATATAAATATATCAATTGCAATGGAAAATTTCATGATAAATTAACTAAAAAAAAATACCATGGATAGCGTAATCCCATTTTTGCTTTAAAATTTCGTAGAGGATGATATTTATATTTATATATTTGCACATAGACATCCTGAGAAGATACACACCAAAATGCTAATTGTATGGACAATTTTAAATTTTGTTCCCATGTCATTTTCTTGATAACTGTCTTTTGTGCAGTTTTTGAAAAAAAGATTTTAAAACACATAGAAACATGAAAAAGAGGAAGATATTTAAATGGAGGATGGTGAGAAAGAAACAAATATAAAATGATGAAAATAGTATTCAGAAGGAGAGATATATTACGTAAATGGATCAAACTTTATAGGAAAATAAAAGATAATGTAAGTAAATAGTGGAAATTAATCATCTGAGACTACAAACTTGGTATAATTGTGTAATCTTATTTATTATTTTTTTAAATGAATACACAAATTTGTTAACTCCTTTCCTTTTACTCTGCCTGTGCAAATACATTGTTTTCCTCACTAAAGTACATGTTGTTGAAGGACCATGTTATGAGTCTCTGAATGCTCACATGCCCTCATTGCCTATGAGTCTCAATAGTGTCTTAGTTTCAGATGCTCAAATTCCATAGTATCCAGCTTCCCCATCTTCCTGGACCAGTCATTCTTCCTTATGTTCCAGTTTTGTAACTGTCAGCCCTATTGCCCTCTATGACTGTGTTGTGCATAATGTACAAATAATGTATACTATCTAAGGATTATCAGCCATTCCATGGCCTAATATCTGGCCCTTGATCTTCCACTATTTAAAAAATCTAATTGAGGTTTAAAGATGAAAACATATAGTATTAGGCTAATGAAAATAATTCTGTACAATTTGAATTTAAAAGTTAATTCATTTGCCTTGAATCCATTCATTTATGTAACAAAATGTATAACCTGAGAATTGAAAAGCAGATGACAATTGAAGTACTAGGATCAGAATTAGAGTCCCTACTAAGAATACTCCCCTTGAGGGGGAAAAATTATCCTTTTTGGTTTCAGAGAGTTATGTTGGCCTTTGAATATTTACTCTGTGCTTGCTTGGATCCCTACCAGACATCCAGTTTGAACAAGAACCGAAAGGCTTAGAGGTATAGCGTATCTGGTCCCTCTGTTCCATATTTAAGCACAAAGAGACTAAGGCTGTGGTAATAAAAGCGAGTGACTTAATCTGACTCTAAAGGATAAACAGGATTTTAAAAAAAGTTAAAATCTGGGAATGTATGGAAAAGTGAAAAAGAGGAAGATATTTAAATGGAGGATGGTAAGAAAGAAACAAATATAAAATGATGAAAATAGTATTCAGAAGGAGAGATAGAGTACATAAATGGATCATAATAAATAAATAAATAAATAAATAAATAAATAAATAAATAAATAAATAAAATTTAAAAAGTAATATGGGTTGGAGACCACTGAGACAATAGAATACTAAGATAAATGGAGTCATTATTCATAAAGTAAATAAAATTGTAGTTTATTTGAAGGGCTTACCTATTGTGAAATAAACTTTCAAGAAAATGCAATAAAATAAAATAAAGTAAATGTTAAAATTGGAGAAAACATTTGCAACACATATGGAAGGCAAAGAATTAATATCCTTGCCAAAATTAAAGAGTTCTTAGAAATCAATAAGAAAGGACAAGTAAAAAGATGAAAGAGAGGAGTGGTGTTTAGAAGGAAAGTGACTCTGAGTCAGTGCAGAGGAGAGATGATGATGGCTTGGGTTAGGATCACAGTAGTGGCAATAGTGAGCAGCAGTTGGATTCGGGATATATTTTGGTAGTAGAGCCACACCTTTAAGATTTACTGATGGATTGGATTTGGAAAGTGAGAGAAAGAGTAAAATAAAAAATTATTAGAGCTTGGACAATAGGTGTGTGTTAGTGCCATTTAATAAGATGAGTAAGATGGGGAAAGGAGAAAATGGAGTGGGTCATTTCATTTTGACCATGTTAAATTTGGGATCCTAGTACACATCGGTGGTTAGTCAGGATAAGTTAAGTTATACTGCTGCAACAAACTCTCCCCAAAATCTGGTGGCTTCAAACTACAAAATTTATTTCTTGCTCATGCTGCGTGTGCATCTCAAGCTGTCTGGGATTCTGTTCCTTGTTATTTCCACTTCAGGACTCAAGCTGATAGAATTATTGCTGGTCACCGTGGCAGAGGAAATGAGTGAAGAGTCATACACTGACTGTTAATGCTTCTATCTGAATGTGACATGTAATTTCCATACACTTTCATTGTCTAAAGCAAGCCACATGACCACATCTAAACTCAAATGTGTAGGAAGTACCATCTTACCAGATACCTTGGAGGGAAGATCAAATATTTGAATGTCTATTTAAACATCCAAATGGAGATGTCTTCTAGGCAGTTAAATATATAAATCTAAGCTCAGAGGAGAGGCCTTCAGACAGAGATTTAGAAGTTGTTAGATACTTAAAATCTTGGCACCTAAGTAGGAAGTATAGAAGGAAAAAAAAGAGAGCTGAGGGCAGAATTATCTATTCTTTAGAAATATAACAGAAAAGGAGAAACCAGTAAAGGAGACTGAGAAAGAACAGGTGTGTGTGTACACATACATGTTTCTATATGTGTTTATAAGAGCATAGAGAAAGGTGTAGGAAATGGGTTTGAAGAAAAGTTAGGAATTATTTTTTGACTTCTTTAGATATCCATGTGTTAAGTTGTTACTGCACTCGTATTTTCTTTATAAACATGGAAATATAATAAGGTAAGAAAAAAATTTACACAGAGCATGTATAGGGGCACATTGGGTAGGGACCAGTAACTTTTAGATAGACTGAGCAAGTGAATATGAGGCATTTTGTAGGAAGCTAGAAGGCCAGATGAGCATATGCCTGAACCCAGCTGGTAATGATAATTACTACATGGAAGCCATACATTTGCATATTAAAAATTAAGCATTCTGAATGGATGGAGTAGGTAGGCAAGTATCCCAGAACAAAACCTAAAATAAGTCATTCAAGACTCTAGTTTTTTTTTTTTTTTTTTTTTTTAAAGACCTTTATTTTTTATTTATTTTTTTGTTTGCATTGGGTCTTCTTCATTGCTGTGTGGGCTTTCTCTAGTTGTGGTGAGCAGGGGGCTACTCTTCATTGCAGTGCACGGGCTTCTCAATGCGGTGGTTTCTTCTATTGTGGAGCAAGGGCTCTAGGCACATGAGCTTCAGTAGTTGCAGCATGTGGGCTCAGTAGTTGTGGCACATGGGCTTAGTTGCTCTGTGGCATGTGGGATCTTCCCAGAACAGGGATTGAACCCATGTGCCCTGCATTAGGAGGCGGATTCTTAACCCCTGCACCACCAGGGAAGTCCCTGGACTCTAGTTTTTAAGAAACAATAAAGAGGACTGCCATATTTTAACTTAAAACTGTGTTCTTTTTCTAAAGCATTTGCATTTTGTTTGCCTCAACTTGATACATGTTATTTTAGCCCAGAATTAGGAATGTATTTCCATTAATTACTGGAATAAGCAGAATATAGTAAAAGTTCTAAACTGAAAACAGAATAATATTTAAATGAGGAAATAGAAGATATATTCAATTATATGCCAACTAATTGAATCAGCCCTAAAATAGAAAAGGCTAGTGTTATTTGGGGATATAACACAAAATGGAACACTAAAGACTAACTTAACGACAACACACATTCTTCAGCAAAAATTATTATTATTGATGAAGTTTTAGTTGAAGAAACTTTCTAATTTGGACACTTTCATTTTCCTCTTTGAAGTAATTAGCCATGTTAGTCTCATAAATTTTCTCATTTTATGTCACATGGCTTCAAAGGAAGAATTAGTGACACTTTGAGGAATTGGGCAAAAAAAATGACAGTTTGATACAAAGAGCAAAATAGAGATTTTAAAAAAGGAGCATCTTGTTGAAATCTTTCTGTCACTGCAATTATTACCTCAAGTAAGAAATTGGAAAAAAGTATTGTTTCTACTTAGATCAGTCGTTCTCAACCAGGGGTAATTTTGCTCCCTGGGGACTAATCTGACAATGTCTGCAGACATTTTTGATTGTTGAATTGGAGAGATACTTCTGAAACCTAGGGGGTGGAAGCCAATATCCTATTATTTACAGGGTAGCCTCCACAATACAGAATTATTTAGTCATATGTGTCAATAGTGTTGAAGTTGATAAACCCTGGCCTAGCTTGAAATAAGTATGCAAGATCCTCTTATACCCAATTTAGCTTATGAAGATTTAGACCTTCATTAACTGAGTCAAATTCACCTAAAATTGGTTGAAGAAGTGGAATGTGTTCAGACTACAAATTCTGGTTTATAAGCAGTTTACACCTCCCATTATTCTTCTGCAGTATCTGCTTCATATGAAAAATATTCCCTACCCTTTGATTTGATGGTTTGCCTTAGAAAGTATGACAATAACTGAAAAGACTTTCAAACTTGGGCTTGTATACTTGGACAAATGGTATGAGGTCAAGGACTGTGAGTGTTACAAAGAATTGCCTTCACCAACACTTTTTTGTGAACATATGTCTTTCATTAAATAAGAAAAGCCCAATTTTTATAAATTTGGGTAACTTTTATGTGCTTCCACTAAAAGCCTATTTCAAAATTGGAATTCCACAAAAACAGAAAAAAAGTCAAAATCGTTCTATATTTCAGCATTAGAATGAGACATAACAAGAGACTCAGTAAAGTACGATTAAAATCTGAGTCTTTATCATGAAAACTTTTCTAATGTTCCAACCTAAGCTTATTCTTCCCTTTCCATGTGGTCTAACAATTCAACTCACAGATTGCAAGCAGAAACTTTTTTTGAGTAAGGTGTGGAATGTATTGTCTGCCAATAAAGATTTTTTTAAGTCACTTTAAGATGGCCAAGACATCCAGACCCAAAGATAAAGCCACTCATATCAATTTGCTCAGCCCATAGAAAGGTAAGAGTTTGTTAAGCATTGAAGCATGACTTTGATACTTTGATTTTCTTTAAATGTGACAAAATTACTGAAGTCAGTTATAGAAGCCAAGTTTCATGAAGGCTTTTAACAATTTTATATTTCCAATTAATATGAAATACTGAGAGGGTTATAGTTATAATGAATTACAAAAGTATAAAATTTATGTATTATGGATTTGTAGAATACAAATGTCACATCAGAGAGTAGCAGACATCTAAATTTCAGCTTGGGGACTTCCCTGGCAGTCCAGTGGTTAAGACTCTGTGCTTCCAATTCAGGGGGCGCGGGTTCCATCCCTAGTCGGGGACCTAAAATCCCACATGCTGTGTGGCGTGGCCAAAAAGTTAAATTAATTAATTAATTAATTAACTAAATAAGTCACAAACTGTGACCTTAGACATAGAGTTTTGAGGGAAGAAGTAGGTGAAAGTGCAAAGGAGGGAAATCAGGGGAAAAGTAAGAATAGGTAAGGAAAGGTAGTGACACTGAGACAGAAGTAGCTTCCAAAACCTCTAGCTATTAGCTTGGTCACCATGATTTATTCACCTGAAATTACTGTAACCAATTCTCCCATATACATTTAAATTTTTACATTGCCAGACTATTTACACACCTCATTCTTCAGGGCTAGGCACAATAAAATGCTAATGAAATGAATTATTAGAGGTTTTTTTCACTATGTATAATAAGTTAAATCCGATTGTGCTTGATTCCCAGCTCTATCAACATATTTTGTACCCTGGGAAAAAGAACTTTTTATATCTTAATTTTTCTCAAAATGGGAATAATAACAAGGAAATATAATAATAAAAAGGAAAACCCTCAGAATTGTTTCATTTCTTTATCCTTTCTTTCTGCACTCCCAGGTCAGAGGATGGTCCTCTTTGACAAGGCAGTCTCTTCAGCATATATTTAGGACTTTGCTTTAACAGTTAATTCCATGTCTTGGATTTTTATTCTCTCTCCTTCTGGCTTTTTATTTCTCTGGATGGATGGATGGATGGATGGATAGACAGATGAAAGATAGACAGATAATCTCTATCTGTGTCTTTGTCTATAAATATATAGACTTTTCTTCTACCTGGTTTCCCATTCAAAAACTGTGTATTTCTCTCTTCCCCTTCACCACTAGGTATCTTTAAATTAGCTCATTTAATCCTCACAGCAATCCTGTAAGGCAGTACTTCTCAGCTGCGGGCATTTGGCAATGTCTGGAGACATTTGTAACTGTCACAGCTCGGTTGGGGAGTGCTACTGGCATCTAGTGGGTAGAGGCCAGGGATGCTACTACACATCCTATAAAGCACAGGTCAGCCCTGTACAACAAAGAATTATCCTGCATATAATGTCAATAGTACTGCTATTGAGAATCCCTGCTGTAAAGTAATCACTATCTTCTCCATTCTGGAGATGAAGAACGTAAGGCTTAGTAAAGGTCACAAACTAGCCAAAGATCACATATCTAACAAGTGAAGGAGTCAGGATTTAATTCAAACCCAGTTTTGAATTTAGAGTTCATGAACTTTCTAATGTACATACTCAATTTCAATATAATTTTTATTGTATGTAAATTTAGAGTAAACATTTTAGTGCATGATTCCTCATATTCATTTCTGATTATTTCCTTAGTGTAGAATTGTAAAAGTGGAATTGGTATCAAAGGGAATAAATAATTATAGAGTTTTTGATTATTTTCCTCAAAGCTAGAGCAATTCACATTCCTAACATCTCACCTAACTGTAACCTACAACGAGTATTACAATTTTCTTTTACCTTCGTATTTAATCCGTGCCAATTTGATCATTTGCCTTTCCCTTAACAAAAAAAAATCCCTTCTGCTCAAATAGTTTCCTTTAACTGCAAACCTATTGACCCTCCTGATTAAAGCAACAAAGAAGTACAGAGATTTAAAGCTCCAGTGTGAGCTGAAATCCCAGCTCTGCCACTTAATAGTGGGGTGACAGTGCAAGCTACTCAGAGCCTCTCTCTTCATTTGTTAATTGGAGCTTGATGACAGTCTCTACCTCACAGTAATCAAATGAGCCAATAATACTTGTGATGTATGTAGAACAGTGCCAGGAACAAAGTCAGTTCTCAAAAGGTGTTGGCTGTCTTCAGTATTATTTTTTGTACTCATGCTGTCTTTTAAGCTTTGTTAAAATGCTGTGGTTCTGGACCCAGTAGTTGCACTGACTCCCACTACCATCCTCTTTCTCCAAATATCATCCCTTTTCCCAGCTTACTATTTACCAAAGGTTTACTATTGCTAACGCCCTGAAAGCGTCAGTTGGGCTACCTATTGCTGAGCTACTGCTTGGCTTTTACCTGCAGAATTTGTTCATAGCCTCATCTTTGCTCCAGGGTATTCTCATATGCCCAACTATAAATCATCTGCATCTAAGTGTTACAGATTATCCTTCTCAGTTCTCTGCTTTTACATATTCTTACATGAAAGTTTTATATATTGAACAGCAGCATTTCCCAAAATATGCTCAGCCTATTCAAAGGAGAAGGAAGTGTTTTGATGATAAAAAATGTTTCGGTTACGTTGTATTCTTTCTCTTTCTTCTGGTGAGACACAGAGTATGATAGCATTTTTTTAAATTTGAGAGTCCTGGAATAAAGAAACATGTAAATGTGCTTGACTGCAGTTCTTAAACTTATTTCATCAAATAACGCCGCCCCCCCCCCACCCCATTTTTTAAAACAACACTCGTCATCATCTTGTAACATCACTGTTTGATGGGGAACACTGTTGCAGAAGAGGCAGCAGGACTAGGAGCAGCCTCTAACTCAGGGTTTCTCAGCGTGGTCCATCTGACCTGCACCAGACACACCCAAGTTTCTTATTAAAAATACAAACTCCTGGGCCACTCCCCAAACTTCTGAATTTGAATATTTGAGGATGGCACCAGGGAACATGCATTTTAAATAAACTGCCAGGGTAATTTTATAACCTCTAAAGTTTTAGAATTACTACTGTAGGTACTAACAGCAGCCATAGCATTAGGGTGCAAACACTATTAATATTTCCCTTCTGTCACGTCGAAGATTTTTACACCCATAGCCTGTGATTTTGCTGGGAGGCATATTGATGTAATGTTAAGAATCGTGCTCTAAGCCCAGGTTTACCAGAAATTCAGCTTTCTCATCACACCCCATCCCAAGTCCCTGTCAGCTGTGAGCAATAGCAAATCATTTTGCCGGTAGCTAGAGAGGCTGTGAATGGATTTTGTTTGCAGGTCCAATGCTGATGCTGAGAAAATCATTAGTTTTCCTCATTGAAAATGACTGTTGGCAGTGCCCAGACTGGAAGGAAGATCTAGAGAGGCCCAATACATTCCTTCATGGCACAAGATCAGAGCAGCCACCAGCCACCAGTGTGCCCCAGAGCTCAAACTAGCTCACTCTATTCTGTATATTTGTTTGTTCAGGGAAGTCATTACCATATCTCTTTGTACTTTTGTGCTAAGAAGCTCTGAAAATTTCCAGGTTGTTTTCCAGATGAGCTGAAGTGTATAACTAGTACTTCATTTTGGTTTTAAGTCCGGAGTGAAAGTGGATCTGAACTTGACACACATAAATAGTAGAAAGTTTATTTGTACAGGTTTATAGTTTTAGTTTTTTCTTTCTTTTACCTTGTGCTTTTTAGAACTATTCTGCTAAATAATATTAACTTATTAAAAGGTATGTTCACGTTTTCCGTCTGGTGATTTCCATACTTTGTACTCTGCCAAATTTGCCCATCATGTTCATTGATTTCAAAGGAGAGTTGAGGGTAACCTCTGGTTGTGAAATATTTTGGTATATTAAGTTCCTTTTTCAATATGTAAAAGACTATTCCATTCATGGGATCGCTTTGGAATCTACCTTTAACTGAATTTCCTTCCTGGCTTCTGACAGTATTGAAAGTTTGCATTTGCTGCCCTTGTAAGACAAGGACAGGGTGATACTATTCTTGAAAATGTTACCTCAAACTGTATTATCTATTTCCATCTATGTTTCCACCAGTCTGTTTCTAGACATTTGCACTGGCTTATATTGCCTTAGAAACCTCACCTCTGTCAATCACTCTTTTTTTTTTTTTTGATCTTTTATTGAGATATAATTGACATACAATAAACTGCATGTTGTCAGTCACTCTTGCTCTTGCCCTGTTGTCAGCATTAGATGGTCATCTACTGAGAAACCAGTGGTGCCCTGGCCTGGCAGGTTATGTGCTCCATCAAAATACTGCAGTCTGAAATAGTCTTTGCATCCTATGCTTAGGGTCAAAGCACCCAGAGCTACAACAAACACTTGGTATTCAGCCATATTTCAGGGCAGCAGCTTCCTGAATCTTCCCCCAAACTTTAAGGAGCCAGCATACTTGCCTCGATCTCCCCATGTAACTTCCTAGTCTCCGATAGGCAAGGGCAACGTGAGAGCCAGCCTTCTTTTATACATCATTCCTGCTTGTGCTGTCTGTTGTAGTTTGATGTCATTTATTGTTTCTCTCATTTCACACCAGTTCAGTTCAATAAACCTTTATCTTAGCACTTGCTGGGAGCTAAGAATACAAAAATTACTAGGTCCATGATTTCTCTCCTTAAGGAGCTCACTATATGCCAGAAACTTACACTAGAGGGTGAGAAAAGGTATGCTCAGGGTTCAGTGGCTCCTAAAGAGCACCTGGCAGCCTGTGGGATGGGAGGGGAAGGAATCCCTAATGGATAACACCTGACTGCTGAGGTCAGACGTGGTGGGACTGATGCCTACAGCGGGCAAGGGATCAGGTCACCGAGGATAGTGTACTTCATCCTGTGCCATCGAGAGGCTATGAAAGGTCAGAGTGGTATTTTAGACTGTTTAGTCTAGCAGCAGTGTGAAGGATAAATGTAATGGGAGCCAGGAGACCCATCAGGAGATTCTCATTGTAGTCAAGGAGAGAGGTGGTGAGGGCCTAAACCAAGAAGTTTTAAGGAATAGATGATGATATAAATGAAAAATATGCCCCTCCCCAATCTTTTGGGTTAGATTTATTCTGGGAATTTAGTATGTCATCAGAATTAGACGTAGGTTGACACGTTTCCTTATAAGTTGTGGGTTGACAGCCTCCTCTTCTCAGGGGAAGCACCGCTCTGTCCCCATTGCTAGTCCCAGCTTCTCTTTGTTTGTTCCCAGCTCCCTGTTTGTACCCAGCTCCCACTGGGTGTCCCTGCAGCCATGACCATTAAGGTTTATGCTGACCACTCTCACGAGCTTTTCCTAATGACAGTCTCTGACAAACCTTGAGCACCCACCATGAGTTTTACCATCAGTGTGACACAAAGTGAAAAATAAGTTAGAATAAATAGTATTAACCATTTCTTATCGATTTGGGGAGGGGAAGAAGGGTTTCCTCTCATTCAATCAATGCGTTGCAACATTTCTCTGCTTAAAAATAAAAGCAAGCATGTGGTAGAAGTTGTGATCTATTACAGTCTTGTTCTGTGCTTTATTTGTTGTCTCTCAGTAACCTGTGAAGCTGTTTGGGGTTTTTTTTGTTTTGCTTTGTTTTTTATGATATGAGCCAATTCCTTTGTTCTTTTCCTTTTAAATTTCTTCTTCTTTTCTTCCCCCTTACCTCCTTTGGGATCCTGAGAGAGTGGTTTCAAGGGAAATTCTTTAAGAGACCTGCAAAATGTATTTTCTCCATTGAGTTAAAAAACCTCCATAGCAATAAACTTGGTTTAATGTGGTCAGTTTTATCACAGATCAGGCCTGCCCAAGGCGAGGGAGCTCAGCCAGTAATTTGGGAAGCCTTTGAAGCCACATGCACATGTATACATTAACCTCCTCAACTGACCATAATTTTAATTAACATAAAATAATCTAAAGACATGCTGATTAGACACCATGTGGCTTGAACAAAGCATTCTGGGCAGGGGGTTGGGGAATAGAGAACTTTGACCATTCCGCTCCCCAACAGACAGGGCTTTCTTTAATCATTTAGAAGCACATTTCATTTTATTCAACCTTGTTTTTTTCCTTGCACGATGTTCTTAGAGACCAAAAACAACAAAATTCCAAAAGCTTTTGCTAATTAAAAAGAGAGGAACTGAAACTGTTATAGATTATGTCAGTTAAATCTCACATTAGAAAAAAAAAAGTAGAACTCCAGATCTCTTTTTAAAGCATATGATTTACACCATATTCCAGTAAGTTGAAGCAGGCCGAGAATTTTTCATTCATTTCTCTTGTGTGTCATGTGGGCCACACTTTGAGCTGTTGGTTCTCCTAGGGACAAAGCAGGAAGAATTAACTGGAGCCAGTGTTGCTTTTTATGATATGTGGTTTTGAGTTTCAGAGCAGCAGAGTGCAGTGTGAATCATGGAAGCAACCGACTGAAAACTCCTCAACCCTATAACAAAAAGCAGATTTTTTTCCACATTTCTTCCAAGTTTTTATTTCACATGCAAGTCTGAGATACAAAATATTCTGTAAAACTGTAAGAAAGCCACAGTAGTCCTTGCTGTTTGGGGGTTTCCCAGAGAGAATCGGGTTCAGAATGTTCCTTTTTTTGCCAAAAGGTTTATTATGTGGACTGAACAGCCCAACAAAACAGACAACACCATCTCCATTTTATTATACATGTTATTTACTGGGGTTTCCCTGAAGAAAGCTTAAGAATTCTTTCCCCATGAGTCACTGACCAAGTGACTGTTTTTTTAAAATATAAACTTTCCTTCAGCTGGTCAATTTGGAACACAGTCTTCCCATCTTCTGTTCACTTCAGAGCTGCTTCGCCTTCATCTGTAAATAATCACATCTATAGCCAAATCGAGTGGCTTGAACGTAGCCAATTTCTTTCCATTTAACAATCAGGTTTAAGAAATTAATAGCCTGGTCAGGCAAGATTCAGAGAACTGTATGCTCTGAAAGTAACCTAAATAATTATATTTTCATTGCTTTGGCAAAATGCCTCTCCCTGGTTTAATTTCTACTAGAATTAATGGGGTGGGGAATTGCACCCCTTTTCACCAAGAATTGGTGGTGGTCACTATGTCCAGGTCACATTACCTTTTTACCTTTGTGTGTGGGTTAGATGATGTTGCCTTCTACTCTTGTCTTCTTATTGAATAAGACACCATAATGATTGTCCTTGCTAGTAGCTGAACTTTCTAATTAAATATTGACACCTTAACAAATGTGTTAATATGAACGTTAGTCAAAGTTAACTTTTACTCCATAAAAATAGCCCTATAATTGCAATCATCTATTCTAAAGGAACAATGTTATTTTAGAGAATATTTCTGAACCCCTTCCCACCCATTTTCCCAGTGGCTATAAGAAGCCTGCTGATGCCAGCTGAGTGGTCTAGAGTGCCTGCTAATTACCTCCTTCCACAGCTTTTGATTTTGAGCCCAACTGATGGCGCCAGAGGCTGAACCACAGTCAGATCTACAGGCTCCTGATTTGCCAAATGGAATCTATGCAGTTTGTTTCCTTTCTCACAGTGTTTTTATGATGGACTCAGCTCAAACTAGAAATAGGCTAGGAATTGCTTCAAAATATTGATGGATGATGGTTTAAATTCTGAGAAAAATAGCCATCAGAGTTCTAATTCCATTGCCTGTGTGTGTGTGTGTTTTTGTGTGTGCTCACAAAAGGAACGTGTAAATATATCACAAAATTTATTTTTATGAAAACTTTGGCATTCTTTTAATTATTTGCCACTAAATACACTAATACTAAAAGCTTTCGGAATACTTCACAATTTACAGCCTAATAAAGGTTTTAATCCATTGTCTGTTGATGGCTAATGTGTAAGATCTCATGTCCAAATCAGATGTGCCTAGAATTTTTGCTAAACTGGCATCATTTTAAAATATACCTTAGAAAACATTATTGTATGCATAGAGGGAATAAGAATTCCCTTTCCAGGAGTTTCAAAGGAGTTACCCTGAGACCCTAACAGTTATCTCTCCATTTCATAGAAAAGAATTAAACACAAAGCTTTAGTTTCTTGACCTTTGAAAATGTTTGTTTCTCTAAAAGTACTTTTTCAGCTGTATATTGCTTTCTTATTTCATGTTCCTTTGGAAAAGGAAATTGATTATGCTAAAGAAAATAATGTTAGAAGCCAAAACAGTTCTCAGACACTTGCAAGTTAAAGGTTTCCTAAGTGAACTAATGGCTTCTCTCCCTGTTAATTTGGTTCCAAACACATGATGGCAATAAGTCAAATATTTCAAACTCTATAGGGCAGAGTGAATGGAAAGTTAGCTCTCATTTTTTTTAAAGTAGGCGGTAACTTTTTTTTTCTTTCTTTTTTTTTTAAATTTATTTATTTATTTTATTGGCTGTGTTGGGTCTTTTTTTGCTGTGCACGGGCTTTCTTTTTACTTGCAGTAAGTGGGGGCTACTCTTTGTTGCAATGCGTGGGCTCCTCATTGCCGTGGCTTCTCTTGTTGTGGACCACGGGCACTAGGCACGTGGGCTTCAGTAGTTGCAGCACATGGGCCCAATAGTTGTGGCTCACAGGCTTAGCTGCTCCGTGGCATGTGGGATCTTCCTGGAGCAGGGATTGAACCCGTGTCCCCTGCACTGGCAGGCAGATTCTTAACCACTGCGCCACCTAGGAAGCCCTCAGTTTTCTTTATTGATGGGAGGTTGGAAAGTTACGCATAATTTTAAAGAGCAGATAATCTAAACTGCACAAGCACACACACACACACACCCTGTTATTCATTAGGATAAGTCTTCCTTATCACATTTACCAAACTTTTAATTGTACCTGTACCCACTTGGGTGACTGATTTGTCCCACAGACATTTAGTTAGCCCCTTCTGTGTGCCCAGCTATGCTTGGGGCTGGGTATAAAGCATGAAAGAATTCCTGTTCTCAAAGAGCTCCCAGCCTAGTAGAGGAGGCTAAGAAAATCATTTATTGTCACCTTTCATGATCATTGCTATAATATTTCTGTTAGAGAGCATAAAGAAGAGGTGCTTAATTATGTTTTCCTGACAAGCAAGCATGTGAATCAGAAAATACTTTGCAAAGAAAGTGACTTTTTTGAAAAATTAATTTTTTTAGTTTTGGCTACGTTGCATCTTTCTTGCTGTGCGCAGGCTTTTCTCTAGTTGCAGTGAGCGGGGGCTACTCTTCGTTGAGGTGCGCAGGCTTCTTGTTGCAGTGGCTTCTCTTGTTGCAGAGCATGGGCTCTAGGCACACAGGCTTCAGTATTTGTGGCACATGGGCTCAGTAATTGTGGCGCACAGACTTAGTTGCTCCACGGCACGTAGGATCTTCCTGGATCAGGAATCGAACCCATGTCCCCACCATTGGCACGTGGATTCTTAACCACTGCACCACCAGGGAAGTCCTGAAAAGAAAGTGAACTTTTTTTAACCTCTTTATTTAGAATATAATTGCTTTACATTCTTGTACCAGCTTTTGACGTAAACCAAAGTGAATCAGTTGTATTTATACATATATCCCCATATTCCCTCCCTCCTGTGACTCCCTCCTGCTCTCCCTGTCCTGGACCTGTAAGGCATCACCCATCATCGAGTTGATCTCCCTTTGTTATACAGCAACTTCCCACTAGCTGTCTATTTTACAGCTGGTAGTGTATATATGTCTATGCTACTCTCTCATTTGGTCCTAGCTTCCCCTTTGCCCCCCACCCCCCAAACCCCGTGTCCTCCAGTCCATTCTCTGCATCTGCATCCTTATTCTTGCCTTGTCACTGGGTTCATCAGTACCATTTTTTTTTTCTTTTTAGATTCCGTATATATGAGTTAGCACACAGTATTTGTTTTTCTCTTTCTGGCTTACTTCATTCTGTATGACAGACTCTAGGTCTATCCACCTCTCTACAATTAAATCAATTTCATTCCTTTTTATGGCTGAGTAATATTCCATTGTATATATGTGCCACATCTTCTTTATCCATTCATCTGTTGAAGGGCATTTAGATGGCTTCCATGTCCTGGCTATTGTAAATAGCGCTACAATGAACATTGTGGTGCATGTTTCTTTTTGGATTATGGTTTTGTCTGGGTATATGCCCAGTAGTGGGATTACTGGATCATATGGTAGTTCTATTTGTAGTTTTTTAAGGAACCTCCAAAGTGTTTTTCATAGTGGCTGTACCAACTTACAATCCCACCAACAGTGCAGGAGAGATCCCTTTTCTCCACACCCTCTCCAGCATTTGTTGTTTCTAGATTTTTTGATGATGGCCATTCTGACCAGTGTAAGGTGATGCCTCATTGTGGCTTTGACTTGCATTTCTCTAAGGATTAGTGATGTTAAGCATTTTTTCATGTGTTTGTTGGCCATTTGCATGTCTTCTTTGGAGATATGTCTCTTTAGGTCTTCTGCCCACTTGTGGATTGGGTTATTTGCTTTTTTGGTATTAAGCTGCATGAGATGCTTGTATATTTTGGAGAGTAATCCTTTGTCCGTTGCTTCATTGGTAAGTATTTTCTCCCATTCTGAGGGTTGTCTTCTTGTCTTGTTTATGATTTCTTTTGCTGTGCCAAAGCTTTTAAGTTTCATGAGGTCCCATTTGTTTGTTCTTGATTTTATTTCCATGATTCTAGGAGGTGGGTCAAAAAGGATCTCACTTTGATGTATGTCATAGAGCATTCTGCCTACGTTTTCCTCTAGGAGTTTGATAGTGTATGGCCTTACATTTAGGTCTTTAATCCATTTTGAGTTTATTTTTCTGTATGGTATTAGGAAGTGTTCTAATTTCATTCTTTTACATGTAGCTGTCCAATTTTCCCAGTGCCACTTATTGAAGAGGCTGTCTTTTTTCCATTGTATATTCTTGCCTCCTTTGTCAAAGATAAGGTGTCCATATGTGCTTGGGTTTACCTCTGAGTTCTCTATTCTGTTCCATTGATCTTCCTTTCTGTTTTTGTGCCAGTACCCTACTGTCTTGATCACTATGGCCTTGTAGTATAGTTTGATGTCAGGAAGCCTAATTCCACCAACTCCATCTTTCCTTCTCAAGATTGCTTTGGCTATTCAGAGTCTTTTGTGTTTCCATACAAATTGTAAGATTTCTTGCTCTAGTTCTGTGAAAAATGCCATTGATAATTTGGTAGGGATTGCTTTGAATCTGTAAATTGCTTTGTAGTACAGTCATTTTCACAATGTTGATTCTTCCAATCCAAGAACATGGTGCGTCTCTCCATCTGTTTGTATTGTCTTTGATTTCTTTCATCAGTGTCTTCTAGTTTTCTGCATACAGGTCTTTTGCCTTCTTAGGCAGGTTTATTCCTAGGCATTTTATTCTTTTTGTTGCCATGGTAAATGGGAGAGTTTCCTTAACTTCTCTTTCTGGTTTTTCATTGTTAGTGTATAGGAATGCAAGAGATTTCTGTGCATTAATTTTGTATCCTGCTACTTTGCTAAATCCATCGATTAGTGCTAGCAGTTTTCTGGTAGAGTCTTTAGGGTTATCTATGTATACTATCATGTCATCTGCAAAGAGTGACAATTTTACTTCTTCTTTTCCAATTTGGATTCCTTTTATTTCATTTTCTTCTCTGATTGCTGTGGCTAACACTTCCAAAACTATGTTGAATAATAATGGTGAGAGTAGCCACCTTTGTCTTGTTCCTGTCCTTAGAGGGAATGCTTTCAGTTTTTCCCCATTTAGAACGATGTTGGCTTTTGGTTTCTCATATGTGGCTTTTATTCTGTTGAGGCAATTTCCTTCTATGCCCATTTTCTGGAGAGTTTTTATCATAATGGATGTTGAATTTTGTCAGAAGCTTTTTCTGCATCTATTGAGATTGTCATATGGTTTTTATCCTTCAATTTGTTGATATGATGTATCACATTGATTGATTTGTGTATATTGAAGAATCCTTGCATTCCAGGGATAAACCCCCCTTGATCATGGTGTATGATCTTTTTAATGTGCTGTTGGATTCTGTTAGGTCATATTTTGTTGAGGATTTTTGCATGTATATTCATCAGTGATATTGGCCTGTAATTTTCTTTTTTGGTGACATCTTGGCCTGGTTTTGTTATTGCGGTGATGGTGGCCTCGTAGAATGAGTTTGGGAGTGTTCCTCCTTCTGCTGTATTTTGGAAGAGTTTGAGAAGGATAGATGTTAGCTCTTCTCTAAATGTTTGATGGAATTCGCCTGTGAAGCCATCTAGCCCTGGGCTTTTTTGTTTGTTGGGAGATTTTTAATCAGAGTCTCAATTTCTGTACTTGTGATTGGTCTGTTCATATTTTCTGGTTCAGTCTTGGAAGATTGTACTTTTCTAAGAATTTATCCATTTCTTCCAGGTTACCCAATTTATTGGCATATAGTTGCTTGTAGTAGTCTCTCATGATCTTTTGTATTTCTGAGGTGTCCGTTGTTACTTCTCCTTTTTCATTTCTAATTCTGTTGATTTGCATCTTCTCCCTTTTTTTCCTGATGAGTCTGGCTAATGGTTTATCAATTTTGTTTATCTTCTCAAAGAACCAGCTTTTAGTTTCATTGATCTTTGCTATTGTTTCCTTCCTTTCTTTTTCATTTGTTTCTGATCTGATCTTTATGATTTCTTTCCTTCTGCTCACTTTGGGGTTTCTTTGTTCTTCTTTCTCTAATTGTTTTAGCTGTGAGGTTAAGTTGTTTATTCAATACTTTTCTTGTTTCTTGAGGTAGGACTATATTGCTATAAACTTCCCTCTTAGAACTGCTTTTGCTGCATCCCATAGGTTTTGGGTTGTTGTGTTTTCATGGTCATTTGTTTCTAGATATTTTTTGATTTCCTCTTTGATTTCTTTAGTGATGTCTTGGTTGTTTAATAGCGTATTGTTTAGCCTCCATGTGTTTGTATTTTTTACAGATTTTTTCCTGTAATTGATATCTAGTCTCATGGCGTTGTGGTCAGAGAAGATGCTTGATATGATTTCAATTTTCTTGAATTACCGAGGCTTGATTTGTGACCCAAGATGTGATCTATCCTGGAAAATGTTCCGTGTGCCCTTGAGAAGAAAGTGTATTCTGTCTTTTTTGGATGGAATGTCCTATAAGTATCAATTAAGTTGAGATGGTCTAATATGTCATTTAAAGCTTGTGTGTCCTTATTTATTTTCTGTTTGGATGATCTGTCCATTGATGTAAGTGAGGTGTTAAAATCTCCTAAGATTATTGTGTTACTGTCGATGTCCCCTTTTATGGCTGTTAGCATTTGCCTTATGTATTAAGGTGCTCCTATGTTGGGTGCATAGATATTTACAATTGTTATATATTCCTCTTGGATTGGTCTCTTGATCATTATGTAGTGTCCTTCCTTGTCTCTTGTAATAGTCTTTACTTTACAGTCTAATGTGTCTGATATGAGTATTGCTACTCCAGCTTTCTTTTGACTTCCATTTGCATGGAATATCTTTTTCCATCCCTTTACTTTCAGTCTATATGTGTCCCTTGGTCTGAAGTGGGTTTCTTGTAGGCAGCATATAGAAGTGTCTTGTTTTTGTAACCATTCAGGCAACCTGTGTCTTTTGGTTGGAGCATTTAATCCATTTACATTTAAGTTGATTTTTGACATGTGTGTTCCTGTTACCATTTTCTTAATTGTTTTGGGCTTGTTTTTGTAGGTCTTTTCCTTCTCTTGTGTTTCCTACTTAGAAAAGTTCCTTTAGCAATTGTTGTAAGGCTGGTTTGGTGGTGCTGAATTCTCTTAACTTTTGCTTGTGTGAGAAAGTGACTTTTGAGATGAGTTTTGAAGGGTACAAGTAAGAATCTGAAAGAAAGCTGGGGAAAAGGGAGTAGACCCAGAGAGAGGAACAGTATAAGTTAAAATTCAGAGACATGAGAGTGTACTGGGGGAACTGAAGTTATATGGCTATGACTACATGAAGTTTGAATGACAGTATACAAAGGAGGCTGAGAGGCAGGGGAAGTACACAGAGGACAAATTTCGTTGGACTTTGTATGCCATGGGCAGGAGTTTGGACTTTATCTAAGAGCACTACAGAATCATTAAAGAAATTGAAACATGGGATCATCTTTATATTTAATAAGAGTGTTACACGAGGAGTGAGAATTAGTATATCTTATCTATTAAGATATAGGAGTGGAGACTAAGAAACTGTTGCAATAGAAAATGAATGTTGAAATGGGGACAGGTAGACTTCAATTTTAAACAGAATGACAGACAGACCAGATACCCTGATGGACATGCCAACACAATTAGAGTTAAAATGCTGAATGTAATACATAACATTTGTTTGTAAATTCATTGCCAAATGGATTGAAAGGAAAGAATTCACAGAGCCCATAAAATAAAGGGAAAGCAGGAAACCTAGGAGGTGAGCAGATGCTAGAATTGTTTTTCATTCTGAGGGTTTCACCTAAACTCTAGAGGTCTTGAGCCTTCATGGTAGCCAAAGAAGGCCTGGAGAATAGGTGTAACTCTTAGGACACTACCATTTCTAATGAGTCTAACAGGAGACTGTCATACAGTCTGGTATTACAAAAAATGGCAACCTTAGCATAGGGCATAACTAGAAATAGACCCAGTGTACAGAAGGATGAAGCAAGGAAATGATCCTTTTTTCACCTTGGCACTAAATGGAAGGACGATGGTGGTGGTGATCTGCCTTTAGACTATATAACCCCAAATCTGCCCTTATTTGAGTGTAAGATCTGAATTGACATTACATGTGTGTTGTTGAAAACCTCCAGTGCAGAATTTAATTTTCCTGGGTTAGTAGTACCCCAGAGAAATTAGCAGAAGCAAACATAAATCATCTCTGGAAAAATGCAAGTTTAACCCAGGTCTTAACTCCCTCAGATAGAGTTCCAAGGAACATAAATAATTCACACGGTACAAAGAAAGGAATGACATAAGGAAACAAGCCACTGCTGAGAACCAAGAGAAGAAACAGACAGGGAAATCAGACTGTTAAGAAAAGATATTGGAGTTATTAGGCACAGAAATAAAGTTAAATGTTTAATATGTTTAAGAAGTAAAAGAGAAGCTTGTAAGTATAAGCAAGAAAGAGCAAGCAGATTGGTGGGGTGGAAGAAGTAACTTCTAGAAATGCAATATAATCATTGAAATGAAAAATTCGATCAAAAGATTCAAAGAAACAAATTAGATAGAACTGAATAAAGAATTAGTGAACTGGAAAATCTGTAGTGATATGAATACACTGACCAAAATAAAATTCAGACCAGAATAAAACCCACAAAGAAAAAAGTGAGATCATAAATTGAGTAGGTCTAACATATGTCTAATCAGAGTTCTAGAAGGAAACAGAATGGAGAAAAGGCAGTATTCAAAAAAGAAATAGCAGAATGTTCACAGTAGCACTGTTTATAATAATGAAAATCTGGAACAATCTAATTGGCCATCAATAGAAGGGGAAATGAATAAATGGTAGTATATTTTCACAGTGGAGTATTATACAGCATCCCAAACAAGTGAACTACAGTACATTTAACAGTATGCATGAATTAGCAATATAAGTAAAAGAAAAATTATATATAGTATATTCCTTTTATGAAATTAAAATAACTGATAAAAACAACTCTGTAAAACTACATATGCATGCAATAAAATAATATAAGGAAAGTAAGGGAATGATGATTGTGTTCATGGATGGTTAACTTGAGTGACAGAAACAGGGGGATGAGTTAGTGGAAGGTACCTTATGAGTAGATGCAGTTATTTAAAAAGTACTAGCTTTTGTTTTGGGTAATGAATTCACAGGCGCTTATTACATTATAAAAATAACTAATTTAAAATCTAAGTAAATAAAATTGATTCATACATTGACCAATGATGAAAGTGTGCCATGAACCAAGAATTATGGTTAATCCAGTTCTGTATACTAGAAGTATATTGAGGGAGATGGGAGGAGAAAGAGAAAAAAAGAGAGGAAAAAGAGAGAGGAAGGAAGACAGAGAATTTCCTAAAATTGTTGAAGTCTACCAATTCTCAGATTCAGAAAGCACAAGTCCTAAATAGAATTAAATAATAATGACAATAATTATACACTTAAGTACATCATAATGAAACTATATGACAAAGAGATCTTAAAAGAAGCCAAAACAGATCATCTACAAAGGAAATGGAATTAGCTTGACTGTTGATCAGTTAACATGTAAATATCATTGGATAGATAAATGGTAGAGCCACAACTCAAGTCTATTTTTTACCAAAATTTATCCCACATCTATCCATAGAATGTTTTGTTTACCATAACAAACGCAAACCAGAAAAATAACAGAATCTAGGAACCCCAAAATTTGAAAAGCTGGGAAAAAACTTAGTAATAATCTGTTTAACCTATGAAAATTTCTGTAAAACTTTTGTAAGTACAAGCGAGAAGAGGGAAGTAACATTTGTTTAATGCCTCAGCATGTGTCAGGCATTGTGCTGGTGTTTTAGAAATTTCATTCAGTTCTCACAACAAATATTTATGGCTTGCAGTTCTTATTTCTATTTTGTGGTAGAAGAGACCACGACTTGGAGAGATTAAATAACTTACCCAATTTCACAGAGCTGGCAAATGGTAAATTCAAATTCTGGAGAGGTGCCATCAACCCTGCCCAACCTCCCCATCTTCCCAGTACCATTTTCAATAGATGAATAATGTAATTTGTATTAGCTAAGGTGTCACCAAACAGAACGCTTTCTGGGTTACATTCCAATACCACCACTCACAGTATCAAGGGTTCCTGACCCCAGAGACATGCCTGGGAAGATCACTTCTCCCTTCTCACTTATCTAGGCTTTTTTCCCACTTGAATACCAGTTCCTCCACAACACATTTCATCATCTATTTAAAAGTATATTCACTGTTTTCTAATGGTACAAGGGTTTTTGAATCCTGGCTCTTACACTTAGATAAATTATTGGCTCTGTACGGGCCTCAATTTCTTCATATGCAAGTTGAGGAATAACACACACCCCTCAAGGATTATTGTAATGATTAAATGAAAAAATAAAATCAATAAAGCCCTTAGTTCAGTTCCTGGCACTTAGAAGTTCCCAGTAAGTGATTGCCACTGCTATTATTAGGTCCCGTGCAATTACAGAGATGGCATTTATGGTCAGCGGTACTCATTTTCCTTTCCTAGTTTGCTTGAGAATAGGTGATCCATCTTTAGTCTACTGGTGGTCTGATACAGTCTTGACCTACTTGTCATTAACTTTAGATCATTTTAATAAGAAAATAATTATGAAATACTCTGTTCTGAATTTCACATTGAGGTAATATGGATACATTGATATATTACAAATATCCATTTTCTAAATTAAGATTTTTTAAAAATCCCAAAGGTTCATGACCTGAATTGAATTCACTAGAATGGAATAAATGAAGACAATGTTCACTAAGCTTCTAAAGACTATACATCTTATTTAGGTTAGTCTGGCCAAAGAGTATTATTGCCTCCAGGATTTATTTTTCTAAATTAAGTGGTTATGCACAATCATTCTAATGATACAGTGATTTATGTAGGGGATTGCTATACTGTTGAGAGTTAGAAACAGAAAAGCACCAAATCCACATATACATAAACAGCTTACCCTGAGGCCAGAGGAGGGAGGAGGAGAGGCAGAAAAAAACATTAAAATGAATCAGGAAAATGTACCTTGTGTGATGTGTGTCTGTGATACATACAAAATGCTAAATTGGTATAGATTTCTGGAAATAAAATACCTATTGTTTTTTCATAGTGTGCAAATTTGATAAACCTAATAGGAACAGACAGAAAGTTTTATATTTTACCTTTCAACTAATCATTCTATCATTTTTTTTTTCAAACAAAGGAGATAATAAATGCTATTGTAGAATATCTTCTTTCTACTTGATTAGTGGCAGTTGACTTGGCATGTCTGTTCATCTTTATGACTTTTTGGTATGGTAATAACATCATAAAGTTGCTTACATTTTTCATACCATTCCATTTTATCTCGTTAGTGTATTTCTTGTAGGTGGACTCTTCCTCCTCCTAATGACTTAATATGCTCATGAATCCAAAGAAGTGGATTTTTTTTTCTTTGCAAAACAACATTCTGTGCCACTTTATGTAGTATTCAGACTTTTAGAAGTTTCCGTAACTATCATGGTATGACTAGAGAGGAAGAAAGGATGTACTTAGCTTTGGAGAAAAATTAATGTAAAAACAGTTCTCCAAAGAGCACAGCAACACACTAAAATATCTAGATAATCTATTAGACTATCAGAAACCAGGGTATGCTAGAGGGCGGATAGGAGAAGAAAGAAGCTTCGGTTCTTACTCATGTTATACTTACTTTGTAAAAAGAATTTTTGCTCTCTTTTACACAAGATGCAATTCATAAGACCTTTTCATATCAGCAGGGAACGCATCTATCTGCATAGCATGGAACCTGACGGCTGTTAACAGCATGACAAAACACTGCTGAAGAGTGCAGAATGCAGGGATAAGGAATATCATTCTATCATTCCCAACTGAAACAACATCATAAAATGTAGGCAGGCTAAATAGAATTATCCAAAATGGAGCCCGTCTGAAATTCCAAGTCTCCCGGAGACAAAAGTACTATTCACCTCTTCTTCCTTCCTACGGCTGAAATTCATTTGCATCCACTGACATCCTTTAAATTATTACCCTCCTGGGAAAGTCTGAACCTCCTATAGAACACTTATAAACATTCAGTTTCTGATCAGACCTGTGTTGTTTGTAGTTCCCTTGACTCATATTTTAGTATCCCAGCAAAGAAAAATCACTGCCAGAAATATAGCAAATGTTTACCATCTAGATTCTCTTGGTTTTAGGGACTTCCTGCAGCAATTTAAAAATTTTAGATATCTACTTTATGCTTTAAAGGTCATAATTCCAGAAGTCTGGCTTTTATCTGACCCTTGAGAGTGATAAATCTAATAGAATTTCTTGTGCCCTGAGAAATGCAAAATGGGAACTAGCAGGTTCCAAAAATTCAGCTACAGAGTAGTGGATGGCTTTCTCCAAATATCTGTTAAAATCTTACTATAAGAAATGCTAGGATTTTTTTAAGTAAAATTGTTTGGCAACAAGAATTTAGCACTTTCAAAGCAGCCACATGGTCTGTTACCCAGGACTCCCTTAAAGATTGCTTTGCTGAGGCTGTTCGACATCTGTCAGCATTTTCAGCATAAACCATCGGCTCAAAAAAATTCTTCAGGCTGAAACTTGATATATCAGATCCCAGCTCAGGAGTTTTTATGTGTATTCAGGAAAATAAGTTCAGCTGTTTTTAAGTTAGAGCTATAGAAAAAAATCTAATATACCATTTCAAGACACATTTTTAGTTTATACATAGGTAAAAGGAAAACAGACCTCTACTCAACTAAAATGAAGGGGAAACATCTAAACAATTTGATAGTCATGAATTTTTCTTCACACTGTATTGCTGAAACAGGATGTCTTTATTGGAGCTTGGTGACCGCATTCTTAGTAGGATGGCGTATGGAACTCTGCCCAGCATTAATTCCGGAGGTCAGAATGTGCCCACCTCTTGGCAGCTGAGGACGAATGGCCTAAGTGACAAATTCCAATCCTTCAGCTTCCCAGATCATTGTACAGCCAGAGACTAATACAATAAACTGCAGTTTGCCAAAAGGGATCCACTGGTGGATTGCGGTTTTGCACAGCTTCGACATACATTATCTTGACATCTAAAATTACTTCTCAGAGTACAGCTGTGTGTGTGATACTGGACTTCATTCCACTGAATGATCCCATGCAGTCCATTTACAACAGGAATGCACTTTTGAACCAAAAACTGTCACTACAAATCTCACTGTGAGTGCAAGAATTCATGAGGAGTTCTAGTTTATTGGTTTGCAAGGATTTGCCTATGAAGTGAAAGAGATTGTGTCTTAAAATTGTTATCCTGTACAAGATGAAAAAAATCATTTCAGTGAATGAACTTCTGATATTGATATGTTTTAGTTGACTATTTGTAATGTAAACATTTGTTTCTCTTTTCATATGACTATTAATCGGAAATAGAAAGGCAAGAAATGAGCAGTCCTTCAACATACCAGTCCTCTGTACTAGGGTCTGTGTTGCAGAACTTTTTTGAACTAAAGATTTCTTAAATCACTACAACATAACCCTCAGGGAAAAAAAAACCTCAGAAACGTAAACTATTAAAACTGTGCTAAAATTGAGCCACTGTTTTATGTGTGTATATCCTTCTGTCCTGATCACAGAGTCTTCTATTCCGACAGGATTTTCTTCCCCGTGATGATGGGAAAGTGCCCCAGTTTTTCTGATTCACTTGTGCTTATTGAACACTGAACTTAGAGCTTCGAAAGCTGAATTTCAATTCTAGCTCTTCAACTTATATTGTATGGCCTTGAAAAAGTTGTGCATCTTTTTGACTCTTAGTTTCTGAAAATGGAAACAAGTCTACCTATGTTACAAGTTTGATCAAAAGCTCAAAACAAATTATATAAGTAAAATAATTTCAAAATTGTATACGTCACATTTATACAAAGTACATATTCATATTTCTAAAAATGGTATGTAGTATTGTTACTAGCATCAAAGGAAACTAGAAGTCTAAATTACATGGACCCCAAATAAAATTTGACAAACAAATGGTGGTTAGGATTTAAGTTGCTTTCAGTATCAACCTTTGATTCCACTTATTCATGGTTTAAAAATGTTTTGTAAGGATCAATAGCTATTCTGAAATAGCTAATAACAGTCAATACATAGTAGTGGTAATATGTAATGTGTTGATTTGTGTGTCTGTGTGTGGCTGTGGTATATAAAACATTTTTGCTATAGAATATTCTGAAGAAAAAGAGAAGACTTAGCACCAATCAGAGCTCTTAAATGGTTATTATTTTAAACTATACTAATCTTAAGAAAAGATCTTTTTGAAGGACATGTGGACTTCGATTTCCAGCATTTTTTTAGACTAGTTATCTTGACTTCGAAACATCCAGAAATATTGAGGACAGTGTGAGAATTGCTCTTTTATTCCTGGTTGAGCTCACAAGAAAGATGAGAAAACCCAGGGGTGCAGAAATAAAGATGAGGCAGGAAAGCAGAGGGTTAAGCCTGTGGTACAGCCATGAGGCACTTGCCATCACTGTACCCAAGAGCTTGGGGTTTACATAGTCATATGGGGATAGGAGAAAAGAGTTCAGCCAGAACAAACTGGAAAATTGAAACCAAGATCCTGGCAATAAGCAGAGTCCTCAAAGATATACACCTTCATTGAAATGGTAGATCAAGAAAAACCTACCTGCCAATAATGGAAGGAAACAAAGAAAATTATTTATCTCAACCTGAATTCTGGGTAGAAGAAAAGTCTTCCTTGAGAATCCATTTTATCACCGTCATGTGATTTGGGGTTCAAATTTGTACCACTTGCATGGTCAAGCAGATCGAAAGCTGAGAAATTAACTTAAAGTGGACCCTGGTTAGCAATTCTGGTAGTCTGTAGAAACATAAATATTCTCTGGAGGAACACACCCTCCTATCAGGCCTAATAGGATTCACATGAATAAAAAAATATAAACGTACAATCCAACATTTAAAAGGAAGCCATCATGAGTGAGTCAAGGGAATAACAAACAGTAGGAAAGATGTTGGACTATGTTTAAAATGTTTAAAGAATTAAAAAAGCAAATCACAACCTTGAGAAAGGAACACTTTTTTTTAAAGACAATGCCACATTTTTAAGAAGAACCAAATAGAACTTTTAGAAATGAAAAATGCAGTTATTGAAACTAAAACTTTATGAGTTAAACAACTGAAGAAAGACTTAAGTAAAATGGATTGTATACAGTAGTGTGCTGATAAATGTTTAATAAGTGGCTCTCCAGGGGGCTGAAAAAAACCCTCTTACGAAGTATTTGCCAGTTTCCATGGTGTACCTGCTCCCATCACGGCCCATTTTAAGCTACCAACATGAGGACAGTGAATGCAGACTTGGGAAGAGATATGCCCAATTTGTTATTATAAGCTGGTACAAGCCAGTTCCTACACACGACTGGATGTATAACTGATTAAGTTACCCGGAATACAGCATAGAGAGGCAGAGATAAGAAATGTGTATGAGACATAAAGGATAGCATGGGAAAGTCTGATGTAAGCTTAATCATTAATATAAGTCATGATTCTAAGACCTAGGAGCACCACAGATAACATGCAGAAACACATTGTAATGAAATTGCAGAACACCAAAGACAATCTTAAAAGCATCCAGAGAGAAAAGAGAGATCAACTTCCAAGGACCAAGAGTTAAGACTTCTTCTTAAGAGCCACAATGGAAACAAGAAATAATGGAATAATCTTCAAAGTACAGAGAGAAACACTGTTAAACTAGAACTAGCTAACGTAATTATGTTAAATTATTATTATTATTTAATATTAAAGTGAAGGTATAATAAAGGCATTTCAAACAACAAAAGCAGAGAGTTTATCACCAATAGATGCACACAAAAGGAACTTTTTAAAGAAGTACTTGAGGAAGAACTAAAATGATCCAAAAGGAATATGGACAAAGAAATAGGTAAATATTTAGGTAAATCTAAGCTGACATAAAAACAACAATAATAATTAAAGGCCATGCAAACAGTGAGTTTCACTTTCCCACAAATACTAAACAGCTTTTTAATGCATTTAATTTAATTATATTACCACTTAGATGTTTAAATCATCTTTTGTTCACTTTGACTTATTAAAAAATCAGGAAAAAATGTTAAACATTGTGGTGAAACATTTACTTGTTTTAGTCCAAGTTACACTTTGCTAAACATACTATTTAGGTAAGTTTTGAATTTGTAATGGAAGATCCAGCGATATCTGTAGGAAGAGAACATTCTGTTTTGTGTGTTTCTTGTACTCTCACACTGCTCTGTAGACGGTCCCCAACTTATGACGATTCACGTATGATTTCTCAACTTCAGGATGGCGGTTACACATTGAGCAGAAACCGTATTTTGAGTTTCGATCTTTTCTGGGCGAGCGACATGCTCTGTGATCCTCCCTTGTGATGCTGGGCAGCGGAAGCAGCCACAGCTCCCCATCAGTCCCAGGATCGTGCGGGTGAACAGCTGACACACTTACAATCATTCTGCGCCCGCACAGCTATTCTGTTTTCCACTTTCAGTACAGTATTTAATAAATTGCATGAGATATTCAACACTTTATTATAAAATAGGCTTTGTGTTAGATGATGTTGCCCAACTGTAGGCTAATGGAAGCATTCTGAGCACATTTAAGGTAGGCTAGGCTAATCTGTGACGTTTGGTAAGTTAGGCGTATTAAATGCGTTTTTAACTTGGGATATTTTCAATTTACAATGGGTTTGTCGGGAAGTTATCCCATCATAAGTCAAGGAAGATTTGTACTTCACTTCTGACCCCAGATATGTGGGTTTTCCGTACATTAAGCAATTCTGTTACACCAGATGGGTATGCTACAATTTAACTCAATTCTGACATTATCTGCTTGGAAATGGCAGCAGATTCTACATGTTAAGGGCTCAGTTCCACAAGACTGCTCCTTCCTCTACCTCCCATCTTCAGACGCAAATCAAAAGTTCAGGTTGTCACCTGCTACATATATAGATCAGATGTTCCCACAAACCCCAACGCCAATTAGATAGTTTGCTAGAGAAGCTCACATGTCTCAGGAAAACTTTACTTACTAGATTAGTGGTTTATTATAAAAGGATATAACTTAGGAATAGTCAGATGGAAGAGATGCATAGGGCAAGGCTTGGGGAAAGGATTCAGAGCTTCCATGCCCTCTCTGGGTGAGCCACGTGGTTGTTTCTACTGGCAACTAGCCTCCAGGGACTTGCCAAAAGTCCCCTCATTAATATAAGCTCAGGTGTGGTTGATAGGGATCTGTTATGAGTAACAAAAGTCACCTTTATAGCTCTTATCACATAGGAAATTCCAAGGGTTTTAGGAGCTCTGTGCCAAGAATGGGACCAAGACTAAATGAATATTTCATATGATAAATCATAATATCACAATACTTCAGATTAAAAAATATATATTTATATCTTCTTGATCTTTAGCAATCAATTTTGTGAGTCCTATGTCATTATCTAGCAAGGATTTCCAGCTTAGAGCGAACTGGGAAAAACGTTACATTTTATTGAAGTTTATGGTTGTGAAAAAGTTTATCCCCAAAACACTGGAAGTTCAGAGCCTTTGTTTCTTCCAGTACTCGTGCGGGTGACTTTCTACTGCTAGGAGAGTTAGGTACTCATTCTGACTCACAAAAAAAGGGTTATTTTATACTGGTCTCCAATAAAAGGACCAGGACTTCTTGGAGAAATTCTAGGACTGGAGCAGAGAAAGTACAAAATGAGCCTGGAATACGTATGGTGCCAGAAAGTAAGTACTCAAAAAATGATGGGGGACATCTTAAGGATACAGGAGGCAACTTGAAGGAAGCTTCCAATGACTAAATTGGGGATAATTTCAGCAAAAGAATAATGATAGTAATGGATTATATCCTGTAGAATCCATACTTACATAAATAAATACTTGGCTAAATAATTAAATGAAGGGGAAGGGAAAGCTCTTCCTTACAATATAATTCCAATGAATACTTTTAGAAGAGAAGATAGAAATAGAAAATCACCACTTGCAAAACACCATGGTAATAATTGTTTCTCTCAAGAAACATCAATGGAAGCTAAAGTTAGGTAAAAATATGATGAGAAACAGGATGTTTACATACCCTCAACATATCACCGTAAGATATTTACTAATTCCAAAAAGGCAAAACTAGAAACTTTACACTGGAGAAACCTGGTAGACACCATCTTAACCAAGCGCTCAAAGTTAACCTCACTAGTTAACGGGATAGATCGACAGCATGTGTCTCCTGATATAATTCACTGAGAAGGACATCTCATTTATGTGGGTTTCTTGACAATAAATGTATAACCTGGATTAATAAAGAAGAAACATCAGATAAACTCAAATTGAAAGACACTTTACAAACTAACTGGTCAATACTCTTCAAAATTTCCTGACTGACCGTGGTAGTGTGACTTTATAAGATGTTAACACTTGAGGAATCTAAGTGAAGCGTATACAGGTATTCTATTAATTTTGCAAACTTTTTATAAGACTGTAATTATTTCAAGATGAAAATTTATTTTAAAGTCAAAGATAAGCTTATGATAGTTTCCTAGGCCTCTCCAACCTCCCTCATTCTCAGAAAGGCCATTTATTAGGTACCTCCCCTCCCAGCTCCATCCGGAGACATCAATGCAAGGTTTCAGCAGAAAGGGGCCAACTGCAAGGCTAAGAAGGAAGGAAGCAGTTTGAGTCTGAAGCACAAGGTCCCTACTGTGTTGAATCAGCATGGTAGAGGCTATTAAAATGCCATCTTTTTCTCCCTCCCACTCCTCTCTCTCTTCCTCTACTTCCATACTCCACATCCCAAACTGCTTTTAATCCTATTGGGAGGATATACAGTGAGAAAGAAAGAAAAAATAATGAATGGCTGTATTCCTTGGCACATGAATAACAGTTTCCCTTTGGGGTTTCAAGAATAAAAAATGAGAAGCTTTTAATCTTGCTAACTTGAGCAAGTGTGTGTGTGTGTGTATGTATGTGGGTGTGGGTGTGGGTGTGTATGTGTAGCTAAAAATGTAAACTACCACTATGGGAAGAGTAATGCTGATTTTGAAAATCTACTAAAGCAAAAGAAAGCATTATTCCAGAACAAGGTGTGTTAGAGGCCAGTGGGAAAAAGAACGGCAGTTGATTTTGCTTAGAGCTGGGTGAATTAGGAAATACCCTTTTCATAGCTAACTCTAAAGAAATGAGCTGTTATTGCCAAGAAGTGTTTATCAAATGTCTAGGCCATCTCACAGGATGTGCAATTTGGTTTAGCTGTGTAAAATAGCTCTGTATTTTTATTTTAGCCAAAACTCGGCAAGACTTACAGTCAGCTCCCTCCCCAGCAGAGTAAAACAGCAACAAGGACAACAACAGAACACACTGAAACAGCAGAGTAAATGTTGGCAGGAAGCCTGTTGTGATCCAGCCTTGCTTTTTTGAAGGACTCTCTCTCAGTTTTATGCATTGCTACTCACTAGCGAACTCCGAACGGCTTTTCTTAAGATAAAATGAAGTGAAAAGAGAATATTGCCATTGGTAATTCCTTCTACTTTAAAAAAAAAAAAAAAGAAGAAGAAGGCAAAATTTCCACGCTCCTGTTAACTTTCTCGTGGGTCCAACAGGCTATGGAAATTGTGCAAGGCAAGGTCACGGGTGTGAATAAAGACCACATGCCTCTCTACTTGCACTTCTTTCTGGAGCAGTCTGTTTTTCGGTGAGCCGGCCTCCCTCTGGTTAATCACTTGGCCTGGTGAGTATCCACCAGGTTGCCTCTCCGGTGACTTACAGAGCCTGGGGGATCACTGAATGTATATTAAAAATCAGATTGGTATCTGGACACCCCCCACTACATACACACACACACACACACACACACACACACACACACACACACACACTCTTAATAAGCATCAAGTTGTGCACTTTCCTCTATAGTGATGGCACTGATGGCTGTTTGTGTTGTTTTCGGCTTTAAGATCTTATAGACTAGCCAGCTGATGTATAAGCACTGTCTGTCTGAATTGCTTTGGGGCTAACTGCCTTCTTAGAAGTTCTCTTGCTGTTCATTATTTTGCCAGTAAGCTGTTACTATTGTTAATTTAAAATTCCTCAACCTACCTTTTCTGTACTATAAGATGGTGAAGTGTAGAAAACAGTAGTCCTTTAAATATTCAAGATTTGGGGGGAATCTTCATTTCTATAATTTGGGATAGGGGTTTGAAGCCCGTGTAGAAGCTGTAAATTTGCTAAGTTGAATACAGAATTTGGGGGTGGGGTTAATACTAAACTGTTCTGCTCATGCTGTTTTAAAAGCTTCAGCTGTGTGTGCTTTTTTTAATTTTTTGCTCACCATACAGTCTATTCAGAAAATTTTTTTAAAAAAATTAAGTAGCTCTTGGCAGAAGGTCAAAACCAGCATTGCAGGGAAGGTATTTAAAAGTCTTTTAAGTGTGGCCATTTGTATAAGCAATAACCGAACATTTCTTATGACTAGGGAGGACTATTTTCACAGTCTTTCATGGAAATATTTCTAGACGATTTCTGTGGCTCTTTTCCTTGAGCTCATTTGTTTGCTTTTGCTTTAGAACAGAGCATTTTAATGAGCAGTTTTATGAGCCTAACCTGCGTTCTGCAAGCTCCACATGACTGGATTCCTGTTACACATAACCTTTGCCCTATTTTCCATTAAAACACAAGACTTTCCTATAGTCAACGTTATACTAAAACCTTAGCGGAAAGAATACAACAGATACTTTGGTCTATTCAGCCCACTAAATATGTTTTCAAATTATTTGTTGTTTCCTTATTGTTTTAAAAATTACACATATTAATATTTCAATCACAAATTCCTTTCTTTTCTAAGATGCTTGTATCCTCATTGGTTTCATGCTTTTACCTAATCCAGTATTGCAACATCCCTCTGAGTAAAAACCTCATTTAGTTGTCTTTATGATCCAATGAGGCAGGTACAAAGGCATGATGAATCCCAAATCATTTTGGAAATAGGAAATTTCAAGAGAAATAAACTGCATAGTTTTGTTTTGTTTTTTTAAGAACTTTATTTATTTTTGGCTGCGTTGGGTCTTCTTTTTTTTTCCAGATGTTTATTGGTGTATAATAGCTTTACACTGTTGTGCCAGTTTCTGCTGTACAACAAAGTGAATCGGCTGTATTTATACATATATCCCCATAGCCCCTCCCTCTTGAGCCTCCCTTCCACCCTCCCTATCCCACCTCTCCAGGTCATCACCCATCATCGAGTTGATCTCCCTGTGTTATGCAGCAGCTTCCCACTAGCTAGCCATTTTACATTTGGTAGTGTACGTATGTTAATGCTACTCTCTCACTTCATCCCAGTTTCCCCTCCCCACCCCCCACCCCCCTCGTCCTCAAGTCGATTCTCTACATCTGCATCTTTATTCTTACCCTGACACTGGGTTCATCAGTACCATTTTTTTAGATTCCATATATATGCGTTAGCATACAGTATTTCTTTTTCCCACATAGTTTTATGTTTAATCTTCTATCCATATATAATTGCCAGTGCCAGAAAGTTGCTTCTTATGGCAAAGCTGGATAACCATCTGACGCACTTTGACTCCTTCTCTTTGTCTTTTAATTGAAAGGTCAAACAACTATTTTCCATTTTATACATAGTATCCCAGATATTTTTGTATAAAATGACTTTTTTCTTCTAATTTGAAAAATCCAAATTTGTTTAATTTCTCTTCTAAGTCCACTTTCAGTGTTTGCATCCGTTTTATTGATGTCTGCTAAACGTTCAAGTGCTCCCTTTCATTTGAGCAGGCTGCAGAACCCCTGGAAGGGTCTAACCACACCGAGAACAATGGAGCCATTGTTGGCTGGCACACTCAGCTCCCTTCTTGGTCATGCATTCCAGCCATGTTTGCCTTTTAAAACTATACTACGGATTTAAGGTAGTCTGTGGTTCCTTATAACACCTAGCTCTTTTTCTGCCCTGCTTACTTCAGCCAATCTGTCCTCATCTTATAATCTTGTTTACTTTTTCTTTTTAGAACAAGGAAGGCACTCTTTAAAACAGAGTGAAGTAAGTTTAGGGTAAGTGTAAGGAAATCTACTTCACATAGTGGGTTATAAACTTATGGAACTCATTAGTTCACAAAGGTGGTGCTGGCAGGAAATGTAAATGAATTCAAAAACCTCTTAGCCAAAGTTATGAATGAGAGCTGTAAATGGCTACTGAGAAAACCAGGGCTTTCCCTGATTTTTACAATTGAAGTCAGAGAGTTGCTCCCAGCCCTCCCACAGGAGGTCTCTTGAGATCTCTTGAGTGGCTGACCCTGGGTCTGGCCCATGATGGGATTTCCCGAGCATCCCGTGTCCTCTCAGCACTTGTCTTTCCTTGGTCTCAGAAAGACCCTACAGGCCTATTCTGGGATAGGCAACTTTTTTTTTTTTTTTTTTGGTAACTTTTCCTTTACTGTTCAACCATCTGTCTACCACAGTGCCAATTATGACTGTCAGAGAATGGTGACGTCTGTCCAGTGGAAACTAGCTGAGATCACATTTGGATCTTAAAACATAGATACTTTCTTTTATGTAAAGTCAGACCTTTCTTTTTCCTGGGAATTTTCAGTCATCAGACTGTAAGTAGCATTTTTACGTCACCCTGTGCTCTATCCTCGGTAGAACCTTCCATCCCCTAACCCCTTCTGCTTTTCCCAGATCTATATTGGCAGGGATTCTCAACCTAGGACACTTAAAAAATCACAGATGCTCCAGGCCTCATCCCAGACCAAGTAAACCACAAGCTCTGTGGGTGGGGCCCAGTCATGGATATTCTTCAAAATCATCCCAGGCTATTCTTGGCAGCCAAGTTGAGAGCCTGGACTGACAGTTAGCTTTAGGTTATCTCTTCCACCTGAACACCCTACTTATCCTCTCAGTGCCCTCTGAGGCATCGTTTCAGCACACTCCCCACCTCCCCAGCCCCCACCCCACCACCACCCTCCCGTGTTAAATGTTCATTAGTGATTTTGAGAAGCTCACTGCACCAGTCAAAGCGCTGGACCTTTATGCCATCTGCTTTCTCCGTCCATCTGACTGTGAACTCCTAGGAAAAGAAAACTTGCTACAAAAATGTGGTCCCTTGCAAATTTATGATACCCAACACTTAGAGGAACTTCACCTCCTTTTACTCATCTCTTTGTTGATTTACGTGGTACCTGCTCCAAATATGATCTTTCTTCACATCAGTCCCTCACTTTCCCTCTAGGCAGGCATGTCTCCTCTTTTTTGGGGAGTGTGTTGAGGCCAACCAGATGAAGCTACTCAATACCCTTATTTCATCCCCTATTCTTCTCTAACCCTTCCCTTCAGTCTTCAAGAAGAAAAATTACACTTCCATTTATTAAACACTATAGAGTACCAGCCATGTGCAATGAATTACAACACAGTGGAGAAGACCTACTAGAAAGCAATTAGCAATAATTCATAGGAAAAATATAAATTCTTAAGAAGAAGAAACATTTAACTAAGTGGTAAATGTGTAGGAGGGAGAGATCAATTCTGATGGTCATGGGAAGATTATCACACAGATGGTGACATTTGGGCCAGGTCTCAAATAATGCAAAGATTTTAGCAGTCCAGTATTAGGCAGAAAGCACTTCAAATTCGAGAGGACTGGATGGCCAAAGGCAGCAGGTTGTGATGTATATGATTTGATCTGGGAATAGTGAACAGCTGGGTATAGCAGGAATATGGCATAGAAGGTGAATCTTTCTAAGTATTTCTCCTTTACTGATACACTGAATCTCATTTGTTATTTATTTATTTATTTATTTATTTATTTATTTGGCTGTGTTGGGTCTTTTTTGCTGTGCGTGGGCTTCCTTTTTTAGTTGCGGTGAGTGGGGGCTACTCTTCGTTGTGGTGTGCAGGCTCCTCATTGCCGTGGCTTCTCTTGTTGCGGAGCACGGGCTCTAGGTGTGTGGGCTTCAGTAGTTGCAGCACATGGGCTCAATAGTTGTGGCTCACAGGCTCTAAAGCTCAGGCTCAATAGTTGTGGCACACGGGCTTAGTTGCTCCGCGGCATGTGGGATCTTCCTGGAGCAGGGATTGAACCCATGTCCCCTGTGTTGGCAGGTGGATTGTGAACCACTGCGCCACCTAGGAAGCCCCTCATTTGTTTTTTACATCATCTAAAATCTAATGTGTACAACTACCTTCTCTGGCATCTTTGGCCTTTTGTCCACTGGCTTTTTTTTTTTTTTTTTAAGAATTAAGCATAGCTTTATTTCTTATTTGAACTGAATAAATGGGTGATGGCCAGGGCAGAATGAACATTATTAGGGGAATTAAAGTAGAGGCAAGAACAAGCCAAGATATTTTAGCCTAACTTAACAGATTCAGATTAGAAAAGGCCTCCAGTATCAGAAGGAGAGTCTTATCTCTGAAATTAGAATATTCATGAGGAACAAAATCGTCATTAAGGTAAAATCAGATCCCAACTGAATATCTGTAAATCCGCAAGTTAGAAAAATCATTCATGGATGAATGAGAATTGAGTGTCATCATTTCAAGTGGATTTCTGTAAAGGATATAATTCTCTAATTCTTGTCACTTAAAGCTGTAAATGCTCCTCAAACTCCATCCCCATACTGATGGTATCTCAATAAAAGTTAAAATTATGCACACAACTGATTAACTTAATGAGACCATTTCATGCTCTCTCAAAGTCTCATTTGACACTATAACCAAAAGAGGATAAAACTTTGCACACTTAACTAGGAAAGAGAATTTATCAGGGAGCCATTCTGGAAATATCAGTCTACCTGATACCAGAATGAGTTAACAATATTGTTTAATAGTGGAACTGGAACTTAAGAATAGGATTGTTAATGTGTAGTCATTTATAAAGTTTTTAAAATGAGTATGAATTTATTTAGAATTTAAAAAGAAACATTTATTTAGAAAAATGTAATACCATGTACCTACACTGTGTCTACACTGTCCAGTGAGGTAGCCACACTAGTTACTGAACACTTGTACTATGGCTAGTCCATATTGAGATGTGCTGTAAGTGTAAAATACACACTAGATTTCAAAGACTTGGTATTAAAGAAAGAAAGAGAGAGAGAGAAGGAAGGAAGGAAGAAGAAAGAAAGGAAGGAAGAGAAAGAGAGAGGGAGAAAAGGAGGGAGGGAGGAAGGAAGGAAGGAAGGAAACTATCTAATGATGTTTATATTAATTATATGTTATATTAGTTTGCTGGGGCTGCCATAACAGAGCATCACAAACTAGGAGGCTTAAACAGTACAGATTTATTTTCTCTCAATTCTAGAAGATAGAAATACGAGCTCAGTATATCAGCAGGATTTGTTTCATCTGAGGCCTTTCTTACTGACTTGTAGATAGCCATCTTCTGTCTATCACCTTATCTTCCTTCTGTGTGTGCCTGTGTCCAAATTTTCTCTCTTTAGAAGGACACCAGTCACATTGGATTAGGGAATACCCTAAAGCTCTCATTTTAACTTAATTACCTCTTTAAAGCCCCTGTCTCCAAATGAGGTCCCATTCTGAGATACTGGGAGTTAGGACTTCAACAAAGGAATTTGGGGCAGATACAACTTAGCCCATAAACACATGTCAAAATGCTAATATTTTGGATTTTTTTTTAAATAAAACATTTTTCAAATGCATTTCACTTGTTTTGCTTGGTTTTTTTAAATGTGGCTACAGAAATGTGGCTTGCATTATATTTCTGTTGGATGATGCTATATTTTATTTCTTTGGAATGTTAAAGCACTGTATCCATCACCTGGAAAAGTAAGAAAAAGTTCTAATTCTGACTAAATTTCTCACTTTCTGTTTAATTTCACTTTTACTACTTAGTTTTACTGAGGTATTGCTAATGAGCAAAAGCAATAAGATGGTATATAAAGAGCATAAAATGAACACAAGGAAAATTAGGTCAGAGTTCTGCGTGGACCTTCCTCTCTTTATGATCTCAGGCACATCTTTTTCCCTCTCTGTGCTTTAATTTCTTCTTCCTTAGCGAATAATAATGGCTAAAATTTATTAAGGGTTTAGTATGTGCCAGGTACTCTTCTGAATTCTACTCTAGTAATTTATTTAATCCACACAACAACCCTTCGAAGGGTAATGATGGTAATAGGTACAATTGTTACTCTATTTGACAGAAAACTAAAGCACACAGAGATTAACTAACTTGCCCAAGGTCATAGAATTAGTAAATGGTAGAACCAAGTGGTCTAACTCGATCACATCCTTTATTCCTTCCTGTACTTCTCTCTCATAAGATTGTTTCGGGAATCAACTGAGATGCTTGATTTAAATGTGAATGCATTTAAAAACTATTGACTTAATTTTTTGGTCTGTTTTCCTAGAAATAATGCAGATAAAGCTATTGTTTTTCTCTTTTGATCAGCAAATCTATATATCTTCCTTGCCTGCTTGGTTTTAGAGCTAAAAGAAGTAACTGTGTCTGTGTTTTTAAAACATTATTGAACCACAACTCTTTTTTTAAAAAAAAGATTTATTTTATTATTTATTTATTATATATATTTTTTTGGCTGCATTGGGTCTTTGTTGTTGTACGTGGGCTTTCTCTAGTTGTGGTGAGCAGGAGCTACTCTTCCTTGTGGTGTGCGGGTTTCACATTGCGGAGCACGGGCTGTAGACATGCAGGCTTCAGTAGTTGTGGCATGTGGGCTCAGTAGTTGTGGCTCAGGGGCTCTAGAGCACAGGCTCAGTAGTTGTGGTACATTGGCTTAGCGGCTCCAAGACATGTGGGGTCTTCCTGGAGCAGGGCTCAAACCCCTGTCCCCTGCATTGGCCGGTGGATTCTTGACCACTGCACCACCAGGGAAGCCCAAACCACAACTCTTTAATTCAGAAATCATTGTATCTGTTTTACTTTGAAAGTGTTTATATGGATTGAGTAGACATAAACAATTGGCAGAAGGAATAATATCGTAGTACTCACTAATAATAACATTTCTAGGAATTTTGAAGCCATGATTAGAAAAAAGGGAAATTTGGGGGAAATTGTGAATACATGCATTAATACATTTTCTGAGCAACATTTACATCTCTAAAGTTACCTTGTTATTCTGTAAAGGAACAATTTGATCTGGTCATCAAAAAACATTATTTGGAATTGTAGCTTCATCAATGTTTGTTAGTGGTTGTAGTCTGACTTCTGCTCCTAAACTACTTTTAAACAGTCTAGGGGAAGAAAGTTTTTAAGAAACATCAATTTTTCTCTTATATCTCAAGTCATATTGACAAATTTTATCAACACGGCCCTCAGTACAATCTCATGTATACAAACTTTAAAATACTACAGAATTTTTCTAATAATAATTGCACCTTTTTATTAAATTTACCTTAGAATAGTTTTATTTTTATTATAAATGAAGCCATAAGTTGCTGATGTGTAGCAATCTTACCTCTCTTAACTCTTATCACTTTGTAAATAGTAGACAGAATTTGATAGCTGAAACAAACATCAGGATTAAGGTGAAGCAAAGTTTTAAGTTTGTTCAATATATGTTCCATCCTCCATATTGTTAAGCAGGCAACACACACACACACACACACACACACACACACACACACACAATTTCAGAAGAGGGATGGAGAGAAGTAACAAAAGAAAATAAACTCCAGACTCAATGCCTATAACTTCTAGTATATAGATCTTTGTCCAATCAATCTTTTTTTTTAAAGTTCTTTTTAATAAATTTCTTTATGTATTTATTTATGTATGTATTTATTTATTTATGTATTGGCTGCATTTGGTCTTTGCTGCTGTGCAGGCCTTCTCTAGTTGCAGTGAGCAGGGGCTATTCTTCCTTGCGGTGCACGGGCTTCTCATTGCAGTGGCTTCTCTTGTTGGAGAGCATGGGCTCTCTGCGCTTGGGCTTCAATAGTTGTGGCACGTGGGCTCAATAATTGTGGCTTGCAGGCTCTAGAGCATAGGCTCAGTAGTTGTGGTACATGGGCTTAGTTGCTCCGTGGCATGTGGGATCTTCCTGGACCAGAGCTCGAACGCATGTCCCCTGTATTGGCAGGCAGATTCTTAACCACTGCACCACCAGGGAAGCCCTTGTTCAGTCAATCTTATTTTCAGTATCAGCAGTTTCAGCATCTACAGCATATTTTATTTTTATCATCTTCATGAATTTCTATTTTCTGCAAACTGAAATTTTGCCTAAATTGAGACAAGCTTCTTTACATTTTAGAATATTTCTTAATTGGGAACGAGTATTTACAAAGACAGAAGTTCTGTTTTGAGCAACTTTAGAAGTACCTTTCCAATTCCAGTGTATGTGCTCTCTATTTTATGACCCAGACAGATGTGGTCCAATGCTATCACCAGAAATATTCTACCTTTGAACATTAGAAACAAGAAATTTGCAACTGTTCAACCTGGCAAATTTCTTCTGATTTTACTTTCATCTCTCATATTAACAGAAATGAATCTAAATTTTCTAAAACAGCTTTTAGATGTTTATCTGGATCATCTGGTAAGGTTGTTGGGCCCTAGAATGTCAGCAAGGTGTATTCACTAATTCATTTGTAGGGGTGGCTGAAAAAGTTATCTCAAGGCCTTTGGGAATTCTGCAGTAGAACCCCGTTGACAGCTTTATCAACAGTGTTCAGTGGATCTTGGAGAAATCTAAAACCCTTGACTATAGCTGCTTCTTTAAAGGCTTCATTTTTTTTTTCTACACTCTTGAAAGAAGTAATGATTCTACCCAAAGAGTTTTACCATTGTGAATTTTTATCTATTGCATTCTTTTTTGTTTGTTTGTTTTGTACATGTTTTTGCATGTAAAGCAAATAATACTGTATTTACACTGAACTTTTAAGATTATTTACCTCATAATATAAGGAAGAACTAAATTAAAGCCGCTGCATATGAATGCTGTTATTTCACTATGTAGTTCGTCAATTATGACCTCCCATGCTGCTTTCATTGTGCTTGAATTTTATTGCCCCATCTTCTCTAGGACTTTATTAACTTTACTATGATGCATCAGTACTCATCCATGTAAAAATTTTTGAAGAACAAAACAACAGACAGATTCTGTTTTATAATAGATATGATTTTTCTTTCATATCTTTGTTCATCTTTCAGTCTTTATACGAGACTGAAAGATGAACATTACATAGACCTTATGACCCCTTAATACCCTGATTCTAAAATGAATGAGCTTTAAGAATATCTGTTAAACAAATAGTATGATGGATGCAATAATTTCAAATTTCCCTGCAGTTATGCCTTTTTAGATGAGAAAAGTAGAATTCCTAAAGCATAGATTACTCTTGGGAGATGGTCATTTTTGTTCCTAGTCTTCATGTATTATCTTCTTACAGATGAAACCCCTAGGATTTTTCATGTGATCATAGTATTAGATTACTTAAGTGTGAAACATTTGTGATGATAGTGATGTTATAGAATTAGCAGCAGCAAAAGAATCACTCTGAATCAAAGAAGAGCCTTCATCATGACCAACATCATGAAGATTTGTTTTGTGTCTATAAGGCATTTCCCACAGGACTATATTTGGTCATCCTAGTATTTGGAAGCACATGTTTCATTTCAAAATGTTTGCAGATCACTTTTGCTGGTGGTGTGAGCATCAACCCCACCCTAATCAAGAATGGAGAAAAGGTAATATTATGTAGCAGTTAAGAGGGTATATTCTGTGATCGGAATACCTGTTTTAAATGCCCGCTCTACCACTTATTAACTAATTGACTTTAAGCAAGTGAGTTAGCTTCTCAGGCAATTCATCTATAAAATGCAAATAACAACAACAACAATAATAATAATAATAATAGCGACTTAATAAGATTACTTTAGGACTAAATAGGTTAGTATATGTAAATCAGTTTGAAAACTACCTGACATTTTACTGTCATTTAGTGAGATTTTTGTCTGATCATAACTTTCAATGTAGAAATGTTTCCATATGGTACAAGTTGATCTACCAATTTGGTTAAAGAAAAAAAGAAAAATATAGCCCATTAACTAGTATATGTAGTAATACTAGTAATAAGAATGCACGTGGTTGGGGGGGCAGGGGGTGATGGGGAAGCTGGGATGAAGTGAGAGAGTAGCATAGACATATATATATATACTACCAACTGTAAAATAGATAGCCAGTGGGAAGCTGCTGTATAACAAAGGGAGATCAACTCGAGGATGGATGATGCCTTAGGGGGCCGGGATGGGGAGGGTTGGGGGGAGTCGAGGGAGGGAGGGAATATGGGGATATGTGTATAAATACAGCTGATTGACTTTGGTGTACCTCAAAAAAAAAGAATGCATTAGTGTAGTGATAGTATCCTCTAAGAATTATCTGAGCATCATTTTAGCCCTATAACTTTCACCTTTTTATTGAGATTAACTGTGGATTTTCCATCAACCATTATGATCCCTGCCTTCAAGAAACTTTCATTTTGGTTAGGAAAATGGACATTTATATACCTCACTAAGATACAAGACAAAGGACCAGAAAGTTTAAACTGAATGTTCGGAGGGTGTTGTGTTTTAGCTGCAGCATTCAAAGATATGTTACATTCACGCTAAACAATGAAGGACGAACAGGTGGAGGTGGAAGAAAAAAGTTTTAGGCTGAGAAAACATCATGAATATCTAAGTGTTTTATTCATTTGAACTCGTTAGGACATAGGTAACAGAAATTAAATTCAAGTCTACTCAACTTTGTAAAAATAACGAAACTGTTCACTGGCTCATGTAACTGCACAATCCAGAGGTAAGGTAGAGCTGTCATGGATGGATCCAGACATCCCAATAATGTCTTTAAATATCTGCCCCTCTGCATGTGTCACCTATGCAGTTCTCTGTGTTGACTTCATTCGCTGGCAAGTTTGACCCCTCTTCACCCTGAGGCAGGCTAGCCCTCAAGCTTACATCTTAAAAAGCTTTCATCCTAACTGAAAGGGAGCTTCTCCTTCCTAATAGTTCTGACAAATGTGCTGTGATCAGCTTTGCTTGGTCACATTGCCATCTGTCATCACAGAGGCCAGGCCAGATGGGTGTACTGGGACTTGGCCCAATCAGTGCAGTCCTATCTAACCACCAGGACTGAGGAGGGGAAGAGGAGGCTTCCCACATTTATATTTGGTCTACCAACAGAGGAGGGATGACAAGACCTTGTGATAGAATGGAGAGGATGAAAATGGATTATTTTTTGACTAATCTCTCTCTTTCTCCCTTAGAGGATGCTGTGAAGTACAGTTAAATCATTAGAATGGGACCATTATAACTCCTCATCACAGCCTCCCTGATCTTCTGCTTCTCTGAATTCTTATAGCACTTATAAACTCCTCTAAACAATGCAACATTGCATCACATACTATTTTATAATCTACAGTGAGACTGTGTATTAGTGTTCTCCAGAGAAACAGAACCAATAGGATGTGTGTATTTTATATATATCTATATGTCTGTCTATATCTATCTCTGCCTGCCTATCTATCTATCCATCCATCTATCTATCTATCTATCCATCCATCCATCCATCCATCCATCCATCCATCTATCTCTATCTATCTATCTACCTACCTATCTATCTATGAGATTTTTTGTAAGGAATTGGTTCACATAATTATCAAGGCTGGCAAGTCCAAAACCTGCAGGATGAACTGGCAGCTGGAGACCCAGGAGAGCCAGTGTTCCAGTTCGAGTCTGAAGGCAGTCGGCTGAAGAGTTCTTTCTTGCTGGGGGAGGCCAATCTTTTTGTCCTGTTCAGATCTTCGACTGATTGGATAAGCCCCACCCACATCATGGAGAAGACTGCTTTACTGAGAGTCCACCAATTTAGATGCTAATCTTATTCAGAAACACTCTCACAGAAACATTCAGCATAATGTTTGTATCAAATGTCTGGGTGTTCCATGGCATAGCCAAGTTGACGAAAGATTAATCGTCATGGATTGTTTTTATGTTTACCCTTATTTTATCTGTTCCTATTTTCTGGAGGTTTTCTCTTTGGAAATACTCCAGTTCCTGTTTTGCTATTCCAAAGAAATGTTGTAGTTATTTTTTCACCAAAAAGAAAAATTGTATCAGTTGCTTCTAATTTCAGTTCTTTTTAGAAAGGGTTTTCTTTATGACAAAGTTAAATTTTAAACAAACAGATATTTTTCCAAATAGTCAATACTTGAAAAATAATTTTGGCCCTTTTGAAATTACTAATATTATCTAAAACCAAAAATGGTGGTGAGGGGAGTGGAGTTTTTTTTATATATTTACTTATTTGGCTGTGCCAACGTCTTAGTTGCAGCATGCAGGATCTAGTTGACTGCCTTTCTGGCCTCTGCAAATTAGAAGTGAAAGACTGAGAGCAGTGAAAGGTTTTTTAGTGTAACATTCTCCATAATGTGGGGCTGGAAAATTCAAAGCAGCATTACCATGGTGACAGTATTTTCATAATGACGACCTACTTCCCTAAGAAAAGTTAAATGATATTTTTTACCCTTTGTGTAAGGGAGTGGAGAATTGTATAACAATAAGATGCTTTAAAAGGGGCAAGCATTGGTTATCTAGAAAAATCACTTACTTAGAGCTATAGATTGTCTCCCAAAGTTCTCCACTGGTGAGAAGAGAGGCAGCAAACTCCTCTTTAACTCAATAGTATGTTTATGTGTGTATTATTGCTGGGGTACTTTGGATTTCTGTTATTCCACTTTTAAAGAGTTGCAGTCACCAGCCTTATTTAGATGGTTTCAGTGATCCTCAAAGACACCTATGACATAATTAAGAGCTTTAAGGAAAGGAAGGAGACAAAAACAAAACACATGAAAAATAGACATCCTGGTCAAACCCAGAGATTCTGTAGTGGATGCTTTGAGTTATGGCGGGAATTATTTCTGATTTTGCTTTCATTCTTTCACCTGTTAGAGTTTCAAGTCTTTAGGAGAAAGCTTTTAAACTAAGATTTTGTAAATCATCCTGTTTCTTCAATACTGTGCAAATAATACTAATTTTTATAAACAATTTTACATTTGTAGTGCTAAGTTGTTATTTTTGATCAGCTTGCATTAGATTTCTCAAAAGCTATTTAGAAAAAATTTACAATAGGCAGGTCTGTCCATTGTTATTTTTCAGAAGAAAGCTGGTTTTCACAATATTATTCAGATTTTGTAAACAGCATCAATGAACCTGCACATAAAAGGTTAAATGTTTGCAGACCATTCTTTTTTGCCTCAAAGATCAGAGACAAATTACTATTTTTATTTTACATATCCCCTTGATGAGGATAATGATAAACAGCTGTCACTTCAGTGCTTAGACTGCAAAGAATCCTATCGCAATCCTATAATTTAAACAAAGAAAAAATACATAGTCATACACAGTATTCATACAGAAAAGAGAATGATAGAGAATTTGCTGAAGACTGGGCTTAGAGAAAAGGGAGCATTTGCTCTCTGCAGTTAATCAGTTAAGAGAAAAATTCCATGTGTGTACATTTTCCCCATGCATCTTAGACATATTAGAAGGGCAATTACTCCTTTCCTTCTAAAATCAGAAAAGAAATTAAATTTGCATTTTGAATTCCATGACCCCGCATCCTGCCCATGGTATTATGAAAGTAGTTAAGATTTGCATGTGACTGTGTGTCTCCTAGTATTTCCAGAAAGTAAAGAGAATTTCTAATTGTTTTACTGGTTATTCTGGAACGTTCCTTTTTTTTAATGTTGAGAATTAAACCATTCAGTGTTCTCCATTCACTCCAACGCTTAGCTTATTACTTGCATCTGATTTCAAAAAGTGAAAGTCAGTGTCTTTTGCATATTTTTATATGCAAAAATTAAAGCAAGGCTAAATGTTATGAATAGTGTGAAGTGGGGAAATTTAGTGTTTCTATATGAAAATAGGAGTGGTGGTATAATTTTCCTGGTGTTTCGTATTCCTAGAGGTTCTTTTAATAAATACTGTTTATTCTACTTTTCTTTTTGCTCAACCATTTATTATTTTTAAAAATATCAGTATTTAAATGACGCTTTTTTCTTAGAAACTCTTTTTACATTTATTATTTTATCTGTTAAATTGACTTGATAGATTATGGATTTTTCCCTGTTTCATAATGCTTCTTGATTTTTTTATACCTAAAGAGAAACAGAAGTTGGTTTCACATTATATTCATCTTACATTTGTTGAACATGTTTCAGCTCTCAGAGCCTCAGCATGCTCTTAGGTTGACGGTAACAATGGTACCCACCTCCTAAGGTTGTGGTGTGGATCTTCTACGTAAAATGCTTATTAGCACAGCCCCTAGAACACAGTCAGTGCTCAGTAAATGTTCCTGGGAGAGGTAGTATGTTGATGCTGAAATGCCATCACCCCCTTTTGTTAAATACAACAGCAAAATCCCAGTATGTTTCAGATCAGAGAGACAAACTGAACTGCATTTTATCCATTATGGAGGTTTATATTGCTTTATGTAAAAGATGTTTTAGTCACAAGCTGTAGGTCATGTGTTCTCACTTGTATACATAATTTCATCATCATTTTATCACCCTCACTATGACCAAGTAGTAGTGGAGCCTAACTCATCAACTTGTGGTTTCTTTCTTCTCCAATTTTTGTAACAAATAGGCACTCTTGGAGATCCTGAAATGCACTGAGGCAGCTTCCTTGATTTAGGTAAACCCTTCAGCTCCTCCTCCTCCCCCTTTTTCTCTGGTGCATCAAGCTCTGTGCTAGGTGCTGAGAAGGGAGAGATAAATAAGACCCCAGAGTCTAATAGGGGAAGAAGCATAAAACTAGGCTGGATGTAAATAGTAAACGGTAGTACAAGACACAGATGAAGTACAGCGCGGGGAGTGGTGGAGGGTCTGAGGGCCATCGGGAGTTTGTCTAGAAGAGGTGATGGCAGAGCTTGGTTTTGAAAGATGAAAGGTCTTCACAGATGGGAGGAGAGGATTCCAGGCAAAGGGACTAGTTTGTAGAAAACATGGTAGTATAAAAAAATACATTTTTGTATTGTTGGAATTGAAAATGTCTTGTGCTCAAATTTTTCAACTGAAATTTTCATAATGTGTGTTGAGAGTCAAGTGGCTCTCTAACTCATTCCATGAATATTCAGAAAGGAAAGAAAGAAACTAACATTATGGAGCGCCCACAAGGCCCTTGGCTAGGTTACTTCATATGCATTTTCTCATTTAACTTCCATAAGTTTTCCAGAGAAGTGTATCCCCATTTTAAAGATGGGGAAGCTGAGTCTCAGTTACATTAAATAAGTGAGGTATGGCCACACAACCAGTGCTTGATAAAGCCTGAATTTGAACCTAAAGTTTTTACTTTCAAATACAATACCCTTAAAACAACACTGCAGTTACCACTAATCCTTAGAATTTGGGCTCAGCACGGAACACAGTCTGCAGTGGTTTTTATACCCTGGAAAGAAGTTTGGGAAAACGATTGGTTTTTTTCACTGCCATGGCTGATCTTCCCTCTGTCACTTTACCACTTTAGGGCCTTAGCTTTTTACCTATTTATCCCAGATCCTACTGTGCTTATATTACAAATTAATAATAAAAAAAAGGAACTACCTGATTTAATTCTTTCAGTGACCAAAGACCAAGAAAAAAGAAATGGTGTAGGGAAACAACTGTCATTTTTTAAACTTCCAGTCCTCTCTCTTGCTGTAGTAGCAGTAAACTGCTTTAGCAGTGTCCTCCAGTTGTCACCCTGAAGTATGGGGTCAGACTCTCAGGATTGGAAAGTGACTGTTGTGTTTTAGAGTGAGCACATATTATTTTAATATTTTTAAGGTGTTAGAAGAGCAACAGAAGCCTATATAAATGTTTAGAACTAATTTCTATCTTTGTTGTTGATTTTGTGGCCTACAAATATGCCTTTCACACATGCATATTGATCCAAAGTTAATGCTTATTTATAGATCCATTTAAGCAAATCGGCACAGTGCTTTGCAGAGAACTGATTGGATGATTAAAAACCTGGCAGATCAAAGTATGTACATTTCCAAAGAAAAGTACTTCATGTCCACATTGGAAGCAATAAATTATTTCCCCCTTTTATTTTTTGCATTCATAATTAAATCTTTCCAAATGCTAGAAAGTAGCCAGACCACTAACAATATTTGTATCATGTTCTGGGGCTTAGATGGTTCAACCTGACTTCAAATGGAGACCATTTGTTCTAAATTGATTTCAATGCAAAGCCAATAGGTCAGCCCTTAATGATGAAGATGCCATTCCAGCCCAGCCTCTGGTGGATAAGCCAAAATTAATTAACTCAAGTCTCACAGTATAGAAAACAGATGCTTGTCTCATGTTGCACAAATAAATGCTTTGTGTATGGATGTGTTCTGTTTTATTCAAAGAATAACAAGTTGGAAGTTAAAATTGTAAGTTTTTCACAGTGAAGCCAGCCTTTAGTAGTGTTGACAGAAGCATGAATTTATATAACAAATTCCAGCAAGTGCATGGAAAAACGAATTATCCCCTGTATCTCTCATTTTGGCTCCAGGCCAGGCCTAGGAGATTTAGTTTTAAATCTGGACGGATCCAAGTGCTGATCCATTCCAGAGCAGACCTAGGAGTTCCAGAACAACACCAAGGTTATTTCTAATCTACAGATATCCCTGGAGACCCCTCCCAGAAGTATACATCTGCATCATATGTTTGGACTCAGTTCTTTGGCCAGCTTGCAAATGGTTTAAGATTAGATTGTTCTCTAGAGGTATGTTGTTAGGTGCACTGTTTATCTGGTTATCCATCTAAACATTCATTCAGAATTACAGTACTTGCTTTTCCTCGATTGCAGCAGGCTAAAGGTAGAATAATAACTGCATAGTTCTGATCTCTTTTCAGAATTAATGGCTGTTTGATAAGATAAAGATGTTACCATCTAATAGTACAACTCCAAATTCAGTAAACAGAAGTCAATCATCTGATAATGTCTGGTATTTTTTTCTTCTGAATAAATGTGAAATAATCCATGTTTTTCTTTCCTTTCTGTTAGACTGAAAATGATGAGAATGGTCAAGCAGAAAACTTTTCCATGGACCCACAGTTGGAGAGGCAAGTGGAGACCATTCGCAACCTCGTAGACTCCTACATGTCTATTATCAACAAATGTATCCGAGACCTAATTCCAAAAACGATAATGCACCTTATGATCAATAATGTAAGTGATTATAAACTGTCTCATTTTAACTTCTAACCCACCCTAGCGTGGAAGTTGCCCACATTCTCTTCAGCTTCTTGGTGATATTTTCTGGATGGTCGAAATACCTATCATCCAGGCTTATCATTTTCCATCATGAGTGGTAAGTGACTGCCAAGTAGAAGATAAGTTAGGAAAGAAAACATAAAACTTCTAGCTACAGTACAGTGGTATTCCCTATTAGCTGTCTCCTCTAGAAGGGTGTGAATTTGCTTACAATAAAGAAAAGCAAAAATACTATAGTCAGGGTATAAAGTTGCAAAGCAAGCAATAAAACCAGATACCCTGGCTTGAGATTAAAGGCAAAAGATATTTATTCTTTTCTATATACACACACATACAGAATATGGTAATATGATTAGTTTCACTTTCTAAAAACTATGGAATGCTATCTTAACCTGGGAAGGGGCTTTTTGCCCTATCCCCTTGGATACAAAGTCAGTTACCTTTTCTTGTCTAAGGTCAAGATGATAGAGCCACAGATCTCAAAGTGCCTGCTAAACTAACCATCAGCTGATCTATACTACATAGAATCTCTCCCGTTTCATGGTTACTTTTATAGCAGTCAGGAAATGATATTTAAATTACATGGTCTGGTTTGGTCCTTTTGGTAGCTACTTTGTTAAAGTATAAATAATATCACAATTTATTTGAGAACTTATCTTTTAGATAAGGTGGGCTCTAATGAGGTATTTTATAGCAGGCTTTTCTGACTCTTGAAAAGTGAGACACCAACAATTTTATTCCTAGCTATCTTCTAAGGACCCCTTTTTATTTAGATCAATGATATATTATGAGCATTTGCTTGTAACCAATAAAAATTAGATGGTAAAGTACTGAAAAGAGCCCCACACTAGAATGCAGGAGAAACCTGGATTCTATACTTGGTTCTGCTATAGACCCTGTTAACCTAAGACAAATCCTTAACTTCTTTCTACCTGTTTCCTCCATATGTAAAATATGAATCATAGACAGAGTGCCTGGCTTAGAGATTTGTTCCCCAAGATAGTATATACGGAAGTATGATGAAAAGTATGACTGTAAGAAACTAACATGGCCACCTACTTAAGAAATTGTAAATAGTCGTTATCCATATGTAAAGATTCCTTTCAAAATTCTATGTATGACAGTCCACTTGTTGTTCATGATCTATGAGTTCCTTGACTTTAAGGAGCCCCAGTCACGTGAGCAATCTTGTTTTTTAACGCTATTTTCATACACGTTTCATTTATTCAAACAAGGTTAGTAGGATGCTTTGAAGTATCATCAGCAGGTAAGCAATGTATTGGAAATATATTGAAAACTATAAATTACATACTTAAGCTTGGTCAGTGGCCTGCTGTGCAACCTGAAGCAAATCATCTGGCCCCTCTGCGTTGAACTCAGTCACTTCTAAAACTACACTAAGAACCCTGAGCTACCCCACAGAATTGTCAGAGAACATAATAAATGTGACTATATGCCATTTTGAAAAATATAAAATACTAAACAAATAGTCTGTGTATTTTTTAAATTACCATCTTAACTTCACTTAAATGAGTTCAGGTTGTTTTGCCGTGGAATCCAGGCACTTGCTTATTTAAACATTTTCCTGATTAAGTATCATTTATCTTTTCACTGTTTTACCGAGAGTCATTAGTGCTGCCATCAGTTCAAACGCTGCTCTGCTCTGTACTATATTAAATCATCAGCACAGGAAATAGCACTTCCTGTCTATAGCTGTGAGGAGTGGCTTGACATAAATTAGTTAAAAGGGAAAAAAAAAACGATTGCAGATCTGCCCTACTTTCACCTTCTCAAGACACACACACACACACACACACACACACACACACACACACACACAAAGAAACGTGAGGGTAGTTGCTTTCACTCCTCACTGGTGTGCTCCTTTGCTTTATGAAATGGCGAAAGCCCACCCACAAGGTATTATCCATGGAAGTAAAGTTCTGCTAATTGTCTCCAGGGAGACCTCACGTAAGAGTCATCAGAAAGAAGACTTCCATTAAGACTCAATCTCCAAGGTCAAACCCTGAAGTAGAGATAAATAGAAATATGAAGAAAGCAAAAACCTTATGTAATGCTGGACTCTAATGCAGTTATGGTTATCTTTATTCGAATTTAACTTTTCATATCATTTTGCCAGAAAATAGTTTTACACATCTAGGATGACTGTTTTTCTTTGGGTATTACTTTATCCACTTTTTTTACCATATATGTAAAAATATATGGTTTTAAATATATAATATATATTTTAAATTTGTATATATATAATTACATATATGTAAAAATACAAATCCCTTTTTTAAAATGTATTCGCATTCCCATGGCATCTTATTGTACAGAATGTCTGAGCCCTTTCTGTTCATTCCAAAAGCACCCCGTTGAGTGCAAGGAACAGGAGCACAGTGAACACCCAGCACTGTATCATGCATATGTGTCGATTTTTTATTTGATTTAAAGTGAAGAGATCGTCAAGTGAGAGAATTAATCATAGGATCACAACAAGAAAACAAATACTTTGACTCCTCAATCTGAATTCCATCCACTTAACCCTGCTGCTTCTATAAATGGTTGTGGGTGAAAAAGCAAGTTGTTCCTCCTAAATGCCTAAAACTGGGTCCTCTATTTGTTGACTATCACTATGGAAAGCGGTGCTGTGGCCTTTCCTCTTTGGAATGGGAATGGCTACTCTGCCTTCTGAAAAAGAATATGTTTCAGCCAACTTTCATAAAGTTCAGAATTTGGTGGGCAGTTTCCTTTGAAAGTTTACATTAAGTGTTCTGCCACTCAAGTCTCCATATGGAATTGTTTAAGAAGTTTAAAGCCAGCAATAAATGCCTCGCCTCAGACATACTGTAAGCCTTTGTCTATTGAAATGCAGCAGCTGTTTCATTGCTTAAACATACCAGGTAACAGCAGCACAAAGAAATAGCAAGTTTATGACAGGCAGTTGTTCTGCACAGGCTACAGGCAAAGCAACAGAGTTTTGTTCTGTACTTTAAAGAAAACACACACATAACGCCCCACAGCAAGCACATTTTGATGGCCTTTTCTCTGTAGCTCACACCACCAGAAGTTCTCCATCAGAGCATTGAGAAAGTGGACCCAGCTTTATCTGAAAAGTGTTAGTGGCAAAGTGCACATAATTCTGTGTTTGAACCCATAGGATAGCCACCTGTTAGGTACTCATGATTTTGTCCAGTGTCTAAACGAAGAAATTGAGGCCCCAAGAGGTTAAGTGACTTACCCAGAGGGGTCATTTTACTTGTAGATTTAATTAGGATTTGTTTGAATATGAGAAACAGTGATTTGTATCTTCACTAGTAAGTAATTTTAAATTGTTCCTCATATTCAAACAAACCCAGCTAATATGAAATAGAATGTAAAGTTTTTATGAAACATTTTAAGAACCAAATATGAAACCTAGAGGCATTTCACACTTGGAGCCCTTGCCCCCAGACCCCTGGAGGTCGACATTAACTCTCCTTGGCCGTTGGCGCTTTGGTGGAAAATTAGTAACATGTGCCCTAGTTTCAAAACTTACTGTAACTTTAATGTGTGTGAGGTAGAGTGTTATTTTAAATGTTCATTATTCGAGGGAAAAGTACATCTTAAATACCAGAGCACTGATTTGTTTCCACGGGTCAAGAATTCTGTATCCTGCTCAAGAAACACATCCCAGCTAGGACCCAGAAGCCCCACTTTTGCTCCCCCTCCCCATCACTCCCACCAAGGGTAACACTCCTGCTTTCTTACACCATAGATTAGTTCTGCCTGTTCTTGAACTTTGGAATCATACAGTACGTACTTTTTTGTCTATCTTCTTTGCTTGACCTTTGTGAGTTAAAGGATGTTACTTTTTTTTTTAAAGAAGGAAAACTTCGTCAGTCTTTAGCAAAATGAAATCCGTGGGAAATGGAAAGCAGCCTTAAGCAGAAATGAGAGAATTGTGAGATCTCAAAGATTCACAGAGTTCTACCCAAGTCCCTCTCTAAAACTAAATAAAATTAACTTCTCAATTAAATTTTTATGTGTGTACTCATGTGAATGAGTTACCACCGTCCCATTCTGTGGCTCCTCCTGTCTCAAAACAAAGAGATTTTAAGGAAATGGTCTCTTTAGTAACTGAATTGTATGAAAAATCTATAAATGTCTCTTCTATTTTTGAAGGCTTTAAAATGGTTTTAGTAATAAAGACAAAGAAAGTTAAAGATCCAAAAATACTGCAGGTTGCTAGAGAAGGGTTAAAATAAGAAAGAGAGGAAAACATGTGGAACGTTTTTAATGACCTCACATTCCTTTACACTGAGCAGAACGACATGGTGCAGTAATGCCTATTTATCTAGCTTGTAGAGTTTGAACTGGAATGAGGTTTTGTGTGTGAGAATTTTTTGGTGAACCACACAAAGATGTATAGGTTATAAGGTGTTATAATTAAAGGCATAAATATTATTGCAGATCTCACATTCACGTATAATTAATGTCGTTCTGTGAGGTATTTTCTAAATGCTATCATCTAAAAGGGATCCACTTGCCCTCCAATTGTGCAGAATTCTTGATTTAAATATTTATACCATTGACATACAAATTGCTCAGAAAGTCCCTGAAGGGTCTGGAAACTCCCCGAAGTTCCCCTACCTTTGTTCCAGTTGTAGCATTACAAAGCGAGACTAGCGGGAGGAGAAGTCTTTCTAGACATTTTCTTAAGTGCAAAATAAAACGTTAACTTATGCTTTATGTTGAACTATGTCACCTGATGCCGGCACTATTGCACTAGCTTCCTGCCTCTACATACCTACTGCCAAGTTTGACTAGATACTGTAAAGAAAAAAATAGCTTCTGTTGATGGAGCACTGACTAAATGCTAGCATCATGCAGGGCAATGTATATTCACTCTTTCCCCCGAATCCTTGCACCAACTCTTTTTTTTTTTTTTTTCTTGCACTAACTCTTGAGGCAGCTCCTAACATTAACCTCATCGTACACATCAGGCATCTGAAACTCAAAGTTATTTGTCCAAGAACAGTAAGTGCTAGAGCTAGGACTCAGATTTCAGAGCTGTCTGATGCCAAGGACTGTGCCCTTAACCACTGTGCTATAGTGCCATTTTCTCTCATGCTGAAATTGTTCATATTATTTCACAACATTGCCAAATCAGCTGGAGAGTAGGCAAGTTTTAGTGCGTAACATTTTGATGTGGAAGGGTTGATTCAAGGCAGATCTTTGATCAGACTGCTGAAGCAGGCTCTTATTATTTTATCTCATGGTTTGTTTGACAGTTGCTTCTTAATTCAGATCTGCTTTAAATCTATTCTTGGAAGGATCTGCTTTTAAATTGTGTTTAATAGATTCTAAGTGATACTCCAGGAAGATGTAAAGCTTCAAAAGAGCTTAACCCAACTGATGGTCTATGCCAGGAAACTTGTCTGGTTTTAAGTTTGGAGTTGCACCATCTCTCCAAGTGGATACACACACCTCACAGTGGAAGATTTGTGCAAATGTGCATGACTCCTTGGGTACCTGCAAGTGTGTTTCGCAATAAATAAATCTTCAAGGAGGGGAATGAAATATTTCTTAAGCCAAATTTACTGTCTTCTGAGTTCTGACTTTCCTTGACTTCCACTCACCCAGACTTCAATGCTTGAGGTGTCTTCGTTGCTTTTCTCCTTGCCCTTCACATCCAAACAGCTCCAAGTCCAGTTGGTTTTTCCATTATAATGTCATTTATCTGGGCCCATAGTTTCTATGCCACTGCAAGTTTGTTAAATTAAACCCTTATCATCTCATAAATGACCTGCAATGGCCTTCTGACAGATTTCTTTATCTCTACTACCACACTTGCAAATTCTTTTCCAATCACAGCCAGATTGATTTTCCTAAAACTCTCTTTTATTATTTCACTTACTTGTTTTTAAAAGCCTTCCATGGCTTCCCACTGCCAAGTGGATACAGTTCAAATACTTTTCCTTGACATTCAAAGCCTTCACATCTGGCCCAGGGTTACCTGGCCAAATTTACCTTCCACAACTATCACACATAAACCTTCTCTTCCACCAGACAGTTGCCCAAATACGTCTTGTGTGTTAGATTACTTCCACATTTAAATCACCCCTGGTTTACAGAATAAGTGCAGAGAACACTTTTTATTTCACCACAGCAAAGCTGTGATTTAGCTGAATTTTCTGATTAGTAGAATTATTTACATGGTTTGATGCCTTTAAAAAATAGCAAAGCTATGTGTTTTAGAGTCTTGTCATCTCTGAGTTACAAATGTTACTACAACCCAGGAATTTTGAGCATCTGACAGGTTTTCTATTGTCTGTTTGAATTTGTAACAATTAAATATACTGGCATTTGGCCTTTCTTAGAGAGATCCAGTGACTCTAAATAAGTGTTAGCTTTCTCATTTAACAGAGAAACTGAAAAATTCAAGTAGGTTCATTTTTCTAGGCTTAAGTTAATTGGCATACTTTTTTCACCACACTAAAATAATGATGCTTAAACGTAAATTCTTTTTTCTAAGCACTCAAAGTGAGGCAAGGGGATAATAGACAGAGCACTAGACTTCAGGTCAGAAGATTTGGGGTTCAACTTAATGTTGTGTGACTTTGGGCAAGTTACTTAAACTCTCTGAACTCTATTCAGTTCCTTCATCTGTAAAATTGCAATAATAATATACGTTTCCTAAGTATGCAGTGAGAATTAAATCAGATAACTTGTGAAGGCACATCAGATTTCATTGATTTTCACATTCACTTTTTTTCACATTTAACATTTCTAACACAAAGATGCATATTATTCTCAATGACATCTTGGCATTCTGTCGTAGTTTAGTTGATGGTGTTTTTTCTTTCTTCATGGCACATAAAAAAGAGTGATGTGTCTTAAAATCAGTCGTGTCTTAGACTTGATGAAATATGATGATCAGTTCTCTCTCCCTCAGGGCTGCATGACATATGCATCCTCTCCATTCTCATCCTGCCACAAAATGCCCCTCCTCTAAGACGCGTACGAATTGTTCATATTTTAGTTTGTCTTCATATATCTGTTAAGTGTGGAACCTTATGTCAGTCCTCATCACTGTTAAGCTCTAGAAATCAGAGAATGTATCACTTTTTTTTGTAAATCAACTTGCAATATCATATATAATTCTGTATTTAATAAATAGTCACTTATTGGTGCTAATTCCACTTTTGAGACAACACTGAAACCTGGGGTCGTAATAGCATTCCAGTGATTTTGGTAAGAGTTAGATAAAGGGCTGGGAATACCAAGGAATGCATAACTTGTGTTATTACATAGGTTTCCCTATGTCATTATTTCCTGTCGAAAATACTGCCACTTACCTTCCCTTGTCTATAAGCCAAGCAGCCTCAAACAAGATTGCAGAAATGCTTGTACAGCCAGCAGGCCCTGTTCTGGCAATGGCGAGGTTTGGCCCTCTTTTCAACTAATCTATGTTTTTCTTCACTGTCAACAGCCATAGACAGAGAGGAAGATTGTTACTAGCATTGGGAGGATAATAAAGAAAATAAGAGTTAACAGATGCACCCTTTCCCCAGAGTGGACTTTTGTGGCCTTTGTCCACAATCTCTGAACCAGTTTATTGTTCAATCACTCATTCATTTCCCATTTTTTACTTTTCTGTGGTGACCTGGCAGGTGAAAGATTTCATAAATTCCGAGCTCCTAGCACAATTATATTCTTCTGAGGACCAAAATACTCTGATGGAGGAATCTGCAGAACAGGCTCAGCGCCGGGATGAGATGCTTCGGATGTACCAAGCCCTTAAAGAAGCCCTCGTCGTCATCGGCGACATCAACACAGCCACAACATTCACGCCTGCACCGCCGCCCGTGGATGACTCCTGGATCCAGCATTCCCGCAGGTAGGAAGATGGCCCCGCATCACCAGAGCCCTCCCGGCTTGTCCAGTGTCATTTTCTGAATGTGCTTCCCTAAACCAATAGGAACCTAAAGAACAAAGAGGGGAAAAGGCATTTAAGTCCAGGAGGGAGAGAGAGGGTCAGATGATTCCAACTCCTTTCAAAATCAAGCACAATATATCCTTATAATGGAACGTTATACAGCCATTAAAAAGAATACGTTCTTTAAGTACGGAAATGAAAAGACAGCCCAGTTAATGTAAAGCTTAAAAAAAACCATAAATTATAGAACACTATGTACAGAAAAAGCAATTTATGTATATATATAGAGAGAGAAGATATTATAAAAGGATACCCAGGAAACGATATTGGTTGTCTCCACAGAGCAAGGGGGTTGGGGAGGGAACCTTCCTTTTCAGCATTTACCCTTTTATACCTTTTAACATCCCTAACGTGTATCTGAGTTAGTCAAAAGATACTTTTTGAAAAGCAGTCCGTTATAAAATACTTTTAAGGATGAATTCCTTCAGAAAGGAGAATGGGCAAACTGCTGTTGCTCTCTGTCCCCAGGTCCCCCCCTCCAAGCCCCACCACCCAGAGGAGGCCCACGCTGAGCGCTCCCCTCCCGAGGCCCACGTCTGGTCGGGGGCCTGCGCCTGCCGTCCCCTCCCCAGGACCCCACTCGGGGGCACCCCCAGTGCCGTTCAGGCCCGGCCCCTTACCTCCTTTCCCCAACAGCAGCGACTCGTTCGGGGCGCCTCCGCAGGTTCCTTCTCGGCCCACCAGGGCCCCTCCCAGCGTACCAAGGTGAGTGTTCTGTGGCCAGAATTGGGGGGATGCTCGTCGGTTCTCTTCCCATAGCATAACAGACAAAACTGATTCGGAAAAGAAAATGGCAAAGATACTATCGTACACGTTTGCAGCTTTCCCCCCCGGGAAAGGGATCGCGGGAAGATTGCTGAGCCTGTGACACCATTTAGAAACCAGTACACGGCCTAAACCTCTCCTTTCTCAACTGGCACAAACTGAATGGGACCAAAGAAACCTGGTTCCAGATGCATGACATCTTGGCAGCTGTTTGTAGAATTTGACAGAGAGCTTTGAAATGAAAGAGCCATGGCTGGGTCGCTGCAAGCTGTGTGCTCCCTAGGTCAGGAGAGCGTCACTAGCTCAGGCCTGGCCTTGTCTATTACCGAAGGAATTCTAGAAAACCACTGTCTTCAAGGAATATTATCCATCTGCCCTCTGAACTTTGACCCTTAAACCCAATATTATTAACTTTAATGTAGGCTGAGTAAAAATCTGGCTGATAAATCTGCAGTTGTTTTTTAAAAAACGACTCATGGAAATTTTAACACAGACATATGATTGCTGTCTGCAGTCACTGATCATATAGAAGATAGAACATTGTACATTTGAATAATACATTTGGCATTTGTAAGCAGATTTTCAGGCTTAATTGTGAAACAAAATAGGTAATAAATAAGTGGAACTTGAAACATGAGTTGAAGCTATATTCTCATCCGCATACATTTACAGTCAATATACTAATTAGAGATTTTGAAAATAGAAGGAATTAGGGTTTTTTCCCTCAACGTTAGAAATTTAAAAAGGAAAGAAAATAGTCCATACAGAAAGTTAAGTTTTTAGAAATTCAGTTCAGAAGATTAAAATGTTTATATACTCCATGAAGGAAAACCTTACTATGCATGTACCGTGAAAGGAGAAGTGACTTCTGCCCACCCATGAAGCCTGAGTCACCTCACCCTCTGATTACAGTACGTACATTTATTTTGATATTCAGGCTGTTGGGTGTAATGAGGAGAAGAAGGGGCGTCTTAAACCACTAAACAAAGGGAAATGTAGAAGGAATGGAAGGAGATGTGCAGTCAGAAGACCTGGTTTGCCACAGGCTTTGGGCAACTCATTTAACTGAGCCAGGAGTTCCTCATCTATGAAATAAAGACATAACAGGTTGTTGCCCAAATCATATGAGATGAGGTATGTGAAAGAGTCTCATAAACTGTAAAGTACTGTTGTTGTTACTGCCATCACGCTTTTGGTCCCCATCAAAGAGGATGTATGTGCTCTCAGACCTATAAATATATATATATTTTTTCTAACCTCAATAGATTTGGCTTAGAATTTATTTGGAACTGAGCTAAATTTCTAGTAATAATAGTAATACTAGCTAATATTTACTGAGTTCTCAGTGTATGCTAGGCACTGTCCTAAGAGCTTTGCCAGGTACGTTTTTGTTTAATGCTCCCAACATCCTCATGAGATGGTTATTATCCATTTTACTGACTTGGCACAGAGGTTAAGCAACTTGCCAAAGGCTGCTCAACCAGGCCCTCATGGAGCTGGGCTGTAGTCCCACGCAGTCTCCTAACCATAATGTCAGGGTTTCTCCGCCTCAGCACTGTGGCCGTTTTTGTCGTGGGGGTTGTGCTGTGCATTTGAGGATGTTTAGCAGCATCCTGGCGTCTCCCCACTGGATGGCGGTCGCCCTCCCCCAGCTGTGACCGCTGAAAAGGTCTCCAGACATTCCCGCTGGTAGCGGGGCATGGGGAGGGGGGTGTAAAATCTCCCTCCCCTTGAGGACCCCCGCGCTGCAGTATTCAAAAGACCGTCCCTCCCATGCAAGCAAGCATACACGTCAGCACTGAGCCTCACTACAAGCAAGATGAAATTATTGTTTTAGGAAACTTAAAATTGACTGGGAAAGGGTCTGCCATTGTGCCAAGAAGGCAGGGAGGCCATTGGGGGAGGGGTGTTGAGAGTGGGAAGGTGGGAGTCCCATACAGGAGCCTTGACGTTGGCTATTTTGTCTGTTTGGCTATAAGAAGGAACCAGAGCAACCTGGTGGTGCCTGTCTTCAAGAATGAAAGTGCATGTCTTTGCCTGCTCGCTTGACTGCTTTACCTCTTGGTTTCAGATAAGCTGGCTTGCCAGTACCCTTCAGAGATACTGTTGAATGCTAAATTGATTTGTTAAGCCAGGTGGAGTCGCCCTTGGTATTTCCAAGCTCACACACAGAAGGTAGCTAGCAGGAATCGAATCGGGCTCTGGAGCCTGTGCTGGAGAAGGGAAACCACCAGGTTTCAGGCATCTGCATTGGGGAATTTATAGGACAACAGTCGTGTTATTCAAAATTTCTAGAGTATTCTCAAGTTAGAGCCAGACTAAACTTGATCTGGCCTTGCAAAGAGTCTCAAACGTAAAACAGAAATGAGGGTTCAGAGTAAAAGAGGAAAGTTGGTTGTTTTCTGCTGAGCCTTCAAGTTTCAGCGCCAGTTCAGCGCATTGGGAGGGAAATCCTTTGCGGGGGCGGGGGGGGGTCACCTGAGAGAGAGCAAGAAAGACTTTGTCAGGATCCTTATGCCTATTAAAGTTTAGCTTTAGATGGAGAATTCTGACCACATAAAGTCTGTTTTTAATAAAAGCCAGAGCAGGAATCCTACCAAATGCAAGCCAGAAATGGGGTTTAAGATTTCAAAAAAAAGAGAAAAGGAAAGAGAGACAAAGATAGAAAGGAAGAAAGAAAGAAAAAGTTGAAGGAAGCTCTTGTTGAAACTTCACCTTGTTCTATTTATTTATACATTCTCTTTTCCCTCCACAACTTGCCTCCATTTTCTCTATTAAAAACTAAAAAAAAACTTGAAATGCCATTATCCATCATCTCCAGAAAAACAACCCTTAGCTTTCCGAGAAGGAAGTTTAATTTTTTTTTTCCAGTTCTTTGCTTTCTTAAGGGCCCTTTCTCCCCTTTTATCTGAAACCAGAAACTCATAACGTGACAAGACAGCACAAGCGGTGTCCCACTGGCTCCCTGTTGGGCTTTAATATTACAAAGGCAAAAACTGAACCTTTAGAGGCAAAAGATTCTGCCATTCAGCATGTGCCTGTGCACAGTTTTCTTCTGGATAATTTGCGATTTCATTAGCAAGTTGTGATCTTCACTATTAAGAGCACAGATTTATTATAACCCTATTTAGATGTGAGGAAAGCACTTGCAATTGTACAGAAACCATGAGTGTTCTGCTTTAACAAAAAAAAAAAGATCATTATTATGTCTTTCCATTCCAATGTAAAGCAAGAGGAAGGAGGGAGGCTGGTGGAATCATTTTTGGCCCAGTTTTTCTCAGCTGCTCAAGCTGTTCTGGTTTAAGTGCATGGAGCCTTTCAGTGAGGGAGCTAGAAATATTGCAAACTACATGCCTGTTTTAATTAATTCCTCCTGAACTAGAGGAGCATATCTATCCCAAAGAGGCTCACCAGCATGGATGCTTCTGCCCTTAGAAAGCTGACTGTACACAGATCTGATTTGTGGAACATTTTCTGTTGCCAGAATGTTTGGTGTGTCCCCTCCCCTCTCACCTCCATCAACTTCTCTGAAGGGGCTGAAACCCAGTTGGAAAATCCCAGCCAGTCATGTCCTTGTTTAGCAAGATGATCTTAAACAGACATCAGGACCTCTTTAGGGGCCCTATTCTCTTACTCAAAGATCCTAATCTTCACCAAACACTAACTTTAGGGATGATGTAGCTATTTTTGGTTACAGCTTCTAAAAATTAGCTAATTGGGAATCATAGCCTTTGACATTAACAGAACAAATTAACTGAATCAGAGTGTGTGTGTTTTTCCTGGCAACAGCCGACTCTGGCATTATTTCACTCATTTGTCTTCTCCCCGTTCCTTGGACTAAGCTATTTTGCAATGGTCAAAAGGGGATAGGGTGGGAGGAAGGGTCTCTGTCCAAGGAAAAGCAAACTTCGTTTACCTCATCACCCAGTCTTCTGTTTAAAAACAAATTTCTTTTGAAAAATAGAAGTCCTTTCTTTTAACCACCCCTGTCACCAAGTCTGATGGTGTCTTTTAAAAATGACAAAAGTGAATCAGAGGAAAGGATTTAGCTTTTACTCCAGCTCATTCACATGACAGAAACACAGCAGGGAAACCAAGAAATGCTCCACAGAAAAAGTCTCGGGTGAGGCCCATGGTGAAACTGGGGTCCCTGCACTGCAGGGACAGCCCTGGAATAGCATCAAGGTTATTCCAGGGCCTCCCACTTACACTCCTTCCATGACTTACAGAGTTTCCCTGATTTTACATATGGCGCGCTTTGAGAGTCTGATCACAGCCCCACATTCTCAGTAATTTACTACTCAACCAACCATGGCAAAAGGTGTATCCATTTCTCTACATGAAGAGACAATCCATGCATCATGTTCTTTTCTTTACAGAGGTGAAAGCCATTTGGATGTCTTTACAATTTAGTTTAATCTTGTTTTAAATGTTTTACCCTGATGCTCTTCTGTACAATATCTTTTACATATTTTATATGTTGATTTAATTGACAGTTAACAGAGAATCCCTTTCACCTAGGGATAAGGTCTCCCTGTTTTGTTTTATTTTCAGCAAGTCCCCCAAATGTTGAGTAAGAGCAAACCCGTGATTCTTATGAGTGTGTCTTTGCATCCCTAACATCAAGGTTTGGTGCCATGAAGGACGAAGCTGCCGAGACTTGAAGTCGTGGGCTCAGGGTTCACGGACAGTTAAGCGACTTTTGGGACTAGCCTGTGTCTGATTCCCCCGCAGTCGTGTACTGGAAACGTCCTGACTTACTCCCTCCTCAACAGCCCTCTAAAAGTATGACTTCTTTTAGCAGCTGAGTATCTTTGGACAAATGATGAATTCATCTTGTGATTTCTCATTTCAGCCACGAGCTTTCTATTTTCCTCAACATCCTTCTCCTTTAAAGAACAAACAAATAAATTTATGATTAGGTGTTCTGATTTTTCAGGGAACAGTTTTTATATTTAGCAACTGGATTTAAAAGTCAAGCAAGGTTCTTTACAAAGTATAGCACTTCGGGGGGTTCTTTTCTGATTCTTAATATTTAAGGCATCTCATGAGGCTACTATGTTACAAAATTTGTTACTGAAATCCCAAATGTAATTAACAATTTGTTGCAGGTTTAACATGAGTTGTCATGATGCTTAATATAGTTTAATGAAAATAGGAATTTGGTCACAAGCTGCTCACTAAAGAAAGTGTCCAATTTAATTTGAGCCCCTTAATTAAATATTTCATCAAACTCATTAAAATGCCACAATGATTCTGGATGTAACATAATAATTCACTGAGGTGAATCAATGGTTAGTGTCAAAGGTTTTCATTCTTCAGGTCTTGGTTTCATTCTAGTTCAAGTGGAAGTAAAACTAGTCTGGTGGTTTCCTTCTTGGGTCTAGCAAACTTGAGTCTACTTTACACAAACATCTCCATCCCGCCGCAGTCCAGAATGACTGGCAGTCTGTTTAGGCAAGGCCCAGGAATCTGGGGGCTTTGCAGATGTGTCAAGGTAGATTTCAGATTGCCTTTCAGTTTTCAATGTGCCCCTTATCTTACTTTTCCAAACATCTTGATGTTGTAGGAGGGTACAAGAAAAAAGAAAATAAGAAAGGATCTACATGAGGCAAAGTACAAACAGCAGAAGTGCAGACAGGCAGCAGGGCAGTAAATATAACAATATACCATATACCATACCATCCCCGTGGTAACTGGCATTGAGTTAACAAAACAACTGCTTCCACGTCCCATGACAAAAGCAAATAGCTCCATCATTGTTCTTGTTTGGGGCTCTAAATTGATAAGCTTCAACAATTCAGGGAAAGCCTTTTTGAGTTTCAGGGAACCTAATCCAGCCCCTGGTTTTGCCTGATAGAGGAAGACAGCCAAGACAGGAGTCTGGCACAAGAGCCATTGACCAGTGAAAAACGCACTGTCAATAATTATTATTCTTCCCATAGCCAGTCAGCAGCAAATTGTCACCAGTTGGAATCTGCTGAATGTTCTTATATACAAGTTGATGTCAGCTCAAAGAAAAGGAAAGAATTCTACCCAGGATAAGCAGAACCACAGTCTTGCAGACGCACACAAGCTAGTACTTCTGTTTCATCACTGCCCTCTTTTGTCTCCCTCACTGTAAGAAAAAAAATGATTTTACAGGGAAAATCTTCATTTCAGGCAGTTATGGTTAGGTGGCATGTTTTTCAATGACTTAAGAGATTCATAGCACAACATGATCATGGCTCTTTCACCTCTAAATTTTACGTAAGCAGCAAACGTCAGGAATGAGATACTGGACGCTTCTTCCTCCCTCTGACTTACCAACTATGAGGAAAAATTAGAAGTGAAATTTAGATTACTAGAGCTGCTTTTAGCTGATAAATAGCCAGGAAATTAAACATGAAAATGTAAATGCTGCATCTTTCACTCAGAATGTGCTTTATGTGCCTACCTCCAGCCATATGAGAGGGGAGTTGAGGATTTAACCGAGGGTTTGGTGGCTTTTGTCTGCTTGTCATAACTTTATTGCTGGTTAAACATAGAATTTTTAAATGCCCGAAGTTGAAACCCTTAGCTTACTCTAGCCAACATATTGTAACCGTTGTCTAGGGGAATCTCTGAACCTAAACACGTATTTACACCCTTTAGTTGCCAAATGAAATCCATCTGGCTTACCAAATGCTGTTTCCAAAAGAATATGACACTTTTGGTCTGGCCAGTACTTTTAAATGCAGGGGATGGGGGGGTGGGAGGGGAGGCAGTGTTGTAAAGGCATTGGGTTTGCAAGAATCTGTATGTGTATTGATGCCACATTACCAGTATTTAGATGACGTTTAGATCCTAGGGCAGCTCTGACCAGAAACAGAATTCCTACAGAGCGCAAAGTCCACAGCCACAAGGAACTGAGGCAGCCTCCTCATGGCATGGTACTTTCTTTTCTTTCTGGCTACTTTTCAGGCATTAGAGCCACACAATAGGCAAACCCATAAATAGCAAGTGCTCTAATTCCTGAAATTATTTTTTAACCATTCCGATAAACACCAGGAAATGTCCACTCCTGTTTTCCAGTCAAAATGATCTGCTCACATGAATTGTAGAAAGAACACGTTTCAACCAAGGATCAGGAAAAAAATGCTTACTCAAAATGGCAAAGAGCAAAATTCTCAATCACTCATGGTCAATGACGAGGCCTGGCCTTCTTGATTTTAATTGCTCAGACACATGGAGAATTCCAAATCTTCATAAAGTCAACATTTTCCCCCATTGGGATTGGTTTAAACACTGAAAAACAGGATAATATTGTTCTTGCTGCTTTGATGGGAACCCAGAAAATATGCAAGTTAATATAAAATTTAGAAAAACGCTTCATCCCTTCCCTACTTGTTTGGTTTTTGTAGAAAGGCTAATGAACCAACTGAGAGAGAGAATCAGGTAAACACTAGAAAACCATCAACAAGGTATACCACCACAAGTGAATTCCTAAGCTTCTATGGCAATTTTGAAAACCAAGAGAAAGGAGACCTCAGGTGGCCTTGAATGTGATTTGGAAAATAAACTTATTTTACAATCAAATATACCAGTTGCCTCCACCATGTAAATATTACCTGTATTTGGTTTCAGATTTTCATGAGCAGACTTATCTAAATTTCAGTATGTTTTACATTCATCTAGAATGAGACCTTTTATGAGAGTAGGAGATAGGAAAGGCTTTTTAAAGATATTTTGCAGCCCAAGAATCTAAAATGGAATTATTCCACTTGCGAATGGATAATTATGTAAGATATATTCTGTACCATGTGTATTTTTTAACTTTATATTAGGATTACTCTCAAAGCCAATTTTAAGAGTGAATGAAGTTTTTCCCTCAAATAAATCTCTCCCTAGTCTCATGTTCAAGGGTCTCCGCCAGAAAGTCTGCACACTGCTTTGCCTTTAGACCACCATTCATGGAGGAAAGCTATAAAAACTGAGGAAAACGTCTACTTATTTTTAAAACAACTAGAACTTCTTTTTGCTTCTTAGTAGTGTTGGAAAATATTTTAATAACTAAAATAATAAAACTTCATGTGAGGCCATTTCTACCTTAATTATTGGCTCTTGGGATGGAAAATTAAGGAAACATTAGTAAATGTGTTAACTAGAGAAACCACTACAGTAATTTCCCTCCACGTATCTGGGTCTAAAGTCACAATAAAATCCATGCTGTACATATTCTTTGAAAGAAAGCAAACTTACAGTTTTAGCTCTAACAATAGTAGTATCAGAACACTCAGGACTGAAATTAATGGATCATAAAAATCCCTGTGATTTATCAGTAGACTTTGATTAACCTACTTAAATGCTCTACAGTTCAGTTTAGGGATCTGTAATGAGGGTTGTTGATATGATTGCTTGATTTGTTTTACTCTTTCAAACACTCTAAATTACCCCATTACCATCTTAATACTCAAAAACTAATAAGTATTTGAAAACTCATTTTAAAGCACCATACCTTTGAATAAACATGTTGAAATCGTGTTTCTCGCTTTTGCTGAAAACTTTTGTGTGTGATTGAAGCCATCTTGTAGATTTCCCTCTTTTTTTTTACTGTACTCGCCTTCTTCAACCGGGGACCTTTCCTATTTGATATATAGTGTTTATTCAGTCTTCTAGTCTGAACAGCACGTGGGGCTCTCACACCAATGACATTGTTACTGTGTAGTTCCCTTCCCTGCAGAGCAAGAAGTCTCAGCAAAATATTCTTGAGGGTCACAGGGAATCTTTGCAATTTACAAATACTTTCACAGTCTCCATAGACTCTTCAGGTTTCTGTCAAAATGTTATTTTTATCATTAAAGTTAACTTTTCTGGTTTTGTCTGTGGATTTCATACCACTTATTAAAGTGCATTTGGAGATACAAAAATATGTAGCTAGAATAATGAAGGTAGCCCTGACCCTTGTCTCCAGAAAGCAGTGTTAAATCTGAAAGGCAAGGTTTTAGGACATTTCTCTTCACTGCGCTCCTGCTTTGTCCCCCAGTGCTTCTGATTCCCCCTTGTCTCTCACATGGGCCCTACACCCAATTACACAGGACAGTCTTCCTTTGGTTACTGTCGGACACCTGCCTTCTGGCTGTGTTTGGCAGGCCAGCAGGATGAGGTAATAATCAGAAGAAAATGTTCTGGTTCTTTGGCCTCATCCACGTACAGCGTTATTCAAAACAGTTTTCTGTGAGTGAGAACAGAGTTGCTTTGAGATCCCTTGGTCTAACATTCTGTGGGGGGCGTGGAGGAACAAAACTGTAAACTTTTTTGACCCTTTCTAGAATAGTGGAAATATAAATTATATCTGCCTTTGTCCATGCTCTCAGTGATGTTTACAGGCAGATATGTGTAGAAACGAGAGCTTTTCATTTGTAAACATTCTGGCTTTACTTTCCAAGGCCAGCCGTCTTCTTAAGCACAGCTCCCATGGACATTACAGCAGTGTTTTCCTAAAAGCATATTTTGTGAACTATTTCTCCAAGATGATGGCAGTTTTTGTAAGACAGATGCCTAAAAGACATATGGTTTTCATAGATTTTTCCGTCTAGACTAGCTTTATTTAGTGACTTTGGGTCTGAATTGGTCTAGTTAAATTTTCTGTAAGAGCTTATATAAAATTTTTAAACACGGGCATACCATTAAGGTGTAAAACAAAAAGTTTGACTTCTTATTGGCGAGTGATTAAAAGGGATTGGTTGAAACTTTCCTTCAGGTTAAGTAATTCTGATCATACTGTATGCCCACTCGTCCATTCCTCTCCCACAACACGGTCCAAAATGGAAAGGCTTACCCTAAAAATCCGGTAACTGTTAAATTCATGTACTTCTCACTGTTTTCCTGAGTAAATTCTTTGTATTCCAGTTGATGTGTGTGAGTATGTTAGAAAGCTCTAATTCTTTCTGCAGACTCTTTACACGGCCCAGGGGACATATGATTCCTTGCCCTTTTAGCACCAGTTTTTACAAACGCAGCATTTCCCTCATTTTAAAAAAGCACCCAACAAGCCACTGAGTAAAGGAGACAAACATTCAGGAGTTCTTGTAGTGCTTTCAAACACCGATGAAAATTTCATTTTAAAATGCGGTTTTTGAGCCAGTGTCAAAGACGCATTTAGAAACAGTCTGACACTTCAAGAGGAAAAGAGTAACTTCTAGACTTGCCCAGAAATCAGCCTTTTGCTCCCTCTTTTGTAAGAGCTAACACCGCAGATCCGTTCCCAGTTTAACTGCATCAGAACGAGGAGACTCGTGGAAGGGAGAAATGTGGGCCGTTCTGTCTCCACCAGTATCATCACTTAGCTTCGCACTAAGCATTTAATTGGACTTGGTCACATATTTGTTCACTGACATGGCAGCTTGCAAGGCACACCGCCTCTCTGTTTTTCTGTTTGCTTTCAACTTGTTTTTAAAATTTGAACTCTCAGGCATGTTAGAGCTCCTCCTGCTGGAGTTTGTTTTTTTTTTTAAATCACTAGGATTTTAATGAGTAAAGGGTATCTCGTCTCCATTCTTTACACTCGGACTGATATAAGTGACCAGAAAAATACCACGTGGTGCATTTAAAACTGGCCTTTTAATTCACCGGGGATCACAGGTCAGGCAGAAATGAAACGTGGGCACAGCGTAAATCTTCTCTAAGTCATCAAATTCCTCGTGCTCAGTTTTTTGTTGTTTTTACAAAAATAAGAGGAATTGGAAAGTTAGCTTTTGCATCAACATTCCTAATGACATATTTACCCTCTTTGAAATAAGGCCCCACATCAGATATCATGCCCAAAAGGTTCTTGCTCTCTGTCAGAAAGGAGCAAAAGGTCTTTTCCACCTTTCCAAAGCAGAAATGAATTTTACACTTGTGTATAGAGATCCAGTGTTGCCTTTCCCCTCCCCATCCCTGCTTCTTTTGCTTCTTCTTCCTGACTTGAGATGACAAAGGAATGTGCATCTCAGAAGTGGAAGTTTGCCTCTCCCAGTCGCTAGTCCTTAGCACCTCCTTCCCAACTTCTCCTCCTTCCCCTAAATGTCTGAGTTGGCCAACCCCTTCTCCTGGTGCCTGGGGTGGGAGTGAGGGAAAGGGCAGGGATGAGAGACAGAAGAAGATGAAGAGGGTTAGAAATAGTTTTATCCCAGCTACCATCAATGGGAGTAGGTTTCTACATACAGCATGTAAGTTCTTAGATCTCTTTGGGGATTTCTTGAAAGAGAGAGAGAAAGGGAGGAAGGGAAGGACGGGGAGAGAGAGATAGAGAGAGAGAAAATCTTCCAAAGGGACACTGCCTAACTTCATTCAGTAGCCATCTGCGTGTAAATGTCTTTAAAAACCACATCCTCTCTCTCTGTAGTTTTCTCATCACTATATTCCTCTTACCTTCTGCTTCTTTGTATACCTTTTAGTCCGTTTCTCTACCCAGCTTATCTGTCGTCAGTGATATAGTACAGAGACTAAAATATAAAAATTAATCTCAGAAGTAATGCTTTTTAGGAATCATATTTTAAAACAACTAAACGCCCTCTAAAAGTTATTTGTTTTATGAATTAGGGCTTGGAGCAAAACAAGTAATCTTGCCACTTGTGATAAAGAATAAGACAATACTTGATTTCTCACACTAACAGTACTTTTTCTAGCTTTTTTTCTTCATACATACTATCTCCTATTCCTGGAATGCCAGTCACCTCAACTTTTTCTGTTTTCTTCAAGTCCTTCCAACCCCCCAACCTCTTTCCATCCCCAGGCTAAGATTCCAGGTGTCCCTGAAACTCTTGAGGCATAATCCTGTTGTAGCACTTACCCAACAGTGGACACTTTGCCTGTCTCTCTTCCCAACTCAACTAGAAACTCCTGAGCAGTGACTGTATTTCTGTACCTCTGACTCTTCATAAAGCATCTAGCACATAAACAGGGCTTATTGAGGGAATGAAAGAAAACAGAATGAGTTGATGTGCAGTGTTTAATCAAAGTTAATTTTTAGAATTAGCCCAATATTTAGTGTATTTTAAGAAACAGTTTAAACACAAACACTTTCTCTCTTATTCTGTTCTGTTGAAAACCTTGCCTGGCAAATTCTTTTTACAAATTATAAACTGAGCAGAGTTAATATGGGCAAATCATCCCTTAAGCTGCCTTTTTGCTGTAATGACCGAAGTGGGTTTATCTGTACAATCCTTATGGGTGAAATCCAAGTCAAAATTTTTACTTTATTTAAAATAGAGTAAGGAAAGTGTGGCAAGGTAGATTATATTAGCACTTATCTCAGAGACTAATTTATACAGTATATTATATGTTTGCATAATCAAACAAAAATTTTGGACTGTTTTTCTCCTTATGTTCTTATTTCAAAGTCCATCAATTGATTCATACTTTCCCAATGACATACATTATAAAATCATAGGTTCATTTTCACAGGGGAAAGAAATGCTGGCTCTAAAATGTAGCACGAATCATATTAGAGAATTTTTTGAATCCTTTAAATGGACTCCAAGTTCTCTGTTCTTTCCAACATCTACTGTAAACTATTCTTGGACAGTATTATTGGCTTGCTCTGTTACTAAAGTTAAAAAGGCCAAAAATATGCTGGATAGCATCCTATAGTATTTTTGATAATAAATTACAAAATATTATCTTCCATGTGGACAAAATCATGACTGTTTATAGTATTTTTCTGAACTTAGCCTTAGACATTTTAGATATATAAAACCTGTTTTTTGAATAAATGCTCAAATTAAGAAGCAAACCACAACACAATGCTGAAGTTTAAAATACGGTGTCCCATCATCTGTTCTCAGAGCAAGAGGGAGTCCTGGGTCATAGTTACTTGCCTTTCCGTTTCACCTGGACGTGTACTCCCTGTCTGATTTATCCTTGAGGATGTTCAGTCGTGTTCTTGAACCCCTGGTTGGGACACTGCCCCCTGCAGTTGCTGTGGAAGGCTGCAGGCAGGGTAAGGAGTAATCTCAGGTCATAGGAAGTTTATAACGTTGTTCAGATGATAAACTATGTATACATGCCTTAAACTTTGAAAAATGATGCAAGGATTAAGTAATTCAAGAGGGTCATGGAGAAGCGGGGTGTTCCAGTCTCCCAACTCAGCTGATTCTGATGCCACCAGGGCCAGCTTTGCCTGGAGCCACTCTGGGGCTGAGTGCAGCAGAGTCCACTGTGGGAGGCACTCTTCGCGATTTTAGAAAACTCAAAAGCAGTTTTTGCCTTTGTTCTCTTTTGTTTTCTAAGAAATTCATCTGATGTTACCCTCAAAAAAGGAGATGCCTTACTTCCTGTGCTTAGGTAGAAAAAACCCTTCATTTTTTTTATCTGTTTCATCAATAAGACTAAAAAGTTGTGCAAGTTGATATCAGATTCTCATGGCTCCTAGAAACCTGAGATGCAGAACTCTCTCATGATCTTAAATGCAATTATATGTAAATTAAATTTTGAGACAGTTATATTTTAAAGCTTCACCTATATATAATAGGTGGAACTTATGGTATAAATGAAGCCTATTGCATACCTTTTTTATGCAAATAACTATCGTTTTAGGCAGATAGCATTCCCCTAGAAATATCAATCTTTGAATATTTTTGAGGGTTTTCTTTTTTTTAAATTTGGGTCCACCTAGCTAATTAGGTTGGATTTCAGCCATACCCTCTCCAAAGATGACAGCTTGGAATTCATGGTTGGATGTTCTTAGTTTCTATACCTGCTGCCATTTTCATAAGCAAATACAAGCTTCCTTAAACAAGTAGTTATTCTTCTGGTGATGACTAACAAGAACACTCCTGTAGTATAATATCTTTGTGTTTACAACATAAACCTAAAACTGATTTGACCCATGCTTGAGTCTAATTTCCAAAAGTATGAAAGTATTTCTACAAGCATTTCTTCATCTTAAGATTTTTTTCCAGCACTTTCTCTTTTTGCTCTTAGTTTATCTGGCAAGTGAAATGAATTGCCAACAAAGCAAGGACAAAACCATTTATTATGTTTTAGAACAGTTTTCAAAGCACAGTCCCAGGACCAGCAGCATCAGCATAATCTGGAAACTTACTAGAAGTGTCTCATCCCTTTAGAAATTCTGTGTGGGACCTAGAAACCTGCATTTTAACAAGTCCTCCAGGGAATTCTGATTCACAGTCTAGTTTGAGAACCACAGCCTTAGAACATGCCAATGTAACTACCCAACAGAAAGAATCCTGGCCTCGAAGTCATGATATCTTGTTTTAAGCACAGGAAAGGACAGAGCCTGAGCTACAAAGATCCAGTCTGGCTCACATACTTGCCAGATAGGTAAATCCCACTTCCCATCTTGAAGAGGAATGAGGGCAGGGGCAGAAAGACCAAGCCATTTCAGTAGTCAGTGTTATGCTACCAGGAAGCAAGGAGCTAGAGGAAAGGTAGCTTCCGTCCTCACCCCCATGCTGATACACCCCTGTTAAGATTGTCTCCCTGGGGGGGGAGCGAATTGGGAGATTGGGATACCAAATTGTATACTCTAAATATATGCAGTTTATTGTATGTTAACTATATCTCAATAAAAGTTCTTAAAAAAAAAAAAAAAAAAGATTGTCTCCCACCATGAATACCTAGAACCAGCTAACCCAAAGAAGAGCAGGTGAAAATTTAGTTCTTTCATTCTTGAAAGAGAATCGAATGAGACAATAAGACAGCTGATGCATTCTTCTCTCTTATCAGTGTAGCCACTTTCTCCCCCGCCATGCCACCCACCCCGCATGAGCATTTGACTTTCTTACAAAATTTGTCATTGGCCAAAATACTGCAAGCAGTCCATCCCTGTAGCTACAAATGCAATTCAAGCATCACATCTTTCCCTTTGATTTGGAAGCAGAAACCTGGCTCTTCTATCATAATTATAAACCGCCCACACACAACATAGTGTTTCAATAAACACTAAGTGATGCAAGATGCTCCTTTGCAATGTAATGGGTCACTTAATGAAGCCCATCAACTGCGCAAAGTAATGGAGGAAAATTTAGTACAAAACAAATAACTCTGCTTGGCCCAAAACAAACTATCTTATGAGGTGAATGTCTTTGGAAACTCTTTGAATGGTTAGGAACTGGACCAATGAAATGAACCTTAACAGTAAACCTTAAATGTTTTTCTGGTGTTGAAATTGGCAAACGTCTTAGTGTTACTTATTAAGAAAATTCACACCAAACAACTTAATGCTTCTCTTGAATTGCTTTCTATACAGATTATTGGGGGGTTATTGTTTTAGAAATAAGATGATGCTCATTTCTTCCAGAAAGGTTGACAGACACTTCAGGATTTTTAATTACTAAGTACATGTATGGGTTACTTTAACCTGAAACCAGGCATATTTTAAAGATGTCATAATTATTTTAAGAGAAAATGATGGAAATTTTATCTTTCTTTTTTTTCAATCATTAATTCACCACACAGGTGTGCAGTGCCTATTCAATGCCCTAGGGACTCCATTAACGTGCTCATGATGGGTAGGTTCTCATGATTTATTTATTTGAAAAAAAAATGTTCTGACCCAAAGACAACGCTGAGGTCTGGGATAAAGTGGTGAACAAGACAAACAAAAGACCTGGCACATAGCAGAAAGTTATATTTTTCTGGTCTCCTGCCTTGCCTCTTTCTGCAGTTGCCCATCACTATTGACTTTGTTGGTTCAAAGATTGGGGAGGAGATTAATGAGAAGTTGCTGTTCCATCAGAGTATCTCAGTCTTTCTATTCTCTATCCCCATCATTGAACTTGTCCATTCCACTGCATCACTTAATTTCTAGTTTCTATAATTTCTAGTTTCTTTAACCCCATTATAGGCCTACATTCTCTTATGACTCTCACGTTTTATATGCCACAGTTAGAATCATATGTGCCCCTGCTGTGTCCACATTTCTGTATTTTCGAGCTCTGAGAATATACTCTCAGAGTCTGAATTACAAAATTTTGCCTCATTTTTTCCACTTAAAATGGGGTGCTATAGTAAAACCACTTGCATACTTGTCTTATCCCATTCGTCTTCCACTATGAATTGATTTTGAGTTTTTAAAAATCATGCATCATAATATAGTCCACATAGTACATGCTCAATAAATAACACATTGCAGTGAATAGCTGGAAAGCATGTTACAGATCATCTAGTCTGAATCTCCTGTGTCACAGAGGACAAAACTGAGGTTTAGAGAAGTTTAGTGATTAATGATTATGCAAATTGGCAGTTGGAGCTAGAATCCACATCTTTTGACTTCTATGTAAACTTGCTGCCTCAAATATAAACCTCTGACAAATGCCTCAAAAGGCTGCATTTCTGGCCTCATTGGACCCGCTCACCTTGACTTGGTCTATACTCTAAGCTGGCTAAACATCTTTGTGTAAGTACTTTTCAGTCATTCATTTGTTTGTCTACTATTTAATAAATATTTATTCACTGCCTTCTAATCACATTATACTAAATGCTGAACATACGTAATAAATACAGAATATGTGGTCTCTGCACTCAAGAAATTTGCCATCTATTGGAGGACACGGGCAATAATATAGTAAATAAATACATAATGGCAAACAGAATTAAGTGCTATGAGATACATAAAACCATGAAGCATTGTGGAGTGGTGGTTGGAAACTATAGGATGGTCAGGAAGTGCTGAGGAATGACACTTAAGAACAAAAGGATCAGAAGAGAACTCAGTTTGCATTCCTTTCTCTCTTGGCTACAACCTTTGGTCAAAGCTACCACATATGCATGAAATAATTTCCAGCGCACCATGCCACATTGTATCCTGTTCCTCACTGCATTTGTTGCTTAAGATCCACTGTTTTCAAATAAAATCCCCTAAGTCCATCTCATTATTGCGCCTTCTGCTAGAGTTTCCCATTTTCAAGTTCAAATTCTGGCCAACTCAGCTAAGAAAATATTTCTATAGGTTATGTGACTAATTGTCAAACTCCCTGAGGAAGGGCCTATGATTTAGTATTTATTCCAAACATCTAATAAACTACTGAGCAGTCAAATACCCTGTAGATAGAGTTTCCAAGAGTCTAAATCCTACATGCCATTGTAGCTTTTTTTTTTTTTTTTTGGCAAAAGCAATGATTTACTTAAAAAAAAAAAAAAACAAAAACCTTAGTATAATGTAAAGATCAATGGCTATCACAAGTATTCATAAGTTGTTTCTTACTTCTAGGAATAACTTTCATTTATTCATTTGTCAAACATTCAGTGGCTGAATGACAAGCACTGAGCTAGACACCACAAGAAAATGAAGATGAGTAGGAACATAGAGCATTTCTCATCAATGGCAATAAACATATAAACCTAATTCTAGAAATATGTTGAAATGCTACAGAAGCATCAAGATAGGGAAAGGAAGGTCAGAGAAGACTTCACCAAAGTGAGTTTTGAGGGAGGAATAGCAGTTCCAGCAGATAAAAGAACACTGAGAACGTAGTTGAAGGCAACACCATGCTAAATACTCTATGAAACAACTCAAGTGGACATGACCTCTGGCCTCTGGAAACTTCACACCAAAGGAGAAAACGATATAGGTTCAAATCCAGGACATAAGTTAAACAAATATGGTCATTTCAAATGAAAATGAGCAGGATACTAGTGAAAGGGCAGGTGTTTTTGCATGGTCACAAGTGAAAAGGAAATTATGGGAGAATTTTTCCCAGCAGGAAATTGCCAAAACATTTCAGGTGGTCATGGAAGTGGTAACCTTTCTACAGGAAAAGGACTTACTTGTTTACTTAATTGAAACAGCTAGTAGGGATTGGTTTAGTTTCGTAGCTATGCCTATAAAGTATCTCTAATTACACTTTCAAAAAATGAGTGCTTGCTTAGTAATAAGACTTAGTGTAAGAGGTTAAACTGGAATGCACCTTCCCAAGGAAACCTTTCCTCTAAAGCCTCTTGGACATTTTTCAAAGTACAGGAGGCAAAAGAAACTCTACTAAGATCTATGAGTTTGTGCTTAAGTGGTCAGTATCTTTACCGTTAATCAACAATATCTTTTGCTTTGATTTTTTCTTGACTATCTAATTTTATCTTATAGCTTTGTAATTTTTTAACATTTCGTAACCATTTTCTTAAACTTTTCTAACTTCACTCCATCCTGAGAAAGAATGTTTGATTTGATCAATTTACTGTGTCCAATACAGGGGAACATTCCATGACATGACTGTAATTCCAGAAGGGGTATTTCTGAAAAAAATCAATGGGAGAGTTTTATCAAGAAGAAAGGTTTCAATTTGCAGAATTTGTTGAATTTTGTTGGCTGCAAACATTACTCTCCGAGATATGGCATACAAGGTCAAGTACATACACAAAAAGCTTATTAATACATTTAGGAAATAAATGTATGGGTTCAGGGAATAAAGAGTATTAGTTGGTAAAGCTGAGGTTCTCAGATACAGTAATATTTTATTATCTGGAGTTTGTTTATTCAGCAACCTCAGCTATTAGAAACACCATCACCAACCAGAAAGTGAGCAATACTGTTGCTAAGAATAAAACTTTTAGGACCCAAAACAGGAGCCAGAGCTCATGCAGTTTGCTCAGGCACACACCCTGAGCCTGTTTACACTTATGGTAGAGAACGTGAAAAACCTTGATTTTTCTGATTTTCTAGTGCCCAGCAAATTAGAAGTAAAATACAGAATAAATTGGAGAAAGCTACTGCTAAAGGCAATGAGAAGTGATCATTAACACCCAGGCAGGGAGAAAAAATAGGAAGAATATTACATAAAGGGAAATAAAAATTCAAACCTCATCGATCTCGGAGGCCTAAATACCTTATTAGTTCCTGGAGTGGGCATAACATAGTATGGTATAGTATACTTCATACTCTATGGGCTGGTATCCTTCATCCGTAGTGTACTTCATCGTATACTTCCTACTCTATTGGCTAAGAAATATGCAGCGTTTCAGATGGCTTTTACATGATTTAATATTTTGATTAATATTGGGAGGGACGACTTCAGTTTTTAGCAAGATTTGTATGTGAAAAAATACCTCATTTTTGTTGAAAAGCTGGGTGTATGCAAGGTGATGGTATAAAATTATCACAGGTGGCAGCCACTCCCGCTGGCCTGTCTATGCATGCGCATGCGCGTGGGGGCTCTTTCTCAGCGGCTTTGGGATACCCTTCTGCCAGATATTCTACTTGTTTCTTTACCTGTCTCTTTCTCTCTTTCTAGCCGGAGACCACCCCCATCACCAACTCGTCCCACTATAATCCGTCCACTAGAATCCTCCCTGTTAGACTAAGCAAAGTGTCTGGCATGGCAATTAATTGCTAATGAATTATGCGAAAGCAAAATATTTGATAACCGTTGCCGTAAATCACGCGTAGTCGCATGTGTGGACGTCGGTAGGCAAGTAACCAGTTTTACTAATGCATTCATCACTCACCTTCGTTGCTTATGGTATGTCAGACTTCTGGAGTTTGACTCTTGAAAACTGCTGACTCTTTGAGGCTTTCTATGTTGTATCGACCTAAGTAGATTGTATAGTAGCCCTCTACTTTGTGGACCACTGGCCTATCCTGGCATATATTTGGAATTGCTGTGACAACTTTCCCAGGTTACCTACCAGAGAGCCCATTCAGCATAATTCTTAAGAGATAAGAGAAGGTGGGCTTAGACCTAAATGATACATATTTTCCCACATTCTGTTTTGACTGACGGAAATTATGTTGTCTATTATAAATGTTTCCGCCTACTCCATGATTACATGTTTAGATCCTTTCTCCTTCCTCTTTATTTCATAAAACTGCTAAGAAGTGATTTTTTAAAAATTAGGATTCCTTAAAAATAAAACTTTTCCAGAAGCACGAGGTAGTTTGCAAAGGAAGAGTTAATGCATTGCTTGCTCTAGAGGGCTTCTCATGCCAATGTGTTTTGCTTCATGCTAGAAGCATATTCAGCAGTGAATTAAAGCTTGTTTATTGGTAGTCAGTAAATTTGGCTAGTTAGTTTCAGAGTTCAAGGAAGAAGCAAAATATCACATCTCTAGAAGTGTCTGGACAAATGTAATATCTTTATTCACTTATATACTTACCTCCTCATAGGTTATAGTGAAGGCTGACATGGAAAATATTTAATTTTTTATAATGATCTAATTTTAAGTGTGGCTAATTACACTGACACTAATTTCAGTTGATTTAGTTAGTGCAAAACTATGTCTCCCTTTCCATGCTAATATGTAATTCCCTAATGTAAAAATTTAGCCTACCCTTAAAACAATTTAACATAACTTTTTATCTGTTCTAGGCTTTCCTGATAAATCCTGAGCCTTACTATGGGATAGCCATATTTAAAGAATGGGACCTGGAATAGAAAGAAAATATGCCCTGGTTTAAGAGCAGAGCTCACACTCCTACGGATGGACAACATCAGTCTCTTTCCAGGTCATTCGAGAAAATAGTATTAAGACATCAAGTTTTAAAGCAAATTGGCAAATTCTAACATTCTAAAATTTATAAGAGCAGCTTAGCCTGGGGGTTAATAGTTCAGTCTTGAGGCTGACTTTTGGACTACCTAGGACTAGATGATTAGCACATAGGAAACAGCCAGAAGCCAACTGGAATTTTGTCTGCTAACTGTTCCCAGACAGCAGACCAAGTATTCACTGCATAGTTGCGTCCCACGACACCATTTCATATTCTACAGAAGTAAATCAGGTTTAACCAACTGAAATGTCTCCCTTTGAAAGCAGCAAACATGATTTGTATGTTAACTTTAATTTCCTGTGTAGTTTATACCCAAAGCAGACACCCATAAAGTATGAAGTAAAAACTTTTAACCGTTATTAAAAAGAGAACTTGCCAAGTTGAATGGCATTGTTTTGAACTTATTCTAAAGGGTTAAAACTAGCCCACATAGGCAAAACTCAGAGAATACAAGATTTACAAAAAAGGGCATTTCAACTTTTAAATTACAAGTGATTATATAAAGAACGCCACCCTAAATCACCACCCTAAATCTTCTCGCATCTTTTTTTTCCTCATGGGAAAAATTAACTCTTTGTGAATGGAACAGGTGTGCAAGATACACACTGTATTTTTAAAATAGTGTTGCAGCTAAGTGGAAATATGCTAAGTAAAAACTATGGAAGCATCCATAGTAAAATGAATAGTCTACAGTGAGATCTTTTCACAAAATTTCCTCTTTTTAGGATTCCCTTTGCTTCTTCCTTTGAATTCTCTAAAATAGGCATCTAACAGATTATATACTTTAGGGTTTGGCTTTGTGCTATATGTGGTTTTGCGTTTTGCTGTATTTCAAAAATTTCCTTTGGTTACAGGAAAATATTGTGGATAACCACTGATGTGTTCTTAGATCAGCACAAACCATGTCAAAGAAAATTGGAAATTTTTTTCCAAGTTTCTTTGCACTGATTTTATGTGTCGTAAACAATGGCATTTGTCACCTTTGGCTTTTGCTCTCAGATTATAACCCCACAGTTTCACTGTCCCAATTGTCTCTTCTTGTGTGTATATTTTTGTTTTATTTTACTTCTAAGTTTTTTCTAATAGAATCCAGCCTCCCCTGGGATGTCAGCAGTCGTGTTGCAGGATATTTTCAGTTTACTGCAGTACTGTGTCATATGATTAGTATAAATCCCATTTCTCAAAGGGTTTGCATCCTGCTAAAAGGAGATGTCAATGTAAATGAAGTCAGAAGCTCTAGGGTGTGCAGAGTTTGAAGTACAGCGTTCATATCAGGCCTTAATGTCACTTAATGAGCTTTCTAAGTGTTTCCCATACACTTCAGATCTTTTGTGTAACTTCCTCCTGATTGCTCTGATGTTGTCTACACAACAGATGTAGCTCCATCATGTCTAGTATAATAAAACATACCGTGTTTTTAGGATTTGGAAAAATAAACTGTATATGTTCATTTGATGGGTAAATCTATTTTGTTGTCCCATGCTAAATCTTGCATGCTTATTGACTAATTGGAATAGCCATTTACTCAATTGTGGACAGATGTTTGAAATAGTATTGATTTAGAACAGATATATTGCATTTCCAGAAATCATCTACCAAGATTACTCCTCTGATTATTGCTTTTAGCTGTGTTTTGTAACATAGATGAGCAGTAGGGTCTGTTTAGGTAGCAAATTGCCTACTTGTTCAAATACAAACACTCTATTCCAAAACATTATAATAAAACCAAGTTCCTGTGATATAACTATAAGCCTTCTGACCTTAGAATTAAAGAGTAGTCATATAGATTCATTTTACAACTTTTTAGTATAGACTGTAGCCATAATTCTCAACTATGAAATGGGACCTAATACCAGTATGTGATAAATGTTGATGTTTTCTGTGTACACACATTTTCTATGCATGTGTCTCTGTGTATACAGCATATACATAGTAAATTTGTTTGTGTAGGTACATGTATTTTGTGCCCCTTTGAGTAAGTAGGTTTAAAATCACTTGTTAAAATGCCATGAGCATGAGTGTGATTGTATATATGTGTATATGTATGGGTGTAAATATGTATACATGTGCTTCATATGTGTGAGTATATTTTTTAAACTGTGCTAATACAAGAGTTAGCTTTAGAGTATTTGCCATAATATGTGATAAAAGTGGTTCATTTCTCATAACATACCTGAGGTGTACAAAATTTTCTCCAGATTGTATTCATTCTGAGAGGCACAAGACTCAGAATTTCCATGACAACTTGATAGAGTAACATCTACAGGCATTTACATCTAAATTCACAGCATTGCTATCAAAGAAGAAATTATCTTTGCCAATATAGCTAGCTCATAGTCAGTTTAAGATCCAGAAACCTACCTTTAAACTCTCTGATTAGAATTATAAATTATTCTTAGATTGCTGAGCTGAATCTTAAAAAAGCTAAGTTGGTCTACATAGTCATTTTTTTTCTCTGTGGTAAATGTCAAAAAATAAAGTAGAGAGATATAGCAGTATAATATAAGTGATGGATGTTTTTGAGTAAATTTGCCTAAAATGCAAGGAAGAAGTTACGTAATACCTCAGAGGCAGGTCATCCATCCACTTTTTCAGGTAAACATTTTTCATTTGTCAAACAATATAATTATTTGAAATTGACAGGAATCTCCTTAACGTTGAGAATAAAACTTAAATAGTAGGTCCCTGAACTATGGAACTCGATGAAAGAAAATATTTGAGACTCAAGCCATGAGTTTTATATCATTTCACCAAGAGGACTGCAAGCTGTGAGCTCAGAGCTTAATGTGAATGAAGCTAGATGGTTTCCGAGAATCAATTATTAGTTCACTTGATCCTTCATTCCCTTCTTAAAAGCTCGTGTGTCTTCTAGATAATCTTCAGTCATCCTGTCTAATTGGTATGTTTAACATTATGTGGTATGCTATATTGTGAAATTTTAAGAGTATTTTGAAGCATATATAGTATATGCATTGCTATTTGTATATATGTGTAAGAATGTATGTACGTATGAGAGCAAGAAAGAGGAAACTCAAGGAAGAGTCTCCTGTTTGTCTTAAGACCTGTTCATACTGGTATATTGGTGAGACTCTCTGGTCTGAGGTTTCACACATGGCTCAGCTCAAGGCTTTATTTCTTTTTAATTTTTACCCTCAAATTCCTTACTATAATGTTTTTTAAATTATGATAAAATTACTGTCTAATCTCTTGCATTGTCTGTTGCCAGTTTGATAAAAATGATTCCTTCCAATCAGAAATTCCACCATTACTTGATTTGTGTTTAATTTCACATGTACAGCCTTTGTTTTGCTTACCTATGTTTCTTTTCTCTCCCTTTTCTGAATTAAACTCCTCTTTTGCTTTTTTATATTAAGAAGCAATGTACAGAAGCAAAATCTTACCTTCTCTGTTGATTCTTTAATTAATTTGAGCCAGAATACTTTCCGCTGTCCTCTTGGCACTTTCAGGATTTCTTAATGCTGATATATGGATGGACTCTGTGAATGGAATTTTTGAAGCAAGCTCCTAAAGCCTGTATCATTCTTGAAGGTCACGTGTACCTATTGTGAAAATGTGAAGCTGTATTTCTGAACTTGAAATAAATGACATTTGAAGGACTTCCCCCTTCCTCATTCTTGTATATATTTGAGTCATGTCTATGCTTATCAGTAAGATCTGAGACTTGTAAATATTTATAACTCTTTTGATCCAATTGGCCCACAGTTACCAATGTGGAGAATGATAGCATTTGGCATTACTATCATTAATTTGGGGAAGGGTGAAATTTTTAAAGGGAGCAAATTGGACAAATCAAAGCAGGAGAGTGGGAAATGTTTTATTCCTGATCTGAAGTCATTGTTGTACCAGGTTAAAGAAGAACACAAACCTTAGGCAGCTGGAGGGTGCAAAGTGACACTTGCCAAGAAGCACTGTGACATTTTGCTATTGAAAAGCAAGTGATCCTGAAAAACTAGGAAATAGAAGGAGGAAGAATACTCTGCCCAAATGTTAGGTCTACAGGAGGCATTTCTTACAGAAAGGAAGACTCAACAGTTGACCTCCATTGTTTATTCATTGGGCATTGAGGGGAGAAGTTACCCCTTTCAGTTTCCCCAACATTAAGAGAATGGAAGAGTGTTCAGTAGTTACACACATCCTTATCCTGAGTTTCCAGAGAATGGAGAAAGATTCCTTGTTATAAGAGTTTTGACGATAGGTCCCGTATCAACATGCATAGATTCAGATTGTGCCGTATAAAAGCAGAAGACAAGAAGGGAGTGGAAGGGGAGAAATGTTGGTTTACTTTCCCTCTGTATTCAGGATATGCTCTTTGTGAAAAGATGAATTGGAAAGACTGTTGGGTTAATTCACACTTTCTGTTGTAATTTCTTTCTCCTGTCTCTACCTCTTCCATCCGTGGACCCATCAATCTCTTCAAAGAAAGCTTTTTAATGGAAGAAAGAGTCAGGATGCCAATCATGCTGTGCAGTGTTGTGAGTGTATGTCTTACTGCATGATTCTGTATTCAGAATAGTTCCTAATAGAAAGTACCAAAACCAAAGGACCTTATTGTAACTATTTGGCAAATTTCCAAAAGTGCATTTTAAATTTGCATTTTAAAATAGTTCTGACATCAATGTAAATATCTGCTCAGTTTTCAAGATTCTTCTTTTTCTGCTGGAGTCTTTAAATTTCATACTGAGAAGTACTAATTTCATCCCACACCTGGCATTGCCACTCTTAAGACCATTTCTTGGTGTTCTCTCACACTGAGGCAGACTGATACTAGAGTACATGCAAGAGTGTTGGTTAAAACTACAACCTTAATTTGGAGTTTCCCAAAGTCCACTCCATGAGATTTTAATGTTTTACACACACACACACACACACACACCCCAAGGATTTCTTGATTAAATATACTTGGGAAATGATGACGAAAAATTAAATGTTGCTCTACTGGAAGACTACAGAACCTTTAATATCAGATGGCAGAGCTAGTGTCTCCATGTTTCTCAGATTTATTTGACCATCGATGCTTTGTTCATAGAGCGTCTCACAGGGCTAGTGTTCTGAGCTACATGCCTTAGGAAACAGTGCTTTAGCAGCTTTAGGCCAGAGGGGAAAGGCACTGAGTGAGATTATCACAGTACAGACTGTCACTAACACAAAGTTGGGTGATAAAATCAAATGTCATAGCAACTGGAGCTCGCAACTGAGGACCATCCTCCTGGAGCTCTGATGCTTGGGGAGATCCACGGAGGTAGGTCACAAAGGAACAGGAGGCACGAAAGCAGACAGACAGACATGCAGTGAGTCCTAGGGGAGCCTTGTGGAGGACTCAGATCATTTTCAATACTACCTTTTCTCTCCCACTCTCCAAATTAATTACATCACCCCCATTGTATTCTTGTAAAGGGAGGGATCTAGGTTGACCTAAAAGTGAAGATCAGCAGGAAAGTGTTGAGAAGAACACTTATTCTTACTGCCTTTCTTGTCTCACTTTCCCAAGCCCTCAGGCTCACCCACTGCTCCGGGATATTAAGTTATCTAAGTGATGGGCAAGGAAAACAGTCAGGGAATGTTTTGTGAGGTTGTAACAGAAAAAGAAAAAAGTTATAAGGAGGGCCTTCCCAGGGCTCTTGCCAGAGGAATGTCCCCATAAGAACAGATTGCAGTGTTGAGGTAGATCCAAGAGAGTGTAGGTAATTCATCATTCTTATTCATAATGGAGTCTTTTACATATGAATTATGCCCCTGTTCCACACACAGCTTTTCCTGCCACCTTACCTTCCTGTTTTGGCCAAACGATTCTCTGAAGTTCTTCTTCAGAAAGCTTAAGGAGGTATAACCTGAAATTATAATCTTGAGTAGGTGGAATCTGCATTTCCGGTGAATGCTAGTATGATGAGCTTTAACATGTGTTAGCAGCTCAGTATCCCAACTCAGTGTTCCAAACTCAGTAGTTCATGTTTCATGTTAGAAGCGGCAACAGTATAAGGTAACTTCGTAAGCCCTTCACGTAAAAAGCTCCAGTATCCTCAGCATGTGCCTTCAAGCACTTCAGCATTGCGTTAAGTAATATAGAAAATTCTGGAAAAGAAATAGTAAAAACCCAAACGGTCAAGATCCATAAATAAGAAATAACTCAGAGCCACTGCGTGGTGTCATCGCCAACAATGCTTTTTTGGCAACGAGAGGAAAGTTAGATACAGGATGAGTGAAGAGGGAAAGGAAAGAGCTAAGGGGATAAATGTCACTGTGATGTTTGAAGCAAATATTCTAGCTGTCCGTGAAATATATTCCAAGACATAAAGTTTCTGATCCTGTTTCTGGACTAGAACACCAAACTGGCTCCAACAGGAAAGCGCTTTGGCACATGCTGACAAAATGTGCCTCTAGCACTGTGGACTTGCTGTTCAGTCTAATGGCTCACCTCCCCACCCTGCTGAGGTAATTAAAGTGTTCTAAAGCCCCTTCAGAACCCCAAAATAGTTTCTGTTTGCTGGGCAGGTGATAAATCTCTTTGAGCCTGACAGGAATTTAATTACACTTTCTTCATGAAAACACCAGGGATAACCATTACCTGCATCTCTAAAGGGAAAGGCTTGCAGACCCCCCCGCAGTTGAAAGGTTATGGACCAATAACAAGTTCTTCATCATTTAAATGGATGGGAGGCCTCCCTAAGTGCAGCCAGCTTAAATTGGACCAAAGAAAAATTGGTCTCGGACTTTGGGGAAGGTAAAATTGTTTTTTTTGCCACTACTCAGAAATAGCCCGGTTAGTTTGGCTCCATTAACATCTCATAGAAGATGAAAAAGAAGTTTGTTTTTGTTTTTGTTTTTTTGTAGACTTCATTGCTCCACTCACTGAAGTGTTACAGAAGTAAGATGGAAGTGAGTATGTTGCTGAACACCTGGATGAGTAGCTAAAAAGAAGTCCCACAGGGAGTAGGGTACTGAACTAACCTCGCAGTTCTATGGCTTGCCATAATGTTTAGCTCATTAGCAGCTGGGTTAGAAAGAGGAAATTAAATGTAGACTTCTGCTGGAAACCCATGGGAAAGCGTCACTGGGCCTGCTGTTTTCCTACTTACAGAGCTGTCCATTGCCATTGTAGCATTTACCATATCTGCCTTAGCAGCCCATCATCCAGAGAGGCTGATGTCAAAACGAAGCACGACCCTGGACCCTTCTTTCACGACCAGTGAGCCTGACAGGATGCAAGCCAGGCTAGGGATATGGAGAAAGAGCCAGCAAACCCAATTCCATTTACCCTGGACCCAGTTGAGAATAAATCAGAACTTCAGTTGCACCTAACTCTGAGACAGAGGGAAATGTTTACAAAATCCTGGGGTCCCCATGGACCCAGACGTAGCCTCATAGTTTGCCTGGGCCTGGAAAAGCTATCACATCAGGATTTTCACCTGGAGGAAATTCTTATTTACAAATCCTTTTCTCCAAGATGGACCCCTGATATTGTCTGCATTGTGAATACATTGCCCATTTGATCTGTTGCCAACTTCTGTTTTCCCTCATCTTAAAAAAAATTTTCACCTGTCATATTTCTATATCAACTCCCTCTCCCTCTATGGAGATTTCACAACCTTTACTGAAATCTTTGGAAATAACTGACTGTCACAAAATCAGGGCTGGGAAACAAACACTCAAAGTTATAAAGGTATGTAGCTCTGATACTGTTCCCAGTTCTCCTGAATATGATTGCATGGATTTATCATTTCATGGTACAAATTAACAAGGTTTTGGAGGGGGCTCAAATGGCTCATACCTAGCACACGGGTGGAAGCCAGGAAACATCCTAGGAGCTGCTTCTATGCCATGTGATCTTCTCTCATTTCTCCTGCACGCCTGCATGTTTTTTGTCTGATTTGAATTTGATTTTTGTGGGATATTTTTGCATGCTCTTATTTGGATTTGTTTTCTAATTTAAACATTGTTTTCTTCCTCTGCATCTGTGTTTTTCTTTTTCTTTTTCTTTTTTGTTTTGTTTTCACTAGGCGACCCCCTCCTGCCGTTCCTGGACGACCGTGCTAACCCCCATCATTCATCTCCTTTTGTTTCCGACAACATGTCCATCATGGTATTTAAAAGCCCTTCATTTGCACTATATGTCATATGTACATAAAAACTTTTATTTTTGATCCATGTCTATAATAAAAAAAAGTTTATTCTATATAAAAAATGAAATGTGTTCTGTTTCTTTTTCTAAAGAAGATCCAAGTTAAAATAGGAGTTTGTTTCAACTAAAACCAGGTAAGGTGAAAAATATATAATTTGAGCTTTTAAGGTATCTAAATTGAAAATGAATGAATTTAAGTTCTTAAAATGTGATTTGGGATGCTATTTGGTGGAGAATAATTATCTTCAGTTGAAATGTCTATCCAATAGAAGAGTGAAATATGAAGTAAAAATCCTGGGTATCTAGAAAAGACACAGAGGACTGAATCATTTCAGTCTGCCCCTAGGAATCCCATTAATAATTATTATTGCACCAAGACTTTTTTTTTCCTATTTTCATTATTTTTCTACGAGATAAAATATGTAAGATTATGGAGATAAACTATGTAAGATTATGGGAGAAATTATTATGTGAAACATAAATCTCATACATTCTATTTGGCAAATTCAGGGGGAAAAAAAAAACATCATTTGAATAAAAGTACAAGGCAAGGAAATGTTGCCACCTTGAGAAGATTTTTTTTAAACTTTTTATTTTATATTGGAGTCTAGCTGATTAACAATGTTGCAATACTTTCAGAGGCACAGGAAACAGACTCAGCCATGTATCCATTCTCCCCCAAACTCCCCTCTCATCCAGGCTGCCACATAACATTGAGCAGAGTTCCCTGTGCTGTACAGTAGGTCCCTGTTGGTGATCCATTTTAAATATAGCAGTGTGTACTTGCCGATCCCAAACTCCCTGACTATCCCTTCCCCCCACCCTTCCCCTGAGAAGATTATTAATGATGTCAGCAAAGTGCTGGAAGAATAGAATCTATATGAGTTTTTGGGAAAAGAGAACTTTTTTATACCTTAATCCTTGAATGATAATTCCAACACTGAAATTTTAAGCTATCATTAAAAACAAATCCCAAAGATTTATCCAAATAAAATGTTTATTATAAAGGTAATGTAGTCCATCCTGCCAAATATGTGGTCTGAAACTTTCCTAAAAGTTTGAGATTTAATTCAGAGTTTTCATTTTGAAGATTTACTTGGTTTAAATTAGAATTTTAAAGGATCTTCTCTCAGATGAGATCACTTCTGAATGTGCCTCACTTCAGCATGTGAAGAAAAAAACTATAGGACAGGAAAGTAAAGTACTGTTGATCAGGACTTGGTGTTCCACTCACTTCCTGGCTGACCTAGAGAAGCCCTGGCAAAGAGATGCAGCATGGAAGACGTGGGCAGGAACCTCAGTTCGACAAGTGGTAGTGGCGACCCTCACTACCAGTGCCCTTTCTCTGGGCTGTAAAAAATCTTTTTTAAGGACTATGTTTTCCTCCCCAAAATGCAAAACCTGTTTATTTCTCAGGTGAAAATTTTCACATGGCATGTTACATCAATGTGTACTTGCATCCCAGGTCCAGTGACTGCGAGTTAGAAGTGCTCCTGGCTAAGGAAACTCAAAGGCACCAAAGCAGAGGATCAGCAGAAGCTCAAGTTTACCTGGAGGTGGCTGAATTGATACAAAATGTCACATGGCACTCAGTCTGTTTCCCTTCCCTTCACCTTCAGTGCAGGCATTTGATTTTTTAAATCAGTATTCTCATCGGATAGTGTTCTCATCTGATAGCATTCTCATCCCAACAGACCCAGTGTTCCTGGGTTATATGATACCACCTCCCCAAACACAAACAGAGGTTGTCAACAGAAAGGTTTTCACCGATTCATCTTTTTTAAGTGTTTGGTACTTTTCCACTTTGTCTTAATTTTGAACTTATTTTTATGCGCAGTGTGTTACACCATTTAGTTTAAAACTTAGATTGACCTGATGGCCATGAGAATGTAAAGCTCAAGTCGTAGCAGAATGAAATGATTCCCTGGCGACCTTACTTGGTCTCCTCAGCAAACAGGTATGGCCTCTTCCTCACATTCCATAGGCGAGAAGAAAAGGGGCCAATGAGAGGGGGAAGGCAGCAGCCTGGAGTAGAATCAAATGATGCTGAGGTTTGCTCATATTTACTGTTCATAGTATTTCTGTTTCCTAACACCCCCTTCCTCAGCTCTCCCACCTCCACCCTCAAGATTGGATAGAGAGCTGAAGGTGACTCGGGGTCTTCGAGAGAAACAAATCATTACATCTTTAATAAGCATAATATTTCTTAAGTATTATCCCTTTATTTATGCATCAAACATTTCTTGAATTCATAAGAATGTCCTAGTTACTGGGAACACCTGAGAAGTAACAGGATAAAAGTAGCGGACAAAATAGCTATATAAGCAATTCCAGTAGAAGCATACATCGGGAGAAAATTTTGGTCCTTTTTTCCAGGGAGAACTGTTACTGACTTCCATGCTGAAGCAGCTATTTGAGTCCTACAACCAGATTATCCACTTGACCCAGAGCCTGCTAACATTCCAGAATGTGGTGATTTTGACCTCTGGCAAAGAAAGGAACAATAGAACTCGTGTCAGCCAATCAGAAACCAAACTTTTCATTTCTAATGGAATAGTATAAGACTCTAAATCACATAAGTGTTGGTTGAGAAAGACAGTGGTATTGAAACTGAACTGGTCTGTTAACTTTGCTTTGGCTTCTAACAAAGAGGCTTTAGATTCAGAAGATACCCTGTGGCGGTCTTCCACTGGATGCGGTAAGGGGAGGGAGAGTCTCCCAGTCTCCCGCTAGAAACACCCAGGACACCTAGGAAATGGAGAAAAGAGAACTAAAGGTAGGGAAAAAATAAACAAAACTTCCCATGCTTTCCTTAGGGAGTTCCACTAGTAAATAAATGTCTGTAAACACTGAAGGGTGTTTCAACAAACATCCTAGAAGTTGAAAGCCAAGAGGAGATAAGGAAATAACCTCAGCTGTTCATGTACAAACATGAATAGCTTCAGTGGGTTTGGATCCTGAACGCTTCAATCCTCTTTATCCCAGAGTTTGAAAAATAGTGTACTTGCCAACATCTGTTTTATAACTCTGCACTAAGTATGTTTTTTTTTAAAAACCTCGGAAAAATCGATATTAAAATCTTTAGTCCAGTTCCATGGATTCAGCTGTGAATCCATTTTAAAGGTATGAATGTCATCCACAGAAAGAAGATTGCTGGAAAAGAAAAAACAACAACAACTTCTATAGCCCTTTGTAATATCGTAGAGGCTGTATCTGAATAAATCACATGGAGCTTATGCCTCCACACCACGGCATGGCCCCCATTCAAAGGGACGTACCAGTTGCTTCCACTGCTGTAATATACACCTGTTTTTGTTTGTTTTTTTAATACTACAAGTTACTGTCGAATCGCAATACTGTCAACATTTAAGATTGGATTAGGTGGCAGGTTGTTGGATGAGTCAAGACTGTAAACTGCTGCTCTCAGCGTTTTTAATCAAATCACATTTTGCAGGACTTCATATCAGGTTTTGATTCTCCACCACAGTTCACAATTTCAGTGATCCTTGTAAACAGGAGCCCTGAGCAGGCACAGAGTAAAGAAAGCCTTAGCAAGCCCAGGGGGCAAAGAGACTTAAGGATCCTCAAGGCAGTAACTGAGAAGTCACTGAAGTGGGTCCCTCCTCTCAGAACGGCTGCTAACAAAGGATATTTTTGAAGCTCCATATAACACAATAGAAAAACTAGTCTTTCAGATTCTTTTTTTTCTTTCTTTCTTTTTTTTTTTTTTTTTAGTCTTTCTGATTTTTAAGGGCTAGCTAGCTTTTCTTCCCCCAGTCCTCCGCTCTGTTGGCTGTATTTAAGAGGCAGCGGAGAGAAGTTAGATCCATGGAGATAGTTCCCTCTGCCTGCTGCTTTTTTCTCTTTTAAAGACAAAGATACTCTCAGCCTCATACACAAACGCTGCCTGGGTCCTAAAGATGCGTTTATTTTGCAGTTTAGAAAGAGCGGGAGGCCCGCAGTATGCTCACCGACCGGAGTCCAAATGTTCCTTTGGCCCTGCACAAGGCCACATGGCTGGCCTGCAGCGTGAGCGGTGCGCCAGCGGAGCTTGGGAAGGCAGAAGCAGCTCCTCAGGTCGGCTCTCTCACGGGCCCCAGGGGACCGCATCCCTCAGCCTCAGCACTGGGAAAGTCAGTGTGCTGCATCACCCAGCAAAAGTATGGTCAAGAGATTGGAGAGCTAATCTGTTTAGGGCACAGGACCTCACTCGGGCTGATCCTGGGTGTCGTTTGAAACCCAGGTGCCAATAGGCACCAGATGGTGTTTTGATTTGGCTGGTGGGGACCATTGTTCCCAAGGTAAACGAGCCAACCTTAATTGCACCTGTGAGCATGGTCTAAGCTAGCTCCCTCCTACAGAACTTCAGCTTTCTCCTCTGCCTCTCGCGTGCAGCTAAGCTCGCCAGAGCCCTCTCAGTGGCCAGGGGAGCGTCCCTCCTCAGCCCTGATGGTTCCCAGGACCTCGGTCAAACCCTGGCCCTCACTTCAGCTCTGATCACTCTCCCCAGAATCCAACTTTCTAGAACACTACAAATGGCACTGCCGCACTGTTGGAAGTTTGTACACTTCTCAGGAAATTAGTCATTAGCCCCGCAAAGCTCTCGTCAATATGTCCATTACCCAGAGAATTAGCACATGAATTCCTTTAGGGAACAATAAAAACATGTTCACGATGACATGAGGATGCCTGCACACTAAGACACATGTCCTCCAAGGTAAAAAGGGGGGTCCCAGAAATCTCCCCAGCTCTACCCACCAACACTCACCTTATCATCTGCCCTGAACCTGCCAGGACTTCCATAGCTCTTTATCCCAGCCCAGGTCAGTCAGCCTAGAACCCCTAGACTGCTGGGGCAACCTCCTCCCCAGAACTCTACTCACTGTTGTCCTGTTTGGAGATTGGAGTACGTATCTATTCCGTGCTCTTCTCTCCCCTCTCCAGCTTCTGACACATTTACCCTGTACCCTCTATAATTTGCTGCCCAAGATCAGCAAACTTCCCTAAATCTTCAGCCTATTCTCTGGATGTGTCCATCACCTTCCTTCTCTAACAGGACAGCTCTTAAGGGTGCTGCTTTCCAGGCAGTCTTCTCAAAAGGGAGTGCTTGTCTCCCACAGCCCTCTTACTACTGAGCCTCAAGTGGGGTAGGTATCCTTGTTTTTCTTTTTTGCTCTCAGACCATTCTTCCTCCCTAAAACCCTTGGCTTTGAAGCTCATGCACCAGATTATAGCACATACCCATCCTTGTCGCATTTATCTGCCAACCTCCAGTTCATTCTTATTTCTTGATGAGTTTAGCTCCTGTTTCACTGTCACTCTTTCCAGTGCCACGCCTGTATTAATTCTTGGGGATTTCCACCTGAGTGTAGGTACTCCTTCCAACACCCCACCCCCACCCCACTTCTCATTTACTCGGACTTCATTCCTCCAGTGGCATTGCCCTCCACACTACCTCAGCTACTCACTCCTTGTACTCCAACTACTCATAAAATTCTCTTTACTCTCTGACCTTTACTTCCTGTCTTTCAAGCCCCTTGAAGCTCCAATCCATTGACCTTTGCCCTGTCCCTCACCTCCCTGTCCTTCACCCTTCTTGAGGTTCACTCTCCTCCTCACCCAACTTCAGTTCCATGATCAGTCATTATAATTACGCCCATGCATGTCTACCATTCTCCCTTGGCCCTCTCTCAATCTGATTAATCACCACCCTGGGTAAATTCAACTCTCCGTCTACTCTAGTTTGCACTCATGTAGCTGTACGTGGTCAGGAACACACACACACACACACACACACACACACACACACACACACACACAAACTTCACTTTAAATTCATGACTACCATTCCCTAGTGAGCCCTCACTACTGCTGGGCAATTATTCTAAGCATTCCTAGTTCATTCACTCTCCCATCGTCCTGAACTGTTTCATACCTCTTCACTCTCCCACTCTCCCCTTACTCTCACATCTCAGCTGATTGTCTCCTACTTCCTTGAGAAAATTGAAGCAATCAGAAAAGAATTTCCAAAGATTCCCATCACCTCATCTATCCACTAACCATCTACCCACTTACCAGTACCTGTATCTATATACTCTGCCTTCCCACTGGTTACCATGTATCAACTATCCCTTCCCCTCCTAAAGCCAGTCCCTCCACTTATACAATAGATCCCATCACCTCTCACGTGCTCAAGAATATTGCCCCAGCAATTAATTCTTCCCTTTCTCACATCAACTGTTATTTTCTACTGTTTCATTTCCATCAATATACAAACATGCTGTCATTTCTCCCATCTTAAAAAAGTTCCTTACTCTCATCTCCCCTTCCAGTTTCTGTCCCATTTCCTGGTTCTCCTTTGATGTAAAACTTCCAGAGAGTTGCCTATACTTGCTGCTCCAGTTTCTCTTCTCTTATTCTCTCTTAAACCCACTTCAGATAGCTTTTTATTCCCACCACTCCACACAAAAAATGTTCTCTTAAGGGATACCAATCACATTCTCCTTGCTAAATCCAATGGTCAATGCTCAGTCCTTGCTTTCTTGATTTTTCAGATTTTGATCAGATCACAGTTGATCACCCCTTCTTCCTTGAGTCATCTGCACTTGGTTTCCAGGACTCTAAACTCTTGAATTTCCTCCTGCCTCAGTGGTTATGCTTTCCAAATCTTTTTGCCTATTCTTCTCTCCAACCTTTTACTTTGGATTTCTTAGTCCTCTGTCTATATAAACGTCCTTGGGGATGTCATCCAGTCACATGGCATTAAATGCCATTTATATACCAACAAATCTTAAATTTGTATCTCCATCCCAAACATTGCTCCTAAAATCCAAACTCATATCTCCAACTCCCTACTCAACACTTCAGCTTGGATGTCTACATTTCATACCCTACATACCCCAAGCTGAACTCCTGATCCTGCTCCCCAAATCTTTACCCATATCCCATGGGCCCCCATCTTAATTGATGGCATCTCCATCTTTCAATTTGCTCAGGCCCAAAACCATAAGAGTCATTTATGATTCCTCTCTTGCGTTCATACCCTACCTCTAATATGTCACGAAGTCCTTGACTCTACTTTCAGGTTATATCTGGAATGTGACTATTTTTCACCACTTCCTCTGTTGTCACTCTGCTCTGAGGCACTGTCCTCCCCTGCTTGGATTAATATCAAAGCCTCCTAATGCTTCCTTCTGCTCTACACTTGCCCCACAGCAACTAGAATGAGCCTGTCAAAATTTATGTCAAATCATGTAGCTCTTTTTCTCCAAGACCTTCCAGTGCTTCTCAGAGTAAAAGCCTGAGTCCTTTTAATAGCCCACATTGTCCTAGGTGACCCAGCCTTCCACTTCCCCTCTCTGGCCTCCTCTTCTGCTCTCCTTTCTCACTCTACCTTGGCCACTCCTGGCTAGTCCCCAAACACACCCCATGCAGTCTTCCTCCAGGGCCTTTGCAGCAGCTCTTGCCTCTGCCTGGAATGCTCTTCCCCTGAGGATCTGGGTAATTCCCTCACCTCCTTCCAAACTTTGGTTAAACGGTACCTTTCCCATGAGACCTACCCTGACCCCCCCCCCCCTTATTGAATACCATTGCTACTTTTTTCTTTTTTCAATAGCATTTATTCACCTTCTGCTCATGTTTATTGTCTGTTTCCTCCTGCTAGAATGTAAGCTCCACTTAGGTCAAGGAACTTTGTCCATTTTACTCGTAGGTGTATCTCAAGTACACAGAACAAACAGATCTGTCATATAGTTAACATCCAGTAAGTATCTGTTGAGTAAATATATTTCTGAGGCTAAACATCATAAAATGTGAATGGTAGAAAGTGAGTAGAGGTGGGCCTAGGTGGACAATAAATTTTTTAATAAACAGATGTTGGGGGAAGAGAATAAGGGATGGGAAGATGATGAGGGACTTGATAAAGCATTAAAAGCAACTGCCTACCAGTTAGCCTTTGGCCCTAGATGCAATTCAAGACACATTGAATTTCATCATAAAAAGGAATATCAATACCTTCCACAAGATGGCACTGTGTCCCAGCCCGGTTTTCCTGCATTCAAAGGGTTTGAAATATTTTAAAATTGTGTGACTGATGCCCTCTGCTGGTTTGTTTTTGTTTTTCTTGCCCTTCAGCCTTTGGCTTAAAGATGTAAATGATGGCCCCATATGCGTCCATGAACATGCTCAGTGTGAATTCTTAAATCCATAATTTAAGCCAGCTGCCAAAAGCATACTCGAAAGTTTATAGTACTGACACAGCATACAGGCATAACACTGACACCAATGTGACTGCCACAAAGAACCACTGTGATATGGTGACACTCAGATCCCTGCACAGCATCCTAGATGCATGCCAGTCACGCATCATGCCACAAAATCAAGCACACCTCCTGCCCTGTGGCTCTGCCTCTCCTTCATCCTTCCACCTCAACTACAATCCCTGGTACCACTTTGGAAGGACGGGAAAACTGCCTTCCCATTCCCCGCTCCTTGCCACCACTACCCTCCAGCCTTACTTATAACTCAGGGCGACAAGAAACAGAGCTGGGAGGAAGGGATACATCGTCTTATACAAGCATTTAACAAGTTGGGACTTTAATTCCAAAGCTACCCCAACCCTCTCCCCTTCCCCACCCTTGCCCACCTGCCCATATACACACACAATAATAGTCTCTGGAAATTTACATCATTAGTATCCTACTTGCGCCCTTTCAGTGTGCTTTAAATTTAAAAGACTGGCTTACTCTACTTAATTGATGAGTAACTTTCCCAAGAACTGTCACACTAGGTCATACTAATTGTTAAGTAGGCGTGCATCCCTATGCCTGCAGCAACCCAAAGAAGCATCCCGTACGTAAGTGAACCTCATCACCTTCGGGCAGTAACAACTAAGGGCTTGGGATTTCTTAACACTTTCTTATAGTGATGGCTTTTTTATTTGCGTTTTTTTCCCCCAAATTTTTAGAACCCATTTATATATCTGGTTTGTGAAACTTCTTGGACTTACATGTAGAATGCATATAAAATTATTTTTTCATTTGTTTTAAATTTGCTCTGTTCAAATTTCAAAGGGTGTCTCCTCCTATACGTCATGATTTGGTGAGCAAATAACATTCACTTTCACCCTTAATAGTTTTACAGACAATGACTATCTCTTTTGAGCCTTCCTTCCGGGCTGTGGTGTTCTATTCTCTAATCCATTTTCATAAGCCAGCTTCCTTTCCCTCTGATTCCTACCATTTTGGTTATTCCAGTTATCCTTCTGTGATATATTTCTTATTCTACTATAGCCTGGTTGTGAAGCAACCAATTCTGTACAAAGAATTCCAAACACAAAAGCACTGGATTCTGTTTAGATCTCAATAACCTCCTAGATAATGCCCAGAATTTTGAACCAATGTCCTCCACATACTATATATGGAACACCTTAGCTTGGGTGTACCATCTCAGGCACCTCAAACTGAACATGCCCCATTCTTATTTTATCTACTTTACTTTCAAACCTGTTCTCACTTCTGTTTTCTCATGGTATAGTTATTAGAAAGACGAATCCACTCAAAACAGAAGCCTCCCCTACCCATCTCCCGCCCCCGGCCAGTTCTCTTCCCCTTCCATCATCCAACATGAATTTACCAAGTTCTGAAAATCTCTCTAATCAGAATCCTCACCTCCTTTGCCCACTGTCACCACCCTTAGTCCAGACCCTCATTTTTCACTATTACAAGAACTCCCCATGCTCAGCCTCTGTAGTTCAGCCTAAATTCTGTTACCACAATTTTATAAACACACACTCACACACACCACAAAAGTGTGTTTGGTGGGAATCCTATATCCCTTCTCAAAAGCTCCTTAATTTGCCACTGACTCCAGGATCCAATAATTCAAGGTATTCACCACTCCCAGACCTCAGCCTCTCTCACTGCAGCCCATCCGTTCTGCACTCCCCTCCCCTGCCAGTATGCATCAGGCCCTGTGCACCTGGAGACACACACTGTTCACTCTGCTTGGAATACCTTCTCCCCACAGCCATCTCTTTTCTGAATCTGCTGCCCCTCACACCCAACCCACAACACCCCATCCGCTGCCTCCTCCACACTGAACTTTTACAGCCATCAGACGGAACAGGATCAGGCCTGGGGTAATTCAGATACTACACAGTGTGACAGGGCTGAACACGACAGCGCAGGCACCTTAATTCATCCCACTGAGGAAGTATTCTTGACAGTGATTCAAATACGGAAAATGTATTAAAACATTTAAAAACAAAATTTATACAACTCTTTACTACATTCAACCACTAACCCCTGGCCCTATTTCTGATGTGGACAAAATAATAATTATGAGCCAATTCTGGGCAGTCAAGACACGCCGAGTAGTGGTTACCCTCTTTGGAGAGGGCATGCTCTCTCCACAGTCTTCTAGCTGCCATCAGTCACACAAAGCATGCTAGCTTCACCTGCATGTACTGCTGACCTGGCTCCTGAAGGCCTTTGCCAGCTTACCCCCAAAACCATCTTTTGCTTGCTTGAATCCAACCTACCCTCTAAGACTAAGCTCAAGTGCTGTCTCCTCTAATGAATATCTCATTACTCCAGCGCGCTTTGACCTCCAGCCTCTTTGAAGTCCCCCAACATTGTGCTTGTGTATTACAACACATCATACTCCCCTTGTAGTTAGTCGTACACATGCTTCACTAAGAACTAAGTGCAAATTCTGAGTCAAGGTTAAGTGACCAATTCTGTGATCTCAGGCAAAACTGGACATAGCATCCAGGCTTCTGGGATTTGAACTGTAGATAAATAACAGAGCTTGCATTTAGTTCACTGAAAAAGGTAGAGAGAAGTGACTTTACATGCACACACATACTCATTCTCTCTTCATGTCCCTTCTGCCTGCCTTCTGCTTACAGAAAAATCGTGAGACAACTTGATGGATGTGTTGTTATTTTTTTTTAATATATAGAAACCACATCACTTCATTTGTTACAGTGAATAATGAGAGGCAGTAATTCAAGAGGGCCCCAGGAAGCTTTTTCATTGAAAAAATAACAGAAAGGATAAGCACCTTCACCACCCAAGCCTTTGGTTAACTTTTTTCTTTTGATCTCTGATCTCCCACCCACATCATTATGTCGCTTCCAGAATGGAACTCTGCCTTCAAATCTTCTACTAGTTGGAAGGCTGGTCTATCAGCTTGTCTCAGTAACAGAATGGAGGTCCCCAACTCATCTGAGGAACCTCGACAAGTCTTCTTTGATTTCAGCCTCATCCCAAGGTCCATGAATGTTTTCTTTAAAAAGCTGCAGGCGAATGAGGTAGAAAGGGCAGAGAAATAAGATGGAAACCAGCAGAAGGGCAAAGAGTACGGTTCCCACAAGACTAATGGACAGCAGGCCCCCCAAGGCTGAAAATGCAAACAGCAATGTCACTCCCACATAGCTGCGGGGAGTACATGCCTTCAGTTTCTTCTGTAACATGGGCCACAGGGCAAAAATCTGGATGGCAAATGTCACCATGATGAAGGCATGCAGGGACCGGGGCAGGCGTGAGGCAAGACAGACGGAAGCAAAGATGGCCATGTTCAAGGACAGTGTGCTGGATACAATGGCAGCATTGGCACCATAGTCAAAGAAGATGAGGTGGCCTAACAGCATGAAGACCGACATGGCATAGATGGTGTCAGTGCTGACAGACTCTGTCAGGGTCTTCAGCACTGGCGAGAAGCCATACGTGAAAGTAATGAAGACTAGGGCACTCTTCAAGTCAGCCCACCGGGTCCGCCCACTCTTCTTCCGTCCTTCACCTCCATCAATGAGATCAAACAAAACATAGCCAATCAGTGAAGAAGCCAGGCCGGTCCCAAAAAGCCAATGGGGGGCCAGAAGACCCTCATCCATATACCACCAGATAACTACAAAAACACAGACATTGCACAGCTGCTGTATCACCACACTGGACTCAAATACCACAGCCCAGTACTGGTATTTCCGGGCATAGATGTTTTTGCGGAGCTCTTCCAGGAACCTCTGATCCACGTAGTTATCAGGAAAGGGCTGTCGCTCATACAAGATCTTCTGCCACCTGGCCTCTTTGGTGTTAGTTACAGGCTGGTCACACATTATCCTTTTGCTCAAACGCAGGCCAGTTCAATCTCCCTTGTAGAAGTCCATGTGGTTCTGGTTCTTTATAAAGTTTTGAAATAAGACCTTTCTGAAAATTCCATGCTGAATTGTGGTTGATATTGTGCCAGCCTTCCCTTGCTTTCAAAGGCAGCAACCCAGGCTAGGCCTACAGGAGATGAGTTTGTTCTCTGAGGCAGGACAATACAGCCAAGTTCCTACAAAAAGAGGGACTATGAATCTGTGAAAGTTGTCAAAGGTCAAAGGTAGGACTGTTAAAAATCAAACCAATGTACTGGTTTATTAGAGGTTTATTTGGAGGGTGAACAAAATATCTGCAGTAGCCATCTTATAATTACAAATACTGAAATTTCATTTCAGATGTTACATTATAATCCCTTGTCAATTACCACTTATTGAGGGCCTACTAGGTGCTAAGAGCCTTAGGTAGCTTCTTTCATGTAATCTCCACAACCCTGCAAGTTAGTATCAGCCCCACTGTAACTACTAAAAAAGCTGACATTCAAAGTGCTTAGGTAACATTAGCTCAAGTTAACAGCGGTAAATAGTGGAGCCAGATTCAAATGAAAGTTTTGCCCGAAAGCCTGTGTCTCTAAACCAGTTCTTAACTCAGGGGTTCACATATCCCTGAGGTCTACTGATGGGCTTCAGACCGGTCAAAAACCCTAGCTTTGTCAATGCATGTTTGTAGTTGTAATTTATGCAAATTTCCAGAGCTACGATCCAAGCTTTTGGGGGGGTTCTCAAAGGCATGTGTTACTTAAAAAAAGAAAAAAGTTACCTGTCTGAAGACAAAAGTAAACCTCACAATACAGAAAGGTATGAGCTCTATAGTTTACTTAACCAAAACCAAGGACTCAAGATTCTTAATCCCTTAACTGGGCTTAACATCCTTTAAAGAGCTATCATCCTACTTATTAACGGCGAAACGCGGGAGGATCAAAGATAAGGATCTCTTTTTCACAATGGGAAAACTAAGAGTCAGAAATACCAAGGTCATCCGGCAAGTCTGCGAAGAAAATTCTTATCGCCCGACCTTATTTCTTCCATGGAGAGCACGACAGGTTTTGCTTCACAAGCCAGACACCCTGAGAGCCCCTCTCACTGCGGCAGGGACCCCAGCCCGAGCAACTCACGGCCGCCGCGGGGGCTGGAGGGTCCGACGCGCCGAAAAGGGCAAGGCCCGCCCGCAGGGCTGGGGACCGGGCTGGGACCGGGCAGGGTCAGGACAGGGGGTCCCCGGGGGCGCCCTACTCCCCCTCCCGAGCCTCCCCCGCCCGCCGCCGCCCCTCACCCAGCCTCGGGCCTGCGGGCGATGGCGGAGGAGGCCCGGAAACACTGACTCCCACTCGGAACCCACCTGCTCGCGAGTTCCTAGGGGTGTGCGGCCGGGGGAGGGCGGCCGCTCGCCTCCTTCCCCATCCGGGGCGCCGGGGTCGCGTCGGCGGCCGAGCACTTCCGGGGCCGCCACAACCTCCGCGGCTAAAGTGCTCTTCCTCGGCCTGCGCGGTTGCGATAGCGTTGCTGCCCCCTCCTGGCCGCTCAGAGGAACTCCCGGCTCCTATGCCAGGACGCTCTGAGCCAGGAAAGCCCGTCCTCAACAGGGAGACCCGGGATGTGGCGTCCGAAGGGCAAGGGGGAGAGTCCGGGCTGGGAGAAGAGAGATTATAACGGCTACTTTGACTGAACCCCAGTTATGAAGTCGGGGCCTCAGCTAGGAACTTCCCATGCATCCGTTGGACACATGTTCACTAAATATCTACAAGTATCAAGCACTGTTTTAGGTGCTAGTGATACACAGCAGTGAACAGAACAGACAAAAATCCCTCCCCTCACGAAGCTTTCTGTCTTGTGCATTGACCTGTCAAGTGATGATATCATCCTCCTTTCATGGAAGCCAAAACTAAGGCTCAGAGAGGTTGTGATTTGTACAAGGCCACACAGTTGGGAAGTGGAGTAACCAAGATTAACATCCAGCTGTCTATAGCTGCAAAGTGCAGTTTTTTCCACTGCCTCCTAGAAGGGATGAGGGTGGAGGGCCCTGTGACTGAAAACAGCCAGACACTCTGAATAGGAGGCTGCTAATATTCAGCTGAGGTCATGGAAATACGAGAGGATGTGTAAACAGGTGGAAGTAATGAAGAAGCAAAGGGATATGGCAGAACACAAGATGTCGTGCACACAAAAGTCAGAAAACCTAAATCCACTCTCTAGCTGAGTGACTCAGCAAATCACACTGTCTAAGCTTTGACTGCATCTGTAAAATGGAGATAACACTATTGCCTCTTGGCTGCTTAATGGGAGAGTCAACAAGGTCAAATACGAAACATAAAAATATTTTGTAAAGTGTTGCCCGCTGCATAGCTGCTATCTGCTTACTTTGGTCATCCTAATGACAGAAATAGCCAAGTGCAATAAATCCTGCAAAATGATCTCTTTCCATTTCCTTCCAGGTTTCTGTTCCAAGATTTGACAAGATTCCCTGGTTTAGTGAGGCCAGCCTCATAAACAAGCCATTAGTGCTCAGCCTCCCCAAAAGGTAACAGCTCAGCCACTGAGGGCAAAGGTTTCAAGCAAGGTATCATGGAAGATGATTTCTTAAGGGTTGGGGCACTCATCTGAGGGGTACAGCTGATCAGTTGAGAAACATAAGTCAGGTGCTCAAAACCCAGAATGGGCCAGGGTTTCTAAGACAAAAGTGAGCCTTGTTAAGAGAAATGGTGCTTATGTACCTCTCAAGAATTCTAAGATGACTGGACAGCACCTGTGAGGTGCCCTGAGCCTTCAGAAGGACAGGATAGGAGTGGGAAGTCTTTTGAAAGGATGCTTTAAGCATCAACAACTCCTAAGAACTGGAAACTCCTCATGTGGTCAAAGCTCTGAGTTTCAAGCTGTTTATTTTTGGCAAAACCTTCTTCTGAGTACTTGGTTAGAAGGTTCTGAATGTGCTTTAAGTATTACCTAGCTTTGGACAAGCAGTTCCAAAACAGAACTGTCTGAAAAAGAGTAAGGAATATTTAGTGAAATGTGCTCAAAGCACCCCTAATTGTGAACTCTGGAAACACACCTGTGGGCTTGGAGGAGGTGAGACCTGGTTCTGAAGGTCGCTGCCTACAGACCACTTCCTTTCAGGAGGTCTCTCTCAGGTTGGCCTGACTGTGCTAAAGCCACACCCATCATCAGTCTCAAAAGCCCTCAGGTCCCACTGCGGTCCTGTTTGTTTGAGATTAGTGTGTGCTGAAGCAGTTGTAAAGTGGCCTCTGGTCTCTCCTGGTCAGCATTTGGGTGTCAAGTCCAAGGCCAGCTGTTTGCATATCAAAGACAAAGGCAGTGAAGGAATTAGGTCAGACCCGCCTCCCCTCTCTCCCATGGCCCAGGGAAAATAGTGGGAGAAATAAAACAGTAAATGCCTCATGAACACCAAACCCCCTGCATGTGCCTTTGTTATAAATGAACAATGGACAATGAAATCTTTCCTCATAGGAGTGGAGAGGTGTTCTTGGCAGAACTACCAGCATTCCGAGTGAGTTTCCATTTCTTGGAGGCCGGGGCAGGCACAGGGCTGTACGCACAGGCTGTTTATGACCCTGCACACCTTGCCTCCTTACACTGTAATAAAATGAGCCACAGTGGCCAGCAGGGCAGGTCACCCTGGGAAGACAACTGATGTTATCTCTGCAGCATCTCTGCCTCACCTCCTGCCTGGAAAGAAAGAATGCTCCAGAAGAAAAGTTTAGTTGTCCCATGGGAGGAATTGGTGGATTGTTTCAGGGTGCAGGGACAGAAACTCCGAGATAGCAGGCCAGGCAGGAAAGCACTGCTTTTGTTTAATATCAGTTAAGTATCCGTCTGCTTTTCTCAACTATTTTTTTCTTTCCTCATTTGCACACTGGCTCTGAAAATCTACAACTGGCATTGGTTAGTTCAAACCCAAAGGGACAGAGAAGCCAGAGTGACTAAAGAGAGAAAATCTTGGGGCAGCTCCAAAATGACCCGGGCCCTCCAGGATCGGGGTGGGGAGCAACTCCTTGCATGTCCCCAGGGTTCTCTCTGAAACAGCCGAGAGCCTGGCTCTTCAAACTGGGGACTACGGTTCTAACATGCTCTTGTTTTTGTTCCTCAGATATCCTCATTCTGCCACTTTTCTGATTTCATCCAAGAAAGATATGAATTTCCCAGTTTTGTTTCGAGTTCCAGATGTCCTATCTAAGGTACCCAATTTTTTTTACATTGAAAAGAAACCCATACCTAGTACTAGGACCACAGAGAATGTGGACACAAAGCCATTTCCTCTCTCCTTCACACAGCTCTGAGTCTGGGACATCATCCGTGTTCAACAGAGACTTGTTGAATGAAGTGGATGAACCCCCACCCTGTCTTGAGTGTCTTAGGGCTCCCACGCACTAGAACTAAGAATCAGGTTAGAATCATCAAAAAGGGAAACCCCAAAAAATCTATATTGAGGGATCTTCCCTGAGACCTTCAGGGACTGCTTCTCAGCCTGTGTCCAGAAGCAGCCCTTGTTTCTGGAGTCTCTGACCCCCTCCCCCCACCCCCATGAATCCCTCTGTCTCCCACCTACAACCCCCTAAAACCCATGGAATTTCACATTAAGAACGCCTCATCTCCCCTTCACTTCTAATAAGAGAGGTGAAACCTGCCACGACTGGCTGCTGAGGGACACTGTGCTCCTCGGGGTGGGGGCGGGTCCCCACATCAGGGGTGCTTGTGCAGTGAGCATCTGCCCCAGGTGGAGAAAAACAAAGCACTGTCCAGGATGAGAGCAGTTTCTCCAGCCGAAAAGTCACACACAGCCAGGGTTACTGCAGGCAGCGTGTGAAGTGATGGTCCCATACCACTTGGCACCGTGCCCACTCACAGTCAGAGGCCAGTGTGAGCCGCGGTTAGGACGAGCCCTCGTGTCATTTGGTTGAATGCAGCCATAGAGATAGTAAGTCAGTGGCCAGCCACACAAAGGAGTGCGCGGAAGGGCCAGGTACCCAACCGCGGAATGAGAGTCAGAGACGGGACAAAGTACTGGAGAGCGGAGGTGGGAGGAAAGGTCACCTGCGGGCTGGGGGAGGGGCGAGCGGAGATGGGGCGAGGGAACGATTCAAGAGGAAGTGGCATCTGCACTGGATCTGGAGGATATTATTTCCAGAAGCGGAGGAAGAGCCGGGGGAGCAAAGCGGGGGAGGCTGAGCGCGAGGTCAGATCATCACGGAATCAGGCGGGCAGGAGCGCGGGCTGAGGTGGGCGGGACCTACGCAGCGGGGCTGACCTCGCCAGGGCACAGAGGGGACATTCCAATGTTCCAGGTCTACGAGCACAGGGTGGCGAGATCAGGGCTGTGCTTGACACTCAAGCACGGATCCCCCAACACCCTAGACTGGACGGGCAAGTAGGTAAGGAAAGCATGGAGGGGCCCGAGCGCAGGCAGCGTTGACCCCGCGGTTGCTGCAGAACCAATAAGCTTTCTAGTCACTCCGTCTCTGCATTTCTTACTGCGACAGCCTGTCCCCTGACACCGAGCGCCTCCTCGTCCCAGATTTGCCCTGGGTCTCAGTGTACCGTGCCATCCTAGGCTCTAAGGCTCTCAGGCGGGGGGGAGGAAAGCATCCATCAGGAGTGGGGCGAGCGAGAGACCCTCCCTGCAGCGGAGCTTAGACTTTCACGGCTGCAGTACTCACATGTGACCGCTAGGTGGGAGCCAAGAGCAGCAGCTTCCGCGGCCTGGCCAATAGGCTGAGCCCGGGAGGCGGGTCTCTGGGCGGAGCAGGAGGGCGCAAGCCCATCGCTCCTGCTGGGACAGGGGACTCAGGTACCTCCGCGATACCCTCACCGTCACCCTGTCGGGGGCTGCCCCTCCACCGGGGTGTGTGTGTGTGTGTGTGTGTGAGAGAGAGAGAGAGAGGGAGAGAGAGAGAGAGAGAGAGAAGGACGCTCTTGCTGATTGGAGGGGCAAACAGGTGTAGGGGAGACAATGTTTTATCTTACCTTTGCCGTCTTAGGGTTTGAGGGTGGGCCTGTGAATTCAGTTGACAGAGTAACAGGAGAAAAGCACATAAATTTATTTACTAGAAGTTTTATGTGACACAGGAGACTTCATAAGGAAATGAGGACCCAAAGTGGAAAAACCTGATTGTTTTTATAGTAGGTTAAAAAAGGAGAGGCATTTGTGGAAAAGTAACTAAACTGTGGGGAGGCTAAAGGAGGATAAGAATTATTTTGAAAAGGTCTGTTTGTACAGAATTCTCTTGACGTAAACTTCTTGTCCTTGAAGATAAGAATGTTACTTTCTCCATACGGGATTTTATCTCCTGCTTTTCGGACGAAAAAAGGAGGAGGGTCAGAGCACCCTTCCTGCACCTGCTGTTTTCACAAGGTGTCTTAGCTCAAAATGATGCTTCCGCCAAAGTGGCAGATGTGGGGGTAGCACATTCTGCCACCCTTCACAGGGACCTGGGATCCCTGTTCTGTTGGGACACCTGGCAGGTACCTCACATCAGATCCTTGCCTGCCACACAGACGTCCTCAGATCTGAATCCAGCCCCCAGAGTCAGCTGCGAGCAGGAGGCCTGCGTGTGTGTGCTGCTCCCTTCTAGAGAGAAACTGTGTTGTATCTTGTGTGAGTGGAAGGCACTGCCTCTATCTCTTCCTCACTCCTCCAAATCAGGGACCCTTCAGGAGGCTGTGGTAGCCCCGCAGCCAGCTAGACGTCCTGACCCCAGGGCACAGGTGCAAAGGTCCTGCCACCTGGCTCCCTTCCTCCTCCCCATCACAGGTCAAAAGGCAGAACTTTGAACATCCACATTGCAAGTAGCCTTTCTCTCCTGCCCAGGAGCAGTCCCGGGGCAGGGGTGAGTGTCTGTGGGACTGGAGCAGGATGCCTTAGTGCATAGCCAGAGAGATGGAGAAGAAACAGAGGCTCAGAGACGAAAAGACAGCAGAAGCCAGAGACACATAGAGAGGTCTGGGGACAACAGACACCAAAAAGGAAACAGAAGACAAGAGGTGGTGCTAACAGAGAAGGAAAACAGAAAATGAAGACAGAGAAATAAGGCCTCGACATTTCCCCATTTAAACACTGAGGAGCAGCTTCTTTACCAGGCAGGGCTTTCACCTGCCTTTTCCAGGCGTCGACTCGGGCCTCCCCAGGATGCTGCGGAAGAAGAAAGCGATCCATGATAATTGGATCATTGAGGCCAGGAGGTGACCTAGAGCTCACGGCCAGGCAGAGCTGATATGGGGGCGATCAGGGAACCTCAGGGGGAGCCCCTGGAGCCCCTTTGCCTGCTGGCAGAGTTGGCTGTGACCGAGTCCCCAAGGAGTATGAAGTGCCCCCCACTCCCTCCATTCCTGCCCCCACCCCCTCCATTCCTGCCCCCACCCTCACTACTCTCCTTGACTGCCTTTGTCGTTCCAGTCTAACGAGTCAGGGGAAAGAGAGCTTATTTATGTTGCTTTCTGCGGACCTTGACAAGAACTCCTGGGTGACAACATTGTGCAGTGGAGACGTGGCGGGGAACACGTAGAGGAGACGACTTCTGGTTTTCTCTCCACCGAAAACTCTTATTATTTCCCTCTCATTGACTCTCAATTTTTGAAAGTTCATGGCCACCAGGGAAACTACCTCGCATATTCCCCATTTCTCGTCCTGTTGATCAAACACATACAACAACAAATACAAGGTGTAAAGGGAAGTACTGATGAATACCACGGACCTGAAGTAATGACCTAAATATAAATACTGATATAAATAATGAAATAAAAATGAAGTTTAATAAGTTTGGATGGTAGGTACATGGCTGTCGATCATTTCATTTATGTTTGAAATTTTTCCTGAGCAGTAAGAATATTTTTAAAACTAGGTTCAGCTTTGTTCTTTAATTGAGATGGTTGGTATTATCAGAGAGCAGAAAAATGTGTAATTATGGTAGGTGTTTTTTGTTTGAATATTGAAAATAGTTTTCTGACTGCTACTTTTTGGATTCTAAGGTATGATATAGGAATCATTATGTCCTGATAGGGACCCTAAGAGTCCACTGTCCTCTGGGAAAAGATAGTCTTTCTTTGACCCTTTATCCAGAGAATTTCCTAGTTGACGGAAACTAAATGTATGTGCTATTGGACAAATCTTGTAACCTTTCCAGGCCAGAGTTTCCTCACTGGGTTCATTGAAAGAGCTGAAGTAGGTAATCGATGAGGTGTGTCTCAGTTAAGGCAGGAGAGGGAAGGAAGAAAGAAATAGAGGCATCAGGCAAGATCAGAGGCAGGTTTGTCGGTGCCCCTCAGGTCATGTTGTGATGGCTATTTTTGAAATCACCATCTGGTGCTTACGTTTCTCAGTTTTTGTTATGTGGACAGGTGTGTGTGTGAGAGACAGAGACAGAGACAGAGAGAGGAGAGGAAGAGGGAGGGAGAAGGACAAATGATTCTGTTTCTTTTCCAAAGATTCAAGGAGGCCAAGGACTTGGGCCAGGAGCCAGAGCTTAGGCACCTCCGCAGGCACTGAGCTCGGATGTGAGGGTGTTTCCAGGTGTGAGATGTGAGGAGCAGGCTTCGGCTCCTGGGGCCCGGCTGAGCTCTGCCTCGTGCCTTGGCCTGGCTCACCTGTCACACTGCCATCTGCTCTCCTGGGGACAGCTGTTTGGGGAAATGAGAACCCCGTGACCATTTCGGAGTGGCTCTTTTCTTGGTGGCTCTGACTCTACAGATGCTACAGCCAGGGGCCTGTGCTCAGAGCCACCCGCCGGTTCCCTCTCCATTCCTGCCGGTGTGCTGAGCGGGCCTGGAGGAAAGCAGGAGTGAGAAGGAGATGCTGCGGAAAGAAAAGGCCTTGGTTTCAGGGCTGAGGAAGGAAGCCGAGGCCTGGAAAGAACACAGAATCCCGAAGTGTCTGCCTCGGCTTCTTTGTAGACCGACAGGCAGGGTCAGTCATCAAGGCCGCCTCCCACATTGCACAGACACCACCAAGGCCCTTGCCCACCTCTCCAGGTGAGGAGGGATGCGGTGACTCTTCTTGGAGGCGAGGCTTTGGCTGACAGTGAGTCTCAGGTGGAGTCACTGCCACTTTGCTGGCAGAGGTGACGGAAGCCACACTTCAAAGACTGTTTTTTTTCTCTACATAGAAAGCGTGGGCACCATTAGAGTTGGCCTCCGGCCTTTTGGCCACAGAGACCAGCCGTAGCAGGGGGATGGGAGGCCCAGAGCGATTCTGTGATTGACCACAGTTAAGTGTCTCAGCACCAGGTCTGGAACCGAGCAATTTGCCTCCCAGCCTCTGCTTTTCCTAAGAACTTTGTGCAGATGAATTTGTGGCACACAAACGTCCTGTGATGTTGCCCTGCCAGCAGTGTGGTTATGATAGCGATCTTCACACTATTATGTGTGTCTTGTGTTTTAGGTATTTATGTACATACACGTGTGCACGTATGTACATAATGTCTACATTTATACCTGATAGTTTAAAATGCTTACACTGAGTCATTTGTTCAGCCAACATGTGTGGAATGCCTATTGTGTGTCGATTCTGAGACGGGCTCTAGATTCCTGTCCTATTTCAGGTCAGTGACGTTCGTCAATGCTTCCCTTGGAAACTTGTATTTGTTGTCATGTGTTTTTGATCAGCAAAAACATGAGGACTTCCCTGGTGGTGCAGTGGTTAAGAATCTGCCTGCCAATGCAGGGGGCATGGGTTTGAGCCCTGGTCCGAGAAGATCCCACATGCCGTGGAGCAACTAAGCCTGTGCGCCACAACTACTGAGCCTGCGCTTTGGAGCCCATGAGCCACAACTATTGAGCACATGTGCCACAACTGCTGAAGCCGACAGGCACCTAGAGCCTGTGCTTGGCAATAAGAGAAGCCACCGCAATGAGAGGCCCATGCACCACAATGAAGAGTAGCCCCTACTCACCACAACTAGAGAAAGCCTGCGCACAGCAATGAAGACCCAATACAGCCAATAAAGAAAATAAAATAAATTAAAAAAAAAACATGAGAAGGACTTAGGCGTATGCAAAGTAGTTTCCATGGTGATCACGAGCTTTCAAAACTTGAGAGTCAATAATAAAAAGGGTTCTTGATGGTGAGAAAATTGGAAGTCAGCCTCTTCTACATCCACAGAAGTGTGAGATACATTCTTGCTCTTAAAGAACTCTCAGCCTGGTGGAGGAAACAAACACTTTCAAAGAAAAAGAGTAACAGCACAAATTGTTTGGTATAACAAGAGTTATACCAAATCTCTAATGGAACTTGAGAGGCAAGCACCCAGGTAAGGGGGTCAGGAGAAAGACTTTCTGAGAAAGAAACCTCTAAGCTATATCATAAAGGATAAGGAGTTGACAAAGTCAGACAGGACAATATAAATGATATTTTTTCCCTCAGATTCCGAAGGATGACAGTTATTGTGATGTGGCCTCTGGAGTGACAGGTTCAGCTGTCATTAACCTGGCAAGCTCCTGCCATGCACCATGCACCGTGCATGTTTGTTGCTTGATTTGCAATGAACCCTGTGATTCCAGTCTCTGTGGGGTCTAGTGTGTTCTTACGTGGAAACCAGAATTCTGGAAAAGGTGGCAGAATCAACTGCGGGAAAGACAGGCATCTGTTTCTAACTCTTCTAAAAACAAACCTGCCTGAGGACCCTCCCACCCCACCTCCCCTGTCCAGGTCTTCCTCATCCTTTCAGACCAAGCACAGGTACTGCTTCCAGAAGCCCGTCCCGAGTCTCCAATGGGACGCAGTCTCTCTCTTTGCTGAAGGTCCAGAAGTGTCCTCTCTGCTTCAGTGATATCTAGCTCACCCAGCCTTCAATCACAGTTTCAGAGAAGTGTCTTAGTCTCAGAACTCAAGGATGTGAGGGACAGAGGGAAAAGCTTGGGCGCCAGGAGATCCCACCCCCAGGGTACAGGTAGAAGGTTGAATCAGACCAGAAGAGCAGCGGAGTCAGCCTGGGGGATGGGGAGGATGGGCTTGGATGGGGGTGGGGGCGGGGAGTCCTCTCCAGCCTCACTTCTCACTCCTCCCTCCTCCCACAGACAACCGGGCATTCCAGGCTGTCCTCACTTACCTGAAACAGATTTGCCAGGTCTTTCTTCCACAGTGTTGCACAATGTTCCTAGGTTGCAATGCCGCCCCCAAACACAGCTCACCAGCTCCAACACCTACCCAAACACAGCCTGTCCTTTCAACCCTCCTCAGACCCTTACCTCCACGACCCACCCCCACCAGGTGAGCTCAGCACCTCCTTTCCGCTCCCCTGGGGGTCAGTATATTTCTGCCTTCAATAGCAGCACACCTCCTGGGCTGCTGGGTGGAAAGCAGCCTGAGGTCAGAAGCTGTGTCTTCTTTGTCTCCGTGTCCCCAGTACCTAGCAAAAGGAAGATATGTGAGTCCGTATTCTTCCCTGGCCTTCCTTTGGGCCAGAAAGCTTCTTATTCATCTTTGTGACCCCATCACAGTGCCCTCCGCGTGGTGGCCTCACAGTGAAGGTTTGTTGCTGAATGAATGCATCTAGCCGTTCCCACTCACACTTTCACATGCCAGCCCACAGTGTGGGGATACTGACTTCTTTGATTTGAAATGGCCTATAAATATGAAATGTATTTTAAATATTTGCCAAAAGAATCCAACTTGGGCATAGTTTACAGTCCTCGGACCCCCAGTAATGCTGCACCCAAGTGCCACGTGTCTCTCACGGGACAGTCCAGCAAAGGTCACTGAGGAGCACCCCCTAGGCCCTCCCCATGCTGCAAAGATATAGTCCTCCTCTTCCTGTTCCACACACCTCGCGGGGCGACAGGAACAGGTCAGAGCACAGACGTGCACACCTGCAGTGATAGGTCACCAATTCAACCAAATGGAAGAGGAGCCTTCAGTTCCTCGTGACCATCTGCTTCTCTGTGGCCCTCCTCTCCCCCGTGTTCTGTGCTTCCTAAGAACCTATCTCATGACTCTGGTGTCAGTGTGAACAGGGAAGGGTGAGAGAATCCCTAGACAGGATGTTAACGTTAATTTGTCCTTTGCTCCCTAACCAAGCTCTCACCAGCGATGCACGTGAGAAGCTTGTGTTTCGGGTGGAAACGCTCCAAAGCCCACGCTTCCACCCTTTGGCAGAAGTGGAGTCAGAAAGAAAGTAGGGGTTCCAGTGAGCAGACGGGCTGCCCCACTCTCCCTGCACTGGTGGTTTCTTTGCCTCCCTCCTCTGGGGAGGGAGGGGGCTCCGGACCCACACACCAGCTCCAGTTCTGCCTGGGGCTTGATCGGTGGCTCTTAGGAGATGCAGAAGGGCTAAGTGGTACCAGACAGTGTAGGCTTGAGAGCAGATGTCGGGCCAGAGTGAAGGCGTGAGAAGAGAGGATGGGATTTCAGAGGGACCAGAGAGAGGAGGTTTGCAGAAGCCTTCTATTCATTTTTCTCAGGCTGTCAGAAGTCCTCAACTAGTCCAGATGGTGGAACTTTTGTATGAAATGTGGGAAGTGTGTCACCTGTGAGAGAGCGCAACCCCTCAGACTGCACATTCAGGTTGGAAAGAGAGACCTCGCTGGATTTCAGCCCCCAGCCCCACCCCTGCCCCACCCCCAGCGCCACCCCAGCCCCCTCTGCCAGCTGTCTGATTCCTGTACCACTGTGTGCGGGGGCCCGAGGCCGCTGTGTAGTCTGTGGCTCACCCCCTCCTGCCTAAGGCCTCTCGGACTCTACCAGCCGCAGCCAAGCCTGGGTTCAGCATCCACTTGGGATGGGGCTGAGACCAGAGTGTCCATCTCTGTTTCTTAGGATAAATAACTGTTACTTCTCTCACCCCTCCACCCCTTACCCACTTCTTTGCTGCCCCAGATACTCCACCACTTCCTCACCTCTCTCTGTCTCTCTCTCTCCCTGCAGGCTGGGAGGAACCAGAGAGACCCCACGCTGATCAGAAACAAGCAGCTGTGCTCCACATGTCGAGAAATGAAAATGGTAGGTGAGGAGGATGGCAGACACGGGCAGGGGCATCTCCAGGGCACAGCACTACCCCTTTCCCACCAAAGCCCAGCAGAGAGATCATGATGGAGCCTCGCAGGAAGGGCTGCAGATGAGCAGCTGCTGGTCCTGGGAGCATCGTCACCTGCCATGATATGATAAACCTCTCCATTTGCAACAAACCAAAGATGAACCCAAGGCAGGTTGGGCCACGGAGGAAGAGATGAGATGAGCCACTTTGCTTTGGGCTCCTCTGGTAACTGCACCCTACAGAGGTGCCAGAAGTTAGGGAACGTCTTCTCCCCCCACTACATCTCACACAACACTCCAGCATCACAGCCGTGAAACAGGCAGCTTCATCTTGGGGTTTATCATAAATTCATTCGCCACCTTAGTGGTGGTGGAGCTGGGAGAGATTCTCCAGTTCTTCCCGGATATAGAGGTTGTTTGTATCTGGTGGTGGGGAATGGTGGGTGGGGGGAGTTTTAGGAAAAGAAAGGCTGTCAAAGGGATGTTGGCGCCGCAAGGACAAAGCTCTGCCGTCAGTGTTGCTGAAGAAAGAGGTGTGTTTCAGGAGGGATGCTTCACGTGTTGGAATTAGACCTGGGGTCAGTTTAGGAAGTAAGCATCAGGCTGGTTAGAAGGTTAATTTAGCTAAATGGTTAGGTTTGGGTTTGGGAAGGATCTCTTCAATTCTAATAGCCTCCGATTCTCCTTTGACTCGGGGAGGCAGGTGAGACTAGATGTGCAGAAAGAGAAAGGCCAAGAGGTAGAAGACAGACAGGAGACAACGAAAGAGGCTCCTTTGATGAGTTCGTGGTAAAAATGCTTCCAACCAGCAAGCACTTCTGTGGGTTTGTGAAACTGTCATGTGGGATTTGGAAGTTTAACTGAAGCTACCCACACAAAGGTGTACGTGGACGTTACAATCTGTGTTCACTTTCTGCATAGTTAGGATCGGTGTTCCGTATTAGCGTTGACTGGGAGCTGGGAAACTGGGATTGGGATTTCTCCTGGTCTTATTCCTGGAATCATTCGTGTCCACATTTAGAATGCCCTTACCCCAGGCCTCTGCGGGCTCTTGGCCAGCCGGCTTGCTGGGGACCTGGCAGCTGTTCTCTTCCTCAAGAGCTCTTTTCTGACCTTTGCTCTTGCCCAAACCTGCCCCAAGTGGAAGCAGGCACCATAGTTTTACCATTCCTGCTGATGTCCAAAGAAAGGGCCTCGGACACAAAAGTGTCCAAGGGCCCTTCCTACTGCTGTCGGAACCAGGGCTTGCAGAGCCCGGTGGGAAATGATAACAAAGGAGCCTGAAATACCCTTGTCTCACTATGTGCAGTAGCAGCTCTACTTCCTTCTGGGGTGGGGGGGGGAGGGGATGCTCATCTGCTGTTATCACTGAGACCCCCCCCCCCGTTCTCAGCAGGGGGTTGAGTGAAGGTGCTGGGAAAGTATAAAAAGACACCTAAAAATAGAAGGCATCTCCTCAAGTTGATATGGGATGTCTACAAAAATCCCCCAGCTCACATCAGACTTAGTGAGGAAAGACTGGATGTTTTCCCCTAAGATCAGGGACAAGACCAGGAGGTGTGTTCTTGCCACTTCTGTTCACCATTGTACCATACGTTCTAGTCGGGACAGTTAAGGCAAGAGAAAGAAATTGAAGGTGTCTAGATTAGAAAGGAAAACATAAAACTGTATTTGCAGATGATGTGATTTTGTATCTAGAAAGTCCTAAGGGATCCACAAAATATCTACTAGAGCTGATAGATGAGTACAGCAGGATTGCAGGACACAAGATCAGCATACAAAATATAATTTTATTTCTAGATATTAGCAATGGACAATCCAAAAATGAAATTAAGAAAACAAATCCATGTATAATAGAATCAAAAATGTAAAATACTTAAGAACAAATTTAACAAGAAAAAAGCGAAAGGAGAAAACGATGTATTAATGACTCATATTAAATACAACCTGGGTTTGCTGAGGCGGTACATTATTTCTTTAAATTAGAATGCAGTTTTAGGCATTGTTCTACATGAGACTTTGTTCCATAGGTGCAACCAAAGACTATGATAATCCCAGATGATCTGAAACTATCCTTTGCAAATATTATGAGTCATAGGTAAGTCAAAGATTTAAATTAGGACACAGCTTTATATCTGGTTATATTTGTTTGGGGATATAGGATAGTAAGTTGAGAAATATAATAAGTAAAATGTTTAGGGAATGCTTAAGGGATGAGCTTCTTGAGTGGTTTCATTTTCTGGTTAAACTACGTAGTTAGACAAAAAGTTGCTGTTGAAACTACTGTAGAATCTATAATCTTCCTTTCTACCTTCATAAGAACAGTACAAGGCATAGGATAGGAGATTTCTTTGATAACTTAGGCAGAACTAAATACAAATCCTCCACGTAGAGAACATACCTAATTTATAAGGTATGGGAGATTACACATACATTTTCTTGGGTCTAGCACAGCCTCTGCTACTTTATAGTGACTAAAATTACTGGTATCAGTTTGTATTGTTGTCATTCGCTGCTTTCTTATCCAGATCAAGTATATCAGAAACAAAATCCAGTCAAAGTTTGATTGTTGGATTTCAGGGATTTTTCTGCATTTAAGTACCAGACAGGGAAGAAGGACTTAGTTTTCACTTTATTAAAAAACTCAAAACATGGAGTCACCCTGGATAAGGCACCAAGATAGGTGGACTTGCCTTGCAGTAGATGGTTGAAATGTAAACATACAGTCACCCTTACATGTGACTAATCAAAAAAGTTACATGTGATCTAATGGCAATCTTTAATTTGCTTCCTCTCCAGAGAGCAATAATGTGGGGAAATAAATAGGTCTTTTTGTAACCTTATGATGCACAGTAGTAGTTCTGTTTTCCTATATAAGCTCAGGACTATTTGTACAAACTAAAGTATAGACTCAAACGCATCAGAACCATGTCCTGGCCCAAGCAGACAGGGTCGTGGAAGAAATGGGTATTTGAGCAGCACAGACTCCAGCACTAGTAACTTTTACCCCCACCGACTCTATACTTTTTAAGTGTTCTTATATCAGATCATAATAAAAGTAATTCTAATAAATATTTCTTATAGACTTTAAATGGAAAACTGGAATTTCTGAGCCAAAGTTACTCTTCTATGAAAGAGACTTTTAAAATGTTTTGTTCCAGTTTATTTATCTTGCAAATTTGGTACTTTAAAGAAAGTCTCAAATCCTGAGCCATCAATTGTGTTTTTTTAAAACAAGCTCTTATTCCTTTAAAGCTAAGACCAAAGTTCGAACCAATCCTAAAATCATGTCAGTCCCAGCCAGAAGTATCATTAAATTGGTCTTTCTTTTTTTTCTTCAGTGTAGTGAAGGAAAACATCCTACTTCTGTCTGAGATTTAGCTAACGTGACTATAAAGTAAGGTCCTGGTTCTGTTTGTAGCTTATACAGTCTGTCCTCACAGTTTTTAAGTCTCACTGCATATATAAACAGGTGGAATTGTCCTTATTGAAATAATTTTTTTAAAGTGACTTTAATTATAGCCATTGTAGGAATTAAATGATGTTTGTTGATTGGAAGGAATGAAGGAAAGAAGGAAGGAAGGGAGGAAAAGAGAGAGGAAATAAGTATGAGAGGATAGCTATATATTTGTTGAATTATAGTGTAGACAGATCTTAAACTATTCAGTCTTACAAATACCACCTTCTTGTTTGCCCAAAATAGGTAATAGAAGGTATTTTTCTTTTTCTTAGTCCCAGTGAGTCCTCCAATGGCAATTTCATAAAATTAACTGACTGGACTGATCATATTTTCAGTAGCAAAGAAAAAATAATCTTGGAAAATCTTTGTGGAAGTACATCCCAGGAAATGAATTGTAGAGACGTAGATTGCCCATCCAAGTTTACAGATTGGTCAGTCTTTAGAAATAAAACAATTCAAAATAATGTAGAAATGATTTGAACTTATATACCTTTAGGTTGAGGGTCACTTCCATAGTCATAGCCACCAGGAGAAATAGGGAGTGATCAAGACATTTTTTCTCTAAAATTGGAAGGTTCTAACCAAAATATTCTCAGTTTTGCACTGATCTGGAAGCATTGTTACTTTTTTTGCTGAGAACTAGAGAATTCTCTCTTTAATCCCTTCTATTTTCAGACCGTACATGTTCTGTCAGTGGAATAAAACATTTTTTTAAATGTTTAATCAAAATCCATAAAAATACCACTAAAGTAAAAAGAGCTTCAGAAGTAGTGGTCTTTGGCCGGTCATCTCACTGCTGCCAAGTGGTCTGAGCATCAGGTTAGCTGGGGTTGAGAGACCATCTGTATTTTAAAATGTACAAAGACACATTCCTTTCCACCAAGCCCTAGCCACACCACTAATGTGTATTCTTGCTTTTTCCAATCAGAATGGTGAGTCTTCATTCACCAAAAGCCCAGCCTGCACCCAAACGTTCTCGTGATGACATCCCAGCAGGTTTGCTTTCTTTTAAAGTACTTGTAGGGGGAGACATACCACCCCCAGAGGAATCCCTAAGATAATTTCTAAATTTTCTGAAAAAATTCCCATTCTCCATCCCTTCTCTTTCACGTATTGATTATTGACCTGTTTCAATTGGTCCACAGACCTCCGTTCACTGCCGCCCTACCTGTCCCCTCTTCAGGCCTGGCTTGTCTTCTTCCATGGCGTGTTCCTTCCCTGGTCCTCTCCACACCACAGGGTGCTGCCCCATTCTTTCTAAAGAGCCCCATAATCCACTTGCTGAAGATTGTCCATAGGGATGGGGCACAAGTAGGTAATTCCCTTCTCTGGCAGTCCTGATCACACCAATTAAGGAGGCAAGGGAAGTGCGTCCCCACACCCCTGGCATGGCCTCACCAAGCCCTGAGCCTTCCCTTCCACAGGCTCCCTAGAATACCTGCCTCCTCCAGGCAGCTGCCCGGTGCTATTCTTATGTTCACAGGCTGGTACAGAAAAAAAGGACAGGGCGACTCTCTCTCCAACTTCAGCATTGACCTAAGTCTTATCTTTTAGAGATGCCAACACTGGATTGGCAAAGAGGGGATGGGTCATTCTTTGAAGGGATGTGATTCACGGGTTTAATGCAGTTATAGGCTGTCACTTTAGTATCTTTGCCCATCTTCTCATTTGCTGCCAGATGAACTGAAAAAACTTTCAGTTTTTCTTTTATTTAATACACACAGTAAGGAAAATGAAGATCGCTTTCTTCACTTTGTACTGATGGGAAAGTCTAAGCTCTATCCTGGGAGGTTGCAGGGGAGCTAAAGCCAGAGCTGAACTGAGAAGACATGGAGAAGGGAAACTTGAGGATAGAAGGGATATCTTGAAGGGGTGTCAAAAGGAAGGACCAGAGACTCAGGTGACAACTGCGGTTAGGAGATATCCACTCCAGTGGAGTGAAAGGCTGCTAGTCCCAATCCCTTCTTATGTATCTGAAAATATTGGCCTTGCTCATGGCTCTCATTTAGCCAAAGTAGACTGATGATCCGAGAGCTAAGAGCATCCTCCCAGTGAAAGCTGCCCCCATCTGCCTGCATCCACCTCATCCTCTCGAAGCCTAGGGAACACTGGGCAACAAGATGTGTGGTTGGTTTCAGGGTTCTCTGTACCAGCAGCACATTCATTCTGTTTCCCTTACACGTGCACACATACTCACACACACAATTACATGCCTTTCCCTCAGCAAGAATGTTTATTTTCTGATTCTACAGGACAATGTGATAAGATGTCTTTCATCAATTTATTAACCCTGAGTGTATTTCAGTTTACCAATATAAGAGATAGACTTGGTGTACATAGATCAACACATTACGTTCTGGACAGACCCGGTTCTTGCCCAGAGAGTTAATCCAAGAACAGCAGTCTTCGAGATGGGACTTCAGGGAGAGTGCGTATTGAGCTGAAGCTTTGTAGATCTACAGTTGATTTCAGTCTTGACCCTTCGGAACTGAGCTTTGCTCTCGTGTGTGCTCTCTGAGGTCAAAGAAAAAGCCTAGGAGCAAAGAGACCTGCATTTAGATCCTAGTCTTGCTAGACAGGTTTGACCATATTGTTGAAACTATCTGGGTCTCTGTATTCCCACCTTCAAAATCAGAGAAGTATTTTGCCCACCCCCAACCCCCAAGAGGCAAACACTTAGTACAAGCAGCCTTCACCTTTGATCAGCCCAGAAAATCTGCTGACACTGCCCCAGCCTCGCTGGTTTATATGGCTTAGACATGTCCCTGTGCTGCGTGGCCTGTGGACATGCTGCAAATACCAAATGGCTGACTCATCCCAGCCAACATCACTTCCAGTGACTGTCTAACTCATTTTGTTGATCACAACATAATCTCTAGTATTTTTCTGGATTCAGCTAAACTTGATATGTTCTCAATAATTATTGGTGGGAACTAAGTAAATGGAAAGAGCCTATCTCTATTAAGTGACGGGGTTTCTTCTGGAATTGTTTATCTTGACTTTGGCCTTGAGTCCAGAGTTCCACGACACTCACAGGCTCTTGTCCATAAACATTGGTGGAGCTGCTGACCACCTGACTTAGGTCTGCCACCTGACCCAGGGCTGAGATATGGCACAGAGAGTTAGGATTAAGGAGACCTGGGTCCTGGTCCTCAGTCCATCATGACCCTGGACCTCTGTTTCCTCTCCATTACAGCAATGGCACTGAACTGGGTCCTAGGTTTGTGATCTTGTGACATCTCTTAGCTCTCATTCAACTGGACTAAAGAGTTTATTCCAGAGAATTCACGACTCCAATTCCCTTAGTCATTCAGTGACTTCCAATGGGAAGATGCTATTTTATGCACTGATTTACTCTCCTTCACAATGAGTATTCTCCAAGAGTTGAATATTAACCAACTTTTGGAAGATAAACTCATATTCAAAGAAGAAGTCAGGATGGTAAGGATTTTAAGGAGTCCTAAAATAAATTTTCTCATGAAAGCAAGGTTCCTTTTGAAATGCAAGTACTTTTCCACTACTGTAGCCTTTCATAAGTACATTTGTTTGAAGAGCAGAACCACACACGTGTCCCCGAAAAGTCTTCTGAGGATTGAATCCTCTTTTCCCTTTGACTCATATTACAACTCCAGACACACTTTATCTTCATTTATTATTTAATTGGCAATGTCTCCACATATTTGAGTTTTGTTTCTAAGCATTCCTTTCTGGCCTCTTTGGCAAGACTTATAAAAGCTTTAAGTATGGTTGGGGGTGGGTGGGTAAGATGGCTCTATTAAAAGGCATTCTCATGTGAATTTTGAGGCTGTTTTATAAGGTTAAAGAGGTCTTCGATGACATTGGTTATTTTGAGTAGGTTTTAAAAACAGAATCTAAGGAGCCCTTGTCCTTCCTTCTTGCACTGTCCTCCAGAGAGTGTTCACTACCGACTACCCATTCTGGGCCCCAGGACAGCTGTCTTCCATGGACTGCTGTCAGATGCCTACAAAACTCTGCAGGAGACACAACTCTCTTCCTTGCCCAGAAAGGAACCAATGGGCAAGACAATGAGGCAGTGAGTGGTCAGAGCTCGTCACCTTCCAGGCTCTCAGAGAGAAAGCAACCTCACCAAGCCAGTTTCTGACACTGGTGCCTTCTCATCACTTCCTCTTAGCATGAAAAAGGTGACTCAGTTCTGCCTTCCTAACCATTGCTGGAATTCTAGCTCTTGCCATTGTCCTATGGCTCATTTCTCCTAAAGACAAAATGGTTTAATGTACATGATCATAAAGATGTGTTGATTAAAATGGAACATTTTGAGTGTCATTCATTTTATTTTGCTAAAGATTCTTTATAATAGACAACATCTTTCTAAGACATGAATTTTCTGTGAAGGTTGTTTCTTCCTTCTAGGCGGGGGGCCAGAGATGCCTCCAGGTGATCCCTCATGAATTCGGCTTAGTAAGAATAAAAGGGGGAAATGGATGTCACCCTTCTGTCCTTAGCTCTGTCAGTTAACTCTGGTAGATGACAGAGGATACTGGGATGCAGTAACTGGAAAATGACAGGTAATTAGCTGTTGCCACCTTTGAGGACAGGAACTGTGTCTGTCATGCCTTCCTCCTGCCACCTGCTTCAGTGCCTTGCCTATAACAGATGTTTACCTAATCTGTGTCCAATTGAATCCAAAGCAAATGCTTGTATTTTGTAGTTTGGTTACTCTTGTTTGAGGATGTATATCTCCAACTCTGTCGTAGTTCATGTGTGTGAGGGAGACAAAGGAAGAGTATAGGCTTATAAATATTATGCTCATGGGCACGTAGGCTCTGTGCCCCACTTCAGGAGGGCTCATATAAAAAAGGCCCCTTCCAGTGCTTAGGAGGCAGTGGCCTTATGGAATCTCAAGGTCCTGACTACGTGGGCACTGGACCAACATATGAGAACCAACCTCTGTGCTGACTGTGTTTGAAGAATGGGATTCAGAGATCTCTAACAAATGGCCAGGTGACCCAATTGACCTCATTTCTTGTGCGCACATGAGCGCACACAGGCACACACACAAACCAGAAAAACTTGCTTAATTGCCCTGTATTCCTGGTAGGCTGTGGATTCTTGGTTTCAGTTCATTTCGAGTTCAAAAATTCCAAAATAGCACGCACCTCCTTTCAAGGTGAAGGCTATATGCATGAATTCTGATTCTGTTTCAGATAATTGGTAAAGGACAGACAAATCACAGATAAAATTTTTCCTTTTTTTTTTCTTTTTTTTGCAAATTAGCGTATCCAGTAAAAGGGTTTGGGGCACCTATACCCATCCATTAGGGGAGGATACCTGCCCCCAGCACAATTATTTAGAGCTTTGGAGGTAATCTTAATATTATGTACCCAGACAGACAGAATGCTTCCTAAATCTCCTTAAGAAGTCTTCATCTAGAATACTTGGGTGTTTCCAAAATCTCATCAAAAAGAATCACGTTATGGCATTTGCTAGTGTTCCAGTATGGTGAGTGAGAATGACGGTCTATATCATGGTTCTTTTTGCTTGATGGCTTTTTTTTTTCTTCTTTTTTTGGGGGTACACCAAGTTCAATCATCTGTTTTTATACACATATCCCCGTATTCCCTCCCTTCCTTGACTCCCCTCCTCGAGTCCCCCCCACCCCCCCCCCCGCCCCAGTCCTCTAAGGTATCTTCCATCCTCGAGTTGGACTCCCTTTGTTATACAGCAACTTCCCACTGACTATCTGTTTTACAGTTGGTAGTATATATATGTCTGTGCTACTCTCTCGCTTTGTCTCAGTTTTATATCATGGTTCTTAAAATGTTTGATCTTAGGAAACTTTTGGACTCCTAAAAATTGAGTGGATTATATCCACTGACATTTATCCTATTAAAGCTTAAAATGGAGAAATTTTAAAACACAACAATAAGCTAGTGGGAAGCCACTGCATAACACAGGGAGATCAACTCGATGATTGCTGATGACCTAGGGGGTGGGGTAGGGAGGGTGGGAGGAAGGCTCAAGAGGGAGGGGATATGGGGATATATGTATAAATACAGCTGACTCGCTTTGTTGTACAGCAGAAACTGGCACAACAGTGTAAAGTGATAATACTCCAATAAAAAAACCACAACAATACACAAATAGACCTTCCAATTTCTGTCAGAGTGATAATATCATCATATGTCTCATAGCCTCTGGAAAACTCCACTGTACCCTTGGGAGTCAAGAAAAGTAAGAAAGGCAAGTAACATCTCAGTGTTGTGATGAAAATAATTTTGACATCACAGAAATCCCAAAAGGGATTTCAGAGACAGGAGTCCCCAGGCCATGCTTTGAGAACTTGTAGAACACTGGGTCTACTCTGGCATCTTCAGCTTCCAGGGAAAGGGATGCCAGGATGCTTTAACTCACCTACCTGAGAAATCAGGTCCCTTGGCAGACATTAGAGAGAAGGCAGCAGCAGGTTTTCAAAGTTTGGTGGTGTTAACTTCTAACATCATTTACCTCTCTTTGCTCATATCGTCTGTTTAACAACCTTAATTTGGTTTCTTAAATTGTGTCCCGGTAAGAATAGAGTGGGTTGACCAGGTGGCACAAGAACTCTGGTTCCCTTTGAACTCTGATTTCTCTAGATGAATGTTTGTTAGCTTATTGGCTTTTGGTTTCTATGAACTCGTTTCCCATCATCTGAGGTCCAAACCTAGACCCAGTGTGGCCTTAGTCCATTCATGATGTGCCGTCAGCGGCTTTGTTGAACAATTAGCCGGCTGACGAGTTTCCTTTACACTTTATTCCTGCAAATGTATCCTGAGGAGTAATGTCACTGAGGGCAAATATCTTAGATTAGGAAGTCCAGACTTCTCCATATGACCTACCCAATGCCACCATTTCAATTTAAACTTGCAAGTAGATCAAATGGATACTGCCTGATTTTTTCTACTGGTAATAATGTTTATAAGAAATCTTCTTACCTGTGCTTCTCTTTGTACTGCAGGGGTAAAATGGTTGACTTTGCCATCTTTCCTTGGTGCAATCTTTTCTGTACTGAGTTGGATCCTTGGAGGTAATAATTTGGACTTGTCAGTTATTATTTTACCTACTTGCGTGTCCCTAAGCTTCATCCAATAACCTCTCATAAATGGGCCAGGATAGTTTCTTAATAATAAAAATCTACTAATAATGTTATTCCTGATTCAAAGTCATGTACAGTTCAGATTAATTTTTTAATGTGGTTAATCTTGGGTACACTTGTTTGTTTCAAGGCTAAAGCCTGATTTTGCTGTTTTAAAAATAAATGACTCTTGTTATAGTAAAAATCCACAGATATGAGTCAGACTTACTCCTACTCTTTTATATTCTGTTACCCAACAGTGAACTTAAAAACCAATCAATTAGCACAATTCCTTTACTGCTAGAAATGGAGAGAAATGCTATGTTTAGGAGAATCCATACAAAAAATCAAGTATGTAACACAAAGCCATTGTCACCCCCAGCCCCCAGTTTAACCTTGGGAAATCCTGCAGGCCTTTACTGCCTTGTGCCCTCTTCAGGGTCACTCATCTTTTCCCTGGCCCCTGACTGTCTGAGCTCATGGAAAGCGTGTCAGGGGCCCATTGGCTCCTGGGCCCTGCGGTATTGCACATTGGAGCTGCCAATCTTCCTGAAAATGTACAACAACCATGTAACTCCAAGGAGCAGAATTGCTAACAGGGCTGGCAGAATGGCCTCGTCTCCTCCTAAGGAAGCCCTGTCTGGAGTGTCCTGTGTGGGTGTAGTTACTCGGATTGGGGGAGGTCTGAAGAATGAGAATGGCCCTACCCAACAGAATACAGAAAATATCTGAGAAGAGGAGGATGCACAGACTTGTTTCTTTTAATAAATCTATAAACTACCGACTTAAGAATGAAGATTAAATTAGACAATTTAGAAGTGGATAAAAACAACTAGTCTCTAGAAAAAACTGGAACGATTGCTCCTCTTTCATCCATGTGCCCCTCAAACCCGTCTTAATTTAGCACCTTAGTAAGTACTGTCCCTGCATATGTGTAATTCTTTTCTCTAGAAAAATGTGTCAGTTCATGAGGATGAGAACAATATCTCACAGTCCTACCACATCCCCATGGGAGCTACCCAGACACATACCGGAAAGGTACTTAGAAGGAAGAAAAGTCCATTTCTCAGTTGCTAAGCAATATGAAAAAACAAGAGGTGAGATCCTTGTATTTGGGACTCTGAGGATACGAAGGGTTTAGGTTTTAGGACCCTTCCTTTGAGTAACATATCATTTCAATTGGAGAAATAACACACATACACACGAATGACGAGCACGTGCACAGGCCAGTATGGGAATAAGTGTGATTTCCTCACCACTATAAACTGAACCCAGGTGATTGCAGCAATAACGCTCTCATGGCAACAACCGTCCAGCTCTCTGCATAGGAACAAAGATGCAATTGTGTGACCTTGTCAGGAAAGTTGGTCAGAGGAGAAATACCATTTTTACCCACACAGGATGTCATCTTTCATTCTTTGCAGAGTCTTTGGCAAGACGTTTAACTGCCTGGCCAGTGGAGTGCAGAATAGTGAAATTCGGCATTGGCAAATGTTTGCAGTTTCGAGGGAAACTTGTTTCTAAACCTCTTGGGATTGGTCTCCCCTGGGACCTGTGTAGTAGTGACCATCCTACGGGATGTCAGATGGCCAGAGAATTAGGAAACACTTGCTTCCCAGATTCTTACATGGAGAAAATTACATGAAGAGTAAGAAATGTCTGAACAACAAGAAAGATACTGGTTAACATTAGCTGGCTCTCAGGAGTGGAACTCAATGGCTAGAGGACAGAAATTGGCAGAAGGAGGAGATTTTTCGTAGTTCACCCTTCTTTACTCTTTGTTTTAAACCACATGAATGTTTCATTGACTCAAAAACAAAATAAGAGCAAATGAACAACAACCAAAAAACCTTTCAAAAGTTGCCAGGGGGATTTCTAGCTTTGGAATTGGAAACCCGGTAAACTATCAACATAATTACTTGTCTTTCTGACAAAGAGAGTCCTTGAATACTATATACAAAGTTCAGGCAAGCTCCAGTTCAAAGATAAATTTTATCTCTGGCCCTTGGAAGTTTTGCTACTGCAATGCTAGTTCTGGCAAATAGTAACAAGTGCCTCATGCTTAGGTAGCACTTTAAGCTTTTCAAAGCTCTTTCACTTATTTTTCCTCTGTTTGCATCAAGTCCACCAGCGTTCTCCTTCCATTAAACAGGAGTGGTAATAATCCACACAGTGCTGTCCATTTGGCAAACACAGTCCTTTTCTGGGCGCTGCTACAAAAATGCTTCATGTTATTCTAACAAGTGTACCTGTTTCTTTTTTATGGCACTGCCTACGTGGGACTAGTCTCTTGCATAAAACGCTTGAAATATTTGATGGCATGACCATGTTCTCTTTAGTCTTTTTATAAATAAATAAATACATACATACATAATTGAAGTATAATTGATCTACAATGTTTTGTTAGCTTCAGCTGTACAGCCAAGTGATTCAGTTATGTATATACTTTTTCCAATTCTTTCCATTATAGGTTATTACTGTGCTACACAGTAACATATAAGATAAAACAACAATGTTGTTTCCCTATTTTATATGTAGTAGTGTATATCTGTTAATCCAAAACTCCTAGTTTATCCCTTCCCCCACCTCCTTTTTGGTAACCATAGGTTTGTTTTCTATGTCTCTGAGTCTGTTTCTGTTTTGTAAATAAGTTCCTTTGTATCATTTTTTTAGATTCCACATATAAGTGATATCACATAATATTTGTCTTTGACTTACTTCACTTAGTATGGTAATCTAGGTCCATCCGTGTTGCTGCAAGTGGCATTATTTCATTCTTCTTTAAAAAACATATTTATTTATTTATTTGTTTCTTAATATTTATTTATTTATTTGCTACATCGGGTGTTCGTTGGTGCACACGGGCTTTCTCTAGTTGCGGCGAGTGGAGGCTACTCTTCGTTGCTGTGCACAGGCTTCTCATTATGGCAGCTTCTATTGTTGCAGAGCATGGGCTCTAGGTGCACGGGCTTCAATAGTTGTGGCTCACTGGCTCAATAGTTGTGGCTTGCAGGCTCTAGAGCACAGGCTCAGTAGTTGTGACGCATGGGCTTAGTTACTCTGCGGCATATGGAATATTCCCGGACCAGGGTTTGAACCCGTGTCCCCTGCATTGGCAGGTGGATTCCCAAGCACTGAGCCACCAGCAAAGTCCCTATTTCACTCTTTTTTAATGGCTGCGTAATATTCCATTGTACATTTGTACCAAATCTTATCTATGCATCTGTCGATGGACATTTAGGTTGCGTCTGTATCTTGGTTATTGTTAATAGTGCTGCAATGAACACTGAGGTGCATGTATCTTTTCGAATTAGAGATATATTTTCCAGATATATGCCTAGGAATGGAATTGCTGGGTCATATGGTAGTTCTATTTTTATTTTTTTAAGGAACCTCCATACTGTTTTCCATAGTGGGTATAGCAATTTGCATTCCCACCAACAGTGTGCAAGGGTTCCCTTTTCTCCACATCCTCTCCAGCATTTATTATTTGTGGACTTTTTGACCCTCAGTTTTTTTAAACTTACGATCCCCAGGTTCTTTGGCCAGAATGATGTGGCCCAGTCATCCTCCCTGGACCCACCCCAGTGCCACTCTAAACAAGGGATCTAGAGTGGAATCTGAAACTCCAGATCTGGCCTGGCCAGATGTGCCTGCATGCCTGTCACTCTCCCTTGTTCTGGATCTCCTGCATCCAGAAAGGAGACTAAAAGGGCATGAGCTGTCCTAGCAGCTGCGTCACTTCATTCTCTCACATCGACTTGCCACCAACTAAAGCCTTTTTGTTCTTTCAGTGAGAATAGCTGTTCTGACTGCTTTCCTCAGGCTGCTAATTTTTAAAAACCCATTCACATGACTATATTCTTCCTTATTAAGGTTCCCCTGGCTAGATTCCAGCCAGTGACCATCTTTTCAAATCTAGATTCCATCAATCACTAGTCCTCCCAAGTCTGATTATCTGGCCCTCTGTCTTCCTCTCGGTCTTTGATACAAGACTTGTCAGGAGCCAAACCCCATGGCATGACTCTAAAACCCTCCCTTTAGAGCAGTGATTTTCAAGTGCCTTTTCTTTAATCTCTATTCTATTATGAAAACATTAAAATATACAGAGAAGTAGGACTAGTAGCATAAAGAGCACCTATATATCCTCCACCTAGAGTCTACAATTGCCAATATTTTTGTCACATTTCCTCTATTTACATATTGTTTTGCTGAATCACTTAAAAATAAAGACATCATGATGTTATACCACTAATAGTTCACTTTACTACTTGCAGCTCTGCCCCCTCCCCCACAAAACTCTCCTTCAAAAGATAATGCCATTATCACATGTAATAAAAAATGAACAATAATTCCTGCTTGTTTTCTCTACTTTGTCCATATTCAAATACCCCAATTTGTTTCCAACATGCCTATTATGGCTTTGAATAAAGCCAAATCAAATCAAGGTGATGCATTGCATTTTTGGCTCTTTTAATTTTAAAAAAAATGATACCTCAACTTCTTTTTTTCAATGTATTGCCCATCAAAGAGACCAAGATAATTATTTTTTAGAACGCTAAAGACTTCTTTAAATACTATCTGTCTTCGTATTGGGAATTTGAAATGCTGCTATCAAATATGACCCATTTATTGAATAATTGCTAATTTTTCTTATCTGTTAGTCAAATTCCTATGTAACTACCAATAGGAGCTTCTGACAAGCATGAGATAACACTCTTACCATATTGGGTTGATACAATCACAGGGATAAACTCAGAATTGTGACACTTTACAATTGTGTAACTTTGGCCAAGTTACTTAACCCCTATGAGTCTTGGTTTCCTGTGTTCCATAATGAAGATAAAAGTATCTGCCTCACTAATAAAAGCAGCATGAATACTAAAATTGGAAGGATACAAAGAAGATTACCATGGCCCCTGCACAAGAATGACATGCAGATTTGTGAAGCATTCCATATTTTTTAAGCTAAGCACATGTATATTTATTAGATATTGTAAAATACCCCTTCAAGTGAGTTTTCTAATTTATATTATCACCAGAAATGTATGCAAGTGCCTGTTTCCCTCAGCTTCAACAACAGTTGTATTGAATAGTGGTTTTAATTTTCAGGCCAATTTTGGAGAAATTATACCTCCGTGTAATTGAAATTTGTATTTCTCAAATTATGAGATCGAACATGTTTGCAAAATGTTTAAGGGTCATTTATATATATATAATTTTGGTAAATTGTTCTGCTTTTAAACTTGTTTTGCTATCATGACCCATTGATTTTTAAAGACTAAAGCATTTAATTATCCAAGTGGCAAAAAAAAAAAAAAAAGAAAAAGAAAATCTTATGAGATTTGATACAATATCACTCACGGTTTCCATTTAGAGTCTCTGACCACAGGAGCAAACACATTTTCATTTAACATTTGGAAATCTGACTCTTTAAACTAACATTTATCAAACTCATACTGTATGCTCATAAAGAGGGTGATCGGGTGAGCACCTACTATGTTCCCTACTACATGCTGGACACCGTGAATTCACTTTTCGTCTTTATGGTAATCCTACAAAATAGGTAGAATTATTATCCGCATAATATGAATGAGAAAATTGAACTCACAAAGGTTAAATAAGTAGGCCAAGTTCACACCAAGTTGGGAACTGAACTGAGGTCTTTCTGAGCATGTACTTGGAGCTCCTTCCACTACCCTACTCTGCTTCTTTGATTGTAAACGGTGCCCATTTCTTTCACCACAATATATCTAAGATTTCCTTGTAATCAATCACTCAACCTTGTTAAAGTCCAAAGTAACAATTCCTTTGTGGAATTCTCTACCTTCTGTGGGATAAAACTGGCTCTAAACCAAGCCAAGCCAAATCTCATCTTGTTGTTTTCCCAGGGTGGGGAATGCCATGTGCTTGCTCCAAGCAGTGGCCTCTGTTCTCTCAGCCTGTTATCAGCATGTGTCATGTCTTTGGAATGGGAAGCAGGCCCTGGCATGAAAGTTGCCCACCAGAACACACAAGGCTTTGATGGTGGGTGGTAGAGGATAGGAAGGCAGACTAGACCCAGGCGTATGGCAAAGTCAGTGAATGAGTCTTACGGCAGTCAGCCCTGGTGCTCTAGTCCACAGGCAGAGCCCGAAGCGGAGGAGAGCAGCAGTGGGGAGGGAGGTGGAGGACTGTGTATGGAGGGGGAAGGAGGCACTTGAAAATGTCAAGGGCAGGAGTTCACTATCTTGGAAGTCTGGTTATCTGTGGCAAAGCCCCATCACGGAACAGAGTTCAAAGGGGTGCCCATAGCAGGGAGTCTGGCCAGAGCAAAACTGGGAAGCCCAGGGGTTCCAGGAGGAACATATCATGATCTACGTGAGAGGAGTACAGTTAGAAAGTGCGTGCAATATTTTAATATTTTGCATACATGAGCATTTAAAATAAAATATTCTTATTGTGTTAAAATAGAACATAATGAAAGAAAATCTGAGCAGTGTTTTTAGCTGATGAAGATGTGCAGAAACTTAGACTCTAGCCAAAAACTGTTAGTTATCTTTTGCATATTAGTGACTTTCAAGGGGGTTGTGAATTTTTTATGTTAAGCAAAAGAGAGGACATCAGTTTCAATATTGAGAAACGCTTGGAAAGTAGAAGAGAAATAAGGAGTCCAGTTCTGAGGGTGGGTTTTTTGCCCCTAAGGGCTGAGTTAGCCTAGGGCTTCCCTCCACTTGCTTTAGTTTATTTATTTATTTATTTTTATTTTATTTTATCCCATCTACTTTTTGGTGCAGCCAATAATTTCTTCTCAATATCCATTCCAAGGTGAAACTAAAGAAATAGGTGTATATGGCCAAATAATCTTACTAATATTCAGGCCTGATCTTTAAAATCTTGTTATTATAATTAAACCTCTAGGTCTAAGATCCAGGGGGAATTGACAGTGCTGTTCTTTGATGCCCTTTGTGAAGTTCCTGGAAGGGAGTTATTGTTTTAATATGCATATTAAAATTATTCTCTAACTTGTGTTCTCAAACTTGGCTGAAAACCAAACAAAAGAAAATAAGCTTGCTTCTATTTCAGCAAGAACTTTTGAGTTAAGAGAAATGTAAAAATAATTTTTCTCACTAAGAAAAGAAAGATAATTTTCTTCACTCAGTGGACTATTAAATTTTAGAAACTCATTCCCTGAAGAGGCTTAAGAATCTGATAAATGGGCCAGATCTGTGCTGTCCATGGTTCAGTGGGGACCAGATGATCTTTGGTGACAGGGCACAGTTGGGGTAACTCTTTCAGTCTTGGGTTCCAACACTGAAATGAAGATTCACCAGGACTATTTCTTGATTATTTAAATCTAATAGTATGTAAATTATTATAATAAATAAATGTAAAAACTCCTATAAAAGTAAATGTGCATTTTGAGCATTTTATATTATACTAAGAATTTATTGCTTAAAGGAGTTTAAATAAGGTAAAATGAGATTTTTTCTCCCTCAAATTGAAAGAAAAAAGAAAAAGAGAACAAAGGAGTGAGGAAATGGAGGAAGAAAAGAAGAAGTGAGGGGTTCTGGGCTTATATAGCTGCATAAAGGACAGGAGTAATTTTTCCAATGATTTAAAACATTTCTTATTGATCTTTTTTTAAATAAACATTTTATGCTTCATTGAAAAATTATACTATGAAATGGCATATATTTCTAGACCTTAATCCTTTTTTAAATAAATTTATTTATTTATTGGCTGTTTTGGGTCTTCATTGCTGCACACGGGCTTTCTCTAGTTGCGGCAAGCGGGGGCTACTCTTCATTGTGGCGTGTGGGCTCCTCATTCCAGTGGCTTCTCTTGTGGAACATGGGCTCTAGGCACGTGGGCTTCAGTAGTTGTGGCACACGGGCTCAATAGTTGTAGCGCATGGGCTTAGTTGTTCCACGGCATGTGGGATCTTCCTGGGGCAGGGATGGAACCCGTGTCCCCTGCATTGGCAGGCAGATTCTTAACCACTGTGCCACCTAGGAAATCCTATTTCTTATTGATCTTGTTGGTTCTAGCAGTCATTACTGATTATGAGGATAACCCAAATGAATAAATCTGTAACCAGTTCATCGATATGGTCATTTAAAAAATTTTAAGTCCAATTTATTTAAGCTAAAATAAATTCTTCCGCTCCTTATCAATGCTTGCCTGTTGTAATGACCAATCTGTTCTCTGTATCTATGAGCTTGAGTTTTATTTTGTTTTTTCAGATTCCATATAAAAAAATGAGATCATATGGTATTTGTCTTTGTCTGATTCATTTCATGTAGCATAATTCTCTTGTGGTCCATCCATGTCGTTGGCAAGATTTCATTGTTTTTATGGCTGAATAATATTTGTGTGTGTGTGTGTGTCTGTGTGTGTGTGTAATTTCTTTATCCATTCATCCATTGGTGGACACTTAGGTTGTTTCCATATCTTGGCTATTGTCAATAATGCTGTAATGAACACAGCTGTGCAGATATCTTTTCAAGTTGGTGTTTTTATTTTCTTCAGATCAATATCCAGAAGTGAAATTATTGGATCTTATGGTAGTTCTATTTTCAGTTTTTTGCGGAAACTCCATACCGTTTTTCATAGTGGTTGCACCAATTTACATTTCTACGAACAGTGCACAAGAGTTCCCTTTTCTTCATATCCTTGCCAACACTTGTTATTTCTTGTTTTTTTGACAGTAGCCATTCTGACACGTGTGGGGTGATATCTCATTGTGGTTTCGATTTGCATTTCCCTGGTGATTAATGATGTTGAACATCTTTTCATGCACCTGTTAGCCATCTGTATGTCTTCTTCAGATAAAGATTTTTAATTGGGTTGTTTGGTTTTTTTTTGTCTACTGAGTTGTATGAGTTGTTTGGTTTTGTTTTGCATATTTTAGATATTAGCTTCTTATCAAATATATGATTTGCAACTATTTTCTCCCATTCAGTAGGCTGCCTTTCCATTTTGTTGCTGTGCAGAAGCTTTTTAGTTTGATGTAATCTCACTTGTTTATTTTTGCTTTTGTTACTTTTGCTTTTGGTGTCAGGTTCAAAAAATCACCACCAAACCTGGTGTCAAGGAGTTCACTGCCTGTGTTTTCTTCTAGGAGTTTTATGGTTTCAGGCCTTACATTCAAGTCTTAGTTAATGTTTGGTATGGTGTAAGACAGTGGTCAAGTTTCATTCTTTTGCGTGTGGCTGCCCAGTTTTCTCAATACCATTTGTTGCAGAGACTGTCCTTTTTCCATTGTATAGTTTTGGCTCCTTTGTTGTAAATTAATTGACCATATATGCTTGGATTTTTTTCTGGACTCTGTTCTGTTCCATTGACCTGTGTCATTTGCTTTACTTTAATTCAATGAACATTCTGTGAAAACCTACTAAGAATTGGCATTGTGTTGGGTGCTGTAGATCTAACGGTGAATATCATTGTTTTCTGCTCCTTATAAGTTTGTGATCTAATTGGGCAGTAGAGGTAGGTTGACAATCACAATGAAATGTTAGAAGTGCTGTGATAGAGGTATGCATAGGGTAGTAGGAGGGGTGGGGAAGAGCAGAGAGGGTTTCCTAGGAGAACTGTCCATAAGCTAATTTTAAAGAGCACTTGATATTGGATTTAGTGCCAAAGGACAGCCTCTAAGCGGGTAAGGAACCATAGTGATTATAGGCTTGGGCTCTGTACTCATGCTGGCTGTTTCCTCATCTATAACACCAAGAGAGTCATATACCTCGTAGAGTTGTCAAACAATTAAAGGGAGTAATTATGTACAGCACCTTAGCACCTAGCTCCCAGTAAATATAAATTATTAATTCACTTTAAATGCAATATTACCTGATGGACCTGAAATTGTGTTTAGAGACCTCTTATTTTAGGGTTGTTTCTGTGCTTAGAAATTTTCTTCCCATGTGATCTAAGTTTGTTTTTTTTTTCTTCACTTGTAGAATATTATACAAGAGTCAACAGGGGTGATGTATTAAGGAATTGACAAATAAATTAAAAATGTGGCAGTGTTGGTTTTAAAAGGACTTAATGTTTAACAAGAAGGTATCTCAGCTCAATCCAACATTTGCTCTCATTCATTCATTCAATATTTGAGTTCCTATAAAAATGATTCACACATAATACTTTTCTGTAGGAACTCATAGCTCAATGAGAGAGACAACATGGAAACAAAGCATTACAACACCATATGATAAGTGTGATTGTAAAGTCATGTGCAAAATACCAGATGAAATTATTTGGATTATTTGGCTGTGTAATACTTAACTAAATAGGCTGGAGAAAAGCATAATCAGAACTAGGTCTGAGAAAGAACAAACAATGGCAGTTGAGTGGAAGGAGGAGATACCAGTTGGAAAGAGATCAGTTAGAGGCTTTTGCAATAATCCAGGCAAGGTTGGCAAATCTTGGTAGTTTCTAGCTGAATATACAGTTTGGCCCTAGGAAGAGAGATTTGAAATAGAGGGTCACATCTGGGAGTTATCAGTCTCAAGGTGGTGTTTGAAGCTATGGCTACCAATGAGATAGTTCAAGGAGATGGTGGTGTGGTGTAGTGTGAAAACAGAGGGATCCAAGTGGGTAGGCCTGGAGGATATCAACAAATAAAGGACAAGAAAAAAAGAAAGAAAGTTAAACTGGGAAGACACTGGGAGAAGGTGTCCCAGAAACCCAGGGCAGAAAGTTTTAGGAAACAGGTGGTTATCAGTGGTTCCAAATGCCTTAGGGAATTCAAGCAGGAAAAGAATGAAAAGAAGTCACCAGATTCCATAATTAAGATGTTGGGGATGACCTTCGTTTATGGATTGCAGTGAGTTGGAGAAAGAAGGAGTTTGGTGATAAGGATGAAAGCTGAGCATGAAAAGAAGTTCTCTTTAATGTGGGAGCATCTGAAGCATATTTTGAGCCAACCCTATGGGCACCTAAACACTCTACTGCTTTGTTTCTATGAGTTACTTTTAAGATAAGAAATTTGTAAGATATCATTATAGTTTAGGAATCTCACGGATAGCATTTTTCAAAATGCATCTCTTAGTGTTATTTGAAACCTCTGGGCTCACTCCAGGCAGGCTCTGCTCTCTGCCCTCAGCACACCCACACCAGAAGCTCAGGACTGCAAAGAGGAATGAAGGCTGCTCTCCAGCTCAGGGTGCTCCTCCAGCATCCTGCCCTCTGCCTGCTTCCAGTCCCCTTCACACATCTGCTTGCCTTCTCCCTGACTCACTTGCCTTCCCGACTTGGCGCCCACCTCTAGTATCTCTGAACCTCACATTGCTTGCTTCGGGCCTGGTAACTGGACCTCCTCAGTGCTGCAAACTCAGGCCTGAGCCGCAAGAATACCCCTGGCAGTGCCAAAAGTGACCCATCACCCATTCATTCCTTGCAGGTGTATTTTTTAAGCCCCTAGTAGGAGTCAGGTACTATTCTAGGCACTGGAAGACATTGCTGAAGAAGGAAGCCAAGTTCCTGCCCTTAGTGAAATTTACATTTAGTAGGGGAAATAAAGAATGAATAAATGATGGGCAAGGACATCCTCCCCACCCCCACCGCAGGCACCCTCCCTTCCAGGGAAAGAACTTGGACTCATACCTATTGAACTATAGTTACACTTTGTAAACTCTTGGAGCCACTCTCCTAGCTGTGCTTGGCCCTTTGACAATCTACACTAGGGTACAAGATCTCACTAGTGCCATATCTCTTCCCCAGGCATTCAGTCTCCAAATGTTCCCACAGTCAATGGTAATAATAATGGTACTATATCAGTCAAGTCAGATTCTTATTCTTTTCTGCCTGACTGTAGAAAATGAAGTAGTCTTTTCATTTGTCCCCACATCCCTTTGCAGTGGCTTTCTCCCCTGCTGTGTCACACTCATTCCACATACCATCTCACATTCCATTCCCTGGACTTTCTAATTAATCACTGTATGTTACCCTATCTATGATGCCATCAATGAAAAGATGTACCATTATTTTATATACCAATAAAGAAAAATGCCCAAGATGAAGAATCTAATGAGAGACCCCTACATAAAGGTGAGACACCAAAGGCCACACCTTCAGTACACAGGTAAACAAGAAATAAACTCACCACACAGAGAGAGACAGCAAAAAGGTCTTAGGTGCCTCAATCTTGGCACTGGCGAAGACAGGATGAAAAACATCTCATCTAAGCAAACTACAAGCTGGCACTCATATAAGTGGTCTAAGTTCATACTGCTAGTGTGAACTAACAAATATTCTCAATCTGAGAATTTAATTTGAAGTGGTGTCACAGTGACTAGCAGAAGCAAAAGTAAATCCCCACAACCAAGGTTCTCAATGCCCATATGATACCCACCAACTCTAGCAGTAATCAAAATCAGTACATTCTAGTGCAACCAAAGGACAGTCTGGTAGACTTCACTGTGTAAAGATTTGGGCTATAGTCTCTTTCCTGTGTGTTTACATTATGAAGGTAATATTTTGTCTATTGTGACCACTCCAAAATTATAGATGGAGAAACCAAGGTTTATATATAACGAAAGCACTGGGGTGCTCAGTGCTCCCCAAAGCCACTTCTTTTTCTCTGAAAGGTCATAACTTGTTTGTTTCTGGGGTCTTAGGCTCTTCCTGGAATGAGAGAGGGCTGGATAGTAGCTTTTATTAAGTATCAGGCTGGCATCTACAGATATGAAATGACTGCTGGAGCCATGAGTCATAACGTTGACAGGACCTCACTAGAGACGAATTCTGGGCTCCACATCTGGAAGTTACAGATGCTGGCAAAGGTTTCGAGAGGAAACATAAAAACTCTTGTAAAATAGGAACTAGGTAGGAAAGGTAAAATCCCAGGCTTTTCTTTCTTTCTTTTTTTTCAACCAGAAGGAATTTCAGAGACCATCTAGTCCAGTTCCCCAGGCCATCTGGCAGGGCTACTATGAGGTCAGATTTTTGCATGGCTCAACTTTTTGCATAAATTCTGTTTAAATGCCACCTTTTCAGAGAAACCCCTTTGATTATCTCATCTATAATAGCCTACCTACAATCAAGGGTGCTTAATCCTTTATTCTGCCTCTTTTAAGCACAGCAATTATCGCTATCTGATACTGTCTGAAATGATTAGTTAATTGTTAACTTGGTTTTTTTCTGTCTTCTCCCACTAATATGTAGAGACCTGGTTCAACCAACTGTATAAACCCAGAGCCAGAACAATAGCCCTAAAATAGAATCTCAAAAATATTTGTTGAATGACCAAACAGTGAATGAATCAATGAAGAAAATGACAGAAACTGTAATTATTTCAATTTCAGACAGATAAAATTCCATATCAGGTTTAGACTAGGTTTTAAGTCTAAACCAGTCTGATGAACTAGTTGTATTGTTTCTGTATCACAGCTCTTAGCATAGTGCCTGCCATATGCTAGGCTCTCAGTAAATGTTTGCTGGATAAAAGATTGTGTATTATATACCCCTTAATGATGAGCTGCTGTAATTGTCAGGAAAAGTAATCAGGAAACAACATATAATCTTATTAACCAAAAAAAAAAAAAATTGGGAAATAGATTTTATATGATATGAAAATTGAAAGAGATGAAAGATTTAAAGATTTAAAATAACGTTTTTAGAATAAGAAGTGGAAAATCGTTAAGACTGGGACTTTTAAGGAAGAAGGAGAAATTCAAGATGTCATGATTGTCCACATTCCTCTCATCAGCTTTGTGAAGTAACCCAGGGAGGTTATTCCTCCCTGACTGGAGTGCCTGTGCATCTGCCCCTTGAATGAGGGATAAACCAAGTGGCCTTTCCAACATCTTCCAGCCTCATGATATTCTGAATTTGGACACTGAGAAACTACTCATTTGTCATTCAGCAAACATTTACAAAGTGCCTCTAAGTGCCAGAGAAGAGTCAGGATCCTTTGGTTACAAGTGACAGAAACTCAATTCATACAATTAAAAAAAAAAAAAGGAAGTACGCTTGTAGGAGCCTGGATTTTCTCTCAGAGCAACCAAACTAGAAGAAGGGCAGGGATGCAGCAGACCCCAGGAACCATTGGAGCCAGGGACCTAATAAGGTGTGGATTCTTTCTCTATCTTTTCCTTTCTTCTTGGTGTTATCTTTTCCCTTCCCCTGCTGCAGACTGCCTATTTCCATATGGTGGAAAACCTGACAACAAGCATCTTCTAAGATTTATGCCTTATAGCTTTTGGCCATTGTGGTTCCAAGCTAAAAAATCTAAAAGAAGGCACCTACACTAATATATATAAAATAGATAACTAGTAAGAGCCTACTGTATAGCACAGGGAACTCTACTCAATACTCTGTAATGGCCTATATGAGAAAAGAATCTTTAAAAAGAGAGGATATGTGTATATGTATAACTGATTCACTTTGCTGTTCACCTGAAACTAACACAACATTGTAAATCAACTATACTCCAATAACTTTTTTTTTTTGGCTGTGTTGGGTCTTCATTGCTATGTACGGGGGCTACTCTTTGTTGCGGTGCACAGGCTTCTCATTGCGGTGGCTTCTCTTGTTGTGGAGCACAGGCTCTAGGCGCACAGGCTTCAGTAGTTGCGGCACATGGGCTCAGTAGTTGTGGCTTGAGGACTCTAGAGTGCAGGCTCAGCAGTTGTGGCATACGGGCTTAGTTGCTCTACATCATGTGGGATCTTCCTGGATTGAACCCGTGTCCCCTGCATTGGCCAGTGGATTCTTAACCACTGTGCCCCCAGGGAAGTCCCTCCAATAAAAATTTGAAAAAACAAAAAAAGAAAGAAAAAGAAGGCACCTAGCCCAACTTGGAAAGGTGCCCTATCAAATCAAGCAACCAATTATGACCATTGCAGTGGGATTAAATAAGAAGTCCTTGAAGATAAAGTGGTGGGGAGAGACAGTTTTCAAAGGAAGTGGGTAGGGCTGAGCAAGCAATACCATATACACTCATCATGGCCTGGCGCTGTGTTGGAAACTGGTCAAAGATGACTAAGCCTTTATACCTGTAGAACCAAGGTGTCATCAACTACTGAACTGCACAAAAATGCTGGCAATGATATCCCTGGGAAGTCTGAATGAGGTGCCGTGCTTGGGAGCAGCTGAGTTTGGCATCTCTCTCTGAGAAGGATACCTCCACTTTCTTTGTAAAAGATGCATCCTTGTCTCTCCAGTTCAGAAGGTTGACCTTTCCCTTGGAGCTACTGATGACTGTGGAGGTAAAGGTGGTTGTTAAGGAACTGGTTTCTCAACTCTTGGGAATCTGGAGAAGCCATCACTATGACGGTCTTGGGATGAGCACCATCAAGCAGAGTAGGTGGAGAGCAAGAAAAGAAAGAGAAAAACAGGAGAAGAGTGTGGTTAATGGAGTTAATGTAAAATTAATGTAAAATTAACTCCAGACCTCACGTCCTCATAGCTCTCCATGTCTTCCTCCTTTGAGGAATGAGAAAGCTAGGCTCTCCTGGAAAATACTAAAAGAGTAAAGCTTTCCGATCTGGGACTCTCTGATCACAGACGGTCCCTTCTACTCTGTGACTGTGTCTGCTCAGCGCCTCCCCACCACCAGCAGTGCCTGGTTGGAAAGGGGGTATGAGACTGAATGAGCTATTTATGTCCTAGCTTTATTTCCATGACAACTGATCCTCAAGCATTGCATTTAGGCCCTTATAATTCACACCTTCCCAAAGAGGACCTCTGTATGTTTGGAGAAGGGATGGAGTTAGCTTCTGGTCACATATTGGGATTTTCAGAGATTCTCCAAAGGGCTGACACATCTTTTAGAGATATTTCTGTTTTCAATGCTTAAAGCAATAATGATTCTTTCCAAATGACTTGAAATCAAAATTCTTCACTTTTCCCTTTAGACAGTGGTCACAACCCAATAGGGCATCCCAAATAGGCCTGTAAGAACAGCACAGGCTAGTGTATGCCTGCTCATTTGTTAGTCAAATGGGAAAGTAGGAGGAAGTAATGCATTGGTGACAACTGACTCAGCCAGTCAGCCCAAGTCAGAAACCATCATCTCTCATTTCCCTGAACTAGAGTGACTGTTGAGAACTGGAGCGTTTAAGATTTCCTGCAAGTCAAGAGACACATGGGGCAAGCATCACAGAGGAGATGGAGGTAGTTTGGAGAGGTGAAGATGATAAATGTCCATGTTATAAGAATTTCAGTGACTGACTCTGAGTTCCTCCTTTAGGCCTGAAGGAAGAAACCATGACTTAACCATTTCCCTGTATCTAGCCAGCATGGTGCCTGGCACAAGGCTGGTACTCAGTAAGTTTTGGTTGATTGACTGATTAAAAGTAATATTTGATATTTGCAAGCATATTCAGGAGCTATGCACAATCTGGGGCTTCCTAAAAGCACCAAACTTACTCTCTAGAAGTGAAAGACATCCTTTTAAAATTTTTAAATTATCCCTCATTTAACTCTGATTTTTCTTAACTGTGCTCCATGTTAAGTAGGAATTTGATTCCCAAAAATGGGTTCCGAGTGAAATAGAGGAAATAAGTTTTCTTTCTCATAGTCCTCTAAAGAAGGAGCAACTCATTCTGAGATCCAGAAACTGAGCTGAGAATAGGAATTCCCGTGGATTCCCAGCAAAACTCAGGATCAAAATAAAGTGAAATGCCTTGCAGTTATCCTCACTGAACCACAAAACCACCACAGAAAGGTAGAAACAGAGTCTAGTCAGCATGGAATTCTCTCTGCTTTCAATTTCTCTCTGCTTTTCAATTTTTAAACCCCTTAGACCTTATATGATGGAAATCTGGATTTTTTCACAGACCTCTTATTTGTACATGAGAATTGCTGAAGTAAACTGGCTTAAAATTGAAAAGCAACAAGGAAAAGATAAACAATGAGAGTTGACACTTGTAAATAGAGAACAACAATGTCAGATATGTTCATATCTTAGTGGCCGAGAGCAGGGATGCTCGTGGGAACTTGTCTGGATTTGTGTCCTGACACTACAACTTCCTGCTGCCATATAGCTTTGGGCAAGACTGCTGTGAGACAGAAATGCATTATATCAAGAAAAGTGCTCAAACTATGCCTGGCACATAATAAGTGCTCAATAAATATCAACAAATCTTACTATTATGATGTTATTTTTAAGTGCTTTCTAAGCCACAATTTTAATAAGGCTATTCTCTTGCTTAAAATACTTCAATGGCTTCTTTTTTTTCCCCTCTAGATAAACTGCAAGTCCTTTAGCATGGCCTACGGATTATTCCAGGGCGGGCCTCCACCTACTTATCCCCTGCCTCTCGTCTCTGGTCAAATCCTAAGCTCCAGCTTTACGTCAGGCTCTTTGAAGTGCCTTGTCCTCTTACGTCTCTATACATGTTCTCTTTCTTCTGCTTGAAACACCCTTTCCCTACTACTCACCTGGCTAATATCTATTTGTCCTTAAACTAGGCCAGGTACCTCCTCTTCCAGGAAGCTCCACCTAATATAACTAGGTCGGTTTAGGGACCCCTCCCACAGGTTCTTCTCTCCCCTTGTTCTACTGCGTTGCATTCCTTAACATACTCTGCTCACATCTTTCCTTCTCTTTCTCTCCCATGTGCTCATTTGTGGAAAGAAATGGCATCTTGTTGTCCAATGTATCCTCAGCATGTATCACAGAGCAGGTGTTCCCCCAAATGCTCGGTATCCTAAGAACAGAGGAAGCTTACAAATGACGTCTCCTAGAAAAATCAGCAAAGGTAAAGAACAGAAGCCCACGAGAAAGAGAAATAGAGAAAATCTGTAATTCCCTCACCTCTTGACTCACTCCTGCACCCTCACACTTGCAGGCCTAGGGTTTGCCTCTTTCTTATTGTCCATTCTCAAATTCCCCTGAAAAGGATGCCAGGAGTTACGTTCTCTGAGGACCCAGGTCTTTGAGGGTTACCTGTTCCTGCTTTGTTTCCTGTTGGCAACCACAACACCAAGTCTTGATCCTCAATGGAAAATCCGAGCAGTCATGGTTTCAGGTCCTTCTAAGCTGATTAGGGTTCTTAGAGGTAAGGAATCCAAGGCTTTCCACAATCTAGACAATACAGAGACTGTCTTTTACTAGCCAGCACTGAATAAATAATAACCAATTGCTTTTCCCTTTTCTAAGAATCCTAAAGGGCCACAGTTAATCCTTTAAATGCTCCTGTGGGTGGAGATGCCATTCTGTTACACATTGATTAGGAAAGTGATAGCTCAAGGTCACTCAGCAGCTAAGTGGCAGAACCAGGAGGTAGAAGGGGCATGTAACGCAAGTCAGTCTTTTTTTCCCTTTGGCATTTTTAATTCTGGACACAGAGCTATGGAATTAAAACCAGTGCAGGGGGCAAGCTAATGAGAAAATCATATATTTGAACAAGATTTAAAAATAAACAAATGATAAATAGAATTTATGGAATCCCCACGAACCTGTTCCCAGCAATCTGGAAAGCATTAGTAAAAGCAGATATCCCAAGTTATCTCAGGAAATTCCCCTACTATGTTCATTTCTTCGGCATGAAAAAGCCCCCAAGGATCTAGAGTAAGGGTTAGGAGAAGAGAAAGAGGAAGAAGAATATTTCTAAAGAATCAGGAGCTTGATTTTTCTGCCATTTAGTGAAGATTTTATTTTGAGATGAATTGGTTACAAGCTTCTGAAATCTCTTTCTTAGGATGTTTGATCATGGAAAGTGGAAGAGACTTCAGAATATTTCAATCTCAAGTGCAAATAGACCCAAAGCTTTTCACCTGTCTCTGCAGGAGACAGAAAAATGGTCAGGGAGCTAGCTTCTCAAAGTTAATGAAGTCTCTTCTGGACCAGAGATCATATACTGCCTATCATTATAGCTCTTATTCTACTATAAGGTCTCTCATTTAGCAGATGCTCAACAAATTTTGCTGGAAAAAAAATGTCAATGCATAGCATGTTCGGTGAAGGAATTGTGGTCTCCTAATTTTAGATCTCAAAGAAAAAAAAAAAAGCCCTGATTTGTAGCATTTGCCAATTTCCGTGGTGTAAAATACTCCCAGCCAGGCCACTGGCAAGTTACCAATGGCTTAACAACAAGCTCATAGAATTTCTAGAAATTTAACAGTTGACTCTCCTGACTGCCAGAAGTTAAATCCAGCACCCCTGTGCTGGCGGCAGTATGTTCGTGGCTCTCTGTGTATACAAAGGCAGGGCAGTACTCAATGCTTTCAATATATTTAGCCCTCAGAGGGAAGGGGGTTCTAGATAAGGCCAGAGGCGGCTTGGGAACAGAAATTCTGCAGTATGATGAGGCCTCCTGCATAGAAAAATACACCACTAGCGTCCCGGGGGAACTGTCCAGGAGGAACTGTCCAGGACCAGAATACTTTTCTGTCTCTAGCCTAGTATGAAAAATTGAAGAAGTGAAGAATGAACCCTCCTCCGCATTCTGCATGCCTCTTCCTCTAAGCAAAGAAGAAAAAACCCTCAGAATTACAAACTCTCTTTAATAGAGCTGAGGTTTGTGTGAACAATTAAAACACACTAATCCAGGTGTGAATGTGCTCAAATCACAGTTCCCAATGTAAGCTGTCTTTGTAATGTAGGGATTAGACCAAAGAGTGTTATTTCTAATTACCTAAACACTTACATCAAAACCAGGAATACTTTTTGTGTGTGATTGGCAATAAGCATTCTTTACCAAGATAAATAGATCATTTTTTCCATTCTCCCACAATTTACATCATTCATAGAGTTTTGTTTTGTTTTGTTTTTTATAAATTTATTTATTTATTTATTTTTATTTATTGGCTGTGTTGGGTCTTTGTTGCTGCATGCGGGCTTTCTGTAGTTGTGGACAATGGGGACTACTCTTCGTTGCGGTGCACAGTCTTCTCATTGCGGTGGCTTCTCTTGTTGTGGAGCACAGGCTCTAGGCACACAGACATCAGTAGTTGTGGCACTCAGGCTCAGTAGTTGTGGTTCACAGGCTCTAGAGCGCAGGCTCAGTAGTTGTGGCTCACAGGCTTAGTTGCTCTGTCACGTGGGCTTAGTTGCTCCATGGCATGTGGGATCTTCCCAGACCAGGGCTCAAACCTGTGTCCCCTGCATTGGCAGGCGGATTCTTAACCACTGCTCCTAGGGAAGTCCCATTCATACAGTTTTGGTTCAAAGTTTCTCCATTTGTCATGCTGTTGAATTGATAGGGTTTGCCACTCGTGAGTAATTAGGATGAGTGCTTGGTGATAGCTGTTTCTTAGAGACACGTGTATTCTGTAGCCAGTATGACTTCTTTCAGCCAGTTCATCCACTGTACACTCTGGACAGATCCGGCGCCTGACACGGGTTCTGGTTATGGATCGCAGGAACGTACATGGGACCAGGTCCCACCGGAAGCACACGTCCCTCCTCTCCAGTTCTGCCCTGTCAGGGAGGTGGGCACCTTGAGTGGAGCAGGAGAAGGTGAGAGCCAGGCTGGCAGGGCTCTTTCAAGGCACACACTTCCCCCACCACACAAACAAGCATCATGTAACACAGCGGTCCCCAACCTTTTTGGCACCAGGGACTGTTTTCGTGCAACACAATTTTTCCAAGGACGGGGCGGGGGGCAGAGGGAAGGAGGGAATGGTTTTGGGATGATTCAAGCGCATTACGTTTATTGTGTGCTTTATAATTATCACATCAGCTTCACCTCAGATCATCAGGCATTAGATCCCGGGGGTCGGGGATCCCTGCTGTAAAGGACAGGTCTCAGCCTGCTCTTCTAGTTGCAGGTTTAGTTCGACATCACTCATTGCAATCTACTTTTTAATGTGTCCCTTGATCCTACTCTTGGTCTTTCTCACATTCACTTGTCTATTGTTCTCTTCCTCCTTTCCCAAGACCATTCTTCGCAATTACCCTGTGTCTTTGGGCTGGCTCCACTCCGTCTAGGGTGAGAGATCACACAGAATCTGAGCAGTCAAGTGGTCTGGGTTTGTGCCTTGACCCCTTCAGGTGGTGTGAGCCTGGGAAAGTGACTTGACGTCTTTAAGCCTCAGCTTCCTCATCTGCAAAACCAGGTCACTACACATCCCTACTTTATGAGTGTTGTGAGGCGAAAATGAGGACATACGTGCCAAATTCCCCGCAAGTATCTCGGTGGTAGACACTTAAATATGTTAGCTCTTTTGACATTGCTTCTTCCCTTGTTATCATTGGTGTCCTCAGTAGAAGTGAGGTTACCATGACACAGCTGCCCCAAGTGCCTGAGGGGATGCCCACACTCCATCCCCCAGCCTGCCTTTACCTCCAGAGGTTCCCATGGCCAAGGTCCCTGCGCGAAGTCTTCTTAATGTGAAGAGATGCTTGTGGAACTGATGCCAAACCTACCTTGCAGGGCATGTCCCTTGACATGCCCTGCAAGTTTGTCGTGGATAAGGAAATCCTTAATGACTTTTTGATTTTGCTTGCCATGTGCTTTGTTATTGATGACACAAAGAGTTTAAAAAATATATAAAACAAACAAACAAACAAAACTATGTCTAGGAAACATACGTCTTTTTTAAAAATTTAATTTGACAAACACTGGCTTCTTAGCCTTTAAAATGAATAATGACCATTGTAACAATGTCAGGAATGAAATGGTTTTATTGGTTTTCCCTCTCTAAGAAGCTGAACCAGGGATGGGCAAGATGGCCTCTTACACCTCCTATAATTAAAGATCAGTCTGGAGTCCCGCTTGAAAACCCCACCTTTTTTCACTTCCCTCCATTTATTCTGGGGAAAGAGCCAAGCTCCTGAAATAGGACAGATGCTGCCTGGATTTGTCAGGTCTGGGTGCCCTTGAAACTGCAGCTGAACTCATCCGTCAGGATCAGAGGTTTGAGCTTACCTTCAAGGTCAAAAGTGCCTTTGAATTTTCCAAGATACATGAAAAGAGACTCCATGTGTACAGTCATGTGCTGCCCTGTATGTCAGGGAATGAAACCGTGCTTTCTAGGCACCCTGACAACAGACTTTACAAGCATTTGAGAACTCTGGAGAAGGCAGGAGATGGCCGGGAATAAAGGCAAATGGGAGAACCCGGGGGGCGGGGGTTCCAATGGGCAGGAAAGGTCACTCCTCAGCGTCAGCAGTGTCAGGACGCCCAGCATTTCCTGACGGCACCAAGGCCATTGCATTCCACTCTCCCCAAGGCCTATCTCCACCCTCCTCCCCAACCCCCTTCCTGTGCCTCCTGGCCGCCTCCCCGCCAGCGTGCAGTCCTGCTCTAATCCTCAGCTTCAAAATGGTGGGGGTGGGGGGTACTGCATCTGACAAAAAGTTTCCTGCACGCTTTGCACAGGGGTCTACGTTCCATTTCCCTCAGACAGTGTTTTTGTCACGTACGGGAACCTGGCTGCCGCCATAAGGGCTGCCAGAGCTCATCCGGTACTCCCGCTGTCACGTCGTAAGTCCTCAGCTCTGTCCCTGAGCAGTGAATTTGTGTTTTACAAATTCAAATTCAATTTTCTGAAGAACCTTGAGAATTATGACCTGCAAATCCAAGAGATGGAAGATTGTCAGAGGTCATCTTGCCCAATGCCAGAGGCCACGGCCCATTTACAGTGTTCCTTACAGAGTTGTCTGGCCTTTGATTAAACGCCAGATGACAGAGGTTGCCTCTTCAGAAGGAAAAGGAATGTCTGAGAAGCAGGGGTGGGAAGGGGACTAACTTTTCAAAATGTATTTTTTTGTTCCTTTTAAATTTCATCCTGCTGCATTGATTGCCTATTCAAAAACAGTAAACTGGATATTTTGAAAATGCCTTTAGTGTGAGGAAACCCATTACACCACAAAGCAAATAGATCATTCCATTTCCAATGGTTGGAATTGGTAGACAGTTGTTTCTCCCGCTGAGCTGAAATCAGTCTTTGTGCGGCTTCTGCTTTTCTACCCATCCTTCATAGAACCAGCCAACCCCTTTTCAGCATCAAAGACAAGAAAGTCAAATGTTTGAAGACAATCATTCTACTTTCTTTTAGTCATTTCTTCTTAAAGGACAGAAAGGTCACCCACTTTGCTACATCAGGTCTCTCAGCTAGAAGGACTGGAGGAAAAGAAAACTAATTTTAGTATTTATGGAAAAAAAAAAAAAGAAAGAAAGAAACTGGTCCAGGGATGAGTTTCTCTCCTGCTGTCTTGTTGAATGTGGCCTCCACTGCTCACTGAAGGGTGAGACTTGGTAGAGACAAACTTTACTCCAAAATAAAAAGATAGCTCTGGCCTCAACTTTACAGCCCGAGGGGAGAGAAAGAGAGGCTCCCTTTGACAGTGGACTCTTCCTAGCAGCCTCAGAAAAGTTTCATGAGCTTCTGTAACAGATTACAAAGCATTTGGGGGTGGGGGAATGCCCATTTCCATATCACAGAAGTTTTGCATAGGCTTTCATCCAGAAGTTTATAAAGCCAATAAAATCAGGGGACTAAATTTAAGGGCGCTGTTCTTAGATTGGAAAGACAATGGATAGGCCTGTAGCTTTGTGTCCACTGCCTTTCTTGATTTTTATTATCATTTCCTCTCCTCCCTCCTCCACCCCAAGTCCCCAGAACTGTGCTAAAATACAAAGGAAGCAGCAGGATATGTACCCTGTCCTCCAAGAGCATATATTCATCCTAAGAAGGCTGTATGCACACAAAAGCAATTAAGAATAAGAGACCGATTAGACTTGGCCAGAGAGTAACCAGTCACCAGGGGTAGCATTCAGCCCATGCAGTCCTTCCGCTGCAGGTGCACACAGAGGAACCCTGGGAAGATTATATGCCTTTCCAAACCTGAATGTTGTCTTCATTTCCTCTCTCCTACAGAAAAAGGACCCTACTGACCTATTAGGAAATGGCCTTCTAGGTATCTGTCCAGTTGCAAAAGAGGTACCCCCCTCACTCACCCAAATACCTTTTCATCCTGGTTTCCCTGGTGGCCAAGGGTATGTGTTGGGGACCTACTGACTGGAGTAGAAGAAAAAGTCTGAAATTATGAGGCTTGAGAAGTAGTCACAGAGAGATGTGTCTGCCAGAGGGATATTTAAGGCTCAGATTCAGGCCAGAATAATGCTCACCCCGATGAGATGGCAAATCCCATAGTGCCTTGCTTAGCCCACCTGTGGCACTCCTGGCCCCTCATCAGCACAGCAAGGCCTCTCAGGAAAGCCTCTCCAGAGCCCCGGCTTACCTTATCAGAATCGTAACCACAGGAGGAACTAGGTGTCCAGAAAGGCATGAAAGTGGACAGTGAGTCCTTCTGTTTAAGCCCGTGTCCTTTTGTCTCAGTGCAGGCACACCTCTCATTCATCTGTCTACTCTGGACTGGTTCACACGCTGGCAGGCATCTCTTGTTTGCCCAACTCAATCCGTTCACCCTCGATTTAAGCTGGAGCACATCATGTTCTCACCCCAGTGTTTACCACTAACCAAGCTGTACGACTCAGTGAGGATTTCCTGCCTTTTATTGTTCTCTTTGAGGCCTTCCACTTGTGGAGGGCCCAGGGCACTGAGCCTGGAGAGGAGAAGGTGGGCAACCACAAAACACCACTCAGTAAATATTCAATATTTACCTCCTGTCAGCCTGGTACTGTGCTTGGCACTGGGAGATCAAGGATGAATGAGACGCTTGTGCTTTCACGTTGAGGGAGGGAGGCAGACAAGTCAGCAAGCCGTGGTGCAAAATCATGATAAGAACTGGGGCTGGGAGGGCACTGCCATGGGCACCTAGTCCAGGCTTGGTGAGGGGTGGGGCTGGGAAAGGGACTCAAGGAACCGTCAAGGGGAGTGACATCCCACCGACTGAGTAGACATTAGCTGATCCAAAGACAGGGCCGGGTGTGGGGACAGAGAAGAAGTCCCACAGCCAGTGGAGCCACTGGGAGGTGAGAGAGAGCATGGGTTAGAACTGAATGATGAGTCCTTGTAACTCAGAATAGTTTCTTATAGCTGGAAAGTTCTGAAGGTTTAATCATCAGCTTTTCACTCAGTTTAGTGATGGTGATTGGTGCTAATTTGTATTCCTATTCCACATAGGTTTAACGAAAGCCCTCTGTCCTGATCTGTGAAAAGACAGCTTAAAATGTGTGGAGGTCAGGAAAAGCAAAGGCCTGGTCTCTATCCTCTCCCTCCAGCTCTGGTAGAAAAACAAAGGCCACTAGCAAGTATCTGTCATGCTGGAATGTGCTGGCTCAGCTCAGGGTTTGGGGAGCTCTTTCTCCTCTCTCTTTCTCTCCTCTTTTGGTCTGGTGAGCTTGCACACAGTCTGCATTCTCAGAGCTGCCCCTGTCAGGTCTCATACAGGACTCCCTGTTTAACAGGCATCCTCTTGCGGCCCTCCCACACCCACCTCCCCAACGTGCGTGCCCTAGGGCCCCCAGAACCGTGACAGCTCTCTGGAGACAGAATGTCTGCAAGAGGGGAGACTAATCTCCTCTGGGAGGATCTAAACGTGGGAGAAGATGCGGGACGTGATTTGTAGGTCTTTTCCTTAGGACCCAGGAGGAAGCAGGATGGTTCATCCTCTTAGGCAAATCCTTATAAATCTCAAAAGAAAGGAAAGGAACTTCAGATCTTTGTTTCCACATTAAAAGTAACTAACATTCTTAGATGTTCAAATGAAAGTGTAACATGGATTATCTCACACCGTCCAAATGATAATCTTGCTATTATTATCTCTGTGTGTGCCTCCGTGTCTTCATTAAGGATATACTGGCACCTACCTCATAGTCTTGGAAGGATTTAGCAAACAAATAAATACATTAGAACTGTGCCTTGCACATAGTAAGCTCTCAGAAAATGTATTTATTATTGTGAGGAGTCTGGGACACAGAGGTCAGGATCACGCAGCTGAGGCCAAGATTCAAATTGAGCCAGTCTGATCCCCAAGCCTGACCTCCTAATGGCAGCACTCTCCACCCAGCGGCTCTGCTCCAAAGAAGGATTGAAGATGACAAGGAATGGGTGACTTTGGGTTGCTAGAGAGAAGCTGGAAAACGCCTCTGGGTAAATCAATGGTTCTCAGAACCTGCTCCCCAGGCAGCATCCTCAGCATTTCCTAGGGACCTGTTAGAGATGCATGTTCTCAGGCCCCATCCCAGCTACTGAATCGGAAGCTCTGGGTAAGGCCAGCATGCTCTGTTTTTAGGAGCCCTCCTGGTGATTCTGAGACATGCTAGAACCCCAGAAGCACCAGTAGGGACTCTAAACTCTGTTATCTCCTACATACCATACTCCAGGCTCCACAGATGGACGTGGCTCTCAACCATATTATGATGAACTGTCTCTCACCCAACTCCAGGCAGAGGTTTAGAAAAGGCTTAGCTGAGGACTGGCCACAGAGGGCTTATGGAAGCCTCAACTGCCTTCAGTCTTTTGTCAGAGAGCAGATGGCAGTGGGAATTTCTCACCTTCTCTGATATTCCCTCCAGTAGTTAAAGAAACAGTCCTCTGAAGAAACAGACCTCTAAAAATGTGGATTAATCTGGCCTCATGGTCACAGCATGTGGAGGCCTCAGTTTTGGGAAACGCTAGGTTGCAGTGGAGAAAACAGATTTGGTACCCGGGTTTTGCTAGTGGTCATTGATTTCTCCTCCAAATTAACTGAACACTTTCAGGGCCAGAAAAGCTAAAAAGTGACCAAATGAATTCTGCCCCTTAGGGAGTGTGTCTATAGGGTGTGGGGGTGGGCAGAGGTATAACGGAGGCTCTATAGCTTAAAATCTGGGAGAGATTTCATAAAATTTACCAAAGCAGCATGATTTCCCCAAGGATCAGGGCAGGAGAAGGGTTGGCCCGTGGGAGGGCGTGGGGATCGGGTTCCATCATGTGCTTTAGCAACTTCATAATCTTGAATGCCTTCTACGTGGCTTAGTCTGCAGCAGCAAGTTCTAGAGGGCTGTAGGGAGCATTACTGTGATTACTTAACACTGCACTTTTTGAGCACGTACTCTGTGGCAGGCACTATTCATTTTGTACGCGTTAACTTTTTTTAAAAAATAAATTTATTTATTTATTTATTTTTGACTGTGTTGGATCTTTGTTGCTGCTCAGGCTTTCTCTAGTTGTGGCGAGCAGGGGCTACTCTTCATTGCGGTGTGCAGGCTTCGCATTGCGGTGGCTTCTCTTGTTGTGGAGCAGGGGCTCTAGAGTGCAGCCTCAGTAGTTGTGGTGCACAGGTTTAGTTGCTCCACAACATGTGGGATCTTCCCAGACCAGGGCTCAAACCCATGTCCCCTGCATTGGCAGGTGGATTCTTTTATTTTTTTTCTTTCTAAGAACACTTTATTCAGATATAATTGACATACAATGAACTGCATATATTTAAGGTGTACAATTTGGTATTTCTTATTAGTAATGTATATATGGCAATCCCAATCTCCCAATTCATTTCATCCCAACCCACCCCCCCAGCCCTGCTTTCCCCACTTGGTGTCCATATGTTTGTTCTCTACATCTGTGTCTCTATTTCTGCCTTGTGAACCAGTTGATCTGTACCATCTTTCTATATTCTGCATATATACATTAATATACGATATTTGTTTTTCTCTTTCTGACTTACTTCACTCTGTATGACAGTCTCTAAGTCCATCTATGTCTCTACAAATGTCCCAATTTCGTTCCTTTTTACAGCTGAGTAATATTCCATTGTATATATGTACCACATCTTCTTTATCCATTCATCTGTTGATGGACATGTGGATTGCTTCCACGTTCTGGCTATTGTAAATAGTGCTGAAATGAACATTGGAGTGCATGTGTCTTTCTGAATTATGGTTTTCTCTGGGTATATGCCCAGTAGTGAGGTTGCTGGGTCCTATGGTAATTCTGTTTTTAGTTTTTCAAGGAACCTCCGTACTGTTCTCCATAATGGCTGTATCAATTTACATTCCCACCAACAGTGCAAGAGGGTTCCCTTTTCTCCACACCCTCTCCAGCATTTACTGTTTGTAGATTTTCTGATGATGCCCATTCTCACCGGTGTGAGGTGATACCTCATTGTAGTTTTGACTTGCATTTCTCTAATAATTAGTGATATTGAGCATCTTTTCATGTGTTTGTTGACCATCTGTATGCCTTCTTTGGAGAAATGCCTATTTAGGTCTTCTGGCAGGTGGATTCTTAACCGCTGTGCCACCAGGGAATTCCTGTGTTAACTCTTTTAATTCTCATAAATCTTGAAGTAGGTATCATTTTTTATAGATGGATTTAAAATATTGAAGCTCAGAGATATTAAGATGCTTCATAGTACAGATGGATTTAAAATACTGAAGCACAGAGATATTAAGTAGTTTACCTAGAGACAAACAGCTACCCAGTGGTGGAGCTCGGATTAGAACCCAGGCGTTGTTGGAACAGAGCAGGCCCCATGATATGATTCCTCCTCTTCAGGAGAGTTTGTGGTCATGCCAGGGGAGAAGGAAAAGGGAGAGGGGGAGGAGAGCAGATGGAGAACACAAGGCCCTCTGCAGATTCTGGAGCCAGATTCACTCCCTGACACTGCCTCAGCCACATCAGTCCTCAGGCCACATCAGTCCTCAGGCCACATCAGTCCTCTGGACACATCAGTCCTCAGGCCACATCAGTCCTCAGGCCACATCAGTCCTTTGGACTGGAGTTTGACACCCACAGCCTGTTCATCAGAGTCAGGTGGCAATGACACATGCAGTCCTTTGCCAGGGAGCATCCTGAGAAAGGTATCAAAGTCCAACCTCCACTGTGCTACACCTACCCCGACCAGAGCTCAGGAGGGTGCCCGGCAGAGCTTCCCCGGCCCTGGGGAATTTTGCTCAGGCCCCGCCTGCCTCTCTGCTCAATAGGGAATGGGCTGGCGCAGGACATGCTGGTCCAAGGGCGGGGCCTGTCATTCCATGATGGCTATTTCAGCTGAGGAGGCCGGGTTGACAGGTGTAACCAGGTGTTCTCCAACCTGTCCACCCTTCCTAGCAGACAATTAGAGGTTTCTCACTGGGAGTCTTTCTTCCTGGGCATTTTCATAGGGAGGGAGGACTGCCTTAAGGTTTTCTCTGGGGGAAAGGAATTCAAAGGCAACAGGCCTCTCCCTGGGAGACTGCAGACCCACACTAAGGTTCCCAGAAAATGGCCAGTTCACCCTGTCTGACTAGTGACCTCTCCTGACAAGTGGCCAGTCGAGTTTCTTAACAGCAGTGCCACTGAGTAACAGCAAATTGCCTCTTTTTAAGGAACACAAGGTGTTTCATAGGTGGGAACAGATCTCCTTCGCTCTTCAGATGCAGGAGTACGGGGGGCTCTCGCACCCATTTTACGGAACAGGATAATTGGATCACCCCCTCACAGAGTGGCTAACACATGTATATGACTCTGCTGACACTTGAGGGAATCAGTAGCCTGAGGCAGACGCAGGACCCGGGTACCAATGATGCTCCTGGAACATGGGAATGCCTACCAGGGATCCCCTCCATCACTGGGCGATGACTGCTCAGACCTGTAACTCCTGGCCTCTCAACAGTGTGTGTTTTGTTTCCTTCTTTGAAGCCAATTTTAAACTTAAAGGTATGTAGGCAAAAAAATCATGTTTTTGCTACTGGACAGTCTAAAGAAACTGGCAAGGATATAAGCTACCCTTGTTACCTGGACCAGGATCTGAGGAAACGCTCCTTACCCAGAAGAGGACTCTGGAATAAACTGTTCCTTTCACCAGGGCTGGCACAGCCCCCAGTGAGAACTGAGGGAACAGATGAATAAAACCTGAGGGCCGGAAGAGCCAATGGGGCCTCCCAACATCGTCAAGCCCCACCAGGGCCCTCATCCTCCTATACCTAAACCATTCTGGATCAATTAGCCTAAAATCCATCAGTCCTTAAACATCTTCTCCCACCTCCTCAGGGAAGATGTCTTCCTCAGTCCCCAGTTCCCAGAAGGGTCTGCCTTTCGTTTTTAAGAGCTTGCTTTTCACCTGGTGTTAAAGATCGTCCATTCGAGAAGCAGGCTGGCAGGCTTCCCTCCACAGTCTGGCTGTGATCCCAGGGATCCCTGAGCCTACATTGGAAGCACCCCACGTTAACCCTGAAACTGCTGGTGGACTCACTCACTGAGCAAATCTTTATGGAGCACCTTCTACACACCAGGCTTTATCTAGGCCCTAGAGGTACACCAATGAACCAGACCGTTACCCCTGCTTTCACAGAGCCTACGTTCTAGTAAATATAAATAAGTAAAATACAAATTCTAAATATGGTATGTTAGGAAGTGATGATTGCTATGGAAAAAAGTGCAACAGGGGTGGGAAATAACCAAGGAGACTGATAGAGACACGAGGACCCCAGGGGACCCAAGTCAGGAGTAAGTCACTGGGTGGGGGTGTCTTTTGGCCTGAATGCCACCACTCCCCTCACCCCACCTCCTGCACTTTTACCAAGAGCTCCTTTGAATGCCTGCCTCTCTTCTTTTGATCATTCTATTCCTATCCTTTCCTCTACCACCAAATACTGTGCTTCTTCCTCCATCTTTCAAATTCTCCTGGTTTTCAAGGTCCAGCTCAAGCCCAGCCTTTTCGCAGCTCCTCGAAAGTATACAGCTCTGTCCCTTCTCCAAGCTCCATAAAAACAGTAAGCCATGCAAATGCTACTTGACCTTATCTTGTCTTCTGTTGTTCTGTAAGTGTCTCTTCAATAGTAGTCTCAACTTGTGCAAAGCTGTAAAAGAAGGAGGCTGAGCTCTCAGCATATGGCCTTAAATATAGGATGCTTTTAGTGTCCTATATTTAAGGCCATACTAAGTGTCTTCAGTGCAATTTGCTAGGAAAGGACACCTTACTCCTTTCCGGGAAACTGCAGCTCTTTCTACTTAAGCCCTAACCCCTCCCCCTAGGTCTCGCAGTAGAATCTCCATCTGATATGAACTTTCCCAGTTTTCCCTCTCCTCAAAACGTAATCTGCGGCTTCCTTGGTGGTGCAGTGGTTAAGAATCTGCCTGCCAATGCGGGGGACATGGGTTCAAGCCCTGCTCCAGGAAGATCCCACATGCCGTGGAGCAACTAAGCCCGTGCGCCACAACTACTGAGCCCATGCACCGCAACTACTGAAGCTCACATGCCTAGAGCCTATGCTCTGCAACAAGAGAAGCCACTGCAATAAGAAGCCCAAGCACAGCAATGAAGAGTAGCCCTCACTCTCCACAACTGCAGAAAGCCCACGTGCAGCAACAAAGACCCAATGCAGCCAATAAATAAAAAATAAAAATAAATAAAAACTAATTTCTTAAAAAAAAATGTAATCTGTATTTTCATCATCCCCTTCCTGTTTAAGAAGAATTAGTGCTGACTTTGTCCAAGACTAGCTGCTTCAGCTACACTTCCCGTCTGTGGCTGCTCATGACTCTGGCATCTTGCTTCTTTCATTATCCAGAAATTCTTGTTAATTCTCTTAAATTACTGGCTCCCTCTTCTTAGAATCTCACTGAGTTGATGTCTTTCCCATTGAAAATAAGAAAAAAATCTTGATACTTCTTCTACTACCAAATCATTCCAGAGGGAAAAGTGAGTTAGAACATGGACTCTTGAAGCAGATTGCCTGCAGTTTAAATACCAGTTGTGTTGTTGCTAACTGTGGGTTTGGGCAGCTTACTTAAGCATTCTGTGCCTCAGTCTCCTCATCTGTAAGAATGGGGATTATCCCAGTAACAATTATCTCATCATGTGGAGCTGAGAATGAAATAAATTGCTTGTAAACCGCTTAGAACAGTGTCTGACACATTATAAATGCTGTGTAAGTGCTGGTTAGTTAAAATAAATAACTGTTAAGCATTAGCTAATATTATTTCTTTCACTTCTTTGGTCTTAAATCTTCTTAAAGCTGCTGTCCAATCTCTCTATTGTGTTTCATCACCAAATTTCTCCAAAGGATAGCTTACATTGCAGATTCTCCATTAATTGCCTCCAATTCCTCATGTCTTTCATTCCTTGACCGACAGTAATATTGAAACCACCCTCTTCAGAGATGCCAGTGGCCTCCTAAGCTGTGAATCCAAAATCTCTTTTCCTTTCATTTGCCTCTAGTATCTGACTTAGAATCTCTTACTCCCTTTGGAGAAGCCAATCCAGCCTCCCCTCAGCCATCACCTCTCCATATACTCCATCCCTTAACGCAGGCCTTCCCAAAGGTTCTCCTTAGCCTCTTATGCTCTCCCCTCTCCCGGGTGATGTAATCCCCGCTCCTGTCTTCAGTTACTGCCTACATGCCATTGACTCTCACACATGCCAGGCCTGACATTTTTCCCCTGAGCACCAGCCCAAAAGCCTGATTGGCCAGACAGAGAGATAGCCTATCAAATATTCAATTACAACACATGAGTCTTCTCCCTCTCCTGTGTTGCTGCAAGTCTCTGTTTTGGCATTTAGCCTCAAAAGCTTGAAATCTTAGTCTTTGTTGTTCTCTACCAGTACATGCCTTTGCATTTTACAAATCAGTTGTCACCTCCCTTAGCTCAGTTAGCTCAGTTGCTCCCCAGGAGGACCTTAAGAGCATTATTTGATTAGTGACTTAATGTCTTAATTTAGATGAGGCTTCTTTTCCCAGACTGATAAAATAAGAATATTTGCCAATTCTTTTAAGAAAAGCTGGTATAACTCCTTTTTACAAAGGAAGAAAATGGAGCTCATGAAGGTGAGATAGCTTGTTCAAGGTCTTGGAAGGGTCAAATACAATAGTGTGTCTAATGGAAGCTTCATGGACCATAAAACATCATGTAAATACAAGAGTTTCATAATTACTAATAAAATATTAAATTGTTGCTGGTACAACAAACTTGGTAAATGTCATAAGAGAAGTACGAAGTGTACAGAAATACTGAGGGGAGGGAAATCCATGTAGTTAGGGATGATAAGCAGCTTGGGAAAAGATCTGTCGAAATCCAGGGAAGAACGTATAGGTTAGATTTCAGTGTGATGATCTTATAAATGACTAGAGGCAAAGCCTAGCAGTTGCCAACCTAATTAGGCCTGGATGGGATGTACTCAGAGGCTTTGTCCCTGCCTCCCCAATTTTCCAAGTGCTGCACTGTCACTAATGATATCCTGCCATTATTTGATTAAGTGATTGAGATAGTCTTAATTTGCAATTCTCCTTTCCCCAGACAGGCAAAGTGGACGTATTGCCAATTCTTTTAAAGGACTGTTGTGAGGATTAGTGAGATCATGCTTGTACAGGGCTTGAGTTCCTACTAAGTAGAATGCTGAACAAATACTGAACATAGTCATAATGTAATCCAACTGACATTTCTCTTAATAGTTACTTGTGAATAGTGATATCTTGAGAACTAGGGCTGAAACTGGAACAGCTATGAGCTGTCCAGCCACAAAAATCAGTGGATGCACTTTTACCTAAAAATGTAGTTACAGGATGAGATATTGCCAGTCTGCTCTGACAGTTGTAAATAAGTTATGCCACATTTATGTCCAAATCACTAAGAGGTCCTGCTCCTGGTGAGCTGGGGAGAGGCCACTTTCTCTGCCCGCTTGGTCATCAGATGGTGTTCAGGCAGTGCCCCAGCCTAGGCCGCTTTGTTCCAAGATGAGGGACAAAAAACTAGACAGAATAGAGCCAATCCCAGCTGCCCAGTAACTGAAGATGTAAGAAAGCTCTGTTTCACAAACTGCAGTGTCTGAATTAAAAAGTGAGGAGAGGCCTCTCCTAGGTCCCAAAGTCTGCTCTGTGGGTTGCAGTGGAACTGAGTCACTAACCAGGGAATAATTCATTTAAGTCTCTGGGTTTGGGGCTGTGAAGATCCATCCTCTTTGTGTAGGACTCACTGGTACCAGCAGCTTTTCTCAGGTGTCTCCTGTTATGTCTCCTGTTACCTACTTCCTTGAGCACCCCACCCCTAAGGAATACTAACCTGGAACAACAGGATCAGAAGAAACTCCTGAAGCTTAGTCCATAGCGGGACAGCTAGATGGTGGGAGGGCCAGCTGAAGAGGGCATCATCTCTACAGCCAAAGGGGCTGTGGGGAAAGAATCTACAACAAGGTACAGCTGGAAAGTGACATGCTTACCTAGAATTTTTTACCACTTGCTTCCACTTGAAAAGGAAAACCTAGCCTACGGTATCAAAACTATTGTCACTCACATGATTACGCAGGCAGCATAACTGACTGACAACTTCCCTGCTCCTCTGGATCCCCGCCTCCGCGGTCCTGCTGAGGCCACAGTTCCTACAGGCTGCACCCAGCCACCCACAAAGCACACAAGGCAAAATGAGGCAGGCCCGTTCCTGCAAGACTTGGGACTCTACCAATAGGTGACATTGGCTCAAGGACATCCTATCAGCTTGGCCAAACCTTTCTTGGAACTCTGCTGCAGTCCAAGACTCTTCCTACCCATTTCTCCCGCCTTCCTCCTCTCCTTCGCAGCTGTCAGAGCTATATCACGGTCTGAAAGCTCTTCCCAGCTACTGTTCCCTTCTCCTCTGTCTTTCGCAGGCACCAACCCCGTGAATCTCCTTCCCATCTAATCCTCTTTTGGATCTACTAAGACGACCTGAACTAACACAATCATTAACAGTAATGTATCTATTTCATTCTCTGTGCAGGGTACTATACCAAGACTGAAGGATGGAGGAAGCATACAAAGAGATATAGGCCACAGTCCCTACTCTCAGGGAGCCTTTCACTAAATAGGTAACATGAATCCCATAGATACAATGGTGGACAATGAAAAGAAGTTATGCTCCCAACACAATACTGTAATCACCTGTTTACATGACCATTTCCCTTTCTATGTCTCAGTGAGACCAGTATTTTTTAAACTGTAAGTCAAGACTCATTAGGGGGCTGTAAATCATAACAGTGGGTCACAACCAGCATCATTTATTTATTTATTTTTTATTAATTTATTTTTTTATTTTTGGCTGCGTTGGGTCTTTGTTGCTGCACATGGACTTTCTCTAGTTGTGGTGAACAGGGGCTTCTCTTGTTGCGGAGCATGGGCTCTAGGGGCGCAGGCTTCACTAGTTGTGGCACATGGGCTCAGTAGTTGTGGCTCTCAGGCTCTAGAGCGCAGGCTCAGTAGTTGGGGCCCATGGGTTTAGTTGCTCCGTGGCATGTAGGAGCTTCCCAGAACAGGGATCGAACCCTGTTCTGTGTGTCCCCTGTGTTGGCAGGCAGATTCTTAACCACTGAACCACCAGGGAAGCCCACAACCAGCATCATTTAAAACAAAACAGAAGATATCAGAAGGCAACATACATAATAAATACATTGTGAAACTCTTCTGGCTATACATATATACACACAAATATATGCGTGTAATGGAATGTGATGTAAAATATATTTCTTACTGGAACATCATTAAGAGATTTTGAAAGTGAATAAACTAGATTATAAGCTTCCTGAGGATAAAGACAGTGTCCTTCCTCAGGGCTACAGTCGCAGGGTCCAGGCACTCAATATTATACGTAGACACTCAATAAATGTTTGTTGACTGTGTATGCTCTTGATGGTTAACTTTAGCAGTCACCTTGACTGGCTTAGTGATCCCAGGATAGCTGGTAAAACATTATCTCTGGATGTGTCTGTGAGGGTGTTTCTGGAAGAGATTAGCATTTGAATTGGTAAAGCTGAGTAAAGAAGATCACACTCACCAATGCAAGTGGGCATCATCCCATCCCTTAAGGGTTTGAATGGAACAAAAAGGTAGAGGATGGAGGAATCTGATTTCCCCTAGAGCTAGGATATCCATTTTCTCCTGCCTTCAGACTTCGGTGCTTCTGGTTCTCGGGCCTTTGAACTGGACTTGGAATTATACCACTGGCTCCCCTGGTTCACAGGCCTTTGGTTGTGACTCCACCACTTGCCTTCCTGGGCCTCCTACTGGTAGATGATAGATTGTGGGACTTCGCAGGCTCTATAATTGCATGAGCCAATCCCTTGTAATAAATCACTTTTAAAATATCTATATATTTCCTATTAGTTCTGTTTCTCTGGAGAAGCCTGCCTAACACAGCGCTGAATAAGAAAAAGAGAGTCACTTCACAGAGGAGAGGAAACCTGAGTTAGACCTTGAAAAAAAGGACTGGATTTAGAAAAATGGAGAAGAAAAGGGAGAATAGGCAGGGGGCATGATATGAGCAGAGAATGAAAGGTCAAGATGCTCGTGATATATTAGGGAGACTGAGTAGACCAGTTATTTTGGCTTAATGCCCATCAGTGCGGAAAGAAATAAGGGAGGAAGAAGAAGCTGGCCAGAAATTTCGGTCAAAATGATCGACACACTTCGCTGAGCCTGGTTTTTTGCAATGATAAGGTGATCATGTAATCATGATAATGACAAAATCATACCCAGAACTTACACAAGGCATCTTTCTAAGGTCTTGAAGCATGTTACTATGCTGCATCATTCATCTTGATAATTCTGTGAGACAGGTTCAGGGAAGTGATCAGTCATCTCTATTATACAGGTAGGAAAACCCGGATAGAGGCAGTGAGTGTGTCTTAATTCCACATCCCTATAGTCAGCCGACTGGAGTTCTTTGTCTGAAATGCAGTCGCTCCATTTCAGCTACCTTTTCTGGGGCCAATCTCCATTGTTAATGTGTGTCCCAATTCCCATCTGTATAAGTCTGTAGGTGTTCATCTCTTCCAGGCAACGAACTGGCTTTAAAGCCACTTCTCTACCCTGTCCCTTGGAAAGGTGGACTGGTTACATCTTCTCTTTTAGTGATATGCAGATATTTCTCGCTGACACCTAAAATGAAACCTTTGAGTCCAAATCTAATAGAGCCAAATGACACATGGGTTTTAAAGTGAATTTCCAGTCTAATATACACTCATTCTGTTAGTCTACTGGAGTCTTCTGCATTTGAATTCCATCAATTTCTCTCTCTTTAGGCTGTTCCTTTGCCTCTCTCCTCTCTTTCACCACCAATAAGACATGATACATATCCCCAGATAATGATTACTAAATCTAGTGAAAAAATCGAATGGTCCACAAACCTCCTCCACCTCCAATTACTGCCTTTTATTCTTCACGGCACTCTGTAGCAGATTGGCTCTTCAACCGAAGAGCTCCTTGGAGACTATTTGAGTTACCCTAGAGCAGGTGCAAGAGTCAACTATGGCTTCCACTGGTTTTCCCAGAGCTCAGTTGAATAGCAGCCTACCTTTGACCTCTTCAGGGACACCTGAGCTTGCCAAGAGTTTCCCAGTCATGTTTTACCTTTTCATGCTTTACAAAGCCCATCATTATTCCTCCCATTGATTGAATGTAGACCTCTATTGTGTCAGGCTCATTCAGGTTAAGTCAACAAGATGTGCAACAATATGATCTGCCATGGCTTGTACTTTATTTCCTAGCTGTCCCCAAGCTAAATTGGCCATGCTTAATGCCAAAAGAGCAGCAGAATGTGTCAGGAAGAGCATGAACTCTGGAGTGCTGCTGGGTTTCTAGTTCTGCTGCACATACTGGCTTGTAACCATGAACCTGGCCTTTAGATAACCCTTTGGAGTCTCAGTACACTGCTTTAGTCTTTCTCTTCAGTGCATAGCAGAGTCCTATACACAAAGTAAATACATCCTCCTTTGATTTCTGTTGACTTGATGTAACTGACCTGCCTATAGGACATTGTAGCAAGTTTAAACCTTCTCCTTCTCCCAGGCTGTAGCTAGGTCAAAGGCCTGAAGGAGCGAAAGAGACACTGGCCATAGGAATGGCTTCTGCAGCAGCTGAACACTAGTTGATACTTTCTGTGCTCTTCCAGTTCTCCCAGGACTTCTTGTTACCTAATAGAGCACTTTCTGGTCTGATATTAGAGGGTGGGTCATACTCTCAGGGAAACTCCTGAAGATTATACCAGAGCCCTGCTCCTCCCTTATGACATGAACAGTGATTGGAATAGGAAGAAATGGAAAACTGAAAGAAACACTCCTATCTGTAAAGCTAAGGCCAAGTGAGAAGGCACCTAAGGGACATGGGACCATCTGGTACTTACATGGGGACAGTGATGGAAGAACAGCAAGGATGCTGCAGGATGCTGGCATGGCCCTTCCCTTCCTCACTAGCTTCCCCACATATGTGCCAACATCCAGACATACTGGACTACTTGCAATCTCCTGAAAGTCCTGGTTTTTGTTTTTTTGCCTCTAGGCTTTTTCTTTATGCTATTGTTCTGTCTTCCTAGATGCCCTTCCCATGCCTGACTTCCTGCTATTTATCCTTCTGGGCGCAGCTTGGTATCAATTCTCCTCCTTCTATTAGCCTTCTTCCTCATTACCATCCCAGACTATGCTCTTATAAGACCTTCTCCCTGTCTTCATACCTCACAAGCGATATTGTAATTGTTAATTTACAGCCAGATTGGCCGTTCTCAGAATGATAATGACAGTGAAATCATAGATGCCATCTATTGAACACAGGTACTATATTTTATTCCATTAATTCTCACACCAGCCTTGTGAAGTAGGACTGTTATTCCCACTTTAGAGATGGGGAAAATGGAGTTTAGAAAGGCTTTGTCTGCATTTATACAGTTAGTAAGAGGCAGCGTCTGATGAGAGCACAGGTCTGGTTTTCATCCATTGGACTGTGCACAACCTCAAGGTGGGGCCACATATTTTATCTCTGTATCCTCAGCATCTAGCATAGTGCCTGCAATGAAACAGCTGCTGATAGGTGCCCAATAATGTGTTTGAGAAATCAGTGAATGAAAAGCGATGAATTGTCATCACAGTCAGCCCTGGCTCAGACCTGATAATCGCAATACATATTTCCTGGCCCTGGATATCTGTTTTAGAGAAACAGTGAAGTCTGAAGTAAAAAGATACTTCAAGGACAGCAGCAAGAGAGTATTTTGTAACTTGGCTCTGAGTACATTAGACATGATTGGACTGGGCTGAGTTACTGGGCTAGATTGCTATATAAAGCAGGTCAAGTATCCAATGAGGAAATTGATATACATAAATTATACTTACTCCCAGGAACTCCTACAAAGGGTTTAAGGGAGTCTAACATTCTGCTGAGGCAGGGCTTTGGACAAATAGCTTGGCTTTATTTGCACAATAAACAAGTGGTCCCCTGTATGAACTAAATTTCTCAGCCAGGAAGCCTACTTGGAAAGCAGATCTGGGCTCAGAACAAATTTGAAGCAATTTCTCTTTTGTAGGAAAATGAAAGAACAGGTCATTTTTGGTGGAAATAATAAACCTAACGTGAAGAGGCTTAGAAAGGCTTTGTCCACATTTATATATTCAATAAGAGGCAGGGTCTGATGAGAACACAGGTCTGTCTGACTCCAAGTCCGAGTTTCACCACTATGTCATTCAGTATCCCTGGTTAACCCATCACTGGCCACCAGCTGATTAGTGGCAGAGTGCGGACTAGAATCTGCCAACTCCTCAGAGTCCTTACCTCTCACGTTCTCCTCTGTAGAGAGCAGACCTCAAGGAACCAGTATCTTCTTTAAGCTTCCTTGTGGAGCAGTCAAATACGAGAATGTTTCTTCTTGTTCCTTGGGAAAATTCCTCCTATAAAAAGAAATATACCTTTGGCGATTTTTCCTGGAATTTGAATTTCCCATCGTGGCTGGGTCCCAAGATTCTTTTTTAGCACTGACTCCCATCAAAATGGGTCCTAATACAACTAATGAAAGTGCACTTTTCCCCTCTTGGGCAAAATAAGAGGTGATATACCAACTAAAACTGCCCATTCTTGTCAAGCAGAAAATAAATAGCAATCTCAGAGCATACCAGTTGCCATAATGCTTGTCTTTCCTTTCCAGTCTTCTCTATGGGCAGGCCACCTCTTCTTGATGTTCTGTGGCTTTACAGAAATTACATGTTTTCTAGTCCAAGCTGGGCCCAAGTGTATTTGTGACTATGATCTTTGTTAGAGATTAAACCTTTCTTGGGGTTCTAATCTATTGCCCCCTGAGTTTGCTATTGCAGCTCTTTTTGATTTCCCTTATTGAATTATAATGACCTTGCATTTGGGCTCCACAGTTATAGGCAATCATAAAACCCCAAGCATGGAAATTGTTTAGGTAGTTCATTAGGGGAGTTCATGAGAGTGAACTTCTATGAAAGATGACTAAAATCATTCAGTTATTCATTCAGTGTTTATGGAATATGTAGTGTATGCTAGGCAGAGTGCTAGGCGCTAAGGATATAAATAAGACAGTTTTCTACCCTCAAGGGGTTATAGTCTGTTGGAGACTTCAATGGAATTCCTATTTTGTGATTTACTTTAAAAGTCATTTGGTGGTTACCAGGGGCTGGGGGGTAAGGGAATTTGGAGGATGTTGCTAAAGGGTACAAACTTGTAATTAGTAGATAATTCCTGGAGATTGAATGCACAGCATAGTCATAGACAATACTGCATTTTAAATTTCAAAGTTGCTAAAAGACTAGATCTCAATTGTTCCCACCTCAGAAGAAGTGATAATTATGTGACACACTAGAAGTGTTAACTAATGCTAAGGTGGTGATCATATTGTCGTATATAACTGTATCAAATCAGCACATTGTACACCTTAAATGCTTACAATGTTATATGTCAATCAACAATATGTCAATGTTATATTTCAATTTAAAAAAATCTTTTGGTCTCACTTCAAATTAGAATACAGTCAACCACTGAGTTTGCCTACTTAGAGGATCAAATTGCAGCTATGGGGTTTAGATTCAAATACATTTATTTTAATTTTAAAAATCACCTAAAATTTTAGGAAAATTATAAAGCAATTCCTGAGATGCAGAATGAATACATCAGGCAAGCATGTCTACCTCCTATAAAAATCTATTCCTGACAGGTAGAGCTGGTGGCAAGGAATCTTGATAATTTATTCCAGTATTGACAGCAATAATATATATGAAAGTACCTTTGCATTTGTACAGGGAAAACATAGCTTTTGTTATTGTTACACAGTACTTTAAAAATCTGTGACAGTGGAAATTTCATGTGATTGTTATGAGTCTGGAGACCTGGCCAATCAGCCACCAAGAATAATAATTTGGAATTTTCTTGGCCCTTTTAAGCTTTAGACTTTTTTGCTTATGAAATATGGTCATAGCTAATCTAACCTAGCTCACTGGGTGGAACTGATGAACAAATGAGACCATGAGGATTGAAGATGTAGACGCCACCTTTTCCCCTAATCAACATCTCAAGTCCACTTCCAAGGGAGGGAAGTGAAGTAAAGGGGACTGCTTTCTCCTGGTGAATCCCTATGAAGAGAGGGAGAAGAGGTAGATAATGTGGTTTCTTGGCTCACCAGCCCCCTGAGTATGAGTCTCAGTGAATCACCAGCCTTTGATACAACAGAAGCAGGTTTTTTTGGAAACTCTGTAGCATATTTCCCTGCTTCTTCCTAGAACATCAACCATTTATTGTGTCTACCTCATGAAAGACAATGGGCTTCAAAGATGAAAAAGGCACAGCCCCTGCTCACCAGTAAAATTGCACAGGGGAGGTGACCCCTAGTAGAAATTTCAGAGAGGAATGGTGGGAAGGGAGGTCTTTATGATTTAATTGCATCAGGGTCAAGATTAATTCAGAAACTTTAGAAGACGTGTTTGTTTAAAGCTGAATAATTATTCTTATCATTGGACAAGATGCATCAGACCTCATTTCCTATAGAGAGAAACAACAGGTCACCCAGAATAATGGAGCTTCTTGCTTGCTTTGGAGGTACCTTGAATTTCATTCCCAAATTTTCTCAGATGTGAAGTTTCGAAAATAATCAAGGTTGCATTGAAAAGCAACAAAATGATAGAGAAAACACTGGAAAATAATGGTAGGCAACTTCAGGAGAATTTGTAATGAAAGAGGGGTGGCAGGTCATGGCATGAACTCAACAAATAAACTATGTATTCACTTTGCAGCAATTATGTTACTAATTAGTGTGAAGGTAATCTAAATGAAAGATTTTAATATCTAGATCCATTTCAAGTTTTTGATTGTGTTACTAAGTTTGTTTAAATCTTTTATAGTGTGTAATTATAACCTGGGCCAAGACTAAGTCTGGTAATATTGAATATTGAATGGATGAAGACTTGTCCTTGATCTTCTGAAATCCCTTTAGTCCTTTACTCCCCTGCATCTTTGGGCACCAGACAAAACCTGCCTACCTTGGTGAGAACCCTGTGGTCCAAACCTCTCCCTGCCCTACACACACCATCAGCACCTGGGTTCTGGATCTAATTTCAACATAACCCTGCTCTCCACTGAGGGAGAGAACCAGTGAATCAACAGCAGTAGAGCCTTCACTAAAGGAGAAAATGGAGCTTGTCAAGAGACAGAGATGGATTTAGAGAGCTAGGAAGAGAACCAGGGATGCCATAGGAGGAAAAAAATTAAGAAAGGAGATGGCGAACCTAGGTCAGATGCTGAAGAGAGGTCTTGGACAACTGAGAAGAGTTGGATTTGGTGATTAGAACTGATAAGCTAAGTAGAATGAGAGGAGAAAAGACAGAATGCAATATGTTAAGGAAAAAAAATCAGCCCATGAAGAAATGGAGACAGGGTTTTAAAAATAACGATGATAACCAGTGTTTATGGGGGAGCTTAGCTGGGTGTCTAGTATTCCACTGAACACTTGGCACTGTTATCTCCTTCCAGTAACCCTATTAAGTAGGTACTATTATTATCCCCATTTTATTTTTTTTTTTTATAAATTTATTTATTTTATTGGCTGTGTTGGGTCTTTTTTGCCATGTGCGGGCTTTCTTTTAGTTGCGGTGAGTGGGGGCTACTCTTCATTGTGGTGCGTGCGCTCTTCATTGCCGTGGCTTCTCTTGGTGCAGAATAAGGGCTCTAGGCATGTGGGCTTCGATAGTTGCAGCACATGGGCTCAACAGTTGTGGTGCATGGGCTTTGTTGCTCCGCAGCATGTGGGATCTTCCTGGACCAGGGATTGAACCCATGTCCCCTGCATTGGCAGGCGGATTCTTAACCACTGCGCCACCTAGGAAACCCCTCATTATCCCCATTTTAGATGAGCAAATTGCAACACAGACTGGACAGTAATTCATGCAAGTTAATTTACTACACTACATTACTGATGATCCGGAACTGATGAAGCTCAGATTCAAACTCAGAACTGTTCAACTCTTGACTTGCCAGGGTTAGTGTGCCTTTCAGTCTAGGTTTGTTTGATTCAGAAGGAAGAAATGGTTTTATCTGTAGCTCATGAAGAGAATGTGGTTTGGGGGATCTTTTTGTTAAGACAGGGAAGATGTAAGGACATATGTAAGCAGATGGGAAAGGAACAGTGGAGATGGCGGTTAAAGATACAAAAAGATGAGTCTACTAAATGGAAACTTGCAATTGATACGATAAAATTTCCCAAGGATAGAAAGGGCTCTGATACAAGCACAGCTGGACGAGTTAGCTTAAGACAGGAAAAGGGAGAAAATGCTTACTGGGTTTGGTGATTAGGAAATAATTTTGTTTGAAATAGGTTTAAAACTTAGATTTCACAGAGGAAGTCAGTTGTTAAATATTCAGTTATTTCTCAGATGAGTTATGCACCCTGTCAAGTAGGGTCAACAACAGCATTGCCTGTTATTTCTAATTATTTTCTAGACACTGATTATAATGATGGAAAACAATTTATCAGTACTCGATCATGTAAAATAATTACATTGCTCTGTTCAACTGAGAATTATATTCTTCAGGCAGTCTCTGGATAGGTAGGGCACATCAATTGGAATTCTTTTGATTTCAAGGGTCAAAAACCCAACTCGAACTAGCTTAGGTAAAAGAGGGTTGCCTCGTTTCACACAGCCAGACCCCAGGAAGAACACAGATGTAGCCAGGCTTGGGAGAACTGGAGCACGGGGCTTGAATATCAGCAGGATTCTCTGTTTCTCTGTGCTGCTGACTTCATTCACTCCTACTCCAGGATACAAGCTGTCCCTGGGTTCAATCTCCATCCCTTCCCTACCAGAAAGACAGAAAGTCACTTCTCCCAAACTCCAGTGTGAAGATCCCAGGGAAGGACTCAGAGTGTGCTAACCTGGGTCGTGTGCCCACCCGTGGGGCCAATCACTGACCAGAGGAGTGAGGTCTGCTCCCATCCAGACCACTTGGGGCCAGGTGCAAGGTGGGAAAGTTCAGTTCTTCTAAAATAAGGAAGTGCTGCTTCTAGGAGAAAGAAAGGGTGATGGTCAGAAACAAATAATAAAAATCTACTGCCTAAGTGTACTCAGTTCTTTTACTGACGCGGAAAGTGAAGCACAGAGGCGTTAGAAAATCAATTCAGAGTCTTCTTGAGTCAGAACTGACCATAGATACAGTTCTTTTCACTCATCTTGCTGCTAAATTATTCTAGCTATCATGTTAAAAGTTGGATTTGGTTTTGGTTGTAATGATTGCTGTTCTCCAGTTGTATTCTTTGTAAGCAAAGAGAAGTATGTGACTAGGAGTACGTATTTCTGGATATATCCTCAAGAGTCAGCTTCTCTCTTCTCCACAGAAAGTAGCAGGAAAATATTCATAACAAATTCGCCTTGGGCCAGCAAGACGCTGCTTGTTTTAGGCCTGTCTTCACCTGGGTTATTCATGGTGATCTCAGAGAGAGCCCCACCTGCAGAGTCACAGTGAGTGAGCTAAGAAATGAGAAACCGGCTCCACCTGCTCTGCTGACACAAGCCTTTGAGCTATCATTTCATCTTTCACAGTTCATTTAAAGTGAGGACTTGCTTCCTCCCCGGCCCTGAGATTACAGATCTTTAGGTACTCGAGAATACGGACGTCATGTGTCCAATTTGTATCCCTTAACTTTAAATTCTGTAAAGGAATTGGCATATTGCACACAGCTTAAGGATATTTTTCTCTTTATTAATGAAAGCAATTTGCAAAAGTAATTATTGAATACTTAGAAGTAAAGCAGAATGTAAGGATTATCACTGTAGTCAGAGCTCTTGAAAATATATGTACATGAAAGGACGACAGTGTGGACTTAAAGAATTATGCTTGTGTCTAATTTATTGCATATGGATCTTAGACTAGAATGCTAAAAAGATTCATTGAGAAAAACTCAATTCACTGTTTCATTGTTGAGAAGATAAAAGGGACTTTTCTATTAACCTCCAGATTCCTAAGTACAACACACAAAACATGTTTCTTAACTAGCAGAATGACTTTTAGGACTAAACATAGTCCTAATGGATATTTTTCAAGTATTTTGTGTTCTCTGCCGCCCACTGACTCAGATTCAGATTCAGCTAATGTTCACGACTGACTGCTCTGTTCTGGCATTTTGCTGCATGTTCCTATTACCTCATCTGAGTCTCAGTTCAACTTCAGAGGAGTCTCAGCACTCTCATTTTACAGAGACTTCAGGAAATTAAGAGCCTTAAGTAAGGGCTCATCAGTGTTGAGTGAGGAGCTGGGGTTCTGGCATCAGAATCTGGGTCTTTCCTGATACTATGACCTGTGCTCCTTCCTCCTGCCTTTGTCTCCATTTTATCATAATCAGTAAGTTGCCTCAACATTTAGATCTCAAACAGTAATGAGTGAGAGTGAAAAGAAAAATATCCTTGCTTTGCTAATGTTAATTTTATGAACAAAAAAAAATTAAGCCATTTGTAGAGAAATAACAAAGAATAGAGCAACCATAACTTGAGTAGTCATGAGGCATAATCTAAAACCATCTGTTCTTTCCCATGTCTTTGTGTGTGTGTGTTTGATTTCTGTAGAGTCAACAAGTTCTCTGTGCGGCGGAAAGACGTGAAAGATGAAACACAGCAGGTTTGAATTACAGGGTTGCATGGGTAGGGCTATCCCCCCATTCGTGGAATTTTATTTACTCATTGAAAGGCTTGTGTAGCATGTGTTCAAAGACAGCTGGGTCTTGGAATAAGCGATATCCCACTGGTGATATCAGAGGGTCACGTAGCCATGTGGGACCTTAAGATAAACACTCCTGCACAGTCCGTCCCGATCAATACACAAGTTGCCAACTTCGCATGAAATGTCCTTCAGCAAATAAAAAGGTTCTCTTAGGGAAACATAGGATGGATACATGCTGGTATTTTTACCGAAAATTAAAATAGAGTTATCAACTGGATTATTAAGGAATGAAAACTAATTATTCCTAAACACATTACCCTAATAATAAAACTAATTTCACTTTTTTATACTCTCTTCCTGGGGACATCAGTGTCTTTAGGATGCATCACTTTGGCTCCTGTGATCTCTTTTGAAGAATGACAGTTTGCAAGAGTTGGAGTGCCTGACCTTGTGTTTGATTTTGCAAGAATGTGGCCCTCAGCAGCATGGTTGCATGGTGTTTGTTTGTCCTTTTATGCATTCCCTGGTGGTGTCTAGATGTTCAAATCAACATACTAAGAGCAAAGTAAGTATGCTAAGAAAGAACCATTTCTCTGTAGCCTGGCTCTCCCCAGTCATTTCTGGTATGAGAGGCGGACCCCGGGGAGTGCTTCCTGATCACGCATTTTCAGTTTCTTAAACACCCGCAACAGGAAGGCATGAGACTAGGCTTTACTTCCTGAGATGCATTATTTTTGTCAGCTCATTGCTCTTAGCCCTATTCAGCAGGATTCCTAGAGGAGGAAGAGCTTCAACTGGGTAGAAAAGAGAATCACAGGACAATTCTGATTGTCTAAACTAAACTAAGCAATGGATTAAAAGACTGTGACATGAAAATGTTGTATTGCTAATGTGAGCTCGATGATGTTTTAAAAACCAGATGCTTAGAAAAAGGAAAGGCAAGAAATATGAAAAAATACTAACTGTGGTTGGCTTTGAGCAGTGGGACTATTGTTTGCGTGGTATTTGTCTGTATTTTCCAAATTACCTATCATGAACCTAAAAAAAATCATGTAATAAAACCTTAAAAAAATCATGCATCAGTTTCTGTTAACCTTTTGTTCACAAATCTTCTAGTGACAATACAGGGTTATCTCTCCTAGCTCATGTTTATAACAGGGCATTCAATTATTTTTCTCTCAGAAATGTAGAGGCAATTTCCATGATTAATGTTTTGTTCAAAGTGTTAGGTAACTTTTGTGTTCTCTTCCTTTCAGCGTATTAGCCATTGTTCCAGTTATCTTCTATAATAAAATCATCCCAAAACTTAGTGGAGTAAAACAATGCTTTATTGTGCTTACGGATTCCGTGAATCAGGTATAAGGACAGGGGACACAGGGAGGATTTGTCTTTGCTGCATTATTTCTGGGCTCTTGGCTGGAATAGTAAAAGGTTTGGGGTGACGACAGCTGCAGGCTGGAATTATCTGAAGGCTCGTTCACTCAGACATTTGACAGGGGATGCTGGCTGTGGACTGGAATATAAGCTGAGGCTGTTGGCCAGAACACCTGCATGTGGCCTCTCTGTGTCATCTGGGCTTCCTTATAATGTGGAGGTTGTTTTCTGATAGTGTGTCCAAGTAAGAGAGAGAGCCAGGCAGAATCCATGTCTCCTCTCACGATCTTCTATGACATAGCCTTGGAAATCACATGGCCTCACTTTCGCCATAGTCTATTGGTCGAGGCAGTCACAAAGCCCACCTCCCCGTCTCGTTTCAAGGAGAAGAGAGATAGTCTCTGCCTCTTGATGGAGAAGTAACAAGGTTCCAGGAGAACATGAGGAACTCGACAAATTTCTGTGACAATTTTTAGAAAACATAACCTACGACAGCCATTGTCATGCTTTCTCTTGCAGTTAAGTCAGCTGTACCCAATTATTGCTGAAAAAGCCAGAGGAGCCACAGATTTTCAGGCCCAGAGCTATTTTCAGTGGCAGTGATACCGAGTACCTGCTGCAAGTTGCTTTCCCATTGGAGAAAGAAAGTTCCTGCCTTCATCACTGAGATGGTTGGGTTTATAGTCTGGGAACTGCTGTTTATGTTATTAATATGCTGACCAAGACCAGGAAGTTCTGCTGAAAGAGTTCCTGTCTCATTGAAGTTTACATTCTCTGTCATATTTATAAATACGGATATAAAGTCATTACTTGAGCGTGAAAGGACAAAGCAGACTCAACAGAGGGAGCTTGGAAAAAGAGCAGGGGAAGAAGGAAAGTGAGTACATGAGAGAGAGAAAATTGGTGGAAGGAGCTTCTTTGATAGCTTCCATTCATCGTCAAGTGGGAAATCTTGGTTGATAGCAGTTGGGTCTTGGTGGGCAGAAGATTAGCAGAATGATCTGCATATCATTCTGCTGAGGTCTGTGAGAAGCATAGGCAAAATAAAAAATGAGACTCTAGCCTTAGGAAGTTTATTTATCAGGGTGGGGGTGGGGGTCAGAGGAAAATCATATACATATATATTTCACTTTTTCACTCTACAATAAGAATGTGAGTTGTCAATTAATCAGAGTGGTGGTGCAACCTAAAAACTGAATGAAATTAGAATAGAAATAAAGTTTATCAAGTTTCCCTGCAGCCCACTCTTAGTCCAACACAACGGAGATGTTTTATTTAGTCCTATAAAGATAATGGCTCAAGGAGCCAAGGGAAGAATGTCTCAGAACAGTGTTTCCAAACTTATTTGACAACAAAAGCCACCTATTAGATACAGATTTCAGGGCCAGCCTCCTGGAGATTCTGATTCTTAGGAAACTGTATTTTTTACAGGGTATTGCCTTATAAGGAAAATTTGGAAAATTGAGATCTAGGAGAAGTTGCTACTGAAACAAAAAGGAGTGAAAACCCAAAGAACTGCTTGTGCAAATAAAAAAACAGAAGCACAGTTAATTAAATGTTTTGTGCTGGGATTGCCATATATACATTACTAATAAAAAAAAATCAAATTGTGCACTTTAAATATATGCAGTTTATTGTATGTCAATTGTATCTCAATAAAAGTTCTTAAAGAAAAAAATAAATAAATGCTTTGTGCACCTTTCACAAGTTGACTGAATCTACATCAGCAACATTGTAGGTAAATACAATAAAAATAAATTAAAAATACATCTGTCAAGGTATTTCCAGCAAACAGGAGTCACTGACGAAAAAGTAGATATAGTTACTCACAATTGTGCAAACAAATGCATCAGATTAATTTTTTTAGCCTATAAGTAGGTTCTGAGAAAAGGAAAACTTAAAAACGTAATGTTTAAAATTAATCATTTTAAAGGATTCAAAATTTAAATTCCCCTCATAATGATCAAAAATCCCTTTTGTCTTCATAACTATTCTTCAGTAATAAGCTTTTTTTTCTTTTCAAACGTCTTAGAGTGTAATTTTTCTTTTCAATTGTATCTTGGAAGATGGGATTTTAACTACTGACAGTCCTACTAAAGTCCATTAAAGGCTGAAAAAAAAAAGCCAGACTTGAATGTTCCATCTCACAAGTAATATAATGAGGATTGTATTGCTTGATTGTAGGTTTGGGTTTTATTTTTTAAAAATTGTAGTTGCAGTTTTAAATGAAAGAATGCACATAAAAGCTCTAATTCTGAATATAAAAGATGCCCAATAAATTTAAATATCCCACTTTACAAATCATCACCATCACCACCAGTATCATCCTCACAGACTTGATTGAATGGCTCCTTTGTACAAGAATAATGCTAAGTGCAGTGGGGGATACAGAGGTGAAATAAGATACTTCCCATTTGTCCAGTGAAGGACACACTAACTATAGTGCAAGTCAAAATGTAGTCATCTGTACTATGAAGTTCACAAAGTGGAGGGATTCTGCCAGACTTTTTGGAGAAACTGGCTTTGGAGTCAGCCTGAAAAAAGTTTCTATAAAAATGCAATAGTCTCAACAGTTTCTCAACCTTCCCTAGAAGCATCCTTGGTACTCTTCATTAATTATTTGGTGATGTGAAATGATTAATATTTAATGCTTTCCTATGGAACAGACTTTCCCAATGAGTTCAATTAAACGGTTTGAATTGTTTCAGTGTAACAAATTGAAAGTTGCTTTGTGGAGGGAAACTGCAAAGGCTCTTCAATAGCCCATTATCTCCCTGTGCAAAATAAAGAGGAGAAATTATCTGATCTATATAATGATCTTCACAATTCAGGCCTCAAAGCAGGATAATGACTGAATAACTGAGGCAAAGTAAGCCTGCCTCAATTATCCAGGCAGTTGCTTCACTTAATAGAACCATAAGAAAGATGGTTTAAAAATATAGATAACAGAGGGAAGGAGAAATTTTCAGGCCTGGAAAAAATTACATTTAAAACACTAAATGGTCGTTCTGGAAACAGGGGTAGCAGGGAGAGTTCTAGTAATGCTTTCCTATTCTAAAAGAAAAACATAATCAATAGGAAAATGTTCATTTGCCTCACATCTCCACTTTTTATTATCTTGCATTCGTTTCAGATTTTCAAGTCTAGGGACTGAATAGAACAATTGTGAAATCTATACATCATAGCAAACAGTTTACTTTGTTCCACAGATTCAGTATAGACAAATGGAAAAGGAAAAAACAGTACAACATGAAAAATATGAACTTATTTTGCCACAAATCACAAATATTGTGATAAAATATCTTAATTTTTAAAATTCAAAGTTATACATGCACATAAGAATCAAATAGTTCTAACAAAGTTATGAAGAAAAGCAGTTCCCTACTGCCCTCCTTCTGTTTCTCCCTGTTCGAAAATCAACTGCTTTTACTGCTTATAATCAGTTATTTTGACATTTACCTCCACGTCCTAGATAGCATGGGTTGTTAATACTTTGTTTTTGTTTTTCCAAGTTTTAGGCATTATTGCTTGACTTTCTGCTATGGAAGCTGTGGATTTTGCTTGTTTTCCTTTTTCCTAACCAATCACTCTTACCAGAGACCTGTAATGCTTCCAAACTTCCCATCCTCCTGAAGCAGTTATATCATACTTTTGCTTAGATTTAATTTCATTGTTTGTTATTAAGATCATGTAAATGCTATTCACAGATGAAACTTTCCTGCAGAGCTCTTTTCTAAATTGTTTTATTTCAGTTTTCTAAAAGTGCTTTTCACTAATTCAGCTATCTTTTCACAAGTGTCTAAGTTTCCCCCCAAATGACTCAGAGCAGTAGATGTTCTATGGCTGTCATCTTCTTGAAGAGGTCTCTCTCAGTGCCTTCTGTCCAGCTCCAGACAGCCTGGTACTCAGGTGGTCCTGCTGGGTTTTTCCTTCACTATCATCCTGGGGATCCCCTTCACCTCTTTCCTCTGCACTGGATTTCCTGTTTCCTGTATCAAGTGTCTTCTTCTTTTTTGGTTTCCTACCTTGTTTTGGTAGAGCAAAATCCTTTTCATGAGGAATGCACAGCAGGTAAATTTATCGAGATCTTGCCTGTCTCAAAATGTCTTTATTGCCCCTGACACTTGGGGATTGACTGATGGTTTGGATGAGCACAGAATTCTTGGTTGGAAATAACCTTCCTTCAGTATTTTGAAGATGCTACTCCACTGCCTTTTAGCTTTCCATGTAAATGTAGAGACATCTGAAACTTCTGATTCCCAATTCTGTATGCGTGGTCTATTTTTCTCTCCTATCTTGAAAACTTCTTGATCTTCTCTTTGCCTCCAGTGTCCTCAAATTTCACAACGATGCATCTTAGTGTTGGTCATTTTTATCCAGTGTGCTGGGCACTTAGGCTAGGGAACTTTCAATATGGGAACTCTCAAAAATTGTTTATTACCTCATCTCTGTCTTCTCTCTTTCTCTATTATGGGTATACTGGACCTCCTGGATTGGTCCTTTATCTTTTTGTCTACTTTCTAGATGACTTCTGCAACTTTATCTTCCAATTTTTCTATTGAGTTTTTTATTTCATAGCTTTGCTTTATAAGAGATATTGTTGTTGTTCTTGACAGGTTCCTTTTTTATAATACCCTGCTCCTATTTTATAGTGGTAATATCTGGCAATACTACAATTTTTTAAAAAAATATTTCTACTCACTGCATAGTCTTTTTCTTCTACTCCCAGTTGTTTATTTTTCCCTTTTTGTTTTAGTCTCTATCCATCATGTTAGAGTATTTTTTTTCATGCCTGGTAGTCATTAGTTATCTACTCCTTTGAAAGAATGGGGCACTAAAAAGCTGTTTGGATACTCTGAGCACGTGGTTGGGACTCGACTGCAACCTTTGCCATAGGGCGAACTCGTTGGGAAAACTCAGGTCTCAGTATCTTTTAGGTCTTTCCTCTTTGGATAATCAAATTCCCCAGAGAAGACTCTTCCAGTCTCCCACCTGGAGAATGAGAGACTGCCTGCCAGTGCAGGAAGATGGCTGGGGTCTCAGCATCAAGTATGTGTTCCTACTCCCTCCAAATTGCAATTATAAAATTTTTGAACATAGAACAGTTGAAGGAATAGTACAGTGGCCACCTGAATACCCTCTATCTAAATTTAACAGCAGTTCACAGCTGCCCCTGTTTGTTCCTGCTCTTGCTCTCTCTCTCTCTCTGAATCTTTGAAAGTAAGGTGCTGTCACTATGACATTTTCCTCTTCAGTACTTCAGCATGCATCTCCTTCATGTGAGGACATTTCCTATATAACTACAATGGCATTATCATATCTAAGAAAAAATTATTTATTATTTAATGATCTGTCCTTATTCAAGTTTTCCCAACTGATTGTCACAACAATATTTTTTTTTTTTGCATGATACTTCTGTTTTAAACTATGCTAGGTGTTCCCAAGTCCAAGCTTTACTTTTTTCCTCCCCTGACAATATAGTTTTTTGCTGGAGACTGGGGAAGGGCAGTCGTCTAGCCATGTAGAGTGGTAGAGGATCTCTAACTATTTCTTAATTTGCAACCCCCTCCCACTACCACCACCACCAAACCCATGTACCGTTAACCTCACTTTCTGTGGTACTTTGTGCTGGCATTTCCTGAATGAGCTCTCTGGGGATTTCGTGTCACAAATTGGGTCAGTTTTTGCCGCTTCCTATTGCCAAATTAGGGTTCAGTTTTTCCACGCCTGCTATGTTGAGGATTATTATATTATTTATTGTTCAAACCAGAACATGTTTGAAAGTAAAAGTTGACACTATTATTAATTATGCCAGGACTATTAGTAAGGGTAAACCAGAATTGTCCTTAGAAGACCAGCATATGGTCACTTTAAGAAGTCATTTCCTTACAATATGCTCTCCAGCTGCAAGGTTTTGTTCTTCTGTTTCTCTCACCTGGTCTCCCCATCCTTGTGACTTTATGTACAAACAACAAACAAAACTTTCCTGTTGTTTTATGGGGTTTTGTGAGTAAAGGTAATTGCGTGTCTTCAGCTGCATTATCTTTACCCAGTTGAATGATCTTGAACTCCCTGTGATCACTTCGTACTTGGCACCACATTTTGTTATTTTAATGTCCTTGAATGCCTTGGTTCAAAGAAGATAGCATCTCTAATGCTTAGTCTTTAAAGTCATCATATGACCTAAAGCGAAGTATTTTATGTAAATAAATATTTATTTCTGTTTGATGTTTTGTTTAGAGCTCACCATCACTGTTTATGTCAAACACAGAATACCAAATAAGTGTCAGGCAAACCAAAATTAGAAGGCACATGATAAAAATTTTTAAGGTGGTTTTTAATTAGATTATAGGTTTTACTGTTGCCTATACCTGAATTAGTTTCTCCTCACATCTCTATCTATGAAAATGCTACTCATCTTTCAAAGCTCACCTCAAATCTGCCTCCAATTTTAGGCCTTCCCTGATAATTTTCTCAAAAGAAAAATGGTAATTTCTTTTTCCTCTAAAATCTTGTGACACACATGATTTGTATTATTTGTGGCATTTATTCCATGTCTTATGTATATTTCCCCTAGTGCAATGGCTTTCACTTTATTTTTACTGCAACCCATATTAAAACATCTGTTTTACATTGCAACTCAGTATATGTATACATATATAATAAACACATGCACACGTGCACATACATAACACATATATTGCTAAAATTAGAGAAACTGAGATAATACTACGCCTTACTGAGACACTGATATTTTATATATTATTATCTTTTACTTCTTCAAAAGTGCTGCTAGAGTCCCTGAAAATTGATTTCTTGACTCTCTAATGAATTGTGACTCACAATTTAAAAAATAATGACCTAGTGCAGGGCTTCTTAACTTGGAATCCATATATACAGCTCACTGGTCCATGAACTTGGACAGAAAAGTAATTTTGTCTTTATTTTCATTAACCTTTTACTGAAATTTAGAATTCTCTCTTATTATGAATGTAGGTAACTAAATTTAGTAGTAGAGATGATATCTATAAATTTGTTATTAATAGAAATCTTCATATCATATGATGCATATTGTAGGTATCTTGAAATATCTTTTAAACTCATCACTCTTGGAATTACTGAAGTTACTAGACCTGCTGTTAAGTCTTATTATTTAATGTGTTAATAAAAAAGCACATGTATTGCTAATCATAAATTTGCTTTGTATTATTTTCACAACTGTATTTCAGTTTAATTGGTTTCCTTTGCTATCTATTATTTTATTTTCTACCCTTATAAAGACTCTGAGGGGTCCATGTGTATCACCAGACTGCCAAAGGGGTGCAGCCTGGAAGAAGGTTAAGAAACCTGCTAGGACATTATGAGTTTCCTGAAGGCAAATATCTGCTACAGCACCTTTCATATAAGAAAACTCAGTAAATATTTGTTGAACACATTATTTCTCCAGATTACTCGGGGATAATTTAAACCCAGAAAAATCTAGTCACATACAAGTCAAACAGTGTTATGCTAAAAAGCTAATTTGGATGTTTGTAGTGGAAGAGATAGTTGGCTAGGGGCTCTAGACTAGTCAATTGCTAAAACTTTCCCATTTTAGGGGCTTGCTATTCCTAGGAATTTAAAATGTTGAGCAGATTGTAACTTGGTATGATGAAATAGTTAAGTAAAAAATTATTTATTGGGCCCCTATAATAAAAAAAATTTATGTATATAACACATGACCTCTTTGTGTTATACATTGCTTGGGGAGACAGACATTACAAGAACTAAGAACACAGGTGTTTCAGGACATGGCAAGTAGCATGGTGAGAAGGTTGAGTCATGAAAAGAAATAATGGAGGATGAGTCTTAAACCATCAACTGAGTTGGATCATGGGAAGCTTTGAATGCCAGGCAGGACTTATTCAAAAAATGTTTAAGAGCTATTGGAGATTTCTTTTTTTTTTTTTGCATCAAGGCAAGGACGTGATGAAGGTAATGTTTTAGGAAGCTTCACCTGAGAGCATTATATAGGAGGTACTGAAGGGCACAGCAGTTAGAACTCCTAATACAGCATCATCAGTTGCTTTGCTGCTCTCCCTTTTTGGAAACATGTATTTGTAAATGCTTCCTAGATACTTCCACCAGAACCTCAAGCTCAATACTATGCTTCTAAAACCAAACTAACCTTCCCTACAAACCTGTGACTCCTGACTTTCCTATTTGTGTCATGACCACACACCCTCCTGGAAATCATCTTAGGTTTCTCTCTCCCCATCACCCACTTCCGGAGTAATCCTTTTTCTGGCTGATTTCATTACTAGCCTGCTAAACTCATGTATTTTCTTTCTTTCTTTTTTTAAAATAAATTTATTTATTATTTATTTATTTATTGCGTTGGGTCTTTGTTGCTGCACATGGGCTTTTCTCAAGTTGCAGAGAGTGGGGGCTCCTCTTCATTGTGGTGCGTGGGCTTATTGCAGTGGCTTCTCTTGTTGCGGAGTTCTGGCTCTAGGCATGCGTGCTTCAGTAGTTGTGGTATGTGGGCTCTACAGTGCAGGCTCAGTAGTTGTGGCGCATGGGCTTAGTAGCTTGGTGGCATGTGAAATCTTCCCAGACCAGCTTGAACCTGTGTCTCCTGCATTGGCAGGCAGATTCTTAACCACTGCGCCACCAGGGAAGCCCTAAACTCATGTATTTTCAAAGTAGATATTTGTTAACCAGTGATAGAAGATTAAATTGGCAATCATAAAGTACAAAAATTTTGAGGGGAAATCTTATGTTTTGTTATTTGCAGTATGAAGAGGACTGAACAAACCAATATTGCAGTTTGTGATTCTTCTAAGGGACTGAGTTCTCAAGATGTCCTAGAGAAGGGATTTACTTTCTCATCTCCCTCTGAGTTCCACCTTTACCTCCTCAAGTGGCCACATTATCAGTGCTCTAAGGTAGATCTGGCAAAGTAATTTAGGCTCCCTTTAGGCAAGGAGTGACTAAAAAAACAAGTATGTGCTATTCTATGCACATATCTACACACACTCAAAGAAACAGCAGCAGGTGGAGTGAAGACAAATAGTAAGAAATCTCTGTCTGTACTGTATCTATATGTCGTTAAAATTTTAAGTGACTATCACCACATTCACCCTTCTTCCCGTCTGGTTTAGTCCCTTTCCTTGTCTCTGTATTAGTCTTTTTTCAGTTTTCTGGCCTTTCTTTTACTGATATCCAGGGAACTCTTGTCCTAACTGGCTTTTACTCTGGAAGCATCTAATTTCATTGATCCTCAGCTGTTCCTCTCTAAGACACGTAGTGTCTCAGCATTTTATAATATTGAAAAGGGCAAATAACTTTTCAACAAATTCAAAATATGTCAAATACCACTGACTTAAATTAGACAAATATTTCTTCTCTTGTGCTTTTAAAGTATGACTTATATGAGATAAAGGACAAAGGAGATAGCCAAAGGGGTTGGCTTCTTTTCTAAGATCTGCTTGTTCTTTTTCACCATCAGCAAACAGAGTATCTGATCTTTATCAGGGCAGGGACTTAACCTGTCCAGAGTTTCTGTGCCTTTAACCTTTCAGGAATGGGAGAACTCCTGTTTATCATGCATTTTAGTCCTTGGTGACTTCCTGAATAATCCAAGGACTTGCAAGGCACATGAGTTATCATGTATGTGGTCAGTGCTTTATAGATTTTATTGAATTGAGAGATTCTGCTATAGTATGGTTTCTCAAGCTGGGCACGCTTGGCTTTTCAGGCCAAATAACTTTTTTGCTGTGTAAGGCTGTCTTCTGCATTGTAGGATGTAGCATCCCTGGTCTCTACCCACTAGATGTAGCATTTCCTCAGTTGTGACAACCAAAAATGTTTCCAAACATTGCCAATTTTCCCCCAAGGGAAAAAATTGCCCCTGGTTGAGAATCACTGTAGTATAGTTAAAAGGTGGTAGATGGTGATTACTTAGCATGAGCCTTAAAGATTATATACATATTTGGATTTTTCTATACACTTTCTTTCCATTCTTTGGCATATGTTATAGTTTTGAGTATGGTAGCATTTATCTATACTCTATTTTATATAATTCTTTCTCATTTTCTTATATTTATCTATTTTGTTATAATATAATTTTTTCCATTATTTTTTCTCATTATATTTCACAACCTTGCAGAAAAACGTCTACCAGTTTTTCAAAGGTCACCTCCACGGAACTTCTCTTATTTTCACTAGCCTTAAAGAAGAAACTCAAGTGAAGAAGTTAATTTATGGGGAAACAAGTTCTATTTTATGCAGGTAAAATTTGAAGCGATAGTAGAATAAGTGTTATGTTCAGCAACTACTTGAAGACAGGTTGAGATATAGACCTGAGTCAATGGTGTAGCTGAGAACAGAATTATGAAATATCCAAGAGAAAAATGAAAAGGCTCAGAGGACTGAAATTTAAAACTTAACATGAAGCTATGGAAATGAAACTAGCAAAAACAAAAAAGGGTATTTATTGATTGAAATAGTAAAAGCTAATGATTGATTAATAATTAGGTGAATGGCAACCCTATCACAGGGATCACAATAAAGCCCCAACTGTAGGAAAAAGGAAGAAAGAAAAAAAGAAAGGAAGGAAGGGAGGAAAGAAGGAAGAAAAATTCTATCTACTAGCTTTTATTCCAAAAGATCATTGCAGAGACTTAGTGGAAGAGAATTCTACAAGTCATCCTTTGTAGAATTTTTCTAATATCCAGTTGACTTACAGCAAGAATTTTAGAATGAGTCAAAACATTCAGTTCCCTGGGAATACAATTAACAACCAATTCAACTTAGAAGGTTTACAAGGAAATTACATGGCTCAAAATGAGGTGTTAGATGGTCATTTTACTGTCTTTTTTCTTTCGACCACGTGAGCAATAAGTGGCCCATGCTTTAATAACACCTGTTGTGAACCTTTTTTTTTTTGCACTCAACATTGTGCCATGTTCCACAGCACAGACAATTGGAGTCTCCATTCTCCTATTTGTCTGGCTGCTTCCTGGAGACGATAGTTCTCCGTTTCTGACAGCCAAGACAAAAAAGGGAAACATCATTGAGTTATACTTTTATATTTCTTATTTTATAAAATAAATATCCCTCGGTAGCGACTAACTTCCCTCTCATTGTCAAGAGTCTCAAACAAACGTATCACCAGAGACAGAGGAAGGAACGGAACACGTTAAGGCAGAGGCCAGACGTCTTCTCCTCTGAGCAAAAGCTAGTGCCTCGTCCTTTATATTCTACCAGCTAAGAGAAGAGAGCTACGTCGAGAAGCGCTTGGGAAGAAAAGCCGTTAAGCACTGTGGACTTTTAGGCAGAGGGTCCCTAAACTAGCTTCTAAGAGCTCTTTAGGGGCCTCAGTGACATAAAAATCTCGGGTGGGCACATGCTCTTTTTAAAGACTGAGAAACGGTCACTTTTTTGTCTCAGAACGTCGCAACAGTACACGCGACCACCTTCCCCGCTTTCGGTGAACCCCAGAACTTGGGAGCTCCCCCAGGAAGAGCTGCGGTTTTCCCTTCCGGCCCCACCGCAGCGAACCCAAAGCACGAATCCAAGAGAATGGAGACCGATCGAGCGGATTCCAACAGAGGAATCTGGCGGGCGGCGAAATTCTCCAAGAAGCGGAAAAGATGCGGGAGACTTCTCACTCTATCCAATCAGATGAGAGGAAATCTTGGCACACCCCCTTTCCGCCAACAAATCATCACCTAGCTCGATGGGTCCGGCCCACTGACACCGGGAAAACGCCTTTTAAATTTTATTAGTGTAGCTTTTCCCCCCACCGTCATTCTAGACCTTTCCACAGAATGCGGTCAGAAAAGGAGAACTGGATGTAACAATTCCAAAGCTGGTCAGTATTGCGGTGAGAAGCGAAACCACAGACCTCTTCATCAAAACAGTGATACTGGGAGGGACAGGGAAAGGGAAAGGAAAGAGTTCCGGAGAGAAAACTACAACTCCCAAGGGCCCTTGCGCTGACTCGGCGCACCCTGGGCTAGAGGGCGGGCCGCCGTATGAAGACGGCGGAGGGTCACGAGGCTCCTCTCGGACTTCCTGAAGTGGGCGGGACTTGAGGTGGGCGGGGTGGCGGCCACCCCGGCCCTCGCGCTTTGTGTCCTCCTCCCTCGGGCTCAGCCGCCGGAGACGTTGGAGGGGGCGTGGCCAGCGCGGAGGCTGGTGGGGGCGCGAGCGCCGCGGGACGTGGGTGACGCGGCTCCTTCCAGCTCAGCGGTGTGTGAGGTGTCGCGGCCCCGCCGGCGATTGGTTGTTGAGAGGCGAGTACGCAGCGGCCGTTGGTCGCCGGCAGCACGGAGCGAGAGCCGGGGCGGGCGGGGGGGATATGGGGCGGCAGCGGCGAAGGCGGCTGGAGGAGGCGGGCGCGGACGGGCCGGCGGCCGCGGCAGCAGCGGCAGTCCACCGAGTCCTCCTCTGAAGCGCCCCCGTCGGCGCCGCTGTGGGCCCCTGCGAGGGGGCGGCCGGCGCGCGAGCCGCTCAGGAGCCGCTCCTCCGGCTCCGCAGCCCTTCGGACGCTCGGTCCCATCCTCGCTCTCCTGCTCCGGCTCCTCCATCTTGGCCTCGGCAGTGGCAGCTGCCGGGAGGATGTGCCGCCTTCTGGCAGGGGGAAGAAGGAGGAGAAGATGAAGAAGTACCGGCGGGCCTTGGCCCTGGTCTCCTGCGTCTCTCTGTGTTCCCTGGTCTGGTGAGTAGCCCCGACCACACGGGAGTTTCCCGTGAGGGGAGAGGGGTCAGGGAGCGGCCCGGGTCACACCCCCAGATCTTCCCGGCTTTGGGATGCGGGTCTCCAGGGCCCCTGTGAAGCGACAGACGGGATACTCCGTGACTCTCCCGCGGGCTGGCCTGGCAGCGCTGTGTGCGGAGCTTTTCACGGCGCGTTCGGGAGTTACAGCAACCAAGTGGCAGAGGAAGGCGCCTGGGTGCCTTTGTACCCAGTTGACCCTGGCCCTTGGCGGTGGTGGGGTGCTTGGGTGGTGTTCAGATAGAGGCTGGGTTGAGTTGCTCAGGCTTAGGACCAGCCACTTGTTTTCCCGGTGTGCTGAGGGCATAAAGCGTGTCGGCTGGGAGGTGTTCCCGACGGGCGATTTTACAAACGTGACTTGTCGTGAAGGTGAGTAATGTACAAGCAGTAGTAGTTCTCCTGACCCTTTCCTCTTTAGCCTCCGCTACACTTGGGGTTGCTGTTCTTGGAAACTTTTGGGGGCTTTCTGACGCGCTTTTTCAAGGGGTAGATGATAAGCTGTTTCGTAGAGAGTGTCTTAGGTGTAGTGTGTACAGGGGTTTCTGGTAGTGTGGCTTGGATAATGTCCTTTAGTAATGGAAGGATTTTTAGTCCTGCATTTTGAAGGCGGGAAGAGTGCTTTGTCTACAAGTTTATGGAGTTTCTGTTAATCCTTCGCACATTTGGGGGCTTTTTTTGGAGGAGCAGAGAAAGCTTGTCAGTCAGAGGATCGCTACCATTCTGCCCTCCGAGGGAATTTCTTCAGAGATGTGTGACATTTGCTGACTGAAAAGTTGCTTCTTCAGTCAAAGTAATTTGCTGTTATATTAAAACATCTAGATAAACTGTTTCTTGTTTAGCTTATTTCTGCAAAACACTAACCGTTTTTTCATTTTTGTGGGTGCCTAATGGATTCCAAAGACACCAAAGTTGTAGAGTTGTTGCTCACAGAAAATAATACGTAAATAAGAAGAAAAGAAAACACTCGCCTGGCTGAAGAATTTTGATTGGCAGATTGATAGACGTTTTAGAGAAAAAGAAATTTGGCCTCTTGACATTCACTTCCAACCCTGTAATTAGACCAATGTTATCTCACCTTCTACTTTTTAGTCATCATGTTGGGTACCAAGAAGTGCATGTAGGAGATGAGTCCACTCACCTCATTTTAAATTTAAATTTGTACGTGAGGTACGGAACCTTGTATTCATATCCACTTCTTTCTGGGGGCTGCTTAGTTGTTTGTAGGTTATGTATCTTTTTTTCTTTCCTCTTTCTACTTGATCTTGCCAATCTTTAGACCATGTTATTCCTCATCACTTTCTGAAATGGTTGATAGGGCAAAGAGGTTACACTTTTCAAGTTTAAAACACACCAGGATCCCTGATTTTTTTTAGATGAAATATACTTGAGGTATAACATTGTATAAATTTCAGGTGTACAACATGTTGATTTGATACATTTACATATTGTAATATGATTACCCTTGTAGCAATAGTTAGCACCTCTCTCACGTCACATAATCATTTCTTTTTGTGGTGGGAACAATTAAGATCTAGTCTCTTAGCAGGTTGATAATTATTACACAATAGTGTTGTCTATACTTACTATACGGTGATCTCCAGGACTAACTTATCTACCAGTTTCAAGTTTCTACCCTTAAACATAACTAAAAAAAAATTAATTGGCTGCTGGCAATGAAATCAGGCATTACAGTGTGGCTTTTAAAATCATTTGCCTATTTAAATTAACTGTGCTTCTATTACTGTGTTTAATTTCTGGCTGTCATTTGCTTAAGCTAACCTCTATGATTTTTCAACTTTATTCATTAGAAATAGTGGGGAGATCATGACCTGTTAGGGGGAAAAAAATGGTCAGCCTAGTATTGAAAATAATAGTCATAAAGTTCTGTAAAGTTTGTTGACTTTCACAGTGAAAAATGGATGTTGAGGGTTTAATAGTGCAAAGTTTAAGAAACTATTGGGTTAGTTTGCTTTGAGATTTGTTTGCACTGCTGAATTTAAAGATATTTTAATTGTTCTTTACTGAAGCCATGGAAAGGCATTAAAGTAGGATATTGAGGCTTGAGAATTTTTTGGAAGGGTGACGATGAGATAGAAGAGGAGTGGTGTGTAGTGTGATTGGCAAAGAATATGTTGTGTGTTTTGAGACTCTTCTTCCTTGGGAAATTGGAATAATAAAATTATGTCATTGACTCATCTGGAGATCTAACTCTTGGTACAGTCTGGTCTGTTAGGTCATTTCTCAACATCTCCATTCTCCCTTAGCCTAATGCCATTGTAGGATTCGACAAGTTTTGTAAAAGAGTTATTTTTGTCTTTGTCATTTATAAAGTGTTCCAACATTTTGTGATCCATTTTTTCTGAATTTTGTAATCCCCTTATTTTTACTGTCACATATTTATCGATCCTAATTATGTCTCCCCTCTTCTTTTGTCTTTCGAGCCCGGAGTCCTAACCTTAGATTACTTTCACAGAAGACCCACCCTATCCTTCTTATTATTCATTCTGGTTGCTGTTTTTCCTTTTGCATACTTTCTGTGATTCTTTATCAAATACTCCAGAGTATTTTAGGTACAAATGTACTATAGCTGCATCAAGAATAATTATGATAGCTATTATTTATTGTCAGCTATCTCTTTGTCAAGCCTGTGGTGTACTTTACACATTTTAGCACTTTTAATGTTCACAACAACCCTATGAATATTATTACATTTTATAGTTGAGGAAGTAGAGAAGTAACTTGGCTAAGGTAAAGCAGCTATTAAGTTCTGGAGCTTGGATTTGAACCTAGGCCGCCTGATTCGTAGGATCCTGACTGTTGAAATCCTTTGACTGTAGGTCAGGAAGCCTATATTTTGGATGTGACTCCATCACTTACTAGCCTTGCGTCCTTGGACATGTTTTGTAATTTCTTTGAACTTTATTTCTTATTTCTTAAAAGTGAGAAACATTCCTTCACACAGGGTTGTTAGGAGGAAAACATAAGATAGTATATATAGTAGATCTTTGTAAAATAGTAAGGGTACGTTATCTATATATTTCATCATAAAATCATTCAACAAAGTTTATTCTCATGTTCATTACGTACCAGATGTTGTTACGGGCATTGAAAACCTGAAAATAGGGTGACCAGCTTATCCTGGTTTTAGCGGTGAAAGTCCTAAGTCCCAGGAATCCCCTGTGTTAGTTTCCTATTGCTGCTGTAACAAGTTACCAAAAATTTAGTGGCTTTAAACAATGCACATTTATTTTCTTATAGTTTTGGGGGTCACAAGTCCAAAATAAGTCTTAACTGGGCTAAAATCAAGGTGTCAGCAGGCCTGGTTCTTTCTTGAGACTCTAAGGGGAAGAGTCTGCTTCTTGACCTTTTCAGCTTCTAAGGGCTGCTTGCATTCTGTGGCTCCTTCCTCCGGTCATTCCAACCTCTTGCTTCAGTCCTCACATCTACTAATGACTGATGCTCCTGCCTCCTTTTACAAGGACTCTCGTGATTGCATTGGGCACACCCAGACAATCCAAGATTATCTCCCTGTCTCAGATTCCTTAATTTATCACATCTGCAGAGACCTTTTTACCATGTAAGGCAACATATTTTGAAATTAGGACTCTGACATCTCTGGGGGGCCGTTATGCAGCCTAACATACCCCCCCAACCTTGATCCTGGCAAACTAGGAAGATTGATGACCACCCTAAAGCGGAAAAAAAAAAGTTGATCAGTGCCTTAAGTGGTGGATATTCAAATTTTTTTGTGGCTACCCATCAGAAAAACATTGTGCATGCACCTTTAATGTGTAATTAATTGCTTATAAGATTTTTTTACATGTGCAAATATGGTATTAGTATATTAGTATACTAATAACATTAATGTACATAATAAATTACACAAATTAGATGATTAAGAAAAATGAGAGAGAAACAATCTGATACTTTCTGTTAACAGACCATTTTGTTCTTATTTCAAAAGTGATAATTTGGCAGAGGTGTGTGATTGACTGACTAGATTATTTTACATCATAATGTGAATGAAAAATAGCTTGTACTTAGCCCTGCTATTTTCTTGTTGGCTTGTGCTTGCATTACTGTTATCTTTGCAGTCTTTGCAGGAATTTTTTCAAAGCTACTTCTCCATGTTGTGAGAAGCAGTTTAGTTAAAACTAAATAATATAATTCCTAAATCTGCTTCATTGGGCACATCTAAACTGCAGTGCATCACAGTGTGGTGGAAGGAAAGCCCACTGTCTGTGAAACTTCCATTCTTTCCTCGGGTTTCTGGCTATGTAGTCTCTGCTGTTATGACCAACTGACCTTCAGATCAAGTGTGAATCCTTATACTAATCTTGGTAAAGCTAAATTAATTAAAAAATATACTTTATTTTTTGGATAAAATTTTAGGTTCATAGCAAAATGGAGCATAAGGTACAGAGATTACTTAATACCTGCTCTGCCCCCACACATGCATGGTTTCCTCCATTATCAGCATCCCTCACTAGAGTGGTTTAATCTATTTTTTAAGACAAAAAATCTTTTTTTTCTTCCTGAACCCCAAAGGATCATCTTGGAGAAGCTCATATATAGAGCTAATGAGAAGAGCCTGACATTTAAACAATTCTCATACGTTTGACAAATAGTTACCGAAAATAGCTTAAAAGGTCTTTAGAAACACGAAGGGAAGACTTTGCATTCTAGATATGGTCTATCACTAGCTGTGTCTCCTTGGACAGGTTATTTCTATGAGCCTCAGTTCTCATCCATAAAATGGTTTGCAGAATGGCTAGTTCAAGGTAGGAGAATTTTGTTTCAGGCAGAGGAAAGATTCCTGTTGGTTGGGAGAGATGGGAGTGGAGGTTAGACCCTTCAGATTTTGAAGGGACTTGATTATTGTGCAGGTGAACTCTGATTTTAACATGACAGAAGATGAGCCAGTGAATTAGTTTTAAATAGGAGAAACTAGAGAGTGAGGTCAGATTGATCTTTTAGTTAGATCACTAGGGGGTTAGAGTGGATTGGAAAGGACAGACTTTGGAGGCAGGGAGCGCTAAAGTGGTGGTCACACCAGAAGAGAGTTGATAGGTATCTAATTCAAGGTGGTCTGTTTTGTTGGCCTTTTTGGCCTTAGTAGTAGTTTTTCTGAGTATGTTACCCAGTTTTCATTGACTTAGGAGGTTTATTTCTTGGTTTGTAATTTTATCTGTGTGCTCTTTATTTTGCTTTTTCTCTGACAGTTTTGCTCATTTGTTAATATGCGTAAGTGAGCAGAAAAATAAGAAACCAATTTTTTTTGCTTATATTTTTATAAGCAGTATTTTTTTTTTCCTTTTTAAGATAATGATTAGAAATGTCCTTGAAAATCCCAACTCTGTCTTTCCTCTGGAGATTTTTTTTTCCTGTGTTTTGTTTCTATAACTTTTTAAAGACTCTAAGTCTACTTTTCTGAATCAATTAATAAATATTCAAAATAAGTAAAATAATAAAGTAACCCCTCTTCTCCAAATCATTTGATGACTTTTAAAAAAAAAAGTCTGTCTTGTCCTGGGGGTGTAATTATTCAGCATGATGATTGTAGATAATAATAAAAACTGTATTGTATATTTGAAAGTTGCTAAAAGAGTAGATCTTAAACATTCTCATCACAAGAATAAGATTTGTGCTAGTGATGATGGATGTCAGCTAAACTTTTGTGGTGATCATATCACACTAAATACAAGTATTGAATCATATTGTACACCTGAAACTAATATAATGTTTTATGCTAGTTGTGTCTCAGTAGAAAAAATAAAGTAGTCTTTCTTATGGAACTTTGTGTGAAAAACTTTGGGAAGAAAAGCTTATTTTTGCTCTGGGATATACATTCCAAAGAAAGTGTCTGGTACTTACAAGATATCTTGGTTTGTTAAAAACAGTGTCAGATCCCTTCAGACAAGTTAGATGAAGCCAGATTGCCTAAATAGGAAAAAGTCTGTGAAAGAAGGTGTACGATGTCTTTGTGTAAAAGTTGAACACTTGTGTCCAATAAAAATGTTGAATAATTTATTTATAATATCCTTTGGAATTATTTTTTAAAGAGCTGGATGTGTTTCACAATAACCTCTTAAGGTTATTAAACATTTGAGGATGTATTGGAAAGGATGCAAGAACTAGGGTTGGCAGACAATGAAAAAAACAAAAGATGCCAGCACCTAACTTACCTTTGAACATTGATTATTTCATTTTTCAGCTGTTCATGAACTCCTAAAATATTCTTTCACTTTTCTCAACAATCTTAATAGAGAAATGAGTCTATATATATAGCTAATATATTCTAGTGCTTATTAATGAAAGACAAATTTACTAAAAATTTAAGTGCTTTATTATTCTCTCAAGCCATCTTTAGGAAGAAACATTTATATGTTTGAAATACTTTAGTAAGAAACTACTCTCTGTTGGAAACATGTACATGTTGCAGACTGTATTTTAGTGCCAGGTGTATGTTACCTGTTTTGTTTTCAGGGCCATATTTTAAAGTAGTTTCAAAAATAAAATTGTACCTGTCTCAGGGGACCGGAGATTGCTTTTGAGTATTTGCAGTATAAGAATGTCAGTCCCTTGGGATACACTAGTTTCATAAATGCTGAGTTTTTTGAAAGAAATTTGTTTATATTTTAGGACTTAGTTTTTGTAATGAATCACTAGTTGAAATTAGTATATATTTTCCTTAAAAGTAACACCTAGCTTTTTTAGAAAATGTTTTGTAGTGTTAATATGGCTCATAAGTACTAAGCTTATTTTGTATTTCTTGTTATGGAGTATTTGAAATCGATAATAGAAAATGTGTAAAGTGCTTTGCTCATAGTAAGCCCTATTACATAAGTTCTCATTCACTCATTCTGGCTACTTTGGCAGAAGTAGGATCCTAGGCTGAGGTATCAGTTTAGAAATAGAAACCCATACCTTTGTTCAAAATATCAGTATTATTTGGTTGCCAACAATGTATTTGGTATGGTGCTGAAGAAGCAAGAGACTTGAGCTCTGCCCTCAGGAGTATACAAGCTGGTTGTCAAAATATGGATCGGTAGTGGTGTAGTGGAAAGGGCATGAAACTGAGTTAGAGCTTGATTGTAATCCTTTCTTTTCAGAATTAACAGCGAACATTTATTGGGTACTTATTTCTGTTCTAAGTGCTTTATATACACTAATTAATTTTGTCATTATTAAACTCTTTTCATATAGAGACTAAGAAAGGCACAAAGAAATCAGCCAGTTTGCCTAAATTCTCAGTAAGCAATGAGCAGGAATTTAAGTAGCCTGAGTCTCAGCCTGTGCTCTTAACCACCAACCTATGCTGCCTATATAGGCTGGTAGGTGGCCTTAGGCAAATTTCTCTACCTTTTTTTGCTTTGTCAATTTTTTAATCTACAAAATGGAGCTGACTGGATTGGCTCAACAAGGAATGAATATTAGAATTATTCATGAAGCTTTAAAAAAAGTACGTGTTTACTTTGGTAAGTTTAGGATATTCTTTTGTGCATTCCAGTTGTTACTACTAAATTGAATTCTGAGATTTTCCTTTCGTGCTTTTAACATCCTGAGATACCTGCTTTGAACATTAGTGAGCATAACAAAAAGCTGAATTATTAGATGCTTAAAGAAGGGAAAAACTGGACTGGAGTTGTCAAGGAAGACTTTTTTTTTTAATTAATTAATTTATTGGGTGCGTTGGGTCTTTGTTGCGGCTCTCTCTAGTTGCTGAGAGCGGGGGCTACTCTTCATTGTGGTGCACAGGCTCCTCATTGTAGTAGCTTCTCTTGTTGCAGAGCATAGGCTCTAGGCACGTGGACTTCAATAGTTGCGGCACACAGGCTCGATAGTTGCATGGGCTCTAGAGCACAGGCTCAATAGTTGTGGCGCACGGGCTTAGTTGCTCCGTGGCATGTGGAATCTTCCCAGAGCAGGGCTCGAACCTGTGTCCCCTGCATTGGCAAGCGGATTCTTAACCACTGCGCCACCTAGGAAGTCCAAGACTTGGTTTTAAGAGAAATGACATGTGTGGTTCATAAACTTTGCTTCTGTGGAATATAGGTGCTTCATGAACTGAACTAAGTTATACTGGTGCTGCTAATATGAATAGTGGCCTTTCTCTAGTTTGTGTGTCTGCTTAACTGCCTGCAGTGAGCAGATAGTACCTAATTGTCAGGAGAGATGAGAAAAAATTATGAGTAAAAGAGACGATGTATTTGATATAGGTGGAAGTGATAGTAAGCAGACAAGCTTGAGTGAAAGTAAAAGCTAAAGTCATCCCTTGGTGTCCATTGGGGATTGGTTTTAGGACTCCACCTCAGCTGCTCAAGTCTGTTATGTTAAATGGTGTAGTACACTCAGACCTCTGTATACCCAGATGTGGAACCCATGAATGTGGAGGGCTGAATGTATTCTGGAGATTGTGATGGGTTTTGCAAGTTAAACCAAGGAGGTGGGCAGTAAAGATCCAGCAAGAGAAGTGGTGTTTGGAGAGTGTTATTTTGACATCACTGTGCTAGATATATCTCAGAGGAGAAAGGCTGGAGGGATGAATACTAAATGAAAAGCAATTGGAATAGTTGAAGTGTTTCATAACAAGGACTTAACTTGGCAGTAGAAATGAATAGAGTGCATTGAGCAAAGATTTTGAGGACGTAAATAATCTGGTTTGGTGATAGGTTGGCAAGTTGGCAATGCAGTACAGTAGAAAGAGCATTGGGCTATGATTCAGAAGAGCTGGGTTTTAGTTTGCCTCTAACCAGCTTTTGGTCGTCAACACTGCCTTTCTGTCGTCCATCTCAATGTCAAGAGATGTTTACTGAGGCTTTTCTGTGTGCTGCCTTCTGTGCAGTATTCTGGTGGACAAAACAGACAAAGTAGCTGCTTTCCTGGAGCCACTGTGGTTGAGAGAATAAATTCTAGGGTCTAAAATGATGAATCTGTGAAGTAAAGTTCAAAGAGGGCAGTTATTATTTTTCCTTTTAACTTGGACAGCTAGAGGAATTGGGTGTTAAAATAGAATTGGAAGAGTTGCAAAGAGTTTTAAAGGAGAAGGATCTGTTCGTTGAAGTGAGTAGAATATCCTAGTGGAGATGATAAATAGGCATTTAAATGCAGACTTCAGTGAAGATGAGATTTGGGCTGGAGCTCTCCTCATAGAGGGATCATTTTTGAAACAGAACCTTTGAATATAGAGTTTCTGCAGATACTTAGAACAAACAAAGGTGACAAACAAAGTAAAACTCTGAAAGGAAGGCGGAAACTAGGGAAGGGGGAAAGAGTTAAGGAGGTCATTTGAGTGGTCAGCAATATAAAAGTCTCAGCCTGAAAAGCTTGAAAATTGAGAAAAAGGGCCTTGTTTTCAAAAGACAGAGGTGATTGATAAGCATTTATGAGTGGAAATAGAAGATATTTGGGGAGTGGTAAGTGTTTGGCAGCCAGAAGGGATACAAGAGGCTGGAGTGGCCTCATACTTGTATACTTCAAACCATTCAACCCACTTTGATTTGAGGTCAGTTTAATCCAGGGATACTAAGTGTTTTCTGCAAGGGACTTGAGCGTCTGTGGATTTTGGTATCTGCAGAGGGTCCTGGAACCAAGATACCTAGGCACAACTGTTTACATCACTCTGGAATTTGCTAAATGAAAGAAGGACAGTAGCTGATAACAGCTGCTAACATTTGAGTGCATAGTCTATGCCAGGCTAAGCATTGCACATGCATTATTTCATTTTCCCATTTTACAGTGTTCATATTGAGACATTATTAGGATTGGATTGATCATACTCAGTTTATGCTACATTCTGTATGGGTTCCCTTTTCTTCTCCATTTTACATCATTACTCTTCATTTTCACTCCTATCTCCCCCACGTTAGGCATTTACTCTGGAATATTTGATGTGTTTTTCCAGTCGACCTTCATTTATTTACTTAGATTTGTGTTTTCTTCCAAAATAATATTTTGTTTATATATTTTAAAATTTACATACATGGTATAATGCTACTAATCTCATTCTTTTTCCTACTTTTTTCCACTTAACACTTTTTAAAAAACTTGTGTTAGTTACTAGAATCGTCATGAAGTGAATTCTGAGTAGTTAATGATGTGGCAGATGCCTCAGGAAGACCTGATGTCATTTATTCATTCATTCAACAGATATTTATTGAGCCCTTTGTGTGTAGCCTGCTTCTAAAGAGACTTTATGCCAACAAATGCATTTGGGAGTATTCTGTTCCAGTTGCTTGTCTTTTGCTATCCCAGTACTATAGACTAATTAGAGTGATTTTGTCTTAATTATCTGGCAAGGTGAACTACTTGCCTTGGCTTTTTTTTAAAATATAGTTACTCTTAGACCAGTTTTTCCATATCATATTTAGAACATTAGGATCCTTCAGGTTTTTTTTTGTTGTCGCTGGGTTTTTGTTTGTTTTATCTTTAGGATTTTCTTTTTTTTTAATTTTTATTTTTATTGGAGTATAGTAGATTTACCATGTTGTGTTAATTTCAGGTGTACAGCAAAGTGATTCAGTTATACATATACATATATTTATTCTTTTTCAGATTCTTTTCCCATATAGGTTATTACACGGTATTGAGTAGAGTTCCCTGTGCTATACAGTAAGGATCCTTCAGGTATTTTGATAGGAGTTATATTCGAGTGGTGAATTACTTTGGGGAGAATTGCTGTCTTTACTTTGCTGTCAGCAGCATTCCATCCACGAACATACTAGATCTTCATTTATTTGTCTTTTCATTTTATGGTCATTATTAGAGTTAACAGTTTTTCTCTATAAATGGTTGTGTAATTTTTAAGGTTAATTTCTAAATTATTTTATAATTTTTGTTATTGCTAATAGTTTATTTTCTATTTCGTTATTGCTGGGGAGGAAAATATTGACTTTTTTGCTTCTCATATTTTTAAATTGACATAATTTAGATACAGTGAAATGCACATGTTATCAACTGTATAGTTAAATCAGGTTTGACAAATGCGTACATCTGTGTAACTCACACCCCATGAAGTTACCGAACATTTCTCATGTCTGTGAAGAATTCCCTGAAGCAACCAGTGATTTGATTTCTATCACCATGGATTAGTTTTGCTAATTCTGGAACTTTATGTAAATGGAATTATACAGTATTTATTCTTGTGTCTGGCTTCTTTCACTCAGTGTAATGTTTCCAAGATTTATCTATCTTGATTCATTCATTAGTAATTCATTGCTTTTTATTTTTTTTAACATACAATAAACTGCATATATTTAGAGTGAACAGTTTGGTACCCCAGTCTCCCAGTTCATTCCCCACCAAGGCTTCTTGCTTTCCCCACTTGGTGTCCATATGTTTGTTCTCTACACCTGGGTCTCTATTTCTGCCTTGCAAACTGGTTGATTTGTACCATTTTTCTGTATTCTGCATATATGTGTTAATATATGATATTTGTTTTTCTCTTTCTGACTCACTTTACTCTGTATGACAGTCTCTAGGTCCATCCATGTCTCTACAAATGTCCCAATTTCATTCCTTTTTACAGCCGAGTGATATTCTGTTATATGTATGTACCACATCTTTTTTATCCATTCATCTGTTGATGGACATTTAGGTTGTTTCCATGACCTTGCTACTGTAAATAATGCTGCAATGTGTTCTTCCTTTGTTTTCCTCTAGGAGTTTTATAGTGTCTGGCCTTACGTTTAGGTCTTTAATCCATTTTGAGTTTATTTTTGTGTATGGTGTTAGGGAGTGTTCTGACTTCATTCTTTTACATGTAGCTGTCCAGTTTTCCCAGCACCACTTATTAAAGAGGCTGCCTTTTCTCCATTGTATATCCTTGTCTCTTTTGTCATAGATTAGTTGACCATAGTTTATCTTTGGGCTTTCTATCCAGTTCCATTGATTTATATTTCTGTTTTTGTGCCAGTGCCATACTGTCTTGATCACTGTAGCCTTGTAGTATAGTTTGAAGTCAGGAAGCCTAATTCCACCAACTCTGTCTTTTCTTCTCAAGATTGCTTTGGCTATTCCAGGTCTTTTGCATTTCCATACAAATCGTAAAATTTCTTGTTCTAGTTCTGTGAAAAATGCCATTGGTAATTTGATAGGGATTGCATTGAATCTGTAAATTGCTTCGGGTATCATAGTCATTTTCACAATGTTGATTCTTCCAATCCAAGAACATAGTGTATCTCTCCATCTGTTTGTGTCATCTTTGATTTCTTTCATTAGTGTTTTATAGTTTTCTGAGTACAGGTCTTTTACCTCCTTAGTTAGGTTTATTCCTAGGTATTTTATTCTTTTTGTTGCAATGGTGAATGGGATTGTTTCCTTAATTTCTCTTTCTGATCTTTCATTGTTAGTGTATAGAAATGCAAGAGATTTCTGTGTGTTAATGTTGTATCCTGCAACTTTACCAAATTCATTGATTAGCTCAAGTAGTTTTCTGGTGGCATCTTTAGAGTTTTCTATGTGTAGTATCATGTCATCTGCGAACAGTGACAGTTTTACTACTTCTTTTCCAATTTGGATTCCTTTTCTTTTTCTTCTCTGATTGCTGTGGCGAGGACTTCCAAAACTATGTTGAATAGTAGTGGTGAGAGTGGACATCCTTGTCTTGTTCCTGATCTTAGAGGGAATGCTTGCAGTTTTTCACCATTGAGAATGATGTTTGCTGTGGGTTTGTCATATATGGCCTTTCTTATGTTGAGGTAGGTTCCCTCTATGCCCACCCTCTGGAGAGTTTTTATCATAAATGGGTGTTGAATTTTGTCAAAAGTTTTTTCTGCATCTGTTGAGATGATCATGTGGTTTTTATCCTTCAATTTGTTATGTGGTGTATCATATTGATTGATTTGCATATATTGAAGAATCCTTGCATTCCAGGGATAAACCCCACTTGATCATGGTGTATGATCCTTTTAATGTGTTGTTGGATTCTGTTTGCTGATATTTTGTTGAGGATTTTTGCATCTAAATTCATCAGTGATATTGGTCTGTAATTTTCTTTTTTGTAGTATCTTTGTCTGGTTTTGGTATCAGGGTGATGGTGGCCTCATAGAATGCGTTTGTGAGTGTTCCTTCCTCCGCAATTTTTGGAAGAGTTTGAGAAGGACGGGTGTTAGCGCTTCTCTGAATGTTTGATAGAATTCACCTGTGAATCCATCTGGTCCTGGACTTTTGTTTGTTGGAAGATTTTTAATCACAGTTTCAATTTCATTCCTTGTGATTGGTCTGTTTATATTTTCTATGTCTTCCTGATTCAGTCTTGAAGGTTATACCTTTCTAAGAATCTCTCCATTTCATCCAAGGTTTCCATTTTATTGGCATATAGTTGCTTGTAGTAGTCTGTTATGATCCTTTTTATTTCTGTTGTAACTTCTCCTGTTTCATTTCTAATTTTATTGATTTGAGTCCTCTCCGTCTTTTTCTTGATGAGTCTTGCTAGAGGTTTATCGATTTTATTTATCTTCTCAAAGAACCAGCTTTTGGTTTTATTGATTTTTGCTATTGTTTTGTTTCTATTTCATTTATTTCTGCTCTAATCTTTATGATTTCTCTCCGTCTGCTAACTTTGGGTTTTGTTTGTTCTTCTTTCTCTAGTTTCTTTAGCTGTAAAGTTAGATTGTTTATTTGGGATTTTTCTTGTTTTTTGAGGTAGGATTGTATTGCTATAAACTTCCCTCTTAGAACTGCTTTTGCTGAATCCCATAGGTTTTGGATCATTGTGTTTTCATTGTTATTTGTCTCTAGGTATTTTTGGATTTCCTCTGTGATTTCTTCAGTGATCTCTTGGTTATTTAGTAGCATATTGTTTAGCCTCCTTGTGTTTGTGTTCTTTTACAGTTTTTTTCCTGTAATTGATTTCTAATCTCATAGTGCTGTGGTCAGAAAGGATGCTTGATACAGTTTCAATTTTCTTAAATTTACCAAGGCTTGATTTGTGACCCAAAATATGATCTGTCCTGAAGAATGTTCCATGTGCACTTGAGAAGAACGTGTAATCTGTTGTTTTTGGATGTAATGTCCTATAGATATCTATTAAATCCAGCTGACGTATTGTGTCATTTAAAGCTTGTGTTTCCTTATTAATTTTCTGTGTGGATGATCTGTCCATTGGTGCAAGTGGGGTGTTAAAGTCCCCTACTATTATTGTGTTGCTGTCAGTTTCCTTTTTCATAGTTGTTAGCATTTGCCTTATGTATTGAGGTGCTCCTATATTGGGTGCGTATGTATTTATAATTGTTATCTCCTCTTCTTGGATTGATCCCTTGGTCTTTATGTAGTGTCCTTTCTTGTCTCTTGTAACCTTTTTCATTTTAAAGTCTATTTTATCTGATATGAATATTGCTACTCCAGCTTTCTTTTGATTTCCATTTGCATGGAATATCTTTTTCCATCCCCTCACTTTCAGTCTGTATTTGTCCCTAGGTCTGAATTGGGTCTCAGTAATTCATTACTTTTTATTGTGAGAAGTAGTGCATTGTATGTATATACTACAGTTTGTTTACATTCTCCTGTTGTTGAACATCTGGGCTGCTTCCAGTTTTTGGCATTAAGAGTAAAAGCTACTGGGGACATTTTTGTGCACACAGTTTTCATTTCTCTTAAGAAGTACCTAAAAGTGGAATTGCAAGTGCTGAAACAAATGGGTATTGTATGCTTCTGAATATAATACTCTGAGAAAGACACAACATCACTTATGAAGGATTCCAGCCAGGAATATATAACCTGAATCTAGTCATGACGAACCATCAGACAGACTTCAAAAAGGGATCATATTATTTAAAAATAAAAGGACTGTGTCCTTCAAAAGTGTTAGTGCCATATAAGATAAAGGCCAAAAACGATTCCAGGTTAAAGGAGGCTGAAGACACATAAAAAATGCAGGACATGATCTCAGACTCAATTCTGTACTTGAGGTGGGGAGAGGGGGAATGCTGTAAGGACACTACTGGGGACATAGAGTATTGTGTCGATGTAACACTTACTGAGGTTGATAATAGTAACATGGTTGTGTAAGAGAATATTCTTATTCTGAAGAAATACGTACAGAAGATATTTAGAGATAAACTACACGGAGTGAGGAGAGAGGGAGGGCTATGTGTGTGCCATGAGCAAATGGCAGATGATGGAACCAATGGATCAAAGTGTTAACAGTAGGTTGATATGGGTATAAGGGTTTGTGGATGTTCTTTGTTCTATGTTGGCATTTCTTCTGGAAGTTTGAAATTATTTCCAAATAGAAAGTGGGAAAAAAAAAAAGAGTGGGATTTCCTTTTTCTCTGTGTAAGGTGTTGATTAATCCACTCAAATTTCTTTAATTATCATCAATTAACTCCAATTTTTGTATACTTTGTGCTAATTGTGCTATTTTTCTAGAAACATCCATCTCTCCTGAGTTTTCAAATATATTAGTTTATATAGCTGGTAATATTTTATAATTTTAAAAAATCTGTTTTGTCTGTGTTATTTCATGCATTTAGAACATAATTTGTTAACTCACATCACCAGCTCTTATTTATCAGTTTTTCCAGAGGTTTGTCTTTTTAATATTTTCTTCAAAGAACCAACCTTGGTTTCTTTAATCTTCTTTGCTTTTTTTGTTTTTTTTTAATTTCAGAGACTTCTGTCCTTATAGTCTTCCTTTTTTCTTTAGGTTTACAGTCCTTTATCTCCTTGAGTTGAAAGATTAACTCTTTTGTATTCATTGTTTGTCTCCATATGTGCTAAGAAGCATAGTTTTCCTGCTGCTGTCTTATCTGCATCCCACCAATTTTGACCTGTAGTCTTCTGCTGTAATGTTTTGTAATGTTACTTATTGTTTTCTCTTTAATCAAAGGATTATTTTGCTGCATAATTTTGTTTCTGGGCTTTAGAATGTTGTTAGCTGTTGGTATCCTAAATGACACTCAAACATGAATTTTACAAGACTTTTAATTACATTTACTCTGAAAGTTAATACCTTTCTAGGTAAATTGTGAATCCCTGCCACATTAGTGGGGAGGAATTGGCAAAAAGGGATAAATGTCCTTTTAGTTTCCAGATTCTATTTTTTGCATTTGTGTGTGTGTGAGGGGGTGGTGGGGTGGGTGGGTGACTTGGGGAGTGGTAGTGGTAGAGGTGATGGGGCTGATGGGAAGAGGAATGAAAAGTGACTGAATTTCCTTTCTGCTGCTTTCTACAAAACAGTTCCCCTCAGAGCCCTCATCATTTAATAAATATTTATTAAGCACGTAATGTTTGCAGGTTTTGGCTTTAGAGGGAGGAGCCAAAGTTAGGAATATGGAATTGATTCTGAAAGAGTTTAAGTGTAAAAGAGGATACACATGGCACAGAATCAACTTACAAATAGTAGATATCGGAGTACTCATTTTGAACTGGGGGAGAGTGTAAGGGACTCACAGATTGCCTTTTATCTTGATGTGATTTCTGGTGCTGAACTTCTTAACAGTTTTGAAACTCATTTCATGAGTACAGTTTTTCATAGTACAGGTTTTGAAAGTTGCTTTATGTATTATGGAATCAGACCCATTTAGTCATGCAATAAAGTGCCCTCAGCCATTATAACGTGACCCACTTGATTCTTAATGAGATGGCACGCGTATCTATGAGGGTGAGTCAAAAATTATCCACACTCCAGTTATATTAAAACTTCTATAAATTCTACAGCCCGAGTGCGGATAATTTTTGACTCACCCTCGTAATTCACCTGGGGGACCTTGTTGAAAGTAAAGACCCCATTATAGAGATTCATTCTTCTTCAGTAGAGTTGGAGTGGGATGGGGGTATTTCATTTTACTTTGGTGATTTAAAATTTCTTGACAGTTATTAGTTGATAATAAATTTTATCTATTTTAGGCTTTTGTTGTACACAAAATAAAGTTTATCTTTACAAGTCTGCCCTTAATTAACATCTGTCCTTAAATAGGGACCGATATTTTAGAGGTATTTAGGTGATACTATTGATAAAGCTGTAATTAAGAGGAGGAATAGGGTAGATAGGTAAAGAATGTATTCTATATTAATGTCAGATGTATTAGGGTTCTTCAGGGAAATAGAACCAACTATATATATATATATATATACACACACACACATATATATAAATAATGAGGTGTTGAGTCACAGGATTATGGGAGCTGAGAAGTCTCACAGTCTACAGTCTGAAAGCTGGAGACTGAGGAAAGCCAGTGGTTAATTCAGGTCAAGTCCAAAGGCCTGTTAACCAGTAGAGCTGAAGATGTAAATCCCAGTCAAAGGTCGTGAGAAGATGAGATGCCCCAGCTCAAATAGTGAGGCAGGGGCGAACAAGGGCAAATTCTTCTGATTTTTGTTCAGTTCAGGTCCTCAAAGGATTGGATGATACCCACTCACGTTGGGGAGGGCAGTCTACTGAGTCCACTGATTCAAATGCTAATCTCACCCAAAAAACTCCTAAGTTTGGATAATGGGATTTAATTATATGATAGTAAAAATAAGGATCATGAAAATTAATGTCTTTTGGCCATCTTCACATTAACCATGCATATTAGGATTTATACACACAGATACACATACGCGTGCAGAATTCTTGATGATGAAACTAGTATGTGCACAGACTTCCTAGGTGGCACAGTGGTTAAGAATCCACCTGTCAGTGCAGGGGACATGGGTTTGAGCCCTGCTCTGGGAAGATTCCACATGCCACGGAGCAACTAAGCCCATGCGCCACAACGGTAGAGCCTATGCTCTAGAGCCTGTGAGCCACAGCTGTTGAGCCCGTGTGCTGCAGCTGTTGAAGCCCATGTGCCTACAGCCCGTGCTTCACAACAAGAGAAGCCACTGCAATGAGGAGCCTGCGCACCACAATGAAAAGTAGCCACTGCTCGCAGCAACTAGAGAAAGCCTGTGTGCAGCAACAAAGACCCAACGCAGCCAATAAATAAAATAAATAAATAAACAAAGAAATGAATTTATAAAAACAAAAAAAAGGAAAAAAAAACTAGTATGTGCTTATGGTAGAAATTTAGGAAGTATAGAAAGAATAAAGAAAATAAGGGGGCATAATCACCCAAATTCTAACACCCACAGTTTTGACTATCTGAAACGTTTTGCTGTCCTAAATATGTGTATATATACACTCACAAATGCACTTACAAACAAACATTCATACACACACACAGCTGAGAAACAATGAAACAGTAATAAATAAAGAAATATAAATAATGATATATCTGTATGAAATTTTGAATAAGTAATATGTTCTTATGGTTCAAAATTCAAAAGACATAGAGTATTATAGAGTGAAGAATATCCATCTATTGTCTTGTCACCCAAGTCACTCAGTTTTCTACCCTGGAGGCAACCAAGGTGGTGCTTTTTTTTTTTTTTTTTCTTTTTAATTCTTCCTGAGAAATGTATGCACATACAAGTGCTTTTAGTACACATGTGCACACATGGTAGCATGCTATATGTATATATTATTATGTACTTTGCTTTTTTTAAAATTTTTATCAAAATGATGTATTCATATCAAAAAGTCAGCTCCAAAAGGATTTTGTTTGTTTGCTTTTGCAAAGAAGCCTCATCCCTCTTTCCCCATTTTTCCTTTTCTAGAAAACCACTTTCATCTCTTAGCTGATGAATTTTACTTACCTCTTTGTCTATAAAATAATTGCTTTAATGTCAGTTTTAGGTGTTTTACTGCAGATAATCAGATTCTCTTAAGTACATGCTGGTAATACAGTTCAGTCATAATTGGGTTTAGATCAGTGTTCAGTGTTTATATTATGACTATAAATGATACAACTGAGCCATGTAGTAAAACCTGATTACTTTTCCCCTTTTCTCTTCTACTTTTCGTTTTTCGTGGTACTAATATTTGACTTATGTTTGCATATTTTTCTATTTAATTACAAATAATCTACCAGTTATGTAAATCTGTTCTTGAGATTTTCAAAGACTCATCAGTTGTGCTGTTAATTTCATCCTCCTAAAGAAGACTCTTCCAGAGCTTCTGCTGACCTCCAATTTAGTATGTTTGCCCTCTGTTCTTTGAGTACGTACAGCTGTCATCCTAGGAATTCTCTTTCCAGTCACCCTGGGGATTCCCTTTTCCTCTCTCATCCCACTACCATATTGCAGTAATTATTGTGGTTTCTTAAATGTCTAGTTTCCCCGCATTAAAATCTTCATGACTATTCTATTTATATGAAGTTTAGAGTCAAGTCTATCTAATTTTTCAAAAGTTTCCTTTTTTGCCACTTCAGTGTATGGTTTTCAGATCTTCCATATATATTACCTTGAATTGTGTAAAATTGACTTTTTTTTCAGCTTAAAAAATTGTCAATAATGGCAATTTCAAACATTTCTACTATTAAGAACGTAGAATATGTACTTGTATACGTATAGAACATTTCTCCTTAAGTTTATATTATACTGTTTTATTGTTTCTATTATAAATAGGGACTTCTGTTAAATCTTATAACTGGTGGTGATGATTTGAGTAGAGTCCGTTGATTTCTTTCTTAATTTTATACCTAGGAATATAATTTTATACCCAGAACTTCTTTTATTTTAATAGATGTTTCTTTCTAGTTTTCCATCTATATAAACTCATTATCTGCAATTAATGATAGTTTTAGTCTCCTTTCCCCTTTTTACACTGCTTTTGTCCTCATATTATGTAATACTAGTGATCATGGACGTTCTTGTCTTGTTTCACATCTAAATATGGGTATTTTTTGGTTTCTTCACTGAGTATGATACTGGCTTTTAGGCTTATGTTTTATGCATATGTTTCCCACGTTAAATGTCTGCTTATTACTATTTTATTGACTTTAAAAATCTTGATGGATGTGTAAATTTATCGGATGTCTTTTGGTGATGATAATCATGAGATGTTTTTCCTTGATATTTTTGTATGGCAAACTATATAGATTTTATTATATTGAACCATTTTTGAATATCAGATCTAAACTCTGCTTGACCATAACAGTGGTATTTTATATCTTTGGTATGTTACTGGAGACTTTCTTTTTTATTTTGTTTAGAAGTTTTGTGTCTGATTTCATATTATTAATCTATAGTATTTATATTTATATGCTCTTTCTGTTAATTTTTGATATCACGGTTATGTTCCCTATATAAAAATAATTTGGAAGCTTTACTTCTATGCTTTGAAATATCAATAGTTTAGGTAGCTTTAGAGTTATCTGTTCTTAAATATTTGGTAGAATTTAGAATATCACTGGCATCTGGTGCTTTCTGAGGAGGTTAGCTCTTTGACAGCTTTCTCTGTTCCTTCTGTGATAATTATCAGATCCTCTTTTTGTAAAGTTTTTCCTGTTTTACCTTCATGAGATTAATGATGCCTTACTTGGAATGCTGATAAAACTGTTTTTCTTAGGGCATTAAATAAAAAACTTTTGCCTTATGTACATTTGTCTTCATCATTAAATTGTTAAGTTCTCAAGGGCATTAGGATAAGAGCCATCTGTTTATTGCCTCTAGTCCAGGTATGGAATATGTTGCCTTAATAACTTTCTTCTTGATTTCTTTTTTTTTTTGGTGGTGGTGATGATGGATGTTTTATAGGCTTCCCAGTTGGCATGTATGTTGTAAAGAGAGTTCTTCAGCTTCATCATATTACTCTCAAGATGACAATTGTGCACTAGAAAATGAAGATGTACAATTCCAGAAAAAGGTACCTTAAATAAAGTTGAAGTTGTAATTTGTGTATTAGCTTTATAAGACTGCCTTAAAACGTTTGGAATAAAAGTATTTCAAAAATACTATGACATAATTTTTGGTCGAGATTTGTAATTTTCTTTGCTGTAATCTGAGGAGTTACTCGAGTAATTCTGAAATTAACCTAACTCTGAGATATTTATATATTTATTTTTATTGCTTATATTTGGAATGTTGTAATAATATCCTTAGTCTTACAGTAAGGAGAAAAATAGAGAAAACTGTTCAGAGAGAAAACTAGAGTTCTCTTTTTAATGCTTTAACTAGTTAAAGGGTTTCTAAAGAAACCTCAGTCTTATAAGTTAAAAACTACTAGAAGTGAGGATTATAGGGAGAGTCTGCAGTTAGTTACTATGAACTGTGTTTTATTTGAGGGAGTGAATAGACAGAGTCCAAAAAATCTGACAGTGTCTAAGTAATTTATTATTTTATCATTTTAAGTGATAAAAGGTGAGTATTGACTTTAGCTAAATTTGGCTATCCCCTCCCCCAAAATCAATGTACTTATTTTAAATTATAGAAGTAATTTGTACCCACTATAAAATATTCATATTTGTATCCCATTCTCCTCCTCAAAGGAACCACAGTTTACTGTTTGTTGTGAAAACATTCAGACCATTTTCTGTGGTTATAGATATCTCATTTTATAGCACACAAATTAATGATTTAATTTTTATTAAAATGTCTTAAATATGTTACAAATTGATTTCCCCTCTTCCCCAGTAGTAACTCAAGGACACCTTTGCATGTTGTTATATATTTCTGAAATAGTTACATTTTTATTCCATCATATGGATATATCACAATTTATTAAGCATTTCTTTATTGACAGACTTTTGCGTTGTTTCCAAGTGGTGTGTGTGCATGCGTGTTCGTACGTACGTTTATGTGTGTATCATTGTACAAACTTATAATGCTTGTGTGGTTTGTTTGTTTCTTTTGGCATGATACTGTATTTAGAGTGGATTATTTAAATTTCTGAGTTACACAGGATATATTTCTGGGATGGAACAGTTAAAATTTTGAATGCTATTGTTGGATATCTCTCCAAAAAGAGTATAATTGTATGCTTCTATCCATAGTCTGTAAGATTTAGAGCTCACCTCTTCTTTGATGAGAAATATAAAGACTTAAATGTTGTAAGAATGAATTTAAGCAAAGCATTAAGGAAGAGGGAACCTTCTTTCAGTAAACATTTAGGTACCTAGGATGTGCTATACAGGCTTAGATAATGATGAATATGAGCTTTGCTTTTATGAAGCTTATATGCTGGGAGATACATTTAAAGATAGTATATCTGAAATTCTAACTCAAAAGTGAGCATCAAGAGAGATGACACAAAGAGCTATGAGTACATTCATTTATCAAGTATTTACTGACACATAATGCTGGGTGGTAGGACTAAAGTGCTTATTAAGAAATCAAATTAGTATATATTTGGAAGGCAGCTACTCTCATCACTGTACCACCAGCACACACATGTAGTATACATTTGAAGTGAAGCAGTAAGGAGGTTAATGCAGGAAGGTTGACAATAAGCATGGGAACAAATAGAAGTCATTAAAGTCACACTAAAGCGTTTTGGTTGTAAAGTATAGAAAGATGGTCTTTAATCTTGCTTCAGGACTGTTTTGTGAAACAATGTTATCAGTTGGCCTTTTCCTTGTTCCAATATAGGATGAAAGAGAGGGACCTATCAGTGCCGAATTATCGGGAAAAGTGGGTTCAAGCTTACCTGTTCCTCCAGAAGAACACAAGTTAAAAGATGACTACATTGTGAATATACAAGTAAGCTTTGTTGCTTTGATTTTTAATGATATGTCTTTTCTTTTTTTAAATTAATTTATTGGCTGCATTGGGTCTTCGTTGCTATGTGCGGGCTTTCTCTAGTTGTGGCGAGCGGGGGCTACTCTTTGTTGCCGTGTGCAGGCTTCTCATTGAGGAGGCTTTTCTTGGTGCAGAGCATAGACTAGGCACGCGGGCTTCAGTAGTTGTGGCACTCAGGCTCAGTAGTTGTGGCTCACAGGCTTAGTTGCTCCAAGGCATGTGGGATCTTCCCAAACCAGGGCTCAAACCCATGTCCCCTGCATAGACAGGCGGATTCTTAGCCACTGTGCCACCAGTGGTTTAAGTCCTGATATGCCTTTTCAAACCACTTTACAGAATAGAAAGCCTCTGTTTGGTCAGCATATTGTATATTGTTATTTTTTTTTCTTTTTGTAGTACCATGCAACTGGTTTTAAAACTAGTCATCTGCTAAGAGTACTGCTTTTGAGAAAATTCGGAATTACAGATTTAATAGTAAATGTGACTGTTTTCTTTGTAGTAAAGGTTTGATTGCAAATATTCCTTTCTTCTAGGTTCCATTTTGGCTCACTATAATTTTCTTGTCTCTTCAAATTTTCAGATGTCAGAGAAAATTTTTTTCTGACAGTGTATTTATATGTAGAACAGACTATTTTGATACCAAAATTTTATCACTTAGTGTGGAATATGGATTAATAAATAATAGGTTGAGTATGTTTTTTCCCTTTTTCTCTCATATTACATCCTAAATATTATTTTCCATTTGTATACCAGATTTTATGAAAGATAAAAAAAACTAGACTAGAATGTAAGCTGATCAGAATGTCGAAGCATCTGGAAACCATTTACTCTCAGGAATGACTGAAGGAACTGGGGATTTTTGAACTGGAGGGAAGTAGGACTAAGGAAAAACTAAATATCTCAAATACTAGCAAAAACAAATTTCAGCTTAAAAGGAGGGAGAATTCTCTTAAAAAAATACAGCCAGAGTTATTTTATGACTTAATTGGGTTATCTAAGGAGATATAGTAAGTTTCATTTTATTGGATTCTGGAGGACATTTGGAAAAGATTTGTGCACAGGAGTAAGAGAAAAGTGATCTCTCTAGTCCTTCAATTATATGAGTGTCCTGAACAGTCCTGCCATTGTTCTTTTTCCCAAATTTTTATTATGGTATTCTCTTGTTCAAATATTTTGAAGTGCTTACTGCATCTTAGAGACCTGTGCTGTTCATTGTAGTAGCCACTTGCTACTTGTGGCTGTTGAGCATTGGGAATGTGGATAGTCCAAGTTGAGATTTGCTGTAAGTATAAGATACATATCTATTTTGGAGACTTAGTAAAAGAAAAAAAAAAGAAAAGTAAAATATCTTATAATTTTTTATATTGAGTGCACGTTGAATGATAATGCAGTATTTGATAATATTGTAATGGTTCTTTTCTCAAAGCCTCCATTATAAAATGCAAACTGTATTCTTTTGTGAATTTTTTGTTCCAGTGTAAGTAATTCCCCAAATGATCACATTGGATCACATTTTATTTTGTATTCTTCTGACTCTGCTTCATGTTTTCTTTCTGCTGCTGTACTGGCTGTCCTTTTCTTCAGAGTCCTACTTCTTCTAGTCCATAGTAGTCCTTAGTTTCTCTTTACATTGAACTGAGCATGAGTACTTCTCACTTGATATTCATTTAGTAAGTATTAGATGTCTCCTGTGTGCTAGATACTGTGCTAGGCACTAGGAACATGAAGATCAAGAGAACATAGTCCTTACTCAAGACATTTATAGTGTAGTTGAAGACAAGAAATACGTAAGGGCAGTTGAGGTGTTATGGATGCTGTGATTAAGGTCTGTACAGAGAACAGTGGAGGCATAGAGAAAGGGGAATGGCTAAATCTATTTGGGGTTAGTTGTGGGGGAGGAGGTACTTACAAGCAGGTTTTCAAACATGGGTAGGTATTAAGTATATTTCAGATTGTATTTTAGAGGAGTAAATGGCCCAGAGCACACAAGCCTTGAAGGAGCAGCAAGAATCACGTGTTGCTTTGTAATGTTATTTATATATGCCATGTGTTATATTTGTTGATACATATTATCTTCTAAACTGCTTAGGGGCAAAAACTATGTGTTGTACTATTTTATATATTTATACGGGACTTCTGTGTTGCTACTAGCTTTATTACAGTAAGAGGGAAATTTTGTGGGTCCTGATACAAAGTAGGAAATAGGAAAGAAGAAAGGCAAGCTGCTTTGTTCTAGTTTATGAAATGCCATGAAAAATGTGTAGAGCCTGTATTTTGAAATATATTCCATAGGGTGGTAATGTTGGAAGAAAGGATTTTTTATAAAAGTACTTTTTTAGTGAACATTATTTATTTATATTATTACTTTTGAGACATACTTTGTATAACATCCTCTTCAGCTAAAGGAGATAATTTATTAATACCAACATTAAATATAACTGACTTTTTTAAAAACAGAATACGGAGTCAAAAAAGTTAAGTCCATCTGTGATTGAAACACTCCCTACAGTTGATCTACATGAAGATTCTTCCAGTGTAGTTGTGGGCAGTGAAAACGTTGAAAATATTTCCAGCTCATCTACCTCAGAGATCACTCCAGTCTCAAAGCTTGAGTAAGTCATTACAAAGACAAAAAAGAATATCATTAGATAATGACAGAAAATTTTCTTTGATACTCAAATTTGACATCTAGGCTGTATAGCAGAGCTAAGTAATAATGCCTGTGTTTTGTGTTTTTATTATTTTTTTAATGTAATGATCTTATAATATTTATTCTGCTGCCTAACTTGGTGAAGTTGATTGTATTCCAGCCATGAAATAGCTACATCATATAGGTAAAGTGAGGTTCTTGTTTAAGAAACACAGTACTTATTTGAATAATCGTCCCTATAATTATCAAAAATTCCAATGTCAGATTATTCATTTCCATTAAGTATTACGGTGGCATTCCATTCACAGTTACGTCTTTGTATGATAGACTTTCAAACTTGATAATAAATATTCAGAATATTTAGGCTTAAGGTTTCTTTTTCTCTCGTTTAAAATGTTTTATTTTTATATAATTTTTAAAGTTTACTTTCCATTTACAGTTATTACAAAAAATTGGTTATATTCCCCATGTTGTACAATACATCCTTGAGCCTATCTTATACCCAGTACTTTGTGCCTCCCACTCCGCCACCCCTACATTGTCCCTTGCCACCCTCCCCATTGGTAAACTAGTCTGGTCTGTATATCTGTGTCTGCTTCTTTTGTTATATTCACTAGTTGTATTTTTTAGATTCCACATATAAGCCATATCACACAGTATTTATCTTTCTCTGTTGACGGACACTTAGATTGTTTCCATGTCTTGGAAATTGTAAATATGCTGCTATGAACATTGGGTACATGTATCTTTTCAAATTAGTGATTTTTTTTTTTTTTTCAAGTATATACCCAAGAGAGGAATTGCTGGGTCATATTTTTAGTTTTTTGAGAAACCTCCATAGTTTTCCAGTATACAGTCCCACCAATAGTATACAAGGGTTCCCTTTTCTCCACATCCTTGTCAATATTTGCTATTTGTAATTTTTGATAATTGGCATTCTGACAGGTGTGAGATGGTATCTCATTGTGGTTTTGATTTGCATTTCCCTGATGATTAGTGGTGTTGAAGATTGTACTCCTCCTAGCTCCAGCAGCACTACAAAGAGCAAAATGACATTCCCTTCTCTTAATACTATATTAAACATATCCTTTACCAAATGAGTTAATTTATATAAAACATATAGGACAATATCTGGCACACAGTAAGAATATCTGTATCAGTTAATATCATCATTTTTTTTCATCACTACTATTTTTCTTACCACAAGCACTTTTTTTTTTTTTTAAATTTTTTTATTTTTTTTGGGGGGGGTACACCAGGTTCAATCATCTGTTTCCAATACCACAAGCACTTTTTAGACATCTGTTCTTTTCAAGAATGTAAGGGACTGAGTTGAAGGAGTTGTACAGAGTTGTTATAAGTTACCATTTAGAAGTTTGTCCTGGTAAGGGACAAGGGAACAGAAGATGTGCTTAGAAATAATGGTAGTATTTAAAATTTTTAAATATTAAATGCTTGTAAAGAATTTAAAGCTGGATACTATATATCTGGACAGCACATCTTATTTTCTCATTATACTGGACATGACTGTCTAGTGAAATGAAAGTGAGGTAAAGAAAAATATTAAGGTAAACATTTTTTAAATGAAATTTTAAAAATGCTTTAAGAATTTTAGTGAAGCACTTTGAGATATAATAGATTTCTTGATACTATAGGCAACAACTCTAATATTGGTAGAATGTACTAATAGAAATGAAACATTAGAAGATGCATTTTGAATAAATAATTTAAAAATCTTATTTTTGGCAAGATCAAATATTAACCTCTAATGTTTTGTTTTGAAATTTGGTAATCAGCTATAATATTTAGAGGCCAAGCAAGGACACTAACAGATCAAAAGTCAACATTTTACATGATTTAAATCTTTAAACTGTTTAAAATATGTGAATTCTTGAAAATCGTCTGCAGAACTGTAAAGCATAATCTTTTCTGGCTTAGATTTATTTTGGAAATCACTAATATCTCTTTTAATTTATGCTTCATTATATCCATTAAATTGTCAGATTGTCTTTTTTGTTTCTATTTTAGTGAAATAGAAAAATCTGGTACTATTCCTATAGCCAAGCCGAGTGAAACTGAGCAGTCTGAAACTGATTGTGATGTTGGTGAGGCGCTTGATGCAAATGCTCCAGTTGACCAGCCTTCCTTTGTCAGTCCACCTGAAAGGTGAGTGTGAGCAGTTGTTTGCGCTTTGTATGATTCTGTAATAAACAGCAGTGTCACATTTGAGTAGACTTTGGTGCATGCTTAATTCCACTTTATGATTGAGAGAAAACTGATCCCTTGTACCCCTTTCTTGGTTTACTTTTTACTCACGTACACTTATAATGGTTTAGGTTGCATATGCTTGTTATTCAGCTAAAAGTTGTTTATTTAATATGCCTTTTGGTTTCAAATAGCCTTGTTGGCCAGCATATAGAAAATGTGTCATCTTCACATGGCAAAGGAAAGATAACAAAATCGGAATATGAATCAAAAGTTTCATCAAGTGATCAGGGTGGTGGTGATCCAAAATCTGCATTGAATGCTTCAGATAATTTAAAAAATGAGGTAGGTAAATAACTTGCACTAACTCCTACTTTATTATACAGTGCATTTTTGTTATTAGCTAATCTTGTAATTTGCTAACCGTATTTGCCATAAAGTTAAGGGGATCAGTAGTTGGTGATGAACGTGGAACTGAGGTGAACTGTGCTCCTAGAGAGCAGGTGGTTTCTTCATGGAACTATTGCCAGTATACTGTTTATACATAATGTTTTAAGTATGAATTCTCTTTGGTTATATTTAATTATAAATTTTTTTGCCACCATTGATTATTTGATAGTAGATACATAAAGTTCTTATTTAAGCAATTTTTTGAGAGCTATATAGAAGTTATGATTGTTAAATTTAAATATCTTCAGAACAAAAGTTTAACTCAGTAATACAAGATTAAATTTAGACTCTTCAACCAGAATTATTTTAAAGGGATATTTAATCCCTTGTTATTTGTGTGCAAAATACAACTAGACCAGCTTACATTAAAAAAATATGATTCTCAAAGACAGGGTTCGTTCCTGTGTAGCAGTTTTACTTTCTTTTCTTCTTTTGAGTTCTACTTTGACTTCATGTTAGAGGCCAGTACAGAATTTCCTGAAGAAATGTTGACGGAGAAGTCTGCTCCCTTCAGCTAAAAAATAGCTGAATAAAAGAGATGAAGGCCACTCTGTGCACTTCAAAACACGTGAAATCAGAGTATTTTGAAGTACTGAGTACCACATTCACATTTGTTTCTTTATAATTTGTATCTTCTGTTCTCCATCTTTTCTTTCACATATTTTCTGTGAATCTGCACTCACAACTAACTAAACTTCATTCTGGAGACTTTACTGTCATTGGGCCAGCTGTTTCTGTGATGCTTCTTATAAATATAGGAGGTCAGCATTTCATAGTCCAACATCTTGAAGGAACTAATTTTCCCAGTGAAACCAAATCAAGCATATGTTACAGTTCAGTTGTCAAATACCACAGGCATAAATAAAATTAGAAAAACATTACAAAAGCGTCTTCTTTGAGCTATTTAAGTATCAAATGTAAAATCCAAGTATAGTACCAGCTTTGTCCAAGATTTGCTTGTTCTCTGTAACCATTTGCAGTAGTGTCTTGTAGATCCTTGAGATAACAGGGATAAACTCTCCCACTCAGACTTAAACTGGGCAGAATTATCCTGAACTATTGGATTGTATACAAAACTACTGGACACTTTATAATATACTCATTATCTGACAGTTTTTCTGGAATATTAAATTATTTAGGAGGTAATTAATACAATTAAAAATTCCACCTTTTTTGCCTGTTATAATACTTTACAAAGTAATTTTATTGTATTGTTTAGTTCTCTTATTTGTTGCTAAGAGGTGATAGTGATTGCTCTGCCTGGGTCTAAAAGAATGTATGTTCTTACTTTTTATGTATTTCTTTTACAAGGGTGAGTCAAAAATTATCCGCACTCTGGCTGTAGAATTTTTTTAAATTAACTTTTAGAAAAGACAGATGCATCATTTTTCAACATGATCTCCTTGCTTTTCCATACACTTTGTTCATCTGTCAACAATGCTACAATAAGTATCCTTATGCATATTTTCTTAGGCACATGTGTGTTTTCACTGATATTTATACATGGAAGTGGAATTATTGGGTCATAGGGTATGCAGAGTTTTATTTAATATTGCTAAATGTGAAACTCACTTTAGCAGTCTAATAGGTGTCCCATGGCGCAGCAAGCTGTCATACTTTAACCTCCATCAGATTGGTATAATTTATTTAGTATCGTTAGTTTTCTTTTGCCTTCCCTGATTATATGGAGAGTGAGCGTTTTGTATATTCTCTTTGCTCAGTTTATTGTTCCTTCTCCACTTCCCCCCATTACTGATTCATAGGCAGTCTTTATAGTTGGTAATAATCTTTTGTTGGCTGAGTGTGTTGCAGATATTTCTGTCTGTGGCTATTTGAACCATGTGGTTTATGGTCTTTTGATAATTTTAATCTAGCCAAATGTATCAGCCTTTTTTTAAATGATTTCTTTCTTCATCTTTTGTAGCCTGAACCGTGAAGATGTTTTTCTATACTTTCTTTAAAGCTTTGCTTTTCACATTTAGGTTTTAACGTCTACCTTAAAATGTTTATATAAATGGTACTTCCTTTTTCTAAAAAATTTTTCCTGGGGTATAATTGATTTACAATGTTGTTACTTTCTGCTGTGCAGCAAAGTGAATCAGTTATACATATACATATTTCAACTCTTCTTTAGGCTCTTTTCCCATATAGGTCATTACAGAGTATTTAGAGTTCATTCTGCTATACACTTGGTCTTTATTAGTTATATAAATGGTTCTTATAGTTAAGGATTTTCTAGAAACAATATACTACATCTAAAATTAGCTTCCTTTAATTTAGATTTTAAGGTGGATGCACTACAATTATAGTATTTATTTGTACAGTTTTTGTATGGGTAATTGTTGACTTATGATATTATATAGGGTTTTTTACAACCTATACTAATATTGCTAAGGTGTGAAGGGATTCATCTTGTGGTGCTTAGGTAGAAGATTTTAATTCTTCAAAGAGAAACTCAGTTTTTAAACCACAGCTTTTCTTTTTACACATTTTGTTTTTTCAAAATACTATCATTCATTATAAAATTGGACTTTAACTTGACAGAGACATTTGTATTTACTATTATATTAATGTTTTCTCTGTATACTTTGAAATCTGTTTATTTTTGACATTTCTTTCAGAGTTCTGATTATACAAAACCAGGAGAAATTGACCCTGCATCTGTAACAAGTCCCAAAGACCCAGAAGATATACCAACATTTGATGAATGGAAGAAGAAAGTTATGGAAGTAGAAAAAGAAAAAAGTAAGGAAGCACTGTGATTCTTTTTTCTTTTTTTTTTTAAGGGACTGGTTTAAATATGTATTTCTCCTTTTAATTAGTAAAATAAAGTAAAACTTTTGAAAACTTTTTAAAGGTGAAACTTATCAAGATGCTTTTGATTACCTACATGCAATTTAACTGTGTATGGCTTAATTACATTATTGTAAATTATTAAATGAGGCTAAAGTAAGATAAAGTAGGCAGAGCAGTGATTTTTCATTTCAGTTTACAAGAGGAAAGTCAATGCCTGGAAGTTTCTCAGTTATAATACTTTAAACTGTGAACAGAATTGTAAAGTATTACACTATCTTTTTGTTGTAAAATAAATCTCAGAGTTAGAAATTATTATTATTGGGGTTAAAGATAGGAAGATAGCATTCATCCTTAATAGAATGAAATATATGCAAAAGTTTTGATTTTTCATGGATAAGCTTCATTTTGTGTATTGTACTAGGCATAAATCAAGTAATGTGGATTTTTGTAGTTAATTTGTTTATTAGGGATATTTTAAAGTTATAAGCTGAAGCATTTTGATTTTCATATGGGTTTTTAAAATATTCTCTTAAGCATTAAAACCTGTTCTCTAGATGGCAGCCTGTTGCTCTTGAGATTGTTTGCTGTGGGTATTTTCAATCATAATCACCATATATATATATATATATATATATGTTCATAATAAGATTTGTCTGCAGGTCAGTCAATGCACCCATCTTCTAATGGAGGTCTACATGCCACAAAAAAGGTCCAGAAAAATCGAAATAATTATGCTTCAGTAGAATGTGGTGCCAAAATTTTGGCAGCTAACCCAGAAGCCAAGGTACTTAACTGTAAAATTCTTCTATACATATAAGAAACTAGTGACTTTATTAAATATAAGCAGTGGTTTCCTGGGAACTGTATTTTAACAGAGCTATTTTCCTAATCCACTAATAAATGCAAGATTATGCTTTTAAAGACATTTTCTTGCATGAATTCTTAGTATATTGGTTGATACATTGCACCCCATTATTGTTTTTTCTTTTTAAAGACAGTTTTTTTTTAGAGCAGTTAGAGGTTCACAGCAAAATTGAGAGGAAGGTACAGAGATTTCTCATATACCCCCTATTACCACACATTAGCCTCCATCATCAGCATCTCCCACCAGAGTGGTAAGTTTGTTACAGTTGATGAACTTATACTGACACATTGTTATCACCTGAAGTCCATAGTTTACATTAGAGTTCACTCTTACACATTCTGTGGTTTGGACAAATGTTTAATGACATGAATCTACCATTATAGTATCATGCAGAGTATTTTTACTGCTCTAAAAATCCTCTGTGCTCTACCTATTCACTTGTACCTTCCCCCAACTTTTGGCAACTACTGATCTTTTTACCATCTCCCTAGTTTTATCTTTTCCAGAATGTCATATACCTCAACTCATACCATATGTATAGCTTCTTTGATTTAGTAATATGCAGTTAAGTTTCATCCATATCTTTTCATGGCTTGATAGCTCATTTCTTTTTAGTGTTGAATAGTATCCCATTGTCTGGATGTACCACAGTCTATCCATTCACCTACTGAAGGGCATATACTCTGTTTTTAAACTTTTAAAACTTCTGTGAAATTTGCAGAAGGAAATATTTAATAGAAAAACCATTTTTCCTCTATACTAACATTTAATTTTAAATATTTTGTTATAAGGCTAACTTAGCACAGTATAGACAAAACTTGTAAATTTTAGCCACTTTTATGCTTTCTTCCCAAATGAATATTTCAGAGTTTTTGATGTATTTTAAGATCTAAAAATATAGAAAACCTGGAAAGCTTAAGAGTTGAAATATTTTTCTTTAATTTATTCCCTTCCCCCCTTTTTAAAAATAGAGCACATCTGCTATTCTTATAGAAAATATGGATCTTTATATGTTGAATCCTTGCAGCACTAAAATTTGGTAAGTAATATAAAATTTAATAATGTGTTCTATATATGTATTATATTAAGCTTTATATTAGGATTAGGTTGATTTATTCATATAGTCACTTAATAAGCATTTATGATTGGTTGGTGCTGTTACTGTACTTACCTTTAGCTCCTGAGGTACAAAATTGAAGACAAAATGCCTTTCCTTTTAAGGATGTCACGCAAAAAAATTGACAGATCTAGTTAAACAATTATCAAATAGTATAAAACGACTGCTGCAAAGGTATTATAGGAACAGAGATGATACATAACTGCAGAAGAGGATGAGCTTGCTAGAAGAGGTAATTCCTGAGCTGAATCAAGAAGGATGAATTCCTTTAATTCATAGGAAGTCATAGATAAGGGAGGCAGAGGTATTAATGAACTTTGAGAATAAGGGGACAGTGCGAAAAGGAGCACATTTCTTCTGGGCAACTATAAGTAGAAGCAACCTGAAAAAGTTATTTTAGTGATTATAAGAATAGAGGTACAATTAGAGTAATCATGGAAGATGAGACAGGAGAGTCAGTTTAGCATTAACCAGGCCATCCTATGCTATGTATACCCAGCATAAAAGTTTCTGAAGTTTTTCCTACAATGGAGAGTAGTGTTTGTTTTAAGTAAGGAAATGACATGACCTAACTGGTGTTTTAGTAGGGATTGTCCTCAAAAGATGGCCTATAGCATAATGCAGTTGGAAGCAGGGAAACCGGTTAGGATCCTGTTGTCATAGCTCAGCTGAGAAATGAGGGCTTTAATTAAGGCATTGACAATTTGGATAAAGAAGAGAGAAGATAAAATTGACAGCTCTTGGTTAGTAATTGGATGTGAAGAAGAGAGGCATCTGGTAAATCTCCCTGGATTTTGGGTTCACTGCTTGGATCTGTGATTCTGCCATTAAGAATATAGGCAAAGGAATGGATTTATGGGGGAAATAATGTTTGATATACCAACAATTTTATGAGATTACTCGATTTCATTGATTAAAAGCAGCTGTTTTAAAAAAGAATTGAGGTAAATCACCACCATCATATTGATTGACTGTATATATAATATAATAAATATATATACTTTTTCTAAGTTAAAAAGAAACTCTTTAAACTTTAAAGATAACGCTTATTCTTTTCTACTTTTGGTTTTCACTCCTTCTGTTAACATACATATTTAAGTTCAATTTGAAAAAAGTTCAATTTGAAAATTAACACCAGACTATTTAAGAGTATTAAGGGATAATATTTAAAAACTTAATTTTTCTATATGCCATTTGGTCTGTAAATTGAATTTGAGGAAATTGGTTTTGGGTTTTTGTTTTTGGGGTTTTGGGTTTTTGTTTTGTGTGTAGAAGCCCCTGTAGTCAGTAACAACTCAATTTTTACACTCTAAAATTTTGTGTTGGGTTGGCTAAAAAGTTCCTTTGGTTTTTAAGTAAAAATAAATTTTTTATTTTCACCGAGAACTTTTTTGTACAATATATTCACTGTTTTATTCCACGACCTTCTGCCATTTTTCAGGCAACTGCATAATTCCGTCTTTCCAAAATTTTTTATCTTTTTGAGCAAAGAACTGTTCCAGGTGCCTTTTACAGTCTTCCAGAGAATGGAAATTTTTTCTGTTAAGAGAATTTTGTAAAGACCAAAATAAATGGAAATCCAAAGGTGCAATGTCTGGTGAATACGGCGGGTGAATCAGAACTTCCCAGACAAACTGTAACAGTTTTGCCTGGTCATCAAAGAAACCTGCGGTCTTGCGTTATCCTCATGGAAAGTTATGCATTTTCTGTTGACTAACTCCAGACACTTTTTGTTGAGTGCTGTTTTCAATTGGTCTAATTGGGAGCAGTACTTGTTGGAATTAATCGTTTGGTTTTCTGGAAGGAACTCATAATAGAGGACTCCCTTCCAGTCCCACCATATACACAGCATCACCTTCTTTGGATGAAGCTGGCCTTTGGTGAGGTTGCTGGTGGTTCATTTCGCTTGCCCCACAGTCTCTTCTGCTCCACATTATTGTACAGTATCCACTTTTCATCGCCTGTCACAATTTGTTGTAAAAACAGAATGTTTTCCTTACATTTCAGTAGAGGACTGCATGCAAAAGTACGTTCAAGAAGTTTTTTTTAGCTTAATTTACATGGGACCCAAACATCAAAGCGATTCACATAACCAAGCTGGTGTGATTTTCAGTGCTTGATTTGGAAACTGAGTATGTTGGCTGTCTCTTGCGTGGTATAATATTGACTGTTCTTAATTAATGTCTCAATTTGATTGCTATCAACTTCAACTGGTCTACTCAACCATGGAGCATCTTCCAGTGAGAAATCTCCAGCACGAAACTTCGCCTACCGCTTTTGACATGTTCAATCAGTCACAGCACCTTCTCCATACACTGCACAAATCTTTTCTTGCATTTTGGTTGTGTTTTTACCTTTCTTGAAATAATAAAGCATAATATGCTGAAAGTGTGGCTTTTTTTCTTCCATCTTCAGTATTAAAATGGCTACACAAAAATTCACCAGTTTTGATAAGTTTTTTAAAAAATGTACACTGATATGACAGCTGTCACAGTACAATCTAACAAAATTGTTTCGAATGAAGTTAAAGACAATTAAGTGCCATCTTACGGAAAAAAATGAATGAACTTTTTTGGCCAACGCAATATTTTAAGCAAAGACATGCTGGGGTGAAGTTATGTGAAGCAATCATTTTGTTTTATTCTGGTTTACAGAATAAGTGATCATAGCTACCTGTTTATACAGACAGCATGTATTCGTGTATATGTGTTTACTGTGTATTTTACTTTTTGCTCATCCATTTATGTGTCTTTTCATTGTATAATTAAAGAACCTCATAACACCTTTAACTTATTTTACCTGATTTGAGTGGGTTGACCCACCTAAGGTATATTAAGACCACACAGTCTCTCTTTATAAATCTTAATATCTGGTAGAATAAGTTTATACTTCAGAAGTATCTTGACTATCTTGTCCCTTTGTTTTTTTTCTTTTAAATTTTAGAATCATCTTGTTGAATTCTAAAAAAATTATGCTGGCATTTTTATTGAAATTGTATTAAATCTCTAGGTGAATTTCAGGATAATTGACATTTTAGGGTTTTGAGCCTTCTTGTTCGTTTGTTAGTTTGTCCATTCATTCATTCATTTGTTCGTTTGTTCCTTTCATTCTTTCCATGTTTCTTGAGCACCTGTTATGTGAGGTTGCTGGTACTAGAAATAATGTTGATTCACAGGTTAGGCTGAAATCGTAGAAAGGTGTCAATCCCTAATAGCTAATGAGATTGAACATATTTTCACGCACCAGCTTTTGTTTTCCTCTGAATGTTTGTCTTCTCCTCAATTTTCTGTTGATAAATTTGTTTATTTTTCTTACTGTCTAATAGAAGTCATATGACATAGCAGTATATTTTATAGCATGAATACAATGTAACAGTTTTAAATCTGAATAGGACATACAAATTATATATGTTGCACGTTTCTCCAGTTTGCGAATTGTCCTTTCAATTTCTTGAGTGTCTTTTGCTGGATACAAACTTTTAATTTTAATGGGGTTGAATTTATCTGTCTTATAGGTTTGGATTTTTTAGTGTCAGATCTCTCTAACGTTAAAAAAAAGTATTACATTTCTCTAGAAATTAAAAATTGTGCATTTCACATTTAATTTCTTAATCCTAGTGGAATAGTTTTTTTAATATGGTGTGTATTCGTCCTCTCCTCCCTGTTTTTCTGTTTAGATAATTCTTTATTCAGTAGTTCACACTTTTCCCTCTGATTTACAATGCTACCTTTATCATAAAGTTCCCTTATATATGTGGATTTGTTTTTGTACTCTTTGCTCTGTTTCATTGGTCAGTTTATCATTACCTGCAGTAACACCACACTTTCTTTAGGTTTATAAATCTTAATACCTGGGAGAGCAAGTTTTTGTACCATATTCTTCAAGACTGACTTGGCTATTCTTTTGCTTCTCTTTTTTCTTATAAATGTTAGATGTATTCTGTTGAATTTCCCAAATATCCCGTTGGATTTTGTTTGGAATTGTATTGAATCTTTAGGTGACTTTTAGATATTGAGTTTTCTTAACCATAAATAGGGCATATCTTTCTTCAAGTTGTTTTTAATGTCTTTCAATTATGTTATCTTTTAAACTTTTCATGAAAGTATTGTATATTTTTTAATACATTCATTTGTGGGTATCTATTTTTTGTTACAATTCTAAATATCTTTTAAAAAAATTTTGTTATGTTTAGATATCCAGTTATTTTTTATGTGTGAATCTTATATCCAACTACCTTCTTATATTCTCTTATTTTAATAGTTTATATGTAGAATCTTCGGGGATTTCCACATAGAAAATTATAGCTTCCCTACATATTTTTTTTCCTTTTTAAAAATTTCTAATCCTTTTCATTGTATTTTACTTTCTTATTGTCATCACATGCTGGCTAGATCATTGAGAAACTTGTGAGTAGTGATAGTAGGCGATTTCTTTCTTTCTTTTTTTTTTAATTTATTTATTTGGTTGCACCGGGTCTTAGTTATGGCTTGTCAGCCTTTTAGTTGCAGCACACGAACTCCTTAGTTGTGGCATGCATGTGGGATCTAGTTCCCTGACCAGGGATCAAACCAGAGCCCCCTGCATTGGGAGCGCAGAGTCTTAGGCAGTTTCGTCTTATTCCTTGTTTTGAAAGCAGTGCATCTAACCTAGTACTTATTAGATATGTCCTGCTTTTTTTTTTAAACTGAATATAATTGATTTACAAAACTATATTAGTTTCGGGTGTAGAACATAGTGCTTCAGTATTTTTCTTGATTATACTCCATTTAAAGTTATTACAAAATAATGACTATATTTCCCCATGCTATACAGTATATCTTTGTTTCTTATATATTCTATACATAGTAGTTTGTGTCTCTGAATTCTGTACCCATATGTTGCCCCTCACCTTCCCTCTCCCTGCTGTTAACCATGAGTTGATTCTCTATATCTGTGAATCTGTTTCTTTTTTGTTATATTCATTAGTGTGTTTTATTTTTTAGATTCTACATTTAAGTGATAATATAGAGTATTTGTCTTTATTCTGTCTGACTTATTTTACTAAGCATAGTACTCTCTAGGTCCATCCACATTGTTGCTAATGGCATTATTTCATCCTTTGTTATGGCTGAGTAGTATTCCATTGTATATGTAGACCACATCATCTTTATCCATCTGTTGGTGGACATTTAGGTTGCTTCCATATCTTGGCAATTGTAAATAATGCTGCCGTGAACATTAGGGTGCATGTATCTTTTCAAATTAATGTTTTTGTTTTCTTCAGATGCGTACGCAGCAGTGGAATTGCTGGATTGTATGGTAGTTTTATTCTTAGTGTTTTGAGGAACCTCCATACCCTGTTACACAGTGGCTGCACCAATTTATAATCCCACTAACAGTATGCTAGGGTTCTCTTTTTCTCCACATCCTTGCCAGTATTTGTTATTTGTAGACTTTTCAGTCATGGCCATTCTGATATGTGTGAGGTGAATAACTCATTGTGGTTTTAATTTGCACATTTGATTAGCCATGTTGAGCATTTTTCATGTGCCTGTTGGCCATATCTTCTTGGAAAAATGTCTATTCAGGTCTTCTGCCCTTTTTTAAATTGGGTTCTTTGTTTTTTTTTTTTTAATATCAAGCTGTATGAGTTGTTTATAAATTTTGGATATTAACCCCTTATCAGTCATATCATTTGCAAATATTTTCTCTCATTCAGTAGGTTGTCTTTTTGTTTTGTCGATGGTTTCCTTTGCTAAAGCTTTTGTTTACTTTTGCTTTTATTTCTTTTACCTTAGGAGACAGATTCAAAAGAGTAGTGCTATGATTTATGTCAGAGTATTCTGCCTATGTTCTTTTTTAGGAGGTCTATGGTTTCAGGCCTTACATTTAGGTCTTTAATCCATTTTGAGTTGATTTTTGTGTATGGTGTGAGGAAATGTTCTAATCTCATTGTTTTACATTTAGCTGTCCAGTTTTTCTAGCACCACTTATAGAAGAGACTGTCTTTTCTCCATTATATATTCTTGTCCTCTTTGTCATGGATTAATTGACCATAAGTACATGGGTTTACTTTTGGGCTCTCTGTACTGTTCCATTGATATATGTGTCTGTTTTTGTGTTAGTACCATGCTCTTGTGATTATTGTTGGTTTGTAGTACAGTCTGAAGTTGGGGAGCGTGGTATCTCCAGCTTTGTCTTTTTTCTCAAGATTCAGTATGTTCTAAGTTTGAAATTCAGCTGTAAAACCTTCCAGGCCTCTGGGAAGATGTTAATTTTAAATTAGGTATGTGATATCAAAAATAAATATTTAGTACATTCACATGGCTCAAACCCAAAAAGGTATTTAAAAGAAGTAGGGGAGTTACAGTAAGAAATATACTTCCAGTCTGTCATCTGTCTTCCTATTCAGTGTTAAATTTTTGGATATCTTTTCAGTTTCTTTATGCAAAAAAGTAGAGATTTTTATTTATCTCTCACTTTTCATAGTAGCATATTATACATACTATGTCACCTTGAACTAAGTTTTAACTTAAAAATATCTGGTCATGTTTCTGTTTCACTCATATAAAATTTTCTCATATTTCTTTTTATAGCTGCATAAAATTCCATTATATGATTTTCCCAGGATTTAACTAGTCTTCTGTTGATGGTATTTGGGTTGTTTATGATCTTTTGCCAGTTATAAATAAGCTTGTGCATGCACTATTTTATACTTGTGTGAACAGATGGCAAGGTTTAAAAACTACCTTTAAAATAAATAATTATGAGATATATAGGTTTTCTGTGTCTTCTCGAGTTAGTTTTGGTAAATTATTTACATTTTTCTAGGAATTTGTCTTTAATCCATTTTGAAAGTTTTTGTAATAAAGCTGTTTATGGTATTCTCTTATTTTTAAATATCTTTTCTTTGTAGCTTTGCAGTATAGTCTGAAGTCAGGGAATGTGATTCTGCCAGCTCTGTTCTTTCTCAAGATTGTTTTGGCTATTTGGGGTATTTTGTGTTTTCACATAAATTTTAAAGTTACGTGTTCTAGTTTTGTGAAAAATGCCATTGGTATTTTGATAGGGATTGCATTGAATTTGTAGATGCCTTATGTTCATGTCATCTAAATTTTGACACATGGTATTTTATCAAACTACTCCTATGTTTAGATCTGCTACTTTACTGATCTTTTAAAATTCCTGACCTATAAATAAGGAGTATGTTGAAATTAGATTTGTCAACTTTTATATGTAATTCTATTAATTTACATAGTGTTATCTGCCTCTAAGAAAATATAAAAGATGAGGCAGTAAGATAAGAAAGCATTTTAAAATCAACTTTCATGAGGAATAAGTGCATGTGTACTAATGTTTTATATATTATGAGTCTGTTAGTTTCATACAGGTTTTAGAATTGTTAAATCTTTCTGGTGAATTGACTCTTTACACCTGATAACACATTTGTCCAGAAGTTTATTTTAACTGATAGTAATATAGCTCCTATCTTCTTAGAAATCAAGAACATTGTATCCAAAAAAAAGGAGGTGGGGAGAATTTGCTTTTTTCTTCTTAGTGCTCTTCTGGATTTATTTGCACCATTGTAGATAAAAAGCAAAGTCCTGAGTCTGATTTTCTTCAGTTTCCTCTCCGCAGGGTATTGTGGTGGTATGGACAGTGTTTAGGCTTTGGAGCCAGGTAGATGTGTGTTTTGACTTTTAGCTTTACTGCTTATAGGCTAAATGACATTTAGGGCTCTTGATTCTGCTGCTTTAACAGAAACCAAATAACTGGTTTAAAAAAGATATTTTATTTTCTCTGACATTAAAAACCTCAAGCTTGGTAGGGTATAACAGAGAACAATGAAAGGACCCACACACCTTCTGTCATGTTTTTCTGTCACCCCTGAGATATTGTCCCTGCCTGCATTGCTGAGATGATTTCTTCCTACCACATCCTCATTTTAGCCTCTAAGGTAGGAGAAAGCAAATGGAGAAGTAGCAGCTTCCTTTTAAAGGCTTGACCTGGAAGTTGCACTGCATACTTCTGCTCACATCCCATCATCCATAACTAAGTAACATTGCAAAGACTGATAAGAACAGTCTTTGATGGGTGGCCCTATGCTTGGCTACATCTTTTGGAGTTGGGGACATGTTCTGTTACTAAAAAGGCAGAAGGGGAAAATGTCAAGGAACCAGTTAGTGATTATTGAATGATTCTATAAAATGGAGATAGTGTCCTTTGCAATTTCGTTGTAAGAATTAAATCAAAGGATGGATATAAATCATCTAACATGGTATCTGACCAAGAGTAAGCATTCAGCTAATGTTAGTTTACTTTTCTTCGTGAGCTTTTCTCTGAATCGTAGCAGTTCTTACCATCTCCTGGAACTCAGTTCTGTTGTTCTCCAAGACTAACACAATATGTTAATTTTAAAGCTTTTAATTTATTTAACATTTAACTGTCAGTATATATAATCTAATTTGATATAATAGTTTATTAAAGTATTGATTAGACTGCTGAATGTCATGAGTATTTCTTTTCCCCAAATGCCATGTAGAACCATACTTCTAATTTTTTCCTAAACAGCAGTGTTTTGTGGCATCTTTTCCATATCCATAAATATATATCTCGTGGCATTTTTTTCAAAAGTTTCATACACATGATTTCATATAATCCCATAATAACCCTTTTTTTCCCTCTTCCATACCCCTATTTCCCCTCTCCCCTTCCTTCTCCCCACTGGTAACCACTAGTTTGTTCCCTGTAACTGTGAGTCTGCTTCTTTTTTGTTTTATTCACTAGTTTGTTGTATTTTTTAAAACAGCTTTCTTGAGGCATGATGAACATATAAAAAACGTGTAAAATAAATTTCTAAGTGTTAAAGTGTACAATTTGATAAGTTTTAACATTTATACATCTATGAAACCATCACCACAATGAAGATAATAAGCATATCTATCTTCCCCAAAAGTCCTCATGCCCCTTTATAATTTTTTCCTCCCAGCCCTTACCCCCATAGCAATTACAGATCTGTTTTCTATCACTATATATTAGTTTATATTTTTTAGACTTTTATATAAATGGAATGTATAGTTTCTTGTACCATTTTTAATAGCTGGTATTTCATTGTCTGGATGGGGCCATAATTTGTTCATCAATCCTCTGTGGTAAACATTTAGGTTGACTTTTCCCACCTGCTTTTATAAACTGTGCTTTGTTATATTTATTAAGATGTATATAAAAGAGTGATCATTTGGAGTCATGTGTCCATAGATTAAATTTCTAAAAGTATATTGCTGAATCAAAGGCTATGGTACATTTTGAGACAATATGGCCAAACCACCCCCTAGACTAGTCAGGTTACACTCTTACTAGCTGTTCTTAGTCAAGTCATTCCTTCTCCAAGAATGAGCTTTGTCATTAGAAAAGAATCTTCTAAAAAAATATTTTAGGACAAAATCAGTATCTTTTTTTTTCCCGCTAATGATATGCTTGGAAAATGCTTAAGGGTGTTCTTTATTTATAACCAAGGTTTCAAATCCTTTTCCTTCCTTACATTTTTTTAATAACTTAATGGACATCTAGTTTATGTAAGCTATTAATGTCATGTTTAATATGAACTGTTATTTTGGTTGTTTTATCTAAATAATTGTCTTGTGTTCTTTTTAAAGGTTTGTTATTGAACTCTGTGAGCCAATTCAAGTGAAACAGCTTGATATTGCAAATTATGAATTATTTTCTTCTACTCCTAAAGACTTTCTGGTTTCTATCAGTGACAGGTAAACTCTTAAGCTGGTTTCTGAAGAGTTTATGTTGGATCTCCAAATGAAAATTTTTTAAATGGGTCATGTTTTAAAACTTTATTTTTTATTTTAATCAACTTGTATCGGTTTTTAAGGACAGTAGTAATACTGTTGTAGGATAGGCACTTGTTAGTTTACTTCCAGTAACTTACACAGTGCTTATAACAGCGCTCTGATATTATTCCCTTATGAGATGAGGAAACACATAAGGAGAGATTAAGTAGCTTGCCTAGGTCACATGACTTGTGACTTGGACAACCGAGATTCAAACATAGATCTGTGACTTTAAAGTCCTTACTTTTAGTTATTATGCTCTATTGCTTCCAAACATTTCTTAAAAAGTTACTAAAAACATACGTGAGTACTTCATTTTATATCATGAGGTATATTTTTGTTAAAGTATATTTTAAAAGCTTTGGTGTATATGAGTGATATTAAGATAAATAAACATACATTGTAAGGAATTTGGTATAGAACCCCAATCCTATCAACCAAAGGTAACTGTATTAGCATTTTAATACATTCCTTCCAGTCTTTTCTACACATTTATATATTTATAATTCTACCAAAAAATCAGATTTTAATGCTTACGTCTTGAAATATCCTTTTGTGTTTTAAACACATCATTTTTAATGAATACTTGATATTTTCTTCCCAATGAGGTGTTTATTCATTCCATAAAATACTTTTTGAGGCCCATAGTATACCATGTAGGATGCTGTTTTTTTTATTTAACCATTCTTTTGTCATTGATCATTAAGGGTTTTCTGTGGTGTTTCTTACCCCACCCCACACTTAGCATTGCCTATATACAGTTTTTGAAATGAATTCTCAAGATTACTAACCTTGCTCAGATCACTTCCTTTTCTCTAAGCTGTAATTTTCTTATATGTCAGATGAACATGTTCAGCTTTGACAAGTAAAGTGTATTTTTTTTTTATGTGATAAGAGAACACTCATTACTTTGAGGGATTCTTTAAATGTTGTAGTAAACAAAAATAATAGTTTGGGGCTTTTACGTAAGATTTCCTCTGAAAGGGGGAAGAGCTATGTAAGAGCTGTGAAATTCATATATGATAGTAAAGGATTCTTTTCTTTTTCCCTTTCCACCAGTACTTATACTTTATGTCATCACACACTTATTGATACGTGAAGAGTAGTACCTCATTTTTCCAAAACAATCTCTTAACTGCTTTCTGTTTTAAAACCTCCAGTTTATTTGGATGCGTTCCCAAACCCCAAGAAACAGTCCTGGTCCTGCTTTTGTCTTCCCCTGTCTTCTATTTTTGATAATGGTGTAATTTTTCAAGACAGTCTTTCCTCAAAAGGAGGAATCTGTCAGAGGAAAAGAAAATGTGTTTATTCAACTCGATGCTTAACTCATATTTAAACTGTGTTAAGTGAGAGTGTTTACCTAGAGAGGGAAAAAAATGTACAGAATCTCTTCTGAAAATGTGTTGGAACTTCTCAATGTGATTTATGATTTTCTAAAAAGGAATATTTTTATCTTATATTTTCTAGGTACCCCACAAATAAATGGATTAAGCTGGGTACTTTCCATGGTAGAGATGAGAGGAATGTCCAGAGTTTCCCTTTAGATGAACAGATGTATGCAAAATATGTGAAGGTAATGTTTATATTTACAGAACTGTGTTCTATAATGATTCACATCTATTATTCATACTTTGTACCTCACCTGTTTAGAAATAAGAAAAATTAAGAGGAAATTTACTGCAGTATTCTTTTTAATAAAACAATTCTTATTTGGATATATAATTTTATGTGACAAAAACTAATACATTCCCTTTTGTATAACCGGAAACCTAGGCTAGTTTTTTGATATATGTGGCTCTGATGAAATTCCAAATTATAACTCTTAATATTTTTGGAGGCCTGAAATAAAATGTCATCTTCATAGTATTATATTACTTTATACACTAAAACCCAAACCAGTTAGTCACTGCAGTCTTTAAAGCAGGTCTGATTTCTTATTAGAATCTGATTCTAAGATCATTTCCATTTTAATATCTAGTTATTTATCATTATAGGTTTTTGCTTTTGTATATTCAAGTGAAATATTATTTGCCTAAATAACAATTTCAAATAAAGTTTTAACCATTTAAATTCCTGCTGCAACCTAAATGTCTGTCAACAGAGGAACGGATAAAGAAGTTGTGGTACATATATACAGTGGAATGTTACTCAACCATAAAAAAGAACAAAATAATGCCATTTGCAGCAATATGGATAGACCTAGAGATTGTCATACTAAGTGAAATAAGTCAGATAGAGAAAGATGAATATCATATGATATCACTTATAGGTGGAATCTTGAAAAAAAAATTAACTTGTGTATAAAAGGTAAATAGTGTCACAGATGTATAAAACAAACTTATGGTTGCCCATGGGGGAAAGTGGAGGGTGGGGTTGACAGATACACACTACTGTATGTAAAGTAGATAACCAATAAGGACCTAGTGTATAGCACAAGGAACTCTTCTCAATACTCTGTAATGACCTATATGGAAAAAGAATCTAAAAAGGAGTGGATATATGTATATGTACAGCTGATACACTTTGCTGTACATGAGAAGCTACTGCAGCATTGTAAATCAACTATACTCTAGTAAAAATCAAAAATAAATAAGTTCCTGCTGCTTCCTCCACCAGTGTAGAGGTGGAATTATCTACAATAGTAGAATTATCACTCTTAAATTGAATTTAGACAAAATATGGGAATTTCTTTCTCTTCTTATTTCCTCCTTTTTTTCATTAAAATAATACAACCATACCTTAAAGTACAACTGCGTTAATAATAAGACCTTTTGGAATGACAGCAGCTCTAATTTTCTTTCTAATTTTTTCTTCTTTAAATGTGGAAACTTACAGCTACCTACTTGTCGTTTGGGATTTTACTGTCTGTGTCTTTTTTTAAGCATGTATTCAATTGGCTTCTATAAATGGGTAAACTTGTAGTATTCCTAGTCTCCGTATAAAAATGCTTTTATAAAGATGCTGTTTTTAAAGTAAAGCTGATATTCTCAATTAATGATTCAACAGTGTTCAGAAAAATGAAGGTACATTTTTAGTTTTTTTTAAAGTGAATACTGAAACAGTTTAATGCCTTCTTATATAGCACAGTTTCTACACTGTGATGAGGAAAAAACATTTTTTAAGTAATTTGGCAGGTGATAAAATTGTGCCTAATTTTACAATTGACAACTCACATGTTATGAAATAGTTCCAAGAATCATTCTTTATACCATCTACTTTGTTAATAATGGAAGAGCATTTTATTGGTGATACAAAAAATCCCATATAAAACACCTTACTTTGTCCTCTTTATGATGGGAGATGATAGAGCATTTTGATGGCTGGTTTTCTTAAAAGTCCTTTTTGGTAGAATTAAGTCTAAAAGCAAAAAACATTTACTTCTGATTCTCATTTTATACTGATATATGTTATATAAGTTTACCTAGGTTTTCCTCATCCCAAAAGAACTAAACCCAAATTTACAAAATACTTTTTAATAATTTATATTTTAAAAATAGATTGATAAATATCTTCTAGTTCTATAAGTTATACTTGAAATAGCATAGCATATCGAAAGTTCATGCTTTCCCTAAAACAGTTCGTATACAGTATTGTGCAAGAATAAATATCATTTCATATTATGTTAATCTTTTTATCAATATGTTGTTCATAGATATCTGTAGCCACATATGTATCAATATACAAATTCATATGTAGGTATGTACATGGTAACATATCTATAATATTTAAAGTAATATAAGACAGGTTATTTCTAGGTACTCTTTACTAATTACTTTTAGAATGCTTTCATATCTAATGGATAAATAAAACAGCAGCAATGAATTTTAGGTTAAAGTTAATTTATTTCATTACAGTTAGACTATACTTTCTAGTTGTGATGGTAAAAATTTAAATCATTGCTTTGTTTTCTGCAAAGAAATATAAGAGTACTACAATGTTATCCATCATAGTACATTGCTTTCTGTACCTTAATTATACAATAATTTACAAATATTAAATGTTGCTTATGGCATGTTATCCAGCCTTTGGAACTGATTTCTTTTTCTTTTCCTTTCTCTTGCTTCAGATGTTCATCAAGTACATAAAGGTTAGCAACCTTCTCTTTTGCAATATTAAATAACAGGGCATGGCATATTATTGCATGGCAAAAAGCAGAAATTTACAAGTATTGATTTCTTTGGGGAAATGAGTACTTTATTTTTAGAAATGTTATAATGAAAAAACTGAATATATTGTTAGATAATCTCACGTGCACTGTGCTGGCTCCCATTTCATGTGCTTTTATTCTTTAGGTGGAGTTGGTATCACATTTTGGATCAGAGCACTTTTGTCCATTAAGCCTTATAAGGTAACAGAACAAAAGAATTTACTGAGTGGTTTAAAAAGAAAAAGAGGGATATATAAAAATCCCACTATATTTAAAGTGAAGAAATAGTGTTCTACTATGTGAAGATAACATCATAGAACTATAAGCTGCTAAACCTTTCTTGGTGTTGAATACAGTTTAGAAAGATGTAAAAATTTCCTTCGTTAAGAAGAAAGAACCTTCATTTTATGTGTTCAATTTAGCTTGCCTGATATGATGATAATGTATGGAAACATTTTAGACCAGTACAAAACTTGGTCATTATATTTTTAAGTGCCTTAAATAGATTAACATTTTAATGGAAACAGTGGATTGAGAAATGGTCATTATTTTTGAGTACAGAAGTTAATGGCCCTCAGAACATAACCAAAGTTAATATATTTTGTTCATTTACTATGAAGGGATGAGTCTTAACAACTGTTTAGTTTTGAAAGACTTTAATGAAATTGTTGTTAATAGGGTATTTGGCACTAGCATGGTGGAAGAATATGAAGAGATTGCTGATTCCCAGTACCAGTCAGAACGTCAAGAACTATTTGATGAGGACTATGGTAAGTGACTTTAAAAGTGACTATGTATATTTTTTTGCTTTTTAAAATCTAATGGTAATGGGTAAATGTAGGTTATTTAAAAATATCAATATGATGGTTGTCTTTAGTCTCTAGTTTTTTACTTGTTTTTAACCCTAGTAACTAATTTTTTCTTAAACCTATTTTCTAAAATAATTTTCTGCTTTGTAAATTGAGCTATTTGCCAAGCTTATCAGTCAGTCATTTGTGACTGGAACTCCCTTCCATAACATCAGTGCTATAAATTATGGTTATATCCCTATGCCAGGCCCCAAAATCCGTTACTCATAAGGCAACTGAAATAGTAAAATTGAGAATTAATTTCTTTGATTTGTCTTTAGCCTAAGAGCAAGCATATTGAGGCCTGAGTTTTTGAGAAACTCCCATGAGCCTGCAGAGGTTGAAGGTTTTATGACACCCTCCATTTTTACTTTATCAAGTTCTTGTTCTAAGATGTCTTAACTGTAGTCTGAAAAATCTAATTTTCCCCTTCCCTAGTTTTTGCATAAGTGAAATGAGGACATTTACTAGGGTTTGGTAAAACTACATTGAAAGCTTGAATAAAAGTCTTAAAATGTGATTAAAATTTTGGTAAGCAGTAGAAATATTTTCCTTGGTTTACATCTGTTTGATAAATGGCTTGTGAATTTCATTTTCTCTTTGTGAATGTGTTTTAGATGTGTAATGAGAATTATAAAATTGTTTTAAATATCAGCTGACTTTGACAGGATATAATTAGAGCTTTTAAATATATTGGAGATAGTTCTCATCATAATTACCTTCATTTTCTCTTTAAACAGATTACCCATTGGATTATAATACTGGGGAGGATAAATCCTCAAAAAATCTTCTTGGTTCTGCTACAAGTGAGTATTTTGGGGTTTTGCTAGTCACTATTATTAAAGTATTTCTCAACTTTTTTTTCCTGGCATTTATGAACATTTTGTTGCGGTATAGTTAAGGAGGCTTCTACTCTCCCAGTGTTGAACTTTGAGTTGAAATCAAAGAAAATACTTTTGAAACGTATTTCTATGGGAGTAAAATAGGAAGAGTATATGAAAACAAAGGAGAGGAAAAAATGCAAGCACAGGTTGGTCCTTCTACTAAAATTAAGCAGTTATATTTTTAGGCAAATTCCTTGCAGTAAAGAAGGGCTATGAATTTACTTGGGGAAAGAATTATTAAAGAGGTCCTAGATCATATAAGTATGAGCATCTGGGTAATCATATGGGATGGGAAAGGAATTAGTTTTAGAGGTGATACTCATCAGTGAAATCCTACCAAATGAGGATTGTTAATGTATGGATATGGTTAATTTCCTATCTAATTGTAAAACATAAAGGCTGTTCTTATTTATAATAATGATTCCCAAGGAGTAGCAATAATAGTAATAATAATATACTCTTTGTAAACTAAAAAAAAAAAAAAAAAACAGTGACTAAGATAGTTGTTTAGTTTGTCATGCCAACCTGTTATCTGAACTTAGTGGTAGGCTAGCTAAGTAGACTCCTGGAAAGACCAGTACCAGCTGACACTTTATTTTTACTGTTAGAATGCAGGTAGGTACTACATTTTATATTTGTTATTTTTGGTTATTCCTGAAGAAAATGGAACTTCCTGGAGTTTTCTTTTTATTTGGAGATTAATAATTGAATTTAATGAAAGTAAATCTTAGTAAAATAGAAGACTGTGCATTTCTTTTACTCTTAGTGAGTTGAATTGCTTGAATCCCAGTCTCACTGTGTACATTGTCCTTACAGCTTTTTAAGATACTCAACCAGGAGTACACATACTTAGCTAGATATTTGGGTGGCTGCATGATATGGAGTTGAGTCACTTTTCTTTCTTTTCATCTTTTATTTTTTTCCCCTTCCCTTCTTGTCCTCTTCCTCACCATAGAAGACTATAGATTTCAGTAGACTTTTTAGGAAATACTAAGAAGGATGTTAAAAATACCTGTATAAAGGGAATGCTTTTATGCAATATTTAACTTTGTAACAGATTAGCTCAATATATTTTGTTTTACACTGTTGCTAGTTAACTGACTTTTTAGATATTATTGACTACTTTTAAGTAGAATTCTTAGCTATATCTAGCTGATGATAGCATTAAAAACAGGTGCCTCATTCACTGCTATGGGGTATAGTTCTTTAGGAGTGAGAAAATGATGCTGTTTTATTTATCTGGATATTAATATTGTTTGTGTCCTTAAATTTGTAATAATAAACTCTGTTATATAATAGTCATGATATCATAGCTCAATAATGCTGACTTAACTGTGAGGAGGCATTATTATTTTATGGGTCAAAAAAATAGCCCCAGACTAAAAGTTCTCTAGTTTCCAGTGGTTACTGGAAAGGAAGGGGAACCTCCCAGAAGTAATGACTTACTATAGTTTTAGATACAGGAAAACTCTGTTGATATTCTTGCTTTCTTTTTCTACCTTCCTATGGAACGAACTCCAAGACACCATTAAAACGTTTTCAGTGGAGGACATTTCCCTATTTGTAATCACTTCTCTGACAAATGTATTAATTAATGAGACATAGAATTTTTTAGATCCTACTTTTTGGATCTTTTTCCTTGAAGGTGTGTTTCTTGTTTCATTTCTTTTTGTGGCTTTCTGGAAGGGCAGTCCGTTTACCTTCCAGCGTTCTATATGTTGAAAGATTTTGTGTAGTGAGACAGTTTGGGTGGGAGGATGTCAGCTGAGCCTAAGCATGAAAAAATGGGGTTTAAAAAGATCTCTGTTTCTTGAAGTTTTAGAACAAGAGAGGCAGTAGTAGCTGAGTGATAAGACTTTGCAGTCATAAAGTTTATAGGCATGACCTAACACTGCTGCCTTCTATATCTGTATCCTTCTGGTTTTCTCTGAAGAGTCTAGGACTGGTTTTGAGGCTGACCTAGTTACTGCCTCTAATGTAATATAACTTAAAGGAGAAAATAACAAAGTGGAATCAGGCCAAAGAGCTAGTCTCTGGCACTAGAATGTCTGAATTTGACTATAATCATCACCACTTTCTAAATTAGCTTGAAATCGGCCAATTTTGCACCTAATTTATTTTTAACATTTACATAATGTCTCCAAAACAGAATTCTGTGGCTTTAATCTAAAGAGAAATCCTTTTTTCCTTCTGCTATAGAGCAATTAGTAGTCATAGGAAATATATGTCACCAGAGTATGTTGCTTCTGATGGGAATTGGTTGTCAAAGAGCATGCATGCTGCATATTTAGGCATTTTTGATATTATATAATTTACTAAACTGCCAGAAAGGGAGAAAGTGCTATCTTAAAGTAGCATTCTTGGCTTTTACGTATGCCAGTTCTGGCAACTCTTCTGCCAGAATCTTTTGTTTATATTCTTGAAACAGAACGTTTAAATATTTTACATCAACAGAAATTCTCTGTAGCACTCTACTCTACTTGTGCTTGGTCATGTGGATCTTCCAGACCACTCTCTATTTTGATATTCTTGCAAGTCTGCCTTTACTCCTAAATATGGTTTGCATTTTATTAGAATCATCAGATTTGCTAAAGGCCAGGTTTCTGTTTCTGTTTCGGTATATGTTTAAGACAAAGTATAGTTTTTGTTTTAAGTTAGAGTACTTTTTATGAATGTATATATTTTAAGGTCCTAGAAGGAAAAGAGAATGAAGGTAGGCATGCTGCAGAGGTAGCTCTGCACACATGGGAGGAAGTAGTTTTTGCATTGGTTTGTCTTGTATTGTAACATAGGCAGTTTTGTTTTCTGTATCAAAAAGAGCCATTGGTGTGCTGAAGACTGAGTATAACATGTTGATATTTGGTCCCTAGGAGAATTTAATCCCTAAAGGAATGGGATGGGATGAATAGTTGCCCAACTCAAAGAGAAAGGAGTTGGCTAATCCATGAGAAATTAAGGCCAGGTATCTAGTTTGGCACTACATTCCAAATTACTACTTTTACCCTTCAGCCTTTCTGAAGGCATTTTAGTGGCCAGATTACCATCATGACAAGCAGTCAGTCATGTTTGAATGCAGTGAAAATGGTAAGAAAATTCACAGAGCTGCTTTCTCTCAAAAGATAAAAGAAAAAGACTATATTTGGCAGTGTTCTATGAACATAGCAAGGTTATTTCTTACAGGTTAGATGGTCTGAGAAAGAAGAAATTTGACAGATTTTGCTTTTGTTACCAAGTGATCCCCTGAAATGGTGACAATAAATAATATTTTTAAATGATGGGTAGTATAAATCTTCTTTACTGTAGGTACTAGTATTAAAATTTAGGTTAAAAAGTAATATTCTAAAGCTTCTTTCTTTACACAGATTAATAGATACAGATTTTTTTAAAAAAAATTTAAGAATACCACCAAAAAATTTAAATGCAAAAAATTTGAAATCTGAGGTAAGATTGCCCTTTGAAGCACAAGGGATTTAGAGTATAGACTTGATTCCAAATTTGGGTTCTGTGAAGTAGTCAGTTTTGACTGAACTTCAGGCGTCAGGCTAAGTAGAGGATCAGATAGTACTATTGCAATATTGGTTGACATTAAAATTGGATTTATGAAAAAATAGCAGAGTTTCCATTGCTACTTTATTTTGGTTTGTAAGAAAATAAGAGTTTCCATTCCTGTTTTTATCTCGTGCTGAGCACATCTCTTTAGCCTAAGATCCAAGACTTTTTCTCTGTTTAACAATTTGCCAGGTCAAAGGGCAAGGTTGACCTATAATCCTAGGTATTGAAAAAGCAAATATAAAGCTTTTGTATGTTAAACTAATGATTGGAAACAAAATACCACTGCTTGTCCTTCAGATTATAGAATCATAGTTATGTAAAGATTAAAATTAATAACTTTATTAGTTATCACTTTTAAAAGTCTAAAATCTCTTACTATTTTTATCTACCATAAAGCAGATGTTTACAGTATCAGCGCAAGGTGACAGTACTTGATTTGTTCCCAACCTTCTTGATGTGCTAGCTTTTCCTTCTTTAGATCCTTTCCTACTTCTCAACGTCTGTGGTTTTCATGAAATTGTGATGAAAACTCTATGGATCTCTTTTAGGAAAGGAAACTTTTTAAAATGGAAAAAACTGATGAGGCTTAGTATGTAGCCCCTGCCAGATCTTAGTATTTTAATAGGAGAAATACCTGGTGAATTAACTTCTAGTAGAATTTCAGAGATGAGATTGGAGTTGGAAGTTAATTTCCCTTGAAATTACATTATATTACTAGAAGGAAGTCTTCTGTTCTCAACCAGCTTTTTATGGAATTCTGTCATTTTGTGGTCCTCACATACCTGCAGCCATCTGTATAGGTATTGAGGTTTGTAGCATTGTACTCATCACTGACATATCCTCTTTGGAAAGAGGGGAAGAATTAGCAAGTGTGCAAATTGCTTTACCTACAAAACTTAAGTTTTATGACTTTGACTTTTAATTCATCTGCCCATGCCCATACTTACCCTGTTCACAAAAGAATTTGTCATTTATTGTCCACAAAACATTGTTAAAGTCATCAAAGACATGATTCTATGCAGTGTCAATTTGGGATTTAACCGTATTAGGTAGATATTTTATGTTCATAGTTGAAAATAAAGTCTTTCTGCTGTCCTTTGGATGATAATCTTCCCATTTTATTTATTTTTACCTATGATAGTCACATGTTTAGGAAAAACTTTTATTTCTTCAGGCTTTTTTGTTTTTGCTTTAAACGGTAGAACCTGTCTAAAGGAAAAAAGGCCTTTCTGTAAAATACGAATTTTGGTGGTCACATTTCTTTCATGTCTCAGCGCAAGCTATATGTCGTATTATACTTGAATTTTATAATATGCTGAAGGTAGTGTTTGCTAAAAAGGTTTGGGGAGGTTTTACAAAAAAGTATGATTAAATTTTAAAATCCTTCTGAATGTAAAAATTCAGATTTATGCTTAATACTTTTTGCCTGAAATTTGTGTCCTATACTGGACTTACATAGTAAGGTGAGCAAAAAGGTAATTAGTCCAAATAATGCAAAAAGACCATTACAAATGGTTTTTTACTATCTGATATTAAGTTACATCAAAATATTTAGGTGTATTGGTATTTTTTTTCTGATTGAATTTTGTTTTAGATGCCATTCTAAATATGGTGAATATTGCCGCTAATATTCTGGGAGCAAAAACTGAAGACCTGACAGAAGGTACCTAATCATTTTATGGGTCTTTTAAATATATGATACTCCAGGGGTCTTCCTAGTGAGTAAAATTAATTAATAAGGAAAGCAATTTGATTTTTCATTTAGAAATATAGAAACTATTGAAAGGAACTTACCAGTCTTCTGTTATTCATTGTTTATTTGAATTTCACAAATTCTCTTTAATAAATAGGATCCTGTCTATATAAAATCATAAATTTGTTTTTTGACTCTTCCCTGCTATAGAAGTAATGATTTTATCCCTTATCTCTCTCCTGAGATTCTGATGCTGTAATGGTACTTCAAGTATGCTTTTATTTATCAAATAGCAATTCAATTTAGAAAGCAATTATTTCCTTAAAGAATGTCAAATAAGAATATTATTAGCAAGGAGAAACAATCTTCCCTTTTTTGTTTTCAAAAATACTTCATTCTGGTTATAAAATAAGTAAGTCGTGGGGTTGTAATATACAACATGGGGAATACAGTATGGTGACAGATGGTAACTAGATTTATTGTGGTGATCATTTTGCAGTGTATACAAATGTCAAATCACTATGTTGTACACATAAAATGAATGTAATATTGTATGTCAAATACACTTCAATAAAAAAAATTTTGTTCCAAATGCGAACTTAAAATGACCCATTTATTTCTTCTCATTCTCTTTAGTAACTCAGTCTTATTGATCATGTAAGATTACACAAAATTCATAGTCATCTTACTTGCTTTAATTATCTGAGAAGTTGAGAAAGAATAAGAACTACTTGTAGACTTTCTACAATTATTTCTTTCTAAAAGAACTTTGATGGAAAAAACCCACAAAGTCTGCAGTAGTAAACGTATTTGACTTTTTTCTTCTTCCATGAGAAACTAAAGTTCTTTATTTGTTACAGTGAAATATTTTTATGGTATAGCTTTTTAAAATTAAACTCAATATGGGCATCTTTCTTAAAATAGGAAATAAAACTATATCTGAGAATGCCACTGCCACAGCTGCACCTAAAATGCCTGAATCAGCTCCTGTTTCAACTCCTGTTCCATCACATGAGTAAGTTATATTATATTAGAGTTTTATTAAGATGGAGAGCTAAGTATACTCATACATAAAAAGGTACTTATGATTTATGGGAAGTGATGCTCTGGATCATGGGACAGACATTCCACTGCCACTTAAAACATCTTTGAGTTGCTTTTTGGGTACTAGGAATTCACTTCACTCCAGACCAAATGTTTGTTGTTTTGATACTATGTGTTACTTCTTTTATTTATAGTACTTAATCTTTTCCTTATTGCAAATAATTAACTCTGCAGGTATAAGTTTGAGGACAAATTTTAAAGGTCTGTTTTTATTAAGTTCAAATTTAGAAGTCTTGATTAAGTGTATATCTGTGCTGCCCCTAGAAAGCTATAAAGGGCACCTGAAACACTTAGAGCAGTGATTTTTAAATGATGTGTTTGTCACACAGCAGCATACTCTTACAGTGTTCAGTTTCTGAAATTGAATGACATAGGTCTTTCCCCAGGTGGCAGTGGGCACTACGGGCAGGGATGTAGATGCATAGGTAACATAAAATAACCTCATTTGGTCCTTTTTACCAGAGGTGATTAAGGTTTGTTGGTGCCTCAACTTCTGATCTATAATAGATAGGTTCATTAATGATTTGGGTTATTGGGACAATAATTGGGATAATTTGGGTATAGTTATTATATATTTAACTTATGTATATTTCATTAGCTATACTCCCTGTAAACTTTGACAGCCCTTTTTCTCAGAGGAACTCTACATAATGGGATAAGATATTTGAACATGAAACAGTTAGTTCAAGGTAATAAGTAATGAAACCTGCAGTGCTTTGAGCTATAATTCCTAAGTACTATATTAATAAAAAATGAGATTTTTGTGCTTTGAAGCACACAGTGTCAAATTTGTATTTTCCTGTATTAATCCTAAAAGTGACTACACATTGGGTGGTTAGAGCAAAATATAGCATTATGTGTTATTGATTCCTAGAAGGTCCTAAGAAATCTCTTTGGTATAGAGATTCTTGGTGCTTCTAATTATGTGGAGCTGTCCCAGTTTTGCAACTAAGTTCTTTAGTTAACACATAGTATGGCTTATTTTCAAAACTAAATGAAATTAACTTCATTTTACACATATATACACACACATATACATATAGATATTCACTCATATATATATATATGAACATTTGTTGAAAGATATCAGGCTAATGTAGCAGTTTTTACTTTTCTATATTAGAGTTTGTTTTTTAGTAAGTATTCTTGTATAATTGTTTCGCAATGTTTCTTCATGTATGTTTGTCTTAAATTCTTTTTGATGATTGTATGGTAATCCTCTAAAGAAAATAATCAAAAGAATCCATAATAGGGTATCACTTTTAAAATTATTATGAAAAGATGACTTATTTTCTTTTCCCAGATTTGAACTTTTTAAACTGTAACTCTGATTAGGGTGCATATATAGATGATATATAACTTAATTTTTACCAGATTAATTCAGTTTAGTTTTTTTTTCTCTCCCCTTCTTCAGACATTCCTCCTTTTTACTGTCATAATTTATTTGGTAGATAATAAGCAATATGCCACCTGAATGTGTAAGAAATGCTGTATAGAGACTATATATCTCTATCTGTATCTGTATCATCTATTTAGGGAAGCATAGCCTAATTATGTTTTACTTTAGTCCATTTACTATTTTTTTTGTCAACAAGATGAAAGTCCAGCTTTTAGATATTACCTTTTTTATTCCTGTTTTTGCTGTTGTGATATTAGGCTTTGTTTGAAGACATTTCCTGGCATTCTTAATAGTGTTTCACAGTAGGAGAATTTGCATATGAAGATTTCTTTTTGGTATTCAATTTACTTTGTTTTTTTCAAATTATACCTTTGGTGCTGCAAAGGCTGCACCCAAAGGGACCACAGATATTATAATTTACAACACTGTTCCCACCAGCTGCATTCCCCACTCTCCCCTACCCTACACACATATTCCAGAGCCCAAAGATAGGACTGAGTTAGTGGCACTACTAGTTTATTATTAGCCAGGATTGTCATTAAAATTGTTTATGTATTTAGCTTTCAATGATTGAAAATTAGCCCAGGTGATACTGAGATTATTTTGGGGAGTAGGGATATGTTTCTTCTCTGTAAAGCAGATTATCGTGTGTGTGTGTGTGTGTGTAATGCCATGTTGAAATTCCTCAAATCATCCATAGAGAAATGATCTTTGAGAAATGTGCAGTTGACCCTTGAATAACAAGGGTTTGAACTGCACAAGTCCACTTATACATGGATTTTTTTCATTAGTAAATCTACATTACAGATGATCTAGGTTGGTTGAATATGTGGATGTGATACAGAGGAACTGTGGGTGTGGAGGGCTGGCCACCCTGAGTCGCCACATATAGTTCAAGGGTCAACTGTAGTTGCCTTTTGAAAGTGGGATATTTAAGCACAGAGTGCATATGTAATAAAGAGTCTTGCCTTCTAGTTCTAGCCCTGGGTAGCTCAGTTTCTGATATAAGGGGTGATGAGGCTTGTAATATTGGTGAATATTTATGGGAGGAAGAGTTACATGATAAATTCAGTAATGGAATGTATAAGAATTCACATACGAACAGTTCTTAAACAGAGATTAAAGAAAAATTTGACTTGATAAATATGGTGATTTGAATCATGTGGCTCATCACTTGATAAATTATCTTTCTATTGCTATTTCTGAATAATACTGTTTTTATAATGAAAGTGATTTGAAAGGAAACAATTCATCCAAAGTAAACTTGACTGTTTTCTGTATTTCCAGCCTTCCTTTTATCTTATGTATGATACATTTATTTTCCTTAAACATAAATATGGATATGTTTTTCTAGGTTTGTGAACACCGAAGGATACGTACATGACACAGAGCCATCATCACCAGATACTACAAAAGAGAGTCCCATTGTACAACTAGTTCAAGAAGAAGAAGAGGAGGCAAGTCCTTCTACTGTGACCCTTCTGGGTAGTGGTGAACAAGAGGATGAAACGTCACCCTGGTTTGAGTCAGAGACACAAATATTTTGCAGTGAACTGACCACGATTTGTTGTGTTTCTAGCTTTTCGGAATACATATATAAATGGTGTTCAGCTAGAGTTGCTCATTATCGGCAACGCAGCAGAACTGCTGTGAGTAAAGAAAAAGACTATCTTGTGTCAGCTCAACCACCATTAGTACTTCCTGAAGAATCAGTAGATGTTTCAGTATTGCAGCCTCCAGGTGGAGAACTGGACAGTAAGAGTAAGGAAAAGGAAGCAGAAACCATTGTTCTAGGTGACTTAAGTAGTATGCATCAGGGAGATTTGATTAATCACACTTCAGATGCAATTGAACTTGAACCGAGCCATCCTCAAACTCTTTCTCAGTCTATTCCCTTAGATGTTACTCCAGAAATCAATTCATTATCTAAAATAGAAGTGTCTGAGGCTATTAAATATGAGGCAGGGCATACACCATCACAGGTAATTCCCCGAGAGAGTTCCATTGAGGTTGATAATGAAACAGAAAAAAAGTCTGAGAGTTTTACTTCTATAGAGAAACCAACTGTGATCTATGAAACCAAAAAACTTGATGAAGTAATGGATAATATTGTAAAAGAAGACATAAACTCCATGCAAATTATCACAAAGCTATCTGAAACAATAGTGCCACCTATAAACACAGCTACTGTGCCAGACAGTGAAGATGGGGAAGCCAAAATGAACATAGCTGACACACCAAAGCAGATTTTGACTCCTGTCATGGATTCTTCATTACCCGAAGTAAAAGAGGAAGAACAGTCTCCAGAAGATGCCCTTTTAAGAGGGTTACAGAGGACAGCTACAGACTTTTACGCTGAATTGCAAAATTCTTCAGATTTAGGATATGCTAATGGAAATCTTGTACATGGATCAAACCAAAAGGAGTCAGTATTTATGAGACTTAATAACCGTATTAAAGCCTTAGAAGTTAACATGTCTCTCAGTGGTCGCTATCTGGAGGAACTTAGCCAAAGGTAAGCTTTATTATGAATTAGCACAATCCACTTTGCACAGTGAGTTAAGTATCAGAGTATAATCTGTGACTAGAGGAGAGGATTTAATTATCTTGTGGTATAATAGTAATAAGTACCACTTTAGCTGGAATGGAGCGAGAACGTTGTTTGGATGTTAATCAATGATTTTAAGAATTGATTTTCTTTTTTAGAAGTACTAAGTTACTGTTACTAGGCTGGTAACAAGTTTGCATTATCTATAATCAGTTTCTCCTTTCTTTCTGTTGCTTAACTTTAGCCACTTTTGCTGTTTGATTTCCAGAGCACTCATGGGAAAAATTGTAGTCTATAGACTTTAAAGCTCTTTGTGGAACTTGACCAGGTATTATTTAAGAGTTTAAATAAGTGAAGACTAGAATAGACTAAACTAGATGATTAGGCAACATCTGAACTCTTTCAACAAGTCCCAGAATCCTAGTTCTAGTTGTGATAATTTATGCTCTTGTGCTCATAAATGCCAGAGGTAGTGCCAGTTTGCTTTTGCAGTGATGAAGACCCTAGGCACAGTTCTCCACTTTTTAAGCCTTTTTACTTTTTTTTTTTTTTTTAATTCCTTAAGTGTCAAGTGTCCTTAGGGCTTTTCCAGCATTTTGTAATCATCTAGACACTCAGTGCCGAGAATTTCTGAAACGTTACCTTTTTCTCCTCTTAAATTAAAATGCTACTAATGAAATGTCACTAAGGTCATCAGTATATCCTAAAAGGGATTTCTTCTTAATTCATTAAGTATAATTTATTGGCAGATTTTATGTGGGTGTGTGTGCTGCCTATATCATACCTGCTCTTGCCTCTCCCCACCCCCACCCTATTTGCCCCACTAAAGTAACCACAGAAATCACTAATAAAACTTTTTATTTTTTTTTTTTATTTTTTTTTATGTGGCACACGGGCTTAGTTGCTCCGAGGCATGTGGGATCTTCCTTGAGCAGGGATCAAACCTATGTCCCCTGCATTGGCAGGCGAATTCTTAACCACTGCGCCACCTAGGAAGCCCACTAATAAAACTTTTAATTGAGATGTATTTGACATATAACATTAAATTAGTTTCAGGTGTATAACATAATGATTTGATATTTGTATATATTGCTAAATGATTAACATAAGTCTGGGTAACATCATCACCACATAGAAATTTGTTTGTTTTTTTCTTGTGATAAGAAGTTTTAAGATCTGTTAACAACTTTCAAATATACAATCCAATATTATCAACTGTAATCAACATGCTGTACATTATATTCCTGTTACTCATTTAAAGTTTTACCTTTTGACCTCCTTCCTCAATTTTGCCCACCCCCCACACCCTACCTTTGGCACTCACCAGTCTGTTCTCAGTATCTGTGAGTTCAAGATTTTTTTTTCTTTTATATAGATTCCACATGTAAGTGAGATCATATAATAGTCGTCCTTCTCTAACGTATGTCACTTACCATAATGCCCTCATGGTCCATCCATGTTGTTGAAAATGGCAAGACTTCCTTTTTTCTTATGGCTGAATAATATTCCATGGTATACACATACCACATTTTCTTTAACTATTCTTCTATTGATAGACAGTTTGCTTCCATGTCATGGCTGTTGTACATTATGCTGCAGTGGGCATGGGGGTGCAGATATCTTTTCAGAAAGTTAGTGTGTTTTGTTTTCCTCAGATAAATACTCAAAAGGGGAATTGCTAAATCATATGGTAGTTCTGTTTTTAATTTTTTGAGAAACCTCCATACTGTTTTCCATAGTGACTGCACCGATTTAACATTCCCGCCAACAGCGCACAAGGGTTCTCTTTACATCCTCGCCAACATGTTGTCTTTTTTGATAATATCTATTTTAACAGATGTGAGGTAACTCATTATAATTTTGATTTGCATGTCCCTGCTGATTAATGATGTTGACCATCTTTTCATCTTTTACCTGTTGGCCATTTTTCTGTTTTCTTTGGAAAAATATCTATTCAGGTTCTCTGCCAATTTTTAAACTGGTTTGTTTTTATGCTATTAAGTTGTATGAATTCTTTATGTATTCAGTATATTTGATATTAACCCCTTATAGGATTAATGACTTGCAGTTATTTTCTTCCATTTGGTGGGTAGCCTTTTCATTTTGTTGATGGTTTCTTTTGCTGTGTAGAAGCTTTTCAGTTTGATGTAGTCCCACTTTTTGTTGTTGTTGTTGTTGGGGTTTTTTGTTTTTTTTTTTTTGCTTTTATTGCCTTTGCTTTTGGTGTTAAATCCAAAAAACATTTCCAAGACTGATGTCAAGGAGCTTACTGCCTGTGTTTTCTCCTAGGAGTTCTACTGTTTCAGGTTTTACATTCAAGTCTTTAATACATTTGAGTTAATTTTTTCGTGTGCTATAAAATAGGGGTCCAGTTTCATTCTGTTGCATGTGCCTGTTCAGTTTTCCTGGCACCATTTATTGAAGTGACTATCCTTTCCTCATTGTATGTTCATGGATCCTTTGTCATTAATTGACTATATATTTGACTAGTAAACCTTTTATAGCAGTAAGGAGCATAGAATTGATGTTGAGGTAAAGGGACCTCTTTATTTTACCTTTGTAAGTTTTCCTGTATGGCACAGGCCTCAATAAGTCATTTTTAGAAATATGGATTTGTCTCATATATTGAAATCAGAATTGTGTTTCCAGTAACAAATTAATAAATAAGAAAATAAAACCGATTTAAATCAATTCTTACTCCATAGGTACCGAAAACAAATGGAAGAAATGCAAAAGGCTTTCAATAAAACAATAGTAAAACTTCAGAATACTTCAAGAATAGCAGAGGAGCAGGTTGGTTATCTTCATGTCTTATTTACTTTTTATTTAAATTTCCATTGAATTTTGTAGGATCTCTCTGGTAAGAAGGATAAGTGATGTTGGTTCACTTTTTCCCTGATAACTGATGATTAAGCTGTAATATGTTTTCTAGCTCTTAGCATCAGTATCTCCCCAAGAGAAAATTTTCTTGAGCATTACTCATATTACATTTCAAGATTTGTATGTTATGTACAATATGTGTGTTTAGAAGTGCAGTAGACTTTTTTGCAACTTTGTTACACTCTAAAATTATTTGTGGTTTTCTTTGTAGACAGTTTTATTGGTTGTAGATGAGAACAGCTCTATTTCTTTTTAATCCTTGTACCTTTTTATTTCTTCTTTTTTCCTCTTAACTCTTGCCTAGAGTTGTAGAATGATGCAATAGGGCTGATGATTGTGGCCATTTCCCTATCTTGTTGATTTTAAGGGATTGATGTTAGTATTGTACCATTAAATGTGATGTTCATTGATAAGTTTTTATAGTGTGTTACCATGATGAAGAAATTTTATACTTAACTTTTCTAATAGGTTATTTGGGACCAGGGGATGGTGAGGTGAGGTGAGGAGGCCTTAGGTTGCAGAATTTAGTTGCATGCTACTCTCAGTTTGTGACACATTGTAACTGTGGTTCCACACAAAGACCCCCCATCTTTTTTTTTCAGTTGAAGTTTGAAAGTTGTTTACATATTCTAAGTATAAGTCCTTTATCAGAGACATGCTTTGCAAATATTTTCTCCCAGTCCACTACTTGTTTTCTCATTCTCTTAAACATCTGTTGAAGAGCAGAATTTAATTTGCTAAAGCCCAGTTTACCTATTTTCTCTTTGCTTTATAGAACCTTTGCCTAACCCAGAGTTGCAAAGATTGTTTTCCTGTGTTTTCTTCACGAATTTGTATGGTTTTAGTTTTACATTTGGTTTATGATCACGTTTAATTATTATGTGTTACAAAGTATGGATCCAAGTGCTTTTTGGTGAAGGAATGGATTGAGAAACCTGAATATTCCTTTCTTCCAGTGTCATTTGTTGGAAAGACTGTCTTTCATCCACTGAATTTTCTTTGCATTTTTAATAAAAATCATTGCACCATATGCATGTGGATTTGTTTCTGGGCTTCTCTTCTGTTTTGTTCATCTGTTTGTCTGTCTTTTTGCTTATACTTCACTGTTGTGATTACTACTGTAGCTTTATAGGAACTCTTGAAATCAGGTATTGTGAATCCTCCACCTTTGTACTTCTTTTCCAGAATTATTTTGGCCAGTCTAGATTTGGCTAATACAGATTTTAGAATCAGCTTGTCAGTTGCTACCAAAAACAAACAAACAAACAAAAACTTGTTTGGATCTTGACTGGAATTGTGTTGAATTTATAGATCAATTTGGAGAATTGACATCTTTATAGTATTAAATCCTCTGGCCCATGAACATGATATTTATTTAGTTTGTCATTAATTTTAATATATTCCCTCTGTATTTTCTCTTTGCTTTAATATGTAACATCTATGCTTTATGAAAGACTTAAGTACTTTTAAATAATCTTGTGTATCATTAACACTGTTGGAAGTAAATCTTGATTAGAAGTGTTAACCCACTTAATAAATGGAATAACTTGTCCTTCAAAACTGTCTAGAAATTATCAGTGTTTGTCCAATGTGAGTCAAAAGAAACAGTTTAATGAATCACATTCAGCATTTTAAAAAGATGAAGTAGGATAGAAAGTACCACAGTGGATCACAGTGAGGGAAGTAAGTGAACTTTTTGTTACAGTTTTATACATTCACCTACTTTCCACCCCCATCCCCACATACACAGTTGAGACTTAAAACTTATTTAAATCTAAATTTGAAAAACTTATTTAAATCTAAATTTGAAAAACTTAGGTTTAGAACAATAAATGGTTATGTAGCTATTTCATACAGGGTCCTAAATTAGAGTGTTAGATTTCCTTGACTTCTTCCTGCCCTCTTTTCCATCTTCCCAAATTCACTAGTAAGTTGAAATTTTCAGTACAGTTTACATAATGTAGGTTCATGACCATGAGTATATTGCATAAGTCTCTAAAATATGCATGCAAGTGATATTTTAAAGACATGTTTGTTGATTTATAAAAGTTTCTAAAATTCAGAGCTGGAAAGATGGGTGTTCTTGATGAATTTCGTTTCACTGGTGATAACCTAGCATTGACTAGATGATCCATTGTAATTTTTTTGACTGTGTGACATCCTAAGTTCCATCCTAATACGCTGTAAAATAAAACTTTTAAAAGCTTCTTGGTATGAGCCTGCTTTATATCCAGAAATATCCTTCAAAAAATTTTCAACATGTCTTTGTATTGACTGCTTTGGTTTAAAAAAAAAACAAAACACACTTGACAAAGTGACTGTTTTGCATATACTGTTGTATACTGGTTTATACATATGGAGCCTATATTAACTTGAAAAATAGTTTATTAACATCTATTAGACAATATTCTACATAGTAGCAGTGAATGACAAAGGGTTTTTTGTTTTTTGTTTTCTCAGGGCAGGGGAGGAAGGTTGACTAGTCTTAGATTCTTGAAGAGTTTTATGTTTTTTTAAAATTTCTGGTCCACGTTTACAATATTCATTCATCAAGAGCTTCCTATTAATATGTTCCCCCACCCTGAGGAATTTAACATTTTTTTCCAGATTATTTTATTTGAATTTATAATGTAGTTAATGTACACACGAAACGGAAAATATTTATTTCTTCCTTTGTTATAGGATCAGCGACAAACTGAAGCCATCCAGTTGCTACAAGCACAACTGACCAACATGACACAGCTTGTTTCAAATTTATCAACAACAGTAGCAGAATTAAAACATGAGGTAATTGTTTTTGATGGTACTTTAGGAAACAGTGTCATAAAGACAGACTTCATATCTAAGAACTTTAAACGAAGGAGATTGTCATTTATAGAGAACTTTTTCAGAACACCAGAATGTGGCATTTTAAAGTTTTGGGAATGTATTATCATAATCTTTTGGAAAACATGGCTTTCATAGTTTAGGTCTTACCTAAAATAGAGTTATAAAGCAATTCCATTAGGCCTTTTGTAAACCATTGGTAGTTGCAATATATACTTCATTTTCAGTTCAGAAAGGCTTATTAGGTTGCTTAACGTTTGCTTAAAATTTTCATTGATTTAAGAAGTATTTATTGAGCCACCAGTGTGTGAGGTATGAGCTGTCCAATCCTAGGTTGAGGCATACAGCTCTGAATAGTCCCTGGCCTCACAGGGCCTCTCACCTGGGGGAGAGAGGGAATACATACAGTAAATATATATGAAGGACAGTGGGGTAGAGAATGAAACGTGTGTGTGGACTGGTGGTGCTTTAAAATGTTGCTGCTTCAGATAGGGTGATGTTGGAAAGCTTACCTGAGGAGGTGGCATTAGAAGTGAGTGCTCAAGAGGAGTTAGCATCCACACAGAGCCTAGGGTCAGAACAAGCCTGTTATTAACAGAAGTAGTGCAGAGGGCCTGTGATTAGAAACAGTGTAATGTGTTTGGGGTCAGAAAGAAAGCTGGTGTGGATGGAGCACAGTGAATGAGCGAAGTGAGGGTAAGAAATGAGTTCAGGAAAATGGCAGAGACCTGGTCATGTAGAACTTTGTAAGCAATTTAGAGTTTGAATTTTATGTAATTATTGCAAATCATTGGAAAGCATTAAGAAACATGAATCATCTCACTGACAACACTTTGAGAAACTCCCTATTTGTTGCTCTGTGGAGAATTGCCTCTTAGAGACCAGGGAGAGTGGAAGTGGGGAGAAAACCAATTAAGGAAGCAACTGCAGTAGCCTGGGTGATGTTGGGTTGGACTACGATTTTAGAAGTGGAGGACAGTGTGAAATTGCTGAATTCAGGATATATTTAAGAGGTAGAAAGACAAGCCTTGCTGAAAGATTGGATGTGACGCATGAGGAATTAAAGGGTGATCCCCAGGCTTAAATCACTGGGAAATTGGTGGTTTAGTTTTGTAAAATGGGAAAGATAGGTAAGAGCATGATTTTTTTTTTCTCCCCAAGGAGGAAATAGTACAAATGAAATAATGAAAAGAATGTGGCAAAATGTTAACGTTTGGAGAACTTAGGTGAAAGGCATGCATATGTTCATTGTACTATTTTTAAAACTTTTCCTTAGGTTTGAAAATTTTTAAAGAATTGTAGGGGGGAGGTAGTAAAACATTGCCTTTGTAGTACATTTTCAAAGAGCATGCCCTGCATTTATGATTTTGAAGCACTTTGAAAAAATGTTAAAATTTTTGTCCTTTGAACTTTAGATCCCATTGTATTTTTTCTAATATGATTTTCAAATTATTATTATTATTATTAAGCCTTCTTCTCATCTCAGGTTTCAGATCGACAAAGCTATCTTGTCATATCTTTGATTCTCTGTGTTGTCTTGGGACTGATGCTTTGTATGCAGCGTTGTCGAAACACTTCTCAATTTGACGGAGATTATATCTCAAAAATTCCAAAAAGTAATCAGTATCCAAGCCCTAAAAGGTAAGTCAGCATTGTATTTCACAGTTTTCCTCTTGAGAAATTTGAGCAAATAAAAGATACTGAGATCATTTCTTTCCCCATATGATTATCTTGAAACCCAAATGTTAAAAACATCATTGGAACTAGTGAGATGTTCCTATGGTTCTGGAAGGTTCTGTAGACTGTAATAGAGAAAACACTAATAAGTACATAAAAACCCTTGAAATGGTGTGAAAGATGCTTGAATGTGGAATTCAAAGGGGGAGGAGGAGAATAGGTATTTTAATACAGCACCTTTTAGAGAATGATCCTTAATTATTTTTTTAAAATGTATTATCAATAACTGGAGTGCCACCTTAGAGATTAGTCCTGTGTGGCATGTATAGTTCTCTAGTGTCCATCTAACCCCAACTGTAGAATAAAGTATGTGTATTTTACTCATTGTGCCCAATGTTGATTTTTCTTAATGTTAGGTGTTTTTCTTCCTATGATGATATGAGTTTGAAAAGGAGAACTTCATTCCCACTCATCAGATCCAAGTCTCTACAGTTAACTGGGAAAGAAGGTAGATTTTTGTGGATGTGTAATATGTATATAGAAACATGAATCTAGCTTCCTTCTAGCATGAATATAATGTCAATGTTGTGTTCTCGACCATCTGCAACAGAACAGTGGGTATAAGTAGCCTTTGTTTGTGCAGTGTCAAAGCTACCTTACCATTTCCACACTTTAAATCTGTTTTTGTTCCTAAAAGCTCAGAGGGTGGGGTGGGGGGTTTAGTTTAATTAGCCATTGGTAGCCTTGTTTGCACATGCTCCTGTTTAGAAGTATTTCTTTTTAGAAAGGGGTGTTTGAGAAAGTTCAGCAGATATGGAAAACCTGAATGTGCTCCCATAGTATCCTGTGCTTAATCTGCCTCCTCTTCCTGTACAGGTAGGACCCCTTTTGTCTCTAGTTTAGGCCTGTGAGGCAGTTTCTGAAAAATAAATTGGGTCTTTCTCTGTTTTATAGCCCAGGGTCTATAATAGTATTCCATTGTCTAACACTTAATGAATAAATTTAAATGAATGGATCTGTACTGATTGGCTGTTTTCCTGTATCAGTACTTTTTATAATTAGTGCTTATTGAGAGACTTATCTTCATAGCAGTATATTTTAAACCAAATTAATTATATATTTCAGCTAGTGCTTTCTTAATAATAATTGGATTCTGTTTCTTTAAGATTTAGTAACGGAGCAGCATGTTTCAATTGATTAAGTCAGGCACTCATTCCTAAGCCTCTCTCATTTACTGTCATCACAAAACTTTACAGACTTAATCCATTACATGTGTGTTTACTTAAGGCTAGTAAATTTCTTCCTACTTCGTGCTTTTTTCTTTCTTTTTTCCTTCTTTTTGCTATGTCTTTTTATAACTGAATTTTTTAAATGAAGTATACTTTGTACAGGAAAGTATATCATATGTAAAGCTTGGTGGATTTTCACAAACCAAACATACCTGTGTGACCAACACCCAGATTAAGAAGCAGAACGTTATCCAGCACCCCAGAAACTTCCTTGTGCTCTTTTAGTCACTATCTGTCACCTCTCAGTATAGCCGCTACGTATTTTGATAGTGTGAGATTCACCATGTCATTGAGTATAGTTATAGTTTGCTTACTCTCATTCCTGTATAGTATTCTATTACACAGACATACTACACAGTCATTTACATTGGACTGTTTTCAGTTTGAGCCTATTACATATCTTTCATCAAACACATGAACACACACCTGTTGGGTATATACCTAGAAATGGGATTGCTGGATCATAAGATTGTGTATATTCCACTTTAGTAAACACTGCCACACAGTTTTGCAGAGTGTAGTATGAATTTGCCCTCCTATCAGCTGTTTTGGAGAGTTCCATTTGTTCCACATCCCTGTTAACATTTAGTATTGTTGATCTTTTAGCTGTTCTGATTGGGTGTATATGCATTACTTATTTGAGCTGTATTCATGTGATTAGGAAATATGTTGAGATGTTTTTCCTTCTCAGCATTTTTAGTCTTATTTTAAATTAGTTGAAATCCTATTTTACTGTTTCTCTTCCGTTTATTTAACTCTTTAAGACCAGATAGAGTAGGCTTTTGTACCTGATAATAGAATTACTTCTATTTTAAACAACTACGTCATCTTGGTTCATCTCTACAATTAAAAAAGTTGAGTACAGTAAGGAGGAAACCAGCTTTAATTCTGACTCTGCTGTTCATTAGTTTATTTCTTCTGTTTGAATTAAATCTCTTCTTATGGCATTTATTATAGTCTACTTTGATTTTAGCCATCCTGTACTTGCCTTATTTTTAATCCTAAGATCTATGAGAAAGGTCCATGTCTTGTTTTCTTGTTGTGGTAAAAGATATATAACATAAAATTTACCATCTTGAAATTTTTCTCTTAAAAATTTAATTTTTAAGTGTATTGTTCAGTAATGTTAAGTATATTCACACTGATGTGAAACAGATCTCCAGAACTTTTTCATTTTGTAAATCTGAAACTCTGTATCCTTTAAACAGCTGCCTTTTTTTTCCCCTCCTCATCATTGTGTTTTCTTTTTTTGTGAATTTGAACACTTTAGATAACTCATACAAGTAGAATCATATACTATTTGTCTTTCTCTGACTGGCATATTTCACTTAGCATAACGTCCTCAAGTTTCATCCATGTTGTAGCACGTGACAGGATTTTCTTTTTTAAGACTGAATAATATTCTGTTGTACAGATATACATCATGTTTTGTTTATTCATCTGTTGGTGGGCATTTGGGTTGCTTCTACCTCTTGGCTGTCGTGAAATAATGCTGCTGTGAACGTGAGTGTGCAAATGTCTCTTTAAGACCTTGCTTTCAGTTCTTCTGGATATATAGTTGACCCTCGAAGAGTGCTGGAGCTAGAGGTGCCAAGACTCTCTGCAGTTGAAAATCCATATATAATTTATAGTTGGCCCTCCACATCCCTGGTTCTTCCATATCTGAGTTTCTGTATCTGCAGATTCAGTCAACCACATGTTGTGTAGTACTATAGTATTTACTATTGAAAAAATCTGTGTATAAGTGGACTCACACCATTCAAACCCATGCTGTTCAAGGGTCAACTGTGTACTCAAGTGGAATTGCTGGATCATACGGTAGTTCTATTTTTTGAAGAACCTTTACAGTGTTTTTCATAGTGGTTGTACCATTTTACAGCTCCACCGATAGTACACAGTGGTTCTAGATTTCTTCATATCCTCACCAATACTTGTTTCCTATTTTGATAGTAGCTATCCTAATGGGTGTGAGGGGATACCTCATTTTGCTTTTGATTTGCATTTCTATGATGATTAGTGATATTGAGCATCTTTTCATGTGGTTGTTGGCCATTTGTAAATTATCTTTGAAGAAACATCTATTCAAGTCCTTTGCTCATTTTAAGATCAGGTTACATTTTTTATTGTTTAATTGTAAGAGTTCTATATATTCTGGATATTAATCCCTTATCAGATATGATTTGCAGATATATTCTCCTATTTTGTAGGTTGCGTTTTCACTCTTGTTGTGTCCTTTGATGCACAAAAGCTTTTTAAGTTTGATGTAGTCCATTTGTCTATTTTTGCTTTTGTTGCTTGTACTTTAAATGTCACATCCAAGAAATTATTGCCAATGCCAATGTCATGAAGTTTTTCATGTTTTCTTCTCAGAATTTTATAGTTTTAGGTTTTATGTTTAGGTTCTTAATCCATTTTGAGTTAATTTTTGTATATGATATAAGGTAAAGATTCAACTTCATTCTTTTGCATGTGGATATCCATTTTCCCAGCACTTTGTTGAAGAGACTGTTCATTCCCCACTGAGTGGTTGAAGATTATTTTGTTGAAGACTATTTGACTATTTGTGTGAGGGTTTATTTCTGGGATCTTTTTTTATTCCCTTGGTCTGTATGTCTGTCTTTATACCAGTACCACACTGTTTTGATTAGTGTAGGTTTGTGATATGCTTTGGAATCAGGCAGTGTGAGTCCTCTATTTTTCTTTTTCAAAATTTTTTTGCGTATGTAATATCACTTGGGATTTGATACGAATTTTAGAGTGCATTTCAGCAAAAAAATGCTACTGGGATTTTGATAGGGATTATGCTTAATCTGTAGATCATTTTGGTAGTATGGATATCTTGACAATATTAAGTCTTCCAGTCATAAACATGAGATGTCTTTCCATTCGTTTGTACCTTCTTTAATTTCTTCCATCAGTGTTTTGTAGCTTATACTTTGATTTGCATCTCTCACTTTTGTTGACTAGCCAGGTGGGCCAAAATTATTTTAATTTTTGTAACACATTTTTATTGTGAAATATAAGTGAAATCCAAAAAGTGCATAAAACTGAAATGTACAACATGCAAAGTAATTATAAAGTGAACACCTGTGTAACTAACACCCAGATCAAGAACTAGAACAAGGCCGGCACTTTCGGTATTGCTCCTTGTAGAGGTGGCTGTCCTGACTTTTGAAATAGTCATCGTCTTCATTTTGTTAATAGTTTTACCATCAGTGTTTGGAGTCCTCAACAATATAATTTCATTTTTCCCTGGTTTTGAGCTTTTGGTAAATGGAATCATACCATACATACTCTTTCTTTTGTCTTCTTTCCTTCAGCATTCTATTTGTAAGGTACATATACATGACTGTACTCCATTTTCAATATCGTATAGTATTCAGTAACTGACTAGATCATAATGTAGTTATCCATTCTACTGTGTTGTTTACAGCAGGGGCTATTACAGATAATGCTGCTGTAAACATTCCCTTTGTTTGTATACCGGCACATAGTTGCATGAGTTTCTCTAGGAATATTACCTAGATGTAAAATTGCTGGGTTGTAGGGTATGCTTATCTACAAGTTATAAGATAATGGCAGACTTTTCCAAAGTCGTCATATCAGTTTATCCTTCCACCAGTACCATGAGAATTCCCGTTATTCTACATTTTTGCCAACACACACTTAGAATTGTCAAGTTTTAAAGTGTTTGTTAACCTTATTGCAGTTGTAATTTGCATTTAACTGATTACTAGTGAGGTTGAGCATGTTTATTTAGGCCATTTAATCATTTGACTTTCTTGGCCATTAAAGGTTTTTGCCTATTCTTTTACTGGGTTATCTCTTTCATACCAGTTTATAGTTATTTTTAAGATTTGGATTCTGTTAGTTGGTTAAATGTTGCAGATATCTTATTTTACTCTTGAGACATTGTGTTTTACTCTCTTTACATGTAGTCTTTCAAATAAGAGAAGCAGCTCTTAACTTTAATATAATCAAATTTATAAAATTTTTCCTCATGTGTTTAGTGCTTTTTCTCTCTTGTTTAAACCGAATTTTTTTTACTCCAAGTTTATGGATGGTATTCTCACATTTTAAACGTTTATTTTGGCTTTTATTTTTAGGTTTTTAAACTACCTGGAATTGATTTTTTTGTATATGATGTTAGGTAGGGGTTCCATTATAAAATTTTGTATGATTCACTTGTTTCAGGTTTCTTGGCCATTATTGGTTCTGTTTCCATATAAATTTAGAATCATTTATTAAATGTTTCACCAAAAAATTACTAGGCTTTTGATTAAGATTACATTGACTCTACAGATCAATTTGGGAAGAACATAGCATCTCTCTGCTCCAAAAAGGTCAAACTTTTGGGAGTTTTGTTACTAGAATATTTTTTGATGCTGTTGAAGATGCATTTTATGTGTGTGTGTGTTTATTGCTGGTATGTAGAAATGCAGTGGATTTGGTGCTAGTGAGGTTGCCATGTGCTTACTGGTTCTCTGCTTGTTGGATCTGTCCACTTCTGATAGAGGAGTATTAAAGTCTCCACCTATAATAGTAGATTCATCTGTTTCTTCTTGTCGTTCTACCAGTTTTTGCCCCAAGTATTTTGACACTCTGAGAGATACCTACACATTAAGCATTGTTAGGTCTTCTTAGAGAATTGACCCCCTTATCATCATGTAGTGGCTCTCTTTATTTTCAGTAAATTTCCTTGCTCTGAAGTCTGCTCTGTCTGAAATCAATATACCACTCCTGCTTTCTTTTGATTTGTGTTAGCATGGTATGTCTTTTTTTATCCCTATACCTTTAATCTATAATATGTGTATCTTTATATTTAAAGCAGGGTTCTTGTGAGCAACATCTAGTTGAGTCTTGTTTTTTGATCAACTTTTACAGTCTTTTAAATTGGTATGTTTAGACTATTGATGTTTAAAGTGATTATTGATATTAATCCAACTGTATTTGCCATATTTGTTATGTTTTATACTTGTTACCCTTGTTCTATGTTCCTATTATTGTCTTCCACATTTTTTTTCTGCCTTTTGTGGTTTTAGTTGAGCGTATTATATGGTTTCATTTTTTTCCTTTCATAACATGTTTAAAAAAATTGCAACTTTTTTAGTGGTTCTATACACTTAACTAATACAAGTCTATTTTCAAATAACACTATACTACTTTACAGGTAGTAAAATAGTTTATAATAACAAAATATTCCTAATTTCTCCCTTCCATCTCTTATATCATTACTGTCATTCTTTTTACTTCTATAGAAGCATGTATATTTACATAAGCATACTCAAACACATTGTTGCTATTATTGTTTTGAACAAATTGTTATATTGTGGATTAAGAATAAGAAAAGTAGATAAAAGTTTTTATCTTACTTTCACTTCCTCCTTCTCTGATGCTCTTCCTTTCTTTATGCAGATCTGAGTTCTGACCTATATTATTTTCCTTTCTGAAGAACTACTCTTAACATTTCTTGCAAAAGCAGGTCTATTGGCCACAGTTCCTCAATTTTAGCTTGTATCTTTGATTTTTTTTTAATTTTTAAAATAAATGTATTTATTTATTGGCTGCATTGGGTCTTTGTTGCTGCATGTGGGCTTTCTCTAGTTGCTGTAAGCAGGGGCTACTCTTTGTTGCAGTGCGTGGGCTTCTCATTGTGGTGGCTTCTCGTGTTGCAGAGTGCGGGCTCTAGGTGCATGGGCTTCAATAGTTGCAGCACATGGGCTCAATAGTTGTGACTCACAGGCTCTAGAGCACAGGCTCAGTAGTTGTGGTGCACGGGCTTAGTTACTCCGTGGCATGTGGGATCTTCCCAGAGCAGGGCTCAACCTGTGACCCCTGCATTGGCAGGCGGATTCTTAACCACTGCGCCACCAGGGAAGTCCTATGTTTGATTTTTTGAAGTTTGTATATGATAGACCTGAGTGTAGTATTTTTGGCATTTGTCCTTGGTGTTCTGAGTTTCCTGGATCTGTGGTTGCTGTCAGACATTGATGTGGGGAAATTCTGTCATTATTACTTAAAATATTGCTTCTGTTCCTTTCTCCCATTCTTATCCTTCTATATTCTCATTACTTGTATGTTACACCTTTTGTAGTTGTCCTGCAGTTTTTAGATATTCTGTTTTGTTTTTTTTTTTTTTAATTCTTTTTTCTCTTTACATTTTAGTTTTGGAAGTTTCAACCTCAGTTATTCTTTGCTAAGCTGTGTCCAGTCTACAGTGAACCCATCAGAGGCATTCTTCATTTCTGTTACTGTGTTTGATTGCTAGTATTTCTTTTTAATTACTTTTTAGAATTTTTCTGCTTATATTATCCATCTGTTCTTGCATGTCATCTCCTTTTTTTCCATTTAAGTCCTTAGTGTATTAATCATGGTTTTTAAAAATTCCTCGCCTAATAATTTCAGCATTCCTGCCGTATCTGACTCTGGTTCTGATGCTTGTTTAGTTTTTTCAGACTGTTTGCCCTTTTTTAACTGCCTTATAATTTTTTGTTGAAAGGGGAATATAATGTACAGGTGGTCCCCAACTTATGATGGTTTGACAACGATGTTTCAACTTTACGATGGTGTGAAAGTAATATGCATTCAGTAGAAACTGTACTTCAAATTTTGACCTTTCCTAGGCTAGTAATATTCAGTATGGACTCTCATGATGCTGGGCAAGCGGCAGCAAGCTCTCAGGACAAAAATGACTTCTGTGTTCCACCTGACTGTCTGGATTCCTACTTTTCCTTCAGTTGTGTCCTGGGATTACTTATGTAGTCTTGATAGCCTTTCTGTGCTGTTAGTAATTTTAAAAAAAATTCATATTTAATTGCTTTCAGTGGAGAGGTTGATCTGAAAACCATTAACAACCATTCCTAGAAGTAGACATCATATTTTTTAAAAAAGCAATTTGAATGAGATTAGTAATCTGATAGAAATGACTATTTAAAGGAATTTTTGGATATTTTTATATATTTGATGACTTTCTCAACAAATTTCCAAGACATAATGTAAAAAATAATTCATTGAATCGTTATTAGTAAATTCCTGATATATGAAGTTTTATAGTGAATTTGCTATTTATAAACTTCTGCCTGCATAAATTGTTTACTTTTAGTGGGTTGAATAGGACTAAAGTCTCATAGCCCCTCTTTTATATGTATGTTTATCTTGTCAGTGTGGGGCTGTCATGAATGTGCTTAAAGTAATGAAATCTTAGAAACCTAAAACCAGTATTTCTAAATTACTCACCATGCCAGTGAGTAAATTAGTACTTATTCATTATTGCTTGATCACTGATACTGCATATTCAAGCTATTTTAAGATTTTGGAGTTCATAATTTTGATCACAATAAATCATAGTTTTGATAACACTAAATCATAGTAATAAACAGAAAACACTTTCTTAGACCTCTTTTTGTGTGTATGTTCCTTTAACTGGCTTTCATACACAGTCACTGCTTGTTGCACATAGTTAACCCATATTTGCAGTGTAGAGTTCAGTCTTTCAGAAAAATACTCAGATGATCTAGAGGTTTGGTATTAGCTCACCTGGTGAAGTTATTTTTCTTATCACATAAGAGGGTAGAGCTGGCGCAAACAAGGATCCTTACTGTGTTGGCCGATAGCTGATAGCCCACACAGTAAGTTAAAAACTTAAGTTATTTGATAATGACCCATCAAGCCCAAAATAAGAATGGTGCCCTCTCCTAACTTGTTGCTTTTGGCTTACTAATTTCAAATGCATAAATATATGATTAACGTGTTATAAATTCATTGGTTCTGTTAAGAAAATAATTAGAAAGTGGTAATATTTATAGTATTTAATCATAGTATAATCTACTTTACATTTTACATCTGCTTTTCTTTTTCTTACTTTTAGTAGACCCAAATGATTTGTACATTGTAGAACCCCTCAAGTTCTCTCCAGAAAAAAAGGTAATGTTTTATTCCCTTTTAAGTGTATTGGTGTGTGATGTGGGTGTAGGTGAAGAAATAGGTTGAAAGTTTTAATAAAACCTTTAGGTGTTCCTTAAACTTACTGTTTATTTTCAATCATGATAATAACATAGATGTTTATAGGAGTCAGCGAACTATGACCCACAGGCCATATATAGCGGGAGGCCTATTTTGTATGGGTCCGGAGCCATTTTTAAAGGGTTGTAAAATATGCAAGAGAGTATGTGGCCTGAAAAACCTAAAATATTTACTATCTGGCTTTTACAGAAGAAACCTGCTGACCCCTGGCAGATAGTCATTCTTTATTATCAGTGCGTCTCAGGCACAGTTTGTGTACTATTCCTGTAATCCTCACATCAACCTGAAGTTGATACTCTCTCCATTTTTTAAGTGAGAAAACTGAAACTCAGTTTTGTATCATCTTTAAATGACCCATTAAATAGGTAGCAAAAACCAGAACACACTTAGGCTTTTTTTGGTTACAAAATGTGTGCTTTTTCCATTTTGCCTCTCAAAGTAAGTTGTATTCATTTTGATTAGAGGTAATTGTCTCTAGGTGAAGGAACTTGGCCATTAGAACCAAATAGCCTAGGATTCAATCCTCACTTGGCCACTTACGACCTTGTAACTTGGGCAGGGAATCAAACCTCTGAACCTTGGTTTTCTCAGTTGGTAGCCAGGGACAAAATACTCACCTAGTAAGTAAAATACACATGAAAGCAACTAGAATAATACCTGGCACATAATAGGCACTTAGATGTTAGTTATCACCCCCTGAACTATATTCAGAGGTGGCAGATAAGTAAAGGGTTTGATTGTGTAGTACTTAACAAGATGGAAAGGTAATTATGGTATCTGACAGAACATTAAATAGTATGTTTTGCTGTTTATAATACTCTTACTTTCCACCAGGAGGTGGCACTTTACTCCAGTAGCTCAGCTCTCTGAATGTTTGATTAGGTAGCTATTGGAGATCTAATTCCTACCCTTTTTTACTTGTGTTATAGAAGAAACGCTGCAAGTACAAAACTGAAAAAATTGAGACCATAAAGCCAGCAGAACCATTGCACCCTATAGCCAATGGAGACATAAAAGGAAGAAAGCCTTTTACGAACCAGAGAGATTTTTCAAATATGGGAGAAGTTTATCACTCTTCTTACAAGGGTCCTCCATCTGAAGGAAGCTCAGAAACTTCATCACAGTCAGAAGAGTCTTATTTTTGTGGCATTTCAGCTTGCACAAGTCTGTGCAATGGACAGTCCCAAAAGACAAAAACTGAGAAGAGGGCTTTGAAACGAAGGCGATCCAAAGTCCAAGACCAAGGAAAATTGATAAAAACTCTAATACAGACTAAGTCAGGATCATTGCCAAGCCTGCATGACATAATCAAAGGAAACAAAGAGCTCACCGTGGGAACATTTGGTGTTACAGCAGTCTCGGGACATATCTAAAATTAATCGAACTTTTCATACTGGAGACTTTTGTTGCTGTTGTTCTTTGAAGAACAGTCTGTGGTATTTGAAGGGTTTGGGGGAGGGAGAAAATATTAATGGGAAAAGTATTCAGAAATTACGGTTTCTGCCTTTATAAAAAGTAGGTGGGATTGTGTCAATCTTCGTTAATGAGCTGCAGTTTTACAAGGCTGATCACTTCCTACAACGACAATGGTAGACATTTTATAAAAATGTTTTTTCATAGATTAATTATTGGGAAAAAGTAATTTGGAAGCCCAGTTCCTTGGGTGGGATAGGAATTGAAAGTCTAAACCTCTTTCTTTAGCTTTGTTCCTATTTCTTGCACCTTCCCATATTTATGTGCCTTTTGTCTATTTATAATGCCACTGGAAGAGGAGGGAGAACTTTTTCTGTCATTTGATTTCTTTATAACTTTGTTAGTTTTTTGAAGCTGCAAACACTACAAGGCTTTAAGGTGATCTGCACCTGGAGTTCAGTAAAGATCAGTGGAGACCGTGTAAAGATCCTAAAGACTTGGCCAACTAGACCTCTGTTTAGACCTCTGTTTAGCAGACTCACTTGAAACAGACACTTGATGGAATTTTTAGGTCTATTTTTTTAGGTAAGTGGTGATACTTTTAATGTTATTTTCATTTAACTTATTCACACTAGTTTTCTTTGGTTACTAATTCAATGAGAGAAAAAAAACCTACACAGTCTTTTCTTGCAAATGACTGGTATTTGCAAATATTTTTGTAAATTCACCCTTTAAACACATTTAGCCACTTTTAAGGGTTTTCTTTAACTACATTACATTTTAAACTTTTACAGTAAGCACTAATCTTCCCAAGTTTCAGATCATTGTTTTCTCTTACAAATGGAAAATATGAAGGTTTGTCAAATGAATCCCGGTCTCATAATCACTGCCTGTGTACATATGCACGGAACCAGCGATTGAGTTTGTCAAGCCTTGTCTAATTGGTCGAGTCTAAAGGGATTATTATTCCTTGATGTTTGCTTTGTATTGGCTACAAATGTGCAGAGATATACATGTGTGATGTCACTGTGTTGTCTTCATTTTGTCTTTTTTCTTTAAAAATAATTGGCAGTGACTGTATTTGAATCAAATGATTTCTAAGTATGTGTTTGTACAGTAATGAATGAAAGTGGAAAGTTTTTGAAAGGGAGAGAATTGACAGATTTGTGTTGTTAAGATTTAAGTTATAAGTTATTGAGCACTTTTAGTAATAACTGTTTTTAAACTTGTCTAATACCTTTCTGGGGGTATTGTTTGTAATGTGACTTATTTAAAGCCTCTTTTGTTTGTTTAAGTTGCTGCTTTAGGTTAACAGTATGTTTAGATGATTTAAAATTTTTTCCAGTCTGTACAATTAGCCATTCAGAGCAAGAGGGCCTGATTGTATAGAAACCCATTGAAAAGAGGTCCAGATGAGAGCAGAGGTAGAGCAGGAAGTTACACCGTCTGTGTGCAGCATCCAGGGTTGTGGAAAGAAGACTTTCAATATGTAACTACGGAGCTGTAGTGCCATTAGAAACTGTGAATTTCCAAATAAATCTGAACACTTGTCTTTACTAATTACTGGCTCCTCTGTTTTTTGAAGGAGAACTTAACAAAATTGTTATTCTAAACATAGATTGGTTTTTGCCACTTTTAAAATTCAATACAGCAGCATCTCGTTAAATCATTGAACACATTTCAGCCCACTACAAACTGATTGAACTTTCACATAAACATTTTGTTCCCTATACAGTCAGAATTTCACCATTTCAAACACTGAGGCGAGTTCTGAATATTTAGTAGACTACACATATGTGCTTTTCTCTTATTAGGTGCCATCTTTAAGACGACTAATTTTTAATATTTTCCATATATAGATACAGCGTAACATTTTACAATTTGAGGTTTATTTTTCTTCTCTGAGATTATACTTATGTGAGGGAAAAAAATGAAAATTATTGCCAGTAATAGATTTGTGCCTGGTGAGAAACAAAGATGTGTGTGTGTGTGTGTGTGTGTGTGTGTGTGTGTGTAGTGGTAGTCAACTTCATTTTATTTCCTCTAATATTAAGTAAAGCATTAAAACAGTAGGAAATAAGAAACTGAGGGATCCGTAAGAGCAAGAACACAAGGTAAAGCAATTCTTTTAATTGGATTTTTAAAAATGTTACATAAATTAAGGAATGGAATAATTTTATAAGGTAAGGCTGCGCAGAAAGACAGCAGTTCTGTATTCTTTGCCACTTGCCACTAAGCTCCACCCTCCCCCCACACCCCGACCTTTACCCAGTCAAGGATTTCTTGCTCCCCAGCAGCAACCATTTTCAACTCTGTATCTACAGTTACTGTGCTTATTTTGCCACTTACTGATTTGCCAGTTTTTGATGTGTCCCCAATTTGAATATATAAACTTGTCAGCATGACTATAACTAGATATGTTAACTTATATTTGTTAACCTAGTTGAACAAATTTAAGATCACAGTATAATAAATATGTTCATTTGAAATATGTTTTAACTCTCCATTTCATACAGCAAAGTTACTTAAAAACCTCATACTTTTCCCCAACTTTTTAACTTGAAAAATTTCAAATCCATAGAAAAGTTTAATACCCATGCACGATTACCCAGGCTCAACAGTTAACATTTGTAGTTTTCTTTTTATAGATACATACCCATGTATTAAACACGTTTTGGGGGTGAGCCCTTTGAAAGTTAATAAAGATATCATGCCCTTAACCCCCTAAATACTTAAGCATGTGTTTTCTAAGAATAAGAACGCTCATCTACATGACCGTAATACTAGTATCACACCTTAGAAAGTCAATAATTCCCTAATATCTAATACACACTCCATGATCAGATTTCTCCAGGTGTCCTCATGCATTCTCTTCTGTCCTTCCCTTCCCTTTCCTTTCCTTCTTTCTTTACCAAGGGCCAGTCAGGTTTCATTGTCTACCTAGTTTCTTTTAAAATACACAGATTGCTTTATGATTTTGCATGTCTTCCTTGTGTAAGGACCACACTTATTTTCTCTGAATCATTCCAGTTTTAGTGTCTGGGCTACCAAAGTAGCTATTAAGAGCTTTTCTAGTGATGTAACAAGGCTGTCAGTATAAATTTTATCCCAACCCACAAGTATTCATTTATACAACATTAAGACATTTTTAAAAATCCTATTGGAGTATGTATTCATGACCTCTGCATTGTATTCCACTTCGAATATCACCTTCAAAATTAATCTTTAGAATATTTGTTTACAACAGAGTTCATCACTTGAATTTGTAAGGTTATATAACCTAGATTACCAACTTTGCATTCCATTTTTTTTGATAAATCAGATATTGAAAACCCAAATACCTTCAGTTATAAAAATTGTAAAATAAGTCTATTTGAGCAAATAGAAGCATTTGTGATTTTTAAGTTTATAAGGGATAAAAAAACAAGTTTTACACCCAGAATGGTTTAAAATAATTCCCCATGTATGCCATGCACCATACCACTTATGGGCAGGTGTTTAAGTCAGACTGCCTAGTTTCATATTTGTTCTGTTATCTCTGAGTTTGGCTTTAGACAAAATCACAGTCACAATCTCATTAAGCATCAGATTTCACACCTGTAAATATGTGTAACAGCACCCACTTCAAGTGATTGTTCTGAGGATCAGCTGTGCTTATACATGTGAAACTATCATGTGCCTAGCATGTAGTACACACATAATGTTAAGTATTAATGTTTTGATGCTCAGAGTGAGATCTCATCCCTGGTCTCTGAGCATCAATCAGCAGGTATAAGACTTGTCATCTCCAGCCTCAGTCTACAACCATCATCCATTAGCAAAGTCAGCAGGGAGCTTTGAGCCAGGTGTGCTCTGAGTAAGATTCCATCCTCAGTGCTTCCATCACAAGGGTAAATAAGTCACTCCAGAACTCTGCAGGGGTCCCAGAAAGACGTGGCTACCACTTGATATAAGGCCTTGCCACAACTTTATGCCTCAAAACCATTAAGGCAAATTTCATATGCCTTTGGTTCCTATTAATTTTATCACCACAAGAAACCTCATATGGCTCTTCACATCCCCCTTTCTGGACCCATATTCCTTCACCAACTCCTAAAAACACTTCCCCTGTGCCCTCTGGAACTCAAAAATCAATCATGAGTAAAATTTCCTAAATCTTTAACTTGTTTCAACCTTCCTCTTCAGGACATTATTCCAGTTGAAACTACTTCCCTTGAATCCTTTCCAGGAGGTCACTTTTTTACTTCTGAATGCCTCACACCACTTGACCTGGAGATAGACTAGATGGTCTCCTTAAGCTTCAATGCCTAAAATGCCTCACTTTGTATCTTGTGTCAACAAACTAGAGCATCTACTCTTTCTCCTTGTTGCAAATGAACCTCTTTTCTCTCACCTTCTCTCATCTTCATTCTTAGGGTCAACTCATTCTAATATTGCTTCTGTCATAATTTTTGATGACTTCAATGTGTACATTATTTTTTCTAGTTTCTCAGTTCTTTGCCTTCTTTCCCCAAAGGTCTTGTTCTCCAGCCTGTATCAGCCACTTAATCCCATGATTAAATCCTAGTTTTCATCATTGCCAATATCCATAATCCTTAATACCAATTTCAAGCATCCAGCTCTGACCACCACCTCCTATTTTTCTAGCTCACTCTCCCTCACACCCTAACAATTCTTTGATCTCACCAAATCCTACAAATCCTATAATCCATTGGTTATACTGATAAGAACAGAGTGAAGGGAGAAAGTAGGTGATTAAATAGTTAATCCTACTAAGGGATCATAGGTAAAGAAAAAAGGATGGGAGACCCCTGTAAGTTCATGATCACCCAAGAAAGCGGGTTTGCTGAACCACAAAACCAAGCAGGCTTGCTTAACAACAAAACCATGCAACAGAAGCATGAGACGTGTCTCAAAACAATAAAACAATGATGACTTTCTTGTTCCACTCCCAAATCACTTTTCTTTCACTCAAAGGAAAGCTCTCTTTCCTATAAGGGAGGGGAAAAAAATGACACTCTGCATATATAATTTTCAAATGAACCTTATTCTTAGGGCAAAAGCAATGCTTCCTGTCTTTGTCCTTGATTTGCAAGAGTGGCTGAAAGGTGGACTTTGCTTTTATTGCTTCAACACAACACCCTTAAAAGTCAACAGCTATGGGAGAGGAATAAAGATGGTGGAGTAGGATGTGGAGCTTATATCCTCCCACAAATACAGCAAAAACACATCTACATGTGGAACGATTTACAGAGATCATATACTGAACTCTGGCAGAAGACCTCAGACTACCAAAAGGGCAAGAAGATCTCCATGTTACTGGGTAGGACGAAAGAAAAGAGAGAGCGAGAGAGAAAGGAATCGGGACAGGACCTACACCTAGGGAGGCACATGTGAAGGAAGAAAGTTTCCCTCACCCTGGAAAGTCCCCTCACTGGTGGGAGGAGCTTCAGAGCCTTGGAGGGGGAGCTTCAGAGCCTTGGAGGAGAGTGCAGCAACCGGTTTGTGGAAGGACCTGCACAGATGGTCAGTACCTCTGCCCTGTGCTCCCCAGCCTGAGATGTTTGTCCACTGGTGGGGCAGGGCTGGGTGCTAAAACTCAGGCTTCAGAAGTAGGACACAGGGAGAGGACTGGGTTTGGCTGCATGAACACAGCCTGAAGACACTGGAGAGTGGCAACTGAGCATGCACTCAGAAGAGGCCCAGGCCTGCCAAAGAGGCAAAGCACCATTGTTGCAGGGTATGCAAGAAGAGGGGCAGGACCACCACAGGACCTTCTTTTCCTACACATGGGCTCTCAAGCAACAGGACAGCACTTACATGCTCTCCAGGGGCAGGTGTAAGCTGCTGCCACCATCATGGGCTCTAGAGATGGGCATGGGCCACAGCCAAAGCTAGGGGAACTGCAAGCAGCCACCAATTGCTGTCCCTCCTATCGTGGGAGCAGAGGGCATGCAGCCTGCTGCCTCCACTGTGAGACCGTGGGTGGGCACTGATTGCTGCCCCCACCATACAGGAAGCACACACAGGCTGCAAGCAGGAACCAATTGCTCTCTTTGCCATCCTGGGACTGCATGGGCCACTGCTGCCACTGGGAGACAGAAGTGGGTGCCAACTGCTGCCCCCTCCATACCAGGATTCTGCATGGGCCACCACACCTGCACACCCCATATCAAGGGGATAACAACCAGCACATGCTGTGGAAAGAGGCATCAGACATCCAAACTATAAGCAGCCCCTCGATTCCAGGCAAGATGGTGGGGGTAGAAGGACTTGAACTCACCTTCTCTCATAAAAATACCAAAATCACAACTAACTACTTAATAACCATTGACGAAAGACTAGAATCTACCAAAAAAGATACTTTACATCCAAAGACAAAGAAGAAGCACAATGAGATGGTAAGAGGGGCACTTTCGTGATATAAATCAAATCCCATACCTACCAGGTGGGCAACCCACAAACTAGAAAATAACAGCACAGAGGTTCTCCCACAGGAGTGAGTTCTGAGCCCCAGGTCAGGCTCCCCCACCTGAGGGCCTGGCAACAGGAGGAGGAGCATTTGGCTTTGGAGGCCAGCAGGGCAGGAGCTCCACAGGACTTGGGGAAACAGAGATGCCACCCTAGGAGACTGCATACAAGATTTCATGTTCACTGGGACCCAGCAAAAAGTAGTGACTCCATAAGAGCTTGGGCTAGACCTACCTTGGGTTTTGGAGGGTCTCCTGGTGAGGTATGGGGTGGCTGTGGCTCACTGGGGGCGAGGACACTGGTGGTGGAAGTCCCAGGGAATATTGATTGGTGTGAGCTCTCCTGGAGGTCGCCATTTTGGCACTGAGACCTGGCCACACCCAGTAGCCTGCAGGTGCCAGTGCTGAAACACCTACAGGCTAAACAACCAGCAAGGGAGAACACAGCACCACCCATTGGAAGACAGACTGCCTAAAGTTGTACTGAGCTCACAACCACCTCTAAACACACCCCTTGATATGACCCTTCCCACCAGAGGGACAAGACTCAGCACCATGAACCAATGGGCAAGCACAAGTCCCTTCCACCAGGAAGCCTGCACAAGCCTCTGGACCAACCTCACCCACCAGGGGCAGACACTGGAAAAAAGAGGAACTACAATCCTGCAGCCTGCAGAAAGGAGACCACAAACACAGAAAGTTAGACAAAATGAGATGGCAGAGAAATATGTTCCAGACAAATGAACAAGATAAAACTCAAGAAGAACAACTAAGTGAAGAGGAGATAGGCAATCTACCTGAAAAAGTATTCAGTGTAGTGATGGTAAAGATGATCCAAAATCTTGGGAAAAGAATGGAGGTACAGACCGAGAAGATATAAGAAATGTTTAACAAAGACCTACCTAGAAGATTTAAAGAATAAACAAAGAGAGATGAATAAAACAATAACTGAAATGAAAAACACACTAGAAGGAATCAGTAGCAGAATAAATGAGGCAGAAGAATGAATAAATGGGCTGAAAGATAGAGTGGTGGAAATCACTGCTGTGGAACAGAATAAAGAGAATACAATGGAAAGAAATGAGGATGGTCATAGAGACCACTGGGACAACATTAAGCACACCAACATTCTCATTATAGGGATTCCAGAAGGAGAAGAGAGAGAGAGAAAGGGCCTAAGAATATTTGAAGAGATTATAGCCAGAAACTTCCCTAGTATGAGAAAGGAAATGCTCAAGTCCAGGAAGTGCAGAGAGTCCCATACAGGATAAACCCAAGGAGGAACATGCCAACACACATATTAATCAAAATGACAAAAAATTAAAGACAAAGAGAAAATATTAAAAACAACTAAGGAAAAGCAAAAAATAACATACAAGGGAATAACCATAAGGTTATCAGCTGATGCTTCAGCAAAAACTCTGCAGGCCAGAAGGGAGAGACATGATATATTTAAAGTAATGAAAGGGAAAAACCTACAAACAAGAATACTCTACCCAGCAAGGCTTTTATTCTGATTTGATGGAGAAATCAAAAGCTTTACAGACAAGCAAAAGCTAAGAGAATTCAGCACCACCAAACCAGCTTTACAACAAATGCTAAAGGAACTTCTCTAGGCAGAAAAGAAAATGCCACAATCAGAAACAAGAAAATTATGAATGGGAAAGCTCACTGGTAAAGGCGAATATACAGTAAAGGTAGGAAATCATCCACACACAAATATGATATCAAAACCAGCAATCATGAGAAGTGCAGGGTACAAACACAGGATATTGGAAATGCATTTGAAATTAAGAGATCAGCAACTTAAAACTATCTTGTATTTATATAGACTGTTATATCAAAACCTCTTGGGAACTGCAAACCAAAAATCTAAAACAGATACACACACAAAAAGAAAAAGCCATCCAAACACAACACTAAAGATAGTCATTAAATCAAAAGAGAACAAAAGAGGAAGAGAAGAAAAAAGACCTACAAAGACCTCACATCTGGGCTACAAATCAAGGCTCGGTAAATTTAAGAAAATTGAAATCATATCAGGCACAACACTATGAGAGGAGGAATCAATCAGAAGAAAAAAATAACTAAAAAACACAAACACATGGAGGCTAAACAATATGTTACTAAACAACAAATGGATCATTGAAGAAATCAGAGAGAAACCAAAAAATACCTAGAGACAAATGATAATGAAAACACAATAAACTATGGGATGCAGCAAATGCAGTTCTAAGAGGGAAGTTTATAGCAATACAATGTTACCTCAGGAAACAAGAAAAATCTCAAACAACCTAACCTTACACCTAAACCTACTAGAGAAAGAACAAACAAAACCCAAAGTTAGTAGAAGGAAAGAAATCATAAATATCAGAGCAGAAATAAATGAAATAGAGACAAAGAAAACAATAGAAAATATCAATGAAACTAAAAGCTGGTTCTTTGAAAAGATAAACAAAATTGATAAACCTAAGCCAGACTTATCAAGAAAAAAACAAATGGAGAAAACTCAAATGAACAAAATTAGAAATGAAAAAGAAGTTACAACTGACACATCAGAAATACCAAGGATTATAAGAGACTTTTACAAGGAATTATATACCAACAAAATGGACAGCATAGAAGAAATGGACAAATTCTTAGAAAGGTACAACCTTCCAAGACTGAACCAGGAAGAAATAGAAAATATGAAAAGACCAGTCACAAGCACTGAAATTGAAACTGTGATTTAAGAACTTCAAAAAGAAAAGAAAAAAGAAAAAAAAGAAAAAAATCCAGGACCAGATGGCTTCACAGGTGAGCTCTATCACAATTTAGAGAAGAGGTAACACCTATTCTTCTGAAACTTTTCCAAAAAATTGTAGAGGAAGGAATGCTCACAAACACATTCTATTAGGCTATCATCATCCCAATACCAAAAGCAGACAAAGATATCAGAAAAAGGAAATTACAGGCCAATATCACTGATGAATGTAGATGCAAAAATCCTCAACAAAATACTAGGAAACCAAATCCAATAGTACATTAAAAGGATCATACATGAGGATGAAGTGGGATTTATCCCATGGATGCAAGGATTTTTCAATATCTGCAAATAAAACTGTGTAATGAACCACATTTTCAAATTGAAGAATAAAAACCATGTGATCATTGCAATAGATGCAGAAAAAGCTTTTGACAAAATCCAACACCCATTTATGATAAAAATTCTCCAGAAAGTGGACATTGATGGAACCTATATCAACATAGTAAAGGCCATATATGACAAACCCACAGCAAACATCATTCTCAATGGATAAAACCTGAAAGCATTTCCTCTAAGATCAGGAATGAGACAAGGAGGTCCACTCTCACCACCATTATTCAACATAGTTTTGGAAGTCCTAGCCACAGCAATTAAAGAAGAAAAACAAATAACAGTAATCCAAATTGGAAAAGAAGTAAAAGTGTCACTGCAGATGATATGATACTATACATAGAAAATCCTAAAGACACCACCAAATAAACTATGAGAGCTCATCTATGAATTTGGTAAAGTTGCAGGATATAAAATTAATACACAGAATTCTCTTGCATTCCTATAAAATAACAATGAAAGATCAGAAAGAGAAATTAATGAAACAATCCCACTTACCATCACATAAAAAGAATAAAATACCTAGGAATAAACCTATCTAACGAGGCAAAATATCTGTACTCCAAAAACTCTAAGATGCTGATGAAAGAAATCAAAGATGACATAGGACATAGACAGAAAAATACAACACCATCTTCTTGGATTGGAAGAATTAATATTGTCAAAATAACTATACTACCCAAGGCAATTTAAAGATTCAATGTAATTCCTATGAAATTACCAACGGCATTTTTCACAGAACTAGAACAAAAAAATCTCAAATTTGTAAAAGACCCTGAATAGACAAACAATCCTAAGAAAGGAAAACAGCAGGAGGAATCAGACTCCCTGACTTTTGATTGCTATACTACAAAACTGCAGTAAAGAAAACAGTATGGTACTGGCACAAGAACAGAAATGTAGATCAGCAGAACAGGATAGAAAGCACAGAAAATAAACCCATGCACCTATGGTCAATTAACCTATGACAAAGGATGGAAGAATATACAATGGAGAAAAGAGTCTTCAGTAAGTTGTGCTGGGAAAACTGGACAGCTACATGTGAAAAATGAAATTAGAACATTCTCTAACACCACACACAAAAATAAACTCAAAATGGACTAAAGACCTAAATATAAGGCTGGATAATATAAAACTCTTAGAGGAAAACATAGCTAGAACACTCTTTGACATAAATTGCAGCAATGTCTTTTAGAACCCACCTCCTAGAGTAATGAAAATAAAAACAAAAATAAGCAAATGGGACCTAATTAAACTTAAAAGTTTTTGCACAGTAAACGAAACCATAAACAAAGTGAAAAGACAACTCACAGAATGGGAGAAAATATTTGCAAACAAATTAACTGACAAGGGATTACTCTTCAAAAGATACAAAACCTCATGCAGCTCTATATCAACAACAACAACAAAAAAGCAAAACAAAAAACACCACAACTGAATCAAAAAATGGGAATATCTAAACAGATATTTCTCCAAAGACGACATACAGATGGCCAGAAAGCACATGAAAAGATGCTCCGCATTATTAATTATTAGAGAAACAAAAATCAAAACTGCAATGAGGTATCGCCACAAATCAGTCAGGATGGTCATCTTCATAATGTCTACAAACAATATATGATGGAGAGGGTGTGGAGAAAAGTGAACCCTGCTACACTGTTGGTGGGGATGTAGATTGATACAGCCACTATGGAGAACAGTATGGATGTTCCTTAAAAAACTAAAAATAAAACTACCATATGATCTGGCAATCCCACTCCTGGGTATATATCCAGAGAAAACCATAATTCAAAAAGATACATTGGGCTTCCCTGGTGGTACAGTGGTTAAGAATCTGCCTCCCAATGCAGGGGACATGGGTTCGAGCCCTGGTCTGGGAAAATCCTACATGCTGCAGAGCAACTAAACCTGTGTGCCACAACTACTGATGCTTGTGCTCTAGAGCCCGTGAGCCACAACTATCAAGCCCATGTACCAGAACTACTGAAGCTCGCATGCCTAGAGCCCATGCTCTGCAACAAGAGAAGCCACCACAATGAGAAGCCCATGCACTGCAATGAAGAGTAGCCCCGACTCGCCACAACTAGAGGAAGCCTGTGCACAACAACAAAGACCCAATGCAGGTAATAAATAATAAATAAATAAATTAAAAAAGAAGATACATGCACTCCGTGTTCATTGCAGCACTATAATAGCCAAGACATGGAAACAACCTAAATGTCCATTGAGAGAGGAATGGATAAATAAGATGTTGCACATATATACAATGGAATATTACTCAGCCATAAAAAGGAATGTAATAATGCCATTTGCAGCAACATGGATGGACCTAGAGATTGTCATAACAAGTGAAGTAAGTCAAAGAAAAACATCATGTGACATCACTTACACATGGAATCTAAAAAAATGATACAAATGAACTTATTTGTGAAACAGACTCAGACTGAAAACAGACTTGTGGTTGCTGGGATGGAGGGGAATGTGGGGGGGGGATAAATTAGGATTTGGGGATTAACATATACACACTACTATATATAAAATAGATAATCAACAGGGACCTACTGTATAGCATAGGGAACTCTACTCAATATTCTGTAATAACCTATATGGGAAAAGAATCTGAAAAAGAATGATATAAAAGAAGAAAACAATGATGGAATAAGACCCACATTCTGCCTAAAAAGCTCAGTAAGTTAGTAATTCCTAGATATACTCCTCTGTGTGCACTAAAAGCTAAAATATAAGGAAAGGTTGATATTATACTGAAACCGAGATGATTTACCACATTTTATTGTAGGTTACTGCATTTTTGCTCATTTCTATTGAGCCATGACAGTTCTGATTTGACCATGTGGTGATAAGAAAACTCCCCTTCCTGACATGGAGGAGAAGCCGACGATGGAAGTCTGACATCTACTCAAGAATGAGGAATAAGGTTGTCTTCTCCCCCTCCCCACTTTTCCTTTGATTATAAAATTGTAGCCCACTAAGTTCTTGGGGTAGCACCCCCTTACCTGCCCACTCATAAGCCTCACAAGCATCCTATTCTAATAAATAATTTCTTATCAATTTGCCTTTCACCAAACTCTTTCTGAGACATAAAGAACCAGAGCACCTCAGAGCCCCCAAGATGCATTTCTGTAGTTTCAATACCACTTTTGCACTACCCCTTATTGCCTTGAATTCTCTACTCCTCTTCTTACCCAGCTTCAATTCCATGGTCAACCTTTGTCAACAAAAAAATTAGTCCATCTAAGAAAGAAATGGAAAATTTTATTCAAGCCAAAATGAGAATTAGTCTCTCAGAAAGCTCTGAGAACTCTTCCTCCCATCAGAGGTCAAAGCACAGTTATATAAGTTTTTTGAGACAGAGGGCTATACATTAAATGACATATTATTGACAGTTTACACAATCCAGATCTTTAAGTACAAAGTGGTAGGTCATCATGGCCTCTTAGAAGATCAAGAAGGAATATTATCTTTTAAGGAGTTGTCTTGTTGATGCTAGGAGAATGTTGCTCTTTAGGTTTGAGCTGATAGTTCTGTCCATGGGGAAGATTTGGTCAATATATAATACAGATACACAATGCACAGTAAGGGGAAGAGAGGAGGCCAAAGGATAGAGGAAATTTAAATTTAAATTTTCCTTGACTTGCCTTAGAATATGAATTTTTATTTCATCACCTTAAGGTTGCTACTTTGCATATACCTTCAAATTCTTGCTCCTCTTGCTTTGATGTACCAGCTAGGCAAAAGCACATGCCTAGGTAAACCCAACTTTCTGCCTACTGCACCCCTACATCCACAAGCTGCAGCAGGCTAGGGAGAATCAACCAGGACTATTCTCACTCCCATTCATGATTACTGATTTCAAGTTGACCCCGTGACACCACAGGATATTTTCCTAGTCCATTTATTGATTATCCCAATCTATTTCAAACTTGCTCCACAAAATGCCATCTCATGTCCTTACTCTTAGCTGATATCCTTCCTATTGCACTGAGAATATATAGACATAATCAGAGACCTTCTCATGACCCCCCACCTAAAGGTGTCAGTCAGTGTGCATATGATCTACCCTTCCTCCTGCTACTTTGGATGAAGTATCTGTTCCTTAAAGCCAATGCTCTACTGATGAACTGGATTCCATGCCTAATTTAACCTTTCTGAAGACATGCTTCATTTTTTTCTCTCCTGTACCATTTTTCCACTCTCAAGATGCTAATATGCTGTTCCTGCCTCCTATTGTAAACTCACTTCTCCCTCCTGCTACTGCCTATTTCTCTGCTCCACTTTACAGCAAAACTCCTTGAAAGAGGTATTTCCCCTCATCAATTTCTCACTGTTCTTTCTTGAACTCACTCCAATCAGACCTTACCGCTCTAATGAAACTGCCCCTGTCGTGAGCATCAATGATGACACGTTGCTAAAACCAATGAACAATTCTCAGTTCTCATCTTACTTAACCATCAGCAGCATTTAACTCAGTTGGTCACTCCCTTGCTGCTACTATTTACCTGGCTTCCAAAGCACCACACTTTCCTTCTGCAACCATAGCAACTCCTTTTGGTCTGTTGTTCACCTTATCTCTTCAATGTTTGAGTGCCCTAAGGCTCAAATCTGTGACCTACTCCACATTCACTTACATCCTGTGCTGACTACTCCCATTTTTTTTTAATAACTGAGTTTCAGGATTTTCTCTTCTGTTCCATTCATCTATCTTTTGCTGACCCAATGCTTACTGTTTTCATTATTACATTTAATTATCTCTTTTGTAATGTTCACAGTGGTCTTCTATATCTAAATGAATGTTAAGAATTACTTTGTCAAATTCCTCAAACTTCTCTTTGAGCTTCTGTTTATAATTTTATTAAATATATGAATTTGTGGAGAAATGTTGGTCAAACTTCTCTTTGAGCTTTTGTTTATGATTTTTATTAAATACATAAATTTGTAGAGAAATGTTGGTATTACAATATTTAATTTCCCTACTCAGAAATATAGTATGTCTCTACTTATTCAAGTCTTTCTTGAAGTTTTGTAATTCTCTTAAATATCCTGTAATTTGTGTTAAGTTTACTGCTTGTATTTTTGTTACTGTTGCTGTTATGAATGGGGTTTCCCCACCCTCAATATATTTTACAATGAGTTTTTGAAAGCATGAAGAAAAAATAGAGGTTTTAGTTAAATTTTTTTTAACAGTCCACCTTACAAATTCATAATTACCTCACAAAATTCCATTCATTTTTTTCTGTTTATTCTTAGTTTTCTCATGTAAATAGTCTGTCTGTGAGGTTACATTTATCTTATCCTATAAGTATACCTTTAGTTCCTTTCGCTTCTCTTTTTACATTTTCATAGGCTTCCATAACAATGTTAAGTAACTGGTGCCAACAGGCATCCTTTTCTTGTTTGTAACTATAAATATAGAAAAGCTTACATTGATTCATTGTTAAGAGTGATGGCTATTAGTTTAGGATATATATATTTTAATGATTTTACAAATATTTTTCTCTTCATTTGGAATAGAATTTGGATTTTTACCAAATGCTTTTGAACACCTATCAAGTTAGCAATTTTCCCATTATCTTATTTAACAAAGTATATTCATAGTGTCTAATACTAAACCATTCTTGCTTGTACTCCTTGGATAAATCAACATGATTTAAAAACCCATTGCTGTGTTTGGGGTTCTGTGATCATCTTGGATTAGGTCAGGCTTCAATAATAAATAAACTCTTTAATTTCATTGGATGAGCACAGTGAAATGTATTTCTCATTTATGTAAAGTTCAGTGCAGGCTGGGTGGCCCTTCTCTATCTTAAACCTATGACATCTGGAACATATAGTCTCATCAGTTGATGCAAAAAGGGAAGAGAGCATGGAGAAGGCACACCTGTTCTTAACTGCTTCAGAATGACATTATTCACATTCATATTCCAGGTTGTAATGTGTCCCAATCCACTGCAAGGGAAGCTGGGAAATACAGTTCTCTACATACCCAGGAAAAGGAGGGAGTGTAGGGAACCTATGCCATTGTCTCTACCTTTGAAATCTTCCTATTATTCACCTGCCTTTTTAGGTTAGTCTGCTATTTTTGTGTAGATATCAGTATTTCACCTTTTCCTAAAGCATTGTTTCAGTCATAATTTTCCAAGACATTTTGTGTCTGCATCTTCAGGATGCTTTTTCTTTCTCTTTCTCTGTAGAGTATTAGACACTTCTCTTAACTCAGTACTCTTGTAAGAGAAAAGATATTTAGAATCAGCACTTTTAACAGTTTAGGTGTTTATATTGCTTTGGGTCCTTCTTTTTGTCTATGAATGTGGTGAACTGATTCTCTTTCTAAGATTATAATGTGGCTTAGCTCTTTGGCCTGTATCTTTTCCCCAGTAATCTCATACCTAGTATTTTCCTCTGAACTAGCTATCTTTTCTTATCCCATTGCCTAAGTCAACTGATTAGTCTGAACCAATAGATTTTTTATTTCATTCTCTTCTTCAATTAGGGTTATCCTGCCTCTGCTCTTACCTACATTAATTTTATGGGCTATATCTCCCAGAATGCAACATATCATCATTTCATATTGCTTCATATCCAGCTATTTTATAGGAACTGCTCTATCTAATGGATGTAGAAACATGTCTGGAAATCTCAAAAAAATTGCCTGAATTAAAAAATTACCTGTCCTATTTCCTGATCAGTGGGTTCTTTCTGAGTCCTAGGGCATAAAATGGATGAGTTATAGAGTATACTATATCCCCCTCCTTTCTTTTTAGGTATTCTGTTTAAAGACATAATTTATAAAATGGCACAATTTACATAAAATGTACATATATATTTACCTTTCCTATAGCTTTATAGGCATTTTAGTGAAAAATTTGGAGATGCTGTACCTGCCAATAACAGTTGAAGGCCACTTACCTCAATATCTCCTAAAGAGTTAAATCTTAACCCTCATAAAATTATATCTTGGAGTATTTCTAGGAATAATGGTAAACTGGCCTTTTCAAGGGATCTAAGGAAAATTTGAGCCTATATAGAAGTTTTGAGCTGCACTTTATTATGAAAATTGTGAATTGTTAAGTTTAAGTAGTATATGTAACAAGCAGAACTAAAGGTGTAATCATAAAAGCAAAAATTTTGTTTACCTGCTCAGTAGGACTAACTCTAACCTTGCTCCTAGATAAAAAATGAGACAGATCTCATTATTGTTCTGGGTACTTTAAGTTACAAAACAGCCTCAAATTACTATTTAAAATACCCAATGCCATGTAACAGGCAAAGCTCTCAATTTCATTCAAATTTAGAGCTACTCTCCTGCTCTCAGGTAAGACATGAAGCAGGTGAGAAGCCTGTGTGAGGGGGAACATGACTGGCATCTTATTTCTTTTTCTACCCTTTCTCCCCCAACTTGATAATTGAAGTTTCAGGCACCAGTAAGGTTGAAATGGAAAGAAGAGGTGGAGCGAGCAACAAACTTCCTGCTGGACTAGTGCTGTTGTTGGCTTCAGACTCTCTGGGCCTGACAGGCATTTAAAGATGACTTTTTCCCTCATGGACACTCTTGAGGGGGTTTTGGAGGAATCCTTTGTTGGGGTTTTCTCACTTGTGTTCTTTTAATATGGATGATACATTAGTCTCTGGCTTATCACTTATTCCTTTCCAAACTCCTAGGAATCCAGCAATACTTCTGGCTTTCTTTTGCTGAAGTCTTATGCTCCTTCAGGCCACCTCTTTTGGAGACCACCCAGTCCAACCTCTATCAAATGGCTCTCAGGTGTGGCCCATAGTTGTCCCCAGAAAACATATATCTTTGGCCACAAACTCTGGGAATACTGCCCAATCCCAACATGGGAGTAAACTCTTTGCTCACACCAGAGTAGTTAGCAAGCCAGTTTCTCAACTTTTTAATTTTCTAGGGGGGATTTAGATACCAGTCCATTGTGCTCCTTCTCCCTGCAACTGCAGGGGGCACATACTCCTGGGGGATGGTGATCTTGTTACTAGACCAGGAATAAATATTTGTTGGTTTAAATCAATCAAGGTAAATCCATTCTCCTTACCAGTGATTGGTTTAGGCATGGATATGTGGTAGAATTCTGGCCAGTGGCAAATGAAGGGAAATCTGCTGAGATAGGGGTTTCTGAGATGTTTCTTTGCTATTAAAAATGAATTGTAGGAGACGTCCCTGGTGGTGCAGTGGTTAAGAATCTCCCTGCCAATGCAGGGGACATGAGTTCAATTCCTGGTCTGGGAAGATCCCACATGCCATGAGCAACTAAGCCCATGTGCCACAACTACTGAGCCTGTGTGCTGCAACTACTGAAACCCATAGATCTAGAGCCCATGTTCTACAATAGAGAGGCCACTGCAATGAGAAGCCCACACACCACAATGAAGGGTAGCCCCTGCTTTCCACAACTGGAGAAAACCCGTACACAGCAATGAAGACCCAACACAGCCAAAAATAAATAAAATAAATAAATATTTCAAAAACAAAAACCCCACAACAAAAAAAGTGAATTGTAGTGAGAGATGGACTTTCTTTCCTCTGGAGATTTTCTTGTCCAGATGACATATGTAAATCTCTAACACATGATGAGTGTCCCCATGAGGAAAAGCTGACATGGTAAAGATGGCAGAGTGATAAAGGAAGTTGCTTGTGGTATCACTCTAAGTCACGGAACCAACAATCTTGGAGCCACCCCATCCTGGGATTCTTTGTTAAATAATAAATCCTTCTATGTTTAAGTCATTCACAGTTGGTTTTGTGTTAATAATTGCCAAAAGCCTTCCATCTGATAGAAGCACCTGGTATGTACCAAGACCATGCTAAAGCACTATGCAGCGTATCCTCTTAGTAATCTGGAGAGCAGCCAAGATGGCGGAGTAGAAAGACCCTCAGCTCACCTCCTCTCACGAGTATACCAAAATCATCATAAGAACACAAAAATCACAACTATCTCCACAACAACCATCAATGAAAAAGACTGGAACCTACCAGAAAAGATCTTCTACAATTAAAGACATAAAGAAGGAACCGCAGTGAGACAGGTAGGAGGGGTGGACTTGCAGAATAATCAAATTCCATACCTCCTGGGTGGGTGACTCACAAACTGGATGATTCTCTCACAGGAGTGAGAGTTCTGAGCCCCACATCAGGCTCCCCAGCATGGGAAGAGCCCCTATGGCATTTGGCTTTGAAGACCATCAGGCCTTAATTGCAGAAGCCTCCCAGGACTGGTGGAAATAGAGATTTTACATGTAAAAGGGTGCACACAAAATCACACACACTGGGAACCAGAGCAAAAGCAGCAATTTGATAGGAGCCTGGGCCAGACCTGTCTGCCAGAGCGTCTCCTGGATAGGTGTGGGGTGGCTGCAGCTCACTCTAGAGACAGAGACAGACTTATTGGGGAACATTCAGCCACATGAACACTCCTGGTGGCTGACATCTAGGACCATTAGTGCCAAGACCTGCCCTCACCCCATAGCCTATAGGCTCCAGTGCTGAGATGCCTCAGGCCAAACAACTCTGCCTACTAGTAATCCAGCACTAGCCCAGGATCTGGCTTTATGTGCCAGTGGGTGGGCAGAGCCCAAGAGTCTTTGGGACCTGGACTCCACCCACTAGTGATCCAGCACTAGCCCTGGGGCCCCTGAGGATCCCATAGCCAGGCACATGTGACCAGATTCTGCTAAAGAGCAGCATCAGCACAAGGCAGGGCCTGGCAACCGACCACACTAGGGGCCAACAAAGCCTACCAGACCACTCATATAGTCAGCGCTCCACAACAGAAGGACACACACAGCCCTCTTAGGGGGAACCCTGAGAGCATATAGCTTGGATGATGAGGGGTGAATGGACTGCAGGGATGTATAGGATGCCTCCTACAGAGGGCCACTTCTCCAAGGTTGAGAAACATAACTAACCTACCACATACATAACATTATAAATAGCAACTTAGCCAAAATGAGGTGGCAGAGGAATATGTTCCAGACAAAGGAACAAGATAAAACTCCAGAAGCACTATGTGAAGTGGAAATAGGCAATCAACCCAAGAAAGCATTCAGAGTAACGATCATAAAGATGATCAAAGAACTTGGGAGAACAGATGCACAGGGTGAGAAGGTAGAAGTTTTTAAAGAAAGAGTTAGAAAACAAACAACCAAACAGATGAAGAATACAATAACTGAAATGAAAAATACACTAGAAGGAATAGATAGTAGAATAAATGATTTGTAAGAGCAGATCAGTGAGCTGGAAGACAGTAATGGAAATCCCTCTGGGACAACATTAAGTGTATTAATATTTGCATTATAGGGATACCAGAAGGAGAAGAGAAAGAGATACAGAGCCCGAGTAAATATTTGAAGAGATAATAGCTAAAAACCTCCCTAAACTGGGAAAGGAAACAGTCACCCAAGTCCAGAAAGTGTATACAGGATTAAGCTAAAGAGGAATATATCAAAACACATTGTAATCAAAATGGCAAAAATTAAAGATAAAGAGAGGATACTAAAAGCAGGAAAAGTAAAACAACATAGAACCTTAAGGGAATTCCTATAAGGCTATCAGCTGACTTTTCAGCAGAAACTCTGCACACCAGAAGGGAGTAGCACACTATATTTGAAGTGATGAAAGAGAAAAACCTACAACCAAGAATTCTCTGTCCAGCAAAGCTCTCATTCATATTTGACGGAGAAATCAAAAGCTTTACAGACAAGCAAAAGCTAAAAGAATGCAGTACCACCAAACCAGCTTTACAACAAAAGTTAAAGGAACTTCTCTAGGTGAAAAAAGAAAAGGCCACAACTAGAAACAAGAAAATTATGGAAGGAAAGCACTCTCCAGTAAAGACAGACATGAAGTAAAACTAGGAACTCACCCACACACAAACCTAGTAGGGAGGTCAAAAGACAAAGGTAGTAAAATCATCTGTATCCACAATAAGCAGTTAACCATATTTTACATTAAATTGTTTGTATCAAAACTGTAATTGTGAGAGGAGTAGAGCACAAACACAGGGTCTTTAAAATGCATTTGAAATTAAGAGATCAGCAACTTAATTATGTATGTATATAAACTGCTATTAAAAAAACCTCATGGGAACTACAAACCAAAAATCTATAATAGATATAGACACAAAAAGAAAAGAATCCAAACATAACACTTAACATAGCCATTGCAAGAGAAGAAAACAAAAGGAGAAAGGGATAAAAATCTACAAAACAAACCCAAGACAACTGACAAAATGGCAATGAGAATATACATATTAATAATTACCTCAAATGTAAAAGGACTAAATGCTCCAATCAAAAGACATAGACTAGCTGAATGGATATAAAAATAAGACCCGTATATGTGCTGCCTAAAAGAGACTCACTTCAGATCTAAAGACACATGTAGACTGAAAATGAGGGGATGGAAAAAGATATTACATGCAAATGGAAATCAAAAGAAAGCTGGAATAGCAATACTTCTATCAGACAAAAAAATTTTTTTAAAAAAGATTGTTACAGGAGACAAAAAAAGACACTATATAATTATCAATGGAGCAATCCAAGAAGAAGATATAACAATTGTAAATTTACATGCACCCAACACCAGAGCACCTCAATATATAAGGCAAATATTAACAGACATAAAAAGAAAAATCAACAGTAACAGAATATTAGTAGGGCACTTTAACACCTTATTTACATCAATGGACAGATCATCCAGACCAAATAAATCAATCAATCAGTAAGGAAACACAGGCCTTAAATAACACATTAGACCAAACGAAATTAATTGATATTTGTAGAGCATTCCATCCAAAAGCAGCTGATCACACATTCTTTTCAAGTGCACATGGAACATTCTGCAGGATAGAGCACACACCAGGCCATATAATAAGCCTCAGTAAATTTAAGATAATTGAAATCATATCAAGCATCTTTTCTACCACAGCGTTATGAGACTAAAAATCAACTACAAGTAAAAACAAACAAAAAAACTAAAAAAAACACAAACATGTGGAGGCTAAACAATATACTATTAAACAACCAATGGATCATTGAAGAAATCAAAGAGGAAGTAAAAAAACACCTAGAGACAAATGAAATTGAAAACATGGTGATACAAAACCTATGGGATGCATCAAAAGCAGTTCTAAGAGGGAAGTTTATAGTGATAAAATCTTACTTCAGGAAATGAGAAAAACCTCAAATAAATAGCCTCAGCTTACACCCAAAGCAACTAGAGAAAGAAGAACAAATAAAACCCAAAGTTAGTAGAAGGAAAGATATCATAAATATCAGAACAGAAATAAATGAAGTAGAGACAAAGAAAACAAGAGAAAAGGTCAATGAAACTAAAAGTTGGTTCTTTAAAAAGATAAACAAAATTAATAAAAGTTTAGCCAGACTCATCAAGAAAAAAAGGGAGCGGGCTCAAATCAATAAAATTAGAAATGAAAAAGGAGAAGTTACAACTGACACCACAGAAATACAAAGGATCATAAGAGACTACTACCAGCAACTATATGCCAATAAAATGGACAACCTAGAATAAATGGACAAATTCTCAGAAAAGTACAACCTCACAAGACTGAACCCAGAAGAAATAGAAAATATGAACAGACCAATCACAAGTACTGAAATTGAAACTGATTAAAAAACTCCCAACAAACAAAAATCCAGGACCAGATGGCTTCACAGGTGAATTCTACCAAACATTCAGAGAAGAGTGAACACTTATCCTTTTGAAATTCTTGCAAAAAAATTGCAGAGGAAAGAACACTCCCAAACTCATTCTGTGAGGTCACAATCACCCTGATACAGACAAGGATACCACACCCAAAACCAGACAAAGACACCACAAAAAGAAAAGAAAATTAAAAAAAAGAAAATTACAGGCCATTGTCATCAATGAACATAGACACAAAAATCCTTAACAAAATACCAGCAATCCAAATCCAACATTTCATTAAAAGGGTCATACATCATGATTAAGTGGGATTTATCCCAGGGATGCAAGGATTTTTCACTATCTGTGAATCAATCAGTGTGATACACCACATCAATGAATTGAAGAATAAAAACTACATGATCATATCAATAGATGCAGAAAAAGCTTTTGACAAAATTCTACATCCATTTATGATAAAAACTCCCTAGAAAGTGGGCATAGAGAGAACCTACCTCAACATAATAAAGGCCATATATGACAAACCCATAGCTTACATCATTCTCAATGGTGAAGAGCTGAAAGTATTTTCTCTAAGATCAGGAACAAGACAAGGATGTCCACTCTCACCGCTTTTATTCAACATAGTTTTGGAATTTCTTGCTATGACAATCAGAGAAGACAAAGATATAAAAGGAATCTAAACTGGAAAACAAGTGAAACTATCACTGTTTTGTGGTTGACATGATACTATACACAGAAAATCCTAAAGATGCTACCAGAAAACTATTAGAGCTCATCAATAAATTCAGTAAGTTGCAGGATACAAAATTAATACACAGAAATATCTTGCATTCCCATACACTAACAATGAAATATCAGAAAGACCAATTAAGGAAACAATCCCATTTACCACCACATCAAAAAGAATAAAATGCCTAGTAACAAACCTACCTAAGGAGGCAAAAGACCTGTAGTTTGAAAACTATAAGACACTAAGGAAAGAAATTGAAGATGACACAAAAAGATTGAAATATATACTGTGTTCTTGGATTGGAAGAATCATATTGTTAAAATGACCAAACTACCAAAAGCAATCTACAGATTCAATGCAATCTCTATCAAGTTACCAACAGCATTTTTTTATTTCTGTAGGTCCTTTTCTCATGTGTCCTGCTTAGAGAAATTCCTTTAGCATTTGTTGTAGGGCTGGTTTGATGGTGCTGAATTCTCTTAGCTGTTGCTTGTCTATAAAGCTTTTGATTTCTCTGTCAAATCTGAATGAAATCCTTGCTGGGTAGAGTATTCTTGGTTGTAGGTTCTTCCCTTTCACCATTTGAAATATATCATGCCACTCCCTTCTGGCTTGCAGCGTTTCTGCTGAGAAATCAGCTGCTAACCTGATGGGAGTTCCCTTGTATGTTATTTGTCATTTTTCTCTTGTTGCTTTTAATGACTTTTCTCTGTCTTTAATTTTTGTCAGTTTGACTACTATACGTCTTGGCATGTTTCTCCTTGGGTTTATCCTACCTGGGACTTTCTGCACTTCCTGGACTTGGGTAGCTATTTCCTTTCCCATGTTAGGGAAGTTTTCAACTATAATCTCTTCCAGTATTTTCTCAGGTCCTTTCTCTCTCTCTTCTCCTTCTGGGACCCCTATAATGCGAATGTTGGTACATTTAACTTTGTCCCAGAGGTCTCTTAGGCTGTCTTTGGTTCTTTTCATTCTTTTTTCTTTATTCTTTTCTGCATCAGTGATTATCACCATTCTGTCTTCCAGCTCACTTATTTGTCCTTCTGCCTCAGTTAATCTGCTATTAGTTCCTTCTACGGTATTTTTCATTTCAGTTGTGTTGCATATCTCTGTTTGTTCTTTAATTCTTCTAGGTCTTTGGTAAACTTTTCTTGCATCTTTTCAATCTTTGTATCCAATCTTTTTTCAAAGTCCTGGGTCATCTTCACCATCATTATTCTGAATTCTTTTTCTGGAAGGGTGCCTATCTCCTCTTCATTTAGTTGTTTTTCTGATGTTTTATCTTGTCCCTTCATCTGGTACAAAGTCTTTTGCCTTTTCATTTTCTCTGTCTTTCTGTGGCTGGGATTTTCAGTTCCACAAGATGAAATACTGCTGATAACTGCTTGATTCTGCTGTCTGTCCTCTTGTGGAGGAAGCTGTCTAGGAGGCTTGTGGGTGCTTCCTGATGGGAGGGACTGATGGTGGGTAGGGCTGGGTGGGTGGAGCTCAGCAAAACTTGAATCTGATTTGGTGGGTGGAGCTCAGTGACACTTTAATCTGCTTGTCTGCCAATGGGTGGGGCTGTGTTCCCACCCTGGTGGTCGTTTGGCCTGAGGTGACCCAGCACTGGAGCTTACAGGCTCTTTGGTGGAGCTAATGGTGGACTCTGGAAGGGCTCACACCAATGAGCACTTCTCAGAACCCATGCTACCAGTGCCCCTGTCTCCTCAGTGAGCCACAGCTGCCCCCCACCTCTGCAGGCAACCCTCCAACACCAGCAGGTAGGTCTGGTTCAGTCTCCTATGGGGTCACTGCTCCTTCCCCTTGGGTCCTGGTGAGCACACTTTTTTGTGTGCCCTCCAAGAGTGGAGTCTCCATTTCCCCCAGTTCTGTGGAGGTCCTGCAATCAAATCCCGCTGGCTTTCAAAGTCTGATTCTCTGGGGATTCCTCCTCCTGTTGCTGGACCCCCAGATTAGGAAGCCTGACGTGGGGCTCAGAACCCTCAGGACTTCTGCAGTATAACTGTTCTCCAGCTTGTGAGTCACCCACCCAGCATTTATGGAATTTGATTTTAACATGATTGCACCCCTCTTATCACCTCATTGAGGCTCTTCCTTTGTCTCTGGATGTGGGGTGGTTTTTTCTGGTGAGTTCCAGTGTCTTTCTGTCGATGGTTGTTCAGCAGTTAGTTGTAATTCTGGTGCTCTTGCAAGAGGGAGTGAGTGCACGTCCTCCTACTCTGCCATCTTGATTCTTCCTCCCCTAACAGCATTTTTTAGAAAACTAAAATTATCTTAAAATTTGCATGGAAATACAGAGGACCCCAAATAGCAAGTCAATCTTAAACAAAATGGAGCTGGAGGAATCACCCTGACTTCATGCTATACTACAAATCTACAGTCATCAAAACGGTATGGTACTGCCCCAAAACAGACACATAGATTAATGGAACAGGATAGAAAGCTCAGAAATATTACCTCCCACATTTATGGTCAAGCAACAACAAGGAGACAAGAATATACAATGGAGAAAAGACAGTCTCTTCAATAAGTGGTGCTGGGAAAACTGGACAGCTATGTATAAAAGTATGATGTTAGAAAATTCTCTAACACCATACACAAAAATAAACTCAAAATAGATTGAAGACATAAATGCAAGACCAGATACTATGAAAGTTTTTAGAGGAAAGCATAGGCAAAACACTCTTTGACATAAATCACAGCAATATTTTTTTGGATCCGTCTCCTAGGGTAGTGAAAACAAATGCAAATATAGGCAGATGGGAGCTAATTAAACCTAGGAGTGTTTGCACAGCAAAGGAAACCATAAACAAAAAGACAGTCTACAGAATGGGAGAAAGTGTTTGCAAATGATGCCACCAACAAGTTATTAATTTCCAAAATATACAAATAGCTCATACAGCTCAATATCAAAAAACAAACAACCTAATCAAAAAATGGGCAGAAGCATCAACAAATGAATGGATACAGAAGATGTGGCATATATATACAATGGAATATTACTCAGCTATAAAAAGGGATGAGATGGAGCTATATGTAATGAGGTGGATAGAACTACAATCTGTCATACAGAGTGAAGTAAGTCAGAAAGAGAAAGACAAATATTGTATGCTAACTCACATATACGGAATCTAAAAATGGTACTGATGAACTCAGTGACAAGAACAGGGAAGCAGATACAGAGAATGGACTGGAGAACTCGAGGTATGGGAGGGGGCGGGGGGTGAAGGGGAAACTGAGAAGAAGCGAGAGAGTAGCACAGACATATATATACTACCAAGTGTAAAATAGTCAGTGGGAAGTTGCTGTATAACAAAGGGAGTCCAACTCGAGGATGGAAGATGCCTTAGAGCACTGGGGCAGGGAGGGTGGGGGGGATTCGAGGGGGGGGGCGTCAAGGAAGGGAGGGAATATGGGGATATGTGTATAAAAACAGTTGATTGAACCTGGTGTACCCCCCAAAAAAAATAAAATAAAATAATTAAAAAAAAAAAAAAAAATGGGCAGAAGACCTAAATATTAATTTCTCCAAAGACATACAGATGGCCGACAGGCACATGAAGATATTTAACATTACTAATTATTCAAGAAATGTAAATCAAAACCACAATGAAGTACTACCTCACAGTGGTCAGAATGGCCATCATTAAACAGTCTATAAATAATCAGTGCTGGAAAGGTTGTGGAGAAATAGGAACCCTCCTACACTTTTGGTGGGAATGTAAATTGGTACAGTCACTATGGAGAACAGTATGGAGGGTTCTGAAAAAACTAGAGTTACCATATGATCCTGCAATCCCACCCCGGGTATATCTGGAAAAACGACAATGCTAATTCGAAAACATATTGATAATGCACCCCAATGGTCATAGCAGCACTATTTTCAATAGCCAATTCATGGAAGCAACCCAAACATCCACTAACAAGTGAATGGATAAAGATAATGTGTTTTATATATACATTATATATATATATATAATATTCATATATATATTACTCAGCCATAAAAAAAGAATGAAATGATGCTATTTGTAGCAACATGGATGGATCTAGAGATTATACTAAGCGAGGAAAGTCAGAAAGACAAATATCATGATATCACTTAAATGTGGAATCTAAACAAAACACAGTGTTAAACTATAAATAGACTCACAGACATAGAAAATCACTTTATGGCTTGCAAAGGGGAAAGTAGGGAGAGGGATAAATTCTGAATCTGAGATTAGGTGATATGCACTACTATATGTAAAACAGATAAATAAGGCCCTACTTATAGCACAGGGAACTATATTCAATATCTTGTAACAATCTATAATGGAAAAGAGTCTGAAAAGAATGTGTGTGTGTCTGTGTGTAACTGAATCACTGGGCTGTACACCTGAAACTAACATTGTATATCAACTGTACTTCAATAAACAACATTGTATATCAACTGTAACTCAATAAAAAGAGAAAAAAGGATATACAAGTCCTTCTTTCACAGAGGTATTTTATTCAAGGAAGTGAAGACGTATTCTGTGATCATTATCTAATAGGGATGAACTGCCACAACCCTTAACCTTAAGGGGTAAGGAAGTTTACACAGTCCAGTTCTAAGAACCAGGCAGCATTGAGGAGAAATGAACAGTATTTTTATCACTGGTAAAGAAAAGTCTGCTTTCCCCAGGAGCAGGCAATCAGAATTCTTGTTTATTGGGGTTTATGGAACTTTAAAAGAGCAAGTACAAAAATGACTCAAAATCCCCACATGAAAAAGAATATTGATTTGAGGGAGCATGAAATGCTAATGGGTATCACATCAAAGAGGCTCTGCTTAAAAATAACAACTAGTAGCGCAGCAGAGAACGGAAATTGTGGCTCTCCTTTTCTCCCCCAAGAGTCTCTGATCTCCCCCTGCAGCCTCGAGCACCCTTCACATGTACTGTATGAGCCCCACTAGGGTTTTGTTAGCTCTGATCTGCACATTTCTATGAATCCCAGAGTGACCAATTTATTAAGTCACTCAGAAATACCTTAAATATTTACCACAGGGCCATATTGTCTGTGTCAGGATAGCTCTGACCATCGTTTACCTAATTATAGTTCTAACAAATAAGTAACCCTGGGCATTTTAGAGTGTTTACTTTTTTTTTTTTTTTTTTTTACTATAGTATAGATCAGTTTAGAACTATCTCTGACAGCTATTTGATTGTAAAAATAGGTAAGCCTCTTTGTGTGTTATCAGAAGTGACAGTCTGAACCTGGTACTAATGAGATCACCTTTTGTCAATTCTATGCTGACTCTGTAAACTGATTGAGGGACTATTATTTACAGTAAAGAAATGATCAATTTATCTGTTTTCTAAAAATGGCTAAGGATTTATATGTCCATTCTGCAATATTCATGAAAGAGTCACATAACTCAGACAATTAAAGGAAATGATTTGCCCTCAAGATTTCCACTGAGGAATATTAACTGCTAATATATTTCATACTTCCTACAAGAGGAATTACAGATACACAAACTTCCACTGGTAATTAGATGAACTAATGCCCCCACACCTGTAATCTGCTGACTCTCATCACAACTTTTGTAGGTCTAAGGCTCCCTCTGTGGACTCGAGTAACTTAACAGATTTATTACCCTTAGTTCAAAAAGGACCCAACGAGGATCCTTTATTGCCTGACTCCTTTCAAAACTTTTCCTGAGTAGCACAGAACCCAGTGCTTTAAGAACCTCATAGTCCAAGAATACATTCTCCTAACGTAAGGAGCCCTTTGGAAGGGCCAAGCAGACCCAGTCCAGGTGCTGCTGGGCCGTGTCAAGTCTTGTCTCAGTTTCCTTCATGGTGTGGGCTGAGAAGAAGAGAAGATCAGGTCTAACTGATCTGCCTTAGTCTGGGCCTGCTCCTGTCTCCTATGGGCACAGCCTGAACAAGTCCACGTGGGCATCCACACACGTGTGCATGCACACGTGCCTTGTAGGAAACAAACCTCCTAACTTTCAGAAGAAGCCTAAGTACACATTTAGAAAAAGACATTCTAACAACCTTCATCCCTCCATATATCCCTGTATTCTAACATTTGATCATAATGGTATAATGACAACAATTTACTCAGACATCTATGTCTCCTCTCCCTCACTAGAACTGAGGTTTCTGAGGCTGAAGTCTTAGAGTAACGCCAAAGAATATGCCTAGTTCAGTTACAAGTCTTAACTAATGTATTTCTGATTGAGATCTCTGTCTGAAATATCTTCATTTGGGTTACTATGCAATTATGAAGCTTCCCCAAGAACAAATGAGGAGGCTTTGGGCAGGGCTGTTTTAACACAGTGCCTAATCTCAGGAACCTCATAATCTAGTGAGCAGGGGTAGACAGAGAAATCCAAAGAACAGCCATTAATATAATACATGCTTAAGTGCCCTAGTAATAGCCTGATGGAAAGCTATAGGAATACAGAGGGTGTACCACTGCCTGGGCAGAGCAGTCAATTTCAGAGAGAAATTTCATTGCCTTTTAAGCTGCATCTGGAAGAATGAGTAGGAGTTTACCAGGCAATGGAAGCAGTGGTGGTAGATATTGTCAGGGAAGGGTAGGAATTAGGACTGGCTATCAGGAGGGCACTTCATCCACAAAAATCCCTAAAAAGCCTAGAGGCATAAAGGGCAATGAGCTTCATAACCACAGCTGATCACTAACCAGATGGATTTTAATTTCTCTCCCAGGACAAAGATCATCAGATTCTTACCTCTTCTCTTCTCTCATCACATGAAGACACCATTACTGAACCACCATCATGAGTTTTTCTGCTTATGGAGATTAATTAGTAGGTGTGGGGCCTCCAAATACTGTCTCTCCTCTGTTGTTGTTACCAAACCAAACCTGGGTCCGCTTGCCCACCACAGTAAAGCCAATCTCCATACACCAGGTTGTGGTAAAGGAAAGTCCAGCATTGACTGCAGGATGACAAGCAAGGAGCTCAGGACAGCTAGCACTCAAAAAGCTTGAACTCTGAGATGGGCTTCAGCAAGGCACTTTTAAAGGCAAGGTGAAGGCGGGGCATCCCAGGGCAGGTGATCAGCTCGTGCACAGTTCTCTGATTGGTTGATGGTGAGGTAACAGGGCGGAGTCACAGGGGTCAACAACATCAATCCTTAGGTGCCAGTAGGTCAGGGGGCTACGCGCTGGTGATCATCAAGTAGTTAATTCCTTCCACTTGGTAGTGGATTTAGCATCTATAAAATAACTCAGGAAATGTGCGTCAGATACTACTATCTAGATATTTCAGAGAGGAGCTACAGCAGTGGATTTGGGGGACAGGTTTGTCCTGGCAAGGCCCCATAGGGTCCTGCTTGGTTACATTGTGACTGTAGGCTTATGTTTGAAATGGCGACCCGCTGGAATTAAGAAAGTAGCCGTTGCTGTGATTGTGGATCCTTATGGGTCCTTATTGGTTCTATTCTGGGCTAATCAACTGAATTAACTTATATATCTATAATCTATGGGCACTCTAGGAATTTTTAATCCCTTTCAGGAAAGGGGTGGGGAAAAGTGAGTCACTTCCTCATTTTCTTCATTCCCTTTCTCCGTGGAGGATATAGAAAAAAATTCCAAAGAAAAATAAGAGAAAATATTAATTTTTAAGTAGTAATTGGCATGGAAAAAAACTAAAGACGCAAATGACCAGGAAGATTGAATTCAGAAGTCTGGATCAAGGACAAGATCAATCCTGCTAGGTATTTATTTCAGGAAAATATCCCTCTTCCATAATGACTCTCCCTTACAGAAAAAATATTTCATGTCAAAGAGGTGACCCACCTGGAGGCACTATCTTCCTTGAGTAACTCAAGATTGAGGACACGTGGGATCCATTTCTAATTACTCCGAAGGTTTCTTTGATGGTGTGTGCCCTAGAATAGAGGGAAGTGTGCTGTAGAATTTGAACCTCTCTGCCCAAGGATGTGATGGACCTCCCAGGTCCCCTAGCCTTTAGGAAGCCCTGGTCTGGAATGGAAGTTCTTCATCTGGGCTTGAAGAAGGTGTCTGAGGAACCTGAGATTCTGTGAAAAATTTTGAGTTTGTTCTTATTTGTCTTTGGCTTCTAACAGTTTCTCGAAGGACTCTGCCACTCCCAAGCAGGTTTAAAACCCCAAGTTTCATACAATGTGTTTTAAATCCTTCCTCCCCCTCCTTTTCTGGGGGAAGTTGGTAGTGGGAACAAGAACTGGTGAAGCTTTCCTTTGGTGTTACATCACATCTCCCTAAAGAGAGATCTGAAGGACCCAGGAAACATCACTTCAAAACCCTTTTCACCTGGTTGTTTACAAAATTCTGGCAATTATTCTAATGGGGAAGAAACAGGGAGACAACATCTACAGAGGTCCATGTTTCTACACTAGCTCAGATACAAACCAAACCCGTACAGAAGCGGGAGGTTTTATGCACAAACACGGGACAGTGGCACAAATATGACTCTGAAAAGAAAGGCCAAAAGAAAGAGGAAACCATAAGGCAAAGCTTGCAAAAATGCAACATCAGACTGCAATGACCTCTTTCTTTCCTAAAGGACAATAAACAAACAAGAGATAAGGACACCAGCAACAGGTGACATAGCTCACTGATGACAGAGAGCTGGCAGAAAAACTGTCTTGTCTCAGCCTGAGGAAGTAAGAAAAGACATCCCTGCATGGAAGACAATATGGCTCTCAAACTGGTTCAATGGACAAAATACCTGGATGATTTTTACTAGCAGAAAAGATGATAATCTAGGTCACAATTTCTGATTCAGATCTGTGGGGCCAAAAGTATTTCAAAATTTAAAAATTTTTTAAAAAATAAATTTATTTATTTATTGGCTGTGTTGGGTCTTCATTGCCGCACACAGGCTTTCTCAAATTGTGGTGAGCGGGGGCTACGCTTCATTGCGGTGCATGGGCTTCTCATTGCAGTGGCTTCTCTCGTTGCAGAGCACAGGCTCTAGGTGCGTGGGCTTCAGTAGTTGTGGCACACGGGCTCAATAGTTGTGGCTTGCTGGCTGTAGAGCACAGGCTCAGTAGTTGTGGTGCAAGGGCTTAGTTGGTCTGCAGCATATGGGATCTTCTCGGACCAGGGATCGAACCCGTGTCCCTTGCATTGGTAGGTGGATTCGTAACCACTGTGCCACCAGGAAAGCCCTAAAAATGCTTTTACTTTAGAAAGGTAACATAGTACATATTTTGCTATGTTGTAACACCCCCAATCTGGATCAGGTTTCCATGATCAAACTAATAATTGATAAAAATTCACATTTTGACAGTTCTATGAATACTCACAGTAGTGGGAAAAGAGACTCCATACAAAGACTCTCTATATAGACTCTAAATAGCCTCATGGCAGTTCAAGTCAAATATTGTCAGCAAATGAATTCAATTTAGGGCTCACTGCCAAGTGAGTTATGAAAAATTGCCAGTTTTCAGATGTTTATAGGATTGCAGATCTGTAGATATATGTGTGTGTGTGTGTGTGTATCCAAACATGTATACACAGATCTCTGCAACTCAACAAATATTTTCTAGAAACCATGCACATGTCACCTATTAATAAAATCATATCATCCAGGTATTGACATACAGTTTCAGTAATATCCAGAATCAATTCAACTGAACAATTTTTAAAATATTGAGGGCATTTGTTTCTCTCAGATGTCTCCCACTCCTTCTAGTTTCCACTTCTTGAGCGTTACAAATTGCCTCCACATTCAAAGCTGCGGGTTTTGGCTATTCTAGAATGAAATTAGAGCATGGTGAATGTGAAATAACAAAAAAAATAAATGTTTGGTCTTGTCTGGGGTTCTTGGAATACAGCTCCTAAACCTTTGGAATCTCTGGAGTGATGAGTACTTTTTGTATGCTGATGAGGTGACTGTGGCTAGGGTCCCCTAGGTAGCTTCAGGATGGGGGCTGATTGCCAGAAAGACAACCCCCAATCTCTGGGGAGGGTAGATGGGCTGGAAATTCAGTTAATTACCAGTGGTCAGTAATTTACTTAATCACACCTATGTAACGAAACCTCCATAAAAACCCCTAAACAATGGAGTTTGGAGAGCTTGCAGGTTGGTAAACACACCAAGGGGCTGGGGGTGATGTGAAATGACAGGGCATGGAAGTTTGAACCCCTGATTTATAGCCAGTCAGTCAGAAGTACAGGATGCTCAGGACTTTGGACTGGCACTTGAAGTGGGGGGCAGTCTGTGGGATGGAGACCTTAACCTGTGAGGCACTCTGGGAAGCGAGTGTCAGAATTGGATTGAATTGCTGAACACCCAGCTGGTGTCTGGAGAATCTGAGAATTGGTTGTTGGTGCTGGAAAATACACCAGAGGGAGACTTTCATCATAAAGTGATTCTCAAACCATGTTCCCATGGGACAGTGGTGTTTGTGAAGCTGACTGAGGTCCCCTGTGGTGGTAACTGAATGATGATAGTTTTTAAAATTTGCTGGAAAAAAGTTCAGAGGTTCTCAAATTGTGCTTCATGAAAACAAAATTCAGAGACACATTTACCCAGTCAGAGAGGCACATTCAGTGCCTGACCTGATGTGAAATAACATCTGACTTGATATCAAAGAACTCTGTTCAGCACCAGAGATTCTAGATACTCTGTCTCCAAGACCAGTATGAAACCCAGGTAGATTTTGGTTCTGATCTTGACTTGGCTATTTACAGATGTTTTTCACTGTGTGCAAATGATTGACCGTTTCTAAGTCTCAGTTTTCTTTTCTTTTATCTATATAACCTATCACCTATCTATCTATCTATCTATCATCTATCTATCATCTATCTATGTACCTATCTATCTACTATCTATCATCTATCAATCTATCATCTATCTATCTATCATCTATCTATCTATCTATCTATCTATCTATCTATCTATCTATCTATCATCTATCATCTATCATCTCTCTATCTCTATCTATATCTATCCAGCTTTCTCTCTCTCTTTCTTTTTCTCTTCCCTTCCTCCCTCCTTCCTTCCTTCCTCCCTCTCCCCTTCCCTTTGTCTCTCTCTCTCTCTCTCTCTCTTTCTTTTTCTTTCATCATTATCATTATCTACTATCATCTATATGCATCTATGGTAGACTAACTACTCATCGATATCTATTTCCTTTTACTTCCAGGCATTTAGGACACTCACACACACACATGCACACGCACACTCACACACACCTACACATGACCTGCTCTGGCCACTGAAATATGAGGAGAGATGATGATTTGTGTCCCTTCCAGCAGAAGCACTGAAGAGCTGGTGCCAGCATTCCACCTTTCCTTCTCCCTACTTCAGTGATTGACAGTGTAGATTGTGATGCCTCAGCTGACCAGGGTCCCTGAATGAAGACACGTGGAGCCCGGCCACTGTAGGCTTGGTGTGAATGAGAAATACACTGTTGTGTTGGGCCAGTAAGATTTGGGGATTGTTTGTTGCTTAGATTAACTTAACCTGACTAATACATCATCTTGCCTTGTTCCAAAAAGAAGTTAAAGTAGGCTAAAGAAAAATAGAGCACAATAGGATAAAAAAGTAACTGAGTAAATTAAGGATAACATATATTAACATTTGCCTCACAGAATTATTGGGAGAAGACATATATATGCATGTGATTAATAGTAGATGTAACACTATGAGACTTCAGCTCATTTTATGTTTGGATCTTTCTAGGTGATGGTCCCTCCCCACCACAGATACGTCTTTCACTTTCTACTATGCTCAGGGAGGCCTTCCTTGACCCACTTACTTACAATTACAGCCCAGTTTCCTCCACTCCGTGCTCATTATCACCCCAGCTGACTTCTTTTTTCCATCCTACTTATTACCATCTGCCCTTTTACATCTTCAGTTTATTTGTTTGATATCTTCTCCAACACTAGAATGGAAGCTCCATGGGGGCAGGGGCCTTCATCTGTTTTGTTCACCGCTGTACGCTCAGCACCTAGCCTGACATACAGAGTCAGTGCTCACTAACGCTTTTTGAATGTTATGAATTAACAATTGACTTGATAGGCATTTCCAGAATCCTTAGGGCAGACACCCAGATGGTGAAAATAGCCAATTGCCTGGCTCTCTAGAGCTTGGGAGAGCAAGGCATACATACCACACTAAGAAATGTCTTCTCCATGTACAATTTCCTTGACCCTGATCTGTCCATCTGTACCGTCCCTGTCTCCTCCCTTTTCAGTATTCTGATTTTGAAAGATGCTACCCACGAGACAGACTTCAACAACAATAATAATAAGTAAAATTAAATAATAGTTAACATTTATCGAGCACGTATGATGTTCTAGCTTCAAGGCTAAGTACATCCCATTCATGATTTAATCTGAATTTCAAAAACTCTGAAGTCAGTACTATTATTTTCCTGTTTTTAAGGATGAAGAAATTGAGGCTTAAAGATACTAAATAATATGCTTAAGGCCACATTCTGAATAAGTGGTAATGTATGTGTTTCAGTTATCTTTGCTCTGTAACAAAAGACAGTGGCTTAAAACAATTTACTAATAATTATCATGGTTCTGTGGGTTGAAGGGGTTCAGCTGGATGGTTTTTCTCTTGGAGTCTCTCATATGATGGACATGTTTGTAAGTAGCTAGATGGGTTCTGGCCTGGGTGTCAAGATGGCTTTCACATGTCTGGCATCTCAGATGGGATGGCTAGAACGCTTGGGACTCTCTTAGTCTACATGGCCTCTCTCCATCGTTAGCTTGGGCTTCCTCACAGCATGGAGGCCTCAGGGTAGTCTGACTTCCTGTGTGATGACTAGCCTCTTATGAATTGTCCTTAGATCACACAGTGTCACTTCTGTCCCATTCTATTTTTTACACAGGACCGGCTCAGATTCACTATGGGAGGTCACAAATACTGGTCATTGCGGGATTATTTTGGCAACTTGCTATCATGTTGGGATTTTTAAACCAGACATTCTGAACTCAGGCTAGAGGTTGCAAACTCATTTATCTAGATGGAGCAGCAGGTGACATGTGAGGAAGGAAGCCCTGGCAAGACAATTGAGACTGGAGAAGACCCTGGTGAACTCAAGAGCACAGGTCTCATTAAAGGGCCACCTGTTATCAACACAAGCTGACATTGCCTGGCAAGACTACGGTCCTCATGTTACTGAATCCTCTGATTTTTAAAGGGAAGCTAGAAATCTAGTTTTTAAAAAAAATTAAAATATCCTAATTTAGATACTTTTCCAATATATGCCATTACAGAGTTTTGAGTAGAGTGTCCTATGCTATACAGTAGGTCCTTATTAGTTATCTATTTTACATATAGTAGTGTGTATATGTATAACTGATTCACTTTGCTGTACACCTGAAAGTAACACGACATTGTAAATCAACTATACTCCAACAAAAAATTTAAAAAATACGCAAATTTAAAAAGCACAGTATAGGGCAAGCAGAACACGCCTGTGTTTGGCTTAAGTTTTTTAAAACTTTTATTTTATATTGGAGTATAGTTGATTAACAATGTTGTGCTAGTTTCAGGTGTGCAGCAAAGTGATTCAATTATACATACACATGTATCTATTCTTTTCCCATTTAGGCTGTTGCAGAATATTGAGTATAGTTCCCTGGGCTATACAGTAGGTCCTTGCTGGTTATCTATTTTAGATATAGTAGTGTGTACATGTCAATCCCAAACTCCCAATTTATCCCTCCTCCCCATCTTTCTCCTTTGGTAACCAGAAGTTTGTTTTCTAAATCTGTGAGTCTCTTTCATTTGTATCACTTTTTTAGACTCCCCATATAAGCAATATCATATGCTATTTAGCTTTGTCTGACTTACTTCCCTTCGTATGATAATCTCCAGGTCTATCCATGTTGCTGCAAATGGCATTATTTCATTCTCTTTAATGGCTGAGTAATATTCCAATGTATATATAATATATCACATCTTCTTTATCCATTCCTCTGTCGATGGACATTTAGGTGGCTTCCATGTCTTGGCTATCGTGATCAGTGTTGCAGTGAACATTGGGGTGCGTGTACCCTTTCGAACCATGGTTTTCTCAGGATATATGCCCGGGAGTGGGATTGCTGGATCATATGGTAGCACTATTTTTAGTTTTTTAAGGAACCTCCATACTGTTCTCCGTAGTGGGTGCACCAATTTACATTCTCACCAACAACATAGGAGGGTTCCCTTTTCTCCACACCCTCTTCAGCATTTATTGTTTGTAGACTTTTTGATGATAGACATTCTGACTGGTGGGAGATGATAGGTAGTTTTGATTTGCATTTTTCTAATAATTAGCAATGTTGAGCATCTTTTTATGTGCCTCTTGGCCATCTGTCTTCTTTGGAGAAATGTCTGTTTAAATTATCTGCCCATTTTTTGATTGGGTTGTTTGGGATTTTTTGATATTCAGCTGCATGAGCTGTTTGCAAATCATGGGCTGCCAGTATGTAAATGTTATGCTAGGTCTCCAAGTTCATGTCCACACTTGCTAGCGGAGCACACAAGGCCCTCATGATGGTGGGGTACTCTGCCTGACTGTTCAATTTCATTTCTCACTCCTGCCAACATCCATGCATTCATCAGGTATTTATGATCCCTACTAAATGCTAAGCATGTTCTAGGTGCTGGGGGTATAGCAGAGAACAAAACAAAGTCCCTGCCCTCAGGGGGCTTATGTTCTAGTTGGGGGAGACAGACAATACACAAATAAAGGTATAAAATGGCAGATGGCGCTAAGTACTATAGAGAAAAACAAAGCAAGGTGAGCTCCTGTGTGGCAGGTTGTAGGACACGCCTAGCTTTCCTGTCCTGCTCTTTTGTCTCTGGGAATGACTCCCTCCCTTGCGGCTTAGCTGCTTGAGACTGGCTTGAGCATCGCAACCTCAAATATTTTCTCTGACCCCCCACCTAGATAGTGTGTAGTAAATCTGTATTTCCTTAAAATTTTTTAAATCTTTGACAATCAAAGGGACATCTTTGTGAAGATCTTTAGTGAGGGAGCCACTGGGTGGGAAGGGAATTCTCCTGCTCTGTTTTCCTCATGCCCTTTCCCAGTAAGAAAAGCATTTACCTCTGCTGTCAAAACACAGAACGGTGCATGTGGTTATGTGGAAAATCAAGTTAAAGGACATTATTTGTGTCCTTCAGTTTAGGGACAGCTTATTAATGAGTGTAAAATATTGTCTTGTATTATCAGTGAGTCAAAGGAGACAAAGCTGATTTTACCTGGTTGTGAAACAGATGCTAATATACCCGTGCTATTTGCATATTCATATATTCACATTATTACATTCATATTTGCATATTCACACACACATCCCTACACATAAGAAGATGAGGAATATGTCTCCTGTGCCTACAGGCTGGGACTTAACCATGTGTAGTTATACCACACAACTTTTAAACAACTTTTAGGTAAACAGGATATATATTTAGGATTGACAAGCATCAAACACTAAAAGCTGCTCCTGGCAAAGCCCCATCTCTGAGCAGCGTCTCTGACTTGCTGTGTGCTGTGCTAACATCTGGCTCCTGCCGCCCGAGTTTCCGCAGTTAAAGCCTCCTTTGTCTAACATGCTGAGAACCCGGGCACATGTGCCTAGAGCCTGGCTTGGTTGTCTAGAAGACCCAGGGCTGGGGCTCCCTCTGCCCATGTGTTACCACCCTCTGGAACAAGAGGCAGGCTGACTTTCTGTTTCTCAGGTGGAGCACACACTTGTTCCACTGCACTCTGGAACGCTTGAGATCTCGAGCCCCGACCACAAAAGGCTGTGGGCAGAGCAGCCTCTGATGTGTCTCATCTCTGGAAACCCTGACTTTCAAGCTGTGTCAGAGCCATCCCAGAAGAAAGTGACCAGGCTTGAACCATGTGTGACGGGAGGCAGGAGGAGCAGCCTTGGGCAACAGGCAGATGTCTGGGAAGCTTGTGCCCTGAAAGGGCAGCTTTGGGGAAAGGCCCACCAATGGGCAACCCCTTGGAAGAGGAGGGCTGGTTGTGGACGGGAGGGTTGGCGTTGCAGCTGCAGCCGACCTCGCAGGCTTGGGGACCAGGCTGTGCCAGGCTGGCAGAAATGCCTGGAGGATTCTGATCACACTGAGTAAGGAGGATTCAGGTCACAGATCAAATTTGCAATTTCTCTTGAACTGTTTACTTGCTTCATACAAGCCTTCAGTTGAATGGACCGAAACTTTTTTTTTTTTAAGACATCAAGTTAAAATAAATGAGTGGAGATAATTCTTCAAGTCCCATCTCAGATTCAACCTCCTCAGTGAAATATTTCCTCTGCTCCCAACTCTATCCATTCCTCCATCCTCAGTCCAAGTATGATTTCTCTCTGTTTTAACACAATACTAATTTATAGGTGTCTAGAATGTTTATCGCACTTGTAATGCAATTACTGTTACATGAGGACCTCTCTGCTTCAATGCTGCCTTTCTAACCACGGGCAACCTGAGTTGGAGGACTAGCTTACTCCTCTTAGCCTCCCTGAGGAGGGTAGTGAGGGCGTAGCACACAGGAGCTCAGTGATCAGCAGCAGAACCCAGGGATCCTAGGCTCGCTCGTTTACCTTGCTCACTCCTAGAGACTGACCACCAGCACTGGCCACATTCTGGGAAGGAGATTACTAGGAGATCTTCTAAACATGTTTCAAATAAATCAGGTTGGTAGAACACACAGCATAACATGAGCTTCAGAAACGTGTTAGGTCTTTTGATGGCCCATGACGTTAATAGCCATTTTATAGTCTGAGAGCTACAAACAAGATCCCCACAGGTGGTTTGCTGTGTAAATTCCCCGAGGACAGGGGATATCTCGTCTTCCACTGTACGCCCACGATGGTACGTGGTGCCGGGTGCTCAGAGGTGTTGGTGGAATGACTGATCAGCTCCTGGCTGTGTGGTGCCTCAAGCTGTAATTTGCCCCTTAACTCCAACTCCTGATTGGGGCGATCGGGGAGAAATGGATGATTAGTGGGAAACCAGCCAGGAGAGGCAATGAGAAATCAAGGCATCTGCTCAAAAAATAGGATTGGAATAAGTCAAGAGGGTCTCATGCTGTGCCTTTGTTTAAAGACTGATGTCCACCTTGTTTGTTCTGATGAACACAGGAAGGGAAAGAAGTCACAGAAAAGGACTTTGAGATCGAGACATCTATTATTAAAAAAACAAACAAAAAACACAAAACCTTGGATTTGAGCAATAGAGAAATTGTGGCAGGTGATAAACCCTGATTCACACATCTTCGGGTGCCTCTAAAATAAAAATTGTATTCTGGGGACCTGGAAAGCATTGTGGGAGTCAGAGGAGGTGAAACCTCATCAAAAGCAGTTTCATATTCTCACATTGAATCTCACTTGGAAGATTAGGTGGGTGGAAGTCTTGATGTCAGCCCAGGATGAGCTCTTGTCTCCTGGTGATCTCCTCTCTGCCACCCGGCAGCCCTAATTATTTGGGCGGGGTTGACCTTGCCTCTTCTCAGGAGCTGGTAAGACTCAGGCGAGTTGCCCCCCAAATTGTTACTGCCTGTTCATCAAAATTCTTACTCTTTAAGCATCCACTCAGTATCCTTGTTGTGGGTTTATTAGGTCTCTTTTGGTTTCAAATGAAAGAAACCCAACTCAAATAGGCTTGCAGTAAAAAAAGAAAGTTTTATGACCCCCACAGTTTATAACACTTAGGGGTAGATCTCCAAGAGTTAGGCCCCACTGGAATCAGATACTTAGATGATATCATCAAGTACCTATCTTTGCTCATGTCTCAGCTCTGCTGTCTTAGACACTTCCATGTTGATGGCTAGAGAGGCAGGTCCAGGCCTCCCTGCTACATTATTAACCAGCCCGGCAGAACAAGAGCCTTTCTTTCCCAGTAGCTCCAGCAAAGGTCCCAGAGCTGCTCCGTAATGGCCCAGCTTGGGGCACTTGCCCAGCTCTGACCTGGTCACTGAGGCCAGTGAGACGCATGGTTTACAGACCGAGTCTGAGTCCTGGAGCAGGATGGTATCTAGGTGGGATCAGCTGCAACTGAACCACATGGACAGAGAGGGAGGAAAATGTCTCAAAGAAAATTGGACCTTTGTTACCAAAAATGGGGTGATGTTTGCAGGGGAAATTGGCATTACAATGAACAAGCACAGTCACTCCATAAGGATTTCTGCATGCTTCCTGCAAGCAAAAGTGTTCATATAGAAAGATTTCTCTCCATCTAAGCTTTAAGGGCTGGGCTCCTAAAATTGGGTTTCCTCATCCTCAATATCCTCCTGGTTCCACATGGGAGCTGGTAATTTTTTTTTTTTTTAGATAGTTGGATATTTTTTTGTGGAGGTCATTCATCAAGAGGGAAAATACCATTTAATTTTTTTTCAGTCCAGTGAAACAATCAAGAAGCACAATCTCTGCTCCTTAATGAGGACAAACATAAAGTTTCCAAAACCCGTTATCTGGGGACAAAAAAGCATCATAGATTTGTGTGAATGGAACCCATATGTCATGTGTTTGAGTCCTATCTGCAGAGCCATCAGGGTGTTTGGAGCCTGCAGTGGGTTGCATCTGGCCTTGATGGATGTTGGAAGACTGGAGGTTTTGGCCTTGGCTCTGCCACTCATCACCTGGGTGAGACTGAGTAATTCACCTTTTTCCTGGGTTTAAGTTTTCTCATCTTTAATGTTAGGTTTTGGACGATTAGATGTTTTCTCTCTAGTGTACTCCATTCTATTTCTGAGGTATTTGATTTTGGCTGACACTCAAATCCATGATATTCTGGGTTGTACCTCCCCCCATCTGTAGATGGCAAAACTTGGGCACTGTAGGATTAAATTTTTAAAAGCCCTTCCTGCTTGATTCAAGAAGGGGAGTGTGAGTGACAATGTTCAACCCTTCTTTCAGGACAAGAGACGCTGCTAGGTCATAGATATCTTCAGATCCAGTGTGGACTAGACTTAGTTTCTGGAACACAGTCAGCCAACTATAAATTGTCCACTGACCTTGTGATATGAAGCTGCCCACAAAAGTGAGCAGATGCCCCCACGTGCCTGAAGCATGGAGAATATGAGGCAGGGAAGGAGAGAGACATCTGTGCACAGGAAACCTCTGAATTTAACAGATTTCATGTTAAATTCACTGAGATATTTCATTGATGGAAATGACATGCTGCCAGCCATAATGCTCATTTCAGTCTGGGAAAGGTCTTTCATCTCGGATTTCCAGCTGGACAATGAGGACGTTATACTGGATGATCACACAGTGCTGAAACCCAAGGCAGGGTCCATGCCTGGCAAAGGGGCACATGGTAGATGCAAACTGAAAGAAAGAAAGAATGAATGAACGGATGGCTGAGTGCTAAGATGAATGTCAGTTCCAACTCCATGACTGTGAACACAGGGATCTCTCTTCAGAAGGGAAAAGAGTACATAGGTCCAGGAAGAAGGGAAACAATGGAGAACACAGAGCATATGTCTCTGTAAACTGGAGAAAGGGGCTGTGGGGCAGGAGAAAAGATTTTTGAACCGAGAGGTCATGATGCTTAGCGTCTGCCCCTGAGGCCTGTGAAAGGAAGCTCTTCCTGCCACCCTCTGACCACTTCCTCAGTATCCCACAAACCCCACTGCTCCCCTCTCTTCATTCTGTGGAGTCGGAGCTGAAACAGAATCAACTGAAGGAGGGTTGTAGAAATGAAACTGCTTTAGCGGCCACAGTCACTGGGACCTTGTCTGTCTCTGCCCCACCCTCTCTGGGCCCTCCCTCTGTCCTGTCTGGTCGTGTGGGTGGACCTGAGCCCAGGAAGAGTGAGCAGTGCTTTTGCAGGCTGTTCCACACACTCACGTGTGCACACAACACACACTTCAGGATGGAGGTTGCACCCACAGGTTAGGATGCAAGTGTGAGAGCCATACTGGATGCAGGAATGAGGAAGGTGCAGAGCTGTGAGCGGAAGGAAACCCCAGCACCTTTGCTCTCTCAGCCAAAACCCCCACCCTCAGAGGATTGGTGCCCAAGGAGTGCCAGGTCCAGGGCTGAGATCTCCCTTTCTTTGCAGTCAGATTAGCTTGATAAGTGAGCCATGAGAGGTGTAAGGATGATGTGCATTGTAGGGTCAGGGTTCTCATGGGTGAGATATCTGCAGAGAGGAAGCTGATTCAACCAGCTGTCAGTCACTGTCTTGACGGTACATTTAGGTTTCTCAGTATATGTGAAAACTAGCTCTGTCAGGGGAAGGACAGACCCGCTGTGGACGGCAAGAGGCAGAGGTTAACCTCTGTAGTGGTGATGGGGGCGGGTTTCTGAAGCTGGTGATAAAAAGGCAAGCAGGCTGGCCTCCACAGCAGTGAGGTGTGGGACGGGAGACAGCCAGGGAGGTGCCTCGGTAGGCTGACGGGGCATCTGTCCGGGGCTGCATCAGGCGACTCAAGCACAGGTGCCAGGGGCGTGGCCCAGGGAGGAGAGTCTGGGGCAGGGCAGCAGGCCTGGGGGAGACAGCAGCAAGCAAAGCAGGGTCCGAGTAGGAGAGGAGCAGGCACGTGGGCCTCTATCCTCGGGGTAGAGCAAGAAAATCCCATTCCTGCTTGCAGTGCGCTGTGGATACTGGAGCTCGACAGCCAGGGTTTGAATCCAGGCTCTTCCACTTAGTAAATTGTGTCTCTAACTTTGGAAAAATTATTTAACCTTTCTGAGCTTTGGTCTCCTTATCTGCCAGTGGGGATATTCAACCTCACTGGGTTACTCTGAGGCATTGACCTGATAGTCCTCACAAAGGATCTGATTCGGTGTCTGCATGGAATGGGTATTCTATAAATACTGATGCTTGTGATACTTGGTAAACATTCCTGGGGGGACCAGAGGCTTGTTTGTTCATAAGAACCAGGGTATGAAGTTAGAGCAGGACCTGCAACCCCAAGGTAACAGGTGTGCAGGGCGCCTGTTATTTCCTGTTCAGAAGTCGGTTTGGTCCCAGCGCTCGGCCTGCAGTGTCACCACTGGTAACATGCAATAAGTTTTGGGCAGAGGGGGTGGATGGGTTATAGAGCTGGTGAGTTACCAGAGCTGAGGTGTGGGCTGCCCTCCCTGCAGACGTGTTGCTTGAGGGCTGATGCTACTGCCATTGTGACTCAGGGCTGGCCAGGCTGCGGCGCGTGGAGAAGGGCCAGGTGGCGCAGGGCAGTAAGTGCTTTCACTGTGTTCCCATGTGGTTTGGTTTTTGTCAACTGCAGCTGATTTTCTTAGGATTTAGCTTCCTGTTTGGGTGGGAGAGGCATGAAGTCCGTTCCAGACAGATCTTCAAGGGCAGCAGCTTTCAGCCTTTCAGCTTTAGTTTTCTCTGTTACTTTGTGACTATCATGCCCGGTGTGCAAGCACCGACCTGGGGTCTGTGAGGCCCCACTCCCTCACGTTGTCCTCCTTCTTGCCAGTCCCTCCAGTCCCCTCTCTTTCTCCAGTTTTCAGCCTCCCTTTCCTCACTGACTGTTTTCTGCCTTGTGCCTCTCTCACCCCCACCTTCCTCTGTCCACTACTTTTCCTCTCTGAGTTCTGATCTTTTAACCAACCTCTCCCGTATCATGGAACCATGATCTTTGGAGCTAGAAGGGACCTCAGAACATCTAGCGCAGCCCTTGCCCTAAATCTCTGCCAAGGCATCAATATCCGGAGCTTAGGCATCCCCCAGAACTGGGAACTGGCTCCAGCCCAGCATGGCTCATACTGTGTCTGCAGCGCTGTGACTGCAAACACTGGGGATCCACTGATGGAAGACGTTGCTCCCCCTGCCTCTGAGGAACTTGGAGTCTAGTGGAGCAGAACCTTCCACTTTGGTTCTAGTTCTACTCCACAGGGTCTATCTAGGCAAGCAATACTCAGGGGGTATTTATTGAACATTTCCTGTGTGCCAGCCTCTGGGCTAAAGATTACCGATTGCAAAGCTGACGTGAAAGTGTCCCAAGAGTTACGATGCTTGAGTTTAGGAAATAGAAGAGATTTCCAATGACTTGGTGAGTTAAGTACTGTCATAAACAGGCTACAGGAAGCTTGAAGAAGGAAGGACTCATTGTGCCTGGGAAGGCTTCACAGAGGAGATGATGTCTGAGCTGACTTTGGAAAGAAGAGTTCACCAGGCATAACTTGGGGATTTTGGGATAAATCAGGCAGCTAGACTAAGATAAGATAGAGTTAACTGTGGATAGAGGGAAGGAAGGAATGGGCTGGAATGATAGAGAGATCCCCAGGAGATGGGAAAAAAATCACATATAACATGACATGGGACCCACACACACAGGGTGGGGCAGGGAGGTCTGGGAGCAGGAACTCTGAGGAGTGGAGGTGTGGGGGTCCAGGAATTCCTGTTGTGGAAGGACACAGCCTTGCTGGGCTCTGGTTACCTCTTCTGTCGATAGAGGAGGTGACAATACCGGCTGCCTGTCTTATGTGTGGGTATGGGGGCGGGGGGTGGGTAGGGGGTGGAGTGTGAGTACCTCAGTCCAAACCTCAGTCCTGGAATATAGTGCGTTTAGGGAGGTAAGTAGAGCTAGTGGTTGAGAGTGTGGCTTACAAGGCAGGTAGACCTTATAAAACCAGGAGGCATGGAAGAGTGGTGGGTGGGGGTGGGAGTGTGGGAGTTTGAAAGTGAGAATGAGAAACTTCCACGTATAATTTAGGTTCCCTAGAATGAAGTAGGGATTTTGATGGTATGTGTTTAGGGTGGGGACCTTATTTGTCAAAGGTGTTCTCAAGGCACGTGAAAATCTGCAAGGATGAGAGGACAGTGGTGAGAAGAAGAGAAAGCTAGAGTGACAGTGTGGTCTTATGGGACGACCTGAATTCAAATCCAAGCTCAGCCTCTTCGTGGGTTCTTGGACTTCTCCAAATCATTTGTAAAATGGAGATGATAATGCTTATGGAAGGCTGCTTGAGAGTCAAATAAGGTAATGTATAGAGTTCTTAGCTCAGTGCCTGGCATACAGTAGTTGCTAAGTAAATGTTTCTTTCTTCCCCTTTTCTTTCCCACCCATCCCAACAGAACATTGAGTTAGTGATTGACCGGGAGGGGGGCAGAAAAGACTGGATGAATTTCAGGGAATGTGATGATGACAGCAGGAACAGGACACAGCAAACTACGAGCTCCTAAAGGAGTTGTGTGTGACTGTGGCTGTGTCTTTGCATCTTCCATGCTGCTTGGCACCTGTTAGGTGCTCAAGACCTGTATGGATGGAATTAAACACAAACGAATGTTTACTGTATTTCATTTCCAGACGTATAAGGTGTGGTGGGGAAGCACTAGGAGACAGGGCAGGTTTTCTTCCCAACTCTTCCACACACTGGCTGAGGTCTTGGGAGAATCCTCTCACCTCTGTGGAGCTCAGGTCCAAATCTGTGAAATTAGGGACATGACAGAATGATCCCTTCCCTATTCCAAGCACTGAGATTCTAGAGCCCTGTAAGGTTTCAGGTTGGTAAGACAGCACTGCAGCTAGTTTGCAAATAAAGCTCAGCGGAGAGTGCCTCATTTGTCAAATAACGAACTGGTACAAGGTCTAGGTCTCTTCACTCCCTGGGCTGGGCCTTGTCCCAAGGTCCATAACAGACAGCGAACTACATCCCAGACTCAGAGACTGTGTGCTCTAAAGTTTCTTCTCATGAGACTGATGATGGAAGGCTCTGGAGGCATCCAGTTGCGTAGCCCTGACTAACATCTGCTAGACACTCAGAGGAAACAGTGGGTGACAAAAACAACGACCTTGACATTTAAGTCAGTCCTTAGGGCATGTGACTCCCACAAACCCACCATGGCATGTTTTTGCAAAGAAACATTTCAAACATCAATAAGGGGTTCATAAAAGAGCCCACAAGACCCAGGCCTTTCCAGTCTTTTTTTCTTCGAGTTTTATTGAGTTATAACTGACATACAGCACTGTACATGTTTAAGGAGCACAGCATAATGATTTGACTTACATATTTCACAAAATGATTATCACAGGTTTAGTGAGCAGTCATCACCTCATGTAGATGCAAAACTGAAGAAATAGAAAAAACTCTTTTCCTTGTGATGAGAACTCTTAGGATTTGCTCTCAATAACTTTCATATATAACATAGAACGGCGTTAATTGTATTTATCATTTTGTACATGACATCCTTCGTGCTTATTTACCTTATAACCGGAAGTTTGTACCTTTTGACTGCCTTCATCCAATTTCCCCTCCCTCCAAACCCCGCCTCTGGTAAACAGAAATCTTATCTCTTTTTCTATGAGTTTGTTTGTTTTTAAGCTCTTTATTGGAATATAGTTGCTTTACACTCTTGTACCAGCTTTTGAGGTACACCAAAGTGAATCAGCTGTATTTATTTATTTAATTAATTAATTAATTAATTTATTTATTTATTGTCTCTTTATTGGAATATAATTGCTTTACACTCTTGTACCAGCTTTTGAGGTACACCAAGGTCAATCGTCTGTATTTATACACATATTCCCATATTCCCCTCTCGGGCGGCTCCCCCCCACCCTCCCCGTCCCGGCCCTCTAAGGCATCACCCATCATCGAGTTGATCTCCCTTTGTTATACAGCATCTTCCCACTGGCTATTTTACAGTTGGTAGTATATATATGTCTATGCTACTCTCTCACTTCGCCCCAGCTTCCCCTTCATTCCGCACCCCTCAACCTTGTGTCCTCCAGTCCATTCTCTAATCAGCTGTATTTTTACATATATCCCCATATCCCCTCCCTCCTGCGACTCCCTCCCACCCTCCCTTGTTTGTTTGTTTTTAAAGTATAATTGACCTACAAACTATGTTAGTTCCTATTATTCGATATATCTATACATACCAAAGTGATCGCTATGGTAAGTTTAGTTACAATACGTCACCATACAAAGATATCACATAATTCTTGACTATATTCTCCACACTGTACATTTCATACCCCATGACTCATTTATTTTGCAACTGAAAGTTTGTACTTCTTAATTTCCCTCTCCTATTTCTTCCTCTGTGGCCCCCAACTGACTTCTTCTCTGGCAACCACTTGTTTTTTCTCTTTATCTGTGGCTCTATTTTTGTTTTGTTATGTTTGCTCATTTGCTTTGTTTTTTAGATTCCACATAATAAGTGAAATCAGACAGCATTTGTCTTTCTCTGTGTGACTTATTTCACTTATTTCAGTTTCATCCATGTTGTCATAAATGGCAAGATTTCATTCCTTTTTATGGCTAATATTCCATTATATACATCTTCTTTATTCATTCACCTATTGCTGGGCACTTAGGTTGCTTCCTTATCTTGGCTATTGTAATTAAAGCTTCAGCGAACATAGGGGTGTATATATCTTTTTGAATTAGCCTTTTCCTTTTCTTCAGATAAATACCCAGAAGTGGAATTGCTGGATCATATGGTAAGTCTGTTTTTGATTTTTTGAGGAACCTCCATACTGTTTTCCATAGTAGCTGCACCAATTTACATTTCTGTCCACAGTGTATGGGTGAGAGGTGGGGAGTTCCCTTTTCTCCACATCCTTGCAAGAACTTGTGATTTATTGTCTTTTTGATAATAGCCATTCTGACAAGTGTGAGATGATATCTCATTGCGGTTTTGTTTTGCATTTCCCTGATGATTAGTGATTTTGAGCATCTTTTCATATGCCTGTTGGTCACCTGTATGTCTTCTTTGGAAAAATGTCTGTTCAGATCCTCTGTCCTTTTTCAATTGGGATGTTCATGTTTTTGATGTTGAGTTGTATGAGTTTTATTTTTTTAAAATATATTTTTGGATATTAACACCTTATTGGATAGATTGTTTGCAAATATCTTCTCCCATTCACTCCCATTTAGTAGGTCAACTTTTTGTTTTGTTGATAGTTTCCTTCACTGTGCAAAAGCTTTTTAGTTTGATGTAGTCCTGTTTATTTTTTCTTTTCTTTCCCTTGCCTGAGGGGACATATCCAAAAAAATATTACTAAGACTGATGCCAAAGAGCTTAGTGATTTATGTTTTTTTTTTTTCCTAGAAATTTTATGGTTTCAGATCTTATTTCTAAGTCTTTAATCCATTTTGAATTTATTTTTGTCATGGTATGTGAGAGTAGTCCAGTTTGATTCTTTTGCATGTAGCTGTACAGTTTTTCCAACACCATTTATTGAAGGGGCTGTCTTTTCTGTATCATATATTCTTGCTTCCTTTGTCATAGATTGATTACCCGTAAAAGTGTGGGTTCATTTCTGGGGATCTCTATTTTGTTCCATTGAATTATGTGTCTGTTTTTGTGCCAGTTCATACTGTTTTGATTACTCTAACTTTAAGGTATAGTTTGAAATCAGGGAGCATGATACCTCCAGCTTTGTTCTTCTTTCTTAAGATCATTTTGGTTGTTTGGGGTCTTCTGTGTTTCCAAAAAAAATTTTAGAATTATTTGTTCTAGTTCTGTGAAAAATGCCATTGATATTTTGATAGGGATTGCATTGAATCTGTAGATTGCATTGGGTAGTATTCTCTTTTAAAAATGTTAATTCTTTCAATCCATGAACATGGGATATCTTTCCATCTCTTTATGTTGCCTTCAGTTTCTATCATCAGTGTCTTATAGTTTTCTGAGAATAGTTCTTTTATCTCCTTAGTTAGATTTATTTTTATTCTTTTGATGTGGTTATAAATAAGATTGTTTTGTTAATTTCTCTTTTTGATAGTTTATTGTTAGTACATAGAAATGCAATAGATTTTTGTGTGTTAATTGTGTATATGAATTTACCAAATTCATTGGTGAGTTCTAGAAGTTTTTTGGTGGTGTCTTTAGGATTTTCTACATATAGTGTCATGTCATCAGCAAACAGTAACAGTTTTACTTCTTCCTTTCCAATTTGGATTCCTTCTATTTCTTTTTCTTGTCTGATTGCTGTGGCTGTTCCAATAGTATGCTGAATAAAAGTGGCAAGAGTGGGCATCCTTGCCTTCCTCCTGATCTTAAAGGAGATGCTTTCAGTTTTTCACTGTTGAGTATGATTTTGGCTACGGGCCTGTCAAACACAGCCTTTACTGTGTTCAGGTATGTTCCCTCTATAAGAGCTTTGTGAGAGTGTTTATCACAAATAGATGCTGAATTTTGTTAAAAGCTTTTTCTGTATCTATTGAGACAATCATATGATTTTCATTCTTTAATATGTTGATATGGTGTATCACATTGATTGGTTTGTGGATATTGAACCATTCTTGTATCCCTGGGATTAATCCCACTTGATTATGGTGCATGATTCTTTTAATGTATTGCTGAATTTGATTTTAAGTATTGTTGAATTTTGTTGAGAATTTTTGCATCTATCTATTTTTGCATCATTATTTACCTGTAATTTTCTTTTTTTGTGTGATACCTTTGTCTAGTTTTGGTATTAAGGTGTTGCTGGCCTCACAGAATGAGCTAAGAAGCATTCCTTCCTCTGCAATTTTTTGGAATAGTTTGAGAAGTACAGGTATTAACTGTTCTCTAAATGTTTGGTAAATGTAATCTGTGAAGCCATCTCAACCAGTTTTTTAAAAATTCCTGATCCAATTTTATTACTGGTAGTTGATCTATTCATATTTTCTATTTCTTCCTGGTTCCATCTTGGGAGATTGTGCATTTTATTGCTCTCCAATTGTTTATAGTAGTCTCTTATGGTCCTTTGTATTTCTGTGGTATTGGTTGTAACTTCTCCTTTTTTTATTTCTGATTTTATTGATTTGGGACCTCTCTTTTTCTTGATGTCTGGCTAAGATAAATTTTTTTTAGCTTTTCAAAGAATCAGCTCTTAGTTTAACTAAACTTTCTATTGATTTTTCAGTCTCTATTTCATTTATTTCTGTTCTGATCTTTATTATTTCTTCAGATATTTCCATTCTTAATAGATATTGTCCCTACCCTGCCTCCTTACTGCCCTTTCGGTGGATTCCCAGCCCTATATACTTGAGAGCACTGCTCACAGTGTAGTATCGAGCATTCTTGTTTCATAATCCCTCTCACATTGTGCCCTTTATGGATTAGAATTTTGGTTCAAACACCAACAGTCTGTGTGACATTAGGCAAGTCACTTAGCCTATTTTGTGTCAGTTTCTTCATCTATATTCCTATAATAAATAATTCATTGACTGCCTCTAATACTAGGCACTATTCTAGGCTTGGATTTCATGTTTAGCCATTTCTCTTGAGAAGGTAAAACAATTAATCACTGATAAGATTTAGGTAACCAATGTATGACCTCCAACACTGTTCCCAGTTGTGCACAATGTATTATTATGCTTGCATACAAGGACTGAGAAGAAAAGGTGGTCAATCTGCAGGGCCATACCGAACTTACCATGTCAAGGTCAGCCACCAGGGTTCTAACTGCAGGAGATCACGATGAACCTCCTGAGAGAAATAGTAATGCACTGAATGCTATTAAAACCTTTGAGACAGGAGGGAGGACAGCGTCTCTCCCTGGCTTCTTGGGACATACTTTGGGGGGGAAGAAGGTCATCTGGAGGCAAGAAAGACCAAAGGATGCTTGGGATCCAGTTGGATTATTAATGGTAATAGATGACTTTGGGACTAAGTCTGTGATTCCTTTCAAATGTCTTCTGAATTACCTCAGGGTTTAAAAGCCAAAAATTGAAGAGAAATTGAGAAAGTGAATTGTAACTTGTGTGTTCTGTAAAATGACTTTATGAGGAGCCTAAAAAGAGTTTCAACATTTATTTATTGAGTTCATATTAGTTGTCAGGCACTGTGCTGGGCTGGGTATACAGTTGATTGCAGAGAATAGACATGATTTTATATCTATACCTATGGAATTGTGATAAGTACCAGAAGAGAAAAAAAAAAAAAAAACCCAGAGTATTATGAGAGAGAATACTAACTGGGATTATCTCGTTTAGATGTAGTGAGCAGTGAAGGCCTCTTTGAGGAACCGATATTTAGTTTAGAATTGAAGGATTCTAGCACCTGGTCAAATAAAAGCCGGGCAGAGGTTGGGCAAAGAGCTTTCCAGGCAGCATTGCAGGCAAAGGTCCTGAGGCAGGAAAGAATTTGCCACATTTGATGAACTGAAAGACCAGTGTGGCCTGAGTGTGGTGAGAGAGGAAGAGAGTAGAGAGAGTGAGGAAGAGAGTAGAGAGAGTTAGGAAGAGTCCAGATATCTCAGGGGCTTGAGAGTCATGATAAAGAGTTCAGATTTTACTCTAAAGGCAATGGGCAGCCCCTGACGTGTTACTTTTAAACAGCAAATTGACGTGATCAGATTTACTTTTGCATCAGCGACAACTGACAAAGTGACATGGCCCATCTCAGTGGAAGGTGAAGAAATATGATGTTGCCATGCTTCTACAATAAGTCAACATCAAGCCAATAGCATGTGCAGAGTATCATCAGGAGATGGATCACATAGCATCACTGAATGAAGGTGCGGAAGAATCTCTGTTCCCACCAAAGTGTCCTGTTCCTGATCTGAACCCTCCTGCATTTTTTAATTCAGCCAGTATATGTTTGTTGAGTTTTTACCCAGTGGTATTGAACAAGATAGACATAGTGTACCACATTTAATTTGTTAATACTCAGTACTGTCCCTGACATCCAATAATACTGTTGCATGGGGTGGCAGGGCTGAAGGATAAATGTAGCCCCATCACTACTGTCATCCACAGCCTCCCGATTTTCCCCCTTCAACTTGCTGTGACCTGGAGAAACAAAAGGTCTGCTTGATAGCTTATCCTCAGCCTATCCTTTTATACCAGAAAAGAACATCAAAGTTGCCTTTCTCTTGGAGACAGGAGGTCAAATTGAAGCAGAAAGAAAGTTGAGGTGGTCTACCTACTAAAGTGAGTTAAAAAGTCTTCAATATCTTGCAAATTTTCTTGAGTCAATCAGATCTTGTGAGGTGGGAGTAGAAAATGGCCATCTATAAAAGGAATAGTAGAAAGAGCACACTGGGACTTCCTTGGTGGCACAGTCATTAAGAATCCACCTGCCAATGTAGGGAACATGGGTTCGAGCCCTGGTCTGGGAAGATCCCACATGCCATGGAGCAACCAAGCCCGTGTGCCACAACTACTAAAGCCCACACCTGTAGCCCGTGAGCCACAACAAGAGAAGGCACCACAATGAGAAGCCCGTGCACTGCAATGAAGAGTAGCCCTTGCTTGCTACAACTAGAGAAAGCCCGCACGCAGCAACAAAGACCCAACACAGCCGATAAAATAAATGTTAAATAATTAATTTTTATAAAAAAAGAAAAGAAAGAGCACACTCTTTGGAGATCAAATAGACTTGGGTGTGACTGAATCCTGGTTCAAACTCTTACCAGGGTAACTTTTCTTCTCTGAATCCAGTTACTCATCTATGAAGATAATATACTTATTTTAATAAACTTATTCTGTATATTAATGATGATGATGATAAATGATTACAGCTAACAGTTGTAGAGTATGTACTATATTACAAATACTCTCCTAAGTGCCTCACATGAATTAACTCATTTAATTAATTGCGACAATAATGCTAGAGGCATCAGATGCAAAGAACGTAGCAGAGTTGCCTAGGTGACATGTGAACATGGGTTTCTGACTCTGTCCCTTGAAACAATTTCAAGAAACAGGAGGAGTCTTGATGGGCCTGAGAAACTGACATAAGCATGAGAAACTTGAGGGGAGCATGGTGGTGGTTAGGTCTTGGTGTACATGTGGGTGTATGTTTACAGAAGCACAGGGGAGGAGACAGTCAGGTGCCACAGGGAGATAGGTTGGGCCAGAGCTTTATGGTTCTATTTCCTAGCTTGTTTTGTTGTCATTCTGAGGCAGATAAACAGCAGTGATTACCCAGAAGCATCAGGGATCCTGGAGAGGGGAGTGAATATCAAGAGAGTGCTAGAATCTGCCTGAGATGGGGAAAAGTCAACAGCAGGTATAGGCAGGTGACTCCAACTGAGGAAGAAATCTCTTGAAAAAGAGCAATGCCAGGCAGAAACCCAGGAAGTTTTCCTTGGCAAGGTAGGTGACAAATAGGTTATGACTGACCCCAGATTCTAATACCAGAGGCTCTCCTTCCTAAGGAGTGACCCACTGCCAACTCTCTAACTCCCAACTCTCTAGGAAGGGCACACATTACTCCTGGATTCATGGGCTTTAGCCACCCTCACCTCTCCCTACCTCCAACTCCCACACATGTGACACATTAACCTCCATGATAGCTGACAATCCCAGGAGAGTGTAAGCTCACAAGGAAAAGTGATACGACATATGAGGAACACACTGCTCTAAAAGAAAGACAACAGGCTGAACAAAATACACCAGGCAAAGAAAATTAACAGACCAGAGAAAATAAGTTTAAAATAAGCATGAGAAATAACATAAAAAAATATAAAGGTGAAATACTAATAACATTAATAGAAAAACGATTCAGAGAAGAACCAATCGGAAATACTGGGTTTGAAAAATGTAAAAATTGAAATAAAAATCTTAATGGACGTGTTAAGTTGTAGAAAAGATACAGCTGAAGAATGTGTCACTGAGCCGGAAGATTTTTCTGAAGGCGGCAAACATCAGGAAAGTAGAAAAAGATTTTAAAAGAAAGGCTTAGGGGTGAGGAGAGTAGAAATTGAAATGGCAGCATTCCTTGTAATAGAAGTTTCAGAAGAAAAAGAAAGTAAACGTAGAGAAAGAAATACTTAAACAATTTCCCAAAATTAAAGAAAGGTAAATGACCTTAGTCTGAAAAGGTTTGTAAAGTGTCACATAGGCTTATATTGGAAACAAAAAGTGGCATATATTCATTTTAGTGAAATTAATAACATAAAGAGAACATTCTGAAACCTTCTGGAGGGGAAAGAATTAGAAAGGTGGATAATTTCAAGTAGAGATGAAGACATACGGTAAGATCATCATGGTGTCAAGGGATTTAGCCCCTTAGATGAGCAGCCTGGAATTACTTAGTGAAATTAAATATGTAAAGTACATGTTTGTGAATAAAGTAACTCTGGCTAGGACTGTATCGGAACTTTGCTCTCCTCTGGGGATAATCAGAAGGTGTGGCCTTTCTATTTACTTGGCGTCTGCTCTTGGAAGTCTCCTACAAAGTTGTGAAAATTCACAGCTGCTCTTTTCATCAAGCACCATTCTGTGCTACTGCTGAGTCACATCTAGAACTCTGGGCCGCAGTCCACTGAGTCAGCTTCCCTGACAAAACGCTAGAGGGATAGGAAGAAATAGGAGTCACTTCTCCTTACTAACTTGTGGACTAACAGGCTAAGTTGGGGAAGCATACTTAGAGTCTGTTTAGTAAAGAGTCAGGACAATTTCTGAAGGGTCTTGCAATGCTAGAGGGACCATAATTAAAGATCATTTGAATTTTCATCTAAGGAGGTAACATACTTAAAAATTTCTAACAACTCATACAACGAGGGTTCTCTGATTTGGTCCCACACTTAAATTTGCTCCCAGGTCTCATGCACATCCCTTTTAATCTTTACCACTGGCAATCTTACCTGCTCTCCTGAAATAAATTGCTAGCTTTGACTCTTTCTCGTTCATCCATCCTCAAAGAAACTTAGTTCCAGAATCAGAGATGCAGGTGCAGGTAGGAGGGGTAGGGTGAGAAGGAAAGAAGCTCTTCAATTCGAGTGAGCTGCCAGCCTTCTGGCTCTTTGATTTATTGATTCAGTCCATATCTCAAAGCAAATACACATTTTTTTTTCCTTCAGTGATCACAGAGTTAAGATCTAGTTGTAAAAGATTATTTTTGCTCATTAATCAGTTTCTGGTAGAACACGAAACTATGATGGCCCCTGTTATTGTTTGTCAGGGTGTTTATTTTGCTATGAATTTTACCAACCTGTGATGTTTGGTGACATTATCAGAAAGCAACACCCATGTTTAAGAAGTGTTTGCAGAGTGTCAACAGTGTGGGCAGAAGTGTGCAGACGTGCATTGTCGTGCAAGATCACAGCGCCCTTGGATAGCAGTCCTCTGCGTTTAATCAGAAGTTTTTAGGCTTCAGCTCTTCAATAAGCATCTCCCTGTAATGAGCACTGTTGATTGTTGAACTTTTTCTTGATAATGTTACAATACTGGCCCCTGAGAATCCCAGAAAACTGTAAGCATCAATTTTCCAGCTGATGGTTGACTTTTGAATTTTTTCTTGGTCAGCGATTGAGGATGTTTCCATTCCATACTCTGCCATTTACTCTCAGGCTTATAGTGATGAATCCATGTCTCGTCACCAGTAATGATTCTGCTTAAGAAACTTTCACCTTCCTTAGAGTATCGGTCCAAATTTTGTTTGCAGATACGCAAATGCTTCTGTTTATGCTCCTCCATGAGTTGTTTCAGTACCCATCTCGCACAAACTTTTCGAAACCTGTCTGTCGTGGATTACTTCATTTTGAGGTGTTAAAGCATCCTCCCTATAGTCCTCATTTTGCTCCATCGGACTTTCACCTGTTTGGTCCTCTGAAAGCAGTCCTACAAGGACAAAGACTCACTTCTGATGAAGAAGTGAAGACAGAGGTGCATTTGTGGCTCACAGCTTAGCCTAAAACATTTTTTAGTAAGGGAATACAAAAGCTTGTTGACAGATGGACAAAATGTATTGAAAAGCAAGGAGATTATGTTGAAAAATGATGTATTTGTCTTTTCTAAAATTAATTAAAATAAATTCTACAGCCAGAGTGTGGATAATTTTTGACTCACCCATGTATATATTTTCTGATTATTAATCATAAACTTATCATTTTTCATGGCTATGAAGAGAGACATATATGAGTTCAAAAGCATGTTAGCTCTGCCCACCTGTAAAAGAATGAGAACATTGTGCTGTCATTCTGTTCTCAACTGTCTCCCTGTTTCATGTGTAGAGACTGGGATGTGGGCAGAAGTGCCTGCAGAGGGGGCAGTGCCAGCTGTTGGAATCTGGCTGCAAAGATCTTGTGTGTCACACTAAGTCATTTGGGCCACTCCCAGAATCAAACCTTCCAACAGAAGGTTTTAAGCAAAGAATTGAGATCACTGAATTTGTTTTTAAAAAACATCATTCTTGCAGCATTTTACAGGGTGACTCGGGCTTGGCAAAGACTGGTGTCAGGGAAGCAAGTTAGAGTATCACTGCAATGTCTCAGATGAGATAATAAAAGTCTGACCTCAGGCAGTGACAGTAGGCAGATGGTGTGCTGATGTGAGAAGCATGGCTCAGGTAAAATTGACAATCCTGGGTGACTAGTTCAATGTTGAAGGAGAGGAAGAGAGTGGAGTTGAATTTGTCACCAGAAAGAGTGACATCAGGTGAAACAGGTTGTGTTGGGAGTGGGGATGGGCAGAAAGTGGCAGGAAAACAAGTTTGGTGTTGGCTTGGTTCAGGTGGACAGCCAGAATGATAGCCATAGAAATGCCAAAGCGAGATATAAAAACGGATGAAATTTCAAAGGTAGAGCCTTTAATAAAGGGGAAAATAGGGATTTATGAGAGGTTTACATAGTTTATGTGGAGCTGAACACTTGGAAATTATTGTAAATGGTATTTGAAGCCAGAAAAAATGTGAAAGAAGTTCAGGTCGAACCCCATCTTTAGTTTAAAAAAGAATTAAGATAACCAGTTAAATTTGAACTTCAGATAAAAAAAATAATAATTTTTATGTGTAGTGTTTAAGAGGTACTTATCCTAAAAACTAGTTATTGTTTGAGATGCAAATTTAATTGGGTGCCATCTGATAACTGTAACAGAGATGGCAAACAGAACGGCCTATGGGGACCAGGAAAGTAGTTTCACACAGTGAGGTGCAAGGGAGACATAGTGGAGGGTGTGCAGGCCGGGCAGCCTGAACCGTGTGTCCCATCCCCGAGAGCAGCTGCTGCCCAGCTCCAGCTGGCCAGGTTTGCAGAGACAGCCTCCAGACTGAGCAATGTTCTAATGTTTCAAGACATAATGTAAATATAATAAAAACTTTAAAATATTATTGCAGCACTATTTACAATAGCCAGGACATGGAAGCAACCTAAATGCCCATCAAGAGATGAATGGATAAAGAAGATGTGGCACATATATACAGCAGAATATTACTCAGCCATAAAAAGGAATGAAATGGAGCTATATGTAATGAGGTGGATAGACCTAGAGTCTGTCATACAGAGTGAAGTAAGCCAGAAAGAGAAAGGCAAATACTGTATGCTAACTCATATATATGGAATCTAAAAAAAAAAAATGGTACTGATGAACCCAGTGACAGGGCAAGAATAAGGATGCAGATGCAGAGAATGGACTGGAGGACAAGGGGTTGCGGGGGGCGGAGGCGAAGGGGAAGCTGGGATGAAGTGAGAGAGTAGCATAGACATATACACACTACCAACTGTAAAATAGATAGCTAGTGGGAAGTTGCTGTATAACAAAGGGAGATCAATTCAATGATGGATGATGCCTTAGAGGGCCAGGACAGGGAGGGTGGGAGGGAGTTGCGGGAGGAAGGGGCTATGGGGATATGTGTATAAATACAGCTGATTCACTTTGGTGTACCTCAAAAGCTGGTACAAGAGTGTAAAGCAATTATATTCCAATAAAGAGCTTTAAAAAATATATGGAATAAACCAATTTTTAAAGGGGACAATCAATAGAAAGAAACAACTCCGTGAGGCACAAGCAAAGCAGGTCTGTGGGTTCTGTAAAGCATAAGGGCCGTGGGTTTGCAACCTCTGATCTGATCTCTACAGGGTGGGTGGAGCAGGTCTGTAACCTGTAAAGTATGGTGCTTTGCTGTGTCAGGGTAAACAGTACTTGGCTGTGGGGAAGGACGGCAGCAGGGGGATGATTCCCTGCTGCAAAAGGTAAGACAGAAACAACTTCTCTGGCCACAACTCCATGATCTCGCCCCTCAGTGCCTGAATGTGCCCCACTGGCCACTCTCCCCATAGCTGGGCAATGGCTCAAAGCCCACAGGGCCGTGCCTATGTTACCTGCGCAGGACCTGAGAAAGAGGAGCCCACCCTCCCAGCCTTTTAGGTAGCAGGGCTGCAGCAATTGGGGTTTTGAAAGCTTTCATCAGAAAATTGTGGGCGGAAACTTCCCTGGGGTTTGCTCTGAGCTTCTTGAGGCTTCTCAGCTTCAGATACAAAATGAGTAGGCGTCCCTTTGAGAAGCAGAAAAAGAGAAAGAAAGAGAGAACGAAAGAGAGGTGTTTCCCTTGATTCTGGAAACTTTATAAAGAGAGAGCCAGCTTCTTTCTCTCGAGCAGTCAGAAATAGGAGTCCAGTCCCTGATACCCGGGCCTCCGCAGGATCGAGAAGGAGGAAAACTCTTGGCTGGGGACTGGCCTGGGGCACTGGCTGCCATGCAACAGCCCTTGAATTACCCGTACCCCCAAATCTTCTGGGTGGACAGCAGTGCCAGCTCTCCCTGGGCCTCCCCAGGGTCAGTCTTCCCCTGTCCGTCCTCTGTGCCAGGAAGGCCCGGGCAAAGGAGGCCACCACCACCACCACCACCACCACCAACACTACCGCCACCGCCGCCGCCACCCCTGCCTCCACTACCACCGCCACCTCTGAAGAAGAGGAGGGACCCCAACACAGGCCTGTGTCTCCTTGTGATGTTCTTCATGGTTCTGGTTGCCCTGGTTGGATTGGGGATGGGACTGTTTCAGCTCTTCCATCTACAGAAGGAGCTGGCTGAACTCAGAGAGGTAAGCTGCCCTGTGGATTGCTGCACCCCGAAGGCATGGGTGCGAGACAGCCCTGCTGTAGTGGAGGGAGGAGGCCGACAGGGATCTGTAAGGACCACAGTCTTGCTTGCAAAGTACTTCACAATCCTCTTTCCCTGTCTTAGAAATGAATCACTCTAGCCATCCTATTCTATATGCAGAGAAATGGGGGCTCAGGTGAGTGAAAGGAATATTTTCTATCTTGGGAAGGATCAGGGCCAAATGAGGACTGGCAGTTAGAGTTCTTTTCCCAGTTGCCGAGTCAGCCTGCTAAGTTACTACCTACCTCATACTGAGTGATTGAAGAAAGAAAAGGAACTTGGAATCTTGCTTAGAAGTGAATTTGCTCAAAGGGACAAACTAAATTTCTTTGAAAATACTAAGTATTGAAACTATTCCAAAGCACAAAACTGAAGCATGGAGAGGCACAATTGCTTGGCCAGAGTCTGAGTTAGGAGAGGTTCTGAGATATTTAGATGCCCTTTCCAGTGCTTAGATTATTTGACAATTCTGCCTCCTTTGCTTAAAGAATTTCATATTTATTATATACTTTTTCTCTTTCTGTTTTGCCAGTCCACCAGCCAAGGGCATATAGCATCATCTTTGGAGAAGCAAATAGGTGAGTCCCTTTATGCGTGTACATTGAGTATCGCAAGGTAATCTCCTCAGTGCTGAACCATGTTGGGGGAATGCCTTGAATTCCGTCTCATTCTCGGGCATATGTATAGTATGAAAGAGGAAACCTAACCAATTCTGAAGCTCTGGTCATTTTGGTTCTGCCCTAAAATATGAAGTGAATTTAATTATTCAAAATTAGTGTAGTTGAGTATTGCAGAAAATTCAAAATAATTTCTGCTTGAATTTGGAAAGAGCAACACACATATATAACCCTGGACCTTTGCTCCCTGAGCAGCTGGCTCCAGGCCTGTCCCCTTCCTCAGGCCTCCTGGTTCCCATGCACAGGGTGGCAGCTATAACTTCTCTGGAGAGAAGGGGAGGTAAAGGCAGCGACAGCTGTTGCTGGGCAAGGTCCTTTTCTCTCCTATTTAAACTCTAAAAGAGATTACTTAAGAGTCAGACCTTATTTAAAAATTTTTCATAGGATATATTTAAGCTTTTAAAAAGCAGGCAGCCAATCATCCACATTAGGAGAGTTCTTTTCAGCCACTGGAAAGCTTGGAGGGAGACTTTAGCCATCATTCAAAGGGTGGTCACACTTCACTCACAGAGGCAATCGTGAGCTACTTTCAATAATAAAGGAAAACCCTTTGTATGAGATCCAGGACAGGAAAAAGATGAAAATGTTGAACACTGACCTCCTAAAGTTTCGGGACATAGTTTTGGAAACGATGGACAGATAGATTTAGAATGCTGCAACTCATTAAACTAAGATTCATTGAACTTTAGATTTGGTAAGGGTTGGAAAGGGAACTTAGAAAACATCTGATCCAGTTATCTCATTTTTCAGAAGAGAAATAAAAACACCAGATAGATTAGGTGATATGTCGAAGGCCACTGCTGTGGAGCTGGGCTGAGAAGGAACACAGGCTCCTACTGCCTTGTCACCTACAGGGCTTCCCAGCACATGCTCTGGTGTCTCATGGCCTAGGGAAACGCCTGTCTCTCTCTCATGGCCACAGAATGAGAAATAAAGATGACAAACAAGATGCCTCTGTGAAGACAGTAGGTAAATCTCATCCTTAGAAACTGGAAAGAAAACAGAAGATAGCACTGCCCATCCAGGAAGGGGAGCCTGTTCCAGTTCCTCAGGATGTGCCTGAGAAACCCAAGTCATCCTTTTTCCCTAAAAGGTAGGCTCTTGTAGGAGCCATCTGTAGGATCCTCTCATTTCTAGTTTGGGCCTGAGTACCTAAGTGTTAGAAATGCCAGATATATCCAAGCAGAGTAGAAATATTTGTTAGAAAAATAAAGCCTCTGGAGGATTTCTAAAATAAAATAGCTTTGAAAATCAGTGGAATGTGGCTGGTAAAATGGGTACCTAATTACTCATCTTTCACCCATTGTCTAGAGTCATTTTAATGATTAAAAGTCAAGTGAACAGATGAGTTGGGTCTAACTATCTCACTAAATGAGTACCAAGTATCTTTCCTAGATCAACCCAGATGAACCAGAAATTGGTGAATTATCACACAGAAATCAAATTAGCAACTTTACTAATGAGATAATAGATGCAAATTTTAAAGGGGGAATACCTAGGTTTACCTATCAAATTAGTGAGGTTTAAAAAAAAAGCAAAAAACCTAGATTGGCAAAAATGTGAGAGGAAAAGTTCTGCTTAAACAGTTGGCAGTCAGTGGGCATGTAAATTGCTATACCTTTTCTAAAGAGCAGTTGGGAAAAATATATCAAAGGATTAAAACTGTTAATTTACCTTGTAATCTCACTGAGACTTTATCTTAAGAAAATAATCAAAATGTGCCTGAAGTTTTATAATAAGGATGTTCATCACTTCCTATAAGGCCATTTATAATAAATCATTCAGAAGAAAGTTAAATGCCTCTTAATAGGAAATTAGTTAAGTACATTACCATGTATATGCAACAACTAAAAGCTATATGTTAGGACAATTAATGCCATAGAGATTGTGCATTCTATATTGTTAGATAAAAAAAGTTATAAAACAGTGTGCTTAGTTTAATATTGACTATATAAAAGCATTCGCATATTTTTGTATTCTTAGTAAACATCTAGAAGGATTTATACTCCAACAGATTAACTGTGATTTTTCTCTGGGAGGTATTATTGTAGATTATTTAAACTTTCTTATATGGTTGGCTTTCATTTTTCATTTTTTCACAGTTAACTCATTAAATCTTTTATTCATTCACAAGTGTTCTTGGAGTGCTTCCTGTGTACCAGGCTGGGTGTTGGGTAGCAGGTGATGACAGAACAAGAGACAAGGGGCCAACCCTCATGGAGCTCTTAGCATGCTAGAGAAAATAAACAAAAACAAGCAAACAGACAACATACCTTCAAGCTGTACTAAGTGTGACCTAAGATTGAGTGGTCTGGAAAGTCTCCTCTAAGGAGGTGGTGTTAATGTGGGTATGTGTATGTGTGTGGGTGGGTGGGAGGCTGGGAAAAGTATTCCAGCACTGAGAATGGCATATGCAAAGACCCTGGGGCAGGAAACAGTCATCACCAAAGTATGGGATCTATTTTTACTTTATTTACTCTAGCATTTATCCAGCAGATATTTTTGAGTACCTTCTATGAGAATACCACTGCGAGGGATATAAAGATGTACAACATGTGGTTCTCTGTTCCACTTCCTGTCAGCTCATGGCTGAATGCCAGATCAGCTGCACAGATGGTTTGTGGTGTAGGAATATAGAAGAGACTCAGTTTTGCCTTTCCTGTTCACTAACACCTCATTCATGGTGGGTGGTCCTAGGTGGCTACAGAGGTCATGACTGCTCACGTCATAGTCTCAGTTGATTGGAGCGTTCTCACACCATATGGAGTTTTACAGGCTAATCATGAGGAACCTGGTGTGGATGAGCACCTTTCTATGCAACTTTCTTGAACATCTTAGCTGAATGCCTTAGCTAAGTGGAAGCACGGTTCCATTGAAATATCTGAAGTCAGAGAAATGGTATCTATTTTGAGAACTGGTGTCTATTTTAAATCTTTCAATTTAATTTAGCAAACATGTACTGATCACATGCCCTGGGTTAGAAACTGAGCTAATTACTCTGGTGGATTAAACATATAGTAAGGATCTGCCATTTATTTGGGGGAATGAATTATACAGTTACCACAAAAAAACGGGGGAGTCAGAACTCACAAGAGAGGTGAAGACAGAGTGCTTCTAGGCGTCAAAGGAGGGAAAAATCATATTTGATTAGAAAGGTTTGAGAGGGTTTCCCAAGGAAAGAGGTATTTTAGATGGTATTTGTAGGGTTGATAGGAATTTGGTGCAGAGATCTGTTTGGAAGGGCATTCCAGGCAGAAGGAACAGCCTGGGCAAAGGCACAGAGGCGGGGAAGCTGGGTATGTTCAGAACTGTTGTTCAGCTATGTCCAGTGTGGGCGAATAAAGGAGATAAGGCTGGACAGATAGGTAGGCATCACGTGATGGGGGACACTTGTACACAATTACATGTTCAATGAGGAGCTATTTGAGGTGTTTGAGACCTTAGGATAATTAATTTGGGGCAGATTGTAGAATGCCATTGGGAAGACCTAGTAGCCTGGAGATTAGCAGTCTTCTTCAGACTTTATCCTGCAGAGTCCTAAAGGCAGCAGAGCCAGAGAGGAAAGAGTCTTGGATTTGGACTCAGGAGACCTGAGTGTCAGTCCCACTCTGACACTGAGTAGCCAGGTCTTCTTGGACTAGTCACCCAACTTTATTTTTTTTCCGGGAAATAACTTTTTATTTTATTTTGGAGTATAGTTGATTAACAATGTTGTGTTAGTTTCAGATGTACAGCAATGTGATTCAGTTACACATATACAAGTCACCAACTTTCAAGCTCATCTTGCTGTCTATAAGATGGGACAGTAATCTCTACCTCAAAGAGTTGTGGCCAGTTATAAATGCAATAACTTGTATGACACATCTTTATAAACTAACCTTTCTATTATTTTATTGTAACATTATAATTTATGCATAGGTCTATTTTTATTTGGTTCCTTTTTACCTCTCTGTTTCTGAAATACAGGCTGCTGTGAGTCCTACAGTTTGGACTTGAATGATTTGTATATATTAGACTGTTGCTGTTTATGCTTAAAAAACTCTTTTATTTAAATGCCCTGTTTAGAGTCCCACAAAAAGAATAGTTGTTAGGTCATTTTTACATGTATCTTTCATCTGTCTGTGATACAGGTCCCTCCAGTCCACCCTCTGAGAAAAAGGAGCTGAGAAAAGCAGCCCATTTAACAGGTCTGTATTGGAAGGTGGGCTTGGAAAAGCCTTTGGCAGAAAGTAGGATAGCTGGTTGGTTTCCATGACTGTGCTCTGAGGGAATTGATACTTTCCAGTGATGGTATTTGAAACCCAAGAGTAGTCACATCTTTCTAGTCCGGTCAACCTCATATGCATATTGAGCCCCTACTCCGGGCAAGGCCCTATTCTAAACTGGAGAAATGGAGCTGCTTATGATGTGCTCCTTGCCCATAAGGAGCTCACTTTTTTCACTTTCTCCAAGGATCTTTAGGGAATTTGGGGCACAGGTCCAAGAGGTGAGAGCTGGGAAGATGGGGAACAATGAATTATTTTAACACATGTTCCCCTGGTTTTCAGAGCTTTACTCTGCTTTGTCCATAAGTAGAAATAGGAAAAGGGAGGCCTGGTCCTGGCACTAATGGTTGTGTAGTGGAGCAAAATGATTTGACAGCAAGATGGTATGGGCAGCCCCAGTGTAAAGTTCACAAATATCTGGAAAGTCGATAAGTATCACGGAAAGTGGTATGATGCTGTCCCTGAAATTATTTCGGGAAGAGGCTATAAAATGATCCAATTTAGATCAACAGACATTTCTGAGCACATGCCATGTGCCAAGCCTGGGGGACATGGAGCTAAATCACACGTGGCTCCTGCCTTCAAGGAGCTTACAATCTAATAGGGAAAGACAGGTACATAAGCAATAATTCCAGTATTCTCTGCTTAAGGTACATACATAATGCTGTGGGGATGCAAATGAAAGGGGATTTTCGCCCACCCTGAAGAATCCTTAGTGTAGGCGAAGAGTTGGACTAGATGATCCCTAAGGTCCTTCCCTATTTTAGAACTTCAGAGTTCCTTGGATTTGACTTTCCCCCTCATGAAGGGATCCCAAACCTTAGCAGTTTTGGTGCTAGTTCTGAATATCATAGGATCTTTGTTCCCAAGAGCTAAAATCATCCATTTCTCACTGCAATTGATTAGGGCTATGTGCTATTGTCCCAGTTGTGTGGATGATAAAATTGAGGAAGTCAATATGATAGAAGGTGCTGAAGAAATTCAGTAATGGGTCAGGTTTGATCTATCACCCAGTTCTATATGGGCTATGTCATTTGGAGGAAAAAGCATTTGCTCAAGGAATGGTCCACAATTTTGCCCTTAGAAGCTTGGTTTGTTGGATACATGAGCGTTCCTGGCTGACAGCTCCTCTCTGGTTTGATTTCAGGCAAGCCCAACTCAAGATCCATCCCTCTGGAATGGGAAGACACTTATGGAATTGCCCTTATCTCTGGGGTGAAGTATAAGAAAGGCGGCCTTGTGATCAATGAAACTGGGCTGTATTTTGTGTATTCCAAAGTGTACTTCCGGGGTCAGTACTGCAACAACCAGCCCCTGAACCACAAGGTCTACATGAGGAACTTTAGGTACCCCCAGGATCTGGTGCTGATGGAAGGGAAGATGATGAACTACTGCACTACTGGCCAGATGTGGGCCCGCAGCAGCTACCTGGGGGCTGTGTTCAATCTCACCAGTGCTGACCATTTATATGTCAATGTGTCTGAGCTCTCTCTGGTCAATTTCGAGGAATCTAAGACATTTTTTGGCTTATATAAGCTCTAAGAAAAGCACTTTGGGATCCTCTCCATTATGGTTCCTTGCTATAGGCACTGAGAATGTTGTCTTGAATGAGGGTCTTCTTAAGTTCACTTGAGGTCAAGAGAGAAGACATGAACAAAGAGGATCTTGAGACCACAGGGTCCAGCAGGTCTACAGCTCCTCATCTCACCTACGGTCCATGAGCCAGATGGGAGGAGGACTCTGAGTAATGAACGTGAAACTCTGGGCTGCCATGTGAAGATGCAGAGGCAGGGAAAAGCAGCTGCCAGGGTGTTCTACACTCACCTTAAGTGGCCTAGCACATTTTGTACCAAAATGTGCTAGGCTTTTTAACTCACCTTTTGGGGTGGGTCTACTGTCTACCTCAGGGGAGGCTGTCTTTCACGTATATGGATGCGACATGAATGTATAAGGGATGGGAAAAGAGGACTAGGCTTATGTGATAAGCTAAAGATAATGAAAGGCCAGTGTTTCACTGGCAGCATCTTTACTTCTAAATGCATAGCCTGAGCCATCAGGTGAAGCTAACAGAGAAGCAAGGGAGATCTTTTGGAGACTCAATCCATTCCCTATACAGCATGTATATTTCCAGTGCAATCGTAGGGGGTGTGTGTGTGTGTGTGTGCGTGTGTGTATAAGAGAGAGAGACTAGAAGAATTACATAAGTAGAGAGAATGTGGAGATTGGGAAGGACATGTTAGGAAAGTATGGGTTGCATTTGGTGGTAGATTTTGAATGCTTTTTGGGCAACCAACTCTAATAGTCCTCAAAACCCTTTGATTGTCAGTTATTAAAGCTGTTTTCCCATAATATAACCAATATTTATATATATTTTGTGCATTTTCAATGAAAAGAATACATGTAAAAAAAGTATATTTTAGAATACAAATAAACATTATGTGTCCTTTTTGGAAATCACTAAGATTTGGATTTTATCCTTATTGTTTCTTTCCTCCATGGCTTTCTCATTCATTATGACTTAAACTCATTTTTTAAAAAATTTTATTTATTTATTTATTATTTTTTGGGGGGTACACCAAGTTCAATCATCTGTTTTTATACACATATCCTCATATTGCCTCCCTCCCTCGACTCCCCCCCCACCGTCCTTCGAGTCCCCCCCACCCTCCGCATCCCAGTGCTCTAAGGCATCTGAAGCGAGAGAGTAGCACAGACATATACATACTACCAACTGTAAAATAGATAGCCAGTGGGAAGTTGTTGTATAACAAAGGGAGTTCAACTCGAGGACTTAAACTCATTTTAAGAAGAATTTACTAGGGCGAGAAGAGCTGTGAGGCAAACCTTTGCGTCTTTGCCAGGCTCTCCTCTCTTCTCCCCATTCTCTTTCTCCTCCGTCTCCCACTATCCAGAGTTTCCATCCCCAATGTCATTGCCAGTGTTAAGCTCACCCAACTTGCCAGAGATGTGATGACAATTTGTCTTTCCCTGGGGGCAGAGATGTGGCACAGTGGCAAGGGCACAGACTTCGGACTAAAAACCCTGAATCTGAATCTTTGTTCCTCCACTTACAAACTATGTAATCATTGGGCAGATCACTTGACACTTTTTGGACAAGAAGGGGCTGATATGTACATAAAATATCTAACACATAGTAGAATGTCAAAAAGTATTATCTGCCATTATTAAGAAGCCACTCTACGGGAGGCACTTCACTCTCCAGAAGAAGCCACTGATCTGAGGGGTCCATCCAAACACCTGGTTTCTTGCTTTTTCACCTTGGTAACTCACAATGACCTTTTCCTATTTTCTCCAAAAGCTCATTACCATGACTTCTCCCTAGACTTTGTCATCATTAAAAATAACAAGATCTCCTTTGGAATTTGATTTCAGACACCTTATTTTCACAACATCATCTCCTATTATTTCCACTCAATTGGTCCAACATTTTCTCTCCTAAAATATATATACACATATATATTTTTTACCATGTTGTGACATCTAATTAATAAATGTTATTGTTTTCTTACATATCCATCAGCTTCTTCTTTACCTTCACTCTTTTCTCTATCCAGCTTAGATTCCATGATCTATCATTACAATCAGTACCTTGGAAAGACTGAACTCCAAAATGCTCTGTTATTGTCACTGTTTTCCTCTTGTAAAAACCCCATTCTATTCATGCTGGCATCCTAGCAGCTGGATGTTGCTGGAGAAAAATGACCCAAACCGATTGACTAGTTTCATTTTATTTTTGTTTATCATCTACTTAAGTCTGCCAATCAATTATTTATCTATCAGTGAATTATTATTTTTTGATTGATTTGAATAGGTAACACAGGCACATAGTACAACTTTTAAAAGGTATACAAAGATATAGGATGAAAATAAGTCCTCTTCTCATCCTGTCCTGTGGCTCCATCTCTGCCCACAAGGAGGATCACTGTCTCCTTCTGTAGCTCTTCTGAGATGGTCTATATATAAATATTACATCATTTTACGTCAGAGTTTTCCAACCTCAATTCTATTGACATTCTGAGCCGGATAATTCTTTGTTGTGAGGGCTGTCCTGCCTGTGCAGTGTAGTGTGTTTAGCAGTATCCCTGCTCTCTACCTGCTAGATGCCAGTAGCATTCACCTCTCCCATGTGTGATAACCAAAAATATTGCCAAATATTGCCAAATGTCCCCAGGCTGAGAGTGGGCAGATAAATATATTCCTGGTTGAGAACCACCACTTTACATTAGTGATCACGGATTTCAAATAGGCATTCAACACTGCCCAGCACTTTTTCTTTAGTTCCCTGGTAAGCATGTCTTTTTTCACTGTTTGAGACAACTACATCATGTCTTTTTCTCTTATAAACCAACCACATCCCCTCCTCCCACCATGGAACCTCACTTTTACCACTAAAACACAAACCCACTTGCATTGAATGATCTCTTTCTTCCATCTGATACAGTGGGGGAAGAGAACCATCTCTTTGTGCACTAGACTCATTTCCTCTTCCCTACTTTACCTGTTTAAAAATTTTCTTCTTTCTTCTGGATCTTCAAACTAGCTCTGTCTATGAAATTATTTCCACCAGCATATATTCAAGTATCCCCTTTCACTAAAAGACAAACTAAACCAAACTAAACCAACCAACCAAACAAAAAAAAAACCAAAACCAAAACCAAAACAAACAAAAAACAACCTGAATCTTTCTTCACCCTTTTCTTCCTCCAGAAATGCCTACATTTCTCATTTTCCCAGTAGAGACAAACAAGGTTTTCTCCACACATGGGCTACATTTTTTTAAGCCAGGAATCTGTCTATATTATTTATTTGACCACTTTAAAAATATCTTTTCTTTTCCTGCTAGAATAAAAGTTCCAAAAGCAAGATCTTTTCTGCCTTGTTTACCACTGTATCCACATTACCTAAACCCAGTGCCTGGCATATATTAGGTGTTGTTGACTAAATAACTTTAATTATAAGGCAAAAGTCTTCCAATGGGTATGTTTTTCAGAGTAGTGAATCTATAGCTGTGTTGCCTTATGGATGTATGTGCTTGTTTATCCAGCTTTGACTAGACTATCCAACAGGAGTTTGAGGCTACAGATGAAAAAAAAATAGTGTGCCCTAATTCATAGAATTAGAGAACAAGAAAGATCTATTTATTCCTTGGCATTTCCGGGGGCTTTTGGGAAACTGTTGAGGAAAAATTCGGAGTAATTAGAGCTGAAACTGTTGTTTAGAAGGTACTCAATACCTATTTGTTGAATAAATTAATGAACAAAACCAAAGGTTCAGGTTGGAGTGCGTCATCTGCTCTCCTTAAAAATCTTCTGTTGATTAACCTGCTTTATATGGTCAGGCATCTGACCAGGTACCTCATGGAGAAAGTCAGGGAGGCATTCACCCTTCTTGAGGCTGATGGCCTGTGTTCCCAACACTTACAATGAAATTCTCATCTGTTTCTTCCTCATGTGACTCCATCCATCCAAGTACACCAGTTCTAATGGTCACAGGAAGTTTGCTGGACCATTTTTTTGGGTCAATGGGCCCTTCTGGATAATGGTATTAGAGCAAAGAGGAAGTAGGAATGGTGCTGGGCAACCTGAGATCACCTGATACCATCAGCTAGTTGTGGTATTACTGGTACTTTTATCCATCTAAGTCCGAACTCTGCTAGGATGCATTTGGTATTTTCTGAAGACAGGATTGTAGCTTACTCTGCTTTAAGTACTGGTTTCAGGGAAGAGATATTAACAATCGTTAGTTATTTTGCTGTGAGCAGGGACAAAAGGAATGTCAAAACCCCAAAACCTTTTGAATGTGCTCCTCGAAAGTAGAGTCAATCATTGTTCCCTTATGAAATGCTAAACCCAACATAGAACACTTAAAAAAAAAGTCACTTCTGGTTTAGTAGTTTGAGGTTTTCTTTCTTTTCAAACAACTGAAAACACAAAAAACCATGTTTTTTTCTTAGCCCCCCAGAGTGGTGACTTTGTATTCTCTGAAGTAGATTTTGACTTACCACAGCTTAACAGAAAAAAAAGCTTTACTAGGATCATCATTGTGAGAATGACTAATTTGAAACAACAGATCATTGGAAGAGGTTGAATTGGGGAAAGAAGCCTGGTTCCTCAAAGCCAGAGTATAAGATTATAAGGTTAAGCCATAGACATTCCCTGGTCCTTATCTAAGAAAGGGTACTATTAAATTACACATGTTAAGTTGCACTTTTTCAAAGGAGTTTGGTTAAGTTCTGATATTAATAGAGAAGAGTTTTTTACTCTCTCTCTCTCTGTATTTTTCTTTCCCAGGGTTTTGGATGATCCAGAAGCAGAATGAGGTGATCCTAGGAAAGCCAAATTAAAGCCCATTCCTTAGGGTCTTCAGTCTCAAAACTGGACCTTATTCAGAAATAGTATAACCATTGATAGTAGCCTAGAATCTTTGGGATTCATCTAGAAACCAACCAGCCTTGGAAATATAGACAGCTAAGTGGGTATTTTCCTCCTTACAGTTCATCCAGAGGGTAGAAAAGCATCACCTCAGTGATGATTTTCTTACTTTTACTAAAGCTTTCCCTTTGCTGGGAGACATTTATTCACCATTCTGCCTGGTACCTCTTTAGAGAAAAGTGTAATGCAGATATCTCTCCTCTCTCACTTGCAGGCTCCTTCAGCTTTATGGGGTCACCCTTTCTTCTTCTCAGTAAAATGACATGAACCTCAATCACATTCTGTTGAAAGTTGTCTTCTCTCTAAGTTCCCTGAAAATTTCAGGAAATACCCCCATTCTTTGGGCAGTCCACATGAGAGCAGTTTTCCTGGCTCTGGCCTGGATTCTGGCAATGGGTGTTCTCTAAGGTACTCCCATTGGGGGATACCTGTATTTCCCTCAAGGCACTACTAGCACAGCTTGCTGGGTGTAGACAAATTTTACTGATGGTTTGGGGGTAAAAGACAACAATTACATTACACACACAGTGTAGGTTACACCTAAAATTGAGGGTTAGACATCACTGTCATCCCCTAAATTTGCCACAATTATCTCCTTAGATGTGTCACACAAAATCCTAGTACTTGAAAGGAAGCATAAGCTCATTCATTCAAGATCTGTTTAATTACTGTCTACCATATACCAGAAACTATCCTAGATACCGTGAATACAATGAAAAATAAAGTCTCTTATGAAGTTGTATTTTAATGGAGAGATGGTAAATAGACAACAAAAAAGAAGCAAATAAATACCTAATTAGTCATATGATAGTAGGTGCTAATGAAAAAAATTTAAGCAAGGTAAGGTGACAGAGAGTGGTGAAGAAGGAAGGGATTGCTTAATAAATAGTGAAGGAAAACCACTTAGAACACATCAAGCAGAGAACTTAAAATGCAAAGACGTAAGACCAAAAGGTGGTTGGTATGTTTGGTGTATGGTTGGGGTGGGGTAAGCTTGATAAAAACTGGTTTGGAAAGGAAGCCAGAGGCCAGATGATGTAGGGCCTTGGAAGTTTTGGAAAGGAGTGCAGATTTTATTCTAAATGTCATAGAAAGTGGTTAGAGGGCTAGGAACAGAGAGTAATGTGACCTCATTTACAATTTAAAATGAACACTGTAGTTGTTTATGGAGAACAGCCTCTGAGTTGGGAGACCAGTAGAAGGCTGCTTCAGCGCTTCAGATGAGAGATGGCAACGGCTTGAACCAGGGTATTGAGAGTCATTTTGATGTGGAGTTAAACAGCTTTGCTAATGGATTGGGTGTGGGACATGATTGAAGTGATAATTCTCTCCTTCTTCTTGGTCTGAACAATTGGGTGGATGGTGGTGCCATTTACTGTATGAGGGTTTTGCTGCTGTCATGAAGGAGGCACGGCCTGTGATGGAGACAGAAACTCTTGTTTCCTGCTGCACATCCATGGGTGTGTACCAACAAGGGCTGGCCCTTTACTAACAGCCAAAGGCACAGGGACCAACCAGCCTTTGGGTTCTGCTTGAGTTCTTCTCATGGATATAAGTTCTCTATAACAGCCTTAAGAAGGAAGGAAAACAGTATGTATTAAGATTACCATATATAAACCTGAAAATGCCCCAGTTGCCAAAAATTACTCATCACAGATCTTGGGTTAATAAGTAATCTTAGAAATAATATAAGGTAACCTCTCTTCTAAGGTAGAAATCCTCCTTGCCATATTTCCAATAAGTGGGACCCATTTCCAACATATTCTTTATTTGAAAACTTTCGGAAGAGAGGGTTCACTCAACTGTGAGGGAACCCATTTCTGTACTGGACTATGTTACATTTTAGAAAGTTCTTTCTTAGATTTAATCGAAATCCTCTACACGTTTGTTATATGCCTTTGCTGCTTAATACTCCTAATAGAATTTGATAGCTTGTCAAGCTCTCTCATGTACCTTATCTTGTTTAATTTTCATTAAACTCTGTAAGGTATTGCTATCCTCATTTTATACACAAAAACAACTGAAACAGTGAAAAGTTGTGAACCTTGCTCAAGGTAATGTGGCGAAGAAATGGTGGAGGTGGGACTTAACTTTGGTTGTCTAACGCTATGTCTTATGTACTTTGCACATGCAAAAAGACTTCTTAGAACTGTATCTTATATGATGACACTCAACACGAACATCATCCCATTAATTTTCAGTGATTCCTTATCTCCTTGCATTTCAATTTGAGTCTCACTTTGCCTATTACCAATATTCTGCATTATAATGTACTGTTATATTATATAAAATATACAAACTTATAGATGTAGTTCTATAGATAGAGGAAACAGAGTTTCAGTGTTGAGACTTCTCTTAGATTCTTCTTTTGTTTCTTCTCTCTACTGTGTCCTATCTGAATTGCCCTTATCGCCCCCAGCCATCAAACAGCATCCTGGTTTTAATAAGGTGAAAAGGAAAGAGATTGAGCTCGGGGTCAGATAGCCTGGGTTTGAGTTCAACCTCTGCTACTCAACTAGCTATATGTGGGCCCTTAAGTAAGTGACATGAATATCTTGAGATTCAGTTGTCTCCTCTGTAAAATAGGGATGCTGATTCTTTTTCCTATGATTTTATAGGAATATGGTTAATGACAAATGGAGTGAGGCTACTTTGTGACTTGGAAAATCACTCCTACTGGTAAGTCAGTTATATTCCTCAGCAACTTTCTTTGATAAAGTCACTGTTAAAAAAATTCTTACTTGCTTACAAAATCGATTATCTTATAACCCTACCATGTTTTGTATGAATCCCATCAAACATAAAAATACTAATTAGGAACAACATGTAGGTAAATCTCATTCTGAGGTATAAAAAATGAAATAATATTTTACAGTTTCATAACCTTCAAAACATTTTCTCACATGCCTCTTGCTTTTATTGTGTTTAAAAATATATCAAGTAATACCTATAAAAGCAGTTGACGTGTCAGATTCTCTATAAAAGTTAGTTGAATATATTGGAAATAGTCTGTGCTTGTTATATTCACAGCCTAGTGTGACCCATTTTGATGTCTATTTTTTTAATCCTGAAATATAATTAGAGTGATGTGTAAACTTTTGACTGGTGAGATATAACACTTTAAGCTCTTTGCTGTTCTTATCTATAGCTAAAACCCTCTGTTTAACTCAGGGTTGTCTCAGGAGATATGAGCTGCTAAGGAAATCCACCTTCTCCAGCTGCTCATCACAGAAGGGATAGAACTTCTTGGTTCTTCCGTCGTAGCCCTGGCTTTCTGTGGGTGAACCACTTCAAAGACTGTGAGCTACTAAGAGGCACCCTTGATGTTATCGAACTCTGAAAGTGTCCGCGCATGTAAGATACGATATGCAAGACAGGAACCTTTGCAAAGGGGACTGGAGAGTTGGAGAGGCATCTATTGGTGTCTTGAATGTTTCTCTGGGCAAGGATCTTTTAGTTTCACTTGGTTTAAGTCTCAGTTTTCTCACACACTCCACCCTAACAACATCACACCTGCACCATTTCCAGTCTGCAGAAGGGAACTTGGTACACATTTTCTGGAAGGGAAGGTTCTATAAGTTGCTCCTGATTGGAAGAGAAGGCAGGTGGAATATTCAGGAAGCTCAAAGGTCTCTGGGCTTAAGTAAATCAATTAAGATTCTAGACCAGATTAAAGACTGCACCTTGAAGAAACTGGGGATTCCGATAACATGAGATGTGTCTTCTTCTGCTCACCCCATGTCTTCATTGAGAAGAGAAAACAGTCTTGACTCAGATGGTGAGAAAGAGACACAAAGGTGTTAAACAGAACTCTAAAGTGTGAGCTATGAGGGAAGACAGCTCAAACCTCAGCATCCTCTTTGCATCATTTGGTGGGTTGTGTTCTGGCTTCTAAGAAATTCTGGAGGCTTCTGCAAGGGTCTGGGAGGGTGGCAAAGAGAAGAACGCCATGCAGGGGGCTGAGATAGTTCATACCTCTTAGGATGGCGAATTGGCTCTTTCTAACCTTCCAGAAGAACATGGAATGACTTTTCTGTTCTGGGAAGGGAGCGGGAGACAATCAGTGGCCAGGTAGCTGGAAGCACATTTGAAAAAAAGATGAATATGTTTTTTTCTGCTCTACAGCCAAGTCACATTGTCATATCTCATGACTCACAAGATGGATACCCATCTTGGGTAAGAATACCCAACTTTTTATTTAAAAATAATGGGATGCTTATTACAGGACTTATTCTTGCCCTAAGCCAAGCCATGAAGCACATAAATAGAAAGAGTAGTTTGACTTATTGACTTCTTTTTGTGAGGATTATGCAAGGCAGCCGGCATTTATGTTTTCTAACCTCCGCAACAACTCCACAAGTCTGTTCTGAAAGCGACCAGTAACTGATTTAGTTTCAGAGAGGTTAAATAACTTTCCCAAAGCCACATGGTAACAGAGATAGGATTCAAGGCCAGGCTTTTATGATCCAAGGAATCTTACCTAAAGCAAGGTCATACTGCCTCATTATAATACCAATATCCTGCATTCATTCAACAAACATTTATTAAGCACCTATTAGGTGCCAAGCAGTGTTTAGGGGATAGGGTGGTGAACAAGACAGACAAGTTCCTTGCTTCTTTTAAACTTACATCCTAGTTGGGGGTGTGGGTGGTGGAGAAAATAAACAAACAAGCAAATAAATAAATATATAAATTATCAGATAAATACCATGTAGAGAGTTAAAACAGGATGATAATGTAAAGAGAGACTAGAAAACTACATTAGAGGGAAGGCCTTTCTGAGGAGGTGCCATTTAAAATAACAAGAGCCAGGAATGCAAAGATTAGGCTAAAGAGCATCGCAAGCAGAGGCAACAACTTTTTATGGGCTTGCTTACAGCATTTTGAAATCATAACGCACCTAGCAATATGCTGAGCTTTCTTAAGAGCTTAAATGCCAGTAGATCCACTCGTCACTGTGACAACTGTCAACCTAACAAAAAGGTAAACTGAGGCAAGCTCAAGTTACCAGAAATTGGGTTTATTTGAGAATAGCGGAGAAATTGCTATTCAGGAGACACGTGCTGTAGCAAGTTACAGGCAAATCTGTCAAGGGTTTGGGGTGAGCTGTATTTCTGAGCAAGGAGTGCAAAGAGGGGGAAGTCCAGGCAGAGTCCAAGCGATACGTTTTTTGGCTTGAGGATGCAGAGGGATTCTTGGCAGATATTCACTGGTCAGGAGATAAAGTCTCAGTCTTCCATAAATCAGGCATTTATGGGAAATCAGTCTCTTGGTTATTAAATTCCATTCCTTTGAGGGCGCATGTATGACATTCTTCATCGCATACCCTCCGGTCCAATTTGGATTGAAATCCTTTCCCACAACCCGATATACTCCCCAGACATTTCCAAACTTCCCTCAGGGGTGGCTCCTTCCTCCCTCCTTGTTGAAAACCACCATCAAAAGCGATGGCTCTAAAGCAGGAGTGAGCTTGGCATGTACCTGGAGTAGCATGAAAGGCCATGGGGCTGGAGTCTGGGGATGGCAAGAGATGATCCTGGAGAGGTAGGCAGGGACTCAGGTCTAAACGGGGGCGGGGGCTTTAGTTTTTATTGTTAGTTCTAGCAGAAGCCACTGAAAAGCATAGAAGAAGAAGAATTGGAGAGAAGTGGAAAATTTTGATCTATTAGTTTTAGTAGTAGAACTTTCAGGTCTGTTGATTGGGTGTTGGGTGCATGGAAAAGAGATGAATCAAGGATTACACCTACTATTTTCTACTCTGTTTCCTTTATAGCACCTATTGTAATGATTTCCTAGACTTTTTTTCCTTTGTGTATTTTTCCAGTTAGATCCATGTCTACTTTTTTTCTGGCATTCAATAAAAGTGTTAAAAAATGATTGAACAGAAGAATATGAACATCTCTTTCTCCATACAGACAGACCTACCTCTTTCTTTTTAATCGCTGGGTGCATAGACCATCAGCACATCTTCAGTCATTTCTTTATGAAGGGACATTTAATTTGTTCCCAAAGTTTTGTTGTTTCAAAAAAAATGTTGTAATGACTATGTTTGTACACATGGTTGTGTATTTCTGTTAGTATTTCTCTAGGATAGAAAAATAGAATTGAAAGGTCTAGGCATAAGCTGTATATTATGACTTTCAATGGGTATTATCAAATAGCTCTGTGAAAAGCTGTACTGATTTTCACTCCTACCCACACCAGGTGAGAGTGCCTTTTCTTTATACTGTAAGCCTTACTTATATGATCATTTGTGAAAATTTTTATAACACCAGCAGGCAAAAAAACCGTCTCCATAATTTGCATTAAAATATTTTTGAAGTTGAAACTCTTTTATCTTTGGTTTATTTATTGCCAAGTGAAGTTCTTTTTCAGTGAATTACCTAATATAATTTACTCTCAAAAATTAAGCTGTTGTCTTTTTATTACTGGTTTATAGCACCTCTTTATGTGGTATGAATGTAACTCTTTGTCAGTTACACGTATTACGAAGGTTTCTTCCCATTGTGTCATTTGCCTGTTAACTTTTTCCGTGTAGAAATGTTTAATTTTTAAAAGCAAATTTATTGTTTCCTTTATAGCTTCGTCACACTTAAGACTTCCCTCACCCTATGCTTATTTCTCTATTTTCTTCAAATATAAAAATTTCATTGTGCTTTAGCTCCATAATATATTTTAAAATCTACTTTTATATAGTGTGAGATAAGTAGTAAACAACTTTTTCAAAATAGAGAACAGATAACATAAGGAACACCATCTTTTAATTTCCCATTCACTTGAAAGAACACCACAATCTTAGACTAAGCCCCCCTTATGCTTGGGTTTGTTTCTGTTAAAAAAATAGAATAAAAAAGAAGAAAAAAGAATCAATAGGCCCAAGATGGAAATACTTGTCCCCAGAACAGCAAATCGAGACTTAATTGCAGTTTCCATCTCTCCCAGGAGTGGAATTTCTGGAAATTTTTGGTCAGCACTAGTGAGGTAATCTTGCCACTTACTTTTTTTTTTTTCTAATAACCTCTTTGTACTGCTCTGTTTCTATAAAAGCCTTCCATTTTGTACAGCTCCTTGGAGAATGCTTCTGTTTACTAGATGGTATGTGGCCTGATTCATGAGCTGTTGAATAAAGCTAATTAGAAAGCAAATTTACTAAGTTGAATTTCATTTTTTAACAGTTCTAAACTTTCTCTTCTGTTCCTTTGATCTTTTTGTCTGTTACTGGACTAGTCACTCTATTTTAATAACTGAATCTTTATGACTTTTTGTTGTTGGTAATTTATATATATATATATATTATAAACTCTACTCTTTATATAGAGTTTATAATCAACTCCTCCAATACCTTTCCCACCCCACCCACTTCCCTGCCAAATGCTATTGGAGTTTTGATCAGAATTACATAAAATTTATTATAATTTAATTTGGGGGAGCATATGACTACTTTACACTATGAAATGTACTCTTCTAGGAAAATATGCTGACCTCTATGCCAGGCAATTTACATATTAGTTTCATTTTATCCTCATACCACCCTTATGAGGTGCCAATTTATTATCTGTTTTTACAGATGAAGAAACTAAGTCTTAGGCTAATTTACTTGTAGACTAATTAATTAATTTACTTAAATTATAGGTAGAGAGTGAATAAAATGAAAACTAAACCCAGGTCAATAGACCAACAGGTTTCCAAAATTGGGATTCTTTCCACTCTAATCTTTGTCTACAGTGTCAGACCAGGAAAGAGATGCTGACGGCCTGGATTAGAGTAATAGCAGTGGAGAAGAAGATAAGAAACCTGACTTGAGAGATGTTCAGGACTTAGTGATTTATTGGATTTGGAGTAAAGGGAGAGATAAAGCTGGTACATATAGGGTAGTTGGGTGGGTGGTAGAGACATTCACCAAGAGATACAAAACAGGAGAGGAGCAGGGTCTCTGGGAAAGGTCATGTGTTCAGTTTTGGATACATAGCTTTTGCTGTCATTCATGAAATAAAGAACAGAGGTGATTGGAAGCCTACATGAATTGCAGTGGAAGGATAAAAGGGCAAGGGGAGATGAAAATCCTAGTAAAGGAATTGTTTAAATTATCCCCCAGGCCACTAGACCCCTACGATTTTTTACTGTTGAGACAGACCTCTGAATCTTCATGGACTACATCTCCCACCCTCTGGAGTGTGTATGCCATACCAAGACCTTCAAAATACTTGCCATTTCTTGTTCATCTCGGCTGATTAATATGGTGCCATCTGTAGAATAGACTAATGTGTGTTCAGATGGCCCAAGTTCCTTTAGACTATATTAGGACAAAGGGAGAGACTTAACACAGCCTTGGAGCAAAACCATAAATGCAGACTATTGTCCCTTCCATGGGAACTTGAACTGTTTCTGCTCTGTTGTGCTGATAAGATGGAAAAGAATTCATTGACCAAATCAATGATATATACTTTGTAGCTGAGACATTACTAACATGCTCTAACAAAGATAGCATATCTGTCACAACAGCTGCACTTAGAGGTAGTATCGACGGAGTTTGTAGCAGTCCATTGTCATCTTCTAGGGTCCACATGGTTTCTTTATGAGTCAGACTGGTGAATTCAATGGAAACACAATGAGGACTACCACCCCTGCCACCCCACCCCCTAGCATGCAAGATTGTTTTGATTTACTATCTTGGCTGAAGGGTGATGGTGGCAGCGTTTGGTCTTCCCACCATAATAGGTTGTGCAGTGAGTGACCCTAGTTGTTGATGGTGGCTAAGAGAGGTGGAAGTAAATTTGGATCTTTGAAAGTATTTTTTTTTTTTTGCAAGGCAGAGGCTTCTGTGTCATCTTCAAGAAAGTGGGAATGTTAACTTTTAATACAGAGGAGTGGGCCTCTTCTGCATGCCCAGAAAGGTCAAGTGAATCTGATGTTTCAAGGCTTTTGAGTGCATTGACCCAAATGTCCCATTTCACAGTCTCAAGGCACCCTTCTTTTCTAACCAGGGTCCCTCCCCTGGCATAGTGGACTTCCCAGAGTTGAGATTTTAAACTTCTCTGGAGCACACTAATTAAGACTGGGACCCGATTCTCAGATTTTTCTGTCCTCCAGCTTCAGGGGTTAGAGTCTCTTTGATGTTGCCCAGGAGGTCCTCTGACTTAGTCCTTAGCACTGTTGACATTTTGCACATGATAAATCTTTGTTGGGGGTGGTGTTGTATTGTGTACTGTTGGGTGGTTAGCCGCATTATATCAGAGGCAGTAGCAACCTCCACTTCCACCCTCCTAGTTGTGGCAACCAAAAATGTCTCCAGAATGTTCCCCGGTGGAGGCAAAATTGTGTAGAGAACCACTGCATGCGATAAAAGGTTAGGGTGGGGCAAGCAGATATTAAGTGCCTCAACCATCCTGATGTATTATGCCCTTCACCCACGTCCCCCAAAATATGTTGAACCTGATTCCGTCCAAACCTTAGAGCACTCTTACACATGTAGTGGATAATGCAGTGCTGCCTACATCTCCCTTCAAGACCGCGGCACTCATTTCCCAGCAGTGAGAATGTTGGCCACTGAGGGTTCACAGCTGGAGGAAACTGCCCTCAGCTGAAGGCAGCTGCCTTGTGCAAGATTTCACACCCTCCTTGTAGGTGCCTGCATCCAGTGACTAGCTGATGTGATGGTACAATGTCACTGCCATAATTTAAAACAACTTTGAAGGTCCATCCTACTTCCAGAGCTTCCCATGGGATAGGCAGTGGCTTTTGTTTGCAACTTCATTGCAGTTCGATTTCTCCCTTTGTCTAGTCCTGTTTCTTTCACTCCCACAAATGTGGCGTTCCTGAGAGCTAACCCTAATAAATACATCTTCCACAGATCTCTCTCTTGGTGTCTGTTCCAGAGAACCCAACCTAAGAAAGTCAGTCTGATGAAGCAGACTACAAAATAGGAGTTTAGAGTTGAACAGCCCACCAGCTAGCTGGCAATAAGGAGCCGGTCACTAGTGTTCTGATAGACCCTGGCACATGGTGAGTAGTGCAACTGTTAAAACTTTTGCTGGGAACTGGGATGGGATACAGGTTAAGGGAATGTGCTGGCAGGTACAGTATCTCTAGCATTCAAGAAGTTCAAGGGATGTGAAATTATAAGGACAATGAACTTAGATGGCTGAGTGCTTTCAGTTAATTGAAAAAAGATGATAAGAAGTCTGTTGATGAGAAATGTCAGTAGTGCTGAGGTTGAGAAGCCCTGATCTAATGGTTTCAACTATTGAGGATCTTTCCTTGAGTCAATAGTTCATTAGGGTTTATAAATTTAATAATTTCTTCCACATTTATTAGATGGAATTCTCCAAAAAGAAAAGAGCTTTAATGATCATCTAGGTTTACTTGCTTTCTCTAATATTTTTCACTTTAGGATAATAGAACAACCAGCTATGGGATGAGACAGTAGGGATAGTCAGAAAAAATCATTATAGTTTCCTCTATAGGCCTAAATTAAGTACAGATAATTTTAAAATGTAAAAATGAGAATCAACAAGATTTGGGAAAGCGTTACTGAAGGCAGGCAGAAGTTAGAATGACTCTTGGTTTTCTAACTGGGTGGGTAACTGTGCCAGTCATCAAATAAAAGAGAACAGCAAGGAGGCTGAGAGATTTGGAGTCATTGAGTTTGAGAAGTTTAGCAGATTAAATATCATTCAGCAAATATTCACTTCCTCTTTCTCAGCTTCTATGAGAAAACTGCTCTTCTCTGAGCCTTTGATGGTGTGCTTGGGTGCATGGCTTGCTTTGACTGATAGAATGTGGATGAAAATGATAGCTGCCCTTTCAAAGCCGAAGCCATAAGAGGTATTGTATATTTCCACTCAGAGAAGGGGCTTCTAATACCTACCATGAAAATAAAAAGCCCCTTCATTCTGGGTCCCAGAACAAAACACATACTGAGCAGATCTGAGCCTAACCCACAGCTTAGAGCAGAGCTGCCTAGCCAAGCCCATTCTAGATCAGCTGAACTGCAGTCAATTTGCAGATTCAAGAGCATGAGAATCAATGTTTCTTTACCATTGAATATGGCACTAGGTTGGAAACAAAAACCGAGAGGGACACACACATGAAAATGAAACAGTATGGATGTGGATACGCAGTTCTCAAAATTAGGAGAGGATCACAAAGGGAAAAAGAATGGAATAAGAGAAGGACCAAAGACAGAACCCTGGGGAATATGAACATACTGACCATTTGTCATTTGGACATACTTGGTTCTGAGTACTGAAGATATTTTGCTCAGAGATGATATTATCTAGTTTAAAATATACATGAGGATGTCTATTACTATTAGAATTATCTGTATACGCTATCCAATCACTTAGAGCTGTAATATGTATGTGGACTCTGGATTACCCAGATAAGATAAAATACCAATCTGCATTTTTTTTTTCTGAATAAGATGTTTTCTCTCTCAGGGTAGGTCTTTATTTATTTATTATTTATTTATTTATTTATTTATTTATTTATTTATTTATTTATTTTTTAAGCTCTTTATTGGAATATAATTGCTTTACGTTGTTGTACCAGTTTTTGCTGTACACCAAAGTGAATCAGCTGTGATATCCTCATATCCCCTCCCTCCCACGGCTCCTTCCCACCCTCCGTATCCCAGCCCTCTAAGTCATCGCCCATCACCCAGTTGATCTCCCTGTGCTATGCAGCAACTTCCCACTAGCTATCTATTTTACATTTGGTAGTGTATCTATGTCAGTGCTACTCTCTCGCTTTGTCCCAGGGTAGGTCTTAATATTTTAATTTTAAAGATAAATTGCTCTTGCTTCTCTTGATTTTACATTCCAGCTTCTTTGTTTGGCTGGATTTTTCCTCCATAATAAAATATCTTTCCAGATTTCCAGGTCAATTTCCATTAGAAAACATTCTTTATGTCAACCTTCGAGATTGATTAGTCAATTTCTGTTTCTCGTTCTTCAATAATCAGTTGAGAAAATTTTATTGTTTTGCTTTAGGGCACTGAGAAATCAATTTTATTCTGCAAAGGTTGGAGGTTCTTGTTTTACTTTAGTGTTCTCTCTTTTCCTCTTCTCCCTCCTCCCCACTCCCTCTCCTCCCCTTTCCTTCTTCCTCTCTCATCATATTGAACCCTCTCCCCCCACCAAACTCTGTCATTCTGCTCCTTTTTGTAATGAGATTTTCTGATTTCTTGAGGTACTAAGAAGAGGGTTAACAGCTGTTTTTGCTCTTGTGTCCCAATTCCACAAGTATAAAGGTGTGTTTTTTGGCTTTTGTTTGTTTTTATAGTGATACAGTGTTCATCTTTAAATGCCATGATTCTTGTTAACTGCCAGAATCACAGTAGTGTCACTGACCACAAAAATGCTTTCATTCTAATGGGGCATGGAGCCTCCCCTCTAAGTCTAGGTGGAAACAGACACAGAATTGCACGTAAATCAAACTTCATGAAGTGGATTGCAGACACTCTCTCTCCCAACGAACTCTTCAGAGCAACTTCCTGTTCTCATGAGGAACAAACCAGAATGAATTACTTTGTGTAGACAATATAGGAGAAAGATAGTGTCATTTCCTCTGCTGAGATTATGATGTGACACTCATCCACTTAGTTTAGACCTTTAACAGAAAGGGGGAAGTTCTGACAAATAGCTAGTTATGAGGGAAGATGATGTATTTAATTTTAGAAATATTGAATTTTAGAGTCTAGTGAGTTTTTGGAGCACAGAATCCGGTTTCAAAGTGCGTGTAATTGATTTGGCTTTGAGCACATTGAGTTTGAGGTTCAAGGAGACTTTCCTATGGAGATGTCAAATTGGGAGGAGGTGTCAGGGCCAGAGTTACAGATATGGGCATTACTTGTATGTTCGAAGCTTTGGGAGGTGATGGGGAAGCTCGTGGACTGCCAAAAGTGAGGGTTGAGGATTGAGCTTGAATTATACTCAATTTGGTGCTTGGAAGGAGGAAGTAAAACTAATGAAAGAAAAAGATGAGCACATATGGTAGGGAAACTGTGACAATATCGCCTTGTGCATGCCAAGGCAGAAAGAACTCTGAGAAGGCAGGCGTGGTTGTGTAACTGAGCCAGGACTCATGTGCCCATGGTGCAGAAAGCCAAACTCTGATAGCAGGTGTTTACAGCAAAGTAAGGGTTCATTGGCAGAGCACCAAGCAAGGGAGTGGGAGACAAGACTCAGATCCACTCAATCTTGGTCTATGAGTTAGGGATGTTTTAAAGGGAAAGAAAGAAACTGGGATTAATCATTATCTTGTGACTTTTTTTTTTAAGCTCTTCATTGGAGTATAATTGCTTTACACTGTTGTGCCAGTTTCTGCTGTACAACAAAGTGTCCCAGTTTCCCCTTCACCCCCCACTCCATGTCCTCAAGTCTGTTCTCTACATCTGCATCTTTATTCTTGCCCTGTCCTTGTGACATTTCTTAGTTGTGGTTTTGGGAGTCAGGATGTCTTCAGTTTATGATTCTCTGGCCAGGTGGTCCATGGCTTAGGGGTGTGTGAGCTCATTTTGTCCTGGAGAAGCAACTTGAATTTGCATTTTAGTGATGAAATCTACAACAGCAACTTTAACACATTAACAATGTGAGGGAAAACAGCAATTTTAGTTATCCGACTCCAGTTGATTAGTGTTCAGTTAGCACAAGATTGAGGTCAGAGGGGATAAGAAAGGGAATAAAAGTTTGGATAGAAAGGTTAAGCATAAACTCAGTAAGGGAACTCGGTTTTAGGGGGACTTGGTTTCAGTTATGAGAGTCCACCAGCAAAAAGAGACCAGGAGCACAAAGGCTGAGCAAAAGCCATCTAATTTGGTGAGGAGGGGCCACTGGGGACATTTGAGAAGATAGCTTTGGTGCTGTGGTGTGGACTGGAATGAAGTTCCTGCGATTAGGGAGGTGAGGAAATGGGGGAGGGGAAGACAGACAACCTTTCAAAAACTGTTGGCAGGAAACAAAGAAGAAAAAGAACTCCAGGATTAAAGTCAGAGTTACTTACCCTTGTGGAACAAACTCCAGGGCTCCTCACTGCTCTGGGCCTGAGATGCTTTGGATTTTATGATATTTGTGATATTTATCACCTTTTAAAAATATGCAATTTGTTATGATTTCTCTTCTCATTCTAAAAAAATGCTCCCTTTTGTACTGAATTTTGTATTTGTCATTTTGTGTATTATATTATATTAGCTTCTGGTTGCCCAAACTTGGATCTTCTCCAGCAAGGATCCATGTTCATGTAACAGCTTCATCAATATGAGAATTTTTTCTCACCCATCCCTTGGATCCAAGAACAGTTTTGGTAGAGATGAGCTCTTCCAGTGAACATGCTAGCATGGTGGTCATGACCGAGCAGATGCAGCAGTTAACTTATCCTGATTCTTGAAAGGGTACTTAATTTGGACTCCTCTCACTGCTCCCTTTATTCTTTTTCTTTAACTGCCCGTGAACACATACTGGTTGACCAGATTAGTTGCTATGACTTTTGGAAGTTGCCTTAGTAGATGGGATTGGATGACCTTTTGAGTTCTTTGTCAACTTGAGGTTCTATATCTGTTTCAAAGAGCAGGACTTCAAGGGTAAGGGAGGCAGAGCTGGAAGACTCAACTAGTATTTGTGATGAGGTGGGGGAAGGGGTGGCAGGGAGGCAATGATGCTAGGGAGGACGTGAGCAGCTCTGAGGCGGGATAGGGGGCCAGCATAGGAGGTTTTCACCAGGTGAGGGGTGTGAGGTGGGCATGGCTGGGTTTTCTGGGGTTGGCCAGGGACACAGGCCCAGACTGCCAGGACAAGGGAAGAGCTGAAGCTATGCCTGGGAGGAGACACAGGAGAGAAAGCAGTGTAGAGAGTGAGGGTGATGTCAGGGATGAGTGTGAGATACCCGCAGAGCACGCTGCTCACAGGAAGAGCTTGTCTGATCACTGACTCATTGTGTGGCCTGCTCTTCCTGTGCTTCAGTTTCCCCTTCTGTAAGATGAGAAGCACCACAAAGGACTACGCGGAGGAAAAACTAAAAAAAATAAAACAAGATGCTGGTGGTGGATATGCTCTCCTATGGTTTCTATGGTAATAATTCTGGGCTGAATTAAAAAAAAAACCTACAAGGTGAGTAAAATCCACGTGCACTTATTAGTAAAATGCATTTCAAATTGAGATTTTCCTTTTGCAGGGAGTTATCACTAAAAAAGTTAATTCTCCTCAAGAAAACTCCCAGTCTAGGGATCTCTGGTTTGTCATTAAAATGCAGAAGCTGAATGTGGCACCGTTTTTTTTACAGTAAAGAAAGAAATGGCAAAAAAACATTAGCTCTTTTATTCACAATGACATTTATTGAGTACTGACCCTGTGCCAACCTGCCAGCATTATAACAGGTAGTAAGACTACAAAAATGGAAAGCGTAGATTTAGCCTTAAATAAGTATGGAAAGGAATGCAGCTAATCACAACCACGTGAGACAGAGGCTGTATTCCACAGGTGTGTGCCAGGCACTCTGAGAGATCAGACGAAGGAGCCAGCAATGCAGCGGCCAGAGGGCAGCACAGGTTCCAGAAAGGAGCTGTTGTGTGAGCTGGTTCCTGGACGTGTTCAATGAAGAGATGCTCAGGAGTGAAAGGAAGGGTGGGAGGACGTGAGAACTTTGTCACTTTGGCATTAAGGCTCAAGTCAGGCTATTAGAATGACAATTCCTTAGAAGCTGACCCCATGTTTGATTCATCTTCATATGTCCCAGGGACTTTTCCCAGACTTTCGTCCCCAGTGGAACCCCAATATACATTTGTGTTTATTTCACTCCTGTGTCTGAAAGGATTCAGTAGCTTTCCACTGATGGTGAATAGATTCCAATCCCCTCTCCTGGACCCTGAAGCCCTGTCTGAGCCGCACCTGTCTTGAACGGCTCTTCCCTTCCCCGGCTTGACTCTATGACTCATCATGTGACCGGCTATTTCTGTCCTCCAGGTTTCCAGGTAAACCTTCTTTCCCCAGAGAGGTCTTGTTTAATCAGCTAATCTAAGCAGGCTCCTCATACTCCATCCTGACTGTCTCTATTATTGTATCCTATTCCTAAAATGTTTATCCGATAAATTGTTGATCAAAATAACAAAATAATAATAATAATAATAAAAGCTAAATTTATTGAGTGCTTGTTATATGCTTAGCATTATGCTTCTTTCCTTTTTCTTTTCTTTTTCTTTCTTTTTTTTTTTTTTTGTGGTGAGAACACTTTAGATCTACTTATTCCAAGTATGCAATACGTTACTAAGCATAGATGCTACGCTGTACATTAGATCTCTAGTAATTATTCATCTTATAACTGAAAGTTTGTGTGTATGTTGCATGCTTTTCATATGCATTACTTTATTTAGTCCTCATAATAAATGTATGAGGTAAGTACTATTATTATTTCTAATTTATAGAAGAGGAAACTGAAACTTAAGAGAGGCCAAGCAAATCGGCCCAGGAAACACAACTAATGACAGAGTGACAGCTTAGAAATCAGGATGTGTGGCTTCAGAACTTCTACTCAAACATATTTACTTAAGACAAATATTGCCTCTTGAATGTTTGAAGGTGAAAGTGTTAGCAAATGCTTATCATGTATTTATTTCAGATCAGCTTTGTGTCTTGCGAATTTTTAAATGATCAGGGACATTAATCTAGAATCTTCTACTATAATTCTTATCATCATCCATGGCATCAAATGGTAGTCCTTGTTTATTAGCAAAAGGGAAAATGAACTGAATTCTCTCCTTCCTCTCCCTCAAATTCCCCTTGTTCACAATTCATGTGACACCAATGGGCTTGTAGCCAATGGAGTTCCAAGGCAGTACATCTCGAACACTTCCGTGCATAAGAATTACCTGGGCATCTTGTTCAAATGCAGTTTCTGATTCACAGCCTTGGGATAGGGTCTGTGATTCTGCATTTCTAACAAGCCCCCAGGTGAGCCGATGCTGCTAGTTGGGGACCACACTATGAGACACGTGTTCTAAGGGGTGAATGTAATGTAGATTACCTGGGTTTTTCTTCTGTCCCCAACAAGGGAAATAAGTTCCAGTAACTGGCATCTAGGTGCAGACATTGGTATGGATATGTAATTACCTGAGAATTTAATCTCCAGGAGATCAGGGTCCTTTCCTGCCTTTTTCACCAACATGTTTCCAGTTCCTGGCACAGAGTTGAGCTCAGTGATTGTTGAAGGAAGAGAATTTGTCCTTGCTTGGGAGAGTAGGTAAGAACTCATAGTCTCAGTCTTCCATTCCTTTCCAGTTCTGGGGTAAGTGAGTGGAATCCGTATTCTGGAGAGTGGAAATTCTTTCCTATGTAGTTAGCCACATGAAGAGAGTGACAGGCAACCTGTGTGGGAGAAGGAAAGGGAAAATGAAATCCTAAGACTTGAACTCCTACTTTGATTAACCGTCAAGTCCCTTTTGGGTTTGACTTTTCTTATTTAGGGCCATATGCAGTCAACAGTTCCTTATTGCTCCGGAATGTAGGGGGTTCCTGAACACATTCACCCATTCATTCAGCATGTATGTGGAAACATCATTCCAGGGACTTGAGATACATGATACATTGGTGAACAAACAAAGAAGACCTCTATCCTCAGAGAGCTTCTTTTTTTTTTCTTTTTTTTAACTTGATAGGAATGAATTTATTGGAATTCTTTGAATTGCTGGGCATTCTGATTTTCAGATTTCACTATTTAGATAATCCTTGTACAAATGTCTTTTTTTAAAAAGGTTTCATTGGAATATAATTGCTTTACACTGTTGTGCCAGTTTTTGCTGTACAACAAAGTGAGTCAGTTGTATATATACATATACCCCATATCCCCTCCCTCCCATGTCTCCTTCTCACCCTCCCTATCCCAGCCTTCTAAGTCATCAACCCATCATCCAGTTGATCTCCCTGTGTTATGCAGCAGCTTCCCACTAGCTATCTATTTTACATTTGGTAGTGTATATATTTCAATGCTACTCTCTCACTTCGTCCCAGCTTCCCCTTCGCCCCCCACCCCATGTCCTCAAGTCCGTTCTCTACATCTGCATCCTTATTCTTGCCCTGTTTCTGGGTTCATCAGTACGATTCTTTTAGATTCCATATATGTGAGTTAGCATACGGTATTTGTTTTTCTCTCTCTGGGTTACTTCACTTTGTATGACATCCACCTCCACCTCACTGCAAATAACTCAATTTCATTCCTTTATATGGCTGAGTAATATTCCATTGTATATATGTGCCATATCTTCTTTATCCATTCATCTGTTGATGGGCATTTACTTTTCTTCCATATCCTGGCTATTGTAAATAGTACTGCAATGAACATTGTGGTACATGTTTCTTTTTGGATTATGGTTTTTTCTAGGTATATGCCCAGTAGTGGGATTACTGGGTCATATGGTAGTTCTATTTTTAGTTTTTTAAGGAACTTCCAAACTGTTTTCCATAGTGGCTGTACCAATTTACCTTCCCACCGGCAGTGCACGAGGGTTCCCTTTTCTCTGCACCCTCTCCATCATTTATTGTTCCTAGATTTTTTGATGATGGCCATTCTGACCCATGTGAGGTGATACCTCTTTGTGGCTTTGACTTGCATTTCTCTGATGATTAGTGATGTTGAACATCTTTTCATGTGTTTGTTGGCCATCTGTATGTCTTCTTTGGAGAAATGTCTATTTAGGTCTTCCGTCCATTTGTGGATTGGGTTATTTGCTTTTTTGGTATTAAGCTGCATGAGCTGCTTGTATATTTTGGAGATTATTCCTTTGTCAGCTGCTTCATTGGCAAATATTTTCTCCCATTCTGAGGGTTGTCTTCTTGTCTTATTTATGGTTTCTTTTGCTGTGCAAAAGCTTTTAAGTTTCATGAGATCCCATTTGTTTATTCTTGATTTTCTTTCCATTATTCTAGTGGGTGGGTCAGAAAGGATCTTGCTTTGATGTGTGTCATAGAGGGTTCTGCCTATGTTTTCCTCTAGGAGTTTGATAGTGTCTGGCCTTACATGTAGGTCTTTAATCCATTTGGAGTTTATTTTTGTGTCTGGTGTTAGGAAGTGTTCTAATTTCATTCTTTTACCTGTAGCTGTCCAACTTTCCCAGCACCACTTATTGAAGAGGCTGTCTTTTCTCCATTGTATATTCATGCCTCCTTTGTCAAAGGTAAGGTGCCCATATGCGCGTAGGTTTACCTCTGGGTTCTCTATTCTGTTCCATTGATCTTCCTTTCTGTTTTTGTGCCAGTACCATCCTGTCTTGATCACTGTGGCTTGTAGTATAGTTTGAAGTCAGGAAGCCTAATTCCACCAACTCCATCTTTCCTTCTCAAGATTGCTTTGGCTATTTGGGGTCTTTTGTGTTTCCATACAAATCGTAAGATTTCTTGCTCTAGTTCTGTGAAAAATGCTGTTGGTAATTTGATAAGGCTTGTGTTGGATCTGTAAATTGCTTTGGGTAGTACAGTCATTTTCACAATGTTGATTCTTCCAATCCAAGAACATGGTATGTTTCTCCATCTGTTTGTATCGTCTTTGATTTCTTTCATCAGTGTCTTATAGTTTTCTGCATACAAGTCTTTTGCCTCCTTAGGCAGGTTTATTCCTAGGTATTTTATTCTTTTTGTTGCAATGGTAAATGGTAGTGTTTCCTTAATTTCTCTTTCTGCTCTTTCATTGTTAGTGTATAGGAATGTAAGAGATTTCTGTGCATTAATTTTGTATCCTGCTATTTTACTAAATTCATCGATTAGTGCTAGCACTTTTCTGGTAGCATCTTTAGGGTTTTCTATGTATAATAATGTCATCTGCAAAGAGGGACAATTTTACTTCTTCTTTTTCAGTTTGGATTCCTCTGATTTCTTTTTCTTCTCTGATTGCTATGGCTAAAACTTCCAAAACTATGTTGAATAATAGTGGTGAGAGAGGGCACACTTGTCTTGTTCTTGGAATGCTTTCAGTTTTTCACCATTTAAACTGATGTTGGCTGTTGGTTTGTCATATATGGCTTTTATCATGTTGAGGTAATTTCACTCTATGCCCACTTTCTGGAGAGTTTTTTTTTTTTTATCATAAAGGGATATTGAATTTTGTCAAAAGCTTTTTCTGCCTCTGTTGAGATTATCATACGGTTTTTATCCTTCAATTTGTTAATACCTCATAGAGCTTTTATTGCAGCTGGTAGAGACAAATAGTAAATTAAAAAATAAAATGATTATATGCTATAAGGTTATAAGGGCTCAGAAAAAGGAGACACAGAGTAAGGTAGGGGAAATATGGGACTATGAGGTGGAAGCAGGTTATATTATCATTTTTTAAATTAATTTATTTTATTTTTTATTTATTGGCTGCATTGGGTCTTCATTGCTGTGTGCAGGCATTCTGTAGTTGTGAAGAGTGGGGGCTACTCTTCATTGCAGTGCACAGGCTTCTTATCATGATGGCTTCTTTTGTTGCAGAACACAGGCTCTAGGTGCATGGGCTTCAGTAGTTGTGGCTCTAGAGCGCAGGCTCAGTAGTTGTGGTGGTGCATGGCTTAGTTGCTCCGTGGCATGTGGGATCTTCCCAGACCAGAGCTTGAACCTGTCCCTTGCATTAGCAGGCAGATTCTTAACCACTGCACCACCAGGGAAGCCCAAAGCAGGTTATATTATTAAAGAGGGTGGTCAGAGCAAGTCTCATTGAAAAAGTGACACTTGGGGAGAGACTTGACAGGAAGAAGGGAGTAAACCAGGCAGATTTGGGGGGCATCCCTGTTGCCAGGCAGCAGTGACAGCTGGTATAAAGGACCTAAGGCAGTAGAGTGGCTGGAACATTCCAGGGACAGCAAGAGATCAGTGTATCTAGAGTGAAGTAAGGATGAGGAACAAAAGTCACAGGAAGTAAGGTCAGAGAGGTAAAGGAGTAGGCGAAGAAGTATTTAGGTACGTCCTTAGGGACCCTGTAAGTACTTTGTCTTATACTCTGAGTGAAATGGGGGCTTTGTAGACTTTTGATCATAGGGTGATATGATCTGATTTGTGTCTTAAAACTATCTCTCTGGCTTCAGTGTTGTGAATAGGCTGTGGATGGGCAAGGGCAGAAACAGAGAGACCAGTAGAGAGCTATGGCAATAATCCACATGACCAGGACCAGGGTTTTAGGAATACACTTGGAGAGAAGTAGTCAGATCTTGGACATATTTTGAAGGTAGAGGTGACAGGATTCCCAGACTGGTAGGATGTGAGTTGTGAGAAAAAGAGGGGGGTCAAAAAATGCTTCCATAGTTTTGACTTGAACAACTGGAGGGATGGAGTAACAGTTAACTAATGTGGAAACATCTGAGGGGGAAGATCAGGGGTTCAGGTTTGAGAGGTGATGCAGAGTTCTGTTTCTGTTGAATTCCAAGTGAAAATATGAAGCAGGCAGTTATGGATGTGTGATTCTAGGAGTTCAGGCAAGAGGTTTGTGGTAGATATAGAAATTTGAGAGGTGTTCGGCATTTAGCAGGTGTTTAAGGTTATGATACTGGATGAGTGATTGTTGATAGAGAAGGACAGAGGACCAAGGACTCAATATTGAGACAGATACTCCAGCATTAAGAGGTTGGGAAGAAGAGAAGGAACCAGTAAAGGAGATGGAGAAGGAGTGACCCGTGATGTAGGAGGAAAACAGAGTGTGGGATCTTAGAAACCCGGTGAGGAAGATGTATCAAGACGTAGGGAGTGACCTACTAAGACAAAAGCTTCTGATAGGTCAAGTATGATGAGACCTGTGAATTTCTGAGAACTGATCAAGAGAACCAGCAAAGTGAGGGTCATTAGGGACCTTAATGAGAGCAGGTTTGGTGGGGTTATGAGGACTAATGTCTAGTTGGAATGAGTTTAAGAAAGAATAAGAGAAGAAAAATTAGAGATAGTATACAGAGACTTGCTTGAAGACTTTGTAGTAAAGTATAGCATATTACCAAAAGACATGATCATGTGAGAATATTGAGAGGGAAGTAGAAAAGAAATCAGTGCTATAAGGCAAGGTGAAGAGTAAAGAGGGGTATGGAAATTGATGAAATTTATTTATTGGCAGAAAAATAATAGGTAGCCAAGCTGATATTTGCATCATTTTACTGAGCTTTCAGTGTGTAATTCCAAGCACCAAAACAAAATTTCCTACCCAAACCTTTGTACACCTCCAAGGAGTGTTAAATCACCTTTAAATGTTTACACTTGATCAAAAATGACGAAAATGGTATTGGATGGAAGTCATTTCTTTCCCTGTAAATGGAGTAACTATATGACAGGACACAGCTAATCCAAGATGGCTTTTTCTGACTAGTGGAGGTGAGCTCCTTGGCCCCTTTCCTTAAATTGTCTTGGTTATTCAGGATGATGGCACCTTGTTCTTCTCCACATTTATTTGGAACCGATGGTCAATGAGTTCCCTTTTACAAATATGGGATTCTGACTGGATTGAATCACAGCTTTCTTCATATCTGCATTCTAGATTGTTTGTTCTTTGTAATGGAGTACAGGATAGAAAAGGAATCCATTCACTCAACAATTTAGAATAAAGGCAGTTATTAGTAAAGGGGGAGGCTTAAGATTAACTTCTGGTTGCCACCATGACCTTGGGAAAATCACCTCACTGTACATTTTACTTGTGAAATCAGATGACTGGATTTGATAACCTCTAAAGATCCTCCTCATAGTAACATTTACTTCTGAATAATACCCAAATGCCCTTATTAGAACAATCAGCACTGCGCTAGGTGCTGCCTTTCAGTTCTTAAGCAGTTTACAGCCAAGATGGTGAGACAGAATTTACATATAAAAAGTTAGATGACCACAAAACGATTGGAACCAAGGCAGTCCCAGGCTTGCTAAAAGGCCAAGTAAAAGTTTTAGATCAGACATGCTCTGAATTACAGGAAGGGGAAATCATTATGGGATGAGATGGTAAAAGCCACTTTCAGAGAAGGTATGAGTCAAGAGCTGTACTCACATCCCTTGAAAGATGGACAGGGGTGGACCTGGCAGAGAGACATATCCAAAGGCAAGAGACAGAAAAATTCTTGGTGTGTGCGAGGACCAATAAGTTAATTCCTCTCTCACTATGGCTGAGCAGATATTTCATGGTTAGGGAAAGTTTAGGACACAGCTTGACAGGTGAGGCTGACAGATCCTTTTAAGATCTCATTTTAGTCAGTAGTTGTGATATTTCCCCTCAGTGAACCCTTAATTGAGTCACTAAGAAGAAACAAAACTAAGAAATTTTTCATCTATTCAAAGCCAACCATCCCTGCCTCCTCCCTGCTGTAAGCGGAACTTGCAGAGAGGGCACACCCAGAGATGGGCAGAGAGAAAAAGAGGGTGATGCCCTGGGCTGGTAGACAGGGTCAGAGCCTGCCGTCTCTCTGGACTTTGAAGAGAGTGCTCCTTGATCCTGGGCTGGGTCTTACAGCCTTCCTTGCTTGCAGTGGGAAGGGGTTTTCGTAGGTCAATCAAATGTGTAAATGCCCCTATTAATTAAGGTAGCCACGGCGTAAGCAATATATGCACCTTGTCTCCACTTCTGTAACTTTGATAACTTGTATAAGGAGAAGGGACATAGCACAGAGCCACCCTGGCGATTCACAGGCAAAGTGCTTGTGCCCTGGGAGAGTCTGAGGAACCAGCATGGGTGTGTGTGGGTGCTGAAGGAAAGGAACATGGGTGCGATGTTCAGAAGAAAAAATGCAAAGAGAGGACCTTGTCTTGGCCCCCTTCCACTGCCACTTTCCCATCTTGGACGGCACTCTTTGTGATCTCTTCATACCCCTTACCCTGGCCCCTTCCAAGTCCATTTTCAGTTACCCTTTTGGACTTCGCTTCAGGAAACTAGCCTCTGCTTCTCTAATGCAGGATGAGTCGATTGTTCCTGACCGCCCCAGCACCTGACCGCTCCTCCTCCCCGCTAGCTCACCTGTCTGAGCTCTCATTCTGAGTTGACCAAATTCCCTTTTCCTTCCAGAGCAAAGGAAAAGTGCTTTCGTGTGAGCCCCCTCCTGTGAAAATGCATTTCCTGGCAGTGTGCTGTGGTCTGGTCTGAAGATAGGTTTTGGTTGAGGTTTCAAAAATTTTTGTAACGAATGAGGGCTATAAGTAGATAGGCTTAGATCAGAGTTGGTTTTGGTAAATTCTGTCAACTCCTAAACAGACATTTAGGGGGATGGATGATTCATCTTGACGGCTCTGGTGCTGTTTTACCATAATTGCAAGAGATTAAACAGAAAGAGGAAAATAGTGAGTATTATTGAAGAAATCAGTCAGACAACCTTCTCTGTCTTATAATGCTTTGAATATAGCTATTGAATGAAAAAGAGCTTTTTTTAAATAAATCTTTTCTTAAAATTGAAGAATAGTTGATTTACAATGTTGTATTAGTTTCAGGTGTACAGCAAAGTGATTTGGATATACACACACACACACACACACACACACGTACATGTTCTTTTTCAGATTCTTTCTCATTATAGGTTATTACAGGATATTGAATATAGTTCCCTATGCTATACAGTAAATCCTTGTTGTTTATTTTATATGTGGTAGTGTGAACAGAGGTTTTTATGTTTGTTTTTTATTTGATAGGTTTCTCCTCCCTTGAAGACAACTAATCATTGTGTGCCCCTCATCCACTTCAAAAGAATAAAGAAAGGATGAAAGAGAAACCAAAACCCAGACCCTCCTACCCTCCCCCACCACCATCACATTAAAAATCCAATTAGATTCCAAATAACATGGGCCATAAATAAGGATACTCCTTTTAGATGGCTAGATAAGAGGAGTTTTGTAACCCTTTAACATGGTGGTTGTTTTTAATCTTTTCCTTCTTAAGGAAACATAATTCAGGTCATTTGGATGTCCCTGTGTCTTGTGTATAGTGATCAATAGTTATTAAATATATACAGCAGCAAATATAAATGACAGGTTTTCTCCAGCTGAGAGTATAAACATGTTTTTTAAAATTTTGTTTTGTTTTGTTTTTTTGCATGAAGATGCTTTGAATGGTTCCTTCTGGAAACACATAGGAAAAAGATCTTATAACTGTTGATTTGCTAATAAAATTAATGATTTGTCCTGATAATTTTATTTTTATCCCAGTAAACTGACCTGCTATTAAAACACAAAGTCTATTAAAACTAGATGAGGTTTAATCTACATTTCCTTTTCTCAGCCAGAATAGATGTGGCAACTCTAGTACTAGAAACTGAACATTTATCTTTGAATTAGTAATTTTTATGCTTTCATTTCTTTAGAGAAACTAATTATAGAAACTGGGTGTAAATCTTTTAATCTAGAAATCTTGTTTTTCTAAAAAACCGTATGTACAATTATGTGAGTAATGAAAAATTAGCATGGTCAAATATTATAATTTCATTTCTTTTATTTGATAAGTGAACTTTTTTAAATTTGGGAAATTTTTTTTTCTAGAAACTGAATTTCTTTGATGTAATAAACATGTTATTTAATTGTGCCAATGAACACTCCCAAGATGTGAAGTATCCACATCATTTTCTGTGGCTGCTCTGTTTCCTTGCGTGGACCTGAACAGTGGGACCAATGAAAGGTCACGTACTGAAATGGTCTGTGATGCTCTTTGGAACAGAATAAACAATGACTGTCAAGATGACATGACTTTCATGGAGGGAAATAAACTGTATTGAGCAGGAGAAGCTCAGGCAGTGGGATAGAACCCTTTTCTAGGTTCAATTTTAATTTTTGACCTCACCGAAGATCACTTCCAGTCATCTCAGCAGTGCAGAGTTCCTGTACTGTGGTCATCTCAATGATATTCAGGGAAGAGGATGTGTAGCACAATGTGGGTCCCCACACCCAGCTGAGTCGCTGCGTCAGCTAGAAAACCACAAGGGTCAGGTGTCTGTGTGTTGATCTTGGGGGCTCAGTTCTGTGTCTAACTAACCCAAGTACCCAAATTCACTGTTGTAAATTAGGTCCCCAGATTTCTGAGTCCGCTTACATCTTGGATCAACATAGTTTCCTACAAAGAGAGGAAACTTTGTTGTCTCTTCTGCACCTCTAATTGAACTCATGGTTCTCCTCCCCTGCTTGTCACCTGCTCTACTTTGCCTGTCCTGAACTTCAGTAAATGGCCTTGCCCTCTCCCTTCTTGCCCAGGCCAGAGATCTTGGGGTCACTTCTGATGACTACTTCTCCTTCACCCCTACATCCAACCCATTATCAAGTCCACCATTGACATGTTTTCCATCCGTTTAATTACTCCCTGCTCTTCTGCTGCACTCAAACTCCAGCAATCCATTCATCACCCTGCTATTGAAATATTCTTTTAAAATCATACACCGAATTATGCCGCTCACTCCTTTGTTATGGCTTTTCATCGGCTTAGAGTTTAGCTTAAAATTCTTAACATGGCTTACCTACTGCTCATGGACTATTACCCTCCAGTCCCAGGTGAATCTCCCAGGCTCTCTGCTCCAAGCAGTACCTGATGGTTATCAATTCCTTAAATACAAAAGATGACAGTTTCTCGCTGCCTCCAGGTCGTCCCTTTACCTGGAAATTACCAACCGTTACTCCCGCCCCCCCTAGCTTCACACACATACACTCTTGGCTTAAATAACTCCCATTTGCTATTCAGCGCTCAGCTTAAACATCACTTTCATCAGGAAGGCCTTCTCTGTATCCTCAGACTCTGTTAGGCCCCCTAGTTATGAACTCCTCTAGTCCCCAGTATTTGCACACTAGAATTTCTAAATTGTGTTTGTGTATTTAGATTGTGTCTTCCTCACTGGACTGTGTACTCCATAGAGGGGAGTTTCTTTTCACCGCTGTGGCCCCAGTGTCTGGGGTCGTGCCTGGTGCACAGGAGGAATGAAAGAAACATCTTCTGCTTAATGCTGACTCTGTGCATCAGGATGGTTTGCCAGCAAGCAGCAGCATTCCCAATGTCCCTTTATTTTTTTATTTTATTTTTTAAAAATTTATTTATTTTATTTTTGGCTACATTGAGTCTGTTGCTACGTGTGGGCTTCCTCTAGTTGCCGCTAGCAGGGGCTACTCTTTGTTGTGGTCCTCAGGCTTCTCACTGCAGTGGCTTCTCTTGCTGCGGAGCACAGGATCTAGGTGCCAGGGCTTCAGTAGTTGTGGTACAAGGGCTTCAGTAGTTGTGGCTCATGGGCTCTAGAGCTCAGGCTCAGTAGTTGTGGTGCACAGGCTTAGCTGCTTCATTGCATGTGGGATCTTCCCCCACCAGGGATCGAACCCGTGTCCCCTGCACTGGCAGGTGGATTCTTAACCACTGTGCCACCAGGGAAGTCTCTCAAATGTCCCTTTAAAATAAGGTTTGTAATTCTTTCACATTATCAGAAAGTTCAGAGTCAGGGCAGACTACAGACTTGTTTTGATTCAGCAGCCCAGATGGGTCCTCTGGGACCTCTCCACTCTGCTTCCTATCATGCTGGGCTGCTCCTTGGGTCATTTTCCCTGCAGGGTTGTCAGATACTTCCCAGAGTCTGCCTCGCCCCTCAGCCGGGCTGAGAAGGAAGTGACCACAGTCACGGATACCTTAGAGGGAACCCAGGTTTAGGACCTTAGGACCAGAGCAGAAATAGCCCCAAGTGTGGGCCATGGCATTTCCTGCCTCCTGCACCGCTAATTCAGCAATGGTTTCAAAGACCCCCCAAAACTCCATAAAAGCCAGAACTTGGGTAGTGTTATCTTTTATCTTCTAAATAAAGTGTTGACCATCATTTTCCCAGTCAGTGAGGGCTTCTCTGGCCTCCTTTAAAAAAAAAAAAAAAAACCAAACAAACAAAACCCAAGCTGATAGATACAGAGAATAGATTGGTGGTTGCCAGAGGCAGGGGTGAGTGGGGGGTCAGGAATGGATGAAATAGGTAAAGGGGGTCACAAAGTTCAAAATTTCCTGTTATAAGATAAATAATTTATAGAGATCATTTCACAATATATACACATATCAAATCATTGTGCTGTATATCTGAAACCAATAAAATACTGTATGTCAATTATACCTCAATAAAAATAAATTTTTGAAATTGGAAGAAAATGAGTATGAAAACAAAATCGCCCCTCAGCCTGCTCCCATTCTTACTTCCCAGGGATTCAAATTCAAGAACTTTTGAGTAACTCCTCTTTTCAAGGAGAACTACAAATTAACTGTGAGTTTATAAATAGACTCCCAACACTTTGGAAAAGGAGAGACCAAGGAAAGAAGCAGACCACTCCAGGTTGGTAGGCGGTAAGTTTCATGAGCAAGGAGCTTGCAAGGCTGGTCTTGGGGAGGCTGCAACATTAGTAGCTTAACGAGGTTCAGTCACCTATTCAATCCAGGTGGTCTCAATAACACCTTACCCCTCTCAAGGTTACATCCTTGAAAACGGTTCCAACTGTGGGAACTATGGGCGGATATAGGTTTCAAGGATAGGGGAGGGGCTGAGAAGCCTCTGATTTCCCGATCTAGCTTTCAGATCAGCCGATGGTCACGTCCTCTCCGTGAGCTCCTCCAACACTGGCCTGCTTCACCTTTCCTGAGAGAGGTACGGAGGCTTTCTGAATGTTTGGATGCTCTAGAAACTTTAAAAATACAATCGTGTGTTCATTTTCGAATCATAGGGAGATGCTTAGGTTCTAAGTCGAAACAAGCAGTACTTAACATTTATTTTCTCCTTTAAGTAAATTCAAAATACTTTGAATTTAAGTGTACTGAGTTTAAACGTCGTGTTTTAAGTTAGAAGAGACAATACTCTTCCAAGAGTCTTTTGGAACCAATAGTTAAAGTACAGGTCCTTTACTTAGGCAAAATATTTAAATTAAAAAGGAATTGCATATGAGGTGAGAATGGGGGATGGGGAGACTACAGAGCTCAGTAAATCAGCAGGTGGCTTTAGGGGTAAAAGAGTGGCAAGTACTGTGTCTAGGACTTCATTCACATTCAATGATTTACTCTTGGACAATAACAGTCGAGTAAATGAAGATCCTTGGTTGGCGCCAAAAAAAAAAAAACTATTCCTGGCCAAGATATGGGAATCAGGTTCCAAATATGTTTATAATTAGAGCTCATTCTCTTTGACTTGTCAATTTTTTAATTTTCCTGCTCATAACTCGATTAGACTGCATCATTGTTCTTTTATACCTGTGTTTATTTTGTTGTTTTAAAACAATTCAGTGCTTTAAAGATGTTGGGGAAATGTATCTTCTCAGGTAAAAGTTTTCTCTCCGAGTGGGAGGAAGAGGCGGGGGTCACCAGGGGTATTCCCTGCTCTGCTGATTTCTGAGTGAGAAGACACCTGCTTCAGCTGACAGGCTGAAAACCAAGTAAACAGCTGGAGCGTTTTCTTTAGATCGCTCCCTTTATGAAGTATTTCCTCACCTCACCTTTGCTGAGCATTGATTTCCACTGCAGATAGAAGGTATCTGAGCAGTGTCACTCTTTCCCTCTATTTGTCAACTTTTACTTTTTGTTTAATCAGGCAACCCCATGGGGGTGGAATCTTATTCATTGTTCCAAGTAGTGAATAATCAGATAACTTGAGAATGTTTGCAGAGTCCTTGGTAAACAAAATAACTGTGTCTCCGGGGCTCCTTAACTGCAGATCTGATGGGTATTTTCCATGTTAGTTTTGCAGGTTGAGCTGCCTCCTCTTTATGAGGTTGGAGGTTGAGGTGTGGGGGAGAAGAGATGAGAAACTGCTTTCTTCTTTTCTGCTAACCTAGCCTTTAAAAACAAAAAAGATAGCTGCAGAATGCCGGAGAGGGTGATCTGGCTTTGAAGTCTGTACCTCTCCCCACATGCATACTCACTGATTCTGGGACTCCTTGATTCAGCAGGTGGGACTGGCTGATTGGGGTAACTTCTTCGTGTATAGTTGCTCTTTGTATCCACCTCCTGAAGCATCAACCGCAGCAGTTGAGGCTGCATTTTCCTAATAGACAGGCTCCATTTTGTAGTTAAAGAGTATTTGAGTACTTTTCCCTTCAGGTTGAAGGATCAAATGAAAGGATCAGAAAAAGGCAAACCCGTTTCATTTAGTAGAGAACTATCCTTCTTTTATACTTGACACCCAAGCCCTGAAGACTGATATGATAGAGAAAAATTGCTCTATATAATTGGACAAAATTCATTCTGAAAGAGGTTAATAGCTTCTGAGAGAGACATTGGTTTACATAGTTCATGTCCTCCTCCATTTTCACCCTAGCAACCAGAGTGATATTTAAAAAACATAAATTAGATCACACTATTCACCTGTATTAAATCCTTCAATAACTTTCCAATGCTCTAAAGTTAAAAATCCAAACTCTTGCCCATGGCCTTCCTGACAGCTATCTTCTGGCCCCCATTTACCTCCCCAGCCTCATCTCATGCTAGCTCCCCCAACAGCCACTGTGCTACAGCCACACTGGCCCCTTCAGTTTCTGGAACCACCACCCTCTCTCATCTCCCAGGGCCTTTGCACACATCATTTCTTCTACTTGAAATGCTTCTCTTGTGGGCTCTTTACATGGATGTTTCATTTCACCCTTTGACTCTTAGGTTATCTCCTCAGAAAGGCCCTCCACAACCACGTTAATGAGGTCTCTCTGTTATTTTCTATTACTGCATCCTGTTCATGTATGTATCAGTTTGCTTATTTTCTGTGTATTGTCAGTCTCTCCCTATTCTACCGCAAGGGCTATGCCCATTCTTCTTTTCTTCACTTTCTCTCTTCCTTTTTTTTTTTGAGATGGGTAGGTAATCTAGAAAAAATCATTCTTTTTTAAAAAAATTATTTTTTCATCTTTATTGGAGTATAATTGCTTTACAGTATTGTGTTTCTGCTTACAACAAAGGGAATCATCTATATGTATACATATGTCCCCATATCCCCTCCCTTTTGAGATACCCTCCCACCCTCCCTATCCCACCCTCCCTATCCCACCCTCCCTATCCTACCCTCCCTATCCTACACCTTTAGGTCTTCACAAAGCATCAGGCTGATCTCCCTGTGCCCTGCAGCAGCTTCCTGCTAGCTGTTTTACATTTGCTAGTGTGTATGTGTCAATGCTACTCTCTCACTACATACCAGTTTACCCTTTCCCCTCTGTGTCCTCAAGTCTGTTCTCTACATCTGTGTCTCTATTCCTGCCCTGCCACTAGGTTCATCAGTACCATTTTTCTAGATTCCACATGTATGCGTTAGCATACGGTATTTTTCTCTTTCTGATTTACTTCACTCAGTATGACAGACTCTAGGTCCATCCACCTCACTACAAATAACTCCATTTCGTTCCCTTTTATGGCTGAGTAATATTCCATTGTATATATGTGCCACATCTTCTTTATCCATTCGTCTGTCGATGGACATTTAGGTTGCTTCCATGTCCTGGCTATTGTAAATAGTGCTGCAGTGAAGATTGTGGTACATGGATCTTTTTGGATTATGGCTTTCTCCAGGTGTATGCCCAGGAGTGGGATTACTGGATCATATGGTAGCACTATTTTCAGTTTTTTTAGGAACCTCTATACTGTTCTCCATAGTAGCTGTATCAGTTTACAGGAGGAGGGATTTTAAGTGTTCAGTATGCTGGTTTGGACAATTATGTACGCCCATGTAACCACCATTCTTAATAAGATGGTGTTTTTTCATTATCCATGAAAGTTCACTCGTGTTCCTTGTTAGTTCTTCGCCAAAGGTAACCATTTTCTCATTTACGTTACTGTACTTCAGTTTTGCCTGTTCTTGGCTTTCTTTTCACGTAATGCCTGTGAGATTCATTCATGTTGCTGCAGATATCAGTCCACTCCTTATATTGCTAACGTTCCATGGTATGAATATACTAAAAATTGTTTCTCCATTCTCTGTTGATGGCATTGGGTTGTTTCCAGATTTTGGAATAAGGCTGTTATGAACATTCTCGTACAAGTATTTTTATGCTCATATGTATTCGTTTCTCTTGGGCAAGTAGCTCGAAGTGAAATTACTAAGTCACAGGGTAGATGTGTATTTTACCTTCTAAAAAGTGACCAAAAAGTTGTCCATGTTTTATTTACTAAAATATACCCGATTTCTATTTTAGGGCCTGACACACAGTAGCTATTTACTGTCTATTTGTTGAAAGATTTAATGTGCTTTTCAGTGCTGTGACTGCCTGAGAGGCATCTGTCAATTACTCAAGGATGGCGTTTTCATTGAGAAATTGTGACTCTAAGGTACAACTCAGATCACTATGATAAATAAACTTCAGCAAGGACGGTTTTGAAATTAAGCCTCAGCCTTAGCGTTTTGATTTGTTTTTCCTTTTCTCTTTTACTTCTTTTTTTTTTTTTTTTTTCCTGTTGACTACTAATCCCTTAGCAGAAAATCATTCCTACCCTTTGCTACCATAAGGCAAGCCCTTATGTGGGTTGTGGTTATGGTTTTTCCTCCCAAGAGCTCAGGGTACTTTCTAAGGAGAGCTCCGTTATTTAGCACCTATTAGGAAACTGATGGCTAAAATAATCTAGGATTTTCAAAAGGTCAAAGGCAGAACTGAAGTTATAGCACTCAGCTCTGTTGACTCTTTATCAGGAACTCACTAAGAAAACACATTTCTTCCTCTCAATACCAGTGAGTCAGGCCAAGGTCAACATTCAGTGGGTGGAGACAATGGGTGCTTCATTTAGAGTGAAATCTCAAGGAGTCCCATTCCTGATTTGAAGTGACGCACATGTGGGTTCACACTTCTCTCTCAGAACCTTTATTCCTTTGATTTTTCTGGAAGCTTGGGATGTCTCTGGGAGGTTCCATGAGTAGGTGAGTGAACCTGGGCTGTGAGGGGATGGGAGTGAGGATGGGAGAGGGAGGAAGAATATAGTGAGTGGCTGGCAGTTACATTGATTTAAAAAATCAGGTGCTGGTTTCATGAGTATCTCCTTATAAGGCAAAGTCCCTCTGCACTTCATATTTGCATAACAGCTCATTTACGCTTGGGAGAACTGAATCACTGGAATGTCATGGGGACAGTTTATTTCTATCAAGACTGGTGGAATCTTTCTGTGGTGGGCATGGCCTGCTAAGCCCCCAGAACGTAAGTGTGTACCATCCGGTACAGAAGCGCCTTCACTTCTGGCAGTTGATTAGGGGCTGTAGAGCTCATGAACACTGACTCAGACTGCATGTAGCAGTTAAATGAGGGAAGTAAAGTCTTTTAAAAAAAAAATCTTCTTTTTCCCCAGGATGAGAGAGAACTTGGGAAATATCTAGATGGAAGCACTTAAAATATTTCTTCAAAGCTATTAAGAAAAATTTGTTCATAATTCTTACATTTCCTACTTCAAAACATGTTTTATGTCAACGTATAATTAAAGAAAAACTACAGCATAGGCCAGCTAAAAGAGTATAACAAACTATTTTAAAGGAAGGGAGATAATTTTACACCAAAACTGGGGTGATATTGTCAGTGAAATCAGACACTAAATTTGACTCTGATCTTCTTAGCAGCCTTAGCAAAACAATAACTAAGAAACAGAGACATACTTCTTATTATTTGATAAAGGGAAATCATAACAATCCATTTGGAGTATTTTTTCTTGGTATTGAATTCCTAAGAGAAATTAACTTAGTGGGTTTCTTTATAAAGCATAATGAATGAAGAAATGGGCATGTCTGCAGAAATGTCCTGAGTAAATGTCTCTTACATTCAAGATCCTTCAAAATCCAAGTGCATCATATTAAGTTGTGCTTAATTAAGGAATTTGTATGGAGTCCTGAGCTAATAGGTTTTGTTTAAAGATTATTTAATTTGACACAGAATTAGAGTATTGAGAGTTTATTGCTGGAGTTAACTTTCTTATGCTACAGACCTCTTTTTAAAATACTATTTTATATACATGAAATGAAGTACATAGGATTATAATGAAACCAATTATATTGAAGTACAGATATTGATATATTCAAAAAATTGTGATATATTAATACATTAACATTATGTAACAAGATATATCAGTAGGTCTACAAACTACTGTAGTTTAATATAGTGATGAGTGTACACAATATTTCAATGTTTGTACAACTATAATGTGATAAGAAAAAATCTATGATCTCTATTAATAGTCACAGATACTGCTAATATTACTATAGTTTATTTCCTACATTCATGAAAGATATGTTAAATACCAGTTCAAAGTTAGTGAAAATCAAGATGCATTTTTTTTTTCCATTCAAGTTCACGAATCCACTGTATTCTATCTGCGGGCTCCTTGGGATCTAAGAACACCATGTTGAAAATAGGTAAAGTAACACATCTTCATTTGTTTTTGTCAGGAGCTTAATGAATCAATCCAAGATTGATTGAGTGACTAAAGATATTCTTTATAAATGAAGGGAGATCTATCAGCTTTAGATAATGAGAAACAAAGTTGATGTTATATTATGTAAACCTTTTTGCAGTCTATTTGATTTTTTCTTTTGATTTCTTTATCTTTAATGTCTTGAACAACTCTTTAAAAACAATGAAAACTATTTTACTTAATTTTCTCATGCCCTGGCAAAAATAAAATACAGATGTTAGAATAAATGAAAGAGTGAGCAAATTTTTTTTAAGTTCTTTATTGGAATATAATTGTTTTACACTCTTTTACCAGCTTTTGAGGTACAACAAAGTGAATCAGCTGTATTTATACATATATCCCCATATCCCCTCCCTCCCGCGACTCCCTCCCACCCTCCCCGTCCTGGCCCTCTAAGGCATCACCCATCATCCAGTTGATCTCCCTTTGTTATATAGCAGCTTCCCACTAGCTATCTATTTTACAGTTCGTAGTGTATATATGTCTATGCTACTCTCTCACTTCGTCCCAGCTTCCCCTTCATCCCCCCAACCCCGTGTCCTCCAGTCCATTCTCGGCATCTGCATCCTTATTCTAGTCCTGTCACTGGGTTCATCAGTACCATTTTTTTTTCTTTTTAGATTCCATATATATGAGTTAGCATACGGTAACTCTTTCTAGCTTACTTCACTCTGTAGGACAGACTCTAGGTCTATCCACCTCATTACATATAGCTCAATTTCATTCCTTTTTATGGCTGAGTAATATTCCATTTTATATATGTACCATATCTTCTTTATCCATTCATCTGTTGATTTAGGTTGCTTCCATGTCCTGGCTATTGTAAATAGTGCTGCAATAAACATTATGGTACAAGTTTCTTTTGGGATTATAGTTTTCTCTGGGTATATTCCCAGGAGTGGGATTACTGGATCATATGGTAGTTCTATTTTTAGTTTTTTAAGGAACCTCCAAACTGTTTTCCGTAGTGGCTGTACCAACTTACATTCCCACCAACAGTGCAGGAGTGTTCCCTTTTCTCCACACCCTCTCCAACATTTATTGTTCCTAGATTTTTTGATGATGGCCATTCTGACCTGTGTGAGGTGATACCTCATTGTGGCTTTGACTTGCATTTCTCTGATGATGAGTGATGTTGAGCATCTTTTCATGTGTTTGTTGGCCATCTGTATGTCTTCTTTGGAGAAATGTCTATTTAGGTCTTCTGCCCATTTGTGGATTGGGTTATTTGCTTTTTTGGCATTAAGCTCCATGAGCTGCTTGTGTATTTTGGAGATTAATCCTTTGTCAGTTGCTTCGTTGGCAAGTATTTTCTCCCATTCTGAGGGTTGTCTTCTTGTCTTATTTATGATTTCTTTTGCTGTGCAAAAGCTTTTAAGTTTCATGAGATCCCATTTGTTTATTCCTGATTTTCTTTCCATTATTCTAGGAGGTGGGTCAGAAAGGATCTTGCTTTGATGTGTGTCATAGAGGGTTCTGCCTATGTTTTCCTCTAGGAGTTTGATAGTGTCTGGCCTTACATTTAGGTCTTTAATCCATTTTGAGTTTATTTTTGTGTACGGTGTTAGGAAGTGTTTTAATTTCATTCTTTTACATGTTGCTGTCCAATTTTCCCAGCACCACTTATTGAAGAGGCTGTCTTTTTTCCATTGTTAGTGTATAGGAATGCAAGAGATTTCTGTGCATTAATTTTATATCCTGCTACTTTACTAAATTCATTGATTAGTGCTAGCAGTTTTCTGGTAGCATCTTTAGGGTTTTCTATGTATAATATCATGTCATCTGCAAAGAGTAACAATTTTACTTCTTTTCCAGTTTGGATTCCTTCTATTTCATTTTATTCTCTGATTGCTGTGGCCAAATTTGTTCTTGGTATTTTTGTTCTCTAGCTTTCAGTTCTTTCAGTAAATTTTTCTCTGAACTGCTACCAAATATTATAATAAATAAAATGTATTAGATGGAATTTCCTTTCCTTTTACCTCTCAACTTATTGGCTTGTGGAGATTCCAAAGCTTTTAGCAGTAGAAAAAGAAAGAAGAAATTATGAATTGGAAAGATAAAGAAGTTGCATCATCAGTACAGGACTCATGGAGAATTCCTGAATTTAAGAAGGATGCGAACAAAATGACAGTCTGGTGCTCAAAGTCAAGAGGAGTGAGGCCTTTTCTTCTGCTTACCCTTTCTTCTCCACCCTTTCTTCTGCTTTTCCGTGATTCATAGATGAGAATGCAAAGACAGAGGGGAAGGAAACAAAGGGGAAAGCAGAAAGGGTGGTGAGAAGGAGGAGTGGGAGGAGAAAAAGGAAAGTAATCTCTATTTGTGCTGAACATTCCCTGTCAAACCATCATTCATGGACCACTTGGATCTGTTTTGTGTTATCTGTGGAGTGGTGGGGTTTCTGGAATGGGTTACCTTAAAGTGTGGACCAAGGACCACCTGTGGTATTTGTTTCAAGTATGGTCATTTGGGCCTCTGTCCCACCCTACTCAGTCAAAATCTCCGTGGGGCCCAGGATTGTAAATTTTAACTAGCTTTCCAAGTGGTTCTAATGCCCCTTAAAGTTGGAGAACCACTAATTTCAATGAAAGAGCAAATCTTACTGGATTCTTGCCCAGGCAAAGTGAATCTAATTCCATTCCCCCCACGTTAGGCAGGAAAGAAAATCTGCTCTTTCACTTGCAAATATACTTACTGCCCTGGAATTCAGAAATTTTGACATTTGGCCAAGCAACGGTGAAATATTTTCTTCCTTTCAGACAATTATTAGCAGGGAAGCATGGTGGGCAGCACTCTTGAGTTAATTTGCAGGGGCCACATGCTATTCTCTTCAGCTTATAAAAAAGAGAAGGGGTAGAAGCAAGCTTTCCTGCTGGTCCTGAGTATGGGAGTGTGTTGGGGGAGATCTTTATCCATGGGTATATGCTGATCCATCTTAGATGATAGGAAGTAGAGCCAGAATCTATATATTAAAGTACATTTATATTATCCAGAGAGAAAGAACTATAAAAGCAACTCCCAAATAATTTACAAACCTGGCTTTCAAAAGCCAGGTATCTATGATAATGCTTTTTTTTTTGTCAGCAAAACTTACTTTGGCCATTGTAAGAATCCATCTTTCCATTTTATGAAGACATTCTGTAAAGCTTGAGTTAAGCAGTCCAAAACAGTTTCAGTCACCTACATATTTTCTAGGGCACTTTTCCGTCCTATTTTTCAGTCCATGATACTTCCATTAATACCCAGGTGGTACCAAACTACACTAAAAGATCCTTCCATATCTAGCCATCTCTCTAGTCATATTCCACACACCATGATCAGAAATGAAGTTTCCTTAAATGTAAATATAAAAGTAAAACAAAATTAGATGGGTATGACTCTATTTGAACACACAATGAAATTCATGAGATAGAAGTAAACTACAAACCTCCCCCTAATAATAAATAAAATAAAAATTTAAAAACACAACAGTAGACTTTGGAAGTTTTATTTTTGAAGCCAAAATGATTGATGGCTTTAGAGTTCCTCTTTGGTCTCCCTTTTACCTACAAAGTGAGCATTTAAAACCACACAGTGCTGAACTTTTTCACCACCATTCAGTTGACACCATGTGTCAACTTTTAGACACATGCTATGAATTTGTCACATGAAAAGCATTTCATTTGACATTTTAGCAATTTAAAAACTGCCTATAAATCATTTAATTCAGGCACTGATCATTTTCTTGGGACCATTGGTATTTAAAGGGACGAGGCCTAAATACTGGAGAAACCGTCTATTTCAGAATGATGATAATTCCTTTCTATCAATCATCTGAATGGTCTGCTTTCATGTTTTTGCAAGTTAGACTCTTTGTCCTAAGAATTAGTTAATTTACATTATCCTGTAGACCTTTGTCATTTTTTTTTTGGACTTAATGTTGTAGCATCACTTCAAAGTATAGTGTCTTGAAGTGTGACTTACCAATTTGACATTTGTGAACTGGCTGGAAGAGACTTTGAGAAGTCTAACAACATCCATCCTCTTACACATACTGCCTCAATGAATGCTGCGTAGATAGGTATCAGTTCATATTTTAATAAATCCTCAGAAGTTGCTAACATCACTCCTAGTTGCTTCTTTTATTTCATGATGTTCAAAATTTCTTTGATAAATTCCTTCATTTATCAACTGCCTAATAGGAGCAGCTTTTAACCATGCAAAACTGACGAGAGTCTGTCTTAACTGGTTGTTGACTCGCTTGCCTCTTTCTTATTATACTCTCCATAGACTGCCAGTTCTGCTCTGCTGATCTGGATTTAGTTGGTCTAGAATTGAAAGATCACTAAGGTTGACTGGATATTAGTTCAGTGGATGATAACATTTAGATATTTTTGCAAAACTGACGAGAGTCTGTCTTAACTGGTTGTTGACTCGCTTGCCTCTTTCTTCTTATAATCTCCGTAGACTGCCAGTTCTGCTCTGCTGATCTGGATTTAGTTGGCCTAGAACTGAAAGATCACTAAGGTTGACTGGATATTAGTTCAGTGGATGATAACATTTAGATATTTTACCCTTTTGGGGGAGAAGACTGTAGAGGGAAGTTAGAAAGAGCAGTTGGGTATTGATGACCTAAGTGTGGTTGCAGGGGCTGTTCTGTTGACCAGAATAAGGGAAGTGGTCTTCTCCTTTCTGTACTAGTTAGACTGTACTTGAAGCTCACATTTATTTCAGTAAGTCCCATGTGGGAGTGTCCTAGACAAACTGGCATGTCCAGTGGAGAATGATCAGGACACATGATGAGATTTGGAACCCTCAGCGTAGGTAGAGTGTTTAAAAGAACTAGGGTGTATAGCCTGGAGCAGAGTAGAGTAATGGGAGACTTTACAGGCATCTTCAAGTAACTAAAGGACCGTGATGTAAAAAGGTTTAGTTTTGCCCCCATGTAACCCCAGAAACAAAACCAGGGCTCATGGGGGGAAGTTGCAAGAAGTCAGATTTCTCTTCAGTGTAAGGAAGAATTCTTTTAACCAATTCAAATGCTCTGTATACAGAATGTTTTGCTTTGGGATATAATAAGTTCCCCATCACTGAGAGTATACAAGCACAAACAGGACAGCAATTAAGAGTTTTATTATAGAATAGTCTCCAGCAAGGAAGGCTTGATCAGTTGCCCTTAAGTTCTTTTCCAAACCTTCAAATTATATTTTAGGAGATTCAGTCTTATAATCTGATTTATAGAAGTTTGCCAAAACTGATAAAAAGAAGCAAGTCATGGTGGGAAAAAGGTGGGTTTAGGTTCTGTGCTTGGTCTTGAATATATTAGATTGTGACCTTAGGCATATCACTTTAACCTCTGGGTCTTCTTTTCTTTAACTGGAAGATAAGGGTTTTGAACGAAATGACTTCCAAGGCTGTTCATAGCATTAACACTGAGATTCTAAGAAAGAGTCCACCCTTATCTTGCTCTTTTACTTGAGGTCTGTCTCCATGTACCACTCTTCATGGCTCATGTAGGGGCTTAGAGGCTCAGTAATGGCCTCTCCTGATGGACTCCTCTGTGTGCCTCCAGGGAGACACCTGGGCAGTGGGTCTGAAACGTCATCCAGTTGCTACTTGAGTAGAGTAGGGCTCTGGAAAGAGATAGAGTCAGAATAGTCCCAAAGGTCATCTGGCAGACATGGACTACATCCAGTGTTTGTCACAAAGCTTACAGTTAAAGTCAACAGACTTGTCTCTAATTCAGCGGTTGAACTTCTTAATGTAACTGCAATAACTGTTCTCATAGGGTATCACTCAGCCTATTGAGGGTTAAGTTACTGATTTGCAGACTTCTGGATTTACTCCACAGAGCCATATAAAAACCCCCAAGAGGCATCATTTCTCTCTCTCTTGACATAAGCTGTGTTGGTGCCATCTGGAGCCTTATCTTTCATCTTCCTCCACTCATGCCTCTGCAGGGTTTCCTATCTTCGCCCCCTCTTCTCCCTGCCTGCGACTTGCTGTCATGTGGTGGAAAAATGCAGAGACTCATCTTGTTTTGCCACTCTCTGGGGAGATAGATTCTAAAGTACAAACAGAAAACCAAATATAATGATTGAAAAAAATAGCTGAAATTATTTTGAATAGTCGATGAGAGAACTATGTAGCAAAACCCACATCAAAAGCCCAGTTGTTGGGGTATACCTTTCAAATTCTATTAACTGTGGAGGCCATGTACAGGGAGGGGGCTGTAGAGGTGGAGGTGTTTAAAGAAAGGTCAGATTGATAGTGAAAAAAAAAAGCACCTTGAATAACAAATTTGAGAGAGTGAGACAGAATATTTCTATCACAGAGAATAAAGAGTTTAGCTTCTAAGAGGCATATGTGACCTCTTATTGTCATTTTACTTTGTGAGAAGGTACCTCTGGAAGGTCTTTCTGGTGGATCCCATTGGAAAGTGTTTTGATGAGCTTCCCTTACACAGACTTTTTTTTTTTTTTTTTGTACTGTTGAAAAGTGTGATTTTATAGGTTTGGTTAAGTGGGCAAAGAACAATTTAAGCATAGTTGGGAGTGGAGACATTTGGGAATCTTCTCTGGGTGGAATCTGAGTGGAAACAGGAGTTCCAAGCTGGCATCACACAGGTGTTTCAATGATGCCGTGGGTTTGTTGTGATCACCCTCTCACCTTCTTGGAAAGTGTGCCGTGAGCAGTGTGTTTACATGGCCACTGTCATAATGTTTGCTTTGACTCTGCTTTGCCCAGCGATGTCAATGATGAGACATATATTTCTGCTGTGTCACCAGAGACCCAGAAATGACTGCTTCTAGGCATACGAAACAATCAGAAATCCATAGTGAAAACACATGATCTGTTCCTGGGCTGGGAGTCATCCTAATATCTCACCTCTGAAATCAAATAGAACAACCTTATTTGCTCCTGTGAGTTCACTTCATCAATCTAGTAACAACTTAGTCCAGTGAATGCATGATTAGATGAGGCTATTGAATGAGGTTCCATAGAAAGTACGAAGATCAAGGGGAAGGACTAAGCAGCAGCTCCTCGCTAAAACCAGAGGGAAAGAGGCATTTCCCTCCCTTTGGAATGTTGGCATGTGAAAACTGTAATTTGTGATTAATAGCTAAGGTTTTGGGGCCAGAAAGCTCCAGGTCAAATCTTCTTACAAATGGTGTAATATTGGGCAATTTTCTAAGTCCCCATTTTCTTATTCTTAAAACAGGGATAATGCTAGTACTTATGTGAATCAGTTAAGATGTGTTTGTTGTGAATAATAGAAAACTCAAGCTAGCTTAAGAGAAATGTATTGGATTCTGTATCTGTGGAGTCTTGAAGTAGGTCTAGCTTCAGGTATGGTTTCGTCCAGCTACTCACAATTTCACTGGGCCTCTAGTAGCATTTCTTTTTATTTTTTTTTATTTTTTTTTATTTTTTTATTTTTTTATTTTTTTGGGGGTACACCAGGTTCAATCATCTGTTTTTATACACATATCCCCGTATTCCCTCCCTTCCTTGACTCCCCCACCTCGAGTCCCCACCACCTTCCCTGCCCCAGTCCTCTAAGGCATCTTCCATCCTCGAGTTGGACTCCCTTTGTTATACAACAACTTCCCACTGACTATTTTACAGTTGGTAGTATATATATGTCTGTGCTACTCTCTCGCTTCGTCTCAGTTTCCCCTTCACCCCCTGCCCCCTCCCATACCTCGAGTTCTCCAGTCCATTCTCTGTATCTGCATCCTTGTTCTTGTCACTGAGTTCATCAGTACCATTTTTAGATTCCGTATATGTGAGTTAGCATACAATATTTGTCCTTCTCTTTCTGACTTACTTCACTCTGTGTGACAGATTGTGGTTCTATCCACCTCATTACGTATAGCTCCATCTCATCCCTTTTTATAGCTGAGTAATATTCCATTGTATATATATGCCACATCTTCTGCATCCATTCATTTGTTGATGGGCATTTAGGTTGCTTCCATGTCCTGGCTATTGTAAATAGTGCTGCAATAAACATTATGGTACAAGTTTCTTTTGGGATTATGGTTTTCTTTGGGTATACGCCCAGGAGTGGGATTACTGGATCATATGGTAGTTCTATTTGTAGTTTTTGAAGGAACCTCCAAATTGTTTTCCATAGTGGCTGTACCAACTTACATTCCCACCAACAGTGCAGGAGAGTTCCCTTTTCTCCACACCCTCTCCAACATTTGTTGTTTCCAGACTTTGTGATGATGGCCATTCTGACCTGTGTGAGGTGATACCTCATTGTGGCTTTGACTTGCATTTCTCTGATGATGAGTGATGTTGAGCATCTTTTCATGTGTTTGTTGGCCATCTGTATGTCTTCTTTGGAGAAATGTCTATTTAGGTCTTCTGCCCATTTGTGGATTGAGTTATTTGCTTTTTTGGTATTAAGCTGCATGAGCTGCTTGTATATTTTGGAGATTAATCCTTTGTCCGTTGTTTCATAGGCAATTAAAAATTGGACAGCAACATGTAAAAGAATGAAATTAGAACACTTCCTAACACCATACACAAAAATAAACTCCAAATGGATTAAAGACCTACATGTAAGGCCAGACACTATAAAACTCCTAGAGGAAAACATAGGCAGAACACTCTATGACATACATCAAAGCAACATCCTTTTTGACCCACCTCCTAGAATCAGGGAAATAAAATCAAGAATAAACGAATGGGACCTCATGAAACTTAAAAGCTTTTGCACAGCAAAAGAAACCATAAACAAGTCTAGTAGCATTTCTTTACAGTTTCCTTGCTGTGTCTTCTTTCTTGCATCAGCTGTGCCCTCAGGCTGTCTTACCTCAGGGGAGCGACATGGCAGTTCTAGACCTTACATCCTCATATCCCACTATCTAAAAGAAGAGTTTCTCTTCTGCTAGTTCCCATGATAGGGAGAAGAGACTCCTTTCCAAAAAGCTCTCAGCAAATGTCTCCTTATATCTCAAAGGCCTTAATTAGCTCATGAATACACTCTGAACTCTCACTGGGCAAAAGGGTTGGGATGATAGACATAAGGGTCACTTTTTGAGCTGAGGGTGGGGTCAAACCCACATCAACCACCATGCAAAGGCTATAGGAGAGGCAATTCCCCAAAGGAAAGTATGCATCTTGTTCCAGGAAAAGGGGAGAAAATAATGCGAGGAGGCAACCAACAACAGTGACCTAGATGTGAGGGTCTTAGCAGGAATAGATAAATATGAGCAATGATTATGTCGGTATCATGCTACAGTCACTTTCTGCCTGGAGTGCTACCTCACCTTTTCTTCTCTCACCTGTAATGCCTGCCTCTCCTATTAGCAAGTCTGGAGAGCTGGATTGTAGCCTCAGCTCTGTGTCTGACTTGCTTGGTGGTCTAAGTCAAGTCACTCACTTCCTGTTTGTCAGAAATGAATTTCAGATGAGCTGAGGCACCTTTCTAGAAATAAAGTGGCTTTGTCCCCTCAAAGAAACCTTACATAAAGTTAGTCATGATTCAGCAACCCTGTCCCCCAGTTTCATGGTTTAATTTAAAGACAAAAGGTAGGGCTTCCTATGTGGCGCAGTGGTTAAGAATCCGCCTGCCAATGCAGAGGTCACAGGTTCGACCCCAGCTCCAAGAAGATCCCACATGCTGTGGAGCAACTAAGCCCGTGTGCCAAGAAAAAAAAAAAAAATGGTAAAGACAAAAGGTTTTGAAGCCAGACAGATCTGGGTTTGAATTCCAGCTCTGCTAGTGCTATGACTGTGGGCAACTTTATTTTTCAAGCCTCAACTTCCTTTACTATACAAGGGAAGGAGTGGTAAATAATATCTGACTTTCAGGCTTGACTTACGTAAATCAAGTTGGAGTGAGACACAAGTTAAAGTTTATACAATGGTAGAATCAGTAGAACAGTGACATGTATTTAGAAATCTATGTTGGTGATTTCATCTGCTCTCACTTTTAATGTCTATCACTTGCCTGATGACTACATATATTTCTCCTTCAGTGATATTGAGACATTAAACTGAGACCTTTAGGAAGATGTGTATGGATATATCACAATGTGAAATCAGAGCGCACATTTCCCCCTCCCCTACCAGATAGATTCTATCTCATATAGGGTTGTTATTAGTAATTAGCAAATATCCAACTAATTTTGGTTATATCCGTTCATCCATCTGTTTTCTTTTTTTTTTTCTGCCCCTGCATATGTGTTTGGCTTGCTGGTACTACCTAGTGGCAATTGTAGGTATTGCTTAAACTTGATTGTGGCATTGGTCTTTTTTTTTTTCTTTTTAACCATTTTATAGAAGTATGATTGACAGATAAAAAGCTGTACATATTTAATGTATATAATCTGAGTTTGGAGAAAAGTGTATATATATACTTGTGATAGCATCACCACAATTAATGCCATAAACATATCCAGCATTTCCAAAAGTTTCCTCCTATCTTCATTTGTTATCTTTTTGATTAACAACATCTAACATAAGATCTACCCTCTTAGCAAATTAAGTATAAAATACAATATTGTTAACTATAGGTACTATGCTGTACAGCATATCTCTAGGACTTATTCATCTTGCATAGCTGGAACTTTAATACTTTGCCATTTTCCTCTCCCCATCAGCCTATGGCAAACACCATTCTACTCTTGGCTTCTATGAGTTTGACTATTTTAGATTCCTCCTGTAAGTGGGATCATGTAATATTTTCTTCTTCTGCGTTTGGCTTATTTCACTTGGCATATTGTCCTCCAGGCTCTTCCATGTTGTCACAAATGGCAGTATTTCCTTCTTAAGGCTGAATAATATACCATTGTATGTGCCGCAAGTTTTATTTATCCACTCATTTGTCAGTGAACATTCAAGTTGCTTCCACATCTTGGCTATTGTGAATAACACTACAGTGAACATGGGAATGCAGATATCTCTTCAAGATAATGATTTTGTTTCCTTTGGATAGGTACCCAGAAGTGGGATACTTAGGAATAAACTTAACCAACAAGGTGAAAGGCTGGTACACTTAAACCTATAAAATGTTGATGAAACAAATTTAAAAAGACATGAGTAAATGGAAAGACATCCCATGTTCATGGATGGGAATAATTAATATTGTTAAAACAGTCACACTACCCAATGTAATCTACAGTTTCAATGCAATCCCAATCAAAATCCAAGTAACTTTTTTTTTTACAGAAGTAGAAAAATATCCTAAAATTCATATAGAATCTAAGGACCCAAATAGCCAAAGCAATTTTGAGACAGAAGAACAAATATGGAGGTATTGCACTTCAAGTACAATACAAAGCTACAGTAACCAAAATGCGGTGGCACCAGTTTTTAAAGGAAGTGTCTGATCCCTGAAACCAAACTGAGTCCTGAAAATTGAAATTCTGCCTCAATCCAACTCTAGAGCATCAGGAGTGAGGCTCAATGCTGAGGGGGCTCAGAAGAAACCTGAGCTGATAGTGCTTTAATTCTCTTGCCACTTGGAAGCTTAATGGGCAAAACCAGGTTCCAGGGACTGGAATTTTATAACAGATTAGGAATTATAACCTTAATAAGCTAAAATGAGCTGGTCAAATGAGCCTGAAAAACTGAATGGAGTGTGAGATGGAGAGTGGGGGTTATTGAGCTGAAAGATGAGATTGACAAATATGACAGCTCCTGAGCTCTTCAGGAACAGGGCCCATTATTGGTCAGATCCTCAGATGCAAACATGTGTCCAAGGAAGTATCTCAGTGCTTGCATGAATGTAAAAGTTTGATAATATGTTATACCAAAGCTCCAAAGACTTTGAAATAGTACTTGTTTGTAGCATTCCTATCACTTTTGGAACAGGAATAAATCCTTTTCCAAGTCCAAGCACTTTGATAATTGAAAGGCTGGGATGCAGGATTGCTGTAGTTTTCCAAGAGAGTCAACACTTCTTTTTGCCCTCTAGGTGGCAAATACAACAGTGGGATGTATGCTTTTAAGGGTTATTTCCAGCAGGCCTGGAATTAGCCTGAACTGTTTTGCTAAAAAGTTTCTGCGAGACACCAATCTCATGGAGGTATGGAACACACTGATTACTGGTGTTGCTCTGAGGAGTTCTGCATCAGTTTGTACTGGCCTATCAGCATTTGATAAGTGAGATTGATGATTTGCACCTGGTTTTAGTGAGCTCTTCGGAGGGCCCTGGTGTTGGGCTGGTTACATAGCAGGAATATGTCCAAGTGATCAGCAAAATATATATAAAAAAAATCTCAATTGAGATTATTTCCAGGTTCTGTGCATTTGTCATTGGAAAGAGAAAGTGCATCCAGCCACAGCCCTTCGGGAGCGAGGACAGTGAGAGCTGGCATCTGGCCTCTCCAGGCCCCTTCCCATGAGACCCTGTGGCTGTGATGTTGATCCTACACTACTACCGTGTCCTTTGTCTGCTTAAGTTTTGTCATTTGAATTTTCCCCGACAGTCCAACTCTGTTTAACTGCCACTGATAGGGAAGGAGTAACTCTTTGTTGTACAAAAAGCATGGGACAGTGCAGTGGCACTTATTAGCTTTGTAACTTGGGTGATTTATTCAATCTCTCTAGCTGAGGGTTTTTAGGCAGTGAAATCAAGACAGTGATATTACCTACTATATCCATCTAACATACTTATTATAAGAATCAAATGAGATATATGTGAAAGATCATGATTAACATTAAAGCATCATATAAATATTATCTCAATTATTAAAAATACTACAATTAGTAGTCTTAGTAATAGTAGTAATACTTTGAAGTGATTGTAGAATAATTAGCCAATGTAGAGTATAGAAACACCTGGAATTAAAGGGAAGGTCATGAAAAGTCACCACTGAAAAAAGAAAATATGAAAGTCAACTAAGTGGTACACTTTGCTAAGCCATTTGTAATAGTAGCCCACTCTGAAGAATAATTTCTGTGTTGCTGATGTGACTTTAGGAAATATACAAGTACAAATAAGAAAAGTTAAATGTAACTCATTTTTACAGATTAAAATGTACATTTTAGTGACAAAAGGTATATTAAAATAGTAAGCATTTTTCTCTTTTGATATGATTCTTGGTAGCAAATATCAATTATGAGTATCAAATGTTAGAGCTTGAAGGGGCTGTAAAGGACATCCAATCCATTCCATTCCTTTACTGTAATGCTGTTTCAAAGATGAGGAAACTTAGATCCAGACAGGTGATGAGACTTCTCTGAGATCAGATGCAATTTATTAACAGAGTAAGGAGTAAAACCCAGATCTTCTGACTTCCCACCCCATGTTCTTTCAGATATACATCTTGGTTGGCCCTATTCAAGTTCCTTGGCAATTCAGGGGTAAAGAGTAGGGAAGGTCTTTTCCAGTAAGAATTTCATAGTCTACTGGAGGAAACAGGAAAGTAACAAACTCTACTAAACAAATGTGATGAGATACAATAAACATTAAGCAATATACATTCTTTGGGAAACATTTGAAGAGACAAGTTGTTCTTTCTAAAGGGGGTTAAGGAAGACTTTATAGAAAACCTTCTCATGTATATTATATACAGCAATGATCATTCTTCAGAGCTCTGAAATAACAAGGAAAGCTCCCAGGAATTCTCTTGGTATTGTGGCCCAAGGCCCCTTGGGTAACAAATGTAAAGAGATCATGGTTCTTGGGGCATCCAGATGGAAGTCCTGAGAAACAAACTTGAGACAAAGGCTGTCTTTGTCCATCTCTGTTGGGGGTGGTGGGGAATTCCCCAGGATGGTAAGAAAATCACACTGAGGTTGTGTGGCTTGGAACACTTCATCTGTTGTTAATCAGTGGTTTCCAGAATGGTACCGGGGTACCTCAATCCCCTCCAGCCCCAAACCCAGGAAGTTAAAATTTTCCACACACTAGGCTGTAATAGAAGAACTGTAGGCACTGAAAAAAGAATTGTAGGAGGGAAACTGACATTTATTGAACTTCTCATGTGGCCAAGCATTGTGCTAGATACTTTGTATATGTAATCTTATTACTCACAGGAAAGCTTGAGGTAGAGTTAGATCAGGTTTTAATAAATTCCTCCTCACCATTTTATCATTTCATGAGTGTTTTGTGTGTGCTTTCAAACACCTCCTTTTTGGAGGGGGCTTCTCTAATTTCTCTTCCTGACCTAGAACCTTAAGGAACCTCCTTCTTAGCCAGAACCTTAGTTAGGAGACTGGAAATGACCCACATGTCTATCAATAGAGAAATGGCTGAATAAATTATGAAATACTAGGAACAGCTAAAAATAAATACTGACCTGAAAACATGACTATGATATATTTTTAGCAATTTCAGTTCAATAGCATAGCAAGATCTCATTAAAACTGTGTATGTGTGTATGTTGCGTATGTGTGTCTACAGTTATACAACAAACTGCTAATCATGGTTTCCTCAAGGAGTGAACTTGGAACAAGTAGGGATAGGGGTAGGCTAAAAGGGTGTTGGGAATGGGAGGAACACAACACGTCTTTTAATTATTTAGATAATTTTCAGGTGATGAAATTATGAGTGGCTTTTACTTTATTGTGTTCTTCAATTAAAAAAGGATTATGAAAGTCCATTTATCCTTGTTTTGTTCCATGGGTTTCAAATCAGAATCTTTTCATTCTCAGTGTAACAGCAGAGATTTGGGGGAAATGATTCATTTTTTTAACCCTCTCTTTATTAGAACCCCGCCCCCCTCCCCCAAAGACTCTGGCATGACCTCTCACCTGAGGAGCAGACACACAGTTCTGTCTCTCCAATCTTGCCCTTGCACCAAGCTCAGGCACATGGAGTCATTCAGTGTTTGGATAACTTCCTTCCCTTGTATCTGAGGTTACTTGGTAGATTCTACAGATGTATTCAGATAGAACGGACTTTCAGCATGAATACAGCTGAGGCTATTAATCTGTGACCTGGGTGTGTAGGATTTATCACCTCCATCATATGAATGAGGCAGCTCAGGGAAATTAAAGAAGGCACTGAAATTAAAGGGAACATTAAAAAAAATTGGACATATGAGTTTAATTATTTGCTAGATCACCAGATGAAAATATGGGGTAAATGGATGAAACAAGTTAATGTGAAATAAGGTCATGCAAAATCTTATTTTTGATAATTTTGATGTCATCATTAAAGTTCTGAGTGATTTTGTCTGATTTATATTTATGACAGTGAAGAAGAGCAGTTATTAAATATTCTTGGTGATTTGACTTTAAAACCAAAAATAAAGACTAATAATTTCAAAGTGCCTTGGTCAATTTGATTGAAGCTATTCTGAGATTTGTATGATGAGCTGTTAAGATTTGCAAGTACTTTTCTGTTTGATTTGATTTCTAAAGTTCTGGCTCCATCAATGTGTAAGTCATGTAAACTTGACAAATCAGTCATTTTGCTTCTCTGGGCTTCAGTTTTCTGATCTGTAAGTTGAAACATTTGAACCAGATAATCATCAAGGTTGGCATGATTCTCTGTGGTTCTCTGAAAGTTCTCTTTGGTTCACAGCTCATTTACACAGTCGAATTTATTTTTGGGGAACTCTTGTGTGTGTCCTCTGAATATTAATGTCAAAACTGCGTAAATGTCTTATGTAAAATAATAAACTGGCTTATAATCACAAGTAGATTAAATGCTTTCTTGTATTTTATACCAAATTCTTATTGAAGTTACAATTTGTTAGGAATTATGTAGAAGCGATGTTTGTTGGTCTAATTTTTCTCTATACCAGTATTTCAGAAATACTATATAGGAGTCTTAGGCTAATGTAATGCTTACCCAGAAAAAAAAAGTGATACTCTTTCCAAATTATATTTATTTAGATAAAAGAGGGAAATTCTTAAATAAAAACTATTGGAAAAATTCTACAGAAAGACCTAAAAATGTGGAGGAGTATCTTGCTAGTTTCCATATTTAGCATGTAATTGTGCAAGTTCTAAGCTGCTCTGAATAGTAAAGATTTCGATCTGTTAAGAGTTGCTGTACTTATTTTACCCAAAGAGGGAATATGTCGTCTTAATCATCATTATTAGTAAAATAAAATGAATCTCCTTGATTTGTCCTTCTACAGGGTGGGGAGGTCTCTATACAGGTTCAAATTATAGAATAATCGAATTTCAGAACTAAAATGGACATTAAAGACTATTATTCAAACTAGCTCATTTTATTTCGTAAAGATTGTTCAGATCCCAGTGATGTTTCTTTCTATTATTGAAGAAACTCAGTGAGACAATTATATGTGCTCACTTTCCCCCATTTTACTTATTTGTACATACATTAACATTCACCCTATTTAGTATATGATTATAAGTTTTCACAAATGCATGCAGTCGTATCATTACAATCACAATCAAGATATAGAATGCTTTCATCACCCCCCAGATTCCTCGTACAGCTCATGTATCATCAACTTCCTCCTACCGTCAACCCCTAGCAACCACTCTGTTCCTATAGTTTCACCTTTCCCAGAAATGTCACAGAAATGGAATCAGACAGTATGTAGCCTTTTCAGCCTGGGCTTTGTTGTTGTTGTTGTTCTTCACTTAATCTAATTCATATTTTGGAGATTTATCCATGTTGTTGAGTGTATCAGTAATATGTACCTTTTTGCTGCAGAATGATATTCTGTTGTATGGATGTGTTACAATCTGTTTATCCATTTACCTGTTGAAGGACATTTGTTTTTTCCTAGTTTTTAGTGCTTGTGAATAAAGCTGTTATAAACATTTACAAAGAGGTTTTAGTGTAAACATGTTTTTATTTTGGGAGGGGGTAAAGTCAGTAGGTTGTCTTTTTAAAAAAATTTTCATTAGAGTATACTTGATTTACAGTGTTGTATTAGTTTCTGTTGTACAGCAAAGTGAATCAGTTGTACATATATTTACATATATCCACTCTCTTAGATTCTTTTAGATTCCCTGTGCTGTATAGTAGCTTCTTATTAGTTATCTATTTTATATATAATAGTGTGTATATGTCAATCCCAATCTTCCTATTTATCCCTCCTCTCTTTCTCCTGGGTAACCATAAGTTTGTTTTCTACATCTATGATTCTATTTCTGTTTTTTAATTTAGTTCATTTGTACCATTATTTTTTAGATTCCACACATAAGCAATGTCGTATGATATTTGTCTTTCTCTGTCTAACTTCACTCAGTATGACAATCTCTAGGTCCATCTATATTGCTGCAAATGGCATTATTTTGTTCTTTTTTATGGTTGAGTAATATTCCATATACATATATACCACATCTTCTTTATCCATTCCTTTCTTGATGGACATTTAGGTTACTTCCATGTCTTGGCGACTGTAAATAATGCTGCAGTGAACATTGGGGTGCATGTATCTTTTTGAATTATGGTTTTCTCCAGATATATGCCCAGGAGAAGGATTGCTGGATCTTTTTTTTTTAAATTAATTAATTTATTTATTGACTGCCTTGACACACGGGCTTAGTTGCTCCATGGCATGTGGGATCTTTCTGAAGCAGGGATTGAACTTGTGTCCCCTGCATTGGCAGGTGGATTCTTAACCACTGTGCCACTTAGGAAGTCTGGGATTGTTGGGTCATATGGTAGCTCTATTTTCAGTTTGTCAAGGAACCGCCATACTGTTATCCATAGTGGCTATATCAATTTGCATTCCCACCAACAGTGTAGGAGGGATCCCTTTTCTCCAGCATTTATTGTTTGTAGATTTTCTGATGTTGCCCATTATGATCTGTGTGAGGTGATACCTCACTGTCATTTTGATTTGCATTTCTCTAATAATTAGTGATGTGTAGCATCTTTTCATGTGCCTCTTGGCCATCTGTATGTCTTAGGTCTTCTGCCCATTTTTTGATTGAGTTTTTGTTTTTTATTTTTTTGAGCTGCATGAACTGTTTATATATTTTGGAGATTAATCCTTTGTTGATTTGCTTGCAAATATTTTCTTCCATTCTGAGGGCTGTCTTATCATCTTGTTTATAGTTTTCTTTGCTGTGCAAAAGCTTTTAGGTTTCATTAGGTCCCATTTGTTTATTTTTGTTTTTCTTTTCATTATTCTAGAAGGTGGATCAAAAAAGATCTTGCTGTGATTTATGTCAGTGTTCTGCCTATGTTTTCCTCTGAGAGTTTTACAGTGTGGCCTTACATTCAGGTCTTTAATCCATTTTGAGTTTATTTTTGTGTATGGTGTTAGGGTGTATTCTGATTTCATTCTTTTCCATGTAGCAGTTCAGTTTTCCCAGCATCACTTATTGAAGAGACTCTTTTCTCTATTGTATATTCTTGCCTCCTTTGTCATAGATTAGGTGACCATAGGTGTGTGGGTTTATCTCTGGACTTTCTATCCTGTTCCATTGATCTATATCTCTGTTTTTGTGCCAGGATTATACTGTTGTGATTACTGTAGCTTTGTAGTATAGTCTGAAGTCAGGGAGGCTGATTCCTCCAGCTCTGTTTTTTCTTAAGATTGCTTTGGGTATTCGGAGTCTTGTGTGTTTCCTTACAAACTGTAAAATATTTTTGTTCTAATTCTGTGAAAAATACTATTGGTAATTTGATAGGGATTGAATTGAATTTGTAGATTGCTTTGGGTAGTATAGTCATTTTCACAATATTGATTCTTCCAATCCAACAACATGGTATATCTCTCCATCTGTTTGTGTCGTCTTTGATTTCTTTCATCAGTATCTTACAGTTTTCTGACTATAGGTCTTTTGCCTCCTTAGATAGGTTTTTTCCTAGGTGTTTTATTCTATTTGATGTGATGGTGAGTGGGATTGTTTTCTTAATTTCTCTTTCTGCTCTTTTGTTGTTAGTGTATAGGAATGCAAGAGATTTCTATGTGTTTAATTTTGTATCCTGCAACTTTAATGAATTCATTGATGAGCTCTAGTCATTTTCTGGTGGCATCTTTAGGATTTTCTATATTTAGTATTATGTCATTGGCAAACAGTGACCATTTTACTTCTTCTTTCCCAATTTAGATTCTTTTTTTTCTTCTTCTCTGATTGTCGTGACTAGGACTTGCAAAACTATGTTGAAAAAATGTGGCAGGAGTGAACATCCTTGTCTTGTTCCTGATCTTAGAGGAAATGCTTTCAGTTTTCACCATTGATAATGATGTTTGCTATGGGTTTGTCATATGTAGCCTTTATTACGTTGAGGTAGGTTCCCTCTGTGTCCACTTTCTGGAGAGTTTTTTTTTTTTTATCATAAATGGGTGTTGAATTTTGTTAAAAGCTTTTTCTGCATCTATTGAGATGGTCATATGATGTTTATTCTTCAGTTTGTTAATGTGGTGTATCATGTTGGTTTTGAGTAGGTTGTGTTTATTTGCTGAACTGTGTCTTTTGCATAGCAAAAGTTTTTAATTTTGATGAAGTTCAGTTTATCAGTTTTCTTCTTTTTTGGTCATGCTTTTATTGTCATATCTAGGAACTCTACCTAACCCAAGGTCCAAAGATTTTTCTCCTAAATTTTCTTCTAGAAGCTTCTTGGTTTTATGTTATACATTTAAGTCTTTGATCTTTTTTGAGCTAAATTTTTTTTTATAAATTTGTTTTATTTTTTGGCTGTGTTGGGTCTTCGATGCTGCACACGGGCTTTCTATAGTTGTGGTGTGCAGGGGTTACTCTTCATTGTGGTGCATGGGCTCCTCATTGTAGTGGCTTCTCTTGTTTGCAGAGCATGGACTCTAGGCACCCAGGCTTCAGTAGCTGCGGCACACAGGCTCAATAGTTGTGGTTCATGGACTCTAGAGTGCAGGCTCAGTAGTTGTGGCATGGGCTTAGTTGCTCTGTGGCGTGTGGGATCTTCCTGAAGCAGGGATCGAACTCATGTCCCCTGCACTGGCAGGCAGATTCTTAACCACTATACCACGTAGGAAGTCCCTGAGTTAATTCTTTAAATATAAGATATGATGTTTCATTTTTCTAGATATAAATACATAATTTTCCTAGCACTATTTGATTAAAAGACTATGTTTCTCCAATGAATCGACTTCACACTTTTGTCAAAATCAGTTGACCTTATATGTGTGGGTCTGTATCTCAACTTTTCATTCTCTCCCATTGATCTAGATGTCTACCCTTTTGTAAATAACACACTGTCTTTATTATTGTAATTTTATAACAGGATTTCTCAATCTCAGCACTATTGATATTTTGGTCCAGGTAATTTTGTTGTAGAGGACATCATCAGCTCTTTAGCAGCATGCCTGGCCTCTTCTTTTAGATGCTAGAACAACCCCTGAGTCTAGAGCATCCCCTGAGTCATGACAATCAAAAAAATCTCTAGACATTGCTAAAATGAACTGAGTGTAAAAATCACCTCTAGTTGAGAGCCAATGACTTATATAGTAAATTTTGGAAAATCAAACTATTTTCTTCTTTTTCTAAAGGTACCCTAGTTCCTTTGCTTTCTCCTATAAATTTTAGGATCAGTTTGATTTCCACAAAAATTCTTGCTGAAATTCTGATTGGGATTATATTGAATCTATACATCAATCTGGGAAGTGACATCTTAAGAATATTGAGTTTTCCAATCCATAAACACAGTATATCTCCACATTATTTAGGTGTCCTTTGATTTTGTTTTCATTAATATTGTGTTGTTTTCAGCACAGAAGTTCTGTGAATGTAGGTGCATTTGCGTGTATCAAATATATAGTTTCTAAGTATTTCAGTTTTTTGCTATTATAAATAGCACTTAAAATTTTGAATTCTAGTTACTCATTGTTACTATTAAGAAATATAGTTGACTTTATGTATAATCCTTGTATTCTGTAACCTTGCTAAACTTACCTATTAGTTCTTAGAGCCTTTTTCATAGGTTCTTTGGATTTTCTACATTGACAAACATATTTGAATAGAAGCCTTTTTATTTCCTCCTTTCCAATCTCTGTGTTTTTTTCTTTTCTTTTCTTGCCTTAGTGCACTATCTAGGATTAAAGTATGTTGAATACTTTATGTTGAATAGGATTGGTGATAGCAGCTATCATTGTCTTGGTGCCAATATTAGTTGTGTTGAGAGCTTTTAACATGCTGGGTGTTAAGTGTTATCAAATGTTTTCCTGCCTCTGTTGAGGTGATTGTACAGTTTTTCTTTTTAGTTTGTTATGATGAATTATATTGGATTGATTTTCAAAAGTTGAAACATCTTTCCTTCAATAAACCCCTCTTGCTCATAGCATATAATTCTTTTTATATGCTCCCAGATTTAATTTGATAAAACTTGTTGAATTTTTGTCCACATTCATGAGAAATATTGTTTCACAATTTTATTCTCTTGTAATGTCTTTGTCTGGTTTTTGTATCTGGGTAATGCCGGGCTCATAAAATGAGTTAGAAAGTGTTCCTTCCTATTCTATTTTCTGGAAGAAATTATATAGATTTGATATTATTTCTTCCTGAAATGTTCAGTTGAGTCTAGCAGTAGAGTCCTCTGGGCCTGTACTAGTCTTTGTGAAAACTTTTTAAACTACAAATTCAGTTTCTTTAGTAGAATAGACTATTCAGTTCACCTATTTCTGCTTGAGTGATTTTTGGTAGTTGGCTGTTCAAAGATTCATTCCATTTCATTTAAATTGTTCAGTGTAAGGGCTTAAAGTTGTTTGGAGTATTTCCTTAATATCCTTTTCATATTGGTAGTATCTGTGGTGATGTCTACTCTTTCATTCCTGATATTAATAATTTATATGTTCTCTTCATCTTTTTTTTTGTTTGTTTCTGGCTCAGTCAGTCTGGCTACAGGTTTATGAATTATTTTTATTTTTAAATAAAATTATTTCTTAAAATGCTCTTTATTTTGTATTTGCAGTATTTATGCTCTTAATTATATTATTTCCTTGTTGTTCACTTTGTATTTAATTTGCTCTTATTTTTCTAGTTTCTTAAGATGGAAGCTCAGAATTGACTTGAGAGCCTTCTTCTTTTCCAATATAAACACATAACTTATATTGTAACACATAACTTTTCTTGTAAGCACTTTTTTAGTTGTATCCCCACACCCAGAAATTTTTGATATGTGATATTTTTATATTTGTGTAGTTTAAAATATTTTCTACATTTTCTTGAGACTACCACTTTGACCAATGAGTTAGTTATAAAGGTGTGATTTAGTTTCCAAAAATTTGGGAAATTTTCAAATATCTTTATTAATTTCTAATTAAATTCCATTATGGTCAGAGCACACTTTGTATGCTCTCTATTCTTTTAAATTGACTATTATTTGTTTATTGTCCAGAACAGGGGTAAGTCATTTTTTTTTTTTGTAAAGTGTCAGATAATAAGTACTTTTGGCTTTTAGGACCATAAAGTTTCTTTTGCAACTGCTCATTTCTGCCTTTGTGGAACAAAAACAGCCATAGAGAAGATGCAAACAAATAGGCATGGCTGTGTTCCAATTAGACTTTATTTATTAAAACTGGTGGTGGGCTGAATTTGGCCTGCAGGTCATAGTTTGCTGACCCTTGATCTACCTTGGTGTATGTTCCATGTGCACTTGAAAAAAATGTATATTCTGTTGTTGGGTGGAATACTTTATGAATGCTAATTAGATCAAACTGAGTGCTAATGCTGTTCAGGTCTTCTCAGTTCTTGCTGATTTTCTACTGTGCTGTTGACTACTGAGGGGTTTTGATGTATCCAAGAATAATAGTGGATTTGTGTATTTTTCCTTTTAGTTCTATCAAATTTTGCTTCATGTATTTGAAGCTCTGTTGTTTGGAGCATACATATCTAGGCTGTTTTGTGTTCTAGGTGTATTGATCCCTCCTTCTCCTCGGTAGTACTCCTTGTTTTGACATCTACTTGGATATTGATATAGTCATTCTCACTTTCTTTAGTTCTGTGATTTCATGGCTTATCATTCTCCATCCTTTTACTTTAACCTATATACCATTATATTTAAAGTGAGTTTCTTGTAGACAGCATGTAGTTGAGCCTTTTCGCTTTTCCAATCTGACAATTTTCGTCTTTTAATTGGTATGTTGAGACCACTTTATTTTTTAAATTAATTAATTATTTTATTATTATTAATTTATTACCTCCATTGGGTCTTCATTGCTACACTCAGGCTTTCTGTAGTTGTGGAGAGTGGGGGCTACTCTTCATTGCAGTGTGCAGGCTTCTTATTGTGGTGGCTTCTCTTGGTGTGGAGCATGGGCTCTAGGCACATGGCTTCAGTAGTTGCAGCAAGTGGGCTCAGTAGTTGTGGCTCACAGGCTCTAGAGTGCAGGCTTAGTAGTTGTGGCACATGGGCTTAGTTGCTCTGTGGCATGTCGGACCAGGGCTCAAACCTGTGTCCCCTGCATTGGCAGGTGGATTCTTAACCACTGCATCACCAGGGATGCTCAAGACCACTTACTTTAAATGGGATTGATATGATTGGATTTTGGCCTACCCTCTATTTAGTTTAGATTTTCCTTTCTCTGGTTATCTTTTGCCCTCTATTCACCCTTATCTGCTGTGTTTTAGATTATTTCAATGTTTTTAATATATTTTAAGTTTTCTCTTTGATTTATGATTTTGTATTTTTTAAGTTGCTGTTCTAGTTGTTACAATATACATATCTAACCTTTCAGTCTACTTAGAGTATTTGCTATTTTACCACCTAAAGTAAGGGTTGAAGTTTTAATCATGTAGATTCCTTTATTCTCCCCCTCCCTTTATGTTTGAGTTGCCATATATATTATATTTACATGCACTGAAAATCCCATCAGACAATATTATAATTTTTGCTTTTAATAGTCATACCTACTTTAATGAATCCAAAGGAAAAAATAAGCTATTATCTTTATCTAGATATTTATCATTATTATTTATTATGTCATTGTTCTTCCTTAAATCCCGGTGTTCCAAATCTCCCTGTTGTGTTTTCAGTTAGGCTGAAGAACTTCCTTTGTTAATATGTTGTATCACATTGATTTTGTGTATATGGAAGAATACTTGCATCCCTGGGATAAATCCCACTTGATCATGGTGTATGATCCTTTTAATGTGTTGTTGGATTCTGTTTGCTAGTATTTTGGTGAGGATTTTTGCATCTATATTTATCAGCAATATTGGTGTGTAATTTTCTTTTTTTGTAGTATATTTGTCTGGTTTTGGTATCAGGGTGATGGTGGCCTTGTAGAATGAGTTTGTGAGTGTTCCTTTCTCTGCAATTTTTGGGAAGAGTTTGAGGAGAATGGGTGTTATCTCTTCTCTAAATGTTTGATTGAATTCTCCTGTGAAGCCATCTGGTCCTGGACTTTTGTTTGTTGGAAGATTTTTAATCAGTTTCAATTTCATTACTTATGATTGGTCTGTTCATATTTTCTATTTCTTCCTGATTCAGTCTTGGAAGGTTATACCTTTCTAAGAATATGTCCATTTCTTTCAGCTTGTCCATTTTATTGGCATATAGTTGCTTGTAGTAGTCTCTTATGATGCTCTGTATTTCTGCAGTGTCTATTGTAACTTCTCCTTTTTCATTTCTAATTTTATTGATTTGACTCCTCTCCCTCTTTTTCTTAATGAGTCTGGCTAAAGGTTTATCAGTTTTGTTTATCTTTTCAAAGAACCAGCTTTTAGTTCTATTGATCTTTGCTATTGTTTTCTTTGTTCCTATTTCATTTATTTCTGCTCTGATCTTTAGGATTTCTTTCCTTCTACTAAGTTTGGGTTTTGTTTGTTCTTCTTTCTCTAGTTTCTTTAGGTGTAAGGTTAGATTGTTTATTTGGGATTTTTCTTATTTCTCGAGGTAGAATTGTATCTCTATAAACTTCCCTCTTGGAACTGCTTTTGCTGCATCCCATAGGTTTTGGATCATTGTATTTTCATTGTCATTTGTCTCTAGGTATTTTTTGATTTCCTCTTTGATTTCTTCAGTGATGTCTTGGTTATTTAGTAGCATATTGTTTAGCCTCCATGTGTTTGTGTTTTTTACAGTTTTTTTCCTGTAATTGATTTCTAGTCTCATAGTGTTGTGGTCAGAAAAGATGCTTGATACAGTTTCAATTTTCTTAAATTCATCAAGGCTTGATTTGTGACCCAAGATGTGATCTATCCTGAAGAATGTTCCATGTGTACTTGAGAAGAATGTGTAATCTGCAGTTCTTGGATGGAATGTCCTATAAATATCAATTAAATCTAGCTGGTATATTGTCATTTTAAGCTTGTGTCTCCTTATTAATTTTCTGTGTGGATGATCTGTCCATTGGTGTAGGTGGGGTGTTAGAGTCCCCCGCTAGTATCGTTTTACTATTTCCTCTTTTACAGTTGTTAGCATTTGCCTTATGTATTGAAGTGCTCCTATATTGGGTGCATGTATATTTATAATTGTAATCACCTCTTCTTGGATTGATCCCTTGATCATTATGTAGCGTCTTTTCTTGCCTCTTGCAACATTTTTTTTACTTTAAGGTCTATTTCATCTGATATGAGTATTGCTACTCCAGCTTTCTTTTGATTTCCATTTGCATGGAATATCTTTTTCCATCACCTCAGTTTCATTCTGTATGTGTCCCTATGTCTGAAATGGGTCTCTTGGAGACAGCATATATATGGGTCTTGTTTTTGTATGCATTCAGCCAGTTTGTGTCTTTTGGTTGGAGCATTTAGTCCATTTACATTCAAGGTAATTATTGATATGTATGTTCCTATTACAGTTTTCTTGTTTTGGGTTTGTTTTTGTAGGTCCTTTCTTCTCTTGTATTTCCCACTTAGAGGAGGTCCTTTAGCATCTGTTTTAGGGCTGGTTTGGTGGTGCTGAATTCTCTTAGCTGTTGCTTGTCTGTAAAGCTTTTGATTTCTCCATTGAATCTGAATGAGATCCTTGCTGGGTAGAGTATTCTTGATTGTAGGTTCTTCCCTTTCATCACTTGAAATATATCATGCCATTCCCTTCTGGCTTGCAGAGTTTCTGCTGAGAAATCAGCTGTTAACCTTATGGGAGTTCCCTTGTATGCTATTTGTTGTTTTTCCCTTGTTGCTTTTAATAATTTTTCTTTGTCTTTAATTTTTGTCAGTTTGACTACTGTGTGTCTTGGCATGTTTCTCCTTGGGTTTATTCTGCCTGGGACTCTTTGTGCTGCCTGGACTTGGGTGGCTATTTCCTTTCCCATGTTAGGGAAGTTTTTGACTATAATCTCTTCCAATATTTTTCTCAGGTCCTTTCTCTCTTCTCCTTCTAGGACCCCTATAATGTGAATGTTTGTGCATTTAATGTTGTCCCAGAGGTCTCTTAGGCTGTCTTTATTTCTTTTCATTCTTTTTTCTTTATTCTTTTCTGCATCAGTGATTTTCACCTTTCTGTCTTTGAGGTCACTTACCTGTTCCTCTGCCTCAGTTATTCTGCTGTTGGTTCCTTCTAGTGTATTTTTCATTTCAGTTATTGTATTGCTTATCTCTGTTCTTTAATTCTTCTAGGTCTTTGTTAAACTGTTGCAGCCAGTCTTTTCTCAAAGTCCTGGATCATCTTCACTATCATTATTCTGAATTCTTTCTCTGGAAGGTTGCCTATCTCTACTTTATTTAGTTGTTTTTCTGGGGTTTTATCTTGTTCCTTCATGTGGCACAAAGTCCTCTGCCTTTTCATTTTTCCTTTCTGTGGCTGTGGTTTTCATTCCCCAGGCTGCAGAAGTATAGTTCTTCTTGATACTGCTGTCTGCCTTTTGGTGGATGAGGCTATCTAAGAAGCTTGTGTGTGCTTCATGCTTCCTGATGGGAGGGACTGGTGGTGGGTAGGGCTGGGTGTTGCTTTGGTGGGCAGAGCTCAGTAAAACTTTAATCTGCTTGTCTGCCCATGGATCGGGCTGTTTTCCTACCCTGTTGGTTGTTTGGCCTGAGGTGACCCAGAACTGGAGCTTACACTCTCTTTGGTGGGGCTAATGGCAGACTCTGGGAGGGCTCATGCCAATGAGCACTTCTCAGAACCTCAGCCACCAGTGTCTCCATCCCTGAATTGAGCCACAGCCACCCCTCCCCCCCACCTCTCAAACAGCAGCAGGTAGGTCTGGTTCAGTCTCCTGTGGGGTCACTGCTCCTTCCCCCTGGATCCTGGTGTGCACACTAATTTTTGTAGTGTGCCCTTCAAGAGTGGAGTCTCTGTTTCCTCCAGTCCTGTGGAAGTCTGCAGTGAAATCCCACTGGGCTTCAAAGTCTGATTCTCTGGGGATTCCTCCTCCCATTGTCAGACTCCCAGGTTGGGAAGCCTGACGTGGGGCTTCTGTCTCTACATTTATTTCTAGAGTGTTTGCTTCTTGGAATTTGGTAATAATAGCTGGTCTAAAGTTTTTGTCTGATTCCAGTATCTGTGTCATGTCAGGATTGACATCCATTGGTTCCTTTTCTGTAAGAAGTAGTCAGATTTCTCTGCTTCCTTGTTTGTCAGTAGTTTTTAATTATATCCAGACATTTTGGATATTATATCGAGAGACTCTAGGTCCTATTAAAATCCTCTGGAGAAGGTTGATTTTTTTTGTTATTATTTTATTTTTTGTAGTTACTCCATCTTACTAGGTTTAGATTGTGAGTTTTCTTTCATCTTCTCTGGATGGTCTTTCAAGTTCTTTGCTATCCTGTTTTGGGTCTGTCCTGTGCACTCAGAGGTGAATTCAGGATGTGTTGCTTTAGCCACAGAATTCAGAGGTCTCCCTCTCTCGCTCTTTCTCCCCAGTATATCCCCCAAACTCCATGGCTTCCAGGAACTCCTTTTCCTGATCATCTGACTAGAAAGATAAGGTTTTTTATTTTTATTTTTTATTTTTTTTAGAAAGATAAGATTTAACTTGAAATTCTAGTGACCATGTTACCCATAATTCTGTGTGACTGGGGCAACCCTCAGTACAAAGTGGTGAGAGTAAAGAGAGAGGAAAAAACAAGTGATTTCTCTACTGTTTTTGTACCACAAGGTTCCCTTTTTTGGTTACTCTGGCCAGCAACATGGATTTTTCTTACAGGGTTTTTGGTGCTGAAGTAATAGTGATTACATTGCAGATTTGTAATTTGGGTGGCCCTTAGTGCAGGACTGAAAGAAAGAAATAGAAAAAACCAGTGGGAATCCCTTGGGTCAAAGTGAGAAAATAAAAGAGTAAAAATACCAAGGAAAGTCATCCCTATATGAGTTTTTCAGGTTTAAGTTCTCCTTCCTAATCTTTGTATTCTTAACTTTCCAGAGCTGTCAGGTAGTTGGTTTTGTGCATTTTGTTCAGTTTTTATATAATCAGTGGGAGATACAGGCTGTAGTGGGCTTGTTCCACCTTGGCTGGCAGCGCGAGTCCTTCACATCTGTTCACATTTGCACTGATTCTTAGTTGCTCACAGTGTCTGTCACCTAGAAGGTGATCGAAGAGTATCTGTTGAATGAAAGGAAAAGTGAATAAAAAATGAGGTAAAAAAGAAGAAAAGGAGAAAAGGAAAGGATAAAAAGGAAGGAAGGAGAAGTATAGGAAAGAAAGAAAATGGATGGATGGAATTGGAATGTTTGGTGTCTTTAAAATGCCAATGTGTAAATAGAAAGGAAGATCAATGGAATAGAATAGAGAACTCAGAAGTAAGCCCAAACACATATGGGCACCTTATCTTTGACAAAGGAGGCACGGATATACAGTGGAAAAAAGACAGCCTCTTCAATAAGTGGTGCTGGGAAAATTGGACAGCAGCATGTAAAAGAATGAAATTAGAACACTTCCTAACACCAGACACAAAAATAAACTTCAAATGGATTAAAGACCTACATGTAAGGCCAGACACTATCAAACTCCTAGAGGAAAACATAGGCAGAACACTCTATGACATCCATCAAAGCAAGATCCTTTTTGACCCACCTTCTAGTATCATGGAAATAAAACCAAGAATAAACAAATGGGATCTCATGAAACTTAAAAGCTTTTGCACAGTGAAAGAAACCATAAACAAGACAAGAAGGCAACAAGAATGGGAAAAAATAGTTGCCTGTGAAACAATGGACAAAGGATTAACCTCCAAAATATACAAGCAGCTCATGCAGCTTAATACCAAAAAAGCAAATAACCCAATCCACAAATGGGCAGAAAACCTAAACAGACATTTCTCCAAAGAAGACATACAGATGGCCAACAAACACATGAAAAGATGCTCAACATCACTCATCATCAGAGAAATGCAAGTCAAAGCCACAATGAGGTATCACCTCACACCAATCAGAATGGCCATCATCACAAAATCTGGAAACAACAAATGTTGGAGAGGGTGTGGAGAAAAGGGAACTCTCCTGCACTGTTGGTGGGAATGTAAGTTGGTACAGCCACTATGGAAAACAATTTGGAGGTTCCTTCAAAAACTACAAATAGAACTACCATATGATCCAGTAATCCCACTTCTGGGTATATACCCAAAGAAAACCATAATCCCAAAAGAAACATGTACCATAATATTTATTGCAGCACTATTTACAATAGCCAGGACATGGAAGCAACCGAAATGCCCATCAACAAATGAATGGATGCAGAAGATGTGGCATATATATACAATGGAGTTTTACTCAGCTATAAAAAGGGATGAGATGGAGCTATATGTAATGAGGTGGATAGACCTAGAGTCTGTCATACAGAGTGAAGTAAGTCAGAAAGAGAAGGACAAATATTGTATGCTAACTCACATATACGGAATCTAAAAATGGTACTGATGAACTCAGTGACAAGAACAAGGACGCAGATGCAGAGAATGGACTGGAGAACTCGAGGTTTGGGGGTGGCGGGGGGTGAAGGGGAAACTGAGACGAAGCGAGAGAGTAGCACAGACATATATATACTACCAACTATAAAATAGATAGTCAGTGGGAAGTTGTTGTATAACAAAGGGAGTCCAACTCGAGGATGGAAGATGCCTTAGAGGACTGGGACGGGGAGGGTGGGGGGACTCAAGGGAGGGTGGGGGGGAGTTGAGGGAGGGAGGGAATATGGGGATATGTGTATAAAAACAGATGATTGAACTTGGTGTACCCTCAAAAAATAAAAAAAAAATGCCAATGTGTAAAGCAATTATATTCCAATAAAGAGCTTAAAAAAAAATAAAGCAAAGTGATTGGTACATTTGGGTCTACTTAAAAAAAAAAAAAAGCCAATGGTTTTAGGCATAATTCTACATTATGGTCACTAGATGGCAGTAGAAACCAATGCCTACTTTGTGATCTTTTAAAACCATACTCAACAATTAGTGACAATATACTATAGACTAGGTAGTTTGTTAGAAACTGAGAGGAGTGGTTGTGGAGAGGGATTGGGTGCAAATATAAATAAGAGGAAATTTCTGCTTTTCAGGAGTTCACAAGTTAACAGAAAGAAAGACTAACCATCATATAAATCAGATTATGGTAATCTTATGGTAGAAATATAAACTAATATTAAAGTAAGACAGAAGGGAGGGATTAATTCTGACTACAAAATTGAAGAAGCCTTCACAGAACAACTTTGAGCTGGACCTTGAAGGGTGGGTATATGTTGAACATATAGGGTGGGACGTGGGGGGTAGAGAGCAAGAGGTCTTCCAAATAGAGGGTACAAATCTGGGAAGAATATCTGGAGAATAGGATATATTGAGGTGTGGCTGCACCACAGGATATGTGAAGGAAATCACGGGAATTTATGTTGCGAAGCTAAGCTGACATCACATTATGGGAGTTCTTACATGGGTAAAGGGTGTTGTGTCTAAGTCCTGTGTTCACGACCCCATCTGTGGGCTGGCAGTTTTTAGCTAGAGTCCTGTGGGGTGGAGCAGCCTATCCTAGGGCCCTGGGCAGTTCCTGCTGGATTGGAAGCTAAAGACTCGAATGCTTCTAGGGTCCCAGAGGGAGGCTACATGAGTGGGCACCATGCCAGACTCGGTGAAGGGCCTGGATGAACTCAACTTGTTACCGTGTGGGGATGTGGGCCCAGTATTATTACTGAGTCTTCCAGTTTTTCAAGAGAGGTCAAAAGCCAAATTTGTGTGAAATTTCCTGGTTTTTAAATAATGGCACTGACTCATTGTTTAGAAAGCACCGAGTGAGCCAATTAAAACAAATCTGTGGGCTGGAGTGGGCCCTTGGGCAGTCACTTCGTGACCTCTATTCCGGAGAGTCATCTTGTGGGTTCCTTTCCTGGTCTCTGTCATGGCTGAGATCCAGACCTGAGTGTCCATGGAGGGAGTTCCTCTTTCCTAATTTCCCCTTCTGTGTGTATAAAGGTTTCCTAACAGTGTCTCTCAGAGAAACTCTCCCCAGCCCTTTACCGCAAGCTACCGCACCCCTCTGCCTTCTTCTTTTTGTAAAAGCCACCAGGCTGGCCACCCAAGGGAGGTGGCTGGCATTGCAAAGCACTGTATTCCTGGTGTCCTTCTTACGTCTCAAATACATCAGTACAAGTTTTAACAATGACCCTGATGGTTCATTTGTGCTCAGAAAATATCATTCAGAAGTTACACTGGTCTTCAAAATTAATTTTCTTTTTAAATCTATTGCTTCAAGCTTTTACGTTACATTTAAAGTAGTCTGAAGGAATAGTCTACTTACATATCTACATACAGATTTTAATCACTTATTATTTATTAGAGGTGGGGAAGAATTGGGATTTTGTGTTTCTCTTGCTGATACCTTATTATATAGCTATCTGAATCATAAAGGGTGATCAGTATTCCATGTTCCTTGAGTCCACAGAAGCTGGGAATCTGGTTCAAGGGCACTAGGGTGCCTGAGAAATGGAGGCGGGAGAGACAGAGAATGAGGCTCAGGAAGGAGATGGGAAGTTTCTTTCCCTCCCTTTCCCTCTTCTCCAGTGATCAGAGCTCCAGGTAGCATAGCAAGAGTCAGAAAAATACAGCAGAAAAGCCTCTGAAGCCAGACTATCTGAGGTTCCATCTCAGTTCTCCTTCTAACAAGCGAGGTGACTTTGGGGACATCGCTTAGCTTTTCTGTGCCTTAGTTTCCTCACCTATGAAGTGGCAATATTAATACATTATTCATAGAGCTGTTTTGAAGATTAAATAAAATGGACCAGTGTAAGCAGAAGGAAACAGATGGGTATTTGTTTCTTGTGTGTGCTTTTCTAATATGAATGTTGTCATAGCATTTATTTTTAAAGAACAGTTATGGACAAAACTGAAGAATCAACAAGATATCCTCAGGAATTCCAGCTTCACTTACCCCACATGGGTAATTACTTCCCTCGTGTGTGCCTGTGTTGAGTGTGTGTAGAGGCTGAAAGTCAGTGGTGATTCGTGTCCTGTTCGGTTATGAATTTTCACCAGGTGGCAGCAGAGTATTATGACAAGACGTCACAGGATTCAGTGTCCTACTCAGCGGGCAGAGTAGAGGAAAGGCAAGTAAGAGAGGGTGGCTTGAAGATTTGTCCGTTGATGTCAGTGAGGTGTTAAAGTCTTCTACTGTTATTGGATTCCCGTCTGTTTCTCTCTTTATGTCTGTTAGTATTTGTTCTGTGTATTTGGGTGCTTCTACATTAGGTGTACCTATGTTGACGAGTGTAAAATCCTCTTCTTGTGTTGATCCTTTTATCATTATATAGTGCCCTTCTTTATCTTTCTTTATGGTCTTTGTTTTAAAGTCTATTTTGTCTGATATGGGTATTTCAACAGGGTTAGTAGATGCAAACTAGTACATACAGAATGGAAAAACAACAAGGTTCTAGTCTATAGCACAGGGAACTATATTCAGTATCCTGAGATAAACCATAATGGAAAAAACATAAAAAAGAATGTGCGTGTGTGTGTGTGTATGTATATGTGTGTGTGTATAAAATATCTATCGAAATTAATACATTGTAAATCTACTTCAATAAAAAAAAAGAGTAAGTGAAATTTAAAAAAAAAGGGAGAGAGAGGGCGGCAGTCATTATCATTCTGAAAGCGGCTCATTAGAGCTGGCAAGTCAAGCTCCAATATGAGTTTAAAAACATCTCCTTATAAAAACTAGCAGAGACTGGTCAGCCGGACGAGAGGAGATTCTGTGTGAGGGGAGAGATGCTCGGCGAAATCAACACGGGAGTGATATGAAGGCGCCTCACTGAGCTGGTTGTGTGGAAGTTCAGCTGGGAGAATGAAATGCAGGGCCAGCTCTGTATGTTGACAGAGGAACCAGCTGCCTGTTTGATTTACCTGGCCAAGTGATGAAGGGGTTCTCTTCCACAGTTTAGCCCAGTCTCACCATTATGGCTTAGCTGGGTCAGCTTTTGTCTCTGAAAGGCCACTGTTATAATGTGAGTAGAGGACATACCTCCAATCTCTTTGGGACAAAAATTTAATTCTTGTTAACTGAGATTAATCTCTCTGATTAGTGTATGCCACTTTGAAAGAGTGAATTGTCCCAAGGAGGGAATGGGAAACAATAATTTCAAGCCAAAGGCGGAGGGAAGGATAAGAGTCTATACCACAGGATCAGGATTTAGGGCAAATTCTCACTCATCATTTTGACTGACAGCAAGGAGCTGGCTTGGCTCTATCAGCTAAGCCTTGATGCTGTTGCTGGGGCTGGCCCTGTGCTCCTGGCTAGGCCTTGGTGTTCTCTGGTTGAACAGAAACAATGTAACAGAACTCTGACATCTGACAAGGCCCGTCTGCAACCACAGTGGAGCAAGGCAAAATAATATTACTCTGTAATCGTGTCTGAACACAGATAAAAATGAGAGTATTGTCTAAAAGTGACCACAAGAATAACTAAACATGCCACTATTCTGATTAATATGCGTGAACAATTGCCGTTTCTTTGCCAGTTAAAGCTTTGGCCATGTTTCATTCCTCGTACCTTCTAGGTAAGAATTATTAGGATACCCAATCATAGAATCCTGGCAGCAGCCCACCCAGGCCAAGGCCCTGCTTCCTTAAATCCTCCCTGCAAGTCACCTAACACAAGGTTTGGTGAGAGAGCACTGGATGCTTAGGAAGAAGATAGACTAGGAGAGGAACATGCCCAAGGACAGGGAAAGAAGGATGAGGCCAAAACCTCACTACTTCACCACAGGGCCTTGGGAGGGCCCTTGTTTCCCTGTGTTCAGTAACCAGAAGCCAAGGATGCTGACTGCATTACTGCTGACATTTGTCCTCTGCTGCAAATCTGAGCAAAGGAGCCTCTGGGTCCTCCAGAAGCCTGGCTGTCTGGAGCAGGGGATGAGTTTGTTCAGCCCACTGCCTCTTCTTCCTAAGCAGCTGACTACTTCTTCTGATGTGGTTTTGTGGTTATACAGTAAGCAGCACTGCTCATGTGGACATGCTATACTTTCAGTTTCTGAAAGTGAGTCATGTTGACTTTCCTCTTGGGAGTAAGAGTGACCCTTGCTCAAAAGGACTACATGACTAGAAAGAAGAAACACCAGAGGCCACCAGGGCCAGAGTGTTTACCACTGGAGGTAGTCCCTGGTTTCTGGGAGTAGTATGTGTCATCTCTGTATGTCAGATAAGCTAGGAAGAGGCACTTGGTTTTGAATCTTCGAATATTTGCCAACGTTTGAAGTCTGTCTTTATTCTCACTCATCAGTTGGAGGGATGCTGATACCTGAAGAGCTCAGGATCTCTAGATGGACTCAAATGAGTGTACATTTGATCAGCTGGTACATGATGGGGAGGTTTCCAAGAAGGTTATTTGCTATTATGACATCTTTAATTCTTGTGTCTGCGAACAAGCTCATGACATTGGACCACTCACGAAGGTCCTAAGAAATCTCGACACACCTGTTGAGAGTCAAAATTGAACTCATGAAGAATAAGCCAGTAGACAGAAGAAGGCCTTTCTTCTAGGCTAACTCTGCTTTGTGGTTCCATTTGGTTAATTTTTCATGAAAATATGTAAAGCCAGGATGGAAGATGTGAAGCTATCATGTCACCGCTTCTGTGCCCTTGATAAACATTGTGAATTAATTGTAGTGTTCTTTCACACCGAGTCAGGATGTAGCCTCAAAGACACTCTCATCACTGTGCTCCAGACAGTCACTACCACCAGATCCCAGAGGGCATGTGAGATGAAGCCTATTTGCCAAAAATGTTCCATAATCTCAATTTAACTGTGCTCTTGGGTATCTAAGTTATGGGGGTGCCACATTGAGGAGATTGCCTTTTTTTCCTCAATAAGTAAATCCTTCTTGGTTGAAGAAAGAGCAAATAGAATTATCCTTGAATTCTGCATCACTGATCCATCACTCACTACCTAGTGCCTTTTGCTAAGTTATTTGGGTGAGAGAATGATAAGAAAAGTCCAGCAGTGGGGGAAGATACGTTAAATAATTAGTGAGGCATTCCACATCGTTTATATTTTATAAGTATGTAAAAATGGCGGCCACTTCATGCGGCTGAATTTTCAAGGCAATCCCACATTTAATTCTTTTTAGGTACTAGGCCCGTCATTTGGTAGTTGCTGTGAGGTAGGTGGTAGCATCTATTGGGGCAGATTAGATTCAATAAGGAGAGTTATTAAACTGCGAATATTTTAGAAGATTTAGCATGCGATAGCTATTTATGTATTGTCCATAAAATGTGCTTATTAAAATCGTAGTCTATAAACCAGTTAAATACTGTACCAGCTGAGAGTCTTGGTTGCACTTAATAAACTCTAGATTACATAAGCAGGAAAGGGACTTATTGGAAGGCAGTTGCTTCAGAAAAACACAAAAATGTTAGAAACCAGACTTCCATCAAAAGACAGTCACTACACTTATGCCAGGCTGGTACAGAAGCTGAATGCTTGTCTTAACTTCTCTTCAGACCAGGATTCCTTAATCTTCTGTAACATGAACCCCGTTGGCCATCAAATGAAGTCTATGAACCTCTTCTCAGAATGTTTTAAAATTTGTAAAATAAGGTACACAGGCTTACAAAGGAAACCAATTATTCTAAAATATAGTTATCAAAATGTAAAAATATCCTAGGTGTGTTATATATAGCAGTATATGTGCTTCTTTATTAATGCATTAGCTAAAATTAACTGGTGACTAATGACTGAAGCAACTTCAGCAGTGATGAGCTTGGGTATCTACTATATCTGTAAGGATTGTAAAGAAGATGAAAACAGCTGTGAGTTCAGCTGGAGACAAGGTCACAATTACTGCTGATACTGTTGGGATTAGTTTATTGACTACATTCTTAATTGAACAAAATTGAATTTTAGTTAGAAGTTAGAGGAAATAATAGTGTGTGTATTTTTAATTCAATTTCATGGATTTCCCTTAATTCTACTTATAGACTCCAGGTTAAGAACTCTTGTTTTATACTGTGAACTCCTTAGAAGAAGGATTTATACCTTATTCAGCTTTGAGTGCATGCGATCTCCTTTCATGAAGTCTGTATGTGTTCCTCTAGGCGGGTAGTTTCTTTGACTATAATGAGTGGAACTTTTTTTCCCCCCAAGCACACATGGAAATATCTGAAAAATGAAGCAACAGATCCCAATGATTGTGTAGATTGCCATTCAATACTGATGATTCTTGGCTTACTTTTGTCTGGAAAATCCCACTCAGCTTCTTCTGCAGTCATTATACTCTATTCATTTTTGCAGTCACACCAGCCAATCTCTATGGGGCAATCTCTCCTGTGGTTCCATTATGGGACCTGGACACTGTCCTGGATTGAGTGAATAGTGATATCCTAATGTTGTCCTCTGGAAGGACACAGGTTTTACACTAGTGCTTATCCACCTCACCCTTGCTGAGGAAAGGAAATTAACTCCTTTCCAGACAGTCATAATGATTTTCTGTCGTCATATTTCTGTCACCTCCCTTGGTTTATCACAGGGTTTCCTTCTATCCCCCGTTGGCCTATCTTCAGCTTTTCAGCCTTCCAGCTGCCTATTCTTTCTTGTTTTACAATCCATTTAAGCTTGAGTGGGGCAACTTGTATTTGGTAAGTGTTGAGTAAAAGTTTATTATGACAGTATTATTGAAGAATTTTTTAATGAATTAAAGTGTTGATCTTCCTGTTAATAACCCAAATATCTCTTACGTACTCGGATCTTTATATCTGCACCTGTGGTGCTTTTGCTCCAATGCCCCATTTTACAGCTCAGTGACCTCCCCTGAAAGGAAAAAATAAGAACTGAAAATGACTTACAGACTGAGCACTTCTTTTCTGTTAGTCTCCTTCCTACCATGTTTATCTCATCATGAAATATGGAAATAAAAACAATGTCAAATATGAAAGCATGTCATAGGGAAAAACTCTTTGAAATCTCTGGTTGATAAAAACAGTAACAACAACAAAAAGCTCTCATGATGACCTGAGCATTGAAAAGCTATTGGGTATTGCTAAATACTTTTCATCTCATAGATCAAAACATCTACCTTGAAGAATGACAAAGTTGCTTTGAACTGATAAAATTAAGGTAGACAATTCATTCTGACTCACTCCACTCCATTTATTTCACAAACATGTTTGGGGGAATTGTCTGTGTACCAAGAACTGTTAGAGAACTCTTAGGAGAAGACACCGTGGAGAATTAGATCACATACTAGTTTGAAATTACAACTCTGAGAAATAGCAGATATCCTTCTTGAAGAGATGAGGAAACTGAGGCACAGAAAATGGAAATGACTTGGCTGAAGCTGGCCATCTATTTTCTGTCAACAACAGAACTAGAATTCTAAGTTTCTGGACTTCTATCCAGTTGTCTTTCAGAAGCTGAGACACAAGTTTATGTTCATAACTTTTGAAGATCACTCTCCTCCAAAACTATTTTTTCAGTTCTGTGAAAAGCAGCTGTTTGTTCACTGCGAATTCATTTTTCCCTTGGAAGAGCACCAGCCAGCAGTTCTGATTTGAGGAGCTGAGTCCAGGCTTACCTTCAGTTATTCTAGACCAGTTGCTGTGCATTTCTTTTCTTTCTTCTTTTAACACAACAGAAAATATAATTCCCTTCAGCATAATTGTTTCTTTCTTCAAAACATTCCTGTGTGACATTAGTAAAGTATTGATGAAGCAGGTGCTATATGTAGAGTCTTGTACTACTGTTCACTTAGATGATCATTCCTGAGGGCTTTTAGCCTGGAAAGACCTACAGAGAGAATTACAGAATTAGCAGATATGGTGATCTAAGGCATTTCTAAAACATAAACTACTACTGAGATATGGCCTCAAGGGAAGAAAAAGTTGACCTACTCTTATCTCCTGTATTGTGTCAAAGTGTTTTGATTCATTCCAGTAACTATTTGTGTGAGTACAAATGAACTGAGTTTTTGTCATCTAGAAATAATTGTTTGAATACAAGATAAGGAAGTAATTTCCTTTGTCTTCATTTTTCTTCCTCCCCTCCTTGATCTCTTTTTCTATCTCATTTTATCTTTCCCAAGAAATACTTACTGAGTTTAGAACCAACCAAGGAAATAGAGATACTATATGAATAAAACATAACTTTTGCCTCAAGGAGATAATTGTAAGTTTCAGTGTAATGTGTTTTTCTGCAATGAAGCTATTCATAAATTCAATGGCTTAGCTACTGGGGGTAGCTAGAGGAAGCTTTAGACTGTGGGTCAACAGAGACCTAGAGAATTGAATACAAGTCTGACAGGTGGATTATTTGTACTTATAAATTAAAAACTCAATGTACTCCAAGAAATAAGTGTTAGAAGTCACATAGACTATTTTTCTGATGACCTTAATGAAACCTGGGGGAAAAGAAAACTTCGATTGAGAAGCCTGACTCCAACTCTAACATGTGGCCTTTAAGAAATTGGCCAGAGGCTCTGAGGCGCCAGCGTTTCTACCAGAGCATTTCCTGCTTCTAGGTGATCTGAGGGTTCTGGTGGGAGGTCTTCAGAACCAATGCCTGACAGATTCTCTCCCCCAAATATAGTTTTTCGAGCTCTCAGGGGGGCCCCAACAACTCAAAACTGAAATTGTTAGTTAAACCACAGCTTTAACTACTCAGCCCCCCAAGTCTCCAGTCATACTTCTCAATTACCCCGACTCCCACACAGAACCTGCCTTTTTTTTGTCTGGGTGATGCCAGTAAACTCACCTCTGACTAGGATCAGAGCATATAGGAGGCTTAAAGCCCTATGGCATTTTCAGAATGTTTAATAGGGTGTCACAACGTCTATGGGGGACGGCCCCTATAGATGTTGTACCAACTGACTTCTACCCACCCTCATTCCTCACATAAATATGGCAGCTGTCTTCTAAAGTTCATTTGCAGTAAATTATTATTCATAAGTATAGAACTTAAAAGAATTATCAACTCATTTTTGGAGACATTTCGTTTTTAGGAGAAAAAGGCTACTGATAAAATTAAACTTTCACGGGATCAAGCCAGATTCGCTTCAGTTTCCAAACTTCCTATTCCTATGTGTGTGAGCAATATGAGATTATTACTATTCATACTGATGCCCTGAAAAAAATTGATCATTGGTTGTTTTGTATTTCTGAATGCCAGAAATATTAGAGCGATAAAAATTTAAACAAAGAGGAGTTAACCGTAGATTAGCAATAGAATTAACTTGGAAATTCTCTTGTCTATGTGCTTGAGTTAATTGATTTCTTTTTGTAAAACTTCATGTATTCTCATATATTTTCTTAAAGAGAAAGTTTCAGAAGCACTAGTTTACTGAACCAAAAAGAGTGTTCAATTAAAAAATGCACAGGAATGGTAAAATGCACAGGAATGATAGTTTATAGCATCATATGCATTGAATAACTTTTATTTCTTTGTACCTGATTACTTCACACCTTATTTCCAAATGAACACAAAGAAAATAGCTGCAAAAATAAATGCTCTGGCTCAGTTACAAATTCTATCAGTATTTAAACACAGTTGCAAATCAAAATCGCTTGTGGAGCTTTTTAAAAATTACACTCTTCTTTCCACCCTATTCTGTTTTTATTCACTGGATCTGGGATGATGTCTGAACAGATTTATTTTAGAGATGCGTTCAAAGTGATTTTGATGCTTTTCCATTTTGAGAACTGTGAGTTTAGATTTTTTTTTTTAGCCCTTGCATTCTCTATTTTACTCCTCCCAATTGGCTGCTTAATATTTATTGAGTAACTTTTCTTTCTTTATACTTGATGACTTCACACTTCCTTATTTCAGGATGAACGCAAAGAACTTGGAGGCGATGCCTGGCAGTACCTAGACATCCAGTAGATCCTAGTCAGCTGGCTAGAATACTGCATAGAGTTTCCTAGAGGAGACAGCTCTGAGACAGGAGAAGAAAATGGAGAAAGCTTGGGGAGCCAGAGACCTGAGTGGGAGGCGGATAGACTGGCTACCTGATGGAGATGTAGGACCTGAGTCAAGGGAATTGCTGAAAGGCTAAGGAGGGCCAGTTATCTAGTTCCTCCTGTTCACAGGAACAATGCAGAGGATTATGATTCTCAGCGTGGAGCTCTTGATATTTTGCCTATTTCGCTTCTTGGTTCTAGAGGGGAATTGATCATCTCACTGGGACCTTCTAGAATGAATTAGAACTATAGAAGGAACTGACAGTCTCAATTCAAACGGTCTCACAGAGCTTTAACTCTCAGTGGAATGTTGAATTGTAATCTCTCCATGTTTATCACTTAACCACCTACAGCTGAGAACACCACCATGAACCAGGAAGTAAACACTTATCATTAGTGGAAAACTGCCCAAAGAAGTGAATTGTGAAAGAGAGGACTCTTGAATACAAGTATTTCACCCCATACCAGCATTCTTTTCTATTTCTGACTTAAACTTCTAACGTGAATGTGCTGTAAACCATGGATTTGAAATCTTGTGTCCTGTCAGTTTTTTGCTTTCCAGCCTTGGAGGAATTTCCCCAGCGTCCCAGCACCCCCTGAGTTTCAGTCCCCACTTGGGCTGTAGCTTTCCAGGAGCTCTGTTGCTTCCTCTTCTTTCTTCCCCGTTTCTACAAACACTGTGACACAATGACTCTCCCTTGCCTTTTATGAAACCACATAAAGTCATAACAAGCCAATGATAATTCTCCAGTGTGGACATTAGAGTTATATTCTTTCTGTGTGTCTTGGAAAAGTGTGTAGTGGAATTTGTCTCAAATTTACTGCATTTCTAATGGAGCTATGTAATTAGTATTCATTTTTTCATTTTTCTTTGTCTCCGTTCTACTAAGGTAATTTGTTCCTGTTGCTTAATGACAAATTTGATGGATAAGGATGAAATGAGATGATTTTCAAAAGACGTATTTCTCTTTTAAACAAGAACAAAATACTCTTTAGAGAGGAACAATGTTTTATTTACATGATTGTGAAACAGAATGTGGTTTCTGTCTTAAAACAACTTGAAGCACTAAAATTAAATTTCCACTAATTTGGAGTAAGATGAAAGTTAATTTTGGTGGATTCACAATGTATGAAAAAGAAGATGCAGTCATCATAAACAGCATTTTAAAGTGACAAATAGCTTTAAGATTTGTTTCAAATGTAAACACAGCCTCAAAGGACAAAGGAAAATTGAAATTTGCCAAAGCTTACCAAAATGTCCATGTATACAAGTTGACAGGTTCAATTTTCATACCATTAGCTGTTGAGTCTAGTAGACATACATGTTTAGGTATCATTTTTTTCTATTCTTTTTAAATTAATAGACTTTATTTTTAGTATAATTGTAGGTTTACAGAAAGATTGAGAGTTGCCGTATTACTCCCTCTTCCCACATGCACACATATAGTTTCCCCTATTCTTAACATCTTGCATTGGTGTGGTATATTAGTTACAATTGATAAACCCATATCGATATGTTACTCTTAAAGTCCATAGTTCACATTAGGTTTCACTCTTTATGTTGTACAGTTCTCTGACTTCTGACAAATGCATAATGTCCTATATTCACTATTATAATATCATACTGAATAGTTCCATCATCTTAAAAGTCCCCTGTGTTCCACCTAGTCATCCCTCCTTCCTTCTCCCTAAATTCCTGGCAACCTGGCAATACAGGAAAGGTGGTGTTTTTACTGTCTCTGTGGTTTTGCATTTTTCTGGAATGTCACATATTTGGAATGATATAGTATGTCATCTTTTCAGACTGGCTTCTTTAACTTAGCAGTATGCACTCAAGTCTTTTCATGGCTTGGTAGCTTTTTTTTTTTTATTGCTGATTAATTTTCTATTTTATAAATGTACCACAATTTGTTTATCCATTCACCTATTGACAGACATCTTGGTTGTTTCCAATATTTAGCAATTATGAGGAAAACTATAAATATTCATGTGCAAGTTTTTGTGTGGACATAAGTCTTCAACTCATTTGGATAAATACCATGGAGCACAATTTCTGGATTGTATGGTAAGATTATGTTTAGTTTTGTAAGAAACTGCCAAGCTGTATTTCTGTCATAAATGAATGAGAGTTCTTGTTGCTCCACATCCTAATCAGCATTTGATGGTGTCAGTGTTTTGGATTTTAGCCATTCTGATTGTTGTGTAGTGGTACCTCATTGTTTTCATTTGCAATTTTCTAATGACACATGATGTTGAGCATCTTTTCATATACTTACTTGCCATCTGTATATCTTCTTTAGTAAAATGTTCAGAACTTCAGCCCATTCTTGAATGGAATTGTTTCCTTATTGTTGAGTTTTAAGAGTTCTTCATAAATTTTGGATAATAATTTCTTTACCAGATATTCATTTTTGCAGACATTTTGTTTTCATCTGTGGCTTGTCTTTTCAATCTCTTAAGAGATTGTCTTCTTAAAACTAGGTGTGTTACACAAATAAGTAGTTTTCTTGGTTATCTGGGAGTGCCCAGTTATAATGTCATGAAAGAGGAAGACAGGGACATTTTATTTTAGTGCAAAAAGTTAAGTTCTTTTAACTAGGAGAACATAAAGAGAATTATCACAGGGACTAAAAGGAACATTATGTGAAAATCAAATTTTGTGGAATAAAGTGGACATTGTTGGGGTGATTGATGTCTTTTAAGAAGTAGTCCCATAGGAGTGGGACATGTATATTCTTGCACAAGTCTGGTGCTTATGACTTTTTATCCTGAAACTCCTGCCTTGCACTTCACTACTTTCTTTTAATATCCCTCTCTCTTGACTTATTGACTTAATCTCCCACTGTTTACATCTCTGTCTGAACCCTTCATGTCTAATGCCCAATGTACAGTATTGAATCAATGAGCTTGGGCTTTCTTAGGTTGAGCCCCAGGTCTCAGATCCATAACTTACAAGCTGTGTGACTGTAGGGAAGTTATCTTCTTGTAGCCTGTTTGCTTATGTGCCTACCTCACAGGCTAGTTGAGAAGATTAAATAGTATATGTAAAACATTTAGCATGGTACCTGGCTCTGTTGCTCAGTTAATGTGTGCTTTCTCCTTATCCTTTTTATTTTTCCTTTATGTTCTCCCTACCTTTATAGCCTATGACTACAGGCTTTTTTTTTTTTTTTTTTTTAACTTCCAATTTTCCTTGTTTGAGACTGAATATTTCTCCAAATAGCATTGAAAGCGATGACTCCCTTCCTTCCTCCCATACCATTCCTTTCTTTTAAGTGTCCTGTGGTCAGCCCCACATGGTCTGTTCTGGCCTCATGGTAAAGCCCCCAAACAGACACAGTTAACTGAGGGTATTTTTGAGGGACCTGCAGCTTCCCTTTCTCCTTTTGCTGTTGCTATTTCTACCCTTTTTGGAAGCACTGAATTCATGTATACTAACAAGTATTTAGTGATGAACTACTTAGCATTGTGATGTAGTTGAGGGGCTCACAAAAAGTAAGATACGAGTCTTCCCTTCAAATTGATGATCTACTTAGAGACAAGATATAATCATAAAACAGACCCCAACTTAGACAGGATGTTTCTAAAGGTTATGTACAGTCAGAATGTGAGCTGGTGGTTTCTTAGCATTCACTGGAATGGTCCTAAATCAAGTGACCACTGCCCAGGCTCTGACCAAGAGAGATACATCCTGGCTAAAGGAATCCAGAAAAATGAGCACAGGGTTGATAGTGAGGGACAATGAAGAGAGGAAATGATTCAGCATGTGAATGGAGTTAGTAGCTGAGTGTCAGTGGAGGATTATAGAAACCAGCTGCTCTAGGGAGTGGGGAAGAATCTGACGATTAGACATAGGCTCCTAGAAGAGGAGAATCTCCTCTTTTTCTTCTCTCTCACTTTCTTCCTGTCTATTTACTGTTAGTTTTATGGCTATGGACAAATACCTAGTGAGAACTGAAATTTGCAGAACTTCTATTATGGAATAAAATTATTAAATTTAATGTCAGTTTTTGCCATTGTTTTAAATTCAACATTTATTTAAAAAAAATACTCAACCTTGGTGCAAAGACTATTTAAGAAAGTTTACAAATTACAAAATGAAAAAAAAGTAAATGAATAAGACAAATGAGACACTGGGAAAAGAAGGGTGGGAATACTAGATGAAACCAGTTGTAAAGTTAGAACATAAAATTTATGCTACAAAGTTCACTACATTTATTGGAGTTGGGCCTGTCTAGGAACTAATCAGAAAAGTGAACATGACTATTTACAAAATTTATAGGATTCCTTAGGTCACAATCTGTGGTGTAGAAGGAAAGTAACCATTCCTAATACTAAGGCCATGGAAAGTTTTTTCCTCAGGGTATTCATAGATAAAGATTCCGAATCTAAAACTTTGACATCAACTTTTGTAAGAATTTCATTGTAGGAGGGAAGGAGGAGAATGTTTACTAATCAGAAACCATTGCCTTTGATTTCCTTACATCTGAATTATAGGGTTTCTTTCCTACTTGAATATACCAAAGACCCCTCCAAGATTTCTTTATGATCAACAAGGGAAGAGGGAGCCTCATGACACTAAGGAAGGAAAGATGAGCCATCTTGGCACTCAGTTCCCCAGATTATCCCCTCTCCTCCCTTACCTTCTGTTATGTACTGAATTGTTTCCCCCTTAAAATTTATATGTTGAGGTCCTAGTGCCCAGTGCCTAAGAATATGACTGTATTTGGAATTAGGGCCTTTAAGGAAGTGATTAAGTTAAAATGAGCTCATTAGGGTGGGCCGTAATCTAGTGGGACTGATGTCCTAATAAGAGGAGATTAGAACACACAGGGTGGCCCATCCCTTGCATACACAGAGAGACAACCATGTGAAAACACACAAGAAGGCAGCCAAACCTGCCAAAACTTGACCTTGGACTTCTAGCCTCTAGAACTCTGAAAAACCAAATTTCTGTTGTATTAGCCATCCAGTAGGTGGTACTTTTTTATGGCAGCTCCAGTAAATGAATATACCTTCCAGTTGGTCTTACATGCCACTGCAAGATTCCCTTTGCTTAAATTTACTTTGATCATGTCAATATCCTCTTGAAAAACTGAAGGTTTAAACTTCTTGTTCTGATATTCATGACCTTCAAAAATCTGGCACCAATCTGCATTTCCCCCTTAACCCACACTATACAAACCTCCTCTAGTAAAACTGCTTCATGCCATCCCCCAGGTGTGCTCTGTACTTTATGTATTCATGTCTTTGCTCATTCTACCTGGAATTTCCATCCTTTGAGATCTTACCCATCCCTCAGTACCCATCATCTCAGCTACCCACTCGTCTACAAAGCCTTTGGTTATCTTAACTAGCATTTATCCCTCTTCTGAGTTCCTACAACATTTTGTGATTATTTATTCACAAGTCCTATCCCTCCTGTTTGAGGGTAAGGTCCATAAGGTGCAAGTCATATTTTTATGCCTATATGTAAAGTTCCTAACACAACAACTTCTAAAGAGAAGGTGATTCATTCATTCAATTACTCATCCATACATTGCTCTTAGCCACATGTTATATTAGTTTGTAGAGGATACAACAGAGAACAAAACAAGTGTGGTCTCTGCCCCATGGCACTTGTATTCCATTGAAGGTACAGATAAACGAGTAATCGAGTAGTGAGAGGTTGTCATTAGTGCCTCAGCAGAGGATAACGTTGTGGCTTATTTCAGATGGTGTGCTTAGGGAGGCCCTACTGAGGAGGTGCCTTTGAAGCTAAGATGTGTAAAGAAGAAATCAGCCCCATGAAGCAGGATAAGCAAGGAATGCGTTTGATGTGCTCCAGTTAGTGTGCTTAGAGCGCAGTGAACAAGAGGGAGCATGGCTGGAGGCGAGAGCAGAGAGGAGGTGAGGACCACGTCTTGCAGAACCCCTTGGGCAGGGGTTTGGGTTTTCTTGGAAAGCCTCCAAAGAATTTTAAGTAGGGAGGTGTCATGTTTTAAAAATGGCATGTTTTAAAAATCTATTTGCTATGCAGAGAATGAATTGTAAGAGTGAAAGTGTGGAGACTCATCAGGAGGCTATTGTGGCATCCAAGTTAGAAGTGGTGGGTCACAAAGGAGAGTAGCAGTGGAGAAAGAGAAGTGGGTGGGGTGTGACATTTTGGAATTGGGCCTTACAGGATGTGGGGAAACAGAAGAAGAAGAAGGATTAGTCCCAGATTTCTGTTTCCATTAACAATGTCTTTTCTTTTTTAACTGTAAAGTAGGACCTAATCATTCAAAACAGTCTTATACAACATATACAGACACACACTGTAGGAAAAAAACCCCAACTCTCCACTTTGTTAAATTCCACTTGTCAAGGACAATATCTTTAATAGTTGAATATATATGTATACATATATATTTTTTTGATGCTTGTGTGTGTGTGTGTGTGTGTAGTAAAAAAGAAAAAGAATGTCATTCGAATCAAAAACCAACTACAGCCACTTCTGCCTTCCCTGGCATAGCAGAGGTCCATCTTAGGTAAATAGTGTCTTGCTTAGAAAAATTACCTTGATGGGCCTTTTTGGTGAGTGTCCTGGGGAGAGAGGGGAAAACAGAGGGAGAGGTGAATTACTCTGAATAACAAAGTGAGAGGATAGCCTGATCTGTGGATAGCCTGGGAGAGAGATTCAGAAAATGAAAGATGGGGAGGCATACCTGGAGGGGGCATCCAGTAGGGGGCTGAGGAGATCCTTGGCAAGTGGAACAGGATCTGTGATGGAGGTGGTCAAGGAATTTGAGAACAGCAGTGACTTGTATTTATATATGATTCTCAGCTTTGCTGTACTCCTTCCTAATTTTTCATTAAACTTCTGTTACAACAGCTTCTAGTGGTGCTTTAGCTTAAAGCTAAATAAAAATAAGAAGTTGGTATTTAGTGTGGGCAAGGCAGTGCTGGAGTAGGAAAGCAAGCTCTAGAGTTGAGAGGTAGTGATGGAGAATCAGGCTGCAGAGTGGACGAACGGAGGAGAAATAGACATTATTTCTTCTCTCTGTTCTAAGAGTGAGGAATTCCCTCAGTTTGAAACTTAGGTACTTGTGCCATTTTATTTGAGTAGTTAAAAAATCTTTTATCCCTAGAGGGTGGGCAGCAAAATCTGTGTACGTGTGTGTGTGTGTGTGTATTTGTGTGTGTGTGTGTGTGTGTGTGTGTATAATATACGAAATGTGTTCAGCTGTAGATCCAGTTATCTGGCTGTGGTTCTTTCATTATTTAAAATGCATCCGCATCCCTGGCCAGGTATGGCAATGCCGGTAGCAGGCAGGGAATCTCTGAAATGTCAGGGTCATGTATGCCCCATAAATAAGAGTTGGCGAAATTGTTAGATGGCTTTTAATTTTAGGTTTTTCAATTATAACAACTTCAGCATTTAATTATTCTGTATTTGAAAGGTCACTAGAAACCAAGAGTTATAAAAAAAATAGTGTTGAAACTGGAAAAAAGAAGTTTAATCAATTTCCACTCAAACCAAGCTCCCTTCTTGCATTTTTTTCCCTTTGGGGAGGTTATGGTGTAGATAGAGGTTGTGGGGAACAAGGCAATTATTGTTTTTGTGAAACTTTTTGGTTTGACTCTGACCTTTATCTTGTAGTAGAAAGAGGACTGTTCTATATTAAATGGAAGAAACCTGTGGTGAGGGAGCAGCAAAACCGTAATAGGGGGAGCTTAGATATGGCCTAACAGAGACCCCATGTTGTCCAGGGAGAATCATTTAGTAGCAATGTATAAACTCTAAGCAGGACAATAGGGTGACCTGCAGTTGAATTCCGAAGATCAGTAGTCCAAGGACATTTCATAGGCTTGAGAAATCTTATTTGTCTTGCCAGTCTTGATCAATACCACCCTCTCTCTTTCCAGCTATGTTCATAGCTCCTCTTGCTTCCCACTCAGTTTAGGAAAACACTGGCATATTCAGATGCCTTCAGAAAAACAAACAAACAAAACCTTCAGGGTTACTCAAGTCCATCCACAGCCAGGTCCTTCCAAACATGCTTATTTCCATAAGACCTACATCTTAAGAAGGGAGGAGGAAGGAAGAGATGTGGAAGGTTTTCGATCCAGTTCACCCTTTAGTATTTCCCAGCTTTATAATATGCATAAATGATAAAAGTGAGGTTTTCTTCTTGGTTCTGTCATTGACCTTGGGAAATTTCTAAAGAACCTAGGTGTTTTTTGGTAATAAAGTACCCCGGGGCATTGTCAGGACTAAACTACTTTAAAGCTTTTCCATGTTATTAACTTACTATATTATTTTGCTCTCAACCTTTATTGTTCTAGGTTATAAGCTTGCTTGCTGATACAATGTGATTATTTCAGCTAATTTTTTGCTTTTTTTTTTTTTTTCATGAAGATTCTTGTTTTGTTTGCAGTTAGAGTCATCACTCTCTAGGGCGCTGCACAGAGAGCATAGGTGCCTCGGGACAGCAAATGCTTCATGAAAGTAATGATCTGGCAACTTGTCAGAAGGGAAAACCAAATAACCAAATGAACAGTCTGTTTTTCCCTTTCCTTTAAGCTTGATCAAAAGAATCCACAGGAAGGCTTCAGAAGGTGTTACCCCTAATCCCAGCCGGGGAATTCCTTGGTTCTTTCCAACAATTATGGCTTACCAAAAACTGTCCTTACTTTGTGCTGTAATCTAGAGCATCTATAACACCACACTGGCTCAAGAAGTTGCCTGCTCGTTGGCGTGAATGCCTACCATATTTAGGCAAGAGTAGCACAGAAGCAGAGAGCTCCTTAGGACAGGGATAGTATGTTATTCATCTGTTCATCCCTAGGGCTTAGCCCAATGCCTGGTGCCATGTCAAGGAACCCTACTTACCTAGGGTGTCCAGGAGGATCACTTTGGGGTTGATCTCAAGATAGTGTTACTCTCTGCGTTCTGGCCTAGCCTTGGGAAACATTTCCCCGGCTCTTTGGTAAAGGACACTGTGAATTAAAGTACCAGGCCTTCTCTGAGGATTGACTCTGAGCTGGGGCAGTGAATCAGCAATGACAGGGGTAGGGAAGCAGAAGTCATAATGGCAAGGCTTCCCGCTTCCAAATGGCTGGTTTCTTAGCTCTGGTGGGAGGAAGGGCTCACCTCCAAGTGGTCACACCTGTGTTGAGCAGAGCACCAACTGTAAGGATGGAGCCTGCAGTGAGAGAGGTCAGCATCCATTCAGTGGAACAGGACACCCTGGGGTCCCAGGGAAAGGGTAGGACTTGAAGCCTTGGAGCCCGGGTCCGCAAAGTTCAGGGGCTGAGGAGATCAGAGACACTCTAACTGCTCTCCATCGTGGGCAGATAGGGGCCTGGGGTACAATAGGCTGATCACGATACTCATAGATCCCTTGGGTCAAACAGTTGATTTGATGAACAGATAGAGGTAGCAGTCAGCTTTGTTAACAAGTCCATAATCCTGTCATTTTAATGAGAGCAGACAATTTGAGAGTTCCCAAGAGAAAATCATGCTCTTGAGCAGAGATGCCATTTTCCCATGAGGGAGGGGTGTTTGAACAAGTGTGTTCTCTATATGAAAGGCCCTCTGCAGATTAGATCAGATGTGCAGTTGGGGTTTGCGTAGGGGCAGCCCACAGGTGAGAGGCACCTCACTTAGGTTTGTATCTGAGTGGGCTGAGTAAATGGGGGAGGTTGCAAGGAGCCCCATAGGCTTCAGAACATTATCGGTTCCAGTCCCGTGTGAGTGGTTGGCTGGCTGCCCACCTGCTGCTCCGTCTCCGGCGCAGCTCCACATGCAAGCTTTGAAAGTGTTCTCACATGTAGATCCTGTTTATGTAAGAAGTTTGATCAAACACCCCCACAGTGCTTAAATTACGTACTGGAAGGGTATCCTCTCACCCCGCCCATGACTCAATACACAGAGCAGAAGTGCTGTTCTCTTCTGCAGGCCGTGAATTTCTGAGGTGGAATCACCTCACAGAAAACCAGCCATCTCTCTCTCAGTGGTCTCTGTCCTGGCCAGCTGACCTGACTGGCTTGCATTGCTGCAGGGCTGAGGGCTACTGATTAAAGAAAAATCAAAATTAGTATAGATGAATTGTTTACGTTTTCATGTTAGATTTCCTCCATTCTGAAGCTCTCCTTCCTCTCTTCTGTCCATTATCTTCCAGATCTCTTTCTCTTCAGTTAATCAGAATGAATTCCTCAATAAACTTTTTATTCAAACATGAGACATCTTTTTGCTTTTTAATTATTTACTTGAACTGCTACACATTTTCTCAGCAACAAGGTCAAAGTTTCTCTTTTGAGGTTCTCCTACTTAAATGGCCCAGGCACATCAGGGTTAACTTGGTGTAAAGAGCGACTCAGCCCGTTTCCAATGCTAGATGTAGAGAGAACTGAGGTCTGGTCAGTTCCTTGCCCACCACCACTCCAGACTGCTGTGGAAGACCAGTCCTGCACATCTTTCCAGCTGTGCTTGTCCACTACAGCAGTGATGCCCTTGGTGGTCCAGACCCTTCCATTTTCTGCAGTGGTTCTTTGCCTACACTTGGTCTCTGTGAATATGGCTCTAGCAGAAAGCTCTTTTGGTTCACATACACAGACATTCTGGGCCACAAGCTGACAAACACCAAGAGCTTTAGTTGGGTTCCAATAACTGTTACCTATCTCAAAGACCAGAGTCAATATTCCCCAACTTTCCTGGTGACCATTATCACCCAAGTGGCAGCACAGTCTTTTTTTTTTTTTTTTTTGGAACACTTATTTATTTATTTTTTATTTTTGGCTGCATTGGGTTTTCATCGCTACGTGAGGGCTTTCTTTAGTTGCGAAGAATGGGAGCTACTCTTTGTTGTGGTGAGTGGGCTTCTCATTACGGCGGCTTCTCTTGTTGCAGAGCTCAGGCTCTAGGCATGCAGGCTTCAGTAGTTGTGGCATGTGGGCTCAGTAGTTGTGGCTCACGGGCTTAGTTGCTCTGCAGCATGTGGGATCTTCCCGGACCAGGGATGGAACCCATGTCCCCTGCATTGGCAGGCAGATTCTTAACCACTGGGCCACCAGGGAAGATCAGCACAGTCTTTTGAAGCCACACAAAATTCAACATAATACCCTTCTCCTATTAAAATAGTGCTTCAGGGACTTCCCTGGCAGTCTAGTGGTTAAGACTCCATGCTTCCACCGCAGGGAAGCGGGTTCCGTCCCTGGTCGGGGGAACTAAGATCCCGCATGCTGTGTGGTGTGACCAAAAAAAAAAAAAAAAAAAAAATAGTGTTCCATTGTAGTGGACAAAATGTAGCCATTCACAAAATCATCTTCCTCCTGGTGATGTGGGAAGACTTCATTTTCCAGCCTTCCTTGCATCCAGGTGAACTTGTGATAAGATCTACACAGAGAATACGGGCCTCTGTGCCGCATTTTTCCTGGGCTTTGAATAAAACTTTTCCTTGTGCTCTTTCGCTTATCTGCATGGCTGGATTCCAGAATCACAAATTGGGAATAGCCTGAGCCCTGAGCCACTGCTTAGAGGAGAGCCATCCAAGAAAGTAACCAGTGTGCACTGTCTCTCGTGACCATGAGAAATACATTTTTATTTTGTGAATTCTTGGGATTTGGGGGTCTGTTATCGTGGAAGAGCCTATCTTTCCTTAACTAACACACTTATTACTTAAGGCAGTTTTCCATCCCCACCTCACCACCCCACCCCTGCCCAGACAATGTCATTCAACTTATTTTTGCATAAGCAAGAGGGACCTTTTACATTTATCCACCCTGCACAGAAGGGTTTGCTCCAAGTGGACTTGCTTACTGCCTCCTAGCCATTAAAGAGGTTGGCATTCTTAGGACCACACCTATATCAGTCAGCTTGGCTAAGTTATACTGATGGTAATAAGTGACCTCCATATCCAAATGGCTCATATCAATAAAAGTTTATTTCTTGCTCAAGTTACATTTCCATCACTGGTCAGCTGAGGCTTTGCTCCATGCTGTCTTCACTGTGAGACACAGAATGATGATGCAGCCTCTATCTGGGGCATTGCCAGGCTCATGAAAGAGGGTGACGGTGCCCACTGAACCTCATGCCAGCTCTTAAAGCTTCTGCTTGTAAGTGACAAACATAACTTCCACTTGCATTTAATGGACAAAAGCGAGTCACATGGTTAAGCCTGATGTCATGGATGGTGACATATAATCCTACAGGGAAGAATACCACAGAAAGGGGAACTGGAATATTTAAAAGAAGAGTAACGTCATGTATCAAAATCCTCAAAGGACACCCTTCTTAATTTCTGTCTTGGCAGGCATCCTGTTATTTTTAAAAGGTACAGCATAGGATACTGGTTGGACCTTGCTTCATTTAAATTTTTTGAAACTGCATTCTTCTCTAGCACTGAGTCCAGAATGAGACGGGCGCAGTTCTTAAAAGAAAGACAAGAGCTTAAACTAAGTAAGAAACTCGGTGCTCTTTAAATAACATTGTACAAAGGGATACACAACCGCCTTTTGCTCCCTTCTCTAGTCAGCTTCTCTTTTTGTTAGCCTCATAACAGAGTAACTTCCTTGGGCTGTATCAGGTTTTTTTTTAATTTTAATTTTAAAAATTTTATTGGCTGCGTTGAGTCTTCGTTGCTGTGCGCAGGCTTTCTGTAGTTGCGGGCAAGTTGCAGGCTATTCTTCATTGCAATGCACGGGCTTCTCATTGTGGTGGTGTCTCTTGTTGTGGAGCACGGGCTCTAGGTTTGTGGGCTTTAGTAGTTGCGCTAGGTGGGCTCAGTAATTGTGGCTCATGGGCTCTAGAGCACAGGCTCAGTAGTTGTGGCGCACAGGCTTAGTTGTTCCACGGCATGTGGGATCTTCCTGCACCAGGGATGGAACCTGTGTCTCCTGCATTTGCAGGTGGATTCTTAACCACTGTGGCACCAGGGAAGTCCCCTACCATATGGGTTTTAATTATATCTGTGCACCAGATAATTACTTGGAAAATTTCCTTGCACCCTTTCATCTTGTAGTAAAGGACAGAAAGGACAGTAGGTTTGCTGGTATGAATATCTACTTCCTAGAAGAGAAAACTATGAACAAGGCAAGTCCCGAGCACAGTGATTTCCCTGAATAGACCTAGAACTTGGGGAAAGAACTTTCCACTCTTTTTTCCCCAGTACCCTACAACTTGTGCCAGTAGACGGTTCATAGAAGTTTACTCCTCTTTCTGCTGCTGTAGCTATTCTGGCTGTGGCTGCTGCTGAACACAATAGGTCCAAGTCTGTGTAAGTTTCAAGCAAATTCTGAGGGCCTGTGATGTTTTAAGTGCAGCAGAGTCTTTTAAAATAGCCGATTTCACCCAGCTCATAGAAATGGCCCTTCAGGATGTCTCACAACCTTTCCCTTCCCATCAGCCTCAGCTTACCATGTAACTGCAGCTTTGCAGAGGAGTGGGGTGAATGTACTTGCATGTTTATTTACCAGTAGAAAATCTGAAAGTGTGATGATTTCTGAAATTAATAACGGAAAATTTAGGTGGATTCTAATGGAAGACTCTTTTACTCCCCACTCCATATTCTTCTGTGGCCCTTAACAAAAGGAAGTCCCACCAACACTTCCATCCTTTCTGGGAAGTACCTGAGGGGGGTTTCTGTGTTTCTTTCCATCTCTTACATGCTTGTCTCCAAGGGAGGAGGAGTAGTTAATCTTATGGGTAAGAGTCTGATGTCCTCTGGGCTGGGTCCAGTGTCTTAGAGGGCAGGGTTTGCTTTAGAAGCAGGAAACAGACTTTCTGTTTTATCTCCTGCACTGGGCAGGTAAGGGTAGGTATGGGCAGTGTGCTCCCTCCTCTTCCTCATTCTATACAAGAGTTGTAGCTGAGTCAATGGGTCCATGCTGGAGTTTGCTTTGTGGAAGCAGGCCCAGAGGTGCCTTCACTCTCCTAGGCTTCCTTGGCTTCTCTGTCCTACTGTTGATGGGCCTGTGGAGCAGCTGGCACGTGGGTAAGAATTTATGTCATCTTCTTAACAGACTTGATTGACTCTCCCAAGCTCTGGACGTTTTGGCTTCAGGTCCGAGATGAGTGTTCTGGCAGGGAGCCTGGTACTCTGGGAGTTTTGGGGCATTCATTAATAAATATTTGCTCCTCATTTGGCTCACCACGAATTTACTTAATGGTTACAACCCAGAGGAGAGTTGGAGACAGTAATTAGCCCATCCTGGTCTCCAACATTATGGATATTTCTATAATCTTAAGGTAACAGAGGACTTCTTAAGCTTGGTAGTAAATTCAGAATCCATAGAGAAAAATGTGGCTGGGTTTGACTGCCATAACAGTTAGACAGTTAATACAATTAATATATAAATCATCCTAAAAACAGTACAAAAAAGATGAAAACTTTAAGTAGAAAAATGGCCTTTTGGGATCTGGTCCTGAGTATGTCTCTGACCTCATCTCCTGCCACCTTGACCTTCTATCCCAATTTTTTCTTCCCCCGCCTAGAATGTGCTAGGCTGGTCCCTGTCTCTGAGCTTTTTTCCTTGGTATCATACCTCTCTGTTTTGTTTCCTTGACAGCAATTTTCACTGTCTAAATTTTTCTTTCTAGAAATTTGTTTACGTGATATGTTAATTTGCTAGGGCTGTCAAAACAAAGTACTAGAGATGGGCATAAACAACAAAAATTTATTTTCTCACAATTCTGTAGGCTGAAAGTCCAAAATCAAGGTGTCAGTAGGGTTGATTCTTCTGACACTTCTCTCCTTGACTTGTAGATGGCCATCTTCTCCATGTTTCTTCACACAATGTTCCCTCTGTACATGTCTATGTCCTAAACTCCTCTTCTTATAAGGATACCAGTCAGGTTAGGACTCACACTAATGACCTGATTTAAACTGAATTACCTCTTTAAAGATCCTATATCCAAATACAGTCACATTCTAAGATACTAGGGATTAAGACTTCAACACATGAATTTGACTGGAGTGGGGAGGGGACATATTCAGCCTACAACACATGTATATGGTTTATGTTCTTACTACCAAATGTAATCCCCTTGGGAGAAGGGATCTAATCTGTTTTGTTAGATGCTGTGTCCAAAGCATTTAGACGTGTGCCTAGTATGTAGTTAGTACTCAGTACGTAAATATTTGCTCAATAAATGAAGAAACTTGAATAGTTTAGATATATATATAGTTTGGATAGTTTGAATGTCTATAGGATTTGATGACTGATAATATGTGAAGAGCACGGCAGGAAAAGGCTTAGATGATTTCTAGCTCAGATGATTGAATGTCTAGTGATACCCATCAGTGTAAAAGGAAACACAAGATAAGGATCAGGGTAAAAACATTGGAGATCCTTGGAATATATTGAAGTGGAAAACTTAAGGAGACCTTTAGATATGTGGCATGTGGAGAATTCAGTGGGGAGATTTTGGTTAAAAATATAAATTTGGGGATCATCAGTTCACAGTAAGTACTAAAATCAGGAGATAATCCAAAAAGAACGTACGTACGTAGGAACAGACCTAGTACAAAAGCAAGGAAAATACTAATATTTAAAGGTTGAGTACAGAAAGTACAGTTTGAGAACAGAAAGAAGAGACCAGAATCAGTATCATAGAATCAAAGGAGGAAAAAATATTGAAAGTAATGGTCATCTGTGGCAAAGAACAAGGAAAAGTGTTTCTCAAAAACTGTTCCAAGGAATAATCCTCCAATGAAATACTGTTTGGAAAAAGATCCTGTGGTCAACTAAGTGAGAGAAATGCTGAAATCTACATATTTCTCTTGCGGAATCACAAAACAATTTAGTGTATCAGTGTCTCTGCGAAGTCTTGCTTGTAAAGAAACCCATAAATTTTAATTTCTAATGTAAAGTTTCCAAAACTTATTTGACCTTAAATCTCTCCCCGTTCTTCTTAAGTAACTACTCTCAATAATAGCACACAGAACTGGGATCCCAAGGACCGCTCTTTGGGTAACAATGCAATAGCGTAATCAATTAGAGAAGCATTGAAAATATCTCTTTGCATTTGACAATGAAGGGGTTTTGTTGGTACTGCCAGAGTGGTTTTTGCTGAGCGATGGGGCTGAGGGCATAAAACTAAAAATGGAGGCATAATCTGCTCCTTCTATAAGCGTGACCTCAAAGAGGAGGAAAAAAGATAGGGCAGTGTCTTGCTTGGATGCTGTGTAATGTTAAATAATATGTTTTCAATGGGAAGGACATGGCCAAGTTTATAGACAATAGAGACATTGAGGAATGGTAGCAAGAGGAATTGAATCATCAGCAGAACAAGGTCTACAAGGAGATAGGAGGACCTGAGATCAGAAGAAAGTTCTCCCCGTCCTAAAGACTGGAGGAAAGAAAAGAAGATGCAGTTGTCCACATAGGATAAGAGGTTGAAAAAGCCCACGATAACCTCAGTTCCTCAGACGAGAACACGTGTTCAGAATATGTCTTTGGTGCTGAAACAAAAGGTGCTCTCCCCCAAATCCCCCTCCCTGAAAAAGCTCATGTCTGATCTTGCTCATGTAAAAGTCCTTTCCAAATGTTATCATTATTACTGCTATGGTCAGGGAGTCACTTCTACTTTGGAAGTGCTTACTTACTTAGGTAGGCATCATTTTTCCTGAGCCTTTTAATCATCTAGTTTCCTTTAGGCCTCTGCCTCTGGGGCAGAGACTTGTCCTGTGCACCTCTGTCTCCCCATTACCTTTCACAAAGTGGGTACTATAAACATTGTAGAATGATTAATGAGCAACAGGGAGCACCACAGTCTGCCCATAATTGAATTCAGTGAATTGCATTACGATAGCCTGAAGAATCCCAGTACCAGGGTGTAGTTACATAATGTAGTTTTGTACGCTTTCAGTGGTAAGTCTTACATTGAGAATTCTCCAGATATGGTTTCTCTCCATTCAGTTGTCATTGTTCATGCTCTGGTTGGTATGATCCCAGGTTTCTTTGCCTTGTTGTCCGAAGTGTGTTTTCTTTGTAGTTCTGTGTGCAAAGCATTTATCAGAGTGCAAGGCGCATAATTAAAGCTCAGTAAATGGTAGCTGAAATTATGATAGGTTCAAACCCCAACCAAGGAGCACTTCATTATCAAGATGCAAAGTTTTATATTTCTTAACTACCACTTAGGTTCTCTTCTAGTTCCTGACCTCCTTCTCCACATTTTCTTTCACAAACCCTTTTTCTTATTAGTTCTTTTCATGTTCCCTACCTCAACTTTTTTCACCACCAAATCTCTTACTTATACTTATGTATTCAGTATACATATTTGCTTAATATACATATTTATACTTTGACTTTTTTCCTCCCCAGTATTTCTTGTTTTCATCTTTCTTAATTTTAAGCTGTTAAAAGTCTAAAGTAACATCCTTTTATTCATTTCTTCTCTAACCATCAGTTGCCGATTACAAGCCTGAAAGCCATCTTTCTTTTTCCCATGTACTCAACAAGTATTTACTTGTTGGCCACTTACTATGCACCAACTACAGTTCCAGGCACTAAAGATACAAACATGATAAATAAAAACCTTATTGTCTTTATGGAGCTTATAGTCTATTGAAGGACTCGGACAACAAGTAAGTAAAGGTTAGGTAATTAATAATCTTGCAACCATTGGTTTCTTAGGTGGGTCACTAGACAATAGAAAAATAACTTATAAGGAATGTGTGGCTTGGGCTGGATGATTGAACAGAAGCTATTCCAGGAGCCAAGATTATAGGCAAGCTGTATCTGAAATGCCAGGCTAAAGATGTGAAGGAAGTTTATCAGGTCATACAAGAGGGCAAGTCTATCAGGATTTACAGTGGAAAAACCCAAAATGTGGTTAACCAGACAATGTGTGCATGATGGTGGGTAGCTTTTACAGCTGCAATCTTTTCAGTTAATTCTATTGCTATTGTGTGGAAGCAGCCCTGCTTAAGAGTTATTGCTGATAACTGTCTAAGGGTCTGAGTCTATGCATTCTTGAAGTATCAGCAGCAGTGGAAGGTAGTCATGAAGCATACGTTATGATTTGGATTTTCTGTTTAGGTTATTCAACAGGCAGGCAGTTGTCGTTGTAATGATGAAAGCAGTTTTCTCCCTATTGGATGCCAGAACCTCACTCTATTTTCAGGAAAACAAGTCTATTGGGAAGATACTTGGTTCAGTTATGGAGATGTTGAGCTTTGGGTGTCTATGACATCTTCAGCAAGAAAAGGCCAGTTAGTTTAGTGCATCAGCCTAGACTTTAAGAGGGAGATCTGGGCTGGAGACAAAACTTTTGGCATTATCTCATCCAGTACAAATGGATGAGATTGCCCAGGAATGATGTGCTGCATTTTTTATTATTTTGAGCAATGTGCCAGATAGGGAAGGGAGTGAGACTGAAAGGGCTAACTGGGAGAAAGTTGAGAGGGTCATTAGATTGGTGGATCTGGTTAACATAAAAAGCAGGTATAGGGAGGGTAGCTGGGTGAGAGAAATGGAAGAGTAAAAGAACCTGGGGTGACTGACTTTAATCTTTTGAATCTGGAGCAGTTCTGAGGGACACAGTTGTGACTATGCCTTGGGAGTGACTGGCAGTGAGGAGAGGTCCTGTGGAAAGGATTGTTAGGGAAGGCACAAGGAGGGGAAGAATAGAGCAGTTCTAAAGATGGAGGTATAGAAGAGATGAAATCATGTAGGGGCTTAGGACATGAGAGAGGATACCAGAAATGTGAGGTATGGTGTGCTGCAGTGTGGTGAAGACAACTGGTCCTGGATGCCTTCTGGAAAGACACCTACAGGATAGAGGCACTTGGGTTCTTTTAGAGTTAGTTACAGCTTGGGATATGTTGCGTTTTTGAGGGAATATTAGTTGTTGAGGGTGTGGCAATTCAGATATTTGTGGATCTCCATCGCATTGGTTCTGGGGTCAGAGTTGTTTGTGTGTGAATTTACATGAGGGCTCTGGGTAGAGGTCCTTGTTGTGAGGGGTCTGTACTCCAGGAGTGGTACCCAGTGCAGGGAGTCCATGTTGGTCATCATTATCCCCGAATCCCTTCAAGTGTAGCATCTGTACTGTGGGATTTTCTGCAATCTCAGACACGGATTGGGAGAGAAGCAGGGCTCTAACTTATTTCTGAGTGCCCTAGGAAGTAATTGGAGAAATAAAGTTGAAGATGGAGAAGAGAAGCTATTTGGGGCATTGTGTTTTGAGCTAAAAGATTAAGTAGAGAGTGAGTGAATACAGGGGACAAGGTCAGAGCCCAGTGTGGGACTGGAAGTCACTTCCAAATTCACTAAACCAAGGAGATGAAATGAGAAGATTAGTAGGTCACATGTATTCCAGATAAAATAGAGAATGGTAAGATATGAAGTGGGTCAAAAATGAGATCTAGTTATTAGGGTAAAAGTAAAAGGATTTGGTTAGTATGGTACATAGCATATGGCCGGTGTGGTATTAATCATATGACTCTTTTTTTTTTTTTGATGGAAGTAATATAGTTAAAAAATAAGCCAAAATATTGCTGCATTGGAGAATTAATTCTTAGCAACTTCTTTTTAAAATTGCTTTTCATTGGAGTATAGTTGCTTTACAGTGTTTAGCTTCTACAGTACAGTTGGCAACTTCTAACTAGCAAAGTGATCTTGAACAATCTCTTAAAGTCTATGGAACTCTATCTTCTCATCTGTAAGAAAAGAAAAAAAAGCAGTTGGGTCAGGTGATCTCTAAAGTTTCTAGTAGCCCTGTGATGCTACAACATTTATTCTTTCATCTTTCAGATCCCCGCCATCCTCCCCCAATCCCTACCATCCCTCTTAGGGCCCCCAGTCACACGGAAGGAGTCCACTGTTTTCATGCAGGGCCAGCCCTGAAGATTTTTCTTTCTAACATTTAGGATTGAAGGAACTGCAGACATTTGAAGAGGCGTAGTCCATATCCTGCTGAAATTCAGTGAATGACCTAAATTCTCTAGAATGAAACATGACTGTGTTGTTTATATTTTGTTTTTTGCTTTGTTACAAGGCGGTCACTATGGACTTCATTCAAATATCATGTGTCAGTTGGGTTTTGTGCCTTATTACAATGACAGAGAGAAGAGTGTTGTGGCTGCTCTGGGGAATGGAGGAGGCTGAAAGGAAGGTAAAGAGTGAAGATAGAGAAACAAGATGGCAGTGGTGATGAGAATCAGGAAAGAGAGAAGGTCTTAGTGGTGGCAGAGGAGAAGAGAACATAGTTTTAGAGTGTGAGAGAAGGAACAGACTTCTATTCTTGTTAAGTGTGGCAGAGGCGAAGCATCCAGCTGGTCACTACACAGGGCATCTGGCTCCAGGAAGAACAGACCATATTGTGGCCATCTCCTTTGAAATGGTGAGCTTCATAAACATTCTCATTTATCTGATGTGGACACTGCATACCCAGCAGATGTATTCCGTGAGCATTTCTTGGTGTAAACAGGCTAATCAAAGTGAGGTATTCCAGAACAGTCTTTGAAAGGACTGTATACTTTTATTTGAGAAGCTGAGATGAGAGGATTTGGATGAGGTATTGAAAGCTATATTTTTTGTTTTCCTTTTGTAATATGAGAGTTGGCTTGGACTCCGCAAACAAGTTTCTTCTCATTTCTATATTACCACTCATTTAACAGGTGTCAACAGGCTGCTTTTTTTTTTTTTCATTGACTGGAAACAGTATCCTGCAGGAAGGGGGAGTAGAGCCAAAAGCAAACTTAAAACATTGCTTATGGCCATGGTGTCTCTTAATGGCCGTCTTATAATAGATATTTCTCTATATGACACGCATATTCCCTGCCCACCCCCGACCCCCCGCCACCTCCTCAGTACTTTATAGTAGTGCACTTCTGTAAGGAGATCATGGCTTTGCTCCCTTCTCTTCCCTCTATCTCATCCTCTTCCTTCTAACAAGCTGAATTTGGGTGTGAGGGTTTTCAGAGATGATTCTCGGTTCACCCTAATTTACCATCTCTGAATCATACCTTATTTAAAGAAAGAAAATTCAAATCCCAATTTTATAAATGTTGGAACAATTAGCTATCACTGCTACCTTTACATGCATCATGGAGGCAGATGAGATCTCAGAGGTCCCTTTTGACTCAAAATTATTAGCTTCTGTGATTTGTTTGTGATTTGAATTGGAAGTGGGGTGAAATGACTGAGGAGTGCTATAATCTGCAGGGATGGAGAAATCAGACAAAAGACGTGATGTGGGCATAACAGCCTTGAAAGGTGCATCAATACAGTAAAGAGAACATAGTTTTAGAGTGTAGTCTGAGTTGGATCTTTCATAATCTGGCTATCTTCTGTCCAATTTTTCTTATTTTCCTTCTATTCAACACCATATCTAGTAAATGATTAATATTCAGTGATGCTTTCTATCATTAAAAATAACTGGAAGAATTTTTTTCATGTGGAAATGATTAAAGAAATGGAAGAAATTAGGGACCAGTGGAAAAAAAATGATTCTCAGCCAAGTTTGGTTACTTGACTCTCAAAGAAGGCCTCAGCGAGCTTGATTTTAACTTCCATGTGTATCCATCCGAGAGTGGGAAGAATTACTTAATTCCAGACAACTTTAGTACAATTCTACAAGTATATGATCTAAACTTCATGCTGTATAAAATTTTTTCCACTTAAGAATTGGTACCAGTTGCTTCCTGATTGGTGTGCCAGGTTAGAAATGGAAAGATCCGAAATTTGAGTAAATAAGACAAAGACAATGAAGTATGTAGAACTATTACAAAGAAAGTTTTTAAGAAAATTGCTTATTATTTTTAATTCGGCTTTTTAGAAACCATTAATTACTGTTCTTAAACTTTAAAAAAATCCCTTCTGCTATGTTGCTCCCTCTTCTACTCTTTTTCTTCCTTTTCTTGTGCCTGTATTTGAAATTATCCAGTCATAACTTGAGCAGTAGTCTGCTTGCATCTGTCTGAACACAAAGGAATCGTGCCCTCATGTATGGAAACCAGTCCTTGTTCAGTGGGAAGGGAATTCAGTTTGGGTCTCAAGACCCCAAAGGAAGTTCCAGTTTCCTCTCATAGGCTGTGTGACTTTAGGTGAATCATCTAACTTTTCTAAACTTCATTTTATCATTTGTAAAATCAAGGCAATAAAACTTACTGCATGATGGTCTTATGAGGATTATATAAGGTATTTATGAAAAATACCTTAGCCAGTGGATTGCTACTCAGTTCGTAATTAATCAGATTTAGAAACTGAAACAAACATGTGGTAGCTCATGTAGGGTCCTCTAAGGCAGAGTTCACACTTACATGTTTTCCTGAAATGCCTTGGATTACATCACATGGCACATTTCTTTTTTGTATAAATGATACCTGTGGGTGTAATCACTTGTTAGCATCTGGTTACTTTCTTTGTTACTATTTTCTGGTTAACTCTGGGAGGGAAATGGTTTCTGTCCTGGCAGCATTTTTCTTTTATTTTGATGCTTTTTGTCAAGTACCTGTGAGATACCTTTCCCACTAAGTGCTGACCTTTATGTTAATGTGGCATTGAGATATTATAGTAAGATTAGAGCTCCACAGAGGGTAAATAAATGTCACTTTTCAAACAGAAACCAGCATAAGTTCTAGAAAGGAAAACCAAGATTCTCAAAAAAAAGAAAAAAAGAAAAAAGAAAACCAAGGTTTTCAGCTGTTCTTGACATTAGAAACAATAGCCTCTAGCAAAAGGGGCTTCACATACGATCTATACATGACGCAGAGTGAAACTTAACTTCTGAAAAACCTAACAAGGCAATATTTCCCAAGATTATACATTATCTGCAAAAGGTACTAGGAGCAACTAAATTTATCACTCCATATCATCCCTCAGGATCTCAGATGCCAGGAAAAAGATCAAAGTCAGAAACTCAGATGGTGCTTATATTAGTCAGGTGTAAGATCTAGCACCAACTAACAGGTATCAAGAAAACTTTGCCCAAAATGGGACGAGTCACACTGTTTCCCTTAAAGTCAAATATCTTAAAGATGACTTTCCTAAGTTCATTGTTAGGTTATGCTACTGTGAGTTTTAAATGGTATTGTACTTGGGTTGGCTTTAAGTAGTTCTTAATAATTCTTTGATCTTGATTTTGGCTTCTCTTACCATTTGAAGACTGAGTCTGAGAATGGGTAGATTTCTGTTCATGAGTCATAAAACAGCACTGAGTATTTCTTTCACCATGTAAGACATCTGGGCTTTGCGGGAAGAAGCAGACTTGTTCCAGTTTTGGTGAAGTTTTCTTTATACCTATTAGTTCATGCTAGAACTTCTTCTGTGACAAATATGAACATCATCTGGATTCCTGACTTTGGCCTTGTCCCTTATCTCTGAGCGCATTTTCAGAACAAACAACCGCTACCTAGAGAGGGGTGTGTGTGTGTGTGTGTGTGTGTGTGTGTGTGTGTGTGTGTGTGTGTGTGTCTAGGGAAGGGAATATGATCCTGAGATACATCCCATGTTTTCTCTGAAAGTCCTCGGGATATCAGCCCCAATTGCTCACATTGATAACCCACTTATTAACACATTCTTTATTGGCTTTTCTCCTTTTCTTATTTTCCTCACTTTCTCTGTGATCACCTCTAAAATAAACTGCCTGTACCCAAGTGCTTCTGCTTTTGCATAATCCAAACTAAAACAGAACCATTTTAAAGCTCCTTGGGTCATGAAAATCTAATGCAAAAATGTGTTCACGCTATTTGAAAACAAAAAAAATCCATATTTTTGTAAAAAGAGAAACCATAAATAAACCAAAAACCAAATTAAAACACTTAGATAGTTGTCAAATCACACACACACACAGACACCACATACACATACAGAAACATACATCCCACGCTCGGATGGGTCTAAACAAGTGGAAAATAACTTGAGTAAAAGCAAAGAACTTGCTGAAACACAAAGCCAGAAAATAAAAATTATAAGTAAAATGGGAGATGGTAAATTGGCAGTTGTGAACTACAGTGAAAAATAAGACAGAAGCAAAGAAATAAGATGCATTGGGATCTGGAGAGATTAATGAGAATGAACTAACACAGTTATACTTTGGAATGTGCAATGAGATGATGTATGTGCTTTGTAAACTATTAAATATTGAAATTCACCCTCAAAGCATTATTGTCAACAGCTTGCATAAAAGAATGGTTGTCAATGAAATGGATGACCATGGAGGAATCATACTGCACTAGAAGCCCTTTGGGTTTTTTATCCTAGTTTCCCTGAACTTTCTGACATCTGGCAAGTCAATTTCTCTGGATGTGTGTTTCCTTGCCCTAGCTCATTAGATCAATAATGAACTCAAATTTTATTTGTTTTTAATGTTATTCAGTTTTAATTATTTTATTTTTATGCATTTATTTATTTGGCTGCACCGTGCTGCATGCAGGGCCTTGGTTCTCCAACCAGGGATCAAACCTGTACCCCCTGCAGTGGAAGTGTGGAATCCTAACCAATGAACCACCAGGAAATTCCCCACGAACTCAGATTTTATAATGGATGTGAAAAGACTTTGAAAAAATAGAAAATTGTACGCAAATGTAAGAGTTTATTATTTTTAAAGAAGGTAGGATATGAGAGTTAACATTAACTTTTCTTAAATTCATGTGGGTCCCAAGGATGTAGAGTACACCTCAAGAGAGTAGAACTTTGCCAAATCCAAGGCTCTCTGGGTGATATTTCCCTTTTAAAGGGTACACATACCTGAGTTTCTTTACTCACTTATAATTCTTATACAATTAAATGTCTGGTTTGAAGAACCTGATGTGTGATCTTTTCTTACAGTAAACCCCAAACACAGCATTGTTCCATCTCAAGATTGCTTAGCAAACTGATAATTTGTACCCCTGGAAATCTGAAAAACTGTTATCCCAAGCACTTCAAGGAAGGATGTTCTCTTGGTGAAATCTATTTCTCCTAGATTTTTCTTGAATATCTTTGATTATGGATTTCTATAATATGCTCAGAATTGTGAAATGTGTGACTAACTGTGCAACAGAATTATGAGAGTTCCTTCCCTTAAGAGACATATAGTTCAGCTGGGGAAGTAGGGAGAAAAAGTCCGTACATGAAATTCATACAGACAAATAAAAATACTAATTCAGATACTTATTGAGAAACTTCTTTAGGCACAGTCTAGGTGTTTTGCAGGAAAGGTAATCCACCCTTGTTTCTGAATACGACTATTATAGCAGTTCAGTCCATTCTGGGGGTCAGAACTCTTAATATATTGAAATTATTTTACCAAATCATCTGATTGAGTGGAAAGATGAATGTCACAAGTAATTCCCCTTTCTCATTCTTCTTTCTCCTCCACACCCTGTCAGGGAAAAACCCCTCCTATCTCTAGAACTTGCACAAAAAACCAGTGAAACAGTCCAGCGATACTGCTAAGATTAGTGACCCAACCCCTGCTTAACTAGCGCATTTCAAAACCACATATGTCAAGGTCTTCTTTACATATAGGTCAGTGTGTGGTTTCCTCCACTGTGGCTACTCTGGGGAGCGAAAGCAACAGTGTTTTCTTGTTAAAAAAGGTGCTCGCTCTAGAAAAGGCTAAGTAGAGATGGTGGGCTGAGAAAACACAGGAGGACCGGAAGGTCATCTTATTCATCTGGAAATTCTCCCATTGGCCACTATCCCTCCAGGCCATGGCTCTTGTTCTGAGTCAGCTGGTCCTGTTCTAGCTGAGCAGGTCCCAGGCTGAGGAAGGGTGGTGTGGCTTGTTGGGGGAAGTGAGGAGATGGCTGTCAACATGTGGGCCGGATACCCATTTTCTTGTGTCTCTTACATGAACAGAGTCAAGTATTGCTGGTAAGAGACACTTGAAGACTGAGGGAGAAGGGCAAAAGGCATTATCTTGGTGGAATAGTAGAGGAATTCTGGAGGGGAAGGCGGGAGATAAAGACATGGTGACTGCTTGTTGGGGGAGGTATGCTGATTGTCAGTCTCTGAGTGATGGGTTCTGGGAACTATGTCACACCATTCTCGTGTTAGAATATTATCTCTCTTAGTCAGTTTAGGGAAAGAGCTGATTTTAAGTAAAGAACCTGGTGATTTTTCCATACTTTATGATCAGGAGAGATCTTGGGTTATATTCTATTAGGTAATTTCTCCTACATTGAGGTAGAATAAGGAAATAGTTAAAAGTTCAGAATCTAGAGCGAGAAAGCGTGATTTAAAAATTCATTTGCAGCACTTACTAGCAGTGTGATCTTTGACAATTTACTTAACCTCTCTATGCCTCAGTTTCCTCATCTGTATAATGGTGATAATAAAAGCATTATCTCGCAGACTATTGGCAAGGATTAAGTGAGTTCACAGATACAAAATGCTTGGCACATCATCAGCACGTGATAGTTATTTCCCATGGAAATCACATGCAAACCCCACCCCCCACCCCTGCGGCCCCCAGCCCAGGCTGCACAGCCTAGTGATGGAGCACATGGGATTTACAGTTAGATTGGATCTGAAGTCATCCCAATAGTGCCCCTTGCTTGCAGTGTGACCTGGGGCAAGTTATTTAATCTTTCTAAGCATCACTTACTCCATATGTAAGTTGGGATAATAGTGGCATTTACCTCATAATTTGTCCTGAGGAATGAATGAGCTGATTTACATAAAGTTCCTGATGCAAGGTCTGGCACACAGTAAATGCTACTCCTTTAATACATGTACACACATCACACAACCACGCACACACATCACACACTCCCTCCTCCCCACCCCACCCCCACTATGTCCTTGCATCTTACATGATTGTCTCTTCCCACCTTAAGAAGAAAACCTGGAAAACCTTCATCTTTCCTATGGAAGTGCGGAATAATGACCCTGAACTGATTCCTTATATACCTTGGAAAAATATATCATTTTTAATTCTCCCTTACATTTTCCCTTTCTACCCCCCAAGTGAGGAGCAGAAGACCAAGGAAATTGGTTGCAAAATGCAGAGGAAGGAGAAGATGACCAAAGCTGAGTTAGCACATGTCCACGCTTCTCATGGGTGACTACCTGCCAGGACTGCCTGCATAATTTGCAGGGCTCGGTGCAAAATGAAAATGCACGGTCCCTTGTTCAGAAGTCATTAAGAATTTCAAAACAGTGACATCAGAGCATTAAACCAAGTGCATGGTCTCTGCAACTTCACAGCCCACGTACACGTAAAGCTGGCCCTGCTGCCAGCCCTAGGGCAGCAGGAGAGGGGAAGCTTTGAAGCCCCTTCTTCAGATGCTAACTTGTCTGTTCTTTCCATCTCTGAGCCTAATTGAGCCATGTGGGCTTACTTCCAAGGCACCCAGGGAACCTGGAGACTGGGAATATGAAGTATCAGACACCCCACCCCCACCTCTGGGGGGGAGGGGCGAAGAGAAATTGGGTTAGAACTGTATAACCCAATCAATCAGCTTGATCAGTTCATAGGAAATCCTCATAATTGTAGAAGGGAAGGTCATCCACAGGGGGAAAAAAAGTATAGTAACACTAGTCATTAGAGAATATTTGTGGGTGTGGGTGTGGTCTGTAATGATGTAAAGTGTTCACTTTTATGGTCTAAGTACCAGTTAATTTCTTTTACTTAACAAAGTTTTAAGCTCTTAAGAGGATTTATGCACCTCTTTTATTCACTTATCAGAGAAATGAAAGCTTAACCCTGCTTCTTCCCTCCTTAGATACTATTCATATTAGCTTGAGGGCATTAGGAGGAAGATGAGAATTGTGCAGGCAATAGAGCTGTTTGTCTTCAGGAGCCAACATTGCATATTATCCATTATCTCCATTTTATCCATACCATTTTATCTATCCATACCTTCCATATCCTGCAGGGAAATTTGGTGGTGGACTATAATTCATTGAGAGACTACCACATGGCTCCAGTGGCCTATGTATTCTTGTTCTGTGACCAGATTTGGAAGAGTGGGCTCTGGGGATGCAATAGCAGAGACACTTGGAGTGGATGTGGGGATAAATGGGGCAGAGAAAGGGGTTTCAGGGAAAGCTGCTAGAGTTAGAGGAAGGAGAGAGGGAGTGAGAAAGGGTGAGGAGGAGAGGAGAGGTTTGAGGCAGGGGGAATTGCAGTGGGGGGCTGGAGAGAGGAAGAGAGAGCCTAGGAATAAGGAAGTCTAGGTTGAAAGGTTCTGAAGTTAACCTGTGGGTTAGGAAGTCCCAGAAGGAGGGGAATAGCAGGCCCTTTCCTTTCTTAGGCGAATAGAAAGCCCCCAGGGGCCATGGAGAGAACACTGTTCATTGTAGATCCCCTGGCACTATCACTCCTTAACTCCTTGGGTTGTTTACTATTCCTCCCAGCAATTCAGAGTCCTCATATGCAAAGCAAGGGTGTGCAGCTGGGGACCTTCTCATCCCAGTCTGAGCCAGGCCACAAAGTCCTGGGGAGGGAGGGAGTGAGTGAGTGAGATGGAAGAAACAGGTCAGAGAGAGAGGAAGGAAAGCGTAGATGGAGAGCAAAGAAGTGTGAAAGAAGCTCAGAGGAATGTAGGGGAATGGGTGGGAGAGAGTGAAGTGTGGGCATTTTTGCCTGTTATGTCTTTCCTAGTATTTTTTTTTTTAATAACAGTTTTAAAGTGATATTTACACACCATAAATCTCACCCTTATAAAGTATATAATACAGTGGTTTTTAGTATAGTTACAGAGGTGTGCAACAATCACAACTGTCTAATTCAAGAACATTTTTATCACCTCCCCCACCAAGAGAAATTACCTACTAATAACAGTCACTCCCCATTCTCCCCTTGCTCCTAGTCCCTGGAAACCACACATCTCTTTTCAGTTCCTATAAATTTGCCTATTCTAGACATTTTGTGTAAGTGGAATCAGACAATGTGTGGTCTTTGTGACTAGCTTCTTTCACTTAGCATTATTTCACTTAATGTTCATCCATGTTATAACATGTATCAGTACTTCATTTCTTCTGCTGAATAATAGTCCGTTATACAGATAAATCACATTTTGTCTGTCCATTCATCGGTAATATACATATGGGCTGTTTTCACTTTTTGGCTATGATGAATAATGGTGCTAAGAACATTCTTATACAAGTTTTTGTGAGAACATATGTTTTCATTTCTCTTGCGCATATAGGAAGGAGTAGAATTGGGCCATGTGTAATTCTGTGTTTAGTATCTTGAAGAACTGCCAGACAGTTTTCCAAAATGACTGAACCATTTTATTTTACTTTTTAAGCTCTTTATTGGAATATAATTGCTTTACACTCTTGTACCAGTTTTTGAGGTACACCAAAGTGAATCTGCTGTATTTAGACATATATCCCCATATCCCCTCCCTCCCGCAACTCCCTCCCACCCTTCCTGTCCTGGCCCTCTAAGGCATCATCCATCATCAAGTTGATCTCCCTTTGTTATACAGCAACTTCCAACTAGCTATCTGTTTTAAGTTGGTAGTGTATATATGTCTATGCTACTCTCTCACTTCGTTCCAGCTTTCCCTTCGCCAACCACCCCCCCGCCAAACCCTGTGTCCTCCAGTCCATTCTGTGCATCTTCATCTTTATTTTTGCCCTGTCACTGGGTTCATCAGTACCATTTTTTTAGATTCCATATATATGAGTTAGCATATGGTATTGGTTTTTCTCTTGCTGGCTTACTTCCCTCTGTATGATAGTCTCTAGGTCTATCCACCTCATTACATATAGCTCAATTTCATTCCTTTTTATGGCTGAGTAATATTCCGTTGTATATATGTGACACATCTTCTTTATCCATTCATCTGTTGATGGGTATTTTGGTTGCTTCCATGTCCTGGCTATTGTAAATAGTGCTGCAATGAACATTGTGGTATGTTTCTTTTTTGGATTATGGTTTTCTCTGGGTATATGTCCAGCAGTGGGATTACTGGGTCATATGGTAGTTCTATTTTTAGTTTTTTAAGGAACCTCCAAACTGTTTTCCATAGTGGCTGTACCAGCTTACATTCCCACCAACAATGCAGGAGAGTTCCCTTTTCTCCACACCCTCTCCAACATTTATTGTTTCTAGATTTTTTGATGATGGCCATTCTGACCCATGTGAGGTGATACCTCATTGTGGCTTTGACTTGCATTTTTCTAATGATGAGTGATGTTGAGCATCTTTTCATGTGTTTGTTGGCCATCTGTATGTCTTCTTTGGAGAAATGTCTATTTAGGTCTTCTGCCCATTTGTGGATTGGGTTATTTGCTTTTTTGGTATTAAGCTGCATGAGCTGCTTGTATATTTTGGAGATTAGTCCTTTGTCCCTTGCTTCATTGGCAAGTATTTTCTCCCATTGTGAAGGCTGTCTTCTTGTCTTGTTTATGGTTTCTTTCACTGTGCAAAAGCTCTTAAGTTTCATTAGGTCCTATTTGTTTATTCTTGATTTTATTTCCATGATTCTAGGAGGTGGGTCAAAAAGGATCTTGCTTTGATGGATGTCATAGAGGGTTCTGCCTATGTTTTCCTCTAGGAGTTTGATAGTGTCTGGCCTTACATTTAGGTCTTTAATCCATTTGGAGTTTATTTTTGTGTCTGGTGTTAGGAAGTATTTTAATTTCATTCTTTTACATGTTGCTGTCCAATTTTCCCAGCACCACTTATTGAAGAGGCTGTCTTTTTTCCATTGTATATTCTTGCCTCCTTTGTCAAAGGTAAGGTGCCCATATGTGCTTGGGTTTACCTCTGAGTTCTCTATTCTATTCCATTGATCTTCCTTTCTATTTTTGTGCCAGTACCATACTGTCTTGATCACTGTGGCCTTGTAGTATATTTTAAAGTCAGGAAGCCTAATTCCACCAACTCTGTCTTTCCTTCTCAAGATTGCTTTGGCTATTTGGGGTCTTTTGCGTTTCCATACAAATTGTAAGATTTCTTGTTCTAGTTCTGTGAAAAATGCCAGTGGTAATTTGATCGGGATTGCATTGAATCTGTAAATTGCTTTGGGTAGGATCAAAATGACTGAACCATTTTAGAATCTCACCAGCCATGAGTGAGAGTTCCAATTTCTCCACATTCTTGATCCTTTTTATTTTCTGCCTTTTTTGCTTTTAGTGGGAATAAAATGTTATCTCATTTTGTTTGTTTTAATTTTTGGCCATGACACGTGGCACGCGGGATCTTAGTTCCCCACCAAGGACTGATCCCGCACGCCCTGCAGTGGAAGTGTGGGGTCTTAATCACTGGACCACCAGGGAAGTCCCTTTTTTTTTTTTTAAAATTGAAATATGGTTGATTTACAGGATTATATTAATTTCAAGTATACAGCAAAGTGATTCAGTTATGTATATGTATATGTTTTTTCACACTACTTTCCATTATAGGTTATTACAAGATATTGGATATAGTTCCCTGAGCTATACAGTAAATCCTTGTTCCTTATCTATTTTATATGTAGTAGTTTGTCTCTGTTAATCCCATATACCTACTTTATCCCCTTCTTTCCCCTTTGGTAACCATAAGTTTGTTTGCTATGTTTGTGAGTGTTTCTGTTTTGTATACAGATTCATTTGTATTATTTTTTTAGATTCTATATATAGGTGACTATCATCTTTCTCTGACTTCACTAAATATAGTATTCCCTGGGTTCATCCATGTTGCTGCAAATGGCAATGTTTCCTTCTATTTTATGGCAGAGTACTATTCCATCGTGTGTGTGTGTGTGTGTTTATATATATACCACATCTGAAGTCAATCATTAGTTGATGGGCACTTGTGTTGTTTCCGTGCCTTGGCTATTGTACCTAGTGATGCTATGAACATTCAAGTATATATCTTTTTCAATTGAAGTTTTTGTCTTTTCTGGGTCAGGAGTGGGATTGCTGAATCACAGGGCAGGTCTTATTTTTAATTTCTAGGGGAGCTTCATACTGTTTTCCATAGTGGCTCCACCAATTTACATCCTCACTAACCATACATGAGGGTTCCCTTTTCTCCACATCCTCTCTAGCATTTATTATCTGTAGACTGGTTTCTTTTTTTGATTCTTTGTACATTTATTTGTCTTCAGAATATATCCCAAAAATTTATTTACATTTAAAATATTGTGTTCTTCGGCTGTGTGCTGAAACTAACACAGTATTGTAAATCATCTGTTCTTCAATAACAAAAATAAAAATGAAAAATGAAGGAAGAAAATAAAATATTGTGTTCTTAAGTCACATAAAATAATTACTTTTACAAACAATAAACAGTTAAATTGGCTTGTTTTTAATTCTTAGGAATTGCTGTTTTTTTCTATTTGATTCAACTTTAGTTTTTTAAATTGAAGTATAGTTGATGTACAATATTACATAAATTACAGGTGTACAACATATAGATTCACAATTTTTAAAGGTTATGTTCTGTTTATAGTTACTACAAAATATTGGCTATATTCCCTGTGTTGTAGCTTATTTATTTTATACATACTAGTTTATACCTCTTTATGCACTACCCTATTGTGCCCCCTACCCTTCCCTCTCCCCATTGGTAATCACTAGTTTATTCTCTATATCTGTGAGTCTGTATATTTTTGGTTATATTCAATAGTTTATTTTATTTTTTAAATTCCACATATAAGTAATATCATACAGTATTTGTCTTTCTCTGTCTGTCTTATTTCACGTAGGATAATATTCTCCAAGTCCATCCATGTTGTTGCAAATGGCAAAATTTATTCTTTTTTATGGCTGAGTAGTATTCCATTGTGTGTGTGTGTGTGTGTGTGTGTGTGTGTGTATCTCACATCTTCTTTATCCATTCTTCTGTTTGTGGAAATCTAAATAATGCTGCTGGGAACGTTGGGGTGCATGTATCTTTTTGAATTAGTGTTTTTGCTTTTTTCAGATACATTCCCGGGAGTGGAATTGCTGAGTCATATAGTAGCTCTGTTTTAAGGTTTTTGAGAGACCTCCCTACTGCTTTCCACAGTGGCTGCACCAATTTACATTCCCACTAACAATATGAGTGTTCCCTTTTTTCTACATCCTTACCAACATTTGTCATGTTCTCCTAGCCATCTGCATGTCCTCTTTGAAAAAATGTCTATTTAGTTCTTCTACCCATTTTTTAGTCAGGTTATTTTTGGTATTGTTGTATGAACTGTTTGTATATTTTAGATATTAACCACATACTGGTCTTATCATTTGCAAATATTTTCTCCCATTCAGTAGGTTGTCTTTTCATTTTGTTGATGGTTTCCTTTGCTGTGCAAAAGTGTTTAAGGTCCCATTTGTTTATTTTTGTTTTTATTTCCTTTGCTTTAGGAGACAGATCAAAAAAAATATTACTACAATTTACTTCAAAGAGTGTTCTGCCTATGTTTTCTTCTAGGAGTTTTATGGTTTTGGGTTTTACACTTAGGGCTTTAATCCATTTTGAGTTTATTTTTGTATATGGTGTTAGAGAATGTTCTAATTTCATTGCTTTACATGTAGCTGTTCAGTTTTCCCAGCATCACTAAATGAAGAGACTGTCTTTTCTCCACTGAGTATTTTTGCCTCCTTTGTCATAGATTAATGGTCCATAAGTGCATGGGTTTATTTCTCAGCTCTCTATTTTGTTCCATTGATCTACATATCTGTTTTTGTGTCAGTACCATACTGTTTTGATCACTGTAGTTTTGAAGTATAGTTTGAAGGCAGGGAGTGTGATTCCCCTAGCTCTGTTCTTCTTTCTCAATGTTGTTTTGGCTATTCAGGCTCTTTTGTCTTTTTATACAAAATTTAAAGTTATTCTAGTTCTGTGAAAAATGCCCTTGCTATTTTCATAGGAATTGCATTGAATCTGAAGATTGCCTTGGGTAGTTAGTCTTGGGTAGCCTAGTCATTTTGACAATATTAATTCTTCTAATCCAAGAACATTATATATCTTTCTATCTGTTTCTGTCATCTTCAACTTCTTTCATCATTGTGCTATATATTTGAGTACAGGTCTTTTACCTCCTTAGGTAAGTTTATTCCTACTTATTTTATTCTTTTTGATGCAGTGGTAAATGGGATTGTTTCCTCAATTTCTCTTTCTAATAATTCATTGTGAGGGTATAGAAATGCAACAGATTTCTGTATATTAATTTTGTATCCTGCAACTGAATTTATTGATAAGCTCTAGTAGTTTTCTGATGATGTCTTTAGGTTTTATATGTATAGTATTATGTCATCTGCAAACAGTAAGTTTTACCTCTTCTCTTTCAAATTTGGATACCCTTCTTTCCTTCCTCCCTCCCTCCCCTCCCCTCCTCTTTCTCTCTCTTTCCCTCTTTCCCTCCTTCCTTCCTTCTTTCTTTTCTTTCTTTCTCTTTGCTGTGGCTGACTTCTAATATTGTGTTGAATAGAAGTGGTGAGAGGGGGCATCCTTGTCTTGTTCCTGAATTTAGTGGGAAGGCTTTCAGTATTTTACTGTTGAGTATTATGTTGGTTGTGCATTTGTCATAAATATCTTTAATTATGTTGAGATATATTCCCTCTGTACCTACTTTGGTGACAGTTTTTTATCATAAATAGATGTTGAATTTTGTCAAATACTTTTTCTGTGTCTATTGAGGTGATCATGTGTTTTTTTTTCTTTCCTTTTGTTAATATATTATATCACATAGATTGATTTGTGTATGTTGAACCATTGGTGTGACCCTAGATGAATCCAGCTTGATCATGGTATATGATCCTTTTTATGTATTGTTGGATTTGGTTTGCTAATATTTTTTTCAGGATTTCACATCTATATTCATCAAATATATTGGCCTGTGATTTTCTTCCTTCCTTTCTTCCTTTCTTCCTTCCTTCCTTCCTTCCTTCCTTCCTTCCTTTCTTTCTTTCTTTCTTTCTTTCTTTCTTTCTTTCTTTCTTTCTTTCTTTCTTTCTTTCTTTCTTTCTTTCTTTCTTTCTCTCTCTCTCTCTCTCTCTCTCTCTCTCTCTTTTTTTGTGGTGTCTTTGTATAGTTTTGGTATTAGGGTGACGATAGCATCACAGCATGAATTTGGGAGTGCTTCCTCCTCCTCAGTTTTTTGAAATAGCTTGAAAAGAATGATACACATTCTTTGTAAGTTTGGTAGAATTCTCCAGTGAAGCCATCCAGTCTTTGACTTTAGTTTGAAGGGAGTTGTTGTTGTCGTTTTTAATTACAGGTTCTGTTTCACTTCTAGTGATCAGTCTCTTCAGATTTTCTGTTTCTTATTGACTCAGTTTTGGCAGGCTGTATGTTTCTAGAAATTTGTCCATTTTTTTCTAGATTGTCCAGTATGTTGGCATGTAACTGTTCATAGAATTGCTATAATTTTTTGTATTTCTGTGGTATCAATTGTTATTTCTCCTCTTTCATTTCTTATTTTGTTTATTTGGGTGCTCTCTGCTTTCTTCTTGGTAAGCCTGGCTAAAGGTTTGTCAATTTTATCTTTTCAGAAAACCAGCTCTTGGTTTTATTGATCTTTTCTCTTATTCTTTGATCTCTACTTTTTAATTTTCTTATCTTTATTATTTCCTTTATTTTTTCCTTCTTCCTTCTATTATTTCCTTCTTTTCCTTATCTTTGTTATCTCTACTTTTTAATTTTCTTATCTTTATTATTCCTTCTTTTTGGGTTTTGTGCATTCTTCATTTTCTCATTCTTTTAGGTGGTAGGTTAGGTTATTTGAGATTTTTCTTGTTTCTTGAGTTAGGCCTATGTTGCTATGAACTTCCCTCTTAGAACTGCTTTTGTTACATCCCATAGATTTTGTAAGGTTATGTTTTTATTTTCATCCACCTCTAGGTATTATCTGATTTATTCTTTGATTTCCTCACTGACTTTTTTTTTTTTTTTTTGATAGCATGTTGTTTGGTCTCTCTGTGTTTGTTCTTTCCCATTTTTCTTTATGTGGTTGATTTCTAGTTTCATACCACTGTGGTCAGAAAAGGTGTTTGAAACAATGTCTATCCTCTTAAATTTGTTGAGGCTTGTTTTGTGACCTAGTAGGTGGCCTATCCTAGAAAATATTCCATGCATTCTTGAAAAGAATGTGTTTATATTTTTGGATGTTATTGACTGTAGATATAAAGTCCAACTGGTCTGTTGTGTTATTTAGGACTTCTGCTGCATTATTGATTTTCTGTCTGGATGATATGTCCATTGATGTCAGTAGGGCGTTAGTCTTCTACTATTATTATATTCCTGTCAATTTCTCCCTTTATGACTAGTATCTGTTTTATATATTTAGGTGCTCCTTTATTGGGGACATGTATGTTAATGAGTGTAATATCCTCTTCTTGTATTGATCCTTTTACCATTGTAAAGTGTCCTTCTTTGTCTTTATGGCCTTTGTTTTAAAGTCAGTTTTGTCTGATATGTTTTCTTGTTATTTCCATTTACACCCCTGATTTTTTGTTATTCCATTTACATGAAATATCTTTTCCCATCCCCTTGCTTTCAGTCTGTGTCTTTCACACTGAAGTGAGTCTCTTGTAGGCAACATATTGTAGGTTCTTGTTTTTTTTTTTTTTTTTTTTTTTACAGTCTGCCACTCTATGTTTTTGATCAGAGCAATTAGTTCATTGCCATTTAAAGTAATTATTGATAGATATGTAGTAACTACTGTTTTAAACCTTGTTTTCCAGTTGTTTGTGTAGTTCTTCTTTATTCACTTCTTTTTGTTTTTCCTTTTGTGATTTGATGGTTTTCTTCTGTAGTATGCTTGAGTTCCTTTCTTTGTGTGTGTGTGTGTGTGTGTGTGTGTATGTGTGTGTGTGTGTGTGTATGTGTGTGAATCTATTTTATGTTTTTGATTTCTGGTTATCCTGGAGTTCAACTATGGTTGACCCATAACTATATCTACTTGCTTTAAACTGATAGTCATACAGGTTCAAGTACACAAAAAAATCTACATTTTCCTACTCCTCTCCCTGACATTTTGTGATTTTGATGTCATATTTTACATCTTCATGCTTATCCTTTTGCTGTTAATTGTAGTTATAATTATGTTAATTATGAGTTCTTGTCTTTTTTTTGATGATTGTTTTTGATAATTGGCTATTCTGATTTTTTAAAAATTTCCACATGAATTTCTTGAATCAGCTTGTTAATTTATGCCCCCCAAAGCTGTGTTTGATATGATAGGTGTTGTGTTGAATCTGTAGATTAATGTGGGAATTATTGCTACCTCAACAACAGTAAGTTTTGCAATCCATTACCACGGGTCATTTTTCCGTTTATGTCTTTTAAAAATATTTTTTAACAATGTTTTGTAGTGTCATTGTGAAAGTCTTGCACTTCTTTTGTTAAATATATTCCTAATAGTTTGTTTTTGATGCTATCATAAATAGAATTATTTCTTTACTTCTTTTTCAGATTGTTTATTGTTAGCATATAAAAATGCAATTGATTTTTGTATATTTATCATCTCTTACAAGTTTTCTGAATTTGTTTATAAATTTTAATAGTGGGAGTCACGGGAGGGAGGGAATATGGGGATATGTGTATAAATACAGCTTATTGACTTTGTGTACCTCAAAAACTGGTACAAGAGTGTAAAGCAATTGTATTCCAATAAAGAGCTAAAAAAAAAAAAAGAAAGAAATTTTAATAGTTTTCTCAGGGATTCCTTAGGATTATCTATATACAAGATTATATCATCTGCAAATAGAGATAGACTTACTTCTTCCTTTCCAATCTGGATTTCTGTTATTTCTTTTTCTTTCTCAGTTGTCTTGATAGAACCTTTAGTGTACTGTAGGATAAAAGTGGTTAGAGCAGATATTTTTGTTCCAGATCATAGGGGTAAAGCATTCAGCTTTTCACCATTAAAATGTTACCTGTGGGTTTTTCATAGATGGCCTTTATCAGATCTAGAAACATTTCTTCTGTGCATAGTGTGTTGAATGTTTTGAATATGAATGAATGCTGGGTTTTTCAAATGCTCTTTTTGCATTACATGAAGTGATCATCTGGTTTTTGTCTTATATTCTATTAATATGATGTATTACATTGATTTCTTGTATGCTAAATCAACCTTGCATTCCTAGGATAGATCCAACATTGTTGTGGTGTGTAATTCTTTGCTGGATTTGGTTTGCTAGTATTATGCTGAGTATTTTTGATTCTGGGTTCCTGAGGGATATTAGTCTTCTTTTCTAGTGATATATTGTCTAGTTTTGTTTTCAGGGTAACACTGGCCTCATATAATACTTTGGAAAGTGCTCCCTTCTTTTCTATCTTTTGGAAGTATTTATGAATGATTGATATTAATTATTTCTTAAACTTTTTATAGATTTCACCAGTGAAGTCATCTGAACATGGGCTTTTTTGTGGAGAGAAGTTTTAAAATTACTAATTTAATACTGTGGCTTGATATAGTGCATTCAGATTTTCAATTTCTCTTTGAGTCACTTTCTGTAGTTTGTATCTTTCTAAGAGTTCATTTAATTTATCTAATGTGTAGGTGTACAGTTGTTCCCAGTAATCCCTTAGAATCCTTTTATTTCTATAAAGTTGGTAGTGATGTTTTCTCTTTAATTCCTGATTTTAGTAATTTGAGTCTTGTCCTTTTTTTTTCTTTTTTTCCTTTGTCAGTCTAGCTAAATGTTTGTCAATTTTGTTGGTCTTTTCAAAGAATCAGCTTTGGGTTTCATTGAATTTTCCTATTGTTTTTTATTCTGTCTTTCTTTTATTTTCATTCTAATTCTTACTTTTTTGTTTCTTTTGTGTGGTTTGCATTGTGTGCTTGCTCTTTCTTCCCTATTTTCTTAAGGTGGAATGTTAGATTAGGGAAATATTTCTTCCTTTTTAATATAGGGATTTACAGCTATAAATTTCCTTCAGGCACCACTTCAACTTCATCCCATAAGTGTTGGTATGTTGTATTTCATTGTCATTATATCTCAAAGTATTTTCAAGTTGACTCTGTGATTTCTTTTTTGACCTATTAATTATTTAGGAAATCATTGTTAAATTCCCACATATTGTCATTTTCTCAGATCTCCTTCTGTAATTGATTTCTATTTTTATTCTGTTATGGTATGAAAACATACTTTGTATAATTTTAACATGTTAAATTTATTGACACTTGGTTTATGACCTATATTATGGTATCTCCTGTAGACTGTTGCATGTGTATTTGAGAAAAATATGTATTCTGCCATTGATGGCAGGGTGGAGGGAGGTGTAGTCTAAAGATGTCTGATTGGTTTACTTGTTTTATAGTTTTATTCAAGTCTTCTAGTTTATTGTTGTTCTTCTGTTTTATTGCTATATCCACTACTGAAAAGGTGGTACTGAAGCCTTCAACTGCCATTGTTGAATTTTCTATTTCTCCCTTCAATTCTCAGTTTTTTGTGTTATATTTTTCATATTGTATTCTGTCATTAGATGCACTGATGTTTATAATTGTTATACCTTCCTGATGGATTGGCCCTTGTCATTATAAAAAGTCTTTCTTTTCCTCTAGCAACTTTTTTTTTTTACAGAATATTTTTTGTCTGACATTAGTATAGCACTCCAGCTCTCTTTTGGTTACTGTTTGCATGGTATATCTTTTCTCATTCCTTTACTTTCAACTTATTTTTGTATTTTAATCTAAAATGTGTCTCTTGTCTACTATGTATAGCTTGGTCATGTTTTTGGTTTTTTTTTTTAAATCAATTTTTCTAGTATCTACCTTTCAACTGGAATGTGTAATCCATTTCACTGTAACTACTTATAAAGTAAGATTTCCATCTTTCCTTTTGCTATTTGTTTTTTATATGTTATTTTTTAGTGTACCATTTTAATTCCTTTGTTGTTTCTTTGACTATATATTTTCATATTGTTTTCATAGAGGTTTCCCTGAGGCTTACAATTAATATCTGAAAACAATCTTGTTCAAACTTGCTCCAATATAGCTTACTTAAAGTTTTTGCCTACTAAAACTAATATCTGAGGTGTGTTTTTATTGCTGTTGTTTTTTTTTTGACCACACCACATTGCTTGCAGGATTTTAGTTCCCTGACCAGGGATTGGACCTGAACCCACAGCAGTGAATGCACCAATTCCTAACCACTGGACCACCAGGGAATTCCCTGGGCTTTTTGAAGAATATTTTCTATTGACTGCTGTTTTTGGCTATTCAGGCCATAGTCTCCTGTTTCTTTGCATGTGGTGGTTTTTTTGTTTTTTTGTTTTGTTTTTTGATGAATATTGGACATTAAAAATAATATAATGTGGCAATTCTGGAAACCAGACTCCCCTCTCCCTTGTTTTTTGTTGTTGTTGTTCTTGTTTTTTTTTTCTTTTTTTTCTGCTACTTGCTTGTTAATTTTCCTGGATGAATTCTATAAAGTCTGTATGCTTTGTTGTGTAAAGTCACTGATGTAAATCGATTTACTTAGCTTAATGATCAGCTAAGTTTTCAGTGAAAATTTACTTAAATTCCTTGAATCATTAAGTCTCCTACAATTTTCTGTGTGTTTATGTGTGTGTTGGGACAGGCCTTCAATGCTCTGAAAGTTTGACTCTGTCTTAGCCCTTTTTTCCTGCTTGTGCAGAGCTTCTAGTTTGGACAACTGATGTATTAGAGCCTTTTTCATATCTTTCTTAGGTATGTACGTAGTCCTTAAATATGAGCATCCTTCTAGACCCCCAGGAACATGTTGGAGCTTTTCAACGCCCCCATAGAGATTTTATTTGCCAGATTTTCTGACCAACATCTTGTCTGCCCCAGCTGGTATCACTATGACAGGCCACTTCAATGTTAAACAATTACCAGATTGTTTTCAACAAATGCCCTGAGAATAGGACTTTTGTTAAGGAATGAACTCTGAGTTAGGTCAAAAAACAACAAAGCTTGTGAATAGGACTTTTCTAAGGAATTGCCATACCAGGTCAAATAATGATGATTCTTTTGGTTGAGGCTTTCTGGGGAACTTCAAAACCATTCTGTTCTCTCCAATGGTTGCTGGGCTGCTGGTTCTCACAGCTACCATGCTTCTAGGGTTGCTGGATTTCAAGGCTAGCTTGGAGCAGAGGAGAGAGCCATGGGAATAGAATAAGTTAAAATGTCACAAAGCTCACTGTTCTTACTGAGATTCAGCTGTTTTTCTTTAATAAATGCCCCTCTGATTGTTGTACAACTTTGGTTAATTTCCAGAGTTCCAAAAAAGTTGATTTTGACATCCCCCCCCCCCCCAATTCTCATTACTTTTTTGGAGGAGCAGATTTTTGGGTGCCCTTACAATACCATCCTGGAAATGTTCCCTTTTCATAATATCTCAAACTCTCTTTTTCTCCTGACTATAGAATAGAATTTAGAAAGTACATAAAAACATTCAGAAATAAAGAAGTCACCTAAAAATATAAATTCATCACCACTTTAAGCGTCTTTCATTCTGGATTTTATTTTATGCATTTCCATGAATTTATTAATTTTTTTCCCAAAATAAAGTAGTCATGAAGGGTGAGGAGTAGAAAAGAGGTTTGAGAGAGGAGGATATTGTACTTGGTGGCTGGAGAGAAGGTAGAGTTGAGGAAGAAGTAAATTCAAGTTGAAAAATGCAGAATAATGTAAGGAAAAAAATTAGAACTACTAATAATTCCACCCTCCAGAAATAACTACTGGTAATATACTGGGGTGTTTTATTTTGTGTTGTTTCTATGAATATATCTATAAAATACACATCTTATAGCTACACATTAACATACACACTTATATGGACACATAGATACATGTCTCTGTGTGAGTGTATTTCTAAACAAATTGCTATCATATAGTGGTTTATGCTTTTTCTTATATAATGAACATTTTCTGAATGTCTTTAAGTTAATCCGGAAGCCCATTTTCCCATGAAGTAGATATATTCTAGTAAGACACAGTTCTATCATATTGGACAGACCAATTCTATCAATTGGATGCTACACAATTTCCAATTTTCCAATATTATAAAAGTATTGCAGGGGACTTCCCTGGTGGTCCAATGGTTAAGACTCCACGCTTCCAATGCAGGGGGTGTGGTTTAGGTCCCTAGTTGGGGAACTAAGATTGCATATGCTGCAAGGTACAGCCAAAAAATAAAAAAATTAAATAAAATATTGCTTCAAATTTCCTTGCACATCCTTAATCTGCATCTTTGATTAGTTCATTAGGATAAATTCCTAGAAGTCTCCTTTTATACTTTTTAGTGTTAAAACCTGTTAACACGTGTTTTCAGTTCACACGAGGGTGAATGCTGAGTTGAACAGGGGTGTCCAAACATATCCTCTGTTCTTATTATTTTATGTAAATTTTTAAAATAGAACTATCTATTAGATACAGAAAAGTACACAAATCAAAGTGAACACACCAGTGTAACCGTCAGTGATGACAGCAATAATGATGAAAATGCAATGCAGTGCTATGCTAGATGCAATGGGAGAAAAAAGGGACACAGAAGA